>NC_139452.1:29614616-30906769 GCF_963924565.1 Ascidiella aspersa | reverse complement strand
AACTAACCCGATGATTCGTTTGATTTAGACCTTCTCGTCAAGGCGGGTGCGGGGCTGTTATGGGAAGACTTCCTTCAAATCCGGGACAAACGAGAGTCACTTACAAGAAGTCGCCCAGGAACGGTGAGGAAAACATGTTTATTAAGCACAACCCAACATCATTAGGAGATCATGGCCGTGTCAACCTTACTACAGATTTATTTTATAGAAACAATTAAAAGAAAGTCGCGCAATTCTTTTGAAAAAGTTTCGAAAAACGTAAAAAGAGTAAGAACAAAAAAAGCTTTGGCTTTTGTGACTAAAACAGGTTTCAATAAAAAAAACGACTTTTGTCAAAACATTAAATTGTTTTTTTTTTAGCCCTGAATGATCTAAAGAAATAAAAAACATAAAACGAAGAGATTTAACATCTTCATTTAGGTGTACAACGCGAAACTAACATTTAATTAGGAAAACAATGTTTTCATTTAATTGTAAATGTGAGAAGTTATTTTAAATTAACATTCAGACTACAACTACATTTTTTCCACAGAGCGTCGTCCTTACGACTACAACCAGGTGATCGCGATGTCGATTTTGTTCTACGAGGCCCAACGTTCCGGGAAACTCCCCAGGAACAATCGGATTCCTTGGAGGGGAGACTCGGGACTCACCGATGGCTGTGACGTCAGAAAGGACCTCACTGGGGGGTGGTACGACGGTGAGTGGAAATAAGAACTAAAAGAAATTGTATGGAGTAAAATGCTAAAAAAACATATATACTTTATATTAGAAAAAATACGGGTAAATAAAGAAGAGTGAACTTCAAAAGGTATAAAAAAAATTGTAATAAGTAAAAATATAGTAGAAATTTATTTACACGAGTTTAATCCACTCATAACCTTGACTTTCAGCTGGTGATCACGTTAAGTTCGGGCTTCCAATGGCTTGGTCTGTAACCACTCTTGCCTGGGGAGTTATCGAGTTCGAACGAGCTTACAAGGATTCAGGCGAGTACAACAATGTACTCGACTCGCTCAAGTGGGTCACCGACTACTTCCTCAAGGCGCACACGGCCAAGTACGAGCTGTACGGACAGGTGAGTTGGTTTGGTTTGGGTGACCGCTAAGTAGTTTTAAGAGACCGCAAGTGTTTGATTTAAATACCAAAAAGTTGCAAGTCCAAAATTTGGGAAACCGCTGGCTTAAAAAAACACTGGGGTTTTTCAAAGTTTTTAACTTTGAACCCGTTATATAGTGTCTAATAATAATAGCCTTTGTCTGTACAAATTTTGTTATTTGGTGGTTGCATAGTTTTTTTATCGTTTTTTACCAAAGTAACTAGTGAAATTTTGCCTTTTTTGTACAATTGTAAACCTAAAACATGTTTTACTTCAAGATGTGTTTGGTTGTAATCGGGCAATCATCGTGATTTTTGTCGCTTCAAAATATGCCGGTAACCTTTTAAACATATAAAGATCGGAAAACTATTACTGAGTTGTGTTTTTACAAGACATAGGCTAGGCATTTACCCGAATTAGAATTTTTTAGCTTCTAAACAAACTTATTGATGTTTCTCAGTGTATTTTACCACGGACAAACCTCTTACAACAAAGTTACTTGCTTGATAGGTCGGAGGCGGTCAGGCTGATCATAGTTACTGGGGGAGAGCTGAAGAGATGACGATGTCACGACCAAGTTACAAGATCACCAAGGACAACCCTGGCACCGAACTAGCAGCTGAAACTGCTGCAGCTATGGCGGCTTGCTCTGTCGTCTTCAAGAAGACCAACCCGAGTTACGCGGCAAGACTTGTAAGACACGCGAGGGAGTTGTACGAGTTCGCTGATAAGTACAGGTGAGATATGATGGAAGAAAAACTCTACTTTATTAATGTAGCTGTTAATGGGTGTAGTGGTTGTGTAAATTACCGGAGGAAAAATTAAATACCTTTGACACAAATGAGTTTTTCCGTGTTTAATAAGGCTACTAATGAACGTTTACGGCTGTACTGTCGTTGTAAATTTGAAGTACGTTTTATAAAATAGAGACACACTTTCTTTCCTAAACACTTAACATATAGGCCTACTGGCCTACAGTTAAATCTAGTTAACTTAACTTTACGTTAACAATATGTGTTGCTCCAGGCGTTCCAAGTTTATTTTGTTGATTATGTTGACCTGAAAAAATTCAATACTTTAGGGAAACTTAAAAACCTAACTTTGTCACATAAAACAAACTTTTTCGGTTAACAAAGTATAAGTCCTAGCTAATTGTGCTTTAACAAACTCATCCTTTAAAACCTGGTTATCTAGATGCATACATAGAAAGCTGTGCGTTCAGTTAACTTCAAACCGCACCTTCATACCTAACGGGCTACCTACCCTTAACCCTTTCCGTTTTAAAAGTAGAATCCCGGGCCAATTGTACGTTAACAAACAAAGCTAACAACTTAATATTCCATTCAGGCGTTCATACCACACTTCGATACCCGACGTGACCGCTTATTACCGATCCTACTCTGGCTTTAACGATGAGCTGGTGTGGGGAGCTTTGTGGCTCTACCGTGCAACCGGGATGCAGAAGTACCTCACTGATGCAAAGAACAAGTACAGGACTCTTGGTGGAGGAGCAACTCCTAAGATGTTCTCCTGGGATGATAAAAGAGCTGGATCACAGGTGAGAGCCGGGTTTCGAACCCGGGGGCTTCGGAATTTAGAACAGTGATTCGCCTTTCGGAAAGATTGTAAGGGTTATCAATCAGTAATTATATTGGTCGCATTCAATGTTAATCCGCGACATAGCATAGCATAGCAAGCACACATCATATATATGACCTTCTAATCAAACAGTATTAAAATAATCTTTGTTATTTTCCATCAATAAAGTAATCACCTTAATTCAACATAATTTGAACTTTAGTCTTAGGCCTGGGTCGCATTTCATAATAAAGCTAAATTTGTTTTGCCTTTAACTTTCCTAAATATCGTTTTATTACAAAATCCACGTAATTTATTAAGTTGTAATGAGAACAAACAAACTTGTGAAACGCAAATAAATAATTGTATTTTAATGCTGAAAGCGAGTAAATAGCACAACTGGGCTTTAATTATAATATAACCATATTAAGACACATCGTTTCCACAATTAACTCACACCATGTGTTACTTGTAGGTTCTGCTGGCCAACTTCACAGGAGAGCGTCAGTACATCAACCACGTCCAAGCTTACCAGAACTTTCTCAAGACCGCTTACAAGACTCCACGAGGGCTGGTGTGGCTTGATCAGTGGGGATCCAACAGATACGCAGGTGAAGCGGCAATCAGTGATATTAGTTGCACTTTTTAGCACTTTGTGCCTTCGGGAAGGCTTACATAAGTTAGAAGTAGGCTACGATTGCTAGTAAGTGTGTCGATAACGCTGGTCAATAGAACTTTTAGAAATTAAGAGCTGGACGATGATGTGTAATTTAATTTCGTCTTCATATAGCAATGTAGTTCCCCTTTAAATAAATGATTAGTTTTTGTATCCTGTTATCCATTGTGAACTTTTAACTACAGAAAGGTGACATTATATTTACAAATGTGCATGAATGGTTTCAAATTAGCGCACTTTTAACGTCGCTTCCAATTTCATTAGCTTTGGATAAGCCACATGTTAAGTGTATTTGACAATGTGACAATGTGATGCTAAATACAATGTAATATATTCTTTCACCTTAACTGCAATCTATACTAAATTCAAGTGAATAGTAGCAATAATCATCGTGAATCATTGTTATATTTTATTATTATACAATCTTAGGCGCAAACCAAACCTACAAAACTGATTTTTGTTTCATTGCCGATATTTCTGTTTTATTCAACTCTTTTAACACAAGACGTAGAATGAATAGAAAAGCCCATAGAAAAGTGAGTAGCAAACGTTCGCACGGGCTTTAATATTCTTGAAATAAGCTATTGCTGCCAGGCATAATATATAACGGAGAGTTGATCTCCAGCGTAAAACATATTTTTACTTACATTTACTGCTGGAAGAGCAACGCTCCGTTATATTTAATATTCTTATTACTACGCCATACTACAACCTCCAGCCATCATTCTCTAATCCTTACGCACTTGATTTAACCAAGTTTGTTTTTTGTCTTGCTTCTGCAGCCAACGCAGCCTTCATCGCCCTGGCAGCCGCCAAAGTACCTTCGATGCCGGGGAAAAACAACCTGGTCAAGTTCGCACAATCTCAGATTCACTTCATGTTGGGGGGGTCTGGTAGGAGCTACGTCATCGGGTATGGAAGGAACCCCCCCAAGAGACCCCACCACAGGGGAAGGTGAGTGTGACCTTGGGGTGACATTGGGGCAGAACTGACCACGTGGTGGCAGTAAGTAGCGTATATTTTTAATTGGGGGGGAAAACACTTCTTGATTTTTTAAAAAGTCCTTTTTCTAATTTTTAGTGTTTTATTTTATGTTTGAAACGAAACAGTAAGAATCGGAATTCAACAACTTTTGTCCTTTAAAAATTAAGCCAGGTTAGCCCGGTTTTAAATATAGTGTTCTAGACGCCCAATTTAAAATCCATGCTCTTTCCTTTAGTTCTTGTGGAACGCTTTTCCACAGTAAACTGAAGAAACACATAAGTTTATAAATACTACAATTACATTTTAAATTCTTATATACTAGGTACCACAACTCTTTACCAGCATCTTAACTTTCAGTTCTTGTTGCGCTTTCTGAATGAACAGAAACACTTAAAAAGCCCTTCTTATTATATACTAGGAAGCAAAGCTCTTCTTATCTTAACTCTATTTCCTTTCCTTTAGTTCTTGTGGCGCTCCACCATCTGAATGTTCATGGGGCAACGCTTTCCACAACAGCGCTCCCAACCCGTACGTACTTTACGGTGCGCTTATAGCAGGTCCTGACCGTAAGGGCAAGTACGTGGACGACCGGCAGGATTTTATCGCCAATGAGGTCGCTACAGACTACAATGCAGGGTTCCAATCCGCTCTTGCAGGTAAGATCACGAAACTAGGCGTAGATTTTATATTAGGAAGAAATAATTTTAATTAAGTTATGGGATGAAAATGAGAGTTTATAAAACTTTTTTAAAGTTAACGTGCGAGAATTAGCGGGGTACTACTACTATATACTGTGGAATTTTGCTTTTTGCTAGTTATTTTTGGAGTAAAAAAATAATCCCGCTCAAATTCGTTAGCGAAAAAATCACATGTATTTTTTTGAAATAATATTGTTTTAATTTTTATTTTCAGGTTTGAAATACTTTCAAATCTTGAAACGACGTGGATGAGAAAACATTTCTGGCTGAAATATCAACAATGTCGATTTATAATTTGCTAATTTAACCCGTAAAGTTTTGCGGTAATTTAATCTATTTAAAAAACGCCTTTGAAATTCTGTTTCAATAAATTTATATACCATGAAATATAATTGTGTTTAGTAAAAAGAGTTAAGCGGAATATAGAATTATAATGTTTAATGATTTTGTTGAAGAAATTGCGAAAATCGTAAAAGCTAAAATGCACGAAATACATCATTATACTGCTGATTGCACCAAATAAGTTTGCTACAGATTCACACATAAACATTCTGGTGAAAAAATATATTAAACAAGTATATAGAAAAAGGTGCGGCTGTATAAAATGGTAATAAATTGTTCCACCAAGCTTAGAGGTTGTTGTTGTTGGTTACATAATAAAGCTCTAGTTTCCAAGCATTATAAAATGTTATACATACTAAGGTTGAAGAAAAATGATTCGTTTATCCTGTTATATGACGAGCTTTCGCACAACAACAACCGTGCTTCATTAGGCCAAAGTAAGAATAAAACGGTGAAAACAAGTGAAGGTTTCGCCTTTTTTAATTCTTTTACTCCTCCCTGATCAAGCACGGTTGTCAACATTACATTATACAATAATTTGTCGCTAAACATGGCTGCCTGATTTCCTATGAAAAAACAATATTTAGTTATGTTTTTAGATCAAACCATAATATAAAATTGTGGGTACTTTTACTTGAAGATAATTTATCACAGAAGTTTTTAAACGAGCAGTTAATGTTGATATGTCATCATGGTAATGCCGTATTCTTGACCAACAATCACATGCAATGTAACAAACTTATGAAATAAACGATAAATAAACGAGAACAAAAAGACTAAAATAAATGACTTCATTTTGCTAATGCATCAAAAATTCCTTCGCAAAATTCAGTAAACCTACTTTTAAAAATGCCATATTTTTTACGATTGTTTTAAACGTTCAAAAAGAGGTTTCTTTGGTAATGTATGCCTGGCTACTTTTGTCACAATTGTTGAACATGAACATTAGCAGCAACAAAACATTTAAGGTACAACTGCATTATATTTGGGAATGTCCGACAATATCGGATCAAAGCCGATAACTGATGCTAAGTGTAGTATTTGCAATCATAAGTTCAAATGTATCAAGAAATAGTTAGTTATAATCGAAGGTTAAATTTTGGTCAAATACTCCAACAAAATCGCTTTAAATACATTTCTTTAAATACAATAATTCATAATGACGTAGGAACGCTAAACACGGATCTGTTCATATTCTTCAGTAGAAAGAGAGTGGCCCAAATAATAGATAAAAGATCATTATTTTATTAGCAAACGTTTCGGCAATTTCTTTTGCCATCATCAGTGCGGTAAGTGAGACTAAGATAAAAACGAGTCACTGTATAGAATGAATCTTTTATCTATTATTTGGGCCACTCTCTTTCTACTGAAGATCATAATGACGTCATTTGGTATGAACCGGATGTATAAAATGTATCGACATCCCCAATAATATTGCAAGCGTTAAAGTTAAAAGTGCATATAACATATTGAACGGAAAACTCGCCTTACAATGGCGATCTGTTGGTCATAACGTGCATTGTGACGTCAGAATAGCATGGCAGGAGTCTGAAGTTTTAGTTTGAACTTTTTAGATTTGTCGGAAAGGTTGTAGCTTGGAGATCTGGTGCGGTTTGAAGGTGCCTGCTCCTGGAGGAAAGCAAAAAAATAAATGTTAAAAATGCTATGGAGCAAAAAAGTTGTGTCGTCTAATTGCATTTCCATACCAAGCACGTTTAAACAAACATGGCGCTAGGTAGGCGTCCAACTATTTTAATCTTTTTTAAATACTAAACTGTTAGTTTTCTCAAGTAGTAAGAGCATAGCAGAATAAATATAGCTTAAATTTCCAAATACACGTATTAATTTTTTTAAATTTTGATAAAAGGCGGTAATTTAAAGAATATTGGCAGTTTGAAGGGGCCTGGTCCTGGAAAGTCATGTGATAATGAAAGTTTTTGGTAAAATAAAATCAACATTCCAAAAGAAAACTACGTAAAATAAAATCAAAATCAATAACGGCAAAATGTATATCGGCAGAGGTCTACAGAATAAAAAGGTACGGTATCCAATTTATATTTTTTTAGTATTACAGACAGTAAGGTATATAACAGGGTATATAAAAAATTTAGATTTACAAATTTGCAGAAAATACTTGCATAACTGCCAAGTTAAAGATGAAATATATTTATGTTTAAAAACGCTATTTTGGTAAAAGATAAAACGCAATATAATTATTTCCAAGTTATAAAAAAAATTATAGGGCGCCTATACAAGCATCCAAAGCGGTTTAAAGCCTACCTCAATATCGTCTTTATTCTTATACGCGAACAACAAATCTTCTTTTCTTGTGCTTGGAAGTTTGAAACTTTCGTAACTTCGTCGGTCGGCGTTAACACGAGAGGGCGCTGCTGTGCCGAGTTCTTGCATTAAACATGTTTGGTGGTAGATCGATCCACAACTGAAACACACGCACACATGCATGTTCAACAACTGTGATCTAACATTTCTGACGTCATTTTTGACCAACGATTTACGGATATTTTTTGGGGTTTTACACTTAATTGTGCCAATTGTTATGAACAAAGCATAAATTATTACGACTTTAGTCTTTGTTAAATTCACAAGGTAGATTGAGTATTGTTAAAAATGTTCTAAGCGCAAGTCCAGTTAAAAAATTAAGCTTACCTGAAGACTATAAGTTGTTGTTCTTGGTTGCTGACGCTTCTCACAACAGGCCTTCTACATAGAGTGCAGAGTTGCGATCTAGGGGCTAACCCTCGGGTAATGTTGCGGCGTAAACTGCACAAAGATTTGTGGCGATCCCTGCAAATAAAATGGAAGGGAATTAACGGTTGAAGTTTGGTTATATAACTTATATTGGTCACTACAGGCTTCGAAATACTTGTAACCAGGGTTGCGTGGTTGGACTCGAGTAAGACAAAAAATCTATACAAGTCCAGAGTCCGACGTGCGCATGCGCAGTACCAAATAAATGACTTGACTTCGACTGTATTTTGGAGAAACGACTTTTTCTTGCAATATGTTGCGTTTATGTGACTTCTAGTTGAGTCATCGCTCATATTCCGGCAAGTTTACTAATTTTAATAGTTTGAATTGGAATTAACAATTAACTTGGACCTCAATGGGGTAGCTTAATTCAAAAGGACTTAGTTTACAACACTGCTAAGCACCAATACTAGCACAGACATCTTTGCCATCCACATTCTTGAGAATAAATTGCGATTTTACCTAAATTAATTGTGAATTAATTAAATGCAATAAAATTTTTATACTAACGCAAATTTCTTTAACTTGCACTCCAAGAAATTAAAAAAAAATGCTTAGCTAAAATTTTAAAGGATTTACTTAAAAAAACAGTCCCAGAATACTGCACCAAAATGTTATTTTTCCTATTGCTCCCTTTAATGACCATGCTGGTCTGTAGCCGTGTATATCATTCCACAAAGAATAAGGTTAATAACAACATACCAGATTGATGGTGAGCCCATGGGAAAGGTTAAACCTTTATGTATAAGTGTTAAGCATCTCACCTTGCGAGCAGACTTAGTGAAGTGTCGAGCAAGGTCCTTTCGTATTGATAAGTTTCCAACATTCCGAGCAACAAGCTGCGGATTTCACCAAACTTTCCACTTTTGTAAGCAGGGTCCTGAAATTGAATCGTAATAAATAGATGAAATCTTCGTAGTAGTATAGACAAGTGAATTACGAATGATATCCTTCACAAAAATCGATAGTTAAGCTATATACAGAGTTTAAAACGTAAAAATTGAACCGTAAAAGAAAAAAAAAAGAAAAGATCTAGAATAATATAAAAATTCGAAAACTAGCAAAAAGATTAAAGTTAACTACTAATTACAATATTCTAGTTGCAGCAAAATAAAAAAATCAAACATTTTACCAATAAAAAGAACTATTTTTAAAACGCAAAGGACAAATAAGTACCAGAAGAACTTATTTTCAGCATATACTATGTCTCATAGCAACAGCATATGCAACAAGGTCAATATTTAAACCGCAATATTGAAATAACGTTTATCAAATAGTAGCAACTCCAGTCTTGCACCTGTATAATCTTCTGCAGCACTGCGGGCAAGGTCATGTGACCTATCATTGACGTCAGCACGCTTGTGGCCAGTTGCTTGGCAACGGAGTTTGCGTCGCTATGGAAACCGGGTTGACGCTGAGGTTGCAAAACAACGTCGAGAAGTGAAAACCAGAGTTTCTGAAAAAAAAAACTATTTAAAACAGAAGTCGGCAACCTTTAGCAAGTCGCGGTCCTCGGCGGGCCGTATTAAATTTCCACTAACAATTTTTTTATAATAACGTGTGGCCTTTAATCACTTTAATATAATAAATCTTAATCAGGGACGGACCTAAATGTTTGATGCAGTAGAATGAGTCAGTCTACTACAACAGGAAGCAACGCCTATACTCTATAATCTACTCTACAACAGTAAGCAACTCGCGCAGCGCGAAATAAATGCGTTTGTTTGGTTTAAATTGAAAAACCTTTTAATTTAGAAGGAGACGTGACGCACTTGGCACAAAAAAAATTAAATATGAACATATTTCTTATGCTTTCTTCCAAAAGGTTTATCAAAAATTTTCGCAAAAAATCTTATTTTCCTGTTTTCATTTCGACCCTGCAATGACTTTTTCCAACTTATTCCTGCGCAGATAAGCAAGCTCAACTTACTTCTCGTTGCTTTTCCAACAAACGACTCGAGTTTCGCTGACATATCCCAATGACGTCATTCACTGACGTCACGATTTCTTTCTGTTCAGCCGTGGATTCTTCTGGAAACAAATTGACAAAAAATACTTGAATATAGTCATTAAGAGCATTTGGAAGTGTTTCGGTCAATTATCGCTAATAATACACAATTATCTGATAAAAAACAACAAAAAAAACAACAGAAAAAAAATAGACAGAAACTTTTCCGAGAATCTAATTGGTCGTTGGCACTTTTAGTCTCTCGTTTGTAAAATTATATTTCCTTCAACGTTTTAACACACTTTGGGACACAGGTTTAGTAAATCCGCAATGAATAAATTGGTGTTCTATTAATGTGAGATAATTAGATGTAAAAAAAAAATCTGAACCCAAAACAATATAAATATTAGTCATATGCGAGTTAGGTTCATGTTTCCGTTATCCTAAAAAATAGTAGCTTTTACACGAACTAATTAAAACACGCGATCAAAATACCACGACAACAAACATTCACCGGATTCGTCTAGTTTGTTGACTTTTTCTCGAGCCACCGCCAGAAGAATGTTGAAAGCTGCTGTGACGTCACCGGCATCTTCGAGAAGGAAAGCTGTTGCGTCATCAACACGATGACGTCGCACGATCTGGTGGTTTTAATAATATTAGTTGTATATCGGTTATATTCAAATTAAATTATTTTGCGAATAGGAGCTTTGTGTGTCGCTCAACTTAAGTTTGCTGCAATTTATTTAATAAATGAGGAACTCAATTTTAACAACTTAGTAAACAAAGAATTTATGGCTTTAAAAGCCGATTGAAATGCTACCAACTTGTGCATGAGTTTGATATTTGTTCCACGTCTAACTACAACCTACAGTCATACCCTGAATAGTGAGTTTACAACTACAGTCAAATTTATAGCAAGGTCAATTTTAAAAACGCATACATTGAGAGTAGACCAATAAACAAACAAAACTTTTGTAGCCTGTATCTTATATGCAACAGTAAGGCATATAAACATTTACAACTACTCAACCCTTTTACCTCCAAAGCTTTTGGTTTTCTCACAGATTCACAATCTTGAATGAACGAGAGAACCTCGTCACGCTTGAACTGGCACAAGAGAGAAAGGTAGAGCTCGCATGTTTCCGGGTCGGTAGGGCGGTCAGGCATCATATCCTCGACTTCAAGGTCGCCTAAAAAGCGAAAATTAATGTAATATATGTAACTGGACCGATAATAATTAATTTGAGAGGCAAATTTCCCTAGTCAGGATTGAAATACCGCAATTGAAATACAGTTAAAATATTGAAATACACAAAAAAAATAAAAATTTTTGTTTTTTCCAAAACTATATTTAACAGCATTTTCAGACCACAAAACTAAAAAGTTAGGCTATAGCCGAAGTTCGTGAGTTCGGACCTAAGAGATGACTTTATAAAGTTGCGTCATACACTGCTAATAATATTGGGTACTTCATTCAGAAAGTTTTGGGTAGTGCAACATTTTACCCCGAAACAGGGCCAAAAAAATTGGGTACCCTTAAAACCTACCCAAGTAGAATTGGGTAGCGTGTATTTCATAAGAAATTTCCTTTTTTTGTTGGGTAAAAAAACATGCTACCCAATTGAAGAAAAATATTTTTTTGGGTAATAAGATTTCATACCCAAATATTCATGGTACGTTTCTACCCAAAACAGGAAAATTGGGTACTAATTGCAAGTACCCAATTCCTTTTATCAGAATTGGGTAATCGTACCACCCAAAAAAATTATGTTTGAGCTTTAATACCCAAAACGCATGTACCCATAATCGGTGAATTGGGTAAAGGCAACAGATACCTAATTTAGAAATTGGGTACTCTTGACTTTCCGAACACAGTGATTTCAGCGTTGCATAAAACAAGACTCCAAAGTAATTCTTTAAACGTTCTGTTTAGTTTATTTACACAATCAAGTCAACTTAATAAGAATATCAAAGCCCATACAGAAGTAGGTATCATTTTGGACGTTTCGAATAACTCTTTATTCATTTTCAACATCGTTGAAAATGAATAAAGAGTTATTCGAAACGTCCAAAATGATACCTACTTCTGTATGGGCTTTGATATTCTTATTACGTCTTACTACAACCTCCAACCATTATGCTCCCAAGTCAACTTAAATGCACAAAAATCGGTGAATTGGGTAAGGTTAACAAATACCTAATTAACAAAATGGGTACTCTTGACTTCCTAAAAGCAGTGGTTTCAGCTTTGCATAAACAAGACTTAAAAGTAATTCTTAAAACGTTTTGTTGAGTTTATTTGCAAAATCAAGTGAACTTAAATACACAAAAATTTGTGAATTGGGTAAAGCTAACAAATACCTAATTAACAAATTGGGTACTTACGACTTCCTAAAAATTAAATACACACAAGCAGACTGTTTCAAGGATTCTAACCTAAATTTTGGACAAACAAATTCCTCAAATGAACCAAATGGGGATACTATACATCAAGGGCGAGGAAAGAAATAATGGTTACTTCATTCAGTTTGGGTAGTGCATGAGTTTACCCCGAAAAACGGCAAAATAATTTGGGTACCCTAAAAAACAACCCAAGTAGAATTACTCAATATAATTTTGATTTTTTCTTGGGTAAAAAAACATGCTACCCAATTAAAGAAAAATATATTATTGGGTAGTAGGATTTTATACCCAAATTCAGAGCCGAGATTTGTACCCAAAATAAATAAATTGGGTATAGTCAACATGTACCCAAATAATATCGGTAGAATGTTGGGTAAGGAATGTTCACATAATTGGGTTTGGGAACTTTGGGTATTCATAGATTTAACCCAAAACAAACTTGGGTAAAGTTTAGCACCGGGTATAAAAAACAAATTAATGGATCATACATTTTATTGTTCATCGTAATGATCAACACAAAACTTGTTCGATAGTGGTTATGTTAGAAATATAACTAGTTATGACAGTGATTAATGCGACTGTTTTAAGATGAAAAATCGGCGGACCATAACGTCCTATTTCACTTATTAATCTATTAGGCATACCGTTATGAGTTAGTTCAGCAGCTTAGAGCCTAACATACATTAAATACTCCAGTTTGTTATAACGCTTATTAGGTGTAGGCCTACAAATATTTAAATAACGGCAAATTGGTGCGTCGATTTTAAATTTTGAAAGGCGGCGCGAGACGTCACACTCCGTTAAGCGAGAGGCATTCTTTCGCCAAGCGCGCGTCTAAAAACGCCTTTGTCTCGCCAAGCGCGCGTCTAAAAGTTAGTTTGCGAACCACATAAGTTATGTGTATGTGAGAAGTGTGACAAACATCAGCCAGTTGCAGTTATCGTGTTCTCAACTTTAAAAAGATTAGGATAAAAAAGAAAAGGAAGGTGGATATGTCTAGGTCAAGCCATTTATGGTAAGTTAAAACATTACTGTTTTTTATTTAATTTATATGTCAACACTTTTGTTGAAAAAGAAACAAGAAAATATACCCCACTGATATTTACTACTTTACCTTTTTTGGTGATATTATTGTTGGACCCAGTCAAGTTCACACCAAAAACTTGTAGGTTAAGCAATGTTAATAAATAATTAATATAATACTATTTGACCCACCCTTATCCAAATAAAAAGACAATTTCTCCTTTGTTAAATCATTTATTTTAGTTTTTATTTTCATCTTTCAGCAATCCCAAACTGCAAAAAATGAAGTTGTCTCAGTGGATAAGAGTTACAAAAAGCCATTAGAGGTACAAAATTAATATTTGCAATTTTTGCTATTTTATATGGTAATAATTGTCAATGTTGTTTTTAGATATTACCTTTATTTGTACAAGTGTGCTTTATATAGTAAAATTCTTTACATGAGGCAATTTTGTTTACCTAAATAGTTTTGTAACATTAACTATTGCACTTATTGGAACTATAGGTTACTGATAAACCAAATTCCATTAGTATCGGTACTTCTCATCATATTAATTTATGCACTTTGCCATGTTTTTTCGATCCACTGTAGTGTTTTCTAATTTGAAGTTAAATTTCTGAGAAAATTTTACATTAAAAATCACTAAAGAGTCTTTCCTGTAAATGCACTTATAAATTTGTTTTGCTCATTTTAATATAGTAATGACATAATTTGGTATTGGATCAGATCCCGGTACATTTTGCCTAAATTTTTTGTATTAGACATTCCTAATTTTAAGTATAAAAACACAAATATGCATGTAGTAAGTGATATTATTTTAAAGTATAGGCACATACAGACTACGGCACTATAATTTCTTTTTAACTTCATCTGTTTTTTTACAGACAAGCAAGGATTATTATCAGCAGTGTCCACTATGCTTAACAACGGACCGTATCTGGTCAGGTGAAGGAAATTAACCAAACGCCATTGAAAAACAAAGAACTATTCTTCTGGTAAGAAATATGTTTATAGCTCCTGTTAAGTGATAATATACAATAAAATAACTCCAAACAATTAAGACTAATGTTGCCTAAAATTGATACTGTTAACATTACTTATTTTATAATTCATATATGTTTAGATTAGTAGAATATATTTGTCTGATGGCTTTTGAGAAGGATCGCAAAACTTAGTTTGCATTAAGTGAATGACATATTTTGTTTTTGTAGAAAAAGACAACCACATATCATGTTACAAGGGCTGTCCAGGACTCCCAAATAACCATTCATAGCAGTGTTTGTCAGTGCAGAAAAAAAGCTACTGTTGTAAAAATCTAACCCCACTTATACCATTGTGTGTTTAATATGAGTGATGTCCCCACATGTACGTTTAGCCCTTCATTTTTTATAGTCTTTTTGGTGAAACGTTCTTAAATGTTAGTGATACGTTGATTATAATTATTGTTTGCAAAATAATGCTATTTTCATTGTAATTTTAAAGTATTTTTCCTTATGTTGTTTTTTCTTTTGTATTTTTATTTGTCAAGTTCCATTTGTTACAACAGTGTTCTTTCTAATACACTTTCTTATTTCCTTCTTAGAAATTGTGGTGAACGCAAAATTATTTGGGTGAATTCTTTTTCTACCCAACAATGTTGAATTTCTCGACAAATGTACCTTGAATATTATGTATGGCACGAACTAAAATTACCCAATATAGCATTTGGGTGAAACAAAGCGATACCAAAAAATATTTATTGGAAATCCCCACGAGCGTACCCAGAAAAGTAAAGTGTGTACAACCTAATATTACCTAAGAATACCATTTGGGTGGAACAATGCGATACCCAAAAATATTTATTGGGAATCCCCACGAGCGTACCCAGGAAATTAAATTAGGTACAGGCTTATGTTACCCATGTAATTTAGGTAAAATAATGTGATACCCAATAATTTAGATTAGGTAGATATCAGTGGTACCCAAGGTATTTTGGGTATTAATTACCCAAAAATATTTATTGGGAATCCCCACGAGCGTACCCTGTTTGACAAAAAAGTACCCAATGATTTTGGGTATTGAATACCCAATTTTGCTAACAGTGTAACTGGACATCTTAAACAAGTAACTTGGTAAACCTGAGGTCATCGTTCGATGTAGTGCGCATTTAAATATTAAATTGTGTAATTTCTCACCAAAGTATGAATCAACCATGAAGTCGGTTTGTTCAGGTTTCCTCGATTTGAAGAATCCTTGCATGAAAGTGAACAACACGAAAGGTTCGTCCTAAAAAGAAAGTTAATATAGACTTTTCTACGCTTATAAATGGAAGTAAGTCAATATAAGCAACAACAGTAGTGACTTTTAAGTGTATACATTGGGAAGGCAGAATACTTTTACCGATACAGGATTATTAGGTTGCATTTAAAACAGGGTTCCTATACTTTTTGTACAGAAACCCTGATTTTTTTTGAAGGGTCGATATGAAATTCATAAATTGTCGTCAAGTAGATTTACGAAACCTGTTGTTTCGGTCCCAACAATGTGAAACTGAAATAAACCACAATAAATTAATTTCTAGAAGGCGCCGAAACGTTGTTTCCTAGTGAACTCTGTTGTTACAATAATGTTCAAATAACGCACTAAGATTCGAACTAGGCCTTCATGGATACACTCAACGAGTAATATCTACTGAGCGAAGTGGTTTGTCTAGAGTCAACAAGTTTAAGGACAGGTATTTTAGCGGCTAGCTCATTGGAGTCAGATACCCACAAGAAACACGTAAGAGACTTAGGCAGCCGTCGGCTCTCGTCTTAAGGGCCAGCGCCTTCTTACCAGTAACTACACACCTACATTCGATAAAGTGACTGAAAATCAGTTTATTTCAATATATTTATTTTACATTTATATTCCACTAAATCCATTACCAGTGTCTAAAACTGTAACATTTCACATAGGTTCTAGCTTAGTACATTAATAGACTATTTCCCACACAAAACAACAACATAATAAAGACAGGTTCTTACTTGCAACTTGCTTGCGATAGATGTGATAGTTCCCTTGAGCACAGTTGTGAAGAGATAACTAGACTTCTGTCCATCAATTGATATTAGTTCCTATATTGACACACGTATTAGAAAAATAAAGTTTTTCGAGTTACAGCAAAAAACTTAGTGTAGCATACTTGAAACACTAAAGCAATTCAAAATAACGAAAAAATTGATTAATTTTTATTAAACAATAGATACTACTTTACATCATATATTTTTTGTGGGTCTTATTATATTATTATCATTACCTGATTTACAAACCTACTGACTGTAAAGGCTCTGTGAAAGTCAAATTGTTTATGTTTAGATTGATAAACAAACCAGCATCCTACCTTAATATGTTCAACTACCGAGTCTTTCAGTTGCTTTTTCTCGACTTCTGTGGTTTCCGTGCTTTCCAACATTTCAGTGATGTAAGTGAACACTTCTTCCTGTGAAAGACAATATGTTTTTGAATCATTAATATTCTTCAAACTTTTGTGCAATTTAAAGTCACTAATTTTATATAAACATTTCATGCAAAAATATACTTCTTTATCCATCTTAAAAATTAATGACTTTGAATATACCAGAGGAAAATTTAAAAAATATTTCTGCTATACATATGTGTCTGTATCTTTCATTGAATATTATTCCTGCAATTTGATAAATTGTAATGGGGATGACAAACGTTGTGCGGATGAAATATGATGAATATTATTATTTTTAATAATGTGTAAAATAGTAATCAAATAGGCTAAGGCGTCCACTTATGCGTTACAGGTACAGTAATATAGTCTCTCAGTTGTTCATTGTTCATTGTTCTCTTAGTGGCCCTACTGTTCTTGTTTCGTGCGGATGAAAATATTTCGAAATATAAAAGTGCGAACCGTTCTCAAGGTTGAAAAGCACTGTTTTGACGGAAGTCGATTTTAAATTTACAAAACTTCTATTTTTACTTTTTGAGCGGGATCCTTGAGATGAGCGATGAAAACGAGATCGAAACTTCTCTTCCTCGAATGTAGGATCCTGAGGACCCGGAAAAATGAAGCCCGGTCGGCCAGAAACACCAGTCGCGAGGTGTCGCTGTTGTCCAGCATTCCACATTCGAGCAATTCCACCAAAGCCTGTAGATAAAATACTTTCGTGTTTGTGCGAATTTAAAGGACGGAAACGGTTTTTTTTCTTTGAAATAATTTCTGAATTTTTATAGAAATACAATTTAAAAATAATCAATTTAACGCTAGGATTAGTACCAACGCATAGTAAACTAACAGGAATGTTTGAGTAAACTCGCAAAGCGTGGTAATAATTTAAAAACCAGTGATTTTCTAGCTAGGTGATTTATAAAAAAGTGTAAAAAGTATTTTCACATATTCTGGTTGAAACCACTTCGGTTGAAGCAAAAACTCAATTGTACCTTATTCAAAGATATTTAGATACAAGCGGATTGTGTTATTCAGAACTTTTTATGACTTTTTTTTTAAAGACGTTGATTTTACAAATGCAACTACTAAGTTTTACGAAAATGAAACATAGGAAAGTAGTCATGTTAGTTTCGTCATAATCAAATTCGTGACGTCACAGTAGCATTAGTGACGTAATACCTGTTGTCTTTCCTCGTGGTCAGTTGCTTGATCTCCAGGAGTTGTGAGATATTCGACAACTTGATTGCGAAGCGTGCCGTTCAACTTTAACCTACTTTCTCTGCGCGCTGATTGGCGGGCGAGGAACGTGAACAGCGACCCCACCTGGCTTGGCTGCGAGAATTATCGATCCGTTAGGGGGCGCTTTTGAGTTTGGTTTGTGAGGTAAAAATGTTAGATTAAGTTTGTCGTACTAGTAATCCGTTCGGGAGCTTGTAAGCAAAAACATGAAATAAGTATTTTTAAGGGACTATTCCTGCTGTAAAAATCATACACAATTTAAATTAAATATAAAGCGTTTCAATAAGAAAGTTCGATAATTTTTAATAACTTGTAGCAGCAATGGGAAATAAAATATCTATTTGGGCGTTTTCAGGTTGTGCTAGTAAAAGTGTTTTTTTTTCAAGTCCTTTTAAATCGGTCGCGTAGCGAAAGAAGCAATTACTGTGAAAAACATATAATTTTCAATAAACTTTATGCATAAATATGCTAATTTTTCTACGACTTTTACACACGCCACAAAAATAGTGGGATTAAAATTTTGAAACACTTCACTGGTCGTGTGAGGTTAAAATCGTAAAAAAACTCGTTTAACTGAATTAAAACTGCATTATTTCAATAAGGTATAGCAATAATTCAACCCACAGAAAAGCCTTCTTCCTCCAACATAATCCGGAGCAAAACGTCGACGATATTTTGGAGCTTAGAGAATCCGGTGTCGTCCATTTCAGGGTCGGAGAATGACTAAAGTTAAGGGAAGGTTGGTTCAAGAAGATACAATTTATATTTAAATCAAAGCATCACTTATTTAATGATGTTAATCTTTATCTTTATCTTTCTTAACAAATACGTTTAGGCAATTAATATTGTTATTATTAGTGCAAAAACCCAGGGTTTTTTTAAAGTTCAACTTACCAGCGATAAAACGTTGAGAAACTCTTTGGTTGAAAACCTGAGCAGGACACGCATGACTGGGTACAGACCTTGCATTCCGTTTTCACGCATCGTTGGTTTCACCAAAGCGTCGAACATCTGGAAATTCAAAACATAGGCTGAAAAACTGCAAACATTTACAAACATATTAAAATAATGCATAAAAACAACCTTACTTTTCTTGAACACACACAAAAAGTTTGTAAAACCTTAAAATTATTTTTTTTAATACAAAGTTACTTGAATTACCAAAAGGATAGTTGTTGCGTTTTTGTGTATTGCTTTTTTAACGCGCATACGAAGCATAAGTTTAATTATCCAGTTGTAGCTAATTTAGATAATTTCATTTTATTTATTATTTGAAACACATTATGCAATACTTGGTTTAACAAGTTTAGATCGGGGCCGGCATGACATTTTGGAAGATTACGTCATAACTTAATGTCATAAAAAATGTACACTTAGGAAAGATGCTGTGTTTCGTCCAACAAATGTTAAAATACATTCAAGAAGAAGGCGCTAAAGTGTTTGTTTTTTTTCAAATAAACTCATCTATTTTAAAAAAATATTATCTTTTAAATACTGAACTAATATGTCAATAAGGCCTTCATGAACAACCCCCTAAAACTAGTTCACGTACACCCAAAGACCGCAGTTTGAAAACCCCAGGTCTATTTCATTTTACCTGTTGCTTAACACTGGTTGCTTGTTGTTCACCCAACGACCCACGTGGGTAAGCGACCCCCGACAAACAACAGCTGACGTACACAAGCAGCTTGTTTCCAAGGTTAGTCATCTTGTCTGCAATATACAACAACAAAATTTTAAATTTTAAAGTTACAAAAGGAAGATTTTCGTGGAAAACATTCAGGTTAGTCATTTATCTGCATCACAAAATTTAACGAAGATTTGTTTTTTGGTCAGCTATTATTGCATCATCAAACCAAATAAAAAAGATTGTCCAATTATACATGGTACAGATGGAAAGGTAATATTCAAATTTAGCAACATATTGTAGGATGTTGAAAATGAATTAAGGGTCGATTGAAAAAGTTTACAAAATGCGACCTGCTATTGTATGGGCTTTAATATTCCTACTACGCCTAACTGTAAATATTACAGTTAGAGGTAAAATGAACAAAATTTACCATTCTAAACTTCACTGCGCACAAATAAAATTTTATCCGCCATTAAACATATCAATAAATAGAAATCGCTCTTCTGGTGTAAACGAAGTATAAACCGACGTTTCGGCAGCAGATACCAGCTGACCTCATCAGGGTTATTAATTAAAACGAGAATATTTCTAGGGAAACTTTATATTTCGTCTCACCGCTCAACACGTTCGATGCGTCGAGCGCCGATTGTAGAAGGAACAATAGCTCGCACAATGGGGCCACGTAATCCTGCATCCCGCGGTTGTGGATGCTTATTATGCCGTCATAGAGGCCATGCGCCCAGCATAGGTGGAGCACCTGAAGCGAGAACGAAATATTTCAGAAAAAAGAAGAAAAAAAAAAATTAAAAATAAAAATCCCGATACCCGATATTTAAGTATCGCGATCCCATAGATGCAAAATGACGTCATTACTATGCTAAAACAAGCAAAGTGGATGAAATTCAAACGTTCAAAGCCTATTGTTCTAAGGTATCATTCCAAAATTAGTTTTGTGGTTTGTTTGTAATTCTTAGCGCGGATGTCTTACCTGGTTCAAATCGAGACTTTCCAAGCTTAAATGTAAAAAGCATTTTTCAACGTTGCTCAGCATATCTGAAATAATTGAAAAAAAAGATAAGGACTATAAAAACTCTTAGAAATAGATTAAACTTGCTTTTTTCATGAAAAACACTGATTAAAAGGTCATATATTAGGAAGTTTTAGATTGATCGTTTGACGGGTGTTAATGTGGTTTATACATGTTTGCCATAATTTATTCTATTGTTATTCCAGTATATTTGAACACCTGTAACTTCGCTTTGTGAATTGATGATACCATGAGTTGACATCAATTGCATTAATTTTTTCAAATCACTGCACTTTTATAAAATAAAGCTTTCAATATATGTATACAAAAAAAAATTAGGTGTCAATTTTTCCCTACGATATTTTTGTATGTAGTTATGACTGTAAAGACGCTAATACATATTTAGTTTAATACTGATTGCAAGGTAGTTGTCCACAGTCATCTCAAGTATTTTGTTGAAATCTAATGTAGTCTTATTATATCCAAACCACGATATGGCCTCCCGTTTTGGTTGCACACTCACTTTTAGCCTGGTAGTGCTCGACAAAGTCCTGCATAACACCAGGGCTTATGGAGTGGAGTCGGTCGTTGAGGATGTAAGGTTCCAAGCACTCCAGAAAAGCTCCATGGGCGATGCAATCTGCTCGGAAGCGCTCGTATATCCTACAACATAACAAGGAGGTGGGTTTGTTAACTTTGTAACATTCAAAATACCGTTTGTTTACAGCTGTTATTTGTTTTATTCTAAATCTGGAAATAAAGGGCTTTATGACAAACAATATTCACTACAAACGTATAGATTAAAATTTCAAAATTTTAAATTTAATTAATTTTAAAATTCATAAAAAAATTTTGAGTTTATTTAGGTTGCGCTTATAGATCATACAACATGGGAGATCATTTACATAAGTGTAAAAATCACTACACAACAAATGGCATGTAAAAAAATAAAAAGCAACGCTTATTACAAAAACCAGGGATGTGAGTTAGGATTATCACACGTTTTTAGGAAGTAATTCAAATTTTTAAAGACTGATATTGTATCACGAATGTATTTTGAATATAATTCGAAAGAAAACACTAACAAAACAACTAACTTAAACTTCATATAAAATAAGTTCAAAGACTTTCATAAAATTTGAAAAAGGGTTTTTCAATGACTTTTCAAAACGTAAATCAATTAAAAAACACTCGAACACTTTTAAAGGTTTAAATACTTTGTTGCAAACCGTGTAAGTGATTATGTAGAGGTGTCGAAAAGCTTTATAAACTGAGAGAGAAATAAGTGGCCACAATATCTGTTGGAATAAGCTTCATACAGATGTTACTTAACACACCACATACATTTACTTTACCCACCTTCCGAACAAAACATCGACTCTGTTGATTAGAAGGCAATGGTCGACACAAACAGGAACAACGTTGCGGTAAAAACTTATAAGAACCTGGAAATAAATAAAACAGTGTTGGAAAAATGAAGTTGTGAGCCAGTACAACTTGCCTTAGTCGTCGCCAATTTTTTATGTGTGCCTTTTGGCAGTCAACAGGGTTAACAAAGTACGCTTAGAGGGTCTTTCTAGTTGGCTACCGCGATATACAAGCTTAAACAGTACACTTATAATTTAATAATAATTGTAGGCTAACATTAGTTTTGTCTTAGGGTTCTGCAGGTTATTTTGTTTAAGCTACAATAAAGGAAACAGTTAGAGTCAAATTTGCTTTTTAGCACTTATCCTCAGTACAAGAATATAATTTTAAAAATAATTGTGTTTTACGTAATTGCGGTTTAGTTCTTAAATTATACACAACTTATTGTAATAGAAGGAAACCAGTTAAAGTAGTAAAATTACCTGCAACTTTCCGCTGTCGGGACAAAGCTTGGTCATCGAAAGATCAACAAACTCAACCAGGATGTTCATCATCTGAAACAACAACAAATGTTAAACCCAGTAAGTTGAAATAAAACGCTTTGAACTTAATGAACTTAAGAATCTTAACTTATTTAAAAAAAAAACATGTGTATGCAAAAGTACGAACCACTTCAGAAATGATTTTCTTTCTTTCTTCGGGATCTCCTGGTAAACCTGTGAATATGATTTTTTGGTTTGAAATACATATGTTGTCCTTATTGCAAAATCATATTGCTGGGCAAAAGTCTATACATAGTGGCTTAGCCTACCAAGCCTGGCAAAATAACTTTAAAGGGTAAATTACAGTTATATTTTTTGTAGATGTTTAAAGTGTCCGCCTGCATTATATGCTTTTAACAAATCAAAGCAATATATAAATCGTTAACCTAGAAGGCTGTCGGAAAGTAATTGTTTTTAAATGAGTAAAATTTGGCAAAACGCCAAAAGTAAAAAGTTGAAACTGGGTTATTTACCCAATATGTTTACTTGTTTGCAAATCTTCGTTGATTAGTTTTTACTATACATTTTAATGTCAATGCCTTCTTTACAAAGCTATATTTACTCAAATTACCTTACATTTTCATTTTAATTACTAAACTTGACTTGCTATTGTTTTAAATGACTGAACTTAGACTTTCAACTAATTCATTTAAGTTATTTCAAATAGTCCTAGGTACAACACTACGTTAACCTAAAAAAATACAACTCTCACCAACGACTGCTTTCGCGCTTCCATCGTAGAAAGTCAGCGCGATCTTCAGCGCCTCCGTGTGGCCAGAACTACGCGCGATGTTGACTCTCTGCTGCCAACTATTGACGCGCGCCTCGAGAACTGAATCCACACCGAGGAAGTATACCTTGCCACAAGATGGAACCATAGAGTGGTAGCACGCACTTTCGCCAACTGCAGCCTAAGTTCATAAATAAACAAGAAAAAAATTATACAAATAGTAAATGTGAATGACGCGAAAATGAATTAACTATTTGACCTGTACCTATTGAATTTTCACCTTTTGAAACAACTATTTCCTCTTTTTTATTTAAAGGCACGGTTGGGGTGCAAGTAAATGAAGAACTTACAGTCTAATTTCAAACCTAAAATTTGATCAGTACAAGTCAAATAGGCAATTCAGTCGGACATTTTCAATAAAAACGTTTCTTAAAAATAATTCAAAAACAAGATAGTATAAATGCCATCGTTAACACAAATAAAATAGTTTAAAAAGTTTTCATCTGCACTTTCTAATAATTTCAAAGACTATTGATAATACTTTTGGGATAATTGAAGGTTTTACTAAGACTTTCAATACGCAAAGCAATTTAAGGACAATCGAAGGAATGTTTGTGGTAGCTCTGTTTTCAACAACATCGGAGTGCTATCGATACTCTACGACAGTGTTGTAATGCCTAATTGAGTCACTGTTTTCAAATGAATTGACTTCAGTCTTTTTTAGACAAATGACTTGCTTTGTAATGGAGTGTTTTCGGTTAGCATTATTTTTGAAAAATTATTTATCCTAAGCTTGCTATATTTTGCGCTTTATGTTATTTTTTAGTTGAGTTATTGATCATAATAAGAAAAGTTACCAATTTCAAAAGTTTAACGATTCATTTTAATGACAAAGACTTGACTTGGCCGTACCATGACTTGACTTTTTATTTATTCTAAAAGACTAGACTTGACTGGAACTTAAGTCATTCCAAACTGACTTGTTTACAACACTGCGACACGACGTAGTATAGGATCAAGTAACGTACATAATAATCAAAACACCAAGAGACGGCTCACCAGAGCGACGCTGACGTTTCCACCAGTCGCAATCGACTTGAAGGCAGCGCTGTTGTAAACCAACCGCACGTTGTCCACAGACGATGTCTCAAGGTCGGTCTGTGTGTCAGTGTCCACCACGTGGGCGCGCTCGCGAGTATCAAGCAGGATCACAGTGAGGGAGTTCAGCCACTGGAGGGAGACACATGTAAGTAAAAAGTTAAAAAGTATTTTTTTAGTTCAGAATACTAAGCCTTCTTAAACAAATAAAACTCAAAGTTTAAAAACCAGAGTAAAACCAGGATCAGACATTTTAAAAAGGAATATATATTTCGCCTATACAGGCATCGTCAGTTCCTATAAGTAAACAAAAATGTATATACATCGCAAAGTAATATTAAAATTAAAGTAGTACAATGTCGGGTTGTAATTCATGTATATAAACCAAAAGTATTTTCACTGAAAATATGAATACGTTAATATAACTATATTAAAACTACTTTGTATTTTTAAGGTTTTATTGTTTATATTACTTAACAAGCCCTGCAAGGTGACAACACTACAACGATTTTTAGTGGCAGTTATCATATCCCAAAAATGGATGTTTAGTATTTCACTTCGCCATTCTTTTTTATCTTGTCACAGAATTTATCGTTTATTTCGATATATATTGAAAATATTTCAAAAACAATTACTATTTCAGTCGAGGTTAAACTTGAATTAAGATATACTGGCGATGCCTTTATATCTTTTTATAACATGTTTAAAAGGCGTTTAGAGTTGAAATACTAGCAGGTAGACCATAGTGTTGTGTGCCAGTCGAGTATGCTATATTTTAGAAACTTGCAATGAAACATTTAGGTCTGTTCAAGCTCACCGCCATGTTAATGATCTTGTAAGTTAGGTTCATGGTCCGTAGATGAACAAAGTTGATCGTATCCCAACCTTCGCATTTTAACTGAAAGAAAAACACAAAACGGATAATACATGTAAATAGCACCTTAATAAGAAATTTTAAAAGAAAGAGTATAAAGATGAAAGCTATTTCAGTAAATATTCTCATTTTTTGCTAAACGGTGGAAAACAAACGATCCTGGTTGATCATTGATAATGATTAAACTATAAGTACGGAACTTAGTAAACCTAAATCAGTTTTTTTTTATGTAAAATATTTGATGCTTTCCGTGAAAGAGGTTATATACAGATACGTCTAATCTATGATTCTCCCAAATAAGTGAAATATGTTTAAGATTGAAACTGAATTTTGTGATCGCTGTTTCATTTCCAGTTCAGCTTTACAATAGCGAAAAAGATTGAATTCGTACATTTGTTCCGCCATTTCTTGTGGGTTTAGTTGCTATTTTTTAGTATATCATGAAATATCAGTATATTTGTGACAAGATTATTTTAAAGTTAAAGTTGTCGCAATATTTTTCCCGCACATCAAAGCTTAAATGGGGTATGGTGTTATTAAAAAATCTAATTTTTAGTTTGAAATTAGCCTATACTTTGTTAGATGTTTTTTTATTGTTCCTGACTTAACTGTAAAGCTATTCAAATTCCTACATACTCCAAACTCACCTGAAAGAAATAGACGACATCTCCCCTGCCGAACATTAGTACGGGGTCAATGGAGCGGAACTTGTCGCTTCGAAACACAGCTAGTTGCCATGCCAACAGGGGCACGCACGTGGGGTTCGACTGGAAGGAAAATGAAATGTTAGAGGCAAGCAATATTACGGATTTATGACTATAAAAGTAGTTATTGTGTTACGTATATCTCCCTGCTACGTTTAAATCAACATAAAATCTGCTTGTCCAAGGCAAAGACTCGGATAAAAGGGAAATGAAATGTTTAAAGCAATATTATAAATCAGGGGTGGGTAGCTATTTTTGAAAGCGGGCCGCATGAGAAACAGATAATGTCTTTGTGGGCCTTGGTAACAAAGTGATCTCAAATACACATAATACAAAGTGTGATTCTTTGACCAAAAGCTAAAACAATTTGGGAAGTTAGGAAACTCCCGCAGACAATAAAATGTAAAGAAAGATTCTTGTTTTCGTATCAAATGATGATCTAAGACTGTTTACAAAAACAGATAAAACAAAGAAATGATTTTATGTTTTAGACCTGTTTTTAGTCTTAAGATCATCCTTTTAAAAAACGTTGTAAATATACTTGTTTTGATAAGCTGTTAGGAGTGGGTGAGGCTTTACTAGAAATAAAATATTCTGAAATCATTAAAAAAAATTAAGGCTTATTATTGTCTAAAAAGTTTTATTGAAAATGAGCCGCGGGCCGGATTATATTGCTTGGCGGGCCATAGTTTTCCCAGGTCTGCTCTAGATTATACCCCATAATTGCTTAACTGAGGTGTACTATGATACGAACCGTCATTGTTAATCAGAACTTTTATGGGTTTAGATCATAGTTGTTGTACACGTATGACTTTGAGTATGTTAAGAACATTATATACATTAACAAAATGAACAAAAATGTACTCGCGTAAGCTCAAGATAAGGAATATTTCGACATTAAGTGAGTACAACCATATGAAATAAACTATTTGTGTTTCAAGGGTAAAGTCATATTATAAAGAGCTGCTAACATTTTAGGAGTTCCAGCAAGTTTACACCGTTTTATTACAATATTACATAAAAGTTTATTTTCACTCACAGAAAGTCGATGTCCAAATAACACTTTGATCTTTGGTCGTAAGCAAACAACAAGAACCTGAAAAAACAAAAATAAATTATTGGGCTACACAATTTATACAAATAAACAAAACTCGTTGGCAAACATATGTAGATAGTTTGCTAAACACGTTTAAACCAGCAAAATGTATTCGGCATGTGAATGTAGGGCTTTCAAGGAAAAAGTACCACCAGGAAACGTCATCTTTCTAATAAAAAAATACTTTTCATCGATCCGAGATTATGTACATCCGTAGATGGATGCCTTACAATAATAATATTAATCATTGCTTAACATGACTTGTAAAGTGACTGTTACCTTGGATAGGGTTCCAAGCGCCAGAATGTGTCGGTCTCTCAGCGGATGATCTGCGATGTTCTTGGTTAGGTGAAGTCCCTCCATAACACAAACCTCACCTCGACTATAAAATAACGTTGGTAATAAAGCTACTGAACTTTTTACACTGTTTAGAATCAGGGAACTAGAACTAAACACGATCATTTTCTGGGTGTTTATAATATCTGCGCTGGACAACTATCTAGCTTTTGCGAAGAAAAATAAGTTTCGTTTCTTACCCTTAAGAAACATGAACATTTTTTTTAAACTATTTGTAAAACGCTAGTTCACTTTTAATTACCTTGAAATAACGGCTACAACAAAAAGTTTGATTACGATAGAAATTTACATTTTAAATATAAAACATAACTTTAAATAAACTGCTAGAAAATCAGCTTAACAGAAAAGATTACAAAATAAATCACATGAAATAAGATAAAACCTCACCTTCCTGAGAATAAACATCTCGATTCGCATGAGCGCACACCCATCACCCGCCTGTGACGTAACAATTAAAACATAAATACGAGGAAGTAAAATAATTTAAAAAAATTTTGCTTGGTAATTTTTAATATAAAAATGAAAGCAAAATAATGAAACAAATATAAATTTTTAATAGCATGAAGAAATACATCTTTTCAATTGTTTTATTTTTCTATTCGCCTGTAAACCAAGCACACAACTCTATGTTTATTTGATTTTTCCTTTTTCTTGAATTGGTATTCTGTGGCCGCCAATCGATTTGTGCAGGACTTCAATCCTAACTTAGCAAGAACTAATATTTTATTTTAACAAAAACTGCTTTTTAAAATAGTTTATTTTAGGGTTGAGCGGTACATCGCAGGACTTCGACAAAATGAACTGAATCGCATATTGGACGTTCGTGAATTGGGCGGGTTTAGTGTTGGGTAAAATGTTCTTTGGGCCTTGTTATTACGGGTGTAAGTCGTATTTCAAATGTACGTTATCCTGCATAGCATGTATTAGTGCTATTTTGGTCTTATTTAGATCTCTGTGTTTTATTCTGACGTTCATGTTGCTTTAATTGCTAGAGTCAACTAGATTGTGCAGCTTACCTGAAGTTGAGCTCGAACACTGATCCCCCGCTGTCGTTGCAAACCGCCAGTGCAGGGTCGTCTGTGAACTGTGCGGAAACAAGTTGGTTTAATTTAAATAACGTGGCATCAACACGTCAAAATGTGGGAAAGTTGCATTGACTTATAAAGAAAATCATTTTTTTAAATATAAGAACATTGGAGCAATAACTTGTCAAAAAACAACAAGTTTTAAACATAAAAACATTTAAATTCATGTATTATTTCGAACAATTAGTCTGTTAACCAAAGAAAAGGAAATGCGTCAATATAAAAGGTTTCACCATGCCTTGCTGCATGAAAATCCTTCACTAGACTATTTGGGTCAGTTTTGGCATTCATGCTCAAAATCAAAAAAATTAATCGAATAAAAATTGTAAAACAATGCAAAAATAACAAGTAGACTTGATAATGTGAACAATGTTACATTTTCTTTCGGATAAAACTTTCCCATAAATCACTAAATTCACACAACCCTTTCATTAATTTTAATTATAACACACATTACAAGTTGATCAGCTGTAAAACTATTTCTTTATATTTACTCGAACGTGTAGGACTGCTGATCCTGGTGGATGGGCATCGGAGATCGTTCGAAGTAAGTTGCCAGATTTCATGTCGTACATCAAAATCTAAATACAAATATATTTCATAAGGCAACAATATGAAACTGTAGGGAAATCCAATGGAAAATAATGCAATATACAAATAAATAACTTTAGATGTAGTACGAACATTAAAACACATATGACATGGTGAAAAATTGGAAAAGAGTTATTCGAAACGTTCAAAATGTACCTACTTCTGTATAATTATTTGTTCTTTTTTATTCTACTGTCTAACTATAACCTTTAGACATTATGCTGTAAGGTTTATTTTATTTTTATTACACTGTGTCACTTAGTTACATAAACAAGGCACCCATTTGCTTGCAATTAAAGGTACTTAGGTTTAGGTTAATGAAACAAACTGATATGGATTTAATAAAGGATGGGCCTGCATTTCCAAATCTGTAATACCTTATTTGCAGTAGACAACTATGGTGCTTGGAATTTAACTAAACCCTATTGAGGCTATAAAAACTACACAATGGGTGACTTTAAATTGTTTAAAGCACAATAATTCTTTGCTGATTTAATTAAAATCAATATTTTAACAATTTCATTGACTTAAATTTTGACAAACTTAACGACGAACTGATGTTTACCTGTCCTTTTGCATATCCCACCAACAGTCGTGTGTTGTCAACATTAAAAGTCAAAGCTGTCACCGAACCATACTTCGATCCAATATGAGCATTTCCCAAGCAGAACTTCAAAGCTTGGCTCTCAGCAACTAAATATAAAAGTAATTTAGTTAAAATAGAATTGCTACAGTTTAAAATTTTTTTGGTAAAATAGGTAAAATGAGTGCATTTATAATTTGATGTTATTGTAAATTTATGAAACTGTAAAAGGTATACCAAATCTCAAAGGATCAATTTTGAGTATTGTTTATAAGGGGGTAACAATCTCTAATTTGAAATACACTAAATGCTGTAGAAATTATTACACTTACTGAAAACCAAGACCAAACCATGAGAAGTTCCAATTGCGAAAAAGGTTGAAACGGCCTGGAAAAATTATATATTTGATAACAAGTACACAGACATAAAAATATCCATAAAAATTGCTTTAGAAACTAATTAATCTAACAAATTATGTCTTAAAAAAATGGTGAGTATAATATATTATAAAAGCAATAAACTGTTACCCTTGGTCTTTAAACATGCTTAGGTTACAATAGAACATGGAGAATACGCCCACATAGACCCATAAGGTTTAACTTACCATGGTCGTTGGCTTTCCTGCTTTAACCTTACCGGCTGCAGAAGCCATTTGTCGAGATAAAGTTTGTAGATGCGTGAAACTAAGAACTTGGCCGTGGACGGATTTCTTTGTCTCCCTAAAACAACATTTGACAAAATATTAGATAGTTTAGACAAATGAAAATATATGCTCTCGCCAATATGTTTCATGGATCAAGAACAGTTTTGGAACCTTTATAAGAAGCATAACATATAACATGTTAACTGCGGTAAACTAAAAAATAACAAACATAAGTTTAGTGTTTCTGAAAAAGTTTTTCTTGATTAAATTAACTCGCAGGTTTCCAAGCTAATAAGATGACTTCTGGTTTATAAAGTAAATACAGCTGAACACTTGGCTACAAATTACAAACATATATATAAAATATTTATTATTATTTATAATGGTCAGCAATTATGTACAGTTAATGTACACATTTAATTAAAAGATTTGGTGAGCATAGAGGTGACAAGTTTATTCGACTCAAAAAGTTGCTTTATTGCAAATACCCACAAGCATCTTACTTAGTTTTCTTTCCTTCGTTGCTTGCAATTGAAGTTGTTTCCCAAGATTTCAAAACGTCCAACTCGGATTTGTGTAAATCGGGAAACTCAACGTCATCTGAAGTAACGCAAAACATAAATAAATCATCAACGGCGATAAGCTTAAATTGGCGTAATATTTCTTACAGTTGTCAAAAATACAAGAAAAACTACAATTCAACTTTGGTAATGTAAAAACATTATTAATTCGTGAAATGCAACAGAGACTGGTTTAGACTCAAAATAATAAAATGTAAAAATGTAGCATGCAACACTTCTGGTTCTCAAGATGGTACAAATTTAGTTAACCTAGCACGAAAAATACAGATCTGGTAAAATTTATGAAATGCAACAGAAAAGATGATATAGACCAGGGGTGCCCAACCTTTTAGCTGTTGACGGCCGCATTGATAGACTTTATTTATCTCACGGCCGCCAGTACACTTTTATTTAGAGATTACGTCAGAAAATTAGGTCAAAATGTGACGTCATAAAACAATTATTCTTAAACATACTTGTCGTTGCTATCGATCTCATGCAAAAATCTAGAACTCGAAAACAGTCTAATCGCGCGAAGCGAAAAACTTTGTGTTTTTTTTTTTTAATATGACATGTGACGCAGCTAAGGGCTGGCCGTCAAAACGGCGTGCATGCAGTTCCAGGCTGGTATACCATGCTTGTTGACCTGGGACCCTGGGCCTTCTGTCTGTGGTTTATGATTTAATCTTTTTTAGGTTTTGCTATTAACGAAATACGGGATTTTTTTGTGTCTGGCTATTTTCAATGTATTCTCTCTCCATTTCCTCAATAACAGTTTTTAAGAGTCACTGACATAATCTTATTTGTTTAAACAAGTTTTATATAAATACGCTCAACCTGCCCCACAGTTTTTGCCCTAATTCCATTCACAACTTGCATAACACATGTCTGCTCAGCCGTTAATTATGTATCATCAATTCCCATTTTATCTTTATGTGACATCACAATTCCGATTGTTACACATCAATCAATGAAATCAACTTGTTTTAGCACAGATTGATCTGATTAACTGCACTTCCTAAGGCGTAATCGTTTCTAATCTGCATTTAATATATAAATTATTAACCATTAGCGCATGCCAGCACAGACACGGCCGCCAACACATGTTTATTAAAATACGTGTTGACAACCGCACAATTATTCATCTACGGCCGCAGGTTGGACACCGTTGATATAGACTATAAGACCAAAAAGTAAAAATTAAGATGCAGTACTTTAGCGGTTGAACTAAAACACAAGTGGTGACTAGGGATGTTCAAAGTAGAATCCTAGGGGATTCTAGAACATTAGGTCTTGAATCTAAAATACAGAATCCTAGCATATTTTTTTTTAAGTTATTTAACCTCAATTTTGTTTCGCACCAGGAATTACATGTTAGTCGCTGGCCCAATAACGCTTGATTGACACTTTAATTTGACAATTATTAGGCAAAGGTTATCGCGAGACACGAAGTAATTGGTTGTCCAAAAAAATGCTGACACTGCACTACCAGGCTACATTTAAAGCAAGCACTATAAATGTGCCGCCACTGCAACAGGCCTTTTTCTAAACTTACCACTCGCTATGTACAATTAGGCGCAACCATTGGTGGTAAAACATTTAATTATATCGGTTCCAATTACCCGAAATAAACGTCAAAATTGGAAACAAATCCTATTTGGATTCGAATTCAAGGATTCAATATTCTACTTTAAACATCCTTAGTGAATACCAAGTTATTTCAAACATAGTAAACGTTTTACTGTAAAACTATTAAATGAAACAAACTAAATGCTTACTTCCATTTGACGTTCCAGGAATTTCATCAAGATTTAGAAGTGAATCATCATCAGAACCAGACTAAACATAAAAATATTATAAGTTAGATCAATTACAGCTAGTTGCGGTACTATGTATAATTTCATATGCTGTCACCTCCACTATGAGCTATTTTCTGGTTATATACAAGATATTTGTAACATATTTTAACACAGGGGTACCCAGATGTGACCCGTCGGGTAAAAGTTTGGTGGCGTCTGATTTAACACAGAGTAAAAGATTCTTTTCTACTATTTAAGCATTGCTAGTGGTTAAGGGTAGGACCAGATACTTTTCATATTTGTTTTGAAATAGATATTTAATATATCACTAATAAAACAAATCAGCGAAACTTTCAAATACTCACATCTTCGAGAATACTTTCCAATGTTGGCGTTTCAACATCTGGAAGGTCAAACTCTTTCGCATCAAGCTTAATATAAAAACATAATACTATTCTTGCAGCAAGTAAAACTAATTGGAAAGACAATATTTATTTTTCAGGCCTATTCATTTTAAAATTAGACGTTGTTTTTTTTTATTTTAATAGAAGCAAAGGTGTAAAATAAATACGCTTTTTTATAAAATCTAGCAAAACTTAACTAACAGTAACTTTTATATTTATAATATTGCTAAATTTTACCTCTTCAATTTCTTCTAAACCGAACGATTCCATATTTGTTATCCAGGTTTTACCATTTCAGTTAAACTATTTCACGAAAAAATATAAAATAAGTTATAATAGATTGACACAGTAGACATTGCTTGAAACGGACATAACTAAAGCAAATAACTTATCATAAGTTGCTATCATTTATTTAAACTAAAAATAACTTGCATGTCGTCACGCTCATAACCAAATTGCCGAAGTCATTATTTACACATTTTTAAAGTTTTTGCTTCAGTCACTCCTTGTTACCTTCCCCATCCATAGAAAAAGTTCTTTTTTCGATGCGCATGTGCAAAAACTTAGGCACTTTTTCTATGGATGGGGATGGTCACAAGGAGTGGCGTAGGCAAAAACTCTGAAAATCATAAAAATGACTTAGGCAACTTGGTTATGAGCATGACGATGTGCAATATTTTTATAATGTAATGCCATGTAACAAATATATAAATGTTTTGTTAAAATAAATTTACATGGCTAGAGTCGGCGCTGGTCTACAATTCTACCACAGTTATAAAAAACAAAGCACAATATTTGAGTTAGGTAGTTAGCGTCTGGGTGTGGTTGGGTGGGTCAAGTATTATTATTATATTCGTTAATAATGTTGCATAACCCACCCTAACCCATATGATGTGCGTTGTGGTAGGATTCTAGACAAGTGCCCTAGAATCATTTATCCATTATATAAAACGCAAACAGTAAGTTACAGAAAATGTAATATGTTAATGAACTTTAGTTCTAATATGTAAGGTAATGGTGAATTTAAGCTTCATGCTTACGCTGTGGACATTTCAAACAACATATTAACTTTAACATTGCAAACTGTGCGAAGTCTTACAACGCAATGGATTCTAGATTATAAGCAGTACAAAAAAAGCAACATTTTGTATAACTGTACCAGATATAACTAAACCTTCTCTTAGTAAACAAAATAGGAAACTATTTTTTTCACAAATTTGATTTCCTCTGTTGGTCTGGATTTGCAATCAGCTGGAAAGGTTAAAGGTGAACAAGTTATGCTTGAGTAATTCCGAGATTTATTTGTTTTTATTTCGTAGGGCTTCTTGGAATTTGCATGTCATGCCACTTATAAACCACTTTGAAATCAATCAAAACTATTCTTGTTGAGATTATGGCTTCAAAGGCCGAATTAAAAACCGTGAGTAATTAAATATACTTAGCATTATAGTGTGGAAAGCCTAATGTTTCAACATTTAAAACAATTCATTTCCTTTTGCCTTTTGATTTTACAATCTTTTTTTCTGCTAAAAGCGTTTAAATTGTAAATTTTATTTAAGTTAGAAATTATATTCATTTTTTTGTTTATAAAAGCAGAAAAGTCAGCACTGGTCTAGAATCCTACTACTATTTCTTGAATTAATAAAGAGTTGTCAAAAAGAAAATCACAGTGGAAGAAATTAATATGGCAGAATAAATATAATAATAATACTTGATCCACCCAAATGCTAACTTGCATCCTAACCCAAATAATGTTAGAAATATAAACCTCCAGACAAACAATGTGGTTTTAGATACCTGCGCGAACTTGGCGCGCTGGAATAGGTTTTGGGCAATATCTCCGAAAGTTGTGACCATACAGGGTTGAAATTTTTACACAGTCCTTGTATTGGTTACATCTTTTTAGATTAGCGCCAAGAAGGGCGCTGGTCTAGAATCCTACCACAATTATTCAATCAACGCACAATATTTAGGTTAGGGTGCGAGTTAGCGTTTGGGTGTGGGTGGGTCAAGTATTATTATATTCATTATTCAATAATAATACTTGACCAACCCTAACCCAAAACGCTAACCCTAACCCAAATAATGTGCATTGTGGTAGGATTCTAGACCAGCGCCCCAAGAAGTTTTTGCCTAAAAAAACTAAATTATTTCACTTTTGGTTTAATTTAAATTTTTACAAAATCTGTTTTTAGTTGCTTGATGGACACCAAGCCATGGCCACAGTCTTGGGAAGTCGTTCTTTAAGGCTTAATGCTGCTCTCACGTTTTGGCAAAAGAATGATATTCCTCAATTAGTTTCTTACCTACTTCGTATGAAGGATGACGGATTGTTTATTGATGTTTTACCTTTTATAACAAAGCGGTAAGTTATCGATTGTACATACTTCATTAAATAACAAATTTATGAAAAGAAATAAAAAGGTTTAATTGGATAAATTATACCTTTTAAAACTCAAAATTGATTTTTTTATATATACTCATAGTATGAACAATTGATGTATTTAAATTTCTGAGTTTTAAAAACTGAACTGTATATACTTATTTAAAATATTTCTACATAAATAAAAGCTTCATTTCTCATGTAGGAATAGCAGATACCTAATTCATTTGTTAATTTTAGTTAAATGTGCTTTCCTTTATAAGTACCCTTTACTATTTTTTTAGCATATCGGAAGATGATTTATCGAATAAAAACCAAGTAACTTTGGGAGCTTGCCTTGAACTAATCACAGTTATTGGACGACTTCTGCAAAAGAAATATGAAGAGTAAAAAGGACTTGAACATTTTGTGCTTTAAGCTACTAATACCTGAAAAAGTTTTCAAATTTTTTTGAAAAAAAAAACATAGTTAGTTTTGTTAATAACCTAAGTTTGAGCTTAAAACCAAATTGAAAGTCAACAAACCCAAAACTTTTTTTATATTATATATATTTTTGTTCTTAGCGACTAATACCTCCAAAAAATTTACAATGTTTTTTCCTTGCCAAACTTAAAAGTGCTGTGTCGTTAAAAGCTTGGTCATTTCTTCATAATTTAAGTATTTGATTAAGCGAGGACAAAATAAATAATCACAAATCCGGAAGTAATATAATATTTATTGTTTCAGTTATGTTGTTGTTTGTCTTGATTTCATCCGAACCATGATCAAAAGGTGGTACAAAGAATTGAGGTCAATGGGACAGCCCAACGATCAACTCGATAAAAGTTTGTAAGTATTATTTCGATCTCTGCTAATTTATAAAACTGTGTATATTGAAATTAATAAGGTTATATCTCACAAAAAAATGTTGTAAAGCATTGTTTATATTTTATTGATTTTAACCAAAAATGGTAGTTATAGACTTTAGCATTATTCAAAAAAAAAAAAAATTTACAACGTTATACTTTTCTCGAGTGTATAATATTATCACTTAAAATTGAACTAGAACAGATTTGTTGATAAAACTTAATTTACTTTTGCAGAAGTTTATCTCCAGTTTACACCCAACTTTTAGCGATGTCAGCTATCGTGGAAAAACTTTCAAAGAGAGATGGAAAAATTGGAATTAAAGCAAAGGTAATATTTGCCTATAATATGTAAAAAAATACTAAGATCAAAATCAAGTTTTTGTCGCATATTGTCTTTTAGTTTTAAATTTTTGTTAAAAAGTAAAAAAATTGTAGAGGTGTTTTTTAAGTTCTGGTTTTTGATTAACACTAACAGAGCTCAGTAGATATCTAGTTAACTAATGGCAAAATTTATTTCTAGGTTGTTTTAGAAATGCTGAAACAACTTGAATGAGATTTTCCTATTGTTTGCAATCCACTGTTTATGTGAAACCAGTATTTTTTTACTTTTTCATTTCATTGTGATAAAGTTTCATATTTTTCTAATCTCTTGGTGCAACAAAAATAAAAAACATTTTTATATTGCCATTTTTGTTTTTATAATTATTAGACAGTTAAAGTATTAAAACATTAGTTGGTTTTGCACTTTTATTTTGCCAAATTGTGAAGCACAGTGCATACCAGTTAAGAACAAGTTTAATATTTCTGCATAGAAAAAGATCATAAAAAATAAAAAGTTTTTGTGGAACGAATAGTAAAATACATTTATCAATAAGCATAGCGAAACAGTGCAACAAGATATTTAGTACTGCAATATGAATACAAGGATTTAGAATAGGCCTAGCACAAAAACTACTCTACATCTAGGCCAGGGGGTTTTAACCAAGGGGCAAATACCCCAAAATGAGTAATTTTATAGTGCTTTAAACGTTGAAAAACAAAGCATTTTTGAGATCCATGTCTTACTACATACTTTCCTTGTGTAATGACACAAAAAAAATGCTAAAACAATTGATCTAGGATCCTAGGCTAAGCGTACCATCTTAGACAATCCAAATCCACTGGTATACAATCAATTTTTGGGTGTGTAGTTCACGTTAGGACGACAAATACTTGTGACTGTTAATGGGTTGCTCACTAATGTTAGCTTTTTTGTGCAGTCCGTTTCCTACCGGTCGCCTTGGGATCGTGGCTACATTGTGGCTTCAGCAAATATTATATACTTTTAAAGAAAGTAGGTTGCCCCCATTGTGATTTCTCATCCTTTGCTTTATTTGGCATCGGAACCAGAAAGTTGAGAAACCACCAATTACCGAACACCCCGGCGTAGTTACTCCAAACACCGCGATTATAGCGACTGTCACCTTTGAAGAACTCGTAAGGTGTTTGTCCGAAACCGACCAGAAACATTTCGGCAACAAATAAAGAGAAACAGCCCCACCCAGTGGAGAAACAGCCATATAAAACTATGAGGCACACAAGTTTGTTAAAGGTAACATCTCCGTAACCCATCCACCAGTTGTATAAGGGGCCAGGGAATAGATAGGAGCAAATACAATATGCAGAGAATTCCAACTTTATGTATGTGGAGCTGAGATAAAGTAGAAGTGTCTTTATTGCATGGAATGAACCGAGTGCAACGTATAACCTGAAAATAAAGCATAACCGATTGGCACTAGGTATGGACATCCCTAAATATGTCAAAATAAAGCATTAAAAGCTAGTATTCGTAATCACACCATTTATTTAAGCCATGTTTTATCAATATAGAAAGTTTTTATTTTTATTCATCAGAACTTGAAGTATAATGAACTTACGTGAAGGGGATAAAATACTTTTGGTTACGAACACCGACACATTGACTGAGGAAGAAGCAGTGATGGTCCTGCTTGAGTGTGCAAGCATCACATACACTGCAGTGGTGTGAGCGAGGGGGGGTATGCTGGTTGCACGGAACACAGAACATCCATGTACGAGGGGGGTCAGTAAGAACACAACCTACAACAATAAACCTTGCTTGAAGAAAAACTGAAAATTTCTAATATTTTAAAATAAATTTTAGTTTTTTTATGAAGGGGAATACCCCAATGTAAACTCAGTACATATAAAAAAACAGTAACCACTATAATTAAAACAAATTTTCATATTTTGCATAAGTAGCATGTTGTGGTAATTCAGAGTCCTGCAATCCACTCATAAATGAGGGAGTTCGAATAAAAACATTAATATTTAAAGAATTGGCAAGTTGCAATTGATTAAATTATTACAAGGGGCAAAAAAAAGCACACAGCTCACGGCAATGGAGCATAATGGTTGAAGGTTGTAGTAAGACGTAATAAGAATATCAAAGCCCATACAGAACGGCAATAAATTTATTGAAAAAAATTATAATATTTTAAAACAAATTTTATTTTTAGCTGAGTTTATGGTAGGACACTAGGACTAGTACATAATTTGAATTAAAAGTAATAGTAAGTTTCTAAGGCAATGTACACAACACAGTTTACTTAAAAATAACTCAACATAAAAAAAAAAATTGGTGCTAGATTTTGCATTAGGAGCTGTGCGCTATTTTTTAATTAACTGTATTCTAACTCTCAACATGCAACATTGATAGATTTGAAATCTGTAGTGAAATGCATGGATGTCATCACACCAGGGCTACAAAAATCAGCTTTCTTAAAAAACAAAGTTGTCAACTTAATTGAGCAGGTGAAGGCAAACTTTTAAGCACAAAATTTAGTCAGTTAAAGGTCAGCAAGATTACAGGGTTTTAGTGGGTTATTGCATCCACTAAATGACACTTTATTAATATACAAACGTGATTACTCAGAATTTATTAGGTAATTAGTGGACAAGTCGTCATAGAGACAGGTTTTGTTTAATAAGATATTTATTTTCCCATATTCCATGCTCTAATCATCAACAATTTCAACACAAGATGACTGTAATAAAATAAACATTCATAAAAGCTTTCTTTTTTCAAAAGGTTGTTTATATGTGAACCTATCAAGAATACAAAATTCAATATAACAATAAAGTTGAACATTATATTAGTTAAGGGCATTCAACTAAGGGTTTCTCACCTGATTTAAATGAACTATCTGTTACAGTACCAAGAAAAAAGTTTCCCATCATATTAAATAGTATGAACGACAGATAGACGCAGTTAGAAACAATTCTGTTATCATCTTTGTAGAGGTGGGGATATGCCACAAACATACAAGTGTACAAAACACCAACTGTAAGTAGCAAGTAGAATCCAACAGCAGTTGTGTGGATAAACCAGCGGTAATCCTTTATAAAATCGGCAGAAAACGGACCTTTTTTCCTTATGCTAAGATCCATCTTAACAAAAAAGTGTACAATGGATATTTTTGTAACAACTTCTAAATTTGTTTACACAATAATTACAACTTTCATTGTCAAATTTGTAAAGTTTCACTAAACTTTATGTAAACTCGCAATGAGTCATTTTTCCTAAAAAAGACAAAAACTTCCAGCACTTGAAGTACTGAAACTAGTTGTTAAAAGTGAAATTACAAGCAAGAAATATACGCAAAAATAAATATAATAATAATACTTGACCCACCCTAACCCAAATAATGTTAACAATATAAACCCTCCTGGACAAAAATGTGGTGGGATTCTGGATCAGCGCCACATTTTCTACATAAATTGAAGTAGATTTAAGTCCAACCCCATACAGAAGATATGTTTTATCAATTAATACTGAATTTCTAGCGGAGGTCCCCATTTTCCCAGAGGATTGTCAAATTTGTCATCTCCTTTTATTCTTTGTCGTTCGGTCAATTTATGAAGTTCGTGTTTTCTGTAATATTTCTTCCACGGTTGGCCTTTATGGTCCCAAGCATTGTGAAGCTTTGTCTTGAAATCGAGGGGCTTTGTGATGTCATAGTCTTTCAAGTTTGTAAAGGGGTTCCACTCCCCCTGAATAGAAGGGCAATCGGTGTGAAATTCTTTGCGAATTCGAACTAGCGGAATCCCAGATCGACCGGTGTAAGTTTCAAGAACATGTAAAATATCATCTGTATCTTTTTTCTCAAGCTCGGCAATTTCTTCGTGTCCATTCAACCATTCAGCACAGACTTTTGGATCGGCGTCTTCTTTTGGCATCGCGTAAATTACAACTGTCGGGTGGTTTCGTGCAAAATCGACCAGTTTCGTTTCCACAAACTTTCTTATAAACCTACTTTTGGGATGACTTTCACAAAAGTTTAGCGTCAAGCGCTTTAATTGTTTCACAGGTCGTCCGATCCCAGCGTGGCTTGCTACCGGTTTTAGGAAACCACTTGGACGAGCTCTCACTGTGTAACCAAAGCCAGGTAAAACCTTAGCCATAGTTGCGGTCTCGTTGTAACTCGAAACTATATTTAACAGTAAACAGTTGCCTTTTTTAAGATCTGCAGTAAATGGTATATAGTACTAGTTAAATAATCTAGTTAAGTTCTGACATATCATAGCACCCAGCTGAATTGAAGAAGTAAAATAAACTGTTTTTATTTAAATATGTCAAACAACCGAGCAATGTAAACTAAACATGTATTTTGTCAAACAACAAAACGTTTGCAAACTCGTCACATCAAAGCAGAGTTGACTAGTTGAGTCTCTTCGGTTAATTGATATTTTCAAATGCCTTTCAATAAAGAAGGTTTACTTCGTTATACAAAATACTTCAGTCTTTTATTTTCGCCTAATCATATTATTTTAAAAACATTATAATAACAGGAAAGCAGTTTTGTTTTTTTAAACGAATTATATTTTTTAGTATTCTATGACAATGCCTCACACGTGATTTTATAGAAATAATAAAACCAACGTTATTGTAAATTATCAAAATAAAGGCGTATAGCAAATAAGCAATTTGAATTAAATTGCTGTTAAATTTGGACAAGGTTTTATTAAAATTTAACCACAAAATCTTACAACAATTTAATTAATTTAAAGTGCAAACTTTATGTTTCCTAGCAACATGCTTCGCTTGATTGATTTTGCTGTGAAGCGATTTCAAGAATTAAGTAAATGATAAAACTGGTTAAAACAGAAAATATTAGATTAACTGTGTGTATGCTAATATCGGCCATAATACTAAATAGTTCAGTTGTTTAAAATTGAAATATTGTAGCCGATCAATCGACAAATTTTGCAGTAAAACGATCTGGATACTATATAAATGCACAGTTTTAAAAAACAAGGTTTTTAATACCACCTAGTTTCTAAAACATTGCAGCTTTTCCAAAGCAATGTGTTAGTGAAATGTTACGTTAATGGTGCTCTTGAATTTTACATTCGGGCAAACAATCATGGAGTGTTTAATAATCCTTTTATCTCAAAACGTAGCGAATCAAATTTCAATGCATATTTTAATAAGTTAGAAAGCTTATCAAAATTAACCAATTTGTTTCTCCCGTTATAGTAAAAAATTATAAATTTTGAAGGTGGTATTTGAAAGATATTTAGCGCAATGGATATGGATTTCATCCCGGAGGAGAAAATAGACGAAGAAAATGAAGAGGAAGTTGACGACATTGCTGAACTTAAAGCAGAACTTGAAAAAATTAAAATCGTAGAAGAATCAAATAATAAGAGGTAGGGTTAGGGTTAGTTTTTCAGAATTAGGGTTAATGCTGTAAAATTCAGAGACTGCTTCCTCACTGCTGTACTGGTTACTGTAGATTTAATATTTCATATTTTTGTTGAGTGTTCTCTTAGGCAAAAATAACATTTGTAATTAATTAATCTTTTTTGTTTTAGTTTTGATAGCTTTACAAAATCATGTCAGATAATTGCGCTTCATTCACATTTTCATTTGTAAATCAAATAAAACATTATTTTTTTAGTCTTTCACTTGAACTTGCAGTAAAATGTCCTTAATTGACCTGTTAAAATATCGTTATACTATAAAATTGCTTCAGTAAGCTTGGAAAAATGAATTGGATTAAATTTTGAAATTAGTGTTTACAATGACTTTGACTTTACAAAGCGAAAGATATGAGATATTGGATTAATTATTTTACGCATGCCATTTTTAAAACTCAAGTATCAAACTTGTTGAGCGTCACTTTTCAGTTTTCCACCTGGACTCGACAAAGTTGACCTGTCTGAGTTTCCCGAAACTTACAAAGACAATGACAACAAAGAGAAACTGATTCTGGCTTATGCAGAAAACTTTAGAAGACAATACATCCATTTGTTCAGGGACAGAAAGCCACTGTTCTTGAACCCACTTAATGAATGCGGAGTTGAGGTGAGATTATTGATTGTGCAGATTTGGGTAAAACACGGGAAACTATAAATTAGAGAAAAGCAATTGTTTTATATTTTATGCTTGTGGAATACGTTTTAACTTGGGTATCAAATTTGATTTTTTTTAAATAGGAAATGGTGACTGGTATTTGTAAATAAGTAATAAAAAAAATATTCTCAACAATATCACAATCATCTGTTTTAATAATTAACGTAGTTTAAATAATATTTTTTTTAGCAGAAATAGTTATAAAAGTTAAACAAACCCTTTAAATAGGCATGTTTCGAATGTCAGTAATGGTTAATTTATTTAACAAAGAGGTGGTTACTTTATTCATATTTACTCTCATGGATATCACCCTTTTGCTGCATCGTTGAATAAAATAGATAATGTTGCTATATGTTTTTCTTGTCATAAATAGAGTGCCATTTAAAACCGTAGTCTTCACACAAGGGTTTGTGAAGCAGTTTCAAGGGTATATTTAAAAACCATTGACCGAAGATTGATATTTGCCGGAGCACATCCTTTACATTGAGTTTTAATTATTATTGAACATATTTTAGTTATCCTTGTATTAAAACTTGACGAGATTTACAGTAACTTAAAGAAGCAAAAGGGGCCCATTGGGAAAAAACGATTTGGGAAAAAATAAATAATAATACCATGCGTTCCTTGAAGTGAAAAAGGTATCATTTAAATACCAGTGTTGTTCAACCTGTGGGTCCCAACCCAAAATTTTTTATGGAGATTGTGCTGGGCAAAATTTCTCTGAAAATTAAGAAAATTGTGTAAGCAGTATGAAGACATGGCTTATATTTATGAAATTAAACTTATTATTATTTTTAAACATCATATTAAGCATTAGGTTTTCTCCATTTATAAAAAGTTCAGTGAAGTGAATTGGGAGGTCAAAGCTTTGCTGGTATTAATACTTTCTTGGTATTATGGCCGCCTCGAAAAAAGGTTGAGAACACTGATTTAAACCAATTCTATGTTGTTTGCAGAAATTTGTTTGTACAACGATCCGTCCCACACTCCTATCGTTCAAAGAACTTTATCACTGGCAAGGTTGTTCCGAGTTTGTAGCTGATTACATCACAATGGAGCAGTTTGATCCTGCGTATGAGCTTCCTGCTTACCTCTATTCATCACACACAATTATGAAGAAGCAAACAGGTTGAATATCTTATTAATAGTGTTAGTGTTTTTTACATAAAACCAGTGAAATTCATACATAAAAGCATTTTTCTTGAGAAATCACTTATAATTACAGAAATGATTTTTCGACCTAAAAAATGATAAATTTTGACCTAAAAATATTTTTATTATTGGGTTTGATAATACGCCTTAATACCTGTATTTATCACACACAATTATCAAAAAACAAACAGGTTCAATATCATCAGTTTGATTTTATTGCCAGTGTTAGTTAATAATTGGAATATTTTCTACATAGGACCAGTGAAATTCATACACAAAAAACTTTGTTTTTTTGAGAAATCAGTTATAATTAGGGCGATTATTTTTGACCAATAAAATTTTGACCTAAAAGGGTTGTTGACAATTTAGGCTTTTAAATAAGTAGAAACATTTGGGTTTTTACCAATTTTTTTCATGTGTTTATTGAAAAAGGGTTTGTTACCAACTTTATGAAATTTCCTGTTTTGTGATAAACATTTTCATCATTAGCAGTTTACTTTGCACAAAATATAAAATATAAATAACAATTATTTTCGGATACGGATTAAAATATGTTTTGGAGCAATGCACTAAAAGTCATAAAAAAGTATTAATTCATTTATATAAACAAGCTGTTTATATATATATATATATATATATATATATATATATGGCTTTTGTGTGCATAAAATAAACTAAAATATTTTGATGTTTAGGCAACTGTTTTGACATGAGCAACATACTTTGCTCCTTACTGCTCGGAGCTGGTTACGATGCTTATATTGTGAGCGGTTACGCAACAAAAGAAATATGTTTGAGCGACGAGACTCGAGAAATCTGCCCACTGCTCAAAAAGAAGGAAGAGGTGAGATATAGTGGAACTATTATTAAAAAGTTGCATTATTCCAATATATATTCCACCTGTGAATTTATCATGATATATCAGCAAAGTGAGTATATCAGATATATATTTTGAACCAATGTATTAAATTGTGAAAGAAATGAGTCATACAGAAGGTGGTAACATTATGTATACAATTTTGAATTAATCCTTATTGAGTTACAACAAAAGCTAAAAAAATTGTTCAGTTTAAAATTTTAATGGAAATTATGTGTTGTAGTTTGGCGACCCCTTAGTTAGACATTTCAAATTAAAGGATTTAAGTCATTTTAAAATGAAGAATACTGGACTGTAACAAACAAATACAATTATGTTAGGTTGTAAAAGTGGAGGAGAAAGTGAAATCTCGTAAGTACGCAGTGAAACCTCCTCGCGATCTGAGGAGCAAATTCATCCTCAAGATGGAAGCGAGAAAAAAGAGAGAGGAAAAAGAAGAAGAGGAGAAGAAGTGGAAAGAAGAAGAAGACAAAATCGCAGTAAGAAACATTGGCATATGGTTATTTCTCGATTCGCTCCCCTTTGTCCTTGTGTAGCTCAGTTAGCAGAGTGACGGTCCCAGCTTGACCGGAGGTCGTGAATTCGAGCCTCACTGCAGACTATAGTTGTTTTTCTAACCTGCCTTGCTTGCATCTTGATCAACATATTCGGTGGGTCTGCAATGGCTTTCGGTGTACTAAGAAACACCTATTGGTGACTTAAAGCAAAATGGATTACCTATAAAATGAATTGAAGCAGGTTTCTGCTTGTAGAACACTGCGGCAAAACTTAAACAAATATTTGTAATGCGATAGAAACACACAGTCGGATTAGAAACTACCATTGTCAAACGTTACTTTATTAAGTGTTTTTTCTGGAATTTTTAGAAAACCTAACCGGTGATTATCTAAAGATTGAAAATATTGTTTGTAAATACTTTTCCAAGTGTAGACAATATATCTATATGATGTAGCTGATCCAGAAATCTAGAGAAATTTAGAACCAGTACTACAAACAAAACCATTAACCCTCGTTTTTCTGTCAGGAACTTGAAAAACCTCCAGTCGATTCACTTTACGGCCAACGCATCCATTCCTGGATTCTTGTCAGAGGAGGAAAACGTGAGGTGCCTGAGGATTTCTTCATCGAACCATTCACTGGTGAGGTCATAACTTCAGCTTTAAGTTAACTATGTATAACCAGGGCTGCGAAGTACGAAGTCTGACTCAAGTTGTTTATAATCGACTTCGCGATCATATCCATAATCCAAGCTTTATAGGTGTTTTAATTTCACTTTTGATATTAGGTGTACAATAAAAGTACAATTGGTATTAAAATCTTGCTACTCACAAGTGTTTGCTTAATTCACAAGTGCTTAATTAGCAATAGAGTGAATTTTATAGTTCAACAAAAACCTAAAAAAAGGGCGGCGGAGTCAGAGGCGGATTTAGTTATATGACACCCCTATGAGTGAATATCCACCTTATTTAGTAACCTAGATCGGCGGAATACAGACTGTAGAGTCGTCGCCGGACTTTTGTTGTTTCAAACCGACTCCGCAGCCCTGAGTTGCACATCCGGTTGTTTAGCTTCGAATCTTTGTGTTATGTAGTCTTAGCTCAACTAGTTTAAAATTCAGATTGTAATTTTTGCCATTGTATATACATGTGATATTTATAGTTGTTATTAAATCTGAATATAGAGTAAGTTTTTTAATTTTGAAATCATTATATACTTTACATTAAGTAACCCGACTGAAAGACATACAACATAGGCGGTTTGTCACTTAGCCCTAACATAGTTTATGTGTTGTTGAAGGTCGAGCTTACGCCCCAAACAGCAGCAGCTTCCTCGGTATCGAGAGTGTTTGGAATCACATGAACTACTGGGCCAACATGCAGGATTGCACAGAGGGGTGCAAGGTGAGGGGGATAAGTGGTGTTCGTAGTATCTAGGTATTGACATATGCTATAAGAATCAAACTGAATGTGTAAAATAAGAAGGCATCTCCTCGCCCTTAAACTTAAATGACAACAATGATTTTAAATGGGGAAATATTCTCTAGACTTTCCTGTCTTGGTCGAAGTCATTTATAAGTTATGACTGACTTTGATCAAAACAGAAAAGTCCTAAAGAATATTTGCTAAAGAAAGCTTCACCAAAGAAGGTTTTCTATTTTCCGTCGATTTTTAGCCACACGCTCGCAGGAGTAAATGTTTCGACAGTTTAGTTGGCAATAGCATCTAAACCAGTGGTTTGTAACCTTTTAGTATGATTATCCCTGAGAAGTTTTTAACGCGATTACATATTTAAAAAAAGTAAAAAGTTATTACTTGCAATGTGCAACTGCCCACTGGTTAAGTAAAATAACACGTACTCTCCTTAAAATATCCAAATCCATTTCTTTGTTTAGCCGCTGTAATTACAGGTCACTTATTGAAAAAGACCAATAATCTTCTATTTTAACAGAGCATTTTATCCCCATAACAGGAAAATGTTGACTAAATTCAAACAAAAACAACTGATCTTGCAGCATTCATAGTGTTTTTTACATCGAACACAGTCTTGCAAATATCTCTCAGCAGTTTTAAGCATAAACAACTCATTCAACAATAACCCTTTTTCCATTATTACGTCACACACGGACAAGCTCAACTCCTTTAGCTATTTTAAACATTAACAATAATCTTCTTCCATTATTACGTCACACACAGACTTGTTAAACTCTTTCTGCAATTTCAAACATCAACAATACGCTTCTTCCATTATTACGTCACACACAGGACATGAGCTTCGACCTCTCGGACACCACCAAGTGGGAGTACATGCTCACTGGAGCGGATCGGCTTCAGATGGACATCCCGGATGTAGAAGACGAATTATATGACCTTGACGACGAGGATGAAGAGAATGAGGATGAGAAACACCTGGATATGCCGACCTCGTGGGCTCTGCCTATTGTCGTCACTAAAAAGCAATACGAGACAAGGTAGATGGATAGATGTGCCATTAAACAAGTTGTAGGATGTTAGATGCTAAAATAAAAAAAAATTGCCAATGAAGTAACGCTTAAACTGCAAAGAACGTGACATAAAACTCAGAGCCGTATGTTCATTTAGGGTTATTTACATAAATTTTTTTCGTTATCACTTGTCTATCTTGATTACATCTAGAAGCACATAGCTTTTCTTTTTAGCATAAAGTTAAAGTAAAAGCCGATGTTTTTGTCATACTTTGTTACTATTAACTTGCTGATTGTTAGTTACCTTCCAAGCAATGTAAGGTTTGAAATGGCGTCGTTTATAGGGACGTTAGCAATATGTATTCAGAGTTTGTATCCTCTTTTTCTGTAATTTTTGCAACTGCACGCATTTGTTTGGATTAAAATATATTTACTTTTTTAGGTATAATTGTTGTATTGTTGCCAGGTGTCCAATGGGTAAGAAGACGATTCTATACAAAAAGGCCAAACTTGAGAAGTACGCCAACTACTTGATGAAAGATGGACTCGTCACTAGACTCAGCGCGTACGACAACAGCGAACGTAAGGTTTACATGTTTATAGCAAATAACCTACTGTTTAACGTTCAAACTATTTGGCCAAGAATCCACTAAACTTTAGTTGTTTCTTTATTAATTTTGAACCTTTAGGAGATTGATGTTAACGAAAACCTTTTAAAACGCTCTTTCAAAAGCCTGACGCCTAACTGATTAGTGATTATATTAACGATATTTACCTATGGCCTTACCCTGAAGTGAAGGCATGTTGTGTAATAATAAAAGTGTTCCACAAATTTCTTCAATTTAGCAAATTGTAAAGTAGCCTGTATTTCCTAATTTCTGTTTTCATTAAAAAAACATTTAATGGCAATAAACCGCAACCGCTACAAACAATCCCTAACTGATCGACTGATTTGGTTAGTCTATTAAACCCTTTCCGGTGCTATATGATACGTTATCTGTAAACTTTGAACAAAAACGGCGCTATAAGGGTGAGATCACAGTTGTTGTGCAGTACACGTGTGTATATATCGTTCATTTTGCTTTCTGATAAGAACGTATCCATTCAATGAAAGCCCTTATTTGACTGATTTGGTTAGTCTATTGCCTCCTGACCGATATGCTGTGAACTTTGTCCCGTTATCGTTGATCAAAAATGCGTTTAGAAGGACTTGATCACAGTTTGTCTTACATCTATGAGTATGTATTGTTCATTGTTTGCTTTCTGGTTACACTACAAACCACTTAATAACACTTCTCACCCCTCACAGTTACAGAACTTCGGTTTGTGAGAGAGTGGTTTGAGAACCGTGAAGACAAGTTGAAGACTCGAACTCACCAAGGTGGAATCATCACTGAGGAGTTTGCAGAAGGAAGACCTCGATCACTAAAACAACATGTCTACAAGGCAAACTATCCGGGACCCGAGGCTGAGAGGACAATGTTGTTCTACCACAAAGCAAGGTAAAAACACTAGATTTTTGTTTGTCTAACTTATTGCTATGAAATATAGGGTAAACTGTTTTTCAAATAAATTGTAAAGGATTGTTAAGGACTCTTTTGATTTGTTGTCAATGTTTTTCAAGACATTATCCTCATATTAAGATTAAACTCATATTAAGAGCCCTACATGGCATGGCCAACTAAAATAGCATTTAAAACATTGTGGGTTTATGTTTTTTGGTTCGCCAATAAACCCTTATTTACTAGAACATACAAGCTACCGTAACGCAAAATTAAGGGTTTGACTGGGCAAAGTGTAAAGTAAAAATACACCAGTATTTCATTTCTAATAGCACATAAAATAATAATTTAGGAAGCGGCCTAAAGGAAGTGTTGAGCCACCATAATTGTGATTTCATCTACCAAACATATACACTCTAGAGTGGACGGTCTGAGCAAGCGTGAAGAGACTGCGACCGAGATGACGGAACACTTTGTGAACAGAGATGATTTTCTTTTCTTCAGGCAAGTTTTGTTCGGCAAAAGACAGAAGAAGGTTGCGCCTGCCACAACCGACGGACCACCAAGACCTATAATCGTGAGTTCGTGATCACCCTCGTGAGTCCATGACACTTTTTAGTGATTTTTTAATGCTTTCTCATTTTTGCTTGTGAGTTACTTGTAAGTTAATGATCGCCCTCGTGAGCTCATGACGCTTATTAGTGAGTTCGTAATGCTTACTCGTGAGTTTGTGATCATACTCACGAGTTGTTGCTTATACTCGTGAGTTTGTTACACAAAGTCGTGATTTTGTGATACTTATTCGTGAGTTTGTTACACACAGTCGTGATTTTGTGATACTTATTCGTGAGTTTGTTACACACAGTCGTGATTTTGTGATACTTAATTGTGAGTTTGTTACACACAGTCGTGATTTTGTGATACTTATTCGTGAGTTTGTTACACAAAGTCGTGATTTTGTGATACTTATTCGTGAGTTTATTACACACAGTCGTGATTTTGTGATACTTATTCGTGAGTTTGTTACACACAGTCGTGATTTTGTGATACTTATTCGTGAGTTTGTTACACACAGTCGTGATTTTGTGATACTTATTCGTGAGTTTGTGATCATATACGTGAGTTTGTGATCATATTCGTGAGTTTGTGATACTTATTCGTGAGTTTGTTACACACAGTCGTGATTTTGTGATACTTATTCGTGAGTTTGTTACACAAAGTCGTGATTTTGTGATACTTATTCGTGAGTTTGTTACACAAAGTCGTGATTTTGTGATACTTATTCGTGAGTTTATTACACACAGTCGTGATTTTGTGATACTTATTCGTGAGTTTGTTACACACAGTCGTGATTTTGTGATACTTATTCGTGAGTTTGTTACACACAGTCGTGATTTTGTGATACTTATTCGTGAGTTTGTGATCATATACGTGAGTTTGTGATCATATTCGTGAGTTTGTGATACTTATTCCTGAGTTTGTTACACACAGTCGTGATTTTGTGATACTTATTCGTGAGTTTGTGATCATATACGTGAGTTTGTGATCATATTCGTGATTTCATGATACTTACTCATGAGTTCGTGACACATACTAAATGCGTTATGCAAAAATGAAAGTCAATCACTTTAATTATGCCTTGGGCGTTAGAGATCTCATGCACACTTAAATGCATGTAAACAGAACATAATTTTAAGGACTCTTATCATTTACAGCGAATCACCGAGAGGTTTTACCGCAACCCTGACAAGTTGGTTGCAAACGACGACATCAGTGAGCAAGTGTTTGTGCTTGCCGAAGACAAGATCCAGATCACCTACCACCGGGAGGACACCAACATAACCGCTTCCACCAGGGACTTCTTCAAACCTCCTAATGCTGAGGAGAAAGGGGGAAACTTGCCTTGGTCACAAGACATGTCAATCACATTCCAGGTTGGACTAGGCCGAATGTTTACCAATTAGCTCAGTGCAACTGCCCTGTGATGATCGTCCAATGCCCACATGTAGTAGCATTGAAAATTTTTGCTCGCGATTTTCTTTTCACGGTTAGTTGATTGGTGGTAAATGGATTTTACTTTTATTTAGTTTTAGTTAATTGGCCAAACGTTCACCTAAAAAGTTTACTTAGAAGTTTAACTTTTTACCTTAGATGTTACCTGACGCAGTAGAGCTTAAAAATATTAGCGCTACATTGTATCCTCACCTGCCTGGTTTTTTTCGATTTTGTTTTATGGTTGTGTGACCTTCCTTTACCTCATTGGCGAAAAGTTAACCAGTGGTTAGTTTCCAAAATGCACTCATGTGTTAGTTGGAACTTTGAAAAAATGTTTTAAAGAAAAATGTATAAGGACATTTTTTTCCGCTTAAAAGGGTTTGTTTTTAGAAGGAATTGAAGTTTTTTGCATAAAAAGTTTGAATTTACATATTTTTAACGAAAACTATGATAAACTGGGTATAAACGCGATCATCGAGCCATCAGCAAATTATAAGGGGAACTTTTTACACAGGTGTTTGAAACTATTTGGTCCGGTAAATCCCCCACCGCATAACCCTGTTCTCTGTTTAGGTGAATACCCGCAACGCGAACACGAAGAACCTCATCGTTTATGAAAACTTGGTCGACCTCGTGGAAATCGAACAGAAGAGCATTCAGGTAAGTGGTGACGTCAACGTTTGATGACATAATTGCAAGTGAAAAAATGGTGATTTCGAAAGGCGCCAAATCCTTGAGCTAATTCGTTACAAGCACAATAGCACACAACTAGATGACTTTGCACATAGTCACTTCATGTTCAACGCGAAAATGCCTTGGTATAAATTTTAGAGCAAAGAAAACTACTTCAGTCAGCGCTCCAACTCACTTAAACGACGAAACAATTTTCGGCTATGACCCATAGTTTGAGAGTCACTTCTTCAATTGATTGTTGTTCAGGCGGTTCGAGCTTCGGAGGAGGAGGTTCGTGAGATGTTGATGGATCGTCAGAAGGAGGAAGTTGCTTCAGATCTCGCCATCTCAGTTTACGACACAGATCGAAACGAGAAGGCAAAGAAGCACAGGAAGGAACTGGTGGGTGGAAATGACGTTTTAACATGTTTTAAAAACTTGTTGCAGCTTTAGAATAGGATCCACTTTGTTTATTCGTCCGTTGACATTAACCGGCTGCTGGTCCTTTGTTAGTTTAGCGAAACGTATGACAAGTTGAATGTTAATATTATTGAGTTATTTATTCTTGTTACCAACCAGTTGTATTTTTAAAGACTGAACATTCCCGTATGGGCGAAATATATATTTTTTGACATCTGAAGATTATTAGATTAACATATATACGAAGTATCCTTGGAACATTCCGATTTTATATTTTCAGTTTGCTTTGTCTGTCGGTAACTATTACAATTTGTGCCGCAAGAAAACATATATACGACTCAATAGAGCAGCGTTATTCAACCTTTTTCGCGGCGACCCAAATAATAAGCTTGACTATCACGGCGAAGCTTCAGAGACTTTCTCCACTCAACATTTGCTAAATAAGCTCAAAATTCAAATTGTCTCCGTAAAACCTAGGCAAATTTTCTAAATTACAAAATCGGAAAGGTCACAGATACGATTACAAGGGTCACGGCATTGGAGTAGTACTGTGGCTTATGAAGATCCGATAATACCTGATATTTATATTGGATAACTCCTTGTGAAAAAGTCATTCCAGCATTCAAATAATACACCAGGATTTCAATTAGGCCTTCATGGACCCCCTAAAACTAGTCCAAGGATAGTTAGACTCTTACCCTAAAAATAGTGCGAGTTTCTTCTTATAAACGGATTTCTGTAAAACTTCTAACAGGGCACACAGTTAGTTTTGGAGATAGCGAATTTGACGAGGTAGTCTTTTTTCGCTAGAGCGATTATATTTGTGTTCAAGCCACGCTCCTACCATCTTTTCACATATAGGATCGTCTTGCGCTTGAAGAGAAGTTGCGTCGTCAAGAGATGGAGATGGATTACTTGGCTCCATTCCTCGCCCAGATCGGTACTCCCGACAAGATCAACAAGACGCAAGCCTTCAAGCTTAAGGAGGATTGCCTCTCAGATCTCAAACAAAGGCTCATCGATAAAGCTAACCTTATTCAACGAAGATTCGAACAAGTAAGGCATGTTTGGTATAAGGGTTTGTTTAATAAAGGTTTGACAAAATTAGCATTAGGCAATTCGCCTTGATAAGATAAATCTGTATTATCAGAATTGATGAATCTTCCAGAGCAGATTCGATCAGGTAAAGTAAGGCTTGTTTACTGAACTGTTTTGCCTTGAACCTGTATTCCAGCGGCTTTGTCAAAAGTTTACTGGGTGTTATTTGTGTTCAGACGCCAAGTAATTATAACCTGTCAGCGTAGTTATAAAGTATGAACAACACTGTAGGAAAAAGTGTGGTTGGTTCTGTCAAACGTAGTTTCAAGGAGAACAAATTTATACAACAGAAACCTGTATTTTTTAGAGAAAGTCTTGCCAGCTATGTGCGCTTTTCTTTTATATTTATTTCGCCATTACAACATCCGAAATAAACATCTTTTGATACCTTTAGCCTCATACAAGCTCTCTTGTCGCAGGAAACATCCGAGCTCCACAAGAAGCAGCAGGATTACCAGCAGAAGCAGGTTGCAATGACCAAGGAGGACGAGGAACAATACTTCAACTACTGCTCCGACGCAATGTTCAGGATCCACATCCTAGAACTAAGATTAAACAGGTGGGTTTGAGATTTGTGGGTGCGAGGTTTGTCGGTTTGAGATTTGTGGGTTTGAAACTTCTGGGTGCAAGATTTGCGGGTGTGGGGTTTATGGGTTTGAGATTTGTGGGTGCGAGTTTTGTGGGTGCGAGATTTGTGAGTGCGAGATTTGTTGGTGCTAGGTTTGTGGGTGCGAGATTTTTATTGTTTGTTGCAAGAATAATGGGTTTGAGTTTTGTGGGTGCAAGATTTCTATTAATGGGTGCAAGATTTGTGGGTGCGAGATGCGTACCGAGGTTTTTTGGTGCCAGATTGTTTTTTTATATGCAAACGTTTAAATACGGTTGCTAACTTGTAAGAAGAGAGTTACAATTTGTGTTTTACAATCACTCATAATATTTCTGAACACTTATATATTTTTCCACAGACACAAGCAAATGGCTCCCCACAAATACATGCAACTGGAACAAAAACTCAGACAAGATCCGCGACTCTCTTCTTACTTTTAAACGTTTAACGAACTTTTTGTGCCGCTGTAATAAACAGATTCTACGTATTTTGCAACTTGCTATCCACATAAGCTGTCTAGCTGCAGAGTATTGACTTTTAATGAGCTCAGAATTCAACATCAAAAATACATCGAACAGATTTTATTTTCGGGTATATCTAATGTATGTCTTTGGATGGCCGAAAAAATATGGGCCTAAAATTGACGATTAAAGCAGAAATACTTCATAGTATCTAAAAGCGTATATATAAAATATATATATAGAAAACAAATTAAGTCCATAAACTTTAAATCACAGGCAGGTGCTTCACCTTTAAGCATCCCATAATTACCCAGGTCATCACTTGACCTTTGCTCCTGTAAGAACAGGGTCACGGGTCAAAGGCCACATGACGTCATAAGTACTGCGTCACAGGAGCGAGAACATGGTTGCCCCGGGGCAACAAGCGGTCACGTGACTTTTTTACAGTGTCATGGTGAATTGGTATTGACGAAAAGCAGCTTAAAAACTTGCAGTTTCACCCACGATTTGGTGGCATTTAGCGAAGATTGCGTTCGCTTTTTGACGTTTTGTCAATGTTTAATTGAGGTCACATGTCTCAACAACATTTTAACTGGGATTTTTTTGCGAATTTTCTGTAATTTAACACCTGACGCTGACGGCAAATCGCTCATAAACTACCTCCATGGCGACTCATTGTTGTAAATTTCGCACAATCGTGCTTCATCGGCATTTCTGCGTTTACCTTTGTAGTTCGGTTGTGCAAAAGCTGGTCAAAATTAAAATACAATTTGTTTAAAACAGTGCCATCTGATTTACAGATGGTGATTTGTGTGGTTCTTGTTTATTTCCTGGCTGGCAACTTTTGCTGCAAATCTCAACAAAGGGTAAAACTTTGAAATGCGGCGATGCAAAATGATTGCTTAATCTCAAAAATAAAAACAACATTAACAAAATTTAATGCGTCTCTTATAGTTTGCGAAACATATCTGCGACTGGTACTTTACATTACTCTGTTCTGCCAAGTGCCAAGTATGTAATTGCGTCGCATGTAATCCCTGTAGAGTACTTCCCGCTTGTAGAAGTTACAAAATTTTAACCACATACTTTGGTTTTGTGGTAACTTTCGAAATACTATTTGTCCTTTCTATTGATAAGACGTAGTTGTAACTAGTTGGCTATACCTTTACAGTAGTGGATGACAAATTGTGGGCCGCAGAGGCATTTTTGAATATTTTAGTGTTATCGTAAAGTTGTGGGCGGCGTGATAGCCGTACAATGCATTAATTGCACATAGCCGTACATTCATTTGCATTTCATTTGTTTTAAAAGTACATGTGCCTAGAATTTTTACCCACGGGGAAAATGTGGTTCTGAGCAGCCTGCCTGTTGAACTATATTTTTTGTCAACTTTAACTACATGTTAAAGCCAAATTTTTCGCGCTTACGCGTATATTCTTCGTTTTATAGTTTGTTTTACATTACGGCATGAAAGTGTTTTGACCATCAAGGCGCCGTTAAATACTTCACCTTGAAAACAAATATCTTGAATCCGCCGATGTTTTCGTAGTGAGAAAAGAGTATTTTTGGACCGCGACGAAAAGTTTGCCGACCACTGCTTTACACAATCCCGAAGAAGCTATATTACGAAAACGCTTATTACTATCAGGTTTCAAATATTAGGGAGTTTAATATCCGCTATACGTCTATGCCGATAATTATTTATTATTAAAACCAATTAAAGGTTGAATAAATGTCAAATCCGAAACACCAGTAGGTTGCATTTTGTAAACTTTTCGAATAAAGCTTTGTTCAAGTTGAAAATGAATAAAGATTTATTCAAATTGTTCAAAATATGCAACCTATACTTCCACATGGGCTTTAATATTCATTCTACGAGTTACTACATTACCAATTACGCTTCAAAACTAAAAATATTTGTTTCAAAACCGTATGAAAGGAAAGTATGTTCGCAAAATTTGAACTAAAAGTCTAATATCTAGGTCAGAACGTTTCCTCGATATGTTAATCCGCCTAAGTGAGATTAGCATTAATACTTCAATATCGTGTAATGCGGGGTTTATCCAAGTATTTAAATAGGTGAGGCGCGAATTCTTGTGTAAATTGTGGTCGTAAACGTGCAATCTTAGTTTCCATTGGTGAGCAAAGTTCATTTAGAGCGAGTTCTATCTAACGTGCAGGCTTAGTTCTGTAGATTTAGTAAGGAAAGAAAAATGATGTTAAGAGCGAGTTTTATAGATTTAAATTATGTAGACTTAAAAAGAAACACTTTGGAACACAATGCAGGGGTTTCTTTAGTAATTTCAATAAAACTTTTAAAGACATAATGTTTGATAAAATCGACATTTTCGCCGTTTACAAACGTTTCGGCAAGATCTGCTTACACTGATGATGGCGTGAAGTATTGCCGAAACGTTTTTGAATAACAAAATTTCGATTTAATCCAGCATTAATTTTATTGAAAAAGGTTGTTAGAAAAATAGTTTAAAACACGGTAAAACGGTCTGAATAAGCGGAAATTTTGTCAGATCTTTTTAAACTCTTTTTATGAGAAAGGGTTGCTTGCAGCGTTCATTGTAATTTGTTGGCGTATGTAAAAGTAGCTTGGGATAACCGGGTCGATTAGGCATGTCCGATAATATCGGATCGGAGCCGATACTCGATACCAAGTTGTAGTATCGGTACTCGTCCGATACTAGAGTGGTAACGGTGGCTATTTGATACAAAGTAATATCGACAATTAAGTCATGCGATCCAAATAAGAGATCAACAACAAGCTTGATACGGTGAATATTCTTGTGTAGGTTTTCTAACCTTTTAACTTTATTAGTAATGCTTTAATTGGCATCAGAAGATGTATAGGATATCTATAGCGTCGGATAAAGCAAAATAAAAGCAGAACAACAGCGTCCTAGAAGAAACTCATTTGCAAATAAATGCTTTTTAGTAAAAGGGTTGGGAAATCGTATTATTCGTTGTTGAAAATAGCAAACGCTAAGATTAGGAAACTATAGGCTACAAGTTGCAACTGCGAGAAAATATTGCAAACTTTATACAAAACAGCAGACTAGATCATAAAAAAAACATTCAAAAATTAAACCAAGGCCCGGGGGCGAATTACAAACATTCACATTGTAGCGCTACTATTACGTGAACAATCCCTAATTATGCGGTCACAATGAGCACACGTTTTACAGCTTGTAATTGACGACGTGTAGTTCCGCCCTACACAAGCCACACAAGCATGTATCAACCTCTCCATCATCAAACACCTTCACCTGCATTTTCGTTTCATCCGATTAACGCGGGTGTGGTCCTTTGACGTCACAAGAGGCATTATAGAAGTAACAATGGTGACATCGCGATGCCGGTTTGCAAGTGGTGAAATGCGTTTCTCCAGATGAACGCTTGCTTGACCGAGATCGGCCTGGTTTTGAGAGTAATTATTTAGTTTGCAGTGATTCACAAACTGTGGTCGGTAAGGGAGTTGTAAGATTTAATCCAGTGTTTCTCAAATGGGCCGCGACCCTAGAATAAGTGGCTGTTTGATTTGGTATGGTTTTAATGAGATTTTTTCAAAATTCGAGAATGCTTATGACGATATAGCTTTTAATCATTAAATTCGATTTCTTATTTTTGTTCGCCTACCAAAAGTCGGGTGAAAAGAATTAGGTTGCCAAAGCTTCGGTGTTATACGACAAAATTTATCCCAAATTCTAAAGAAATTGTGGAAGAAATACCAAGACATGGATTTTATTGATTAACTTTGAATTTAATAACTCTGGTTGCTCATATGTTCGTCGCTTACAAATTGGCCAGTGAAGAGAATTGGTTCTCCCAAGCTTCGCTATGATAATTACGCTAGATATTTGTGTCTCCGACAAAAGTGTCGAGAAACACTGCTCTAACTTATCATGTTTCAAATTACTTTCTGATAAATGTATTAAATGAAACATCTAGGTACGACTCGCAGATTTGTGTCTTAGAATTCTTAGAATGCTTTCTTTAAAATCTTTTTTAATATTTCTTGATTAAATTTTGATGGGATCTGTGATATTATTTTAAGAAGGCGAAAAGGAATCGCCAATGAAACGTAGATGGTCCGATATTATCGAAGCGATACCCGATACCAGACTGAAGTATCGATTCAAGCATACCAGAATAAGCGGAGCAGATATGATCATAATTATGCGGTAATGTTGGTGAAGTATGCGGCACAACGCATTTAGGGGAGAGTTGGTTTGGTCAGAAAAAACACACTGATTTATGTTAACTCATTTTACTTGTCTGTTCGTTTATTTCACTTAGAAACGTTTATCATCTTTGTTAATATGACCTTTTTTCAAGGCAACGATTTAATTCGTATTAGGTCAGATAGAGGGGATAGTTTTAAACCAAAATATCGGCTATCAGTTTAAAGTATACAGTATATAGGTCAGCGATAAAATACGATGTAAGGCTTCCGTAGAGGGAAAGTTCCTTGCTTTAAAACTAACTGAAACTTTAAGTCAAGTTTTTGTATTGAAACTCTAGCATGCTTGAGTATCCGGCAAATTTGTTTATACTTGGGAATTTAGATTATTTTAAGGGCGCCGGTTATCAATATAATAAGTACGAAATTAATTCAAGGCCCAAAATGGACTATGTCTAAAAACGCTTTGAATTTATTTTAATCCAAGATTGTGAGAATAAATAAAATATGTTTACATAACTTGGCGAAAGAATATCATTACATTGGTAACAATGAAGACAAAGATAAAAATTGATCAACTGCACGTCGTGTCAATTAAGTTTGAAAATCAAACGCTAAATCGCGAGTGAGTCGCTATTTTACAGCACACAGCATCCTCAATTATGACATCACAAAGTTTGGTCGAAAACGATCACTGTGGACGGCGCGCGCAATTAACAAGTTCTCGTGTCGATCTTATAATCGCGCGGTTCTTCGTCGAGGTTTAAGCGCTTAATTATCGCGTTCAACACATCAGCGAAATACACGAGTAGTCGAAAGTGTAGATAGCACGATCACGGAAATCCCGGGAATTGGAGAAAGTTCAAGTTTCAACCGCGAAAGTGTAGCGGATTTAAAGGGGGTGACTTTCTCAGTATAATCTTTGTAAATGCCCGTATTTGTCTAATTCGTAAGATAATCCGGAAAACACATCAAGACAGATTGTATCGAGAGCACTCAACTTAAGCTGCGCATAAAATAAACTCAAACACTATCCAAAGACTGTTGGAACAAAACTCAGGTTTTCTGAAGACCATTCAATACGTAATTAATTTAAAGACATAAAAAGACTTTGTGGCAACCCTGGTTATAGAAAAAAGATGTTACTGGAGTTTTCTGATATTGTTCAAGTTAATATTTTTATTATATTTCTTCATTATGGCGGTTGACGTTACATTTGAAAGTATTTTCGCTTAGTTAAAATTACCTTGCTCCAGTAATTATGAGAAAATTAAACTGTAAAACTATGTTCTAATTTAGGGGTTTAGTTAATACTCACAAGTACAAATTAGTGGACCAATTAATACCATAGTTTTTTTTCATTATTTTGTACTTCGTTGTATATTTTTAGTATCATGGCGTCACATTTTTAGGCCCAACCTGTTTAAGCAGCCAAAAAAATATCAACAAAAACGTCGGATTTTCGATCCGACTCCCAATTACGCAATCACGACGGATACGAGGTCTGTTGATTTCACGACATTTAGTGTCGGATTCGTACAAACAAGGTTGTGTGATGTGGATAATTGGCTTCGTGCGGCGGATGTAGTCGGGTGGACGTATATAATGGAGCTCAGGTGGCTAGAAGATGTCATTTAATCAAGATGTGAGATTGTGTGAGGTGAAGGTATTACAAGTAGCGTGTAAGGATGCCCGGTGATATCGGTACGAAGCCGATACACGATATCATATCGTTATGTATGGTAAAATTATATTATCCTATCGTAGTCGATACTTGATCTATATAAAGACTATTTCCTTTTTAATAAAACCTGTGAAAATCCTTGTGTTGACAATTTGGTAATAGGTAAGGAAGTCTTGTAAGTGCAATTTAAACAAGAAAAAGTTCTAGATAAGTTTTATTCTTGTTTATAATAGTTTTATGGAAAGTGAGCTGCGGATCAGAGTAAATTACCTGGGGCCGTAGCTTGCCTAGGTCTGTTCTAATCGCTATTATTGTTCTTTATTTTTAGTAACGCTATTATTAGAAAAAGTAAAAAAATAACAAACAATGAAAGGGCACTTTGCGATTGTGATGTTGCTTGTTTGTTACGTCATCGGTGTGAGGGGGTACAGCTCGGGTCCCCCCATGGGGGCTTGCTTCACCATGTCCCCCCTGGGTCACGTTCGGGCGGGGGCAGTCCCTAAAGACCTGGGGTTTGTGATCAAGACGAGGCAGGATTCGGTGGGACCGGGAGAAGACATGGAGAGTAAGTCGATTTCATTAAGTTATTAATACGTTTATAAATGGTACACCGAAAGCCATCGCAGACTCACCAAATCTTTCGATCAATGATGCAAGCAGGGCAGACTAGGAAACAACTAACCTGCAGTGAGGTTCGAACTCACGACCTCCGGTCAAGCCGGGACCGTCGCTCTACCAACTGAGCAACATAGGCTCAGAGAGGAGCGAGTCGAGAAACAACCATAGCACCGTTGCCTGCTGTATTTGATTGAACTACTTTTTTTGTTTCCCTATTTTTCCCCACTAAAAAATGGCGGACATTATGAAATACAAATCGTTCTTTCTTATAATCAGTTTCAACCATACAAATTTAAAAACAAATGTCTACAAAGATCTTTAGAGGCAATTTTATGGCTCAAAACAATTAATTGTGACTTTTTTGCAATTAATCGAATAAAGGACACATCGAAGCGAAATTGCAAGTTCACATTATATTATTTTCCTTAGTAACTGTGGAAGGGGTCAAGTTCCTGAAGGGGATTTTCGTGCAAGTGCGGAACCGGGCTAACGCAGTGCAGGGGAGATTTTCTGCCCCCTCATCCGACTACAGAGTGTTGGATTGTTTGGACCAAACGTCCAGCGCTCTCTCGCACGCGAACCCTGGTGTTAAGGGCAACTCTGTGTCGATGAGATGGACTGCACCTGATGTGTGCAATGACCGATATTTGACAATCAGGTGGGTAATCTTGTTGTTTTTTGTTTATTTCGAAAAGTTCTTGTACAATTCATTCTAGCACAGTAGTTCGGGCCTTTTTTAATTTTAGATTATTTCAAAGATTTTTGTTCTTTTTGTTTGCTTTTAGTTTTATAGACGAACCTGAGGTTTGCAATGATCGATGGTTGCAAATTAATAGAGAATAATGCAGTTTTAGTTATTTTTTTTCGTACTATTCGTTCTGGTTTTTAAACCTTTTCACGGAGCAATTCTGCTTCCTTAAAAATTTTCATTTTTTTTAATTTTTGAGCCACTTTTGTTCTTTTTTTGGCTTTTACTGTTATGGACGAACCTAAAGTTTGTAACAATCGCTATTAGGTGAGAATTATGTAATTTTTTTTTTTTTGATAAGTTTTTGTAAAATTCGTCTTGATTTTCAAACATTTGTACGAAGCATTTTGGTTTCTTTAAATTTTTTTAAATATTTCAGCGATTTTTGGTCTTTTTATTTGCTTTTATTTTTGTGAACTAACCTAAGTCGATGCGACCTCGTTTGTGTTTTTTTTGTTGCTAGAAGTGTAATTAATATACATATATATATTTATTCCAAATGCACTTGCACCCAATCTGAAATACTTATTTTTAGAGCAACAGTCGTCGTTGAATTTCACGAATTCCAAGTCGGAATTGTAAAAAGAATAAGATGCGAACAAACTGTGAAAACACCCACAGAAACAACAACAATGCCTACAACAACAACAACAGAAATGCCAACAACAACAACCGAAATTCCAACAACAACAATGTCTACAACAACAATTTCTACAACCACAATGCCTCCGACAACAACAAAAATGCCAACAACAACAGCAATGCCAACAACAACAAAAATGCCTACAACAACAAAAATGCGTACAACAACAGAATTGCCAACAACAACAAAAATGCCTACAACAACAAAAATGCCAACAACAACAAAAATGCCTACAACAACAAAAATGCCTACAACAACAACAGAACCAAAACGAGAAATAAATTTCGGAAGCTGTCGTCATTTCCGTTACACTTCACTTCCTCCGAGTAAGTTTTAAGTGATTTTTATATTTATTAAGATGTTGAAAAACCGAAAAATTCATAACTGCCTAACACGCAAGCGCGTATAAGCTTATAGGGTTACCATAAATTACTTCCTCAAATTATGTCAAACCTATTTTTCCCTAAGTCATTTAATGTGTAATTTCTTAAGATATGTCACTATATTTTACGTATTTTCGTCGCCCTTTGGAGTCTGCATTGGCTCAGTTAATTAAAGATCATTTAGCCTTTCGTTATAGGTCTTTATATTTCTGCTGGCTTTGTACTTCGCAGGAAAGTGAACAAATACTTAAAGACTCATTTTGATCCTCATGTTAATCTGTTTGCAGAGTACAACACCAGTTTTGAGAGCGAGGAATTTAACGGTTGGGTAAGCACTGGTTGGTCTCGAAATAGGGGAACCACCCCGTCTATGTTCACTGGACCGAATAAAGCGGCTGAAGGTTTGTGGGAAATTTAAGAATTAATTATTGCAGATTTTTTACATTATTTATCCAAAATTTGAGATTATTTACTTATAAAAGTATTGTTTTCATAAAATTAGCGGTGTTGCTTCTGCGTTTTTTTAAACGATTATATGTTCGTCTAAACTTATAATTTTATGCTATGATTGAAATATTAAAAAGCAAAATATTCTATTATGTGTCTTGCAAATAATGAATTTATTTCCCCCCTAAATTTATTGCAGTAAAAATGGTTGCAAATTTTCTGCAAGCGATTACTACCTGCAACTTGAGGCAAGATTTGTAAAAAATAAGTTATAAAAAAGATTGCTTTATATATCCCCTTACAACACACAGAAACGAACTACCCGCAGGCGATTGCTACTTTACCCAGTTTAATGTATTAAACCAATTTAAACCCCCCCCCCCCCCCCCACAGCAACAAAAACATATTTTAGGCGATTACTACCTGAAGGTTGACAAAAGAAAACGAAATTTAGCTTTACAAAAAAAAAATTGCTTAAAAATTCCACTAATAACAAAAAATACAAATTTTCCGCAAGCGACCACTATTTTACCCAATTTAATGGAAATAAAAAACTCAAACCAGCCACAACAAAAAAAATGGAAATAAAAAAACTCAAACCAGCCACAACAAAAACACTATATTTTTAGGCGACTACTACCTGTACGTTGAGGCGAGCTCTCCGGCCCAACCTGGTGATTTCTTCTTCCTGGAGACTTCAAACGACCTCAGGGGATGTTTGTGCTTGAGATTCCTGCATCAGCACAACGTCAGACACTACGGCTCTCCTCCTGTCCTCCACCAACTCCTGGTGCTCCTCGGGAACAATCTGGTGATGAGGAAGTACACCCCTGATGACCGCTGGAGGGAGCACTACGTGCAGATGGACAGCGAAGAATTTCTGTCGGTGAGTTGTGAAAATCAAAGAGAGATATAGTTTAAACCAGTATTTGTCTGCCTTTTTAGTCGGGCCCAACTACTAAGGGTAAGTATGAGTCATATTCTATTTACTAAACTTTTTTTTTAAATTAGTAAAAAACGGCCAGTATTGAAAAAATTAGCGCTGTATACAAATATTTTTAACAGTTAGTTTTTGAAAGATAACAGGATTGCTTTAAACCAGCGTTTCTCAACGTTTTTCGTGGCGACCCAATTTCTCAACTACAGCCGTCGGCGACCCAACAAAACGGGCACACAATTTTGTGGCGCGACCCTTTGGTTGAGAAATACTGTTTTTTTGCATTAAAAATTTAAATTTGATTCGAGCTTTTTGTTTAAAACTTGACCTCACAAAAATGTAGTGTTACAAAGCAAATAGAGTGCTTCAAGTCTTGAAGAATTGAAATGAGCTGAAAGGTTGATTCCAAGTAACAACATTTTCGGTTGAAAAGTTTAAACCTGATCTTTAAAGGTTTCCAATCGTGTCTTTGCCTCGTTTCAAACCGGAACTTTAGGATCAATAATTTGACGTGGTTAGGCGAGACAGTGTTAACGACTAGTGGAAAATGTCAAAAACGTGACAGGAATGCCACTAATCATACTTAAACTGGTTGAACGCAATTAAAGGGGAGCTAGGATCGGGATTTGTTAAATATTGATGAAAAACATAAATTAAGGCAATTACTAAAAAAATTGAATCCAATGCAGAAGTTTGTTCCATTGTTTGAACATTCCACAAAGACAATAGGACATGTGACGTTTTAATTGCTGGGTTATACTAGGATCAAATAGCAAAGCTTATCACCATTAGCTAAAATTTATTCAGTTCAAACGCATAAATTTAACAATTCTATTAAGGTAATTAACATAAATGCATACACTTTAATCGGATGGAAGTCATATTACTCCCTTTTAGTTACTTGTTGAGGTTGTTAAGTTGAGTTCTTATATACAACTCAAATTTGTCGTAATTAATACGTTTTTACATATTTTGATCAATGGTTCAGATTGATCACAGTAAGGCCTTTTCGATGTTCATGTGCCATTTTTGTGTTCTTTGGTTTCAAGTTCTAAAGCCGAACAAAAAAATGAATTTAAATCGTGACAACCAAATTTTTTTGTGCGTTGCTTCAGTAGTTTAAGCCGAATTTGAATATGTCTCGCGATATGTTTTTCTCCCCTTTCCGACCCGCATATTTTGCACTACTCCAGCAGATTTAAACATATTTAAGTCGGTTTTATTTTTGTGGGAAATAAAAATTTCATTTTTTACATTTAAAAATGAGTTCCACACAAACAAAAGTGTTTTTTTCGTCTACTTTTATCATGTACTAGTTTTGTAGCGCATTAAATAAGTGTTCAATATTTAAAACACCTGTTTTTCTCCCCTTCCAGATCCGCATAGTTGCACGACGAGGGGGGAACTGGATGGGGGATCAAGCTATTGATGACGTATCAATATTCCCCGGCGCTTGCCCTGAGCAAGGTTGAACGAAGATATTTGTCGAATTTAAATGAAATCATTAAATTGTTCGTTTTGCGTATTGTGTTCATTTGTGGCGCTATTATTTAATAAATCTATCGTTTTTTTATACATAAGTTTTCTTTTAATTTATTTTCTACAAGCAGTTGTTGAATTTAACTTGCGAAATATCAGGTGTTATGATTCGCTGTAATTCTAACATATTATTTTTTAACACCATTTTTTTTAACAAGCAAGTAACGGCCATAAGCTGTGTAGAATTAAAAATAGCAGTCTACAAAATAATATGGTTGTCACTAAAGTGATGTCCGTTACTTGTTACTTTATTTCGAAAGCCGATATTTCGGGCAAAAACTATCACAACCCTAACCTACATTGACGTCTCTTTCGTTCATATGATTAGGATTAAATCCCAAACAAATACATTGAAGTATACTTATAAACGGAATCTGCCATTCGGTGGTTCTTATTTTTGTATAAAAATCATAAACACAATATAATAAACCTTTCCGAGGAAGATATATAAAGATAACCCAAACGCTAATCTTATCGGCGTCATACATCAGCAGATAAGATCTTACCCACGAGTAGAAATCCCTTAAACACTAGATGTCATTCTATTTGCGGCAAAAATTACCTGTTTTCTTCATAACTACTTCAGAACCGTGACATTGCGATTTGGCAATTTTACCAGCGCAAAGTTAAGGTATCATTTTGAACGTTTTTAAAATAACTCTTTACTCATTCAGATGTTGAAAATGCAATAAAGAGTTATGGGCTATGATGGTCTTATTACGTCTTACTACAACCTCAACCATTAAGCTCCAAGGTTAAGGTTATTTTGCGTTATTTCGCTTTTTTCATTATTTTTTAAAACAAATTAAGAAGTTTTGGGCAAGGGGGTATTTATTGGCGTAAAAATGACCCTAAAAATAGTTGATGTAAAACTAAAAACTATTAATATTAAAATTTCAACTAACTAACAATAATTCTCTTTCAAGCTATTAAATCTCTCATATCGTCGGCATTAGGTTTTCTATTGGAGGACAAGATTCTTTGTTGAAAAAATCACTAAGCGCAAGGAAGCGTGTCAAACACTTTTTCAGGTTTATTTTTGTAAAACTTGTGGGGTAATTGGCCGCATAGTAGCAAGCTAAAACCGCACCGATAAAATAATAAACACAGCCATTATTACACAGCCCATTCGCATTGCATTTCCCTGGTTCATATAAATTATGGTTTCATAAGTAAGTAAACTACAGGGCTTCAAAATATTTTGCGAAATATTTGTATACGAGTGAATATATACGTATACACTGTTTTACGAAAAATAAGAATAGTTAAGATTGCAAAGTCCAACCCGACAATAACTTAACACTGACATGTAAAATAGTGGAACAAGTCATTGATTCTTCAATAATAATGAAAAAGTAGCCAGGCTGCTAAAAAAACCTAAAGGTTATCTAGCGTCATATAAAAAAAAAAAAAAAAAAAGTTTAATTCAGTAAACTGCATTTCCCTGGTTCAAAAGATTATGTTTTCGTAAATCAGTAAATTACAGGGTTGTAAAATTGTTGTATAGGCATAGGGCCTCATGTAAAAAAAAATTCTCGATACACAAAAAAAGCCAAGCTTATTTTAGTAAACTGTGACAATAAAAGCATAGTACTGAGAAAAATATTGCCCCGAAATAATACCGCGGTTATTATGGGCGATATTGCATTGCGTTATGCCTCAGATTAAATGATGTTTCCGGAGCGATGATCGGTTCATGTAAGAACGAGGTAATTACTGGGAAGTAGAACCGAGTGCTGTGTCATACCTCAAGATATTTAAAGAAACGCCGCCGGAAAATAACAACTGCAGTCCCGCGGACATTTGTACAGCGAGGTTAAACTGAAGCAGTGGCAGCGTTTTGAACCTAATAAAAGGTTGTCAACTTGGGGTTTGTAAACCGTTGGAAAGGTTTTGGACGGCAGTTGGCTTTTTTACCAAGTTGTATGAAATTTGTTAATATTTAAGCTTGTTTGGTTGTTTGCAGTTATAAATAATAATAAGACGGGGCCGAGTCTTTATAAAATTATTTTAGAATTCAAATTTCTTGCAACTAAACATTTTAGTTACAACTATGCAGCATGCACGGATCTGTAATGTAGCTTAATAATGAATTTCAAAGCCTAAAATGTCATGTAAATTATCATCTTGATTAAGACGTTTCGATAGACACTTGTATCATTATCTGGTAATGCGACTGAAATCAAAGGATGATAGAATTGCGTTCCACCTTTTATAAATAAAGTTTGAATAAGCAGTCATATTAACTGATGTTACAAGTTGGTATCGAAACGTCTTTATTAACATGATGTCGATCTACGCGACTTTTTGGGCTTTGACATTAATTATCAAACTACTTACACTTTTGTACCACAATTTAGTTAGGTGCGACGCCCTTGGAAAGTTATAACGACGAAACAATTTAATTTGCTATATCTACCAAAAGATCGACTATATTTAGTTTTTACCTAATTTATGTAACGTTATCGTATAGATCCAGGGCTCCGTGTATAGAAAATCGCAACTAGAGCTTATAACGGCATTTGAAAATAAACTTAAAACAACGCACGGTTTAAGAACCTTTGCTTTATGGTTTCAGCAACAAACTTGTTCAAAATTAAACACCCGAACGTAGAGTTGTGACAGTCAATGGCTTGAGGTTGTAGTTAGACGTAGAATGAATGTCAAAGGCTTTTAAAAATCTAATAGTGCTAAAATCAATGCCACAAAGCAAACAGATATATTAACATTCCAGGATTTAACTTGTTCAAAATTAAACACATCAACATAAAGTGAGAGTCAATTGGTTGAATCTCGCATCAAGATGATGTTAAAGTTGTTCATATTCTGTGCGTTACTCGCGGTTGCATTCGCAAGGTCAACAGGGGCGCCTATCAGTGCATGTGGGTCGATGAACCCCATAGGCCACATGAAAAGCGGCTTTACGGCGCAAGATCTCGCCTTCACGGTGTCAGTAGAACCTGCTTCAAACGGATTATTTGATGGTGAGATTTTTTAGCGGTGTTCTTAGTTTTAGAGCAGGGGCCATGAACTTTTTGTTTTACCCCTAGTTTTTGATTTTTTGTTCATAAAAGTGTGTTGCAAACCTGGATACCCCACACTAGGGGGTTAAACCCTTTTTTAACGCGCACACTTCGATATTTTAAACCAGGGTCGACATGAATTTTCTTTTGTTTTTTTTGAACTGACGTGTAATAAATTGACGTCACAAAACAAGTATTCAAAACCTGTTGTTTTTGGTTCAAAAAATGTGAAACTAAAATCGAGTTCAAATATATTCAGTGCTATAATGTTTTTTTTATATAGTTTTATTTTGAAAAATTTGTCTCTTTTTAAATAAGCCACTAACATTTCTATTAGACCTTCGTGTACCCATTTAGTTCTCGGACCCCCAAGGGGCCATGTACGATAATTCAGGGACCTCGTTTTAGAGGGTGTTTCAACCGTTGTGTCAATTAAAATTTAAAGGTAATTACTTTTGATTTTAGCATTAGTTAATTTTTTTTGTTTTAACCTTTTAATTAAATCTTAAGATAATGACTGGAGGTTTTAGCTAGACGTAGAACAAATATCAAAACCCATACAGGAGTAGGTGTCATTTTATGAACGTTTCGAATAAACCTTTATCCATTTTCAACATTTTTTTTCCAGTCACGGTTTCTGGGCCTGCGAACTTTCGCGGGGTGTTTATTCAAGTGCGACGAAGCGGAACGGCGATGGGAAACTTCGTGAATCCCCCGGAGAACTACAAACTCATAGATTGCTTCGATTCAAGCGACAGCGCTCTCACGCACTCTAACGGCGGCGATAAAGGAACTTCGGTGACGGCTAGGTGGCAGGCGCCAGACGACTGTAGCGGGACTCTAACCGTGATGTGAGTTGGTAATGTCGTAACAAAATTGCAAATATTCCAAAAGTAACCAGATAGGAAGTTTATTGGAATATTTTTATTGTACTTAGGAAAAAAGCCTAAAATGTCGAGTAGATCGACATCATCTCGATTAAGACGTTTCGATACGTATTTGTGTACATTAACTGGCGATGATACAAGTTCGTATCGAAACGTCTTTATCAAGATGATGGCGATTTACTTCAACTTTACATTATCAAGAGACACCTGAAAAACATTTTTTTAATGATAACAAAATTATAAAACGAGATATGTATAACAGGACTTTCAGAATTACAAAAATAAGAACTTTTTCTTTAGAGATTTGTACGAAATTTGTATGTTATCAGTAAACTCTTGAATTTAAAACCTCAATAATTACCAATGTACATTTTATAAACAAAAATAAAGATAAATTGTCGAAGTTGTAAAGAGGAACATCTATTTACCACATTAACATGGTTTTACCAGGGCTACAGTGGTGGTAAGTTTCACAACGTTCCAAACTGGCATCACTACAACTCTTGACTGTACAGCTACAACAATGGAACCTACAACAACAACAACTACAGAAGCACCTCCACCGCCGCCCCCAGTTACTACAACAGAAAGTCCACCGCCACCTCCGCCACCTACAACTACAACAATAGCTCCTACAACAACAACCACAGTGGCTCCTACAACAACAACAACAACAACAATAGCTCCTACAACAACAACAACAACAACAACAACAACAACAACAACAACAATAGCTCCTACAACAACAACAACAACAACAACAACAACAATGGCTCCTACAACAACAACCACAGTGGCTCCTACAACAACAACAACAACAACAGAAGAGGTTGAAACTACAGAAGAAATGGTGGAAATGGAAGGTTTTGAAGAAGGCAGGTCAATAGAAATTAACCAACCGTCGCCGGAGCCACCTGCAACAACAACTACAGAAGAAACTACAACAAAAGGCGGCATGGGGATGATGTGTAAACACGACAACATGACAAAGCTTCCGGAAAACAGTAAGTTGCTGTCAAGATGTTAAATTTAATAATACAAATCGGTCTGTTAAAACACCTAAACTATATTATATAATTGTCAATCGACAACATTTTCACACAGTATTTCTATTGAGTCACTTAATATAAAATGGCAACATGTTGCACAAAAACGCTGTTTTTGTATAAACTGTAGCTTCTAACTTAATATTTAAAAAAACCTGGACTTTTTCGTATATTATATAAACTGGTGCAAACAATATTATTATGTATTAATAATTAATCAAAAACAGCTCCTCTGGTAATTGTAATTGTTAACTAAAGCTTCGGTAACCTATACAAGCCGCCTTCTTCAGGATGATTGATACCGAACGCTAGTAGTACGATGAAGAAAAAAAAAAGTTACCAATTACACTTATCAGAGGAGCTGTTTTCGATTGATCGCATTGTTTAATCCACATTAAGTTATTAGTTAAATTCAATTCACTTCAACAGAATACAAGACCAAGTTTAATATGGTGCCTTACAACGGTTGGATGAACACTGGGAAGCCACGTTATGTGTCAACCAGCTATGGAAGGGGTTACGTTAGACCGACATGGAAGAAGGCAGTAGAGTTTGAAGCTGGTGGAAAAAGTAAGTATAAATGGATCTGACAAATTAATTAAAGCAACAAAAATAAACATTATTAACGATGTTGGGTTTTTAAAACGGTTTCTGGGTACCACCTATTCAGGAAGATATGTTCTCGCCTTGATTCCCTCCGAGCCTGTGTAGCTTATTACATAAAGTGGCGGTTCCAGTTTGACCGAGGTCGTGAGTTCGAACCTCACCACAGGCTAAATTACTCCATTGCTTTGCTTGCATTAAGCATCATTAGTCAAATGGGTGATAAACAAAGCTTTTATGAAAAACATTTTTTTTGGTAAATTTGACCTATATTTTTATTGTATGTTAGAAAACTTCTACATGCGAATGGGTGGCAAGAGTTTGGTGCGGGGAGATATGGTGAGTTTACACACGAGATACGAGCTTCGAGGTTGTTTCTGTGTATACCTGAGCTTCCGTATGCCTGTAGCTGGAAATCGGCTCACTGTGCTCTCCTACCTTAAACCACTCAAGTCCATGAAACAAAGGCAAACCACGTGGAAGAAAATGTCGGTTCAGGTCGACAGCAAACGCACCACTATGGTGAGTTGGTGGGGATTTAACACAGTAACTTTCAACAGGAATGCTAAGCCAGTTCTCAAAAGTGTTGTAACGATTTAAAGCCAAGTCACTGTTTTCAAACGACTTGTCTTGGCCCCATTCGTTTAGACAAATGACTTGACTAGAGCCGTTTTGATAAATGAATAGACTTAAGCATTTTGGACAAATTACTTGACTTGGAGGTTATTTAGTCAAATGACTTAGGATGAAGTTTAGTGTTTTTATTTAACAATCTATTATTGCGCAATTTATCTCAAAAAATTGCGCAATTTATCTCAAGTTTTGCTCGTATAACGACTAGAATGATCGACGTTGATTTTTTCATTCTTTAATTATTTTGAGGTTTTTTTAATTAAACTTATGCTTAAATACCTAAAACACCCATGGACATTCACTGTTTTAATTGCTTTTAGATCCGGGTTGTTGCTACCCGAGGAATGAAACGCAGTGCTTCAGTGGAGGTCGACAATTTGTACATCATGAAGGGAATGTGCGATAAACCTCAATATCAAGGTTAAAGCCATAAAGCATTTAATCTGAAGCTACACAAACCATTCAAGTTCTTTCGCGATTACAAGAATATTTTGAGATTCAATAAAAGAACCACTCTGCATTAATATTAGCTGACCGCTGTATTTGTCTGTTTCTGAAAAAAAAAAACTGAAAAAAGTGGCACTGTTGAAAAAAAGGGCTTAAATTTTTATACAGCCGGTCTGTCAAAAACACAAAAAATAATAAAAATCCAAGCAATTTGGTGGTTGGTTAGAAAAAAGTAAAACTCATACTAACAGAATTATATAAAACTTAGACCGATGTAAATTGCCTTTTGCGTTTTATTTTGGTCAAAATGTGATTTTACGTAAATTAGGTATAACTTGTAAAACCCCCCAAAAGTAGGGGATACAAGTTAATTAAATCGTTTTTTTAACAAATTAATGAATGTATCGAATAACAGAGAGATTTTTATATCATTGGACAGCTTTTGAACAGTGATAGTTTGCTTAATTTGAATGCTAATTATTTCGTTTAAATTTTTAAAACATCATCCGCCATTTTTTTTCAGTAGAAAGAGAGTGGCCCAAACTAATGATAAAAGATTCATTCTGTTATTTGCATACGTTTCGGCAAGTTTTTACCGCAATGAAGATGGCATAAGCACTTACCGAAACGCATGCAAACAAAATAATGAATCTTTTATGATTTATTTGGGCCAATCGTTTTCTATTAAAGATTATGAACAGATCCGTGTTTAGTCTTCATAATCCGCCATAATTTAAAAGAAAAAAATACGTCCCCTAGCCAGGTGAAAAGTTTAAGCGCTTCAAGTGTTTATTTCGGCACAAACGTGATTATTGTTATGCAAAACAACTGGAAACCTCAGCACGAACCTTAGGCCACTATCAGGTCGTCACGTGACCACCTTGCTTACGTGACAATGTAGCTGGGTTGTGACGTAACAACAATTGGGCGGAAAATCTGACTTTAGCAATTTAAATTTTCAGGAAGACTGCTGATAAACCAAATGCGATGTATTTAACAGGTTTCACCGGCACTTGGTTTTTAAATAAATAAAAGCTGCCCGAAAAGTTAATTGTAAAAGTTTTTTTTGAAAAGTTATTTAATATATATATATTTTTTTGATTTTTTTAACTGGTTTTTGTAAAAGTCCAACAGCGGAAAAAGAAAATTCACAAATCTTAAAACCTCGAACAAAGCTCTGTAGATTCGCAATAAAAAAATAAATAAAAAAGGAGGTTGCATGTGCGTGTCTTTTTTCGTTCTTCACGGTTAAGCAAACGTTTAGGTGTTATTTTGTATATATTTTTTAAGGAATTAAAAAAATATATCACCGTCAAGCGGGAAATGCAACTTATGAGGCTAGCAGGAAATGACTCTGGTATTTTTTCCAATACTTTCAACCAGGAAAGCCCAAATGCGACGCATGCGTAAGAAAAATATATCGAAACTGATAAGACTGTTCATTGTAAATTGTAAAAAGTTGAAATAACATACGGTTAAATATTTAAATATATGGGTGAATAATATGACCCCCTATGAGTGGATTTCTTGATATCCATCTTATTTTATTTACGTAAAGTGGTGAAATACAAGCTGCGAAATCGGAGTCGGACACAAGATTCCACGAAATCGGTTTGTTGCGTGAAAACTTAGCAACATTAGCTTGACAGTTCAAAAACTTTTGCCTTGAAAAAACTGTTTTGGTCTCATTGACCTCATGTCAAGTAGGGCAACAAGGCAACGTAATGTTTTGCATATTTTTACATATAAAACGCCTGTCTTTTCACATTTTTTGTGCATGCCTTGATGAAGCTTTTTCAACATTCTATTTAAAACAAAAAAAAATGTATTACTTTTCTAGGCAGGTCGTTAGAATAGCGAAGTGCAGCATTTTCAGAAAATTACTTTATTACCATCAGAACTGCAACATTATCAGTGCCTTTTTTACGATACGCATTTACATTTATGTTATTTTTTAACAAATAATTAAAAAAACAGTATTGTCGCTATCCAACTATATGGCCGCTTTTACTTACATTATGCAGGGTTGTTCCTAAGCAAAAATTTGCACTCGCCAGTCGGGCGAGCGGCTATCAATCAGCACTTGCCCGGACGAAATAACATTCGCCAAATTTGTTGGCACGCCGTCTGCAAATTTTCGTCCTAGCGCGGTCATTTCTTGGGTTATCGTTATTCTGTCTTATGGTTTCTATACGTAAACATTAGTTTTCATAAAAGTCTGGTCGTTTATTTCCATGCATGGATGAACAAATTAATGACCCATAAAGCAGTTTACGCTTAAAACAATGTTTTTAGCGAATTATTTTTTACAATCTATAGTGAAAAAATAACACTGACAATTTAGTAGCCATTGTTTAGGGAAATAACTGGCCCTTAGTTATATTTAGCTTGGTAGTGGTGCTCAACACAAGTTGTCCTACACCAATAGTTAAATTTCTCGCCGAAGCCACTCGCCAGTCGGGCGAGTGGGTGTCAATCAACAGTCGCCCAGGGCAATTTGCACTCGCATTGGCGAGCGGGCGAGTGCTTAAGCCCAACCCTGTTATGTAAACTGTAACCCTTTCAAAAAATTACTCGCTACCCTAAGAGACGTAACATTTAGTGAAACATTATTCCGTACCAACAGTGTGCGTTTAAATACCAAACGAGGGCACAGATCAAAATTCCACCAGACCTTTTTCGTCGAAAACCTGCAATTTGAACGGCCATTGAAGGACAAACAAGTCAAGTGGGTTGCAAACTTCAAGTTATTTCTGCACTTTTGGGGTAAACTTTAACAAAAACTTGGTTGGCCGCTGAGCGTTAAAAAGCGGCATTCAAGTGGCACAAGAACAAAGGCCTTTGTCACGACGTCGCGATATAAAGGCTCCCAACATCGAGACAAAAATGCTCATTTGCTTGTCACGAAGCAGACGAAGTTGGCGGCGTTGGGAGAGAAATGTTTGTTGATTTAGTTGTGTGTTATTGTGTTTAAATGCTGCAGAATATAGAAGTTTTTCGGCTTCTTGTACAACTAAGAGGTTCCCTTTGTGCTTTTTTGCGTTTATCGTGTTATAATGGCTTTTAGCTAAAATTAAATACCTAAATACTTAGAAGCGTTTTGCTTGAAGGTTTATCGATTTACTTATGTTTACCTTCTGCAGAATATAAATGTGCAATTCGCAAGGTCTGCATTAAACTATGAAAAGCTTTATTAAGTTAATTGTTATGTTGGCTTCTTCAAGATTAGGAGATTTCGTTTTTTGTATTTTTTGTGTTTTTTCCTAAAATTAGTTATATCTTAACAATGCATTTTTTCGATGGAATAAAGGGGTTCGATTTTCTTGCACCAGTTTAAACGATAGAAAACCCACTGATCGCTTAATATAAAAAGAAAATCCCCACAATGACATCTTATTAAACGTTTTAGAAACATGTCTCAAAAAGCTTGATAATAAATTGCAAAGCCAAAAAGGTCTAGTAGATCGACATTATCTTGATTAAGACGTTTCGATACGAGCTTGTATCATCTTTAGTTAATGTAACTGAGAGATCTACTCGACCTTTTTGGCTTTCCAATTTATTATCAAGCTACATTACAGATCCGTGCATAGTGTACCCATGTCTATAAAACTTTATTATTTGTCTTTCACAGGTGTGTCAGTCGCATTTAATCTCGCAGAATGTACAAGTTATTTTTGCTGTGTGTGTTCATTGGAATGGCCTCGGCCCTGCCAAACGGAGCACCCCTTGAGTCCTGCGGTTCCATGGTTCCAACTGGCCACCAGGTCAACGGGGAACCAAGGCCACAGAAGCTGGGGTATATCGTCAACGCGTTGCAAGTTGCAAATGAGGAGCGATATCTGAGTAAGGACCAATATATGGAGTGAAATACTCAATGCAGATATTTTCGAAAAGAACATTTTTTTTATCTTGAAGATGCCTTTTTACGCGAAATTTATGTTATTTTTGACAAAGTCCGATCATGGAATTTTACCTTTTTAACGATATTCAAGTAAGGACGCATACATGAGGTAATAACAGAGTAAAATACAGGATTCAGATTTTTGTCAAAAAATATATATATTTTATCTTGGAGGTGTTGTTAGAAATGTAATATATGTCACTTTCGACAAAGTCTAATCGTGCAATTTTACCTTTTTAGCGATATTTAAGTCAGGACACATAAACCTACACGAGTTGTGATATCCGAGTAAAATTGCAAGTCTTTTGTCAAAAGAAAATATAAGCGCCGCCTAAAGCGGCTTCTTCAAAATGAAAAATATATCTTCGTGAAAAAAAATCTATCGGAAATCAGTTTTGCAATTTCTACCCAGCATTTAACAAAAATATAAACTAATTAAGTAGCATTTAGCAAAAAGCTCGGCTACATCTAAGTAAGAAATATAAGTAAGGTAGCTAAGTGAAGGCGCATATGTTAAGTGAAAACATTGCTTGTTTACAATGTTTTTTTTAATCAGCTTATAACGACGTTCAACGCAGAAGTGCAACTGCTTGCTTATAGAGGGATAATAAGTACTTGATACGACCGCTTAGTTCGCCCCTAGGGTTTAAAATCCCTTTAAACGCGGCAACGTTTTGCTCGTCAACTTATAATTATTGCACAATATTTACCGTGATTTTTCAAATGACTTAACTACATTTGCAAATTTAATTTACTTGGCCTTAAGCTGTTAGCAAATGACTCAAGATATCTTGCAATTAATTGGACTAAAGCTTAAGTGGCTAAAACTTATTTTTTTTTAATACCAAAAATACAAGACTTCAGTTAATTTTTAAATGACTAGACTTGGACTTTTCAATGCTAAAACAACCTGTTGTACAACACTTCCGCTTTAATGTGTTGCAGTTGTGGTGGTGGGTGAACGGGACTTCAAGGGTATTTTCATCCAAGTGCGTCAGGGCAACAGTCCAGTTGGAAGTTTCGACACACCCCCGGCAAACTACAAGCGCATAAACTGTTTCGGACGCCAGGGCAGCGCTTTCACCCACAGCAACCCGACGCCTAAAGGAATCTCAGTAACTGCTGTTTGGAGGCCGCCCAACATCTGCGCTGGCGATCTCACTGTTATGTGAGTAGAAAGAGTTTTTTTTTGTGGGGTGGGAAGTAATTTTTTGTGATTTTTTCTGTTCTTTTTACACTCTTTTAAAATATATTTTTTATCCTTTTGTTTATATTGTAAGAACTATTCATGATTGCACAAATGCGCAACCTCTTTCGATTCATTATTACAACTATATTAAAAAACATTTCTTTTCAATTAAAAAACATATCCAATCTTTCTACTTCTTTGCTTAAAGTTTCTAGTAAAAAAAAATGTTTCTTGACTTTTTTTAAAATTTAATTTTTAACCAATTGTTTAAAGAACAAATTTTAAAATAACGTAATTTTCCGGTAAAACATAACTGTACTTTATCAGTTTTGCTTAGGTTCGTGTAGAAACAATTCCTAGATTATGCCAATTATATTGTTTTAGTAGTTTTTAGGCTTTTTTAACATTGTTTTAGGATTTTTTTAGTTTTTTCATATTGTTATAGTTTTTTAGGCGATTTTGACGTTGTTTTAGCATTAGGGCCCGAGTTCAAACTGCCCACGGCAGAAGGTAAACATTGGTATAGGTAAGTATTTGGTTAAATGGTTAGTTATTTTAAATTCTAGTTCCGCTTCCCCTCTCTGCCCCGAACAAAAGGTTCACCTAGGGGAAAAAGTCAGGGTTTACAACTATCACGTGATGATTATCAAAAAGTAGTAGGTTAATTTTTTAACCATTATTAACTGATCGTTATTGAATTTCCTAAAAATACAGATAATTTTGACATAATAACCTTTATACCAAATAACAAAAACTGGCTTCCTAGGAAAAAAAGTCAGGTTTCAATATTCAGAGATTTTAAACTATTCACGCTTGATTGCGTAATTACGCAGGGTCACGGTTGTCACAAACGTCACAACTTTCGAGACTGACGTCACGACAAGCCTCACCTGTCCTACGTCATCACCAGGAGGGGTCGCACCCCCCCAGCCGTTGTCCCCCCTGCCACCCCGAGTTGTGCCACCCCGAGTTGTGCCACCCCGAGTTGTGCAACCCCGAGTTGTGCCCCCCCGAGTTGTGCTCCCCCAACGACCACCACTAGGTGTCACACCGCTTCCTCCAGCGACGATTGTGCGCCCCTCTGCGCTGCCACCTAGTGGAGTGGTTGGAAGATGCAGGTTTCCAAACGTGGGTGTGGTACCATCTAGCGGTGAGAGTTTTACAGTGGATAAATCAATTTTTATTTTTATTTTTAACTATCGTGTCTGGAAGCTGTTTTTTTTTTGTTGTAAATTATACGCATTTATTATTAGACTTGGTCAACTAGATTTAATTTAGTTTTTTTTTTTTGTTTTTTTTGAGCTTTTTAAAATTACATTAAAATAAAAATAAGACCATTCACTTTTCTAAATTAGAATTTTCTATTTCACATATTTGAACGATGAAGTCCGCATACCTATATTTTATTGCAGTGGTTCCAAAACTTTTCTTTTGAGTTTAGCGCGGATTTCGAAAAAATGTTGTATTTACGCACTGTAGTTAAAATAGGGGAAACACAGTTTAGGGGGTGACATGGCTAAAGTTTTAGGTTAGAGAGGTGTAACCTTCAATAAAGCTACAAAACAAAGATGTTGGCGATTAGCGTAAAGCGAAGAAACACCTTTAGTTTGTTTAAGTTGCCAAACCTTTTATTTCGATGATGCGTCGGAACGGACAACAACTTTGCGCTAAAACGATTTAATCAAAAATGGGCGAAGACTTTCTGTAAACATAATTTGGATTCGCTCTTCTGAAATTTGTGGATTTAGTAAGCGTATATAGTTATGAGGGTAAAACTACAGTTGCGTAGTAAACGTTCCACCGTCACCAGTCGACAGAACTTCGATCAAGAATTAGGCGAATAAACTTCTATGCCTATAAATATTATAGGGAACTTTAAACGCATTTTTTTGGGAGGAGGGGGCATGACCACATGACGCCCTGGATCATTTTATCTCTGGTTTCTATTTAGAACCATCTTTGCGTGATTTGCCATTAGAAATCGATGCGACCTTGAAATGCAATCTTTACACCTCGTAGTTCAACGTCGTAATACGATTTTATTTCGCCTTTTAAAAGTGATATTTCCGAATGAAATATGTGAGAAAAGGACTATAAAGCGGCTAATGCATTTTGAAATATGATTCATAGTGATTTCCTTTAATCTCGATTTGCAAGCCACTGGCTGATTTGTTCTTTGATGAGCGCACAGTTAAACATTAACACAAGTGTTATTGCGTCACAATGCCCTTTCAGAATACCGGAACGATTTCGAGACTGAGTCATTGAACGGTTGGGTGAACACGGGGAGTCCCCTGCTATTGGGTCGCAGAAAGCGGACCACTGGAGGGCAGTATTTCCAGTTCGACAACTTCGGGATTTCAGACCCTATTAATCAAAACAGCGAACCCAAGTGGCTGAGAGTGCGGAGATATTCAACTACAAGAAGTGAGTTGATACTTGAGTAACGTTTGGCTAAGACAGGGCTGCGGAGCCGGTCAAAAATAACCAACTCCTAAGTACGACTTCAGCCAAAAATTATAAACCCGGGGCCGACTGCCGAGTCCCTAACTTATTTTACAAATGACTTGACTTTGACTTGAGTTATTTTACAAATGACTTGACTTTGACTTAAGTTATTTTACAAATGACTTGACTTTGACTTGAGTTATTTTACAAATGACTTGACTTTGACTTGAGTTATTTTACAAATGACTTGACTTTGACTTAAGTTATTTTACAAATGACTTGACTTTGACTTAAGTTATTTCACAAATGACTTGACTATGACTTAAGTTATTTTACAAATGACTTGACTTTGACTTGAGTTATTTTACAAATGACTTGACTTTGACTTAAGTTATTTTACAAATGACTTGAATGAGACTTAAGTTATTTTACAAATGACTTGACTTGGACTTAAGTTATTATACAAATGACTTGAATGAGACTTAAGTCATTTTTCCAATGATTTGACTTTGACTTGAGTTATTTTAAAATAAAATAACTTGTTTACAACACTGCTATTTTCTCAGGCAACTACTTAATGCGTATGGGTGTGATTGGCTTTGTATTAATAGGCTCCAAATTAACTTAAGTAGTTTTAGGATCAAATGCCTGTCCTTTTGCGAAAAATATCGCGTAAGCTGGCAGATTTATTTCATACTATTTCTCGCAGGCAACTACTTTATGCGCATGGGTGAGATTGACTTGGCACCAGGTGATACAGTGATACTACACACTGGTTTGGACCTTAGTGGTTGTTTCTGCCTGCAATTCGACTACCGTGTCTTGGTGCCTGGAGATACGCTCACTATATATTCTGGCCAATCCCCGCTGACCACTATAAGTAGTGGGAGGGATGTGTGGAGGAAAATGAGACTTCAAGTGGAGAGCACACAAAACACAAGGGTAAGTGGATGAGATAGACCGATATATCGCTATCGATAAATTTGTACCGATATATCAGTATCGATAAATTTGTACCGATATAGCGGTATCGATAAATTTGTACCGATACATCAGTATCGATAAATTTAGAGCAAATATTACTAGAAAATGAATATATATCGCTTCCTTATAATAGTTTTGCACATAAGGGTAAGTAGATGAGATGAACAGATGTATCGGCCGATATTATCCGATATTTTAAACCGGTATCGGATATTTCAGTATCGGTCGGGCCGATATTTTTGCCGATATTTTATAAGAAATGATTATTGTATAGCGCTTAACAATAAAGATATTTCCCAATTTATTAATTTAGCATCAAGTAAAAGTTAAACCAAAAGCAAAGAGTTGCTTATAATAATTTTAGTACACAAGGATAAACAGATGAGATGGGCCAATATATCGGCCGATATTGAATTCCTACCGATACATCGGTATCGATAAACGCGTGGCGATAATTTTGCCGATATTTTACAAATAAATTCTTATATGGCGCTTCCTTAAAAAATAATTTTCGTATTTTTTAAACTTAGTTTTACATCTGATTTGAGTTCAATGTCTGACTGATTTGAATATAAAGTTTGGTTTGGTCAGCATCATGTAAAATTAATATGCAAAAAAGTTGTGTAATCAAACAAGCGGATAAACTGAATATACTGGCACTTAAAACAGATTTTTAAAGCAAGTATACACTGAACACAAATGTAAACTTATATATATTTACAAATTTAACTTACAAAAAGCAAAATGTTTACCTTATATTTCCTTATAGATCCGTCTTGTTGGCACAAAGGGTCGTCTATCCCGTGGTATGATGGATATCGACAACTTGGCTATTACAAAAGGTCTTTGCCCATCAGCCAAATAATGCAAATACAAGTGGAAGGACCTTCGTGCAACATAACGTCAACCATTCTGTGTATAAATAAAGTTCACTGGCATTACTGAGTAAATTGAAATTAGCGAGGTACGATCATGTCGGATGCAATGTGCTAGTATCGGTACTCGTTCGATGCCTATAAAGACCACTCACAATACATCGACGATCCAATATCAAGTTGATTTAGGAATTTCAGCTATGGTTGAAAATAAACTTGTGTTTTTTACCAAGTTTGTAGAGCTTTTCTGGAAAATGTAATTTTTATCCCGACGTTTCGACCTACTATACAGGTCGTCTTCATCAGGGTAAATAACACTGAATGTTAGTTTGTTTTCATAAAAATTGTAATCTGCCATGAAACTAGGGCTGTGGAATTGCTTTGAAACAGCATGAGTTTCTTATTTGGCTTCATGCTAGTAAATAAAATCGAGTCCTGACCGTACAGCTGACTGGAAGGACCCATCGCTGCTATAGGTAACAAATACTCAGTGTTATTTACCCTGATGAAGACGACCTGTATAGGACGTCGAAACGTCGGAATAAAAATTACATTTGCCTGAAGAGCTCTACAAACTTGATATTATGCCTGGCAGCAATAGCTTATATATTGTGCTTTTTACTTTGCAAAAAATAATGCAATAGAAGGATAACTATGCCATTGCCAAAAAAAGTTTGGCCTAATAACCAGGAAAACATAGCCTTACATTTTTTATTTTTAATGACGCCTCTGACAAATTGCCTTTGAGATTAAAGGTAATGACTAGGGATCAAAAGCCATATAGATATTAAAGCCCACACAGAAGTAGGCAGCACTTTGTAAATGTTCGAATAAATTAGATAATAGCTGGATAATGTAGTTAGACGTAGAATGAATATTAAAGCCCATACAGAAGTATGAAGCATTTTGTGAACGTTTCGAAAAATCTTAAGATAATGGCTGGAGGTTGTAGTTAGACGTAGAATGAATATCAAGGCCCATATACAGAAGAAGATAGCAGGTATGCTTTTTGCCTGTTTAAATTACCATAATGCAATTTTTTTCGCGCTTTAAGCGAAACTCGTTAAACTTTCCAAAATAAATTGACAAATCGTGTCAGCATAAACACGCCATGCAAATCACGGTACACATAAAACCTACCAAGAAACAATATCCAAAGCAAAATAATTTAAAAAAGCATAGTATTAAGACCAATGACATGATAAAGTCAAATACGCAGTAATATCCACGACAGAATAAGCCTTTTAAGGCCGGAACCTGTCGGAATATGTTCTAAATCCATCGAAATAAGGCCTAAATGGCCAAAATAAAGCCGAAACTATAGAGCGGTCATGTTCGCGGATCATGATCCGGTTCCAGATCTTTTCAGCGTTTTGTGCGGATCTTCTAATGTAGTCTTTGAAAAAATAAACTTTCTACAGTGTTTTCATGTGAATACCAATTGTCAGTGTTGATGAATTTTGTAAAAAATCAAGCATAGAACGAGAGACTCCCAAATGCTAATCTTTGTGAGCGTTTGAGGATATCAGTCAGCGACAAAAAACCCATTCGATGTTATTGTAAGACCTAAAGTCTAAAACAGGGGTCGGTAACCTACGGCCCGCCGCCTCTTTGACAAACTAGATACGAGTCCATTTCAAATACTTTTTGACTATATTTTAACTACGTTAGTGCGAAAAATTTTCCCTCTTCGCGCGAATCATCTTTCTACGTCCGGCTTGTTTACGTTTTGATGCGGTCTTTTGAACTTGCGCTTCGTTACCGTTAATGGAAAACGCATTTAAAAATGTTAGACATATATTTTTTAGCATTTTGTATTTTCGGCAATGTAATAAAAACTTGAAAGAAATTTAAAAGAAATGCCGGTATACCTAAAAACATCGAGCTCGCTTCGCTTCGCTCGCCACGTGCGCCCTGACTAACATAGGTTAATAAACACTAATCAAGATTAACTATTAGAGTTATAGCGTTTACATCAATAAAGCACCATAAAAATTAAAGCGTGTTTAATATGTTTACAATTCGTATTTGGTGGATCATCATGTTGTCAGGTTTGGCTGTGATGGATCATAGCAGAAATCATTTGAACACCCCTGCTCTAGGGGATATGGGACGATCGGGGGGCGTTTTGGTGTTTTGGCGCCCTAGTTTGACCGTTTTTTCTGACCATTTTGGACTTATTCTAAATTATATGTTATTACAACAACTATTGCATTAGTCCTATTTTGGCCTTATTCCAAAGTTTGTGTTATTCCGCTTGATGTTGTTTTTATTTCAAACTTATTGATGGAGTCCTTAAATTCAACAGATTTAGAAACTTCGACAGCATGATGGTATTTGATAAAATCGACATTTCGCAATTTACAGAAATACAAGTGTATTTTTAAACTGATGATGTCATGAGGTATTGCTGAAACGTCTGTAAACTGCGAAATGTCGATTTTATCAAATATTATGGCTTTGATATTTTTATAGTGGCATTTGTTTCTAAAGTCCTGTAGTGTAAAATAAAATTCGCTTAAATGTGTCCTACGCAAAATTGTAAGTGTACGACATATATAATAAACCTAGCTGAGCAAAGGTGTAAGTATGCCGGGTCGTCTGATACTTGACACTTTAACCCAATACCGATACTATAGACAAAATATCGCGATATTATCCGATACCAATGACGTCATTATCGAGCTCGAACAATGTAAATAGATAAAGTTAAAAGCTTAAAGGTAATTTTTCTCATGCTATTGGTCCAAAATTTGCTTTAGAGTGGAGAAGTTTTATTACCAACCGTTGGACTGGGCCAGTGGTTCTCAACTGGGCGCCATTTTTAATGCCCAAGGGTGCCGAGAGATATTTAACAATCTTTAAGAATCTGATTTTTGCTCAACTCTTACAACTTTTTGGTTAAGATTAGAGTGGAATAAATCCGATTAAAATTTGCTACATTGTGCAGAGTTGATGTGTGTTGCTCCAGTTCCGTTTATTTTAACAATCTATAGTGAATTACCCACGGAAAAATCTTGTAGTGGTGCCGCGATCTACTTATTATTTCTGAGGGGTGCCGCAAGTCATAAAAGGTTGAGAACCACTGGCCTAGGCTATCAATACCTTTTTATCGGACGAGAACCGACACCACCTTTTTATCGGACGAGCACCGACACCACCTTTTTATCGGACGAGCACCGATGCCACCTTTTTATCGGACGAGCACCGATACCACCTTTTTATCGGACGAGAACCGACACCACCTTTTTATCGGACGAGCACCGATGCCACCTTTTTATCGGACGAGCACCGATACCACCTTTTTATCGGACGAGCACCGATACCACCTTTTTATCGGACGAGCACCAACACCACCTTTTTATCGGACGAGAACCGACACCACCTTTTCATCGGACGAGTATCGATACCACTTGGCATTTGGTATCGGCTCCGATCCGATATTATCGGACATCCCTAGGTGTAAGTAAGGGACAAACAGAGTGATATTAAGTTCTGTTTGCGGATATAAGTAGGAATTGTGATTAGGTGTCCCGGCCCTGAGCTACATTGAAGCCTCATATCCACTAAAACACGAAAAAAACACATATTTTATAAAAACGCTTGCTAGACTAATTCAACATTTTCCGAAAATGCGAAGCAGAATTTTTGATTTTTCCCGTAGGCTTAAAAACGTAAATCGAACAAAAGTTTGTTTAGATCAGTGGTTCTCAACCGGGGTGCCGAGGCGCCCTAGTGTGCCATTTCGAATCCCCAATGGTGCCGATAGGTATTTGAGAATTTTTAGAAGTTTTTGCTCAATTGGTAAGCTTCTTGATACAATTATTTGTGTACGATTAGAGACTATTATATCAAATGACATTTTCCTACATGTTTTAAGTTGATTGTGTTGTTTCAGTTTCATTTCTAGTGACATTTCATTAAAATACTGAACGAAAATTTCAGCCGGGGTGCCGAAAATGTATTTATTATTTTTGAGGAGTGCCGTAAGCCATAAAAGGTTGAGAATCACTGGTTAAGTTTGTATATAAACTGTTGCTACCAAGCATAATTAATAATAATAGTTGAAAAACAACTCCTATCGTAATTGTTAACTTTTGTTCAGTTTGTTGAGCAATGTCAAAGCATTTTTGCATTTGCTTTTTAATTTTCTTCTTATTGTTTTGCATTTTGCGATCCACTCGTCACGTTCAACTGAGGTCACGTGATACACTGGTGCCAAACTTATCGAACTACGTAACAAATGCCAGGATCGTGACAAGGTAAGCATTGTGACGTAACAGTTGCAAAATGACACGGCAGTTTTTTTTTGCCAGACGGAGGTTCATTTAAAGCTGTTCGATTTTCGGGAAAAGGGTTTAGGGGAGTGTTTCCAGTTACCGGACCAAAATAAAAAAAACTTAAATTCGAGGTATTAACGTTTCCTTATATTGCGGAACTATTTGTGGAAGTTTTTTTGAAGTTTTTTTCATTTCTATTGTAACTTGGGCCCCTTTGTTAGGTTTAGTTAACAAAACAGAAAAAAGCAAATGCTGAAAACATCATATTTGAAACTTTTCTAATTATCATTGTGACCATTTTAAAGTATATTTAAAAAAGTTGTCGTTTTTGTTTTTGTCTTTGCGAGAACTTACGTATTGGTGATTTTTATTGTTTTTCGTCAATATCTTGTTTTCAACAAATAAAAACTCAAATTTACTGCGGCGTCACTTTTCATTGTGGTGCCGCTGTAAAAACAGTTACTTATACCTAAAGTACTTATAGTTGGTTAAAATGTTTTCAAACATCTACAATGCTTTATTCTCTTGCAGTGTTTCTCAACCGTTTTTCGCGGCGGCCCAAATAAGAAGTGTAAGTATGACGACTAAGCTTTGGCGACCCAATAGTTTTTCTTGTGAGAGAACTAAAAAATACCTTCTAAAATCAATTAAAATAATATGCGGTCTCGTTAAAGACTCTTTTTGCAATTATTTATCACGTATATGTCAACGCAAAAATAGTCTTATTCGAAATTAGATTTATTTTCCAATGACACGGGCTTTTACAGCGCATGGTTAACAACGAATTTGTGATATAAGAAGCAGTCATTTCATGATAATTTGTTTTACAGTATTTAAAGGGGTCTATAAGGTTTCCATAAAACAAAAATGCCTTCTTATTTAAAGCTAAAACCAACAAGCGAATTAATTGGGGCTTTATGTGACAAGTTATTTTCATGGGCTGCTGAATATACTTGAACATTAATCCAGTTTTCTTAAAAAATTACAGAGTAAAGTGATTTTAAACTGTTAAACAGGAAAACGCAAGTGATTTATTAGAAAAAGTCACTTTATGATAGTTTTTAGTAGCCTATTACAAGGGTTGACTAGGCCTACAACCCAAAATACCCATTTCAAACGTAAACCAACGCACGACTGAATTGGAAACTTATATAACAAGATATTTGCTTATATAACAAGATATTTGCATGGGCTGGCGGAAATACTTGAATACCATCCAGTATTCTCGCAATTCTCGCACGTAAAGGTGATTAGCGGTTGGCAGAATAAAGCACTTTGTCATGATGGCGCAACTTAAATTATTCAAGGCGGAACTGCATTTGCACGAAGAAGGTGGAAATGTCACCTGATTATCGCGAAATAACGCTAAACTAAGATGTCTGGCGTAAGAAAGTTGATTTGCAGTTCAGAGCTGTTGTTTCAGCTAGCAAGGCATAAGTTTCTTAGTATATTTTACTTTTTATTTGTGCTCAGCCGTGAACAATATTCCGAAATCTAAAGTAATTGTATTCAATTACCAAGCCTTGAGATTTTAGTATATTTTTTCGCGGTGAATTTAAATTACTATTCTGCTTAACAGAAAACAAAATTGTGGAGTATAACGTAATCGCATCTGGGATTAATATTAATTGCTGCAAAAAACAATAAATCATAGCGAAATAACTATATACTTTAAAACGCTTTAAAATTTATTTTTTTACATTTTTATTTTAGACCTACAGACGAAATGATTTTGTTAAAAAATACCGTACAAATAATATAGTTTGCCGACAACACGCTACAATAAGTTTAGAAAACGTCATTATTAAGTTTTATTGATTGCATTCTGAATGGTTTATTTATCGAAGAAAAACTATTTATCAAATGTTTAATATTATTAAATGGTGAAAATAACGGCCCAAATAGACGTAAAAAGCGACATGCTTTATTGTTCAAACGTTTCGGCAAATTTAATATTATTTTTTATAAATTTGCGGGCTTTCAAAAATAGAAAAACTTTGAAAAAAAAAAATTAAAATAAAATATGGCAATTCTACTTATTTTAAATTTTTCAATAAAATCAAAACTGTTTGTAAAAAATCTGTTTTTGTATGTTTCAGAAGAAAAGAGTCGCAATTTGAGCAAATCTTGCAAAATGTTCAAGTTACTTCTGCTGTGCGTATTCTTCGGACTCGCATTTGGTTTCCGTCAAGGCGCACCCACTTCGGTATGTGGGTCTATGGCTCCCCAGGGCCACATAAATATGGGTCACCAACCTAACCCCACCCTGGGTTACAAGGTGGAGGCGACACAACAAACAAACGGATTCTATAGCAGTAAGTGGAATAATAAGAATCAAAAACAGCTCCTCTGGAAATTGTTAACTAACGTTTCAACAACACATTTAAATCGCATTCTTCAGGGCGAATTAAAAAATAATGTATTTAGTCTAAGATATATAAACTGTTGCTATACCAGGCATAATGTTAATCAAAAAACAGTTTTTCTGTTAATCGTAGTTTTTAACCTACGTTTCGCCTACCTATTTAAATCGCTTTCTTTAAGAATTGTTGTACAAACGGAATTATTGTGAATCTCACGGAAAATTAAAACGACGCACCAGTTTGATAAACTTCGCCCCGAACAAGCGATGTTTAAAGGACGTTGCGTCCCTCTCTACATTAAACTCAAGTCAAGTCAAAGATATTTAAAAACAGTGACTTAAGTCGAGTCATTGACTTAAGTCATTACAACACTGGTTTTCCTCTCTACATCAAACTACCTACTTTGTTTTACGTTGCAGTTTACGTTAGAGGGGGCACTTTCAAGGGGGTTTTCATCCAAGTGCGACAGGGGGGCGAAGACGGCACACCGGTTGGAAACTTCGTGAACCCTCCCCCGAACTTCAAGACCATCACATGCCGGGGGGCAAACGACGCCCTAACACATTCCAACGCCGATCCTAAACCGTCAGTGATCATGTTTCAATGGCGGGCACCTGATCAATGCATTGGTCCGCTAACTGTCAGGTGAGTTGTGAATACAAACAGACTCAAGCCGTTCCAAAATTTTATTATTTGCTTAATGGATTTAATTGTTTAATGACGTCATGATATTGTTGTAAGCATGTCAGTGTGAAATGGAATTAGTCAAAGCTAAACCGTTTTCAATGTGCCAAGTCGAACCCCGTTTGAGAACAGGTTTTTAGGATTAAATGTTAATGACGTCACGCTATGACGTAACTTTGTGACGTTATTCCTAAGAATTTTATGGCCCTTAAACCTAAATTCTGGATCCGCATATGGCGTCGGCCCTAGTTTATTAGAAGCTCCTGTCCTTAAGTATGACGTAAGATTTCTATGACCAGGTGCGCTGCTGTATTTTTGCCCGCGGTAAAACATTTTAAGAAAACAATAAATTAAAAAAAAAAAAAAAAAACAATAAATTTTCCAGTGTGAGAAAAAAAATTTCATCAAATCCATATCACATTATTTATTTGAACATTTGTAAGCTGGCATATCACGTTAAATTTTCAACATCACTAAAAGTAACATAGCCAAGCTTTTATCCAACCAGCTGACCGCGTCTATAAAATGTTTTAAAAAAATGTTGCTAAATAGGTATGGCTTCCAACATCTATCATGAAAACTAACACTGGCTTCGGTGGGAGAAACCACAAGTGTATTTAAAAAAAACAATTATTCGGGAACAGAAAGTTAAAATTCATAAACAGCAAAAATGAAAGCAACAAAGGGAAATCACCTAACTTAAGTAATAACAAAGATTTCAGGAAAATACTTTGACCAAACGTTGAGTCCAAGACAAGATAAGGCATGATGTAGCTCACAACGATAAAAAACATGTTACGTATTTTTTGGCATCTATTGACTTAAGAGGATTAATATAATAATACTTGACCCACCCTAACCTGAACGCTAACCTTTACCCTAACCCAAGTAATTAACTACAGAAAGCATTACGTCATACCTTATCCTGCCTTGGAGTCAACATTTGGTCAAAGTATTTTCCATTTTTTTTAACTATGCGACCATATGACAACTGGGAAACCATTTTAAAAGTATTCAAAAAAGCATTACTTGATTTGATGAAGTGGTATTGCTTGAACATGGGCAATGTTGCAAACGCAGCACCAATCTGTATTGTAAACTCTTTAAAGAAATTCCAAGCCAGTAGAAATTTTCTGCCTGAAAATATAGCAGCAAAAAATGAGTAACCAAAAGAACAAACATATCTAAGCCAAATATGCTAATATCACGGCTAAACCAGGTTAATTTCTGTCTAACTTAAGGGTCAACAGCGATTTAAAAATCGATCTTCTATATTATTAAAAGTATATAATATAAGTTAAAAAATATTGAGAATCCTGAAAAAATATTGTAGCGTATCTTATGTTATATTGTGGGCTAAATTATTTTTTTTACTTCTAAAGCTTGGTGCAATAAAGGGGGCTCTTTCTATTTGGTCTGTAGAAAGTAACGCAAAAAATTAAAACATACAATCTACAAATACCACAACGCTGATTATTTGGGTTAGGGTGCAGGTTAACATCTGGGTTTCAGTTGATCAATTATATTAAATATAATAATACCTGACCCAGCCACACCCAAATGCTCACCGACACCCTACCCAATAAATTTGCCTTGAGGTATTTGTAGATTGTATGTTTTTGCAGCCAAATTGGCACTTGATAAGTTATTTTACTCGGGAAATTATTTTTCTTGTTGAATTTTAATAAGAATATTAAATATTTGACAGCTTGTGCAAACAAAGTATATATAGTTAGTAAGAGTAGCAAACTAAATGTTGGGATAATTATTGTACAATAAAATTTCAATTTTAGTTGTTTTAAAAACTAAACGGGTCATCCATTATCTGAAGAAATCCTATAAGGCAAGGTGAAAAACTTTGAGAATCACTGAAATAGATTTCACAATATTTTTTCTTTGTGTTTAATTGCTCCTTACTTTTGCAGGGCTACAGTCGTGCGAAGCTTCAGTGTATTTCAAACCGACATTTTATCGGTAGTGGGTTGCCCGACAACACTAGCACCGGTTAACCCCCCCGGACCCGTTATCCTCCCCGGACCAGTTAATCCCCCAGGACCAGTTAACCCCCCAGGACCCGTCAACCCTATCGTACCGGGGCCTGCAACATCGCCTATTCAAGTAAATCCGCAAGTACCTGTTTTACCACCAGGGGGAGCACCACAGCCTGTCGCAGCAGCAAGTGGATTGGTCGTCGGCCCACGGACTTGCAGATATCCGGGACAAAGTTCAGTTCCATTTAACAGTGAGTAACTTTTGAGCTTTTAAATCAACAAAAAGAAGTGTTTTATAGTGGTGTAAATTTGCGACTGTAATTATTGCATTTGTGCTATTCTGAAAGTGTCAGTTTCACTCATGACTTACAAATACAGCGCGCTACGTATGTCAATTAAAAGCAAATATTTTAAATACATATATTTTTTTTTGAATAAAAAAATATTTTAAATTGTAGATAAACTCTAATGTTTACGAAATCATTTAATGTAGTTATTTCATAAAATTAAAAAAATTAAAATGTCAATTCAAATGACAGTATTTTTTTACAAGGTTTTCGTAACTTATTCAAATCTTCACAGGGTACCGGACAGGCTTTCAAACAAATAACTACAACGGATGGATGAACACGGGCGTTTCTCAGTATCGTCCCAGTGGTTATGGACCATACAATAACCGTGGACCATACAACAACGGGGGGTACAACAACAGGGGGTACGATAACGGGGGATATAATGGAGGAATATATAACAACAGGAGAAATTATTATGGAGACGATTTTAATATTGGTGGCAACTATTATTACGGAGGAAACCCAAATTATTATGGGAACAATTATCCCAATGGAGGATACCGGCGTCCTTATGTGAGACAACCAATGTGGAGATTGACCAGTGATGCCGGTAAGTTTCACGTCCGTTAAGTAAATGTATGGAAAACGTTTTTGTAATTGTTTTAGACAACTTAATAAAAAGGTTTTATTTTCGGTATTTTATAATACTGTCACAGTGCCACAATATAACACAATCTACATATTTTTGTTGTTTTTTACTATAACTTAGGGACAAATATATACATATAAGGATTTAGAAACCTTTTTACTTTCATTATTAATTTATAGTTTTATTGAGCGAGTAAAATTTAGGTTTTTAACGACAATAAAGGTTTTTCTTTAATTTTTTAAAAACTTTTTTTAAAACTCTTTAAAATTATTTCATAAAATTGTTTAACAACCCAGTAACAATTATGTTGACACACAGTTGCTTAAGGTGGCAACTGCTACATGCAAATGGGTTCGCAGTTGTTTGGTATTGTGCTGATCATAACATTTATACAGTTTTGTTCAAAAATGTTTTTTAAGTCTTCTAAATTATTTTACAAAAATGGTAGCAATCCTGTATGCTTTCAGATGGCAACTGCTACATGAAAATGGTTTCAACACCAAAGACATGTCAATTTTTTTGCAGTTTCTTCTAAAAAAACTAAAAAAAATTACTATTTGTTCTCAGGTGGTAACCGCTACATGCAAATGGGTTCGCAGTTATCTGCAGGGGATATGGTGAGCTTACACACCACACGTGGACTACAAGGCTGCTTCTGTGTGCATTTGAACTACAGAATGCCCGTGGTTGGAAGTCGCTTGAATGTTTACCTTAATAGTCGGTCGTTGTTTCAAACGTACGAACAGATGCTGAACTGGAGACGACTGCAAGTACAGGTCGAGACCGGGACACCTTCCATGGTGAGTAGGGATTAAGAGTGAAAAGCTGAAACATAAGAAGTGAAATTTATTTTTAATAAATTGAACAAAACCAGTGTTTCGCGACCTTTTTTTTCCGCAGTGTTCCAAATACTATGCGTAAGTATAACATTGAAGCTTTGACAGGCCAATTCTCTTTCATGAACTCTGTGTAAGCTTAAGTGAACAAAGAAAAAACATCAGTAGCATAAATAAAGTCAATTTTAATAAAACTGGCCATTTCTATTTTTAACAAATTGAACAAAATCAGTGCTTCTTAAACTTTTTATCACAGTGACCCAAATACTCAGCATAAATAGAACAATGAAGCTTTGACGACCCAATTATTTTTGCAAGCTCAAACTAAAGAGAAAAAAGTCAATTTTAATGAGGTCATGTCTTCATATGTCTACACAAATAATGGTAAAAAAAGTTGAGAAAAATCTCAATAAACCTGGCCAGGGCTGCGGAGTCGGACTTGGGACCCAAGTAACACCACGTAAAACTAACAAAATCCTGAGTCTGACTGCGCAGAACCAATCTAAACCTAATATGGCCGCTTTTGACAGGAGCTGGACTCGGAAACCTATAACAACTATAAAAAACTTCTTCAGTTGGCGACCTAACCAAACTGAGGTTGTAGTTTTTGTGAGCAGGTAAAAATCTTAACCTGAAATATTTAACAAACCACCGATGAAAAATAAAAGCATGTGTTTGCATCTAGCAGTAAAATTACTTTTAAACAACACCTAACTTTCGCTCAATTTTTGTTATAACCTGCTTGGTATTTTTTTCAACTTCAGTAAAATATAAAGAACAACAGGGGAAAACAGCTTTTAGAAAATATGTGTTACATTTACACAGCAATCCAGGTAGGATTTCTTTACCAAAAAATCTTTCCAGAATACAATATTACAAAAAAATTCTAAATATGTAAGTACAAGTTTCTGGGAGCCACATTGCATATAGACACATGTCTATTTCCAATAAATTAATCGTTAAAAAAATTGTTGCATAACTTGTTCATCGTCTAGAAAAAAGTAAGACCATGAAATGACTGATAATAACTGAATGCTTTTTTATTTTTTTCAGATTCGTATTGTCGGAAGGAAAGGACCGCAGAGTGGAGTTATTGATGTCGACAACTTGGACATTACAAGAGGGTTGTGTGGACAACAACAACAACAACGACAACGGGTACAACAACAACAACAACAACAACAGCAAGTATACACACACTCACACCCACATTCCCACAACCAACCACATTCCCACAACGAACAACAGAATATAAGATATTATGGTTAAATGAATGACAAAAAAACGTTATAAACGTGATATAATCAACACATGTCATTAACACTCACATTAACAACAACAACAACAACTACAAAAGCTACTACAAAACACTAATAAAAACAACAGCTCAACAACAATCACAAAAACAACATCAACAACAAAACCATAACAACACCAACCAAAACAGCTTGGACAACAACTACATTATCTTCGTAAAGCGTTGCACTTTCACCAAACCAATCATTGTCATATGTATAACCCTTATGTTGCAACATGTATTTCTTTGAAATTCCTGTAAACTGTTTTTAATTTTTGCTAAACTGCAATTGGCTTATTGGTGTTAAAATATTGAATTGCGTATTTCTGTATAAAACAACAACATTTGGTAGTAGACCTCGTTGTTTTTGAGAGGCTTGTAATAAAGGCTGAGCTAACAAATTATACTAGATTATCCCGAATGTAAAACATTGAATAAACATGATTGTGTTGCATTTTACTAACTTTCTCTTATATGCTAACTTACCCACACAACTGTTAGTTAAATGTATATGTTGCAATATCAATTAATAAAATTACAAAAGTGTTTTTGTGATTCGCTAAACAACAAAGAAAGTGAAACCACGATTGTGAGGTAAAGTTTAAGTGATATTATATGGCATTAAAACAAGTATGAACTACCGTATTTTACCGACCATAAGGCGCACCCGGCTATAAGACGCACAACCAATTTATTTTCTTGAAAATGTTTTTTGCACAGGGAACACACGAGTGAAATTCAAATATCTTTTATGTGTGCATAGGAATGTTTTCCAAATATATTTGACCTGGTTAAGATATACGGCACCCATATGAGTATCATTTAACACTTGGGTGTGAGTTGGCGATGCTTCACATAGAATAATTCTCTCACATAAGCAAATACCGTAATCTCATAAAGTCTCACAATATGCTTACTGCACAATACAACCCTAAATAGTGTTGTGGTTATTAAAAAAAATTAAAAACCTTAAGATTGTATTACCCAGTATGGCGGGAATGTCCATGACAGAATAAGGTTTAAAACCCTCTAAATACAACCTAAACCTGTTCTAATAAGACCTAAATTGATTGGAATAGGACTAAAATAGAAAAAACTAACACCTTAAACTGTAGAGCAGCCTTTCTTAACCTGGGGTAAATTTTCTCGTTTTAAGGGGAAATATCCACATCAGTTGATGGGACAGAAAAGTTGTGCCGGCTGTAGGTATTGCTAGCCTAGTTCAGATAACCCGCTAATACCAAGCTAGCCTAGAAGCCTATTGATTCTTTATCATCTAGTGTTGTTAACATTATGCTACACTAATTGAAACTTTTTTTAGTTTATTGGCAACATCCTTGTCTCTTAGTTACTTCATTTGTCATTGCCAAAAAGCAAAGACAGCTGTCGCATTGAATGTAACTATGTAATTTGTTACATTTGTTTTTTATTAAATCATTTTATATATTGGGGGTAAATCTGATATTCATCTTTCTTAAAAGGGAAAGAAAGAAAAAAAAGAGAGGGAATGAGACGGTTGGGGACACAACTGGCATTAGTTCAGGTGCCCTAGTTTGAACAGCACCACCGATTTGGCACCACACTGTTTAAAGCTGAGAGGTTGAAATTATTATGGGAGTTAGGTGTGTGGTTTGGGGTGGGGTTATGGGTTAATTAAAATGTTGTATGGCCTTTATTCTGACTAGTTCTGGTCTCATTAATTTAGATGCTTTTATGACTATTAGATATTAGTTCTTTTTGGGTATTATTTGAAACCGTATTTTATTCCGATGTTGATTTTAATCTAATTTCAGTCTTTTTGAGTCCAATAAGTTAGAAATGCAAACTTTCAAATTACTAACCATTTGTATTATTTTTAAATATGCATTCTAATAAGGCTACTTTGTCCTTAATTTACCGGTTGTTCAAAAACCGTGGTTCAATATCTCATTAATGCGCAATCACAGAATAGTTGCTCTTGTAAAGCAGATGTCATAAGCTTTCAGCAAAATCTAGTTAAAATGAGTTAAACCCAATTTTTCATACTTTGGTTTTGATTATATTAACTTCCAACAAGGCATCTTTTATAGTTAGTAATAAAGTGCTGAGTTATTCCAGGTTTGATGACCAACCAGCTCTTATTAATAACCTTATTAACAAAAAACAGGAATATTTTTTGCTCACCAAAGTTGCAGTCTGACTTGATCTTAACTTCTTTTTCTTATATTTTGCACAGCTCACAATTTAAATGTTACTTAAACTTTCTTAAGGCTGTACAAAGAGCATTCAAAATCTCGTCATATAAATGTAATAACCACAGGTTTGAAAGCAGTGTTTTTAGATGAAAATTACACAAAGGAAATCACCAATATTGAAAGAATATGGCAATACACAAAATATTAAGAAAAAGTAGAACAATATTTACAAGAGCCGTGGCACGAATCATAGAAGAGCAACAAATCATGGATAGCAAAGTGTCGGATCATTCTAAAGGTTTTCCGTTGGGTCCAAATTTATGCACTTTTGCATTGGCCTTTACCCACGGATGAACCATGACCTCGTCGAGTGGAATGCGATGGTGTGGAGTCCGTTGGAGCAATCGACGAACCAAATCCTTGGCGCCGTCCGACACAAATGAAGGGAAGTTGTACTGCAGCTGTGTGATTCGACGGTAAGTTTCCTGGTTCGTCTGCGACTCAAACGGAGGCTTTCCGACCAAGAACTCGTAGCAGAGGATCCCAAGGGTCCAAAGGTCGACAGTTTCGTCGTGGTTTTTGCCCTCTACCATCTCCGGTGGCAAGTAATCCAGGGTTCCGCACAAGGTTTGTCTTTTTGACGATGGAGCGTGAACAGACCAACCAAAATCGGCAATTTTAAGTTCTCCTCGTAAACCCATGAGCAGATTTTCCGGCTTGATGTCTCGGTGGATGACATTCTTGCTGTGGCAGTATTTGAGGGCGTCTGCAAGCTCTGCTACGTACGTAGCCGTCAGCTCTTCGGAAAACCTGCCTTTTTTCTGAAGCTCCTTGAACATTTCGCCACGAGGGGCGTACTCAAGAATCAAGTAAACTCTAGTTTCATCGTGGAAATAACCGTAGAGTCGCAAGATATGCGGATGTCTCAAATGAGACTGAATCTCAATCTCTCTTCTCAGTTGATGTTCAACATTGCTTTTCACCAATTGAGATTTAAACAAAACCTTAAGAGCCACGATGAACTTGCTGTCGCGTTCTCGAGCAAGATATACGCTCCCGAACTTTCCTCGCCCGAGCGGTTTACCGATGTCAAAGTTTTTGAGCGACCATTCGTTTGGTTTTCTTCCCACAACAGCTGTTCCTTCTTTTTTCTCTTTATTTTTGTTAAGATCGCTCAATGGAGCTTTCATCGAAGACGTGGACGGATTCATCTTCGTGGAAATCAAATAAAATCAGTTAACAAAAAGAACTTAGGAATGGCATGAAATAAAAATCTAAAAACGTTTACAGAAATTTAGCTCAATTTGTAATATCCTGACATTCTACGTTTTAGTTATATTCTATGTTTAACCGTACAACCTTGAAAGGAAAAAAAAAACTATTCCTTGTGTTAAATATAGTCCCTCAAATTTTAGCAGAGACCTTTTACAGTCGCTTAATTTTCAACCTGCATAACATCTCAATAAAAGTTTCCAATCTTTACCATATTTTCACAGTGGATACCGGATTAAAAAATTTGTATTTTGTCAAATGAGACGATTATGCAAGTTAAAATTGCATGGATATGAACAAAGTTACAGCTAAAATTTGAGCAGCATTAGATAATATGACCAAAATCAACTTTAGGTTTTTTAAGTGTTCTAGAAGACACCTTTTATGAATTTTTCAGGCCAAAATTTCTAATCTGAAGTTAAGAAATATATATTGTCAAGTTCGGTTATTAGGTTTAAATAAAACATAATATTACTATGAGCACTTTTATCTCAATATATCAACTTGGAAGCCACTGCGGAAAGTATGGCAAGTGCACCCGTGAGAATTTTTGAACCTTTTAAAAGTGCACCCCAAAAAAATCTGAACTGCACCAAAAATATGTAAATATTTGTTGCACCCGGTCACACGGATTATTTCGGCCGTGCACGCGCGAGATCTCGTTGAGCCATACCTTCCAGCAGGGCTTGGAAGTGACTATTTGGCCAGATTTAATTTTCCTGCATAATTTAAACAATTTTTTTCGGAAATCTCTTGAATTTAATTTGCTATTCGTGGAAATAACCTCGGGAGGTGCCTGTCGGTTTTTGACCGGATCGCCCTTTTACGCTTGCACCAGTTAGTTATGTCGATTTAAACTACTTTGGTGTCCAGATGAATAGTCTCTTCCTATCAACTTAGTGATTCAATATTAATTTATACATAGATTAATAAGTATAATATTTTTATTTAGGTATTTTCTTAGCGTTTGGGTAGGTTAAACAATATTATTTAATAATAATACTTGACCCACCCTCACCCAAACAATAACTGACACCCTAACCCAAATATTGTGCGTTGATTGAATATTTGTTTCAGCGCTGTGGTTTGATTCTAGACCAGCGCCCAAGAAAACATATATAATGTCAGATGTAACAATGTTTTAAGGGTAAAAAACATAAAAGTTCAAACTTGCAATAATTGCGCTTTTAAACAAAATAATTTACTTTACTAGACAAAATATACAGAAAGCTTACTGTGTTTTCTGCTTGATAGAATGAATATAAATTAATAAGTATAATATTTTTATTTAGGTATTTTCTTAGCGTTTGGGTAGGTTAAGCAATATTATTTAATAATAATACTTGACCCACCCTCACCCAAACAATAACCGACACCCTAACCCAAATATTGTGCGTTGATTGAATATTTGTTTCAGCGCTGTGGTTTGATTCTAGACCAGCGCCCAAGAAAACATATATAATGTCAGATGTAACAATGTTTTAAGGGTAAAAAACATAAAACTTCAAACTTGCAATAATTGCGCTTTTAAACGAAATAATTTACTTTACTAGACAAAATATACAGAAAGCTTACTGTGTTTTCTGCTTGATAGAATGAATATAGTAGCTTGGCGTTTATTTTCGCCTAGAATGATTCATTAAGAACAAATTAAACTACTTGAAAGTTCTTTTAAAACACAAAAGAATCAAATAAAAACAAAATCAAACGCGTTTTAAATTTCGCAAAATGTGACGTCAGAGGACGAACACTTGGGGCGCTGTTAATTTTTTGAATAAAATGGGGAATTTTTCCGGTTGGCCAAATTAAAACACATTTAGCAATAAATATTATTTACGTTTAACTGTAAAATGGCCACCAATAAGATTATTGGTTAATTTTTGCCTATAGTATGACAAGCTAGGGAAGCATGTAAGTATTTGTTGAGTTTAAAGCTTGAGTAGAAATAATCATTTGCTTTTTACCGGCAGTTTGGTCTATTTTGGAACGAAAAAAATGCATTTACATACAAGTAAACAAATTTAATATAAAAACTAGATAAAACATATTTTTGACTTAATATATATAGCAATTTGTTTTTCAGGGATGAACCATTTTATAAACTTTTTTCAATAGTGAATTAGGTATATATTTATAACGCAGGGGACACCCTGGAGTAATTATTTTATTATTTTTTGATTTATTTTTATGCATATATCAATCCAACCTTAAGTTGTTTTACACCAGGAAGAGATTTTAGTCTAATTTTTTAATCTAAACTGTTATGTTTCTATTTTTAAACCTTTTATCAGGCACTGGCAACATCCACTAGGATTCTAGGAGGAGCTATTTTCTATGATGTTAGTAATGATTACGCGATTAAAAATGGTTTAAACCAGTTGTTGACCCAACTAGAACTTCTTTAAGTTTAATTAATGAAGCTATTTACCGCCATCTAGCGGACGCTACAATAAATCCTTTATTTTCCCAAACGCAGAAGTTATCTACATTTTCCTGTTTTGGCGTTTTTCATACAATTTTAAGTTTTAACAACTTTTGCAGCATCAACCGGTAAGCTTGTCTAACGCAACGCGTCCATAAATTATTTAGTTGGTTAAAGTCAAGGTACATAACATTTTAGAAAAGATAGTATCTTGTGTAATATTTAGTATAAGGTTAGATATACCGGTATATAGTAAAAAAACTATTTTGTCAGACCTGTTGCAAGGATCTTGACGTGACTTTTAGCTCAATTACCCTGTTTTCATTGTTAGGTTAATATTGTCGAACTATTTTAAAATTTGGTTTTCTGAAAACAAAGTTTTCTAAAATATGTTAAAACGTGTTTTTACAAATGACTTGTTTATAACAGTTAGTGAAAACAAGACGCTTGCATAGGTTCACAGTTTATGTCAATAAAACAACAGAACTCGAGAAATCAGCAACAAACGTAAACCATTAAAAAATAAAATAAAAAATCGTCATATACATCAAAAGAAAACGTTTTTAGAATGACGTATAAGAAAAACAAACAAAGCCCTTGCCAAATTAAGTATCACAATAATTAAACGATTGGCCATGTGAAATGATACGAATAACAGGTTATTATATAATGTCTAACTATCCGATTTGAAGTTTACCTTACAACAAAGCAGTATTAAATTGTTAAGAACTGAAAAAGTATATTTTAATTTAGAGATTAAGCATCGTGATAAGCGAAATTCATTCTCTCTATTAACCAATGTGATTTTTTCCCACCATCCTGGTTTATAATAAGGTGAAAATTGGAGCAGACGGACTACACTGTTGCTGTTTGTAGGGTTACCGTAGTCCAGCGTTGTAATAATTTAAGTCAATAACTTAATTAAGTGCACTTAAGTCACTGTTTTTAAATTACTTGGCTTGTCTTTTACTAAATAGACTTGACTTGGACGTTCATGTTTCAAATAACTTGATGGTAACTTTTTAAGTCACTTGAAAATGACTTGTTTACAAGACTGTTCTTAAGCAAAATAAATGTTTTGTTTTAATCGTTCAACAAACGAACAAAATCTTCAATTTCTGACGAAACGAACAATTCGAAATCTTCATCCAACTGAAAACCCTCTCTACCCGTGACCATTCGAGCGTGACGCAAAAACCACTCCTCGACCTGACGCCACTTTGTGACGTAAGAAAGGTCGCTTTGTGTTCGTAACAATGAACCTTCTGTGACGTCACACTGCTTTAATTGTTCGAAAACCGTGTTGTCCTGGCAACCTTTGGCGGTTATGTGCGTCATAATGTCCAACAAACGATTCTCTGTGACGAAGGCGATGAGTAGATGACGTAACAATGCGATCCACGCGAAACACGTGCTCGTCCATGCTGGTGACGTCATCAACGAAGGGGGAGGAAGAAACTACGTCATAAACAATTGCGTTATAAAACATAAAAATCATTATTTTAAACTAAAGCAAAGATGTAACAAAGTGTGTTCGAGCATAGCAGAGGTATTCAACTATTTCAACACAAACTCCTAAATAAACACGTGGATCAGGATCGGCAAGGAATTTTAAGGATGACGTAATAAATTGACGTCATAAACAAGCAGATCTAAGAAACCTGCTGTTTTACTCAAACTAATGAAAACTAAAATTAAGTCTAAATATATTTTAGGAGGAAGTACTGTTTAGTTTTGAGAAATGTAATCCATTTTAGAAATCACACACCAAACTTTCAATTAGGCCTTCAAAAACCCCTTAAAAGCCGCCCAAGACCCCTAAGAGAGTGACCCCTGGATTAAGGGAAATCGCTTTTTTCAAAGTCACTTCAACGAAACGGAATTATTTTGCTGTTTATTCTGTTCAAAAATAGACTTAAAATTATAATTTCACCACATTTTTAAACTGTTAAGTTAACCGATGACTATCAGTATATAAAACTTGGACACCCTTAAACATAAAGCATTAAACATTCCTCTTTGAAAATCACGAAATTTCTGCTTGAGGAAGAAATGCCCCAGTGTACATCTTTGCAAGTTTTAAGAGATCACGTTACAAAGTTACGTCATCACAGGGTGTCTAAAACTAGTGCCTTAAACCTGACTTATCGCTCGATGTAATGCACAAATATGTAACTAAAATATTAGTTCAAACACATTAAAGTAGTTTGCAGGATAGCCTGGCAAAAAAGGGACATGACTTGGTAAAAAAATAACGCGTGCCAACATAAAATATATTACCGGATCGCCGTCCATGACAGTTCCGGCTAACTTTCACGTTTTTAAGCATACCTTTAAGTCAGTCTTCAGTTACGCAAAAATCCCTTTTCAAACCCTTTTTAACGTTGCGGTAAGATAAATATTGGTATTTATTAGACATGTTATGCGTTACCACAACTAGCCACCTCCTTTTTTAATTCTTTTTTCTGTATATTTTTCTCAACCAACCCTTACCTTATTGTACTCTTTTGCGCTGATCGGTTGCAGAAATACTTCCCCTTCTACTTCATCAGTTTCCATCACGTTTGTTGGTTTGAAGTGGAGAGCTGCGATGTGGCACGCGATCTCAAGGACCAGGGATCGAACCTCATCGGTGACACAAACCTCAAGTGGTGTTTTACCCTGCAATGATACGAGTGTTTTAGTGAAACAATAAAAACATAAAATGTACCACTGCACTGTGCACGGATCTATAAAAGCTTGAATATGAATTGCAAAGCCAAAAAGGTCGAGTAGGTTAACATCGTCTTGATTAGGACGTTTCGATACGAACTTGTATCTTCATCGGTAAATGTGAGTGAAATATGGCCGAACATCGAACATCATCTATCAAAGGTGGAGCCCGAGGTGTTTAAGAAGCAAATTAAATTTGTGCAGCTACAATAACGTTATAGCAAGAATTTATCAAGAAATTCAAGGTCGCATGTGAGAGTAAAAAAAACACTCAACAACCCATACGTGTTCAAGCAAATGACGTCACAAACCTGTGTGTCCACGACATAAAGGAGTTCCACGCCTCCCTTCTCCATCAGCAATCGTGCGATTTCTATGTGGCCATTGTTGAGGGCGTCGTGTAGCGCTGTGGTGCCCTCTTCTGGGCAGGCGAGCAGATCGATGGCCAGTGTGGGGGTGTTTGCCCCCTCAGCCTGTGGTGAACCCTCAGGTGCTGCCATGGGGGAAGTACCTTGGGAAGTACAAGTGGGTGGTTATGGCGACATCTACCGGTGGATAAATGTGCATTAAAAAGACCGCTAGGTGGCCATGATAAGTATTGATTTTAGAACTTTTCGGTTAATGTGTTAAGCTACTGATCCATATTTAAATAAACTCCTTGAAATGTCGAAACGTGTTGTATACAGGTATATAGGTAAGTTTATGTCCAGGTTAACGTTAAAATTAGAAGAACAAGGCGAGCGAATGACTGCCAGATGATCCACGGGCACAAGCTTAACGGTAAAAACACATCAATAAGGAACTAAAAGCACAGCGCCTTTCTTGAATATTTAACTGATAAAAGGAAGAAAAAAAGTTACACCACAAAGTTAGAAAAGTAATAAAGGAAATATACCCAAGTTGAATAATAAGATAAGTTTTATTTTTTATTTTCTGTCTTTTTCTTTCCCCCTTTTTTTTCTTGCAAAACATTGCAAAATGACGTCACACTTACTCACAGGACGCGCCATACATTACGCAATGGTTATGACGTCACGCCAATCTAAAAGTATAAAATTAAAATAACAAACAACAAACCTTTATCGCCACCAGGTGTCGCTTTAGCTGCTAGAGGGAGCTTCAAAAGCGCTCTCGCGCACTCCAAGTGGCCGTGGTTACAGGCCTCATGCAGGGGAGTCCATCCGGCGTGGTCGGGAACGTTTGGTTCCACCCCAGGCACCCCCAGGAGTTGGGCCACACGTCCAGGTTGCCCCAACATGCAGGCCCGGTGAAGCGGGGTTTCCCCTTTTGCGTTGCGTTTGTTTACGTTTGAATTTGTGAGTTTGGAGACGGAAGTCGGATGAGAGGAGGGAGACTGCGTGGAAAGGGAGGATTAATAGGGTTAAGGGTAAGGTGGGATTCGAACCAGCGACCTTCGAAAAACAGTGGGTTGTCTTAACAACAAACAAAGAATTTACAGAGGCCTAAAATGTCATTTGGTTGCGAAACTTTTCTACATTTTTTTGGTACTTTTTACGGCTATCCTGCGACCCACAACGACGTAACGGTAGAAATAAGAAAATAACTCGCGGCCCACAGTTTGCCGACCATTAAATAAAAGCAATAATCCTACGATCCTTGTATTCTTGTATTTTCTGAATTTTCATAAATTATAATGTTGAGTCTCAGTAATATCAATAGTAGCTCTAGTACAGGGATGGCGAACCACTGTCCCGCGGGTCACAAAGTGACCCACCACAGATTTTTAATGACCCACTTTGTTTTACGCGACGAAAAAAGTTGCCGACCACCGCTTTAAGGGAAATCAAGGGTTCACAGAAAAAATTCCTGCAGAACCCTGGTTAAACCAATAAACCATGCTGGAAAGCTTTCTGCTGAACTCCTGTAATCCCATAAAAAATGCTGCAGCATTTGTTAACTGCTTCTTAATATTTGTGGGAATCCGAATTTGGAAATCAGTCAAAAACCTTACAAAGAGTAACTAACGGTTTAGATGTAGCAGAACAGTACATAATAACTCAATGGTCTAAACGGGGGAAGAATTTACATCAAAATCTACGAGAAGCTAGCAAAAAGTGATACACAGCGTTAAATAAAGTGAGAGATTCAGAGAAAGCTCAATCGGGATCTACGATCAGAAAGTTGTTTTATTGTCTTTCAATTTGTTTTCTGTTATTTATTTTACTCTCAACCATCCACATACACAAGTATTTTTCTGATATTGCGATCAACAGTAGCTCTAGTAGCTTACAAATTTGCTATTCTTAGCTCTACCTTCTGGTTTTAAGTAATCAGGTCGAGCGCTTCGTCGATTTTGATTAATAAGGTTTTGAAGCATGTTTTATGAAAGTTTTGTGTGATATTTACCTCTTTGCTATTTTCTTTGTCAGATGAGCCACCCTGCTGGTCCGGATTGGTATTGTCTGGTGACCTTTCTACCCTGTAAATTGAAATTTTTTTAAGTAGCATTTATGCAAAGAGTTACTGTACAGATACAATACGCAAATTGTGCTTTTAAATGTTAATGAACATAAAAATGAACAGTTCGAATTTTAACAAAATCCGTAAAAAAATTAAAAAACTTAGGCCTTTTCTATAAATTTGGGCCCCGCTTTTTATATTGAAGAACAACAAACCGTTTTGTAACGGTATTTTTTTTTTCATGTTTTTTTCGAAATTTTAATTGTATCATTAAGAAACTTACATGTTGGGAGACCAATCTTTTGCGATGGAGTCTGGTGCGATTGGTAAAAGACGGAAGTAGCCGTTCACAATCACATGAAGCGAAGTTTCGCCTGCCGAACAAAATTTTACAGTGATTTGCATAAAAATGAAGAGTTTTTTTTAACTAAAAAACTTATCATTAAGTGAAGATAATACAAGTTTGCATTCAATCAAGCTAAAAAATCATTTTTTTAACCATTTTCTGGCGTGTCTAGGTAATTTTTGACAGAAGTCAGTCGTAATCAAACTTTAGAGAATGTAATAATATTTTTTATAAAGTTAAAAACAATCTTTAAAAAAGCAAAAAAATAATTAGAATGTTTTACACAGAAAAATAAACTGTTTTTTAGCAATTATTACGCTTCATTCACACTGTACAATCCACCCGCTACTGACCCCTGGTGTGTAACTGTTTGGATAGATTCGCATAACGTCCTACTTTACCCTGTAGTCCACTACACAGAAAAAATCGATTTTTTGCCATTATTGAGATAGATTCACCGGATACTAACCCCTGATGTCCGCTCGCACCAAATCCGACTTGCACGTATTCCGCAAGAGGGCGCTAGCGACTCGGATCGTGAGAAAATTCGGAAAACCGACAAAAAGACGACGTAGAGTCACGTGGTCCGCGTCACGAAACGCCTCGACCAATCCCATCACAGTGACGTCACTTGAACCTGAACCTGGTCAATATATCGAGTATCATAACGGGGGAATACCGCACTGTGTAGTTTTAAATTTTTAAACCTTTTAATTTCGCTTTTTTTAATTTTAGATATGATTTTGCAGTTCATAAATACTGTATTGGCCTGATATGTTCGATTTAAATGAACTTAAAATTTTAAACAAATGTAATGTCAAATTGGTTTTGCCATTTATAGTTCAAAGATAGCATCTTAAAACCATGGTCAAATACTTTATAAAAATATAAGGTAATACCCAGTTATAAATTATGGAGCAAGCAACCCTATAAACTATTAGTTAATTTCAAAACGAACAAGAATTCAAACTATCAAAATGCCGATATCAAAAACAGTAATTTGATGATCGCTCTGTGAGACGCTTTTTAATGACAACTGGATAGCTTACAGTTTATTGTCGCCATGGCAACCACGATCCTCGTGAAGCATGACGTCACTTCTCGGGTGACGTCATCGCATGATAATAGATTTTCGCTTGAATTGTCATCTGCAACAAAAGGCAGTAATAAAGTGAGATATGGTGATAAAAATTGGTCATGGAAAGATATAAAAATCAATTTTTTTTATTTGCCACTTCTTTGCAATTAATTTTGATTAGATTTAAGTATTTTAAAACTCGTGTTTTACAATATTATTCTCACAAGTAATGCTCGTTAAATGTCACTTTAATCAGATCGTCATTTATTTTGCATCGTTCTGAAGAATTTTAATTGTTTTTTGAAGGTCTATGCCTAAACCTAACATTTTTGGCAAAAAACGTGAAAAAAATGTTTTTTTTATTCTGATTAAGTCCGACGAAAACGATGTTTTACTCAATGCATAAAACGTATTTTATTTGTGAATCATATAATACTCAAATGCTTTCTTGAACGTTTCACAAAATATTTGACAAACCGATTTCATCGAGTAACAAGTGAAACCTAATATATTCACTTACCTTTGTCCGGGTTTTCCCCCAAAGAACTTTCGTCCAATATTTCTTCCTCTAAAAATTCTTCGTCGCTTTCAGAATTGCTCTGAAAACAAGTAGTTTACAAAAATTGAATTTTTTAAGATCAAATACCTCAAATAGATACAATTTTAATGCATTTGGAAAAGGTTATGTTTGTAAATCCTGTCATCGTTTATGAAAAATAACTTCGGTATTAAGAAAATCAAACAATTGAACCCACAAAACTTCCTAATTTCAAAATTTTTTCACTCAATTTATTTTTTAGTTCATTTTAGTTCATGGTATTAAAAAATCAGTATTTAAAAAAAATCTCATTTTTTAATCCGGTGTAAAAAACGCATTAACCGAATTTTGAATTATTACAAAAGTAAATTACATATGGTTAGAACACTTTTACAATTACCTGCTGTGACGTCATAGCGGCAACTTTTTCCACCATATTGCGATAATGTTTGAAAAGTCGCTTGGTGGCGCTGTTGAGCGCACATTTGCTGCTTCTCGGCCAGAAAGTGTGACGTAACAATCGGTCGTTTTGTTCCAGAACAATGGTGAGGAAAGAAAGGAGATTGAATGTGCGGTATTGCCGCTGGGGGGCGCTACAGTCGCACGCTCCTCTGTGAAGAAAAATATAATGTAATCTATTTATAAGCGGACGGTCGACACGGTATAAAACTGCCGATGGCTTTCATAACACGTCAGCAGCTCACCCCTAGTGTGTTAAACCAGCAAATTTTCACCCGGTGTTGCATGGAACATCAAAATAATAAATTCCTTGCGGAAGATCTAAAGATCTTTCACAGAACTAAAGTGTCTTGCGGAACAACGATTGAAAATCACTGTTTAATATTATTCCCATACTGGTGAATTGCTATCAAAAGCAAAAGTTGGTCAATGGCACCGAAATATTGTCATACACACAACATGTCTACATTTGTGTCAGGTATTGATCGAATTATGAAAAAAAATGCAAAAAAACGAAAAATGCACGAATTTAATGAACTATTTATAATACGACTCACGAAAGAGAACCTCTCAAATTAAAACAAATTAAATTGACACAGACGGGAATAAAAACATTTGTATAAATTGCGAAAGAGAACTTCTTTTCTTAAAAACTATTTATAAAAGTACTCACGAAAGCACCGTGGATAGTAAGCTCCACTCATTGGATTCTTTCTTGAACTGATTCCATATTAGGTTCGGCTCATGACGTTTCGCTCCAGCCGCCGTAAGGAAGGTCGATTGGTGTGATGACGTCATCCCTATCGCCTGGTGACGTAACAAGTTGAAAGTGGAAAGTCAAAGGTACTTGTGAGTTGACGCAAATGACTGTTTGTTTTAGCAGAAGATTTGTATCTACACCTCAAGGGATGCGATTATTCATAGTTAGGACAGGGATCGCAACTTTTTAGCTAAGGGAGCCATGAAACCCGAATATTTTTTGTTGTATTTCCACGAGAGCCATATAATACCTTTTGAACATCTAGTTATAGTTTGGAAAAAATCATAAATTGAACAGGGCGCCAGGCCTGCTTCATAACCAAAGCATATATTTTTTAATTGTTTATAACAAGGGCCGGGAATCTTGTATTTTGTATTTCACGAGAGCCATATAATATTTTTTCAACATCTAAGTTGACAATTTTTTTAATTTAAATAAGGCGGTTTATAGAAACAACAGGACAAATTGAGCGCGAAAATTTGACCAAGTTTAAAAAACTTTGTTTACGGAGCTACATGGAACGCACAGGTTGTTTTGTTACTGCCGACCGTAGTGAAGCTGATGTGTAGTATTCTTGTGGAAAAGGTTTTCGCTTTATACAACGTACAGATTAAGTTCAACTGTAAGTTGTTTTCAAGGAGGCTAATTTTTAATTAGAATTGTAAGCAAGCTCTTGCCTATTCTTAAGAGTTCAGTTACAGTTTATTTGGATCGCAGAAATCAATGCCTTGCATAGTGGCACGAAAATTAACTTTTAATTGCGTTTGTTGAAGTGCTTTCAAACAGGAACGGATATTTTTCAGCCATAAGTCTCACAAAAGGCGCAGACAGCTTTAGTGAGATATCACGTTGCTTTGGTCAAAGTCAACAGAAACTTCGCGAAGTGGCTGCGTGTTGTTTTAGAAGCAACTCAAAACCCTTTTCATCTCGCGGAATACAGACTCACTCAATCGCACAGTGGTTTTCTTTTTTTTTATCCCATGGACCCTTTAACAGCTATTCTAAACTCAATTCTCCCCAAAGAAAAACAATAAATTTGTCATTATACGATAGCGGGTTTACTATAACCCCCTTTTCGCTTTTAAGGTGCCATTTTAGGAGGAAATAACATTAGAGATGTGATTTTCAACCGGTGTTCCGTGAAACTTTTTTTACCCCCAAAATGTGTTTTTTTAGTCAAATCCCCCCTTAAGAAAAAATCCACCCCGGTTGAGAACCTCTGCAACAACACATTCCTCACAAACTGCGACAACAAACAACTTGAAACTCGAGACCAATTTTCAAGATTCGTTCAACAAAAGGGGCGGTGACGTCAGCATACCTTACTGTATACGTCATCGTGACGTATGTGGGGCGAGTTTGGGGGGTGGAGGGCCAGTGTGGCGACGAGGAACTTGAAAGCGCTGTCGGCCTCAAGTTGATTCGAAGATTCCTGGAAAAAGAGAAGTTTATTTTGACAACGTTAAGTGAATGTGATTTGACGTAAGCTGATACACTTTCGAATGTAAGAAATCTCCTGCAGACAATAAAATGTAAAAGGAAAATACTTGCTTTCGCACCAGATACTATTCAAACTGTTTATAAAAACAGGTATAAAACATAAAATCACAAAATTGTTTGTTAAAAATATTTTAAGAAATGATTTTGTTTAATACCTGTTTACAGTTTAAACATGTTCATGAATAATATCAAAGCCCATACAGCAGTAGGCAACATTTTGAACTAGAAATGTTTAAGAATTCCTTTTATTCCAATCGATACCCGATATTTCGACCGAAAAGTATCGCGAACCGATACGATACTAAATGACGTCATTACTGTGTTTAAACAAGCAAAATGATGTAATTTAAATATTTTATTTTTTCCAGGTTTGTAGCACAAAGTTTGCTTAAGCGTTTAGAAGTCTAGTTACCACCAGTTGTTAAACTACTTTTTTATTTTTTTCTTAAGGTAGAAATTGATATGTTGAATCGCAAATCATGGCTGGGATTGCCTGTATTGAGTTGTTATCGCAACGGGACCGATGCTACCATTGGGCATCGGGTATCGGCTCCTTAATAATAATATAGGACATCTTTATTTTGACCGTCCTACCTATACTTCTGTATGGGCTTTGATATTCATTCTACGTCTAACTACAACCTCCAGCCATTATCTTAAGACTTATTCTAAACGTTCAAAATGCTTCCTACTTCTGTATGGGCTTTAATATTCATCCTACGATAAATACAATGATCGTTATTATAATTAATTCAAAACGTTCACAAATTGCTGCCTAATTCTGTATGGGCTTTGATGTCAAACTACAGCCTCCAGCCATTATGCTCCAACGTTGTTACAGTCGTTAATCCAAGTTAAAAAACAGCCAAACAAACAAACTATCAACAAAAGGAGCAACATTTCCTCCCGCTCCTCACCAGGATGAGTTTGTTTATGACGACATAGAGGAGTTGAGGAGGAGGGTAGGAGCGGAGTGAGAGGAGTTTGGAGCAGATGAAGAGCAAGGAGCGAGGATGATCGGCGAACTTCTCCAGCATCGACATCTCAACGCTGCCGAACACGCGACGCTCCTCAGCCTTTGTGACGTCATCTGCGATTGTCTCTGTGGGTGACGTCACAGTGGACCTGGAGATTTCATGACGTAAGAAGTTGGGCGGTGGTTTTAGATGCTTATTTACTCAGTTGCATTTAATTTGAGTTTAAAAGTTGTATATTTTTGGTCAATAAAGGTTTGTCAGTATTTTCTAAAAAAAAATTTTCCAACAAATAATACCCTTACGTTTCCACAAATACAAAAACCAGTTTTAAAAAAATAAAATAAATAAAATAAATAATCAAAGTTTTGTTAAGAAGTTTATAATGAAGGGAACTGTAACCAAAATGTTTTAAATGAACATCAAAACTTGTTCATTTTAACCTATAATTATGGTTTTGCCAGTGGATAGCTATCCTGCAACTAACCACTTGTTTAATAAAATAATACGAATTTACCGTCGCGAACAAAATCCAAGAGTAGTAAATACTTGACTTATGTTTGGAAACCAGTGCCCGATATTTTGCACAAGTATCGCCGATCCGATCCGATACCAAATGACGTCAACATTATGTGCGGATCGCAAATCAAAAGAAAAACTCATGAATTCCAACCGAAATGCATGTTTTCACGGTGCGTAGATTTAAGAAACGTTTATCACGAAGAAATAAATCTTACATTTTCTTAAGGAAATCCTCTATCTCTTTCTTCTGATCTTTTATCACTTGCGGGATCTGGATGTCCTCCAAAAACTCCAGGTGGACATAATGCGCGTCCTCCTCAAAGATACCTGCATCCTCCTTAACATCCTCCCAAACGATCTTCTCACAGTTGGGTGACGTCATTGCGACGTCATCGCGAGAGTGTGACGTCATGATTTCCTCCTGCGTGTCCGAGTCGGAGTCGAGGGACTCGCAAGGGATGAGGATGGGAAGATGCGATTCCTCCTGATAAAGAGGAGGTTTATCTCTGATGGGAAGATGTAATTCCTCCTGATGAAGAGGAAGTGACTCCTGGATGGGAATATGTGATTTCTCCTGGAGAGGTTGATCCTGGATGGGAGTGAAGATGTCCCGACTTCCCCGGCTTTCCTGGTCGCTGGGATCCTCCGGAAAAGATGATTTTTGTCCCGATGATCCGGATGCGGGGAAGATGAGCTGAAATAAAGTCTGTGGTTTAGTTTGGAACTTTTTTTTTAGGGGAATGAAAGATAAGTTTCATAATGCCGCTATTCTACATTTGCGCTTTACGTCACAATTCCTTTGTTCCACACCTGCTGTTTACGTCACAATGCGTGTATTCTACTTGGAAAGTTTTACGTCATAATGTGGCCATTCTACAATTGTTCTACATCTGCTGGTTACGTCACAATGTCTGTTATATAACTATATTGTCACTATTCAATGAAACATGCACACACATATGCGTGTATATTGTTACGTATTATTAATTTAAACTTAAACTCTTGCCTGTTTATCCTGTGATGGTTCTTCCTTCATTCTTTGCTGACTGAAGACGAAACCTTCTTCCTTCGGATGTTGATCCTCTCCTCCGGGATGCAAGGAAGATGTGGGATCAGTGGTGAGCTTCCGAAGTGATGTTGGACTCAGAAGATCGTCGCATTTGCTCAGTTTCACGAAACAGCTAGAATTAAGGGTGAGTTGTTGGGAGGAGAAGATGGAACAATGGGATGCGGCTGGTGGAGGGTCCTGGAACAAAGGGAGCAATGTTTAGCAACAATAAATGGGTGCCTTTAGGGAAACATATGTAGTTCTGAAAAAATCTAAAATAAGATATTGAAAAACGTTATACTAAATATCTATTCAAGGTCGTTATACAAACGTTATGACTTGGTAAATAACAATTTTAAAACGTTTACTACAAATCTTCACAAATTCCACCTACTCCTGTCTTTCTTCTACGTCCAACCACAAACATAATGACGTCATAATGCCTGTTGTTCTAATGGAACGCAATGCTTTTTTCTTATTGGGTTGATAGATTTTAAACTTTTAATCCATCAACCGTGAATAAAACACGTTATTATTGGAAAGTTTTTTTTTTCTGACCTGTTTTCTTTTCGGCTATGAGAACAACTATGACGCCAAGAATTCCACAGTCACTTAATATCGGTTAATGTGTCCGATAATATCGGATCGGAACCGATACCTTATGCCGAGTGTAAGTATCGCTACTCGTCCGACTGTAGGGTGGCATCGATGCAGAGCAAATAAAAAGCATCTTTGTTCTTTAAATTTAAATTAGGTGGGGAAAACTGGCAAGGTCGGGCCGTTTACGTCGTGTCTTGCCGAACCATCGAAAATTAAAGTTCTGACAACTTTTAAAGGCGTTTCTTCGCTTTGCGCGAATTCATAACATATTTGTAATATATAGCATTTGTATAAGTGTTCTTGAGGTTGCTACTACGACGCTTACTTCTTTATCACGTTTAGATGCAGCATTATGATGTAACATTTTGACGTGTCGTAACTCTGTGACATAATCTTTGAAAACGTTTCTTGAATTCTTCTTTTCACTGATTGCGCATAGACCCATGTTGATAAAATTTTCAAGTTTTGTGAACATTTTTTTGTAAAACTTATAACTATATAAATATAGTTTACAGGGAGCGTGTTTCAGACTTAATTTGTAGCCAGACATCAAACGTTCATTTCCAAACCCGTGGTCGTTGGGCAAACAGATAGCGATAGGTTTATTGCAAATCCCTTGTCGAAGTGGTGGCGTTGATATGTGCTGAGCAGAACCCTGTGTATAGCTTCAGTGTAACCTCCCATAGGACAAGCTGTGGTTGTGTTGAGCCGACTCAAAGCTTGTTTACAAGAGTGGAGCCAGACATGTTGTAATGTAAGGCGTGTGCTGGTGGATTAAGGCTGGAAACCTAATGAGGGTGGAGAATGGCCAGATTATGTGGCCGGATATTATTGAAAAGCTCATTTTTGGGACCGTTATAGGCTAAAGTTTGAATCTGAGCTTTAAAACCTGAATAGAGATGCACAAATTTGTTCGGTACTAGGGTCGTATCGATGCTGATCGCATTCCAGCCATGTTCTGCTATAAAACCTACAATTTTCTACATTCAAATGCAAATTTCCAAGAAAAGGATACAATTCAAAAAGTAAATAAATGCGCTTCCTAGCGCAAAAGCAAATTTCGGCCTAATATCTTGAAAATCATTACCATTGCACTTCGCAATTTCACCAATTTTGCTGGTTTCGTCATAGAAGTGACGTCATTTGGGATCGGATCGCGATATTTTTTTTAAAATATCGGGTATCGGAAGAAAATGTCAAGTATCGGACATCTCTAGTCCTGGTGTATCTCCTTAAAATAACATGAGCGTTTAAGCATGACTTATGGTTGCTTGTGGTTAAACCTGGCACGGACACAAGGCCTTTGTACGAATGCATGAAGCGGAACTTCAATAAACAAGGAGGATTTGGCGCATTTTCGCTTCCTATGAATCACGCTATTGAAGCATGTTTTTGTGAAATTTGTTTACTGGTTCAGAGAACAGCCGTATTTTTGAAGCATAATTTTGGTTTGCAAAAAAAAGGTTTTAGTAGGACGTAGTACGAATATCAAAGCCCATACAGAAGTAGGAAAACACTTTGAACGTTTCTAATTAATTTTAAGATAATGACTGGAGGTTGTAGTTAGGCGACGAATGAATATTAAAGCCCATTGAGAAGAAGGCAGTATACGAACGTTTTGAATAACTCTATAAGAATGGGCTTTGATATTTATTCCACGTCTAACTACAACCTCCAGTCATTATCTTAAAATTTAATTGAAACGTTCACAAAATGCAAACATTTTCTCTTTGATATTCGTACTAAGCCGTCTTTTTTGTTGCTCGAAATTTGCGATAAATAACGAAGTTGAGCGGTTTTATGACGACTTTGTTCACTGATCAAATGGTAAAAAAGCACAAAGCGTAGTTTAAAGTTAGTTTATAGGAGTTGTGTGAAAACTGGTCTCTTTGGAGAACCAATTATTCTGTGAAAACTCGGCGAGAAAACAGTTTTCACGAGGGTTTTTCTATTCTAGATAAAGCAACGCAAATTGGCCATAAAACGGAACAAAAACATGGCCAGTTATAAGGTGCCGGCCTTTAACGGCCACAAAGAGCGGCCTGTTAAGATGAAAGGTTCTCACGGCTTGGGTGGTCTAATACACAAGAGACCACTTTAGACGGCCAGGGCCACTTTAAAACGTGCCTGGCTCCCTTTTTAAGTCTGAATACACTTGTATTTTAGGGGACATTGGATGGTTCAAAACATCTTCAATCAACAGATTTATTCTATTCTCACCGAATGAAACGAATTCAATGTCAAATAATTATCAATCAATCGTATTTATTTTGGATGTAAAGTTAATAGAAAATGCATTTAGAGATTGTTTTTGTTTTGTGTAACTTACAAAAATACCACGATAAAACAGGCAGTTATTTTGTGAAGCGTTTTTTTACTGATTTTAGGTTCATTTTAGTGCTATTAAGGTCACATTAGTAGTACTTGGGAGCTGGTCTAGAATCCTACCAACTTTTTTACCAAGTTGCCCAAATTGAAATTACAAGTGAGAAATAAATATGTGATATTATATATCATAATGATACTTGACCCACCCAAACCTAAATGCTAACCCGCACCCTAACCAAAATAATGTCAGAAATGGAAACCCCGGTGAAAATGTGACAGGATTCTAGACCAGCGCCGTAATAGGGTCATGTTTAGTGTCCTTACAGTACTTTTAGTGACCTTGGGATATTTTTTATTGGTTGAAGGGTTAAGGTTTGGTTGTAGGTTGTAGGGTTAAGGTTTGGTTGTAGGTTGTAGGGTTAAGGTTTGGTTGTATAGCGTACAGAAGGGAGCCGGCTTATTGCATATTGGCCATGAATGCGGGCCAGTTGCTTTCATGTGTGTATTGCTAGACTCCCAAGACGACCCAGACCACAAATGCACGACGGACCCGAATAAGGTCGGCCAATGCAGAACCACATGCTGCAGTCGTGATAGATATCAAATAACTTGTTGGTTGAGATAGAAGCATGCAGTAGATTGTAAGTAGGAGAATAACGAAGGTTGTGTGGCAATGATTGGGAGTTATTGTGTTTCTTTTTTGTGTTTGTACCTGAGTATTAACCCTGGTTTTGCTCAAGTATTGGCTGTGCTTAGGAATTTTGATTGCTTTGTGTGTTTTGTTGTGAATATTGATTATAATTGGTTTTCTAACAGTTTATCGAGTGGCGTTTAAATGTGAAGGCAAATCAATAGCAGTATATATAAACTGTTGTTGCCAGGCATAACATTAATCAAAAAACTCTCTAGTAATTTTATATTTTTTCAACGTTTCTGCAACCTATTCAAGTCGCCTTCTTCAAAGTGAATGACACCGAAATCTCAGAGCACACAAATTATTGATTAAATAGCTATAATTGGTGTTAAAGGTGTTTAGATCCGCTACTTTCTCCCTTAAAACCAAGCCGTCTGCGTAACTGCAGCAGATAAAGACTTCTAAAACAAAGAAAAGATGAATAAGCCTAAAAAAACAAAGGGACAATGGCAAACTAAATGTGTAAAAACAAGATATTTATTCTCCCTCAAAAATCCCGTAAATGATGACAATTACTTCAAATAGAACCAAATATTCTTTAACACTTTTCTGTCTTAATCAAAGTCATTTATAAGTTCTTTACGAGGAATATGTTTCGCCACAAAATGAGGAATCATTAGTCTCTAGAAACAAACAACAAATGCCAAGCAAGGAGCACTAATATTTGCGCTGCAGCCCGCAAGGGGAGTTTAATACACGGGGGTGGTATCGTGCTTATTTTGCGATTTCACAGAAATAGCATTTCTCCAGGCAATATATTTACCGACTACATAATCCCACGAGATTGCACAGAACAGCCTAACAAGTCCGTCATATTCCAAACATAGAAGCCATTTCAGACAACAACAGAATTAGAACCTTTTAGAAAGGCTGAAAAGAACGTGTCTTATCAAGAAGAGGAAGGTTTGCAAACACACACTATCGCCGCCTGTCTCGACACAATGCCAAGTGTGACGTCATTTACACGTGCCAAGCGAGTTATCGTGCAGTGTGACGCAACAAGTGGCACTGTGACGTAGATAGAGCATTGAGCCTGCGATTCCTGGGGTGAGGAAAGAGCTCTTAATGTCTGTGGATTTTTCACTGGCACCCCGGGATTTCGGCAGATGGCGTTAAATCTGCGCATATGGAGACCACAGCGGACTTGAATTGCGTTCAGGCGGCGAGAAATGAGAAATTCTTCATCGAATTTCAAGCTTGGCGGTTTGTCTGACGCGATAATGCCTTCATTGTGGCGTTGACTGTGACACAATAATGGAATATAAGAGCATAAATATGAAAAGCAGCGGTGAAAATTGTCATTTCGAATTGGATTTTAAAGTGGGATGACTAAGTAGACTGTAGAATTTTGTGAACGTTTGGGATAAATCTTAAGATAATGGCTGGAGGTTGTAGTTAAAAGTAGAAGGAATTTTAATGCCAATACAAGATAATGGCCGATAATGCTAACTTCTTCTGTATGAGATGTTTTTTTCATTCTACGTCTACGTCTAACAACAACCTCCAGCCATTATGCTCAGTATTTGTAAGAATGGACTCTTTGAGAAACTTGTAGGAAAATGCCAGCGAACATCTTGATAAAATTTGCAGTTTAAAATGCGGCGTGTTGCCAGAATGCTACAGAACAGACGCCCGATTGTTAAGGCGGATGGAACGAAGCACTTAATCCACAATTTACTCAACGTGGAACCTGAGAGCATCAATTAAGTCAGGTGCAAAGATGTAATTACGAAGCGCTTGAACCGCAGTTATGGACAAGACTCCCTCCGATGTTCCCCGATGAATAGAAGAGTTGTTGTGTTGCAAGTTTGCAAAAAAAGGCGATTTGAAATTGTTTTTTAAGGTGCAATATGTTCAGATTGCAGGAATAGTGAAATGAGGTACTTACTTGTTGTTGGTTGGTTGTAAGCGTACAAGCCGTACATACACGATGCGGATTGTTTTTTTTTAAGTTATTTTAGTTAAGGTTAATTTTAAGTGCATTTCGATCACATGCTAAATAGGTGAGTGTAGAAAACACTAAAAAAGTATAAGGTTTTATATAGAGACAGCTGGGAATATGGTTTCCTAATATATAAAAAGTGTCAAGTATCAGATTGTAAAATAAGACAATTCTAAAGTGTATTCAGCAACATTTAATTGAGATGTTAAATTTTGTGTTTCGTGGTATTAGCTTATGGTGTTGTCCTGTAAAGCTAAGGGCTTGTTTGCCGAAAGTCATGTTATCTCCTGGAATGCTTTAAAATCGCATTTAACCACGTTCCTATGATGATTGAAAAAATGCGTAAAATCAAGGTTTTTCATGTAGTTGAGATACGATTTTACGTGATCTAGAATGAGCCTTTAATACTTGCAAATATTGTAAAATTTGTCATTTAAATTTGCATTAGAATCAAGTATACACCAGAAAAAAAATAAAAAGGCGCTATTGTGTGTTTTTTAACTCTTTGCCCAGAAAAAACGGTGGTGCGTAAGCTTGTCAACATTGTTTAACATTGCAACCACAATTTAAGCTTATAATAAAGACAAATGCGACCAAACCCATAAATCGATTAGACAAGTTTACCGCCCTTCACAACATGCAATGATATACCAAGCGAAAGCATTATACGGGTGGTTAACCCCACAGGTATTTTAACGTGCGTCATTATAAGGTTTGCATTCTTGGCGTTTCAAAAAGAAGCCTCTTCTTTTTTTAAAAGCGGTTCTTTTTATATTTTTAACGTTTAAAAGTTGCTGCTCTAAGTTCTAGGTGCATGGTTTAAGGGGATTTTAATGCAGGTTTGAAGTAGCGTAGTTTTGCGTTGCTAGCAAACACCAAAGTTATTAAGTGAAAAGAAAGTAAGAATATCAAAGCCCATACAGAGCAATGTATCATTGGGAACGTTTCGAATAACTCTTTATTCATATTTAACATATTCATATGCTTTCTACTTCTGTATGGGCTTTGATATTCTTACTACGTCTTGCTACAACCTCCAACCATTACGAAAATCGCTAGTAAAATAACAGGTGCGGTCAGTGATGTATATGACTCAAGCCCTTGACCTGAATTAAGTACACTTAAGTCACTGTTTTTAAATGACCTGACTACTACTAATGTTATTTCAAAATGACTTAACTGGGACCTAAGTCGATTTCAAAATGACCTGTTTACAACACTGGGTGCTGTAGGTTCGTGCGTGTTGTGTTTCTTAGTTTTTGCCCAAATAACCTGGTTGAAAGGAATTAAGGCGGCGGTCCTCAAACTTTTTTTGCTTTAAAAATGTTTGTTAGAATTGCGTCGCAGTCAATTTTTATTTATTTATTTATTCATATTTTGTATCACATAATCATAATTAATCGATTCAATTTTTTGCAACAGTAACTTTGAATGCATATGCCAGGAGATAAAAATGTGGATGTATTATATACCGCAGTTCAGTTTAATTACAAAACGGAATAATTATGTGTAGCCCTTTGAAAATTGAAACGACGCAAAAATCTTTATATTAAACAATCTTAAATATGGACAAAATGGTTCAATATAGGTTTGGTTTAGCAGCCAGCGTCAAAAAGGGCTTAACTTGTCAGTTTTATTACGATCTCTGGCCTCTTACATTATTCAGTGTCGGATTTTTTTAACATTTCTCACCAAAGCGAGTAAGTGGGTAACTGAGTATGAATAACGACGTATAAACATATAGTATTGACCATAACGCATTAGGCTTCCTGGTGTGGACTTAATACAGCGTCGCTTATCGTGTTTGCTGCTCGTTAAAGAAAGCCAAGGTACTACAAAGTTAAAAGTACAGTGACCTTTTGGCGCGCGATGTTTAGCTCCAAATCGGAAACTGTAAAGGTTTGATATAAATAAACTCGCTTCCGTTAACTCGATTCAAGGCGCAAGTTACATGAGACAAGATAAGTCGTCGCAAAGGTGTCCCAGAGGCTACAGCGGCCGATATTTAATAAGCGGCCATCTTCCACCATTCAAGTCTCTCCAAGTTGTTTCAGTATTTTGACCTGAAGTGCGAATTTCCGCCTCGATTGTCGAGCGACTGTGACTTCACAAGGCCCTAAGGTGACGTTTAAATGGCGAGTGGAAGGATATAACGCAGAACGCGCGAAGCCTCCCATTGAAGAGCTTCAGATGCGCCAGGTCAAACCGACTTGAATGGAGTTTGCGAATTCGGTGCAAAGCTAAATTAGGTCGTTTAGACAGGTTGGCTAAATGCCGACGTTTTGATGACATTTTAGAAGAAAGCTTCCAAAATTATGGTTTGCAAAGCTCTTTTAATTTATTTACGTTTTTTCTCAGATATTATACGTTTTTTCTCAGATATTTGAAAAGGTTTGAATTTAGTTCAACGTATTTTAATTTTGCTTTTAATGGGAAACAGCAAAGGTAGATTTCAACCTAATTAAGCCGATACCGAAGAGAGCTCAGAAGGAAAGTTTTAGTGAAATTAATTAGATCTTCAAGTGAATTGTTATGATCAGTGGTTCAAGCGCAACTTTATGTTGTCACTTAATGTCAGGTGGTTAATCAAAGTAGCAGTTATAATTGTCTAATTAGAGGTTTGACCCAAACAACAGGTGGTATCAGGCGACATCACTGTGGATTTTTAAGAAATTGAGCTTAAGTTGACAAATCGACCCCATATGAACGGGGCAGTATAAGGATGAACGATACTTGTTTTCAGAGACCGATACCCGATATTTTTATACAAAAATTATCGCGAAGCGATCCGATCTAAATGACGTCATGAGTTTGCTCAAACAAAAAAAAATTAAACGTTCAAGGGTGTTTTATTTCCAGATTATTAAGCCACAATTTGCTATAGCGCAAAAAAGGTTAGCTACCAGCAGTAGGCAACACGTGTGTGACTGTAATTCCCTGCAGGTGTTAACCTAGACACATTTTTCTATTGCATTATTAAACAAATTATGCCAATCTAAAAAATACTGTTTATTTGTTTAGATACAGATTTTTATAAACGAACATTGAAATTGAAAAATGATCGTGTTAGCAATCGTCTGCATGTGCATTGTGACGTCACACTGCCACGACGAATTCGACGGGTTTCCTCAAAATTATGAAGGTAAGAAAATGTTTTTTCTGCTCGTTTTTCATATATTCCATATAAATTAATTTATAATTTGGTTTACCGTGCACTACTGGAGTAATTTTTTTTGTGTGTGGTATAATTAAAAAATCATTGTTTGTTTAACAACTTTTAAAACCGTTTCGTTTATTTTCAGAATATTCGTTGAGTGATTATCAATATGGGGTAAGTTTAAACCAACATTTTTATATAAATTTTCGAAATTTCCAAAATTGTGACATTTTTGATTGTTTTGATTAATATAAAGTTTATACCAACTACTGGCACATCATGCTTTAATAAAACGATAATAATTTACAAAATGAACTTCTAATAAAAGTTACAAGTACAATTAAAAAGGTTTTCTGTTAGTTTTGAATAAAATGTGGTTTAATTAAATTTTAAAGCTGTAATTACATAAAATGTAGCTAAAATCACGAATTTACGAATATTAAAAAAAAATCCCTTATTCACAGCTAATAATTTTCCTTAAAGCTGTAACTTAAAAAGATTTAGCTTAAATCAAATCTCTTTTTTTACAGTTAACCGATGAATTCGACAACGATGCTTACCCCTCTGCACCCTCACCTTCACCCCCTAAACACCGCCCCTTCACCCTTGTTGCGTCACAATCCCTCCAAGACTTCACCTTTGACCTAATGAGCAAGATGCCAAACGCAAACGCGAGTCAGAACCTCGTGTTGTCACCTCTGTCTCTCTACACAGCGCTCGCAATGCTCAGGCCAGGTAACAACTATATAGGATAGGTTTTTAACCAGGGGTTCTCGCACCCCTAACTGTTCCAAGGGGATGCGGGGATGCTTAATCATACACATAAAATATAAAATGTATTTGTGTAAATCATTTATTTGTCTCAGTTAAATGTAAACCAAGCCACATTTTGGTATTGCGTTACTGTGCTACATTAGTTACTTGTATAGAAATTAAATTACTATACTTACAAGCAATTTAAAATCTAAATTCAATTTTTGCTTCACGTGGATCGAGGTTTTTTACGTCATAAAACTATTTGTGGTAGATATTAAATGCGACGGCCTTGGAAAGATTAAAACAACCCAGGGTTGCACAAAGCACAGTTTAACAATCCTTGATTAAATTGTTAAAAAATCGTTGCTAAATGTTAAACTTCCAATAGGTCTTAGCGGTCAGTCGCTCGCCCAAGTCAACGCGGCCATGAGACTTGAACGTGACGTCAGTAGTGATGACCTCACAGAGATGTACACGACGTTGTTCGAGCGAACGCGGAAGTACAAGCTTACTTGCGCCAACCGGGTTTACGTCGACAGAAGCGTCAGGCTCAAGAAAAAGTACAAGAAGGAAGTAACAAGGTGGGACAGAGCACAGATTTGAAGATTTAAACTTTTTTGTAAACCAAAGTGAATTATATTGACAATTGACCCAATTTTATTATTTTTATTTTTTGTTTTTTTACAAGATAGAAGTCACGACTGGGGACAGAGCGCAAATTTAAAAACTTAGTGAAGCAGGGGTAACGGGTTCAAATTGACCAATTTTTATTTAAGATAAAAGTCATAATAGAGCGCGGATTTAAAGATTTAATTTTTTTCGGAAAAGAAAGCAAAAGTGAAGTAGAGGTATGGGCTCCATTAAATCAAACTTTTTTGTCTCCTCACTGACAAAAAAATATATTTTATTTTGTATTTTCTCATTGGCCAATGCTGTTTTTTTACTTATTTATCGTTTGTTCTCACATTTTAAAACAAGCAATAAAACTCAAAGTTTAAAAAAACGAGAATTTTTACAACATCTAAAAAAAAAACGACTTAGACCTAAAGTTTTATTGTTAATATACGCGTCAGCGGAACAGTGATCGACAAGCAGAAACCTGCTGCAGATGGTTTTGGATTCAATAAAGATACGCCTTTTTTTATAGATATTGTAAATTCATCTGATGCCTTTCTCTAGTTTGAACGCCACTCAAGCGCGACGGATCGACATCAGCGGCTCGACTGAGGTCGCTAGACAGAAGATCAACAAGTACGTGAGAAAACGAACCCGGAAGTTGATCGCCGAAATACTTCCGGCCGGGAGTCTCACGAACGATGCAAGATTACTGCTCGTTAACGCCCTCTATCTGAAGGTGAGCGAATATTTGTTTTTCGCCTTTTTTCAGTACAATGTCTTAGAAAATACTTAAATTTCAAGATAAAATTTTACTGAAATTTGGGTTTTAGTTAAAATGTCAGGTTTGATTCAAGTTAAAACACCCCGCTAAGAACTAAGGTTCGTTTCATTTCAGCAATTATAAGAGGAAAACATTTTGGCAACTGACAATTTTTTTCTTTTTACAACTTATTAGTAAAATTTGTCATTTAAAATTCAAACGACTCGAAAAAGTTTAGAAACCACTGCTTAAAATGTTAAACATCAGTTTAAAAAAATACTTCTACATTTATTTCCACACAGGCTTCGTGGAAGATCGGCTTCGACCTCTCCAAAACGCGATCCCGCAAGTTCTGGCTCTCCCCCCACCACTTCATCAACGTGCCAACCATGTACAACAAGGAGTACCAGTGCACCATGTACGCTGACGACGTCATCAACTCTGACGTCACCGTACTGTCGCTGGCAGGTGAGAGCGATAAACTAATGTGATATAGTCGAACCTAATGCTGACTAGTGGAGTCCGATAGTCGACATTATTATTTAGATAAAACATATCGCGATTCGATCTGATACCAATGACGTCATTACTAAGCTCAAACAAACTAAATAGATTAAGTTAAAACGCTCGTAGGGAATTTTCTCATGTTAAAAGGCCCAAATTCGCTTTAGCGTAAATAAGTTTATTTACCACCAGTTGTTAACTATTATTTTACGATGAATTCAACCATTTAAGGTGGAAATTCATGCATTAGGTAGCAAATCATATCTACAATACCTATATTAGTTTGGTATTGGATCGGCTCCGATCCCACCTTAGCGATACTACAACTCGGCATCGGGTATCGACTCTTATTTGATACTATCGGACAAGCCTGATGCTGGCAATTAATTTGTTTTGTTTTATGTGTCGGTCATTACATGCAGCCATCAGTACATTTCATAGAAGTACTTATACATTTAAATGCTCTTATACATTAAAAAGATGAAACACTAATGTATATTAAGTTGACAACTTACAGATAGGAATGGTCTTGCAACAATTCCACTTTGCAAAAGTTTTTAATTAAAACAAAAACTGACTCGACTAAAAACCTAAAAACAACACATTAGTAACTCAGCCAAAAGTTCAACTACATTTCGCCTAACTGTCCGTTAACATTGCAACGCTAACTAGTGTCAAATCATATGCAAGAGATATATCCATTCATATGCACGACAAACGCGTAAATACGATTGGTCTAACAAAAACTAACGAGACGAAACTCACAGATAACTTAGTGATATATTTCATCAACTACTTTTCACTAAATGTTCTACAGTACGCTAACTTAACATGCTAGTGTCAGCCCACATACAATAACTGTATCCACTGCCATCCATATGCGGTGTAGAACAGTGCATAGCATACGAGAATGCAGTTTAGTGAAAAGCTGGATGTGGGGGTGGTAATAAGGAAGCAACAATAATGACACAAGTGCTGCTATTTAACACATTGTTGCATTTAATGTTGCTTTTAACAGATTGTTGCGTTGCTATTATAATACAAGTGTCATCTACGGCGAATCAAGCTACCTAAGTGCTTTGCGCAACATTAACGTTTTCAATTTGGGTAAAAACTGTATGGTTTGTTTGCAAATAAATGTATTTTAAACGAAACAAGAAAGCCAAGAAATCCAAGACTTGTTTGTTTTGCTAATAACGGTATTTTTGCATTTTTAGAGACAACACGATTAGGCAAAAAAATATATCTAGCATTTCACATTACTTGTCTTATCAACAACATTAGGCGAGTTTTGGGTAATCTTGTGGTTTAATTAACATAATCACTCTATACAAGAAGTGTGCATCAAGTTACATCCTCTATTATAGAATGTAGTTAACCGAAGTAAGAAATCAAAACCCACATATAGTAGGTAACATTTCGTTTTGACTATCTCTTTATTCATTTTCAACATGAATTATTGAAAACATAAAAAATGTTGCCTACTTCTGAATAGGCTTTGATATTCATTTTACGCGCATATGCAATCTACAGCCAATATCTCAAGAATCAAGATTTATTCAAAACTTCCACAAAATGTTAACTACTTCTGTATGGGCTTTGATATTACTGCATCCTCAATTAGTTCAATGAAAGTACAATGCAAAATATAAGGGTAACTAAAGACAGCTTATAGCTTTGTGAAGTGGCAACAATAGCAGTTATCTTGCTGAAGAAATGCTCTGTGCTAAAACGAAACTAACTGGTGCCGAAAGAACTGAATCAGCGGGGTTCTATTGTACTCTCTGCCCACATTTAAAGAAATGACACAGCCAGTATAGGCTTTTTATATTAGCTGGAAACTGTTTTGTCGGTTGCATAGGCGTTATCTGTATAAAGCTGAGCTCTTAACGTACACCAGTATCTGACAGCAAAGCTGATAAAACAAAACAAACCATACATGACAGTTCAATGCAGCATTTCATGTAAAACAAGATGTACAGACTATTTGTAAGCGTAACTGTCTGCTGCTAATACTGCAAAATGAATACACAAAATACAGCTACTATGCAACGTTAGTTGCTATTGAAGCTTGATTCTCCAATAGTTTTAAACTGCAGTATATGTTTCGATGTAAGCTTGTAAAAAATCCGCACACGAATGCCATCGATTTAACATGTCTACAAGCAATACTTGTAAAACAATTCATTAGAACACGAAATCTAAAGACATCTCTGGCCAAAAGCATCAGTGCTCCAAACACGATGTTTAAATACGTCAAGAACAATTGTTAACATGTCAGTTGCCTTGTAATGAAGAAGTTATGCTACAAACTTAAGCCATTGTGACGTCAAAATGCCTGTTGTTTTAATAGAACATTCACATCAGTGACTACTGTAATTATTGATTCTAAATTGACTTATTATCATTCAAACCTTCGAACCAGTAGTTATCAAACTTTTTTCTAGCCTTTAGAAAAAGTTTGTAAACTTAAAACACATCAGGCTAAAGAAACTAATTTTCCGTAAAATTTATACACAGCAACGCAAATTTGTCATTTGTTTGTGTCAGAAAATCATTATTAATCAATGGCTACAGTTATCTTTTCGTAACACTAGGCTCAAATGTACACGTCATTAGCGAAATTCAATGTAGATGGATTCATTAAAACGACGCAACAGAACATTGTGTTTAAGAACCCTTGTTTAAAATCTGTTATTTTTACAGACAGCATCAGTATGATGATGATAATGCCAAGAGAGGCAGGTAACTTCAGCTTACTTTATGACAACGAGGATGGAACTATGGTGGAGAAAGTTGGGAACCTTATCAACCAAATATGGCAAGGTGGGTTACTACTCTGCTATAAACACTGGAACAACAAGACAGTACGACGTCAAGTTGAAATTAGAAATGCCCGATACTTGACATTTTGTTCAAATATCGATACCCGATATTTTGGACTAAACGAATCGCGATCAGATGCGATAATGTTTAAACAAGCGAAATAAAACGTTCAAAGGTATTTTTCCAGGTGTTATGTCAAAATTTGCTTATGCTTTAAGAAGTTCAGTAATGTCCAGTTGTTAAATACTATTTTTGATATTTTTTTTCTAATTAAGCACGTTTTTATTTTTCTACTTTTTCATAGACCAAAATATCCTTTAAAACTGTGAAGCATAATGGCTGGAGGTTTCAGTAGTAAAATGTCAAAGCCCACACAGAAGTAAGTAGCATTTTGAAAAAATATTAAGAATTATTCGAAACGTTTAAAAAATGCCACCTACTTCTGTATGAGCTTTGAAATTCATTCTACGCATTTAAAATTTGTTTTTTGTTATTATCATTACTTTTTTTTTTATTTCTGCCTTATTCTACATTTTAGATCGCAATCGTGGAAAACGTGAGATCGTAATGTGCCAGATCACAATGCCTAAGTTCAAGATGGAGTATGACGTCAGGGATATGACGTCAGTATTACGTCGCATGGGCGTCAATGACGTATTTGACGCACAGCACGCGGACCTGTCACGCATGAGCAACTTCGAGCACCTCCACGTGCAAGACATACGTCACAAAGCGAAGTTACGCGCCACTGAGCAAGGGGTCGAGGCGGCGGGGTCAACGGTCATATCGGTCGGAATTAGATCGGTCGTGACCCGGGTTCAAAAGGTCAATAAGCCCTTCCTCTACTTGTTACGTCACGATGCGACCGGAGCGATTCTTTTCGCGGGAAAAGTCGGCAATCCGATTGGATGAGAGAAGTTGCTGACCTTTTTTTTTAAAAAAGGCGGGATTTTTTTTGTTTACGTTTGAAATCGCCAAGATTGGGCGGGAAATGTTTTCAATGAACACTTGTTATTTATACTTCTCTCTTTTCGTCTGACACATTAAGTTATAGTTCCAACTTTTTTAGTTTTTACACTTTTGTGGGTGGCATGTCTGTCTGCATTTGAACAGAAGTTTAATTTAAATATCTGTACATAATTTGGACACAAAATAAAAAAACTAAACTGTAAACCAAGAAAGACTTTAAATTGATAAACATTTGAACGAAAAAATTGGTAAAAGCCAATTTTAAATAATAATCGGCAAAACTTTTCTGTGGGTAATTGGGAACATATGGAAAACTATACGCGTTTTGACAGAAGTTTTTTAAAATTATATGGTTGTACACAACACAATATTTTCTCGTTTTACACAAATTTCTCGTCAATTATAACACACTTGTAGCTTTGCAGCCATTTTTTTCCAACGCTTTCGTATTAAAAGTTCACAACCATCTTAGTCGATTTTTGTGTGGTTTGTTTCTATAAAGATTTTTTAATTGTTGTAAATAAATGTTGCCTGTCGAACAATTGTTTTGTTATCAATTTCAATTGTGTGTTAAAAAGTAAAAAAATGAAAACAAAAAAATTTATTGAATATTTTTTCCAATCCATGAAAAAACTATTTTGCTAAAAAGACAACTTTAGCAGCCGGAATATTTCAAGTAGGCGTGGCCAGCTAATAGCTCACGTACCATTACAAGTGGTGCATCATACCACAGATATAATATAAGGAAAGGCATCGTTAAAAAATAATTACAACTGTTTTCAAGAAACAAATTACAACATAAATTTAAGTAACTGAACAATGACAATGACTAACAGCTTTTGCTGTTTAGTGTGCATCTGTTGACTATCGTCGTAAAACATTAAACATTTTTTGCAGCGCATTGGAATAAAAGTTGGCCACCACTGGTTTACCGCAACACAAAAGCAGGACTGTGGAGTAGGGACTCCAGTCAGAACACCAAAGACTATAGGTGCGCATGCGCAGTACCAAATTGGAAACTGATAAGGCCGCAAACTGTAAATTGTAAAGGTTGAACAGAATAAACGTTTAGATGTTGCTATAATTATGACTTAACTTGTTATTTATTCAAAATAACTTGACTTGGGCTTCATTTTTTTTAAATGACTTGACTGGGACTTGAGTCATTTCAAAATAATTTGATTACAACACTGCTATGTATAGCTTTTACCTACTATACATAACCAGGGAATATTTGTTCACCCTTGTTGAATGAAAAAACAATCTTCTCCCAACACTAGTTCCTTGGAATTGTGATCCAAGTTCCCACGCTTTGCTTAATGCCTGACTCATGTAATAAGGCTAGTCTCGTCTGCAAACCACTAAACGCTAGAGTGCTCGCCATATAAGGTCAAGCCTATACAACCTTAAGCTTGCAATGAGACCACAACCGCCAAATGTGCAGTTAAGCGTGGAATTCCTGCACTGTTTCGTCACAAACCGGTGACTGTGACGTCGTGAATACGAGCTGACACTTTCCGGGACAAGCTGTAAAGAAGCAAGTGTGAAAAAGGACAGGAAGCAATAGAAAGTGCCACTGGAGCTGGATCGGGGTCAATTAAAAGACCAGCAACTCTTTACTGAGGCCAAACTACGCACGAAGCTGCTCGAGTTGTTTCCTAGAATGAATAGTTTCAATAGAAGGTCGAAAGATTGCTTTTTGAAGCCGAACTGTGTTCCATTGATAGTGAGGTTTTTGATATTGGTGGATTTTGTGAGTGTGGTTAGGTTAAGCTAGGCCCCGGTTACCAAATATATACGTGGCTATATACGGTTGGTCTTACATATCGAGCGGCAAAATATAGGTAACCGTTGTTCTCTCTACGTAAGAATTTTAACTTATAAAAATTATCATTTTGAAGAACAAAACAGTTCTGGTTAAACCTCAAAACTTTAGAAGTCGCTGGCTGTATTAATGATTGCATAGTTTTTCTGGAGCAAAAACAGGAGCCCTTTGCTTTGGCCAAACTACGTACGAAGTGCTCGAGTTGTTTCCTAGAATATAGTTTCAATAGAAAGACGAACGATTGCTTTTTGAAGCCCAACTGTGTTCCATTGGTAGTGAGGTGTTTTTTAACGATGTGTTTGGATAGTGGGATTTGGTAATGATAAGCACGGTTACAAAATATATACGTGAGCATTAAGTTCCTAATTTTTTTGAGCGCGACACAAATTGAGTTTTGTGATCACTTCTCCATTGAAAGTGAAGTTTTTTATTGATGTATTTGTTAGTGGAAGTTTGGTAATAGGTATGACCTTTGGTTAAGATAGGCCCCGGACGCAAAATATACACGTGACTATTCAATGGTTCCTAAACAGATTTTAGTACGTCCTAAATTTTGAATTTAGTGACCTTTTAACGCAGAGGCGTGCAACATACGGCCCGCGAGACCTATTTACGTGGCCCGCACAGACTACGTCAAGTAGCCCATTGTTTTTTTTAAATTTTTCACTGTTTAAGAAGTTATTTGTAACGGAATCATTGGCATTTATCAATTTGTATTACGTCACACTGTCCGAACCTCCATTATTGCGTCATAGTGTGCATTGTAGTAAAACTGCCTTGTTTTGCTGGCAAATAGAAAGGTTGATTATTAAAGGTGGAAATTCAAGCAAGATGTAGTTTGCCTGCTTTGTCAAAACGTTATAGCAGTAATAAAAGAGTATAATTTCTAAGGGACCCTATAGTTAAAAACACTCTAATTATGATAGCGTTGTAGGTCAATTGCGGGTTGATAAAATGCTGCAATTGAAAAAGTCTTTGAGCAAACAACAAGAGGTATTTCATTGTTATAAGAAAGACGTTGAGCTTGTTACAAAACTGGGCTATAAGTTATCGAAAGCAATTGCCGAAAAAGGAAAGCCTCTTCAAGACAAAATTCAGGAATCAGCTCACAGATGAGCAACTGTTAAGTGAACTTCGAGTTGGCACTTCTGCCAAAACTAACAAGATCTCTGGTGAGAGAAGATATCACACATCTCATTAATCGCTTAATGAGTAACTTGATTCTACGCAGTTTTCCAATAAAAAATTTGTTTAAAAAAATATATCTGTTGTTCGATTGTCCGGCCCGCACCACCATCATAATTATACATTATAGCCCGCTGCGATAAACAGTTGCACGCCCCTGTTTTAACGTTTCAATTTTTGTCTTTTTTATTTTAACATGATAAAGTCATTTGGTGCCGTAGTAAAACGTCAAATATAGGACATATCAAAAGTTAAGAGAATGTTTTTTTTAAATAAGACATTTTCCGAATCAAATACAAAGACATGAATCATTTTAATGATGTTATCGTATTATTGTTTTGTTCAACTTAAGCTTACAAATATTCAGTGAATAGAGTTAGATGACAAGGCTTAGCGGTTATACTTTGTCTTATTTTTTGGATCGCTGAGCTAGCTTCATCGAGAATTGACTTATTGATTGATTATTTTGGAACAGAGCATTTAACTTGAATTATACGTTTTGTGTCATTATAATGAAAGGGCGCTAAAATCGATAAAAAGCAATCATGGGTTTGTTTTTGTGGATGCAATCAATACGCAATTACCGTGAAAATGTTATATGGAGCCACAAGTAGAACGAGATCGTGTATTAATTAAGCTTTGCAATAGATGTATTAAAATTCATACAGAGGTAGGTACCGTTTTGAACGTGCCGGATATCTCTTGAACGTTTGAAATCTTGCCTGCTTTTGTGTTGCCTTTGATATTCATACTAATTAAGTTTCCAGTAATTTAAAGTTGCCTCGTTTTTTATAACATGCGTTACAAACAGATTATTATTGACAGTAATTTGTTGGACTTTGAAAACAGTTTGATGAAAAGCAGGAGATTCTGGAGCAGAAAATTTACTTTTCATTAAACAAAGCAATAAGTATAAAGAAAGAATGCCAGTTGTAAATCGTTAGAGAATATATAGTCCAGCTTTTCGCCCAAAATAGATGGAGTTATGATAAAGAAGGTGAATTTACAAACAAACGTTTGTTTTTCGTACAACATTCATGTATGTTGGATATTAATAAATCGACATCATTTTTTAAAGTTTTTTTATAATCGAAACGTCTTCCAAAGATTATGTCAAGTTACTCGACCTATTTAGCTTTCTCCTTCATTTTTTTTCTGTTGTGCAAAAACACTTGGCAAAAAAATATTTCATATTGCGATCGCTTTTCCATTTCTGGATTGACACAAATAACTGGCTTATTGCTGCGATCGGGTTAAAGCCAATAAGCAGCCAATAACAATCTCGCCTGGGTATTTTGAGGTTGGCAGTAAATGCTCAAGATTCCAGCAGTTCCAAGCCAGCGTGTGAAACCGCCAATTACACGCTCCAGTAAGAACTGAGCATGCGGTGGTAAAAGGAAATGGCTTGAAGCTTTTGCTGGGACATAAAACGAGATTTAAAAATACGTTCAGTGCCTGGGGAAGTGATTATTTACGTTTTCAGATTGTAAACCTTTAGAGAGTAAAAAGAAAAAGTAGCAGCACATTTTCGTAAGAATAAATTTGTTCTATAAACTTTACTACGTAGCAGGGGCAAAAATAGAACAATTTTCTCACCGAAAAGCCTAAAATTCAGATATGTGATTAAAAAGAAAGAACCGTAAAGGTTTGAAAATAATTTAAACAATTTAATTAAAAGACAGAATACTGCAGTTACGCCAAAAATGGCATCATCAGTCCTGCCAAAAAGCTTATTAAAACAGAATCAGAGATGATGTCATAACCTTCAGCCATTATCCTCAGAGTTATTCGAAACGTTCAAAATGCTTCCTACTTCTGTATGAGCTTTGATATTTATTCTACGTCTAACTACAACATCCAGTTCATATGCTCCGATGTTTTCAAGTTACTTGCAAGTTTTAAATAAATGCGATGATGCTTCTCTGTGTTTAAATTAAACATATCTTCAGTTTATATTTACAACGTCTTTTCCAGATTAATATAGCAGTATAAACATGATGAATCCATTATATTTAGGCTTTCTGCTTGGAATAATCTTCGTGTTTCAAGGTAAGTTTAAACTGTGTATATTTTCTAGCGATGCTTCAAAAACTTGGACCCGAAACGAATATAAGTTTGTTTCGCGGCTGATTTCGATTTTAAGAAAAAAAACATTTTTTAACTAAAGATGGCTTTACCGAAAGAGAATATATAAAAAAAAGAAGAAAAAAGTGTAACTTAATTTTTTTTTATTTTTTATAATAAAATTGGTACTTAATCAAAAAGGCTTTTTTACTCCAAAAATGAAGTTTTAGTGTAACTAATTCTTTTCAAAGCCCATACAGAAGGGCTTTGATATTCTTATAAGTCTTACTACAACTTCCAACCATTATGCTCCATGATTTGTTTTCCATATTTAACAAAGTTGCATTTTTATTACAATTAAGAAAAATAACTAATTATTAAACTAAAGATTGGTTTACTGAAACAGCCGCTTATAAAAGTGTAATTTTTATGATTTATCTTTTATTATTTCAGCTAACGGAGTCCTCTACCAGCCCTCTAGCGCCTTCTCGAATCGCGTGGCCAGATCCTTGCACGAATTTTCATTTCACTTGAACCACGAAATAGAGAAGGGGCTTTCCCAAGACAAAAACTTCGTCTTTTCGCCAATCTCGATATTTTCGGTGCTTTCCCTAATCGTCCCAGGTGAATTATTTACAAAAAATACTTTTGAACATCTTTAATGATAAAGCGAAAATATTTTTAACATTGTAATACAATTTGTAGCTAAACAGTGTCACTTGATTTCCATTTTTAAGACTATACATTCAACTTTTATAACAAACATCGAAAAAAATATACAAAACTAGTCTGCCGTGAGGTTGGAACCCACGACCTCGGTCATACCGGGACCGTCGCTCTACCAACTGAGCTACACAGGCTCAGAGGGGAGCGAGTCGAGAAACAACCACAGCACCGTTGCCTGCTGCATTCTATTTGTAAAACTAGCCTGTAGTGAGGTTCGAACTCACGACCTCGGTCATACCGGGACCGTCCTAAAGTAACAATAATGTCGAACTTCGTTTTTTTGCCAACAAAACTAATTTTGTTGGGCTCAACACGGACCTGAAACATAGTTTAAAAATAAATAACAAAGCCAAAAAGTTTGAGTAGATCGACATCATCTTAATAAAGAAGTTCCGATACGCACTTGTATCAACGTCAGTTAAATTGTTAAACTAGCGTGATTGAAAAAGAGCTCCAGTCAAAGTAGCTATTGAATTAGTAAAACGCTAAAGTACACAATGCATCTACAAAGGGCGGCTTGGTACTTCACTAACATTATGCTAGCGAATTCTTTAACATAACACAGTCCTTGATCGTACACCTTTTAAATAAGCATTCATAAACAACGTAAAACCACTGTTTTGTAAAAACTTTGCTGCTTTGTGCAATACAAGAACCACAAAGGCAATCTACGTTGGTTGAATGTTAAAGTTAAAGTAACTATAGTAGTTTAAAGTCATTGCTTCTTTTATTAAGTTTTGATCTTTTTTTGCAAAAAGTGGCATATTTTACCCAAAGGAAATATGGCACCCAGAACGTTCATCGCTGACAACTGTTTTAAAAACTGTTAACAGTAAAAACAGAAAACTATCCAAAAAATTTGTGCATGATTTCTTGAATGTTGCACTGAATAAGTATTATTGGAAATCACATTGACCCTTGCAAGATAAATGTAGACCTTAATTCCTGATCAGTAACAGCAAAATATTCTAGCAAAGCTAGCAATTCAGGTCAGAAACTAATAAAAGAATCTTAAAAAAATAAAATAGATATATATATTTCGCCAGGAAAGGTAACGTCAGTTTATAAATTTTGAACCATCAAAAAAAACATCCAATACGCTCATCGCTGAAAACTGGTAACCTTCAGCTAAAAAAGAAAAGTGGAAACAGAAAACTGTCCCAAAATATTTGTGCAATAATTTCTCACAAAAACATTTTTAACCACCAGGGCTCGGTGGCGACTCCCAGCGGCAGGTTTTGGCCGCGCTTCGTCTCGAGGGGATTCCCCAACCCTCAGATGCGGAGGCCGAACTTTGCAACCAGGTGTTCGCCCCAGGGGGCAACCTCACCCTTAGGAGGGCAAACAGGATATTCGCCGACATGGGAGTCAGGATTCTTAAGTCCTTTAAGAAAACACTAAAGAGGTAAAAGTCTTACAACAGCTGTGTTGATGCTTAAATTGTACTTGGCTGTCTGTTACGCGTGTCAATTTGTCTGTGTTTCTGTTTGTCTCTCTGTGTGTTTATGTGTGCTCGTTTGTTGTTTGTCTGTTCGTGTGTCTTTAAGTGTGTCTGTACGTTTGTCTGTTTGTCTGTCCGTGTGTTTATGTGTGCTCGTTTGTTGTTTGTCTGTTCGTGTGCCCGTGGGTCCGAGTGTCTGTACGTGTTTTTCGTGTGATAGGGTGAGTCTGTTCGTGTGTCTGTACGCGTGTCTATGTGTGTCCGTTTGTTTGTACGTGTGTCTATGTGTGTCCATGTTTTTGTCTGTTCTATTCGTGTGCCCGTGTTTCCGTTTGTACGTCTGTCTATCCGTGTTTCTATGCGTGTATGTACGTTTGTTCGTGTGTCCGTATGTTTGTTCATGTGTCTATGTTTGTGTCCGTGTGTCCGTGAATTTTTACGGGTGTTGGTACGTGTATTCGATCGTCTGTCTAAGTGCCTTTGTGTCAGTTAATAAAGGCCGACACCAACCGGTAATTACAACAAAGGATGGTATGACCCTACAACAATATGACGCAATATGTTTAACCAGCGCTTTTAAACCATTGGATGTAAATAGATCGACATAATTGTAAACATTCCATCCCAGCCACAACAACGCAACAGTGAAGAAGGTAATGTTCGCGGCTTTCCCGCAGCGAGCTCGTCGAAAGATGAACAGGTTCGCTTCGAAGCAAACTGACGATGAAATACACGATCTTGTGTCTCACAACTCAGTCACTCACAACACCAAGATCTACCTCATAAACGCACTTGCACTTAAGGTGGGTTCATATCAATTCAGCGAGTTAATGCACTTAAGCACTTAAGGTGAGCTAAACGCACTCGCACTGTGAGTAGCTAAACGCACTCGCTCAAAAAAAGCTAAAAACATTTAACAACACAAGTTAAACGAATTTAAGTTTAACGTCCTCGCACTTAAGTGAGTTAAACGTACTTAAGTGAGTTAAGAGTTGTTTTTCCACAGGCATCTTGGATGAACTCATTCACCTCCACAAACCTCAAGGGCAAGTTCAAAGTGTCGCCTCACGAGCACGTCACAGTACCCATTATGACGTCATACGACGCAAAATGTCATTCGGTTCATATGTACCGACTGAAGGCTGAAATTGTCGTGCTGCCATTTGTTGGTAAGTACCACACAAACATAAGTAAGTAAGTAATGTTTATTTTCAGTTGGCGCTGAAATTAAAATACACAAAATATAAGAAGAAACAAATTGATGCGCGATACGGCCGTAGCAGCGATGGGTCCAAATGACCTTCCAGTCAGCTGCACGGTAGACAAGAGTGTCTGTAGTACAGTGGTTCCCAACCTTTTACTCCTTACCGCACCCCCAGAAAATAAATATATTGGTGCACCCCTACTAAAATTTTCGCTAAGTGCTTTACTGTTATGTCACAATAAACGAAATTATAGCAATACACATTAACCTTACACACAATGTATAGGAAAATATATGTTTATATATTATTGTATTCTAATCCTACACAAAGAGTTGTATCAAAAAGCTTACCAATAACAGCAAACAAATTGCCAAATGTCTCGCGGCACACTTAAGCATTAAAAATCCCATAAAAAAATGTTTAATCTTTTTCAACACGGACCCTCTAAAAAAAGTTTTGGTTTGTGTAGACCAAGGGTTCCCAACCTTTTTACGATCTCGTACCACTTGGACGCTCTGTACTGCGACACGTACCATTTCTCGCAGAACAATTAATTTGATTGAATCATATTTTATTCAGAATAATAATATTGGCCTACTAAATTAACACTACAGCGTGATATCTATCAAGAGCAAGCATTTGACATAAATAACGCCCACTGTCCCACAGCGTTGTACACTTTACAAAGCAACTGTGCTCCTTGTCGACAATTGACATGGCCTGTGTTTTGAACATCGTAATGTTACGAAACAACAGCCATAGTTACGTACTAAGAATGGGCTCGGGGGAATAAACGAAACCAGATAAACAAAATATTAAGCTCCGAATCTAGTTTTGTGTGAAAAACAAAAGCTACCGCGTACCTTCCAAAAAACCTTCGCGTACCGCAGGTTGGGAACCCTGGCGTAGACGATGGTTGGGCATAAAATTTTAAAGCTGACGTCATAAATTTACGTCATAAAACAAGCAGACCTCGGAAACCTGTTGTTTTCAGTCCAAAAAATGTGAAACTGAAATGGAGTCTAAATATATCGGTGCTAAAACGTTTTTTTTACCTACACAAATATTTCAAAAAGGCCTTCGTGGACCCACAAACACTAGCTCATTTCCTCTTTAAGACTTGGATAAATGAGATTTAAGGTTAGGTCAGTTTAAAGCATTTTATTGTAACACGTGTTAATCACGAGCAAACCAGGGTATTTATAAAAAAAATAGGCATATAAAGAATTTTCAGAAAACATTTATTGGGTTTCAAAAAAACTCTAAATTGGATCACTTGACGTGTTTTGAATATAGTTTTTAAGGTAAATCTATTTAAATGCAAAAGTTTTTCTATTTAAATGCAAATAAATTCAAATACTTTTTTAATAATTTAAAGAATTTTGTAGTGACAAACCAAACATTTCATGACATGTAGTAGTTTGGCGAGTTTATTTGAAAACAAAAGGTGAGATGGTTCTCAATGTGGCCCTTTTGCGATAAATCACCATTTGCGTTTCCGAAGCATTTGGGTGCTTTCCATTATGACGCTTGATAACAGCATATTGTTGCGCTTTGTGACGTAACAAGTGACGCGAGTCGGGGTTTCCCGAGGAAAGTTGAAATGCACCGAAAAAACTCGCGTTATTATTATTTCAAAGTAACCTAATAAACGCCTTTGCACATTTGTCAATCCAGTTGTTTTGAATAAAACGCACAACTGTGACGACACAGCGTTAACTGTGACGACATAATGCAGAAATTAAGCTTGATAACAGATTTGTTTTGGTTCAAATGTGAAAAACAAACACATTGTCCGAACAAGTGCAAGGTTAAAAATGCGTGCTACACTAATTCCACATGAGCCATTCAAACGCATAAAGTTACAATTCTAAAAAACCTGAACATTTCAGCCGCAAAGTGCTTTAAAAATCGCCCAAGCCTGACAAGTTGGGATTATAAGAACAATACCGCGATTGCAATCGATCATTTCAATGGGGCGCCAAAAACAACAACATGTCAGTTTAACACAATTAAGCCAAGAAAGCAGCCGGAGCGGGCACTTGCCGATGCACTACGGGGCACTTGGCGCTAAAGTGCTTCCTGTATTTCAACTTGCAGCTGTACAGAAAACTCTAGTGTGATTGTACACAGTCAAATGTCTGGTGCATGGTTGGGCAAAACTTTAAGCTTAAATTTGCATTTTAAATTTAGTTGTTTAATAAAAAGCGTAAAGTATTAACCGATGAAGATACAAGTTCGTATCGAAACGTCTTAATAATCAAGACGATGTTGATCTACTCGACCTTTTTGGCTTTGCAATTCATTATCAAGCTACATTTCAGATCCGTGTATATATACCCAAGCATCATGCAGATCAGTGAATAATGCAATGACGTCAATGAAAAAATGGATGACGTCAATAACCCAATGACGTCATAAATTCGATAATGCCACAAAATTTGTGCCTGTAAGCTACCCCGCATTATACAGTCGTTAGCTGTTTTGGAAATTGTGAGTAAAACTTTTAACTCATTTTTGGTTACTACAAAATCAAAACATTAAAAGCAAAACAAGATGGCGTCCAAAAACTTCCGTTCCGTGTTACATGGGTAACAACCCAACAACAACTTTGTATACAATACATACACAGGCGGAATCGTAGCTTACGTTTGGGGTGCTATAATAAAAAACTAGCGTTTGTAGAAAGGTAAAAAGTAAAAAGACGCATTGCTAGGCTGTGGACACATAGAAAAGGCCCGAAAATTACCAAAGAGAGAAACTTTAAATTAATTAAATATGACGTTTTTGTTTCCTCCACTTTGGTTTAAGTAACTTTAAAGTTTAAACGCTAATCAATTGTATAAAAACCGGCATTTAAGTCAACAAACTCATGCTTATTGTACCAAAAACATCTGTGCGGGTTAGAAAATATTGTCTGACTAAAAAGCGGAATATTTTAGGAATTATTTGTGAAGCCGGGACAAAGCCCTAATAATGGGGACTGTCCCGCCTTAATCGGGACGTATGGTAAGGTCAGTGGTTTTCAACCTTGAAAAAGTCGTGGCCCCTTCCATAAGCACTAAACACTATGTGTCCACCTTGGTAATTCGAAAAACACTTTTAAATAACATATCAAGACAGGTCTCTAAAGCCATAGCAAAAAACAAACAAACAATACTTTAACACGCTAATTAGTAAACTGAGATATGCTTGTGGCTGCTCCGTGGCAGAAGCGGGTATTTTCCTGTGGATCTTTGAAATCTTTGAAATTTCTATTTATTTCCACCACTGTTTTTTTATTGTTTAAATTCAAACCTTTGTTGCTATATTCTGAAAACTGCTCCGTGGCCCCTTGGGGTTCCGAGGGCCACGGTTGAGAAACGCTGGGTTAAGTCATATAAAACGACGTCATTCAAAGCGGTACGAACCAGCACGGCTAACAATATCCTATACTCCTGCAGGTCATGAGTTGAACTTTGTGGTCGTTATGCCGCACATAGCTGGCAACTTCACGCACCTGACTAATCCGCAATCGAAAGACATCATCCGAGAACAACTCGACCGTCTATTGGTTTATAACGGCCGTGACATGGGGCCATGCAGGGTTGAAATGCCAAAGTTCAAAGTTGAACACGGGCTAGAAGACTTGAAAACATCACTAAAGCGCCTTGGAGTAAACGACATCTTTTCACAAAACCACGCGGACCTATCCGGGCTTACAGACATGGAAGGACTGTATGTTAGCGACGCGGCACATAAAGCGGTTATTGAGGTTGATGAAAAGGGGGTAAAAGCGGTCGCTGCCACTGCTTTGGGGGTGTCTGCCCGGATTATCCCCACCGATGTCCGCATAGACAGGCCATTCATGTTCTTTATCCGTCACGAACCGACTGGAGCTGTGCTTTTCATGGGAAGGGTGGTGAGGCCCAAGTGGCCAAAGCCGAAGCAGAAACCCAGGCATGTGCGCCGACACCACTGATACACACGGGGTTAATCGGGTTTAGGGCGGGGTATGGGGTTTAGGGGTAAAGGCCCGTCGCTTATGGGTTTGAAAATCAAAAATTTTGATAAAAAATTAATTTTTTTTGTTGTTTGGGGGGAGGGGGGGGGGAGCAAATAAATAGTGGTTTGTTTGGTATTTGCAAAAAAAGTTAAAGCTTTATTTCTAAACAAAGGCGCGTTTTTGGTGACAAATAACTTATCTGTTTTAAGGATAAATAAATTAAAAACGTGCATTTTTGGTAAAAACATAAGTTTCTGGTAAATTTTACAAAGATTGAAAGTTCTGGGTCAAATAACAAACTCTAAAAGTTTATTTTCGTTGTAAAATTTTAAACACTTATTGCAGCAACAAAACGAAATGTTATTAGGCTATGACTGGGGATTAATGCAGACTGTTTTGCAACTGGTTTAGTTCTTATTAATCTATATTCAAACCTTTAAACAAAAACTTCTCAGCCTGATAATGCTTAGTAAGAATATCAAAGCCCATATATTTTGAAAGCTTTAAATGCATCGTTTTCAACAACCTACTTCTGTATGGGCTTTGCTATTCCTTGTACGTCTAACTACAACATCCAGCCATTATGATCCAACGATTATAATTATTCTTGTTGTTAACTTTGCATTCAAGTAATTCCACTGCGCTTTTTTAGAGTTCAGATAATGTCTATATAATTATTATAATTACCACGCATTCAGTATAACCATTGCTCGTGATTTGTAAACATCTTAAATGTATTTAAACTTGTAACAGTGCTTTTAACCTATGGGCCGCCGTTTGAATTGCTAATGTCCCAGAAATTTTTACAAAAGACCAAGGTTTAAATGATTATTTGAAATTGTAAATGCTTTTGGTCTAATTGGTGAAATGTTAATTTTAAACCGTGAAACATTAAATGAAATAAAAATAAACGCTTGTATTTTGTTGGCCACATAAAAGGTTAAAAAGCACTGCGTTATCATGATGTTAAGTCAGTTTTGAGTTGTAAATTTGCTTTTAACAAAAAGACGCATTGCTTTGTAAATCGCTGTACTTTGTTGTTACCGCATGCAAATACACCATCAACACCATATTGACTTATCGCTGTACTTTTATATATCTCTTTACACTTAAAAAAGTTTTGCACTTAAGATCACTTCTTGTTGTTTTTTTAATAATGTTTATTTAAATTTATTCATATTAGGAGCAGTTTAGCAATTTTAAGTTTTTTATTACTTTTAAATCGGTGATTTCACTTAGAGTAGACTTGCCCTGAAAATGACTTAACTGATATTTGATGATAGTTAAGTATTGACCAAGACCGGGACTTGTCATGTTATTTTTTTGAAAAGACTCGACTTGGGCTTAATTTATTCAAAAATATCTTGTTTACAACAGTGCGCCTCTTAGTAATGAACGATAAAAGTAATACCTTAGAGTTAAACGACTGTAAACTACCTTGTAGCAACCGCCTATATTAAACCAAGGTTGTCGTATAGGCGTTAAGTTGTATGTAAAAGGGTAAATGCGTTGTAAATAAGGTAAAAGAAAAAATAATACGAAAAACTGCAAACGAATATGTTGACGTTATTTCCGTCACTTTCAACCAGTTCAAGTTAAAAATCCGACTGAAATAAATAGACTAGTTTATCAGAGACATTAAAAAGTGTATAAAGTAAGACTTAGGGGGAATGTACGTCTTATTTTATTGTAATTTCCACCAAAACCTAACTTCAACATCCACCAGTTGACCAGAATTACTGCTCAGTGTTTTATTAAACCAAATTTGATGACGCAACGAAAAAGCAAAGTAGACAAAATGACAATATCGCAAGAATACACAAAATGACACAAGCAACATGTAACATAAGGTTTTTTTCAAAAGGAAAACTAATATTGTGGGAAGGCATGGCGTCTATTGACCATGGATATTGGAGGCATGTTTTCATAACCTGTGGCCCACTGTGGTGTGTGCGTTTTATTAAGTTATGTCATTTGAAATATGTGGCGTTATAACTCCCCAACCAAGTTCCACCAAGCAGAAGCGATACAAAGAGGTTGGGAGTCGAGGCTTGTGTTACGCACAAATGGATAAAGGGGGAATTGGCCAGAATCCGTGGCTACATTTAGAGGCCGGTTCTTTTCAACATTTAAGGCATAAGGCCACATTTTTTGTCACACATTACCTATCTTTTTGGTCGGTTTTAGGCATTATATTGTCTCGGAAACGCAAAATTTTTGTTTCAGCCAGATTTCTTTTAAGGTAGACGGTTCCTTTATATTAAAACACTTTGGTGTTTTTAACACTGCATAGGGGTAAGTTGTTAAATCCAACGAAACGATTCTACAAAAGCAGACTTTTTATAAATGATGACAGTCTGTCGCTAATTAATTTCTGCTAGCCGCTTTGGACACATATATGGCTAATTTCGAACGGCTAGGCCATTTGAGTTAAATCTTTAAAGTGTAGAAAACGCCGCCTAATTTTTAGCTGCAAAGCCTCCAGCCAGTAACTACACGAGAGGGAATGTTAAAAACGTGGCCACTTTTCACTAGTTTTAAATGACCAATACACCAATGTATATATCTAGATATATATTGCTAATTATATTGAAATAATGAAATGTATTCAAAAAACGCTAAAGCAGGGTAAAAAATTTGAACGTTCTTTTAAATAGGCTACAGTTGCAAAATAAGTGACAAAATGTTACTATTTTGAAGGAAATATTGTGATAAAAAGAAACAAATGTTGTTGTAAAAAAAGTTTAGCGTGACGAATATTGTTATAAAATGGTTAAAGCGGCGTAAAAAAATCATTTTGATAGTTCAAACTAATTAAAAAGTCCACTTCAGCAAAAATGGCCGTGGGCCTTAAACAAGACAAAAAGGTTCCGGCTTTCTAAACGGTCCACTTTCTCTCTGTACGTGACTCGCCGACAAAGCAGCCGCCATTTTCCGACGCGCGACGCCCGACAATGTCCCGTTTGTGATGTCATAGTTGTAAAACACGGCCAGGAATACCCCCCTCCCCCGTGTGTTGTTGTAAGCTATGCTTGCACAACGGAATGTAAGGCCAATGTAAAGGCTTTGATATACTGTATATGAGATTGGTTACTTGTGTTAAGCAATATATTGAGATAACATATTTTACATAAAAATAAACGCTTAAATTGAAATTGTATAAAGTTTTACCAAAAATAAAATAGATATAATTTGAAACTGTTAAAAGGCTGTTTCCTTACATTTTTCACTGGAAAATACATGTTAGATATGTTTTTACTAAAAATTTTGCAAGAGTTTCAAATTATTAACAAAAACAACACGGTAAAGCAAGACGTTACTGCGCGTTTTAGTGTAAAAAATGCAGTGAAAAAACATTTGAACGGGAAATCCCAACTTTTAAAAGCATAATGACTGGAGGTTGTAGTTAGACGTAGAAAGAATATCAAAGCCCATACAGAAGTAAGTATAGCATTTCGTGAACGATTTAAATAAATCAAAAATACATTAGAAACGTTCACAAAATGCTGCCTACTTCTACATGGGCTTTGACATTTTTCTACTTTTAACTATCCTCCTAATGGTTATTTTATAGCACGCTTCGTCGGTGTCATTCCGCTCGAAAACTCAACGGCTTTCTCATCTGGTTGTTACCACCAAGTTGTAACACTAACAACCATATGCAGAAAGACGAGGGTTGCCGGCGAGGTTCGGTGCTCAGTGAGACGCCATTTTAACGTTTTACTCAACAAACTAGCACTGGATTTCACGCTAGAGTTCAACTCGTCGTTGCTTCGGGTCGAAATTTAACACAAGCTTTGAAAGAATTTACTAGAAATCTTAAAATTAATCTTAAGGTTACAGAGTGTAAAAAAACGTAGTTTTCCGGTACAAAGAATTTTCACAATAAGCCCGACATGACGCTTAAGTTTCGTTGATCGCAATTCGCATTTCTAGGTTTATAGCTCCATTCTCAATAAATTTAAGGCAATTTTGCCTACTTTTGAAGTGCATAAGTAACACTCCAGAGGGAAACTTTAGGTTCAAAGGCTACGAGAATTCTGCGACGCTTTGGTTTAAAAAATAGCAGACTGCAGAATCTAAAAGCTTCCACAAAAGTACACAAAACAGTGGCGAGAAATCTCAGGCAGCTTGCAAAACTCCACGTGGCGAGAACCTTCAAGGTGACCTTCGATCATAATGGCTGGAGGTTGTAGTTAGACTTCGTAAGAATATCAAAGCCCATTCAGAAGTATTGGGTAGCATTTTGAAAGTTTCGAATAAATATTTAGTCATTTTCAATCAAAATGAGATATTCGAAACGTTCAAAATGCTTCCTACTCCAGTAAGACAAACTTGCTTTCAGCTTTTCAGAATCCAACCAGTTTGAGAGTTCAGTTTACCACAAAATACAACTATCAGCCCTACACCTGTGCGTGTCAAAAGTAAAGTGGCCGTAAGTAAAGCTTCACAAAATCGCAATCGGCGCGACAAACTGCGACCTTCTAATCCAATTAGATTTTCGACCTTGGCACGACCTTCAATCTCGCGACTAACTTTGGAACGACCTTGAGGGGGCGCTTATTCTCACACCGCTTCATTTCCGCCGCAATAAACTCGTTTTTCGGGCGTAATCGAAAAAAAACCTGCCTTCTCAAATCACGCTCCAAGCCTAATGACCATTTCCCAGAGACGGGTCTCTGTTACGTACCCGCCGCTAACAATCGGCCAGGTGACGTCACAAAGGCTAGCGCGCGACGCTTAATAAGCGAGCGGCGGCGAAGGAGGCGCTCAGGTTACCGACGCGCCGAGAATGAAGCTCAAAACTTGATCGCTGAACGAATTGTCGCAATGAGCGCGACTTCACAACGGTTGGCGCGCGGTTGCACGGGCGACTGCGTGAAGCGGTGTGAGCGCAGGGCCAGACGTCTGCTGTGTTTTGAGGAGTCGATTACCTCCGCCTTTATTTATCTCCGGTTTGAACGTCTGCTGTAAATAAAGCCGGCGGGACTCGAGGCTGGGATAAACGCGCAGGGGCGAAATGGGTTTGAGGTATTGTGGCGCATTGGGAATTAGAGTAGAATATAACGGTCGTGTTGAACACGATAAATTCTTGGGTAAGGGCAGGCCAAAGAAACATTGTTTTGAATTGGACTTAACCCCCCAAAAAAATTACCGACGACTCGAAAAATGAACCCGAAAGGTCCTAGAAGAACAACTTAACATTGGAACACTAAACCAAATTAGGAAAATGACAAACTAAGCAAAAATACAATACACTTTCCCGTTTAGAAGGGAATATTTTCTCAAAATATTAAAAAATAACCAACAACGGATTTTAAGAGTAAAAATATTGCCGAACGGGGAAAAATAAATCAACCCCTTCATCCCGCTTTTGTCACCCACTGTACCCCTAAAAACACCCTCGGCTAAATTATTTCCAACGGGTGAAGCGACAGGTTTCATGCTCGAAATATCTTGTTGGTTTAGCAGAGCATGGGTGTGTGGGTTTGGGGTTAGGGGGTAAGTTACCTTGGGGTGTTACACTTATCACCTCCAGACATAAATCGCGCCCCTACAACTGGTGGGTGACGCACATGGGTCCATAGGCTAATGGGGCTCAGTATCGAATGGCGCTAGTGATAAATTGATTTGTGCTTTGACATTACAAATTGCTTTTTTGCCTCTGGGTAGTTTAGTGCGTTGTCTGTTAAAAGTTTCGTGTAAGGTTTTATGTAAGTTTGAAAGAAAAGTTAGGGGTGCTAAATAGGGTAGCAGGTAAACTCACATACAAAGCCAGTTTTTTTTCGTTTTACATACGAACAGTTTGTATTACAACTTAAAACATGAACGTCCTGTCAATAAATGACAACAAAAATGTCTTACTCAATATTTTTTAACAACATTTAAATAATCCTTTTTGGTTCCGGCTTATTTGTAGATTAGAATTAAACATCTCGATGACAAGAAACTGAATTTTAAGTTGACTGCCGTGCTAACTGCGTAGTGAAACAAACACGTGTCGAGAGATTTTGCCTTTAAGTATATAGTTTACAAATAGCCAACAAATGGCCTCATTCCAATTAAAATAAATGGCCTCATTCCAATTTAAAAAAATTAAATATGCTAACAGTTATACCGTAAAACATAACATATTTAGATGCAATATTTTCCAATAGCTCTATGTCCCAATGAAAATAGTCTTGTGGCCCACAGTTTGGGAACCACTGCTTTAGGGGTACGTGGAACAGTTTTAGGGGCCAAAATAAAATCGATAGATTTATACAATATATGCTTAAAAAATAATAAATTATACCCTTGGATATATTCGATTTAAGTTTAAAAATACCGAAAACAGCAAGTCTTCTTGTATTACGACGTACTCTTGGAAAAAAACTTCACGTCCACCCTGGTACACGCAAACCACAATAAAATCCATTGTCAGTCTTACAAAAAAATTGGAAACCCTTATCTAAATAATAAATGTTATTTCTCTGCTATATTTTGTAAGCTATAATTCAAAGTCTGTTCAGTCCTCAGAAACGACTGACACACTGCTCATACATTTACGCTCCTCACCGACAATTTATCATTTTGTTTGCTTGAAGTAAACAAGGCAGCTTGGCTGAACTTTCAGGGGTTCAACGACAAAGTTCAACAAGTGATTACCACCCAACAAATACATGGGTTAAAGCAAGGCGCTATCCGGTCTTACATAACCCTGTGTGTACTTTACGTGCATTTGAGGGACTAACACGTTCCGGCGAATTGCAGGACGTCGAAACGATTGAGTAAAAAAGCAAGAAGAGCTGTTTAACAAGTTTATATAAATTTGCTTCAAAACGCATAACTGAAGATGATACAAGTTCGTATAGAAATGTCTTTGTCAGTATGATGTTGATTTATTCAAAATTCGCTGTTTAAGCATAACTTGACTTGACTTAAGTCGTTTAGACAAATGACTATTGAAACGTCTGTCGAAATTGATGCCGAATTGCATTTTAAATCGTCGAAATTACTCGTCTTTTTTAACTCCGATTTTTAAACGATTTCAAATTTTGGAGCATAACGGTTGGAGGTTGTCGTGCGACGTAGTTACAATATAAAACCCATATAAAAGTAAATAGCATTATAAACGTTTCGAATATCTCTTTATTCATGTTAATTGTTTAAAATAAATAAAGATTTGTTCGAAACGTTTAAAATGATATCTACTTCTGTATGGGCTTTGATATTGTTACTAGATTTTAAATTTTACTCTTAGAAAACACTTTTTTCTTTAACAACTTTGCCTACTTTATTGTTTACTTTGACATTTCTCAATAAACTGAAACCTTGCAACACAGCCTCGCTTATTTCCCGACCAGGTCTATTCCAAGGCAGCTAGGCGCAAAAACTTCCGCAGTAAACACGAACTGGTTTCCCCTGTGACACCACAACGATTATTACGTCATAAACAGGAGGCATTTGAAAAATGCACCGGCCTTTTCTCTGCGGAGAGGGCCTTGAAGCAACCAACGAACAAACGAAGGAGCTAGTAGGAATATGCGTCATATAAAGAAGAACTTGCACGACAGAGCTTGTTGCAACGTTTTTAAAGAACTTTGTTAATTTTATTTTACTTGAATACAAAGCATAACCATATAATGATGTTGCACTGAATATGTGATACTTGAAATATTCTTGACCCTTGCAATATAAATATCAACCTCAATTCCTGAACAGTAACAGCAGAATGGTCTAGCATTGCTAGTAATTCAGGTCAGACACTATTAATGTTAAAAGATCTAAATATACATTAACTAATTGATTCGAATTAAGATATATTCATTGGCGAAATATTATATCTTTTACCATTTATAAAAAGTGTCTGACCTGAATTGCAAGCTTTACTAGACTATTCTGCTGTTGGAACAAACCTGTTAGTGCTGTTAGTGCCATATATGTGCAACTTTTGTTTAGAACAAAATTCACTCTAAAGATGACTTGACTTGGACTGCAACCGATCACTTGGACTGGGACTTGACTTGCGATGTCATTTAAAAATGGCTTCCTATGTCATTTAAAAAAAACAGTCATTTAAAAATGCCTTAGCTCAGCGGTTCTCAACCAGTGGGCTATAAGAACTTTGAGGTGTGTCACAGACCAATTTAAAAAAAGCTAGTTTTAGTTTAATTTGTGTCACTATATTTAATTTTACAGGAATAATGGCTTGGGGAGGTTTTGAAATATGTTCTGCTGTGTTTGGTTCTAAACCTATTTTAAAGTTTTTACTTTCATAAAAAAATATTGGGCCACAGAATTTTTTTGCAACGTAAATGGGCCACGAAAGAAAAAAGGTGGAGACCACTGGTCTAAACTTTGTTTAATCTTTTTATCATTTTATGCTATGATTGAAATATTAAAAAGCAAAATATTTTATTATGTGTCTAGCAAATGATGAATTTATTTCCCTCCAAAATTTGTTGCAGTAAAAATGGTTGCAAATTTTCTGTCTTTAAGTTATTTTTTAATTGACTTGACTGGGATCAGTCATTTGAAAATGCCTTAGCTACAAAACTGGGAATAAATCTAAAGACGGAAATTCGTTTTATCTTGCTTTAAAATGGTTCTCACACAGACTGTCAATCAAGGCGAATGCTGCCCAGTAGTTCATTTGCATACAACTCTAATAAAACACCTCCTTCCTTTTTTGAAACAATGCTTTCCCAGCCAAGAGTTTATTTAATCTGGCGGAAATATAGCGTTAAAGGGTCGCTGGTATAAATTAAGACAGCATACAGTTTTTCAAAGTTACTGGTTAGGGTTAGTTTTGAACAACTGAGGAGTGTGTAAGCTTAAATGTTTTTTAAATGGGTCCGTGAGCGTCAGGAAATTTAATAGCCGTTTTTTTTGTTAGATGTACCCTTTAATGTAGAATTGCTGTGTCCAACCTCAAATCAAAGATAAATTGATCTTGGATCGGCACAGATATATCGGATGAGTACGGATAATGCCATCGAATATCGGCTCCAAAACGATACTATCGGACATATTTAGATTGTACATCTATAAATATGCTGTTGCTAACAAGCATAGTATATTTAAAATACGTTCCTCTGGCGTATATTTCTTCTACTAACGTTTCGGCTTACTATCCGACAAGCCTTCGTCAGGAAGTTGCCGGATAGAAAGCCGAACCGTTGGTTGAAGAAATATACGCCAGACGAACCTATTTTAAATATATTGTACATCTGTTGAACATTTTAGTTGCCAAACACAGCACGTCTGGGGCCTTCTTCATTAGTTGCAACCCAAGAATAAATAATAAGTTTGCCCTTATATCTATTCAGCAAGAATATTCAATCATTTTAATGACATTCAGGCATGAACACAGCACACCCAAAAACATAATAAAATTTGGTATTTATCTGAATGTTTACGTAAAAAAAGATTGCTTGTTATATCTTAGGTTTTTGTTCTTTGTTTGTTGATTTAATGCTTATAATCGTTCGAGTTGACCAATTTTAATAGTTTAAGGTTTAATCTTGACTTGGAATTGAATTGAGTTGTGCAACTGATGACTTGGACTGGGACTAGACTTGTTATTTATTGGAAAGTAATTGACTGAGAACTAAGTAATTTCAAAATGATACTGCTTTTGAGCAATATAAATTATAAATATGCAAGAGTGGCAACACTTGGATTCAGTCCTAAACATTTCTTCCGACTAAATCAAAGTTGACGCCATTTTGTTGAAATAGCGAAACGTCTTAATGGCCGACTGTAAAGTAATTATTTCACAGACAGTTAAAAAATATTCTAAGGGGAGCTGTTCTGTCTATAGAGGGCATAGCAAAACAAATTGGGAAACCAGCGTTCAAAATAACCCAGGATCAGGCATTCGCTCTACCCCTTCATAACCTATAATGAGTGCGTTGGTGTAGCAGCGTACAAACCGCGCATTCCTGTCACATTAACATCATTCTAACACCGTTCGAGGGGTACGTGAACTAGTTTTAGGGGGCCCATAAATGCCTAATTTAAATCTTAGTATATTATTTTAAAAATGGAATATTTGCTATAAAAGAAAAGAATTAAGAAAAAAACGGTTTTGAGGCCTTCTCCTTAAATGTATTTAAACTCCATTTCAGTTTAAAATTCTTGGACCAAAATAACAAGCTACCTAAGTTTACTTGTTTAATGACATAATTTCTACAATTTATGCTGGTTTTGTCCTAGCGAAAAAAAAAATCAAGGAATGAGCGTCATAAAATAACCCCTGGACTAAGGATTCGCGCTACCCCCTAGTATATGTTTCCAGAACTAGAAGTTAACTAGAAAATTTCGTGGCATAGAACAAAAAACCAGCGTACAAACCACATTTTCCGTCACATTAACATCACTCTAACACCGTTTGAGGGGTACTTGGCCACTTAGGGGGGTCACGACACCAGAAGGGGGATACGGCATTATTACGTCACACACGACGCGGTTCAAGCGATTCTCAAAAGGCCAATTCACGATCAAGGGTTTGGGGTGGTTTTGGAGTGGGGAGTTTCCGAGAGGAGTAGACACACATCAGTTATTACTCGGCTCAAGTTACTATTTTACCTATTTTTGTACTTTTAATGTTAAATAAAAAACAAGTCGACATTGAAAAGTGAATAACAAGGGAATTCAACCAAATCTTGATCAAGATCATTTAGTATTACATTAATAGCATAACTCAGGTAAAAACTTAAGCAGCGTTTTTATCAAAAAAGGTTTTAAATTTTGGCCTGAAATTGGGAAAAGGAATACAGAGTCGTTCTTGAAAACGGGCTTTGCTATTCCCCGCCAATAATAGTGGATTTGCCAGTCTTGATACATGAAGCATACATTAATGGCACAAAACAGGTTAAAAAGCGATTTTTATTAGATAAGGTTTCAAGAGTTGGACTTAAATTGTGTAGATGTGAAAAGAAGTTACTCTAAAACTTGCCTTGCTGTACAAGTCTATAAGAGGAAATTTTATCATGCCGTTATACACGAGTACATTAGTATTACATTAATAGCATAACACAGAAAAAAACCTTTCATTAAAAAAGGTTTTGCATTTTGGCTAGAAATTGGAAAATAGAAAATAGAGCCCAAACTGGCTTTGCAATCCTCCGGCTATAATAGTGAATTTGCAAAGTCTTGATCAGGATTACATTATTGGCAAAAAACAGGTAAAAAGTTACTCTTAAATACTGGCTTTGCTGTACAAGTCTACAAGAGTGAATTTTGTCATGTCTTGCTAGAACAGAGTCTCAGAATTGCATTAATGGCACAAAACAGGCAAAAACTGAAAAAAGATCGATCTCTATCAGATAAGGTTTTAAGAGTTGTCCTGAATTTGGGTGGATCAGAAATAAGTTAGTCTTAAAAAACAGGCTTTGCTGTACACCGCCTAAGAGAGAATTTTTGGAAAGTATTGATACAAGAGAATCTCAGCAGACGAAACCAACAACTTCCAGCAATTGAACAGAATTCGTCGAATTCCGAGCCACTTTCAATAGCGACCTGCATCTATTGAAGGAACACGTGTCAAACCTGCAATTACACGAGCCGAAAGCGACCTGTGACCATCCGTGAAGGTCACACTCGAGTGTCAAGGTCGCGACACAAACACGTGGTCGTTAAAACCTTTGATCAGACTAGCATTGTGACAAGGCTGGGAAAACTTCAAGAGCGATATTAATTTGTTATTCCAATGTACTGCGTAACTGCCTTTTTTCGACACGCGTACAGTTGTTTTTTACTCTTCTTTTTACTTTTGATTACCGTAAGTCCTCTGAAAGAGCGGTCACCTGCGGCATATTCCCTTAATAAAGCTAAGGAACGATTATAAATAAAAAAAACGAATATTAATAGTTTACGCGCTAGCAAGAGTTTTAAAATGTTTTTTGACGCGCGTAGCCTTTATCGTTTCTTTATATGGGTTTTAGTTTGATGCCCATCACCGCTATAGCAACGACTACTAAATACGGCCGGCGGCATGTTTCTTTAAAAAAGTTAGAATAGGGCTAACAATGGTCCAAAAGATTAACGGATTTATCTGGAATAGCATTATTCGATAATATCGGATCGGAGCCGATACCCTTTGTCAAGTGGTGGTATCGGTAATCGTTAAAAACTAAGTTGGCATACGAGCCGGTACGGTATCGACAGATACCAAATTTATTTAGACACAAATTTTTACAACCGGCCATTGAATGTCAGTCGTTGGCTACCAGCGGCTATGGCTGTCAATCGATGAATTGACGACAAAAAAAGATTAAATTTTAAAATTCCATGAAATTTTGCCGCGTTAGTAACACAGTTTGTAAATAAGATACAAACTACAACTGAATAAATCTTTAACTATGTTTGCAGTTTACACATGTCTATTGTCTACGTCTGTCGTTCAAATTAGCCATTTCTGAAGTCGCACTGGCAAATGTTTAAGGCTAATAATTGCGTATTTACAATATGTTTGCACAATGTATAGTTTCGTTTAAAGCAGTCAATCTGCCATTTAAACTTTTTCACTATACAGTTGATAACGTTTTTATAATCAAAATGTGCTTTGTTTGTCGCAATATTCTCTTTAAAAAGTAAATTTAACATCTTATAAAATAAAACGAATACAAATTGCGATTTAACGCATAAAAATAGTCTTCGAAATTTGAAATTAATCGCAAATGGTTCAAAATTTTAACCAAGTTTACATTTCTTCGAAATTTGATCAACTCCTTATGCGTAATTACGACTTGCGAATTCTTCCCACAGACTAATAAGTATCAGTGTATAACACAGATGGTGAAAACTTAGAGACACAAAAAGCATATTTCTCAACGAGCAAGTAGCAAAGTACAGGACAGCACCTGCGTTGTGTGGAAAGGTGCGGCGCTTCAACGTGCTATTTGGCTGATTGCTGGGCGGGGGTTGAACAAAACACCATCCGGTGATATTGGACGCGGTAAAGCTTATCAAGCAATCGCCATTTTGTAAGAAATTTGCAATTTAGTTAAAGTAGTGCCGAGTTGCTGATCACGTTATATGGACGTTGGGAGGGTTTTTAAGGAAACTTTTAGAATAAATATTAAAGATAATGTAAGGGTAGGTTACATCGTGTAACTTTAAGTACAAATCACTGCAATGCGAATAATGTCGGGTTTGAATATTTAAGAAAAATATTGCGATTAAAATAGTTTGCTGCCAATAGAATTTGTTCTATGTACGTTAAAATATAAAAGAAAACCATTTTGAAAAACAAATACATACGCCTCAACTCAAAATGAAAAGTTTTGTTATTAATAATTTTATATTAAACAAAAGTATCTTTTTATGTGCTTTTTAAATCAATCTTATGGCAAATGCAATACTATAACAGCGAATTAACAAAATCTTAATGCATAAAAACTTCATATCCATCAAAATTTGTGGCCAACACAAACTTTGTTGCATTCAGTAAAATGGAACTGTTAATCACAAATTTATACAGGTATGACGTCATGTTATGCCTCGCAGCGCAACTGGATGACGTAATTACAATAAACATTCGCAATTCAGATCAAAACTTTTTGCAAACATGTCACACAACTCAACGAAGCTGTTATAAATAGATTTATTCAGGTATGACGTCATGTTATGTGATACAGCTCGACAATGACGTAATTGTAATAAATTTTCGCACTTCAGATCAAAAGGCTCCACAAACATGTCACACAACTCAACATTCGGTTTGTAACTGCTGGAATATATCGGCCCAGACCGCTGTGTTTTGATTGGACGAACGATATTTCAAACAATCCAACCACAAGGCGCCACGTAGACACAACAAAGCGGGAAAACGACCGCCCAAATATAACACGTGTCGCTTCGAAGAATAACAAGAGTAAAACTTGACGCTTCCTAGAATTCAAGATGCTGTTTGCGAAATAAAATTCAACGGTTGACATGAAAAAGAAAGGCAGCAACATTGAAACATTGAAGTGTTTGGCATTTGTAAATTAAATCTTTGTGAAACAGATTCATTTTGAAAGCAATATATAAAACGAAAAATGTTACACTTGACCAAGATTATAAGCGATCTGGAAGCTTACAAAAACCTGTGATGCCCGATAATATCGGATCGGAGCCGATACCCTATGCAAAGTGGAAGTATCGGTACTCGTCCGATAAAAAGGTGGTATCGATGCCGAACCGATATCGATTTTTTATCGCAATTTTAGCCTTGATGGAGTGATCAGAACTTAAAAACTAAACTTAGTCAAAAATAGTATAGGTAAACAACTGGAGTTGCTTTTTTAGAAATAAAACGACAGAGCATGATTACACAGGATTCTTTGCGGCATGGGAGCACATACCAATGGTGCTTTAAAATAACGTAAATATATTTCAAAAAGCTAACAAAACAAAGAGTTAGCTAGAAAAACACAAAAAAATCGGACGCAATTCCATAATCGGTCATTCGATAAACACTGAAGAACTAAATTTTTGATTTTAGCCATTAAATATCATAGCATATCCTAACCTATACAAGTCTGCGATGCAGAAAAACATTTAATTTCGTGGCCTACCTATAGGTCAAAAGAGACACAAAGATTTAAAGCACAAAGCAAAGCGGAAAATTCAAAATCACGTTTTCGAACAACTCTAATCAATACCGCATCAAACAGAGAAACAAATACCTTAAGTTGTTGGCTTTACATCGTAAGCTGGCTGAATGCCCGCTACATCTATCAGCGGGGATTAGTTGTGAGATTAAGCAAAGGCAACAAACCTTCAGTTAGCATTAGAAGCTGACAGAAGTAAGCTTAAGGTTTGGCTTTGGGAATTAGAGGCTGGTGTATGAAGCCTACGCTTCACCACATCAAGCAACAGTAGGCTCGCTAACACCGTGGGAATATTAGAAAGAGTGAGTTGTACTTCTAAAGCTGCATAAACTTGGGCCGTGGTTATTTGTTGCGGCTGTACACACGTGCATTTCAACATCACCTATGGGTCTTTCAAGGTTGTCTTTGATAAGTTTTATGTTGAAAATCATAAAGATATATTCGAAACGTTCAAAATGTTACCTACTTTTATATGGGCTTCGAAGCGAAAAAACATTGGAAATTAGCGTAAATAACCTCGAATTTAATTAATAGAAGCAATGTGTTCGTATTGCTTAGTGAATATTTTCAAATTTTGAAAAAATCTTTCTCAGAACCAATCTAAGTAACTCAAACCATATTAACTGCTGAAGTCGGCAACACAACCAAATTAACCTGCAACCCATGAATATGAAAACATTGGCGTAAGGCAACGCACTTCTTTTGAGCATAACAATTTATTAAAAAAAGTCGTATTAAAATTCCAAGGAGAAGCACATGACTTACTATTTCGCAAATATGTTAATTAATTTCAAAATCTACAGTTTAAAAACCAAAACATTTACAATAAAATGGTAAGGCATTGATACAAACGGCCACACGGCTAATAATACATTTTTCGCTTTTATTTAACTAAGAATTCAGCTGTTTACACGTCGTCAGAGCCATACACTGAAATTGTGACGTTTTACGTTGTTTATTGCGATAAACACAGCGTACAGCTAATTAATAGCGACATTGTCATATTCTAAAAAGCCTGTGTTTCCTGTATTTCAATTAGGGTCAGGCTGCCATGGTAGCTCTAGTAGTGACAGGTGCGCATTTCTATTGTACGAATTCATTTACGCATCAAGGAAAGGTCGTTTTAAGAAAATATCATTACAGAAGCAGAAACATACGGCTCACTATTTTCGCAAATAATTTCCACATCCACTACTTAAAAAAAAAGAAACGAAAATAAAATGGTGGGGCATGGCTACAAACTGCCACACGGCTAACAATTCAATTTTCAAATTATAATCCTGCTAAGAATTTAGCTGCTCACACGTCGTCAGAGTCATACACTAAAACCCAACCTGAAAAGTCTGATTCCTGTATTTCAATTATGTTTTGGCTGCCATGGTTAGCTTTAGTTGTGGCAGGTGCACATTTCTTTTGTCCCAACTTATTTACGCAATGGCTCATTTGGAGACCTAATCCCCTTGAAATCTGCAAAAGGCCAACCGGGAAACGAAGGCATAGAAACGCGAGCCTGACATATTATGATGGATGGTGGAGGAGGGTCGTGATGCACCATTTACAACCGAGAAGGAAGAAAATTCATGGATGTGAACTTTGTTTTTTCCTATATTTTAAAAGGTCTTTGGGACAATTTGTTTGATTTTTGGTGGAAATCCGGTTAAAAAGACGGTCACTATTTTTTGGTGGCATGCCCTACAATTGTAATCCCCGAAAAAAACATAACATATGCTTTGGTATTTTTGATCAGAATCGTTTTAGCACGAAAAACTGGTGAAATAAATTGGCTTTTTGGGCGTATTTTGCTTCTATGAAATACTCTACAATTTTAATTACCGAAATAAAATATAACAAACTATATTTATTGTTTACAATCAATTTCACATTTTTAAGGAGCATTTTGTCAAAATGTTTTGTAATTTTGTCACAAAAAGTTGGGAAAATACAAGGAAATTTTGAGCGTATTTTGCTTTTATGAAATGCCCTACAATTTTAATCCTGAAATAAATATCTATATTTTTACAGTCTATTAACCATTTTTAGCACGCGCTAGAGCCTTTCTATGTCTAATAATGGAATATGAAACACTAATATGCCAATGTTTCGCGATTTTTAACGAAAACAATTTAATCCACGTTTAAAAATGAACTCAACCGATTCCCATCACGATCAACAGCAGCATTTTTAGTTTCCTGAAAGCAAATTTGTTTTGGTTATTGAAAACAAATGTGCATTTTCTCCTTCCATTGAAATGCGAAACACTGGGTGTGCCAATATTTCGAGAATTATTTCTAATTTTTTCACTGAACCAATTAATTCCACGTTTGAAAACGAACCCTCCAAACCCAACAGCAACAAACAGCGGTAAACACCCGATCCTTCGTTCAGAAGTAAGGTGGGTCAGGTTACTTGTCAACAACAACGACAGCACTTTTAGTACGCGTGAGAGCGAATTTGTTTTTTGCTTTCAGGATTTAAAAAATGAAAAAACAATGATTTTTCTCGTTTAATGAAAGTATGCCGGAACCATTTCAGTCCACGTTTTAAAATTGTTTTTCAGTGGTTTTACGGACTGAAAAAAAGATAATTTTGTTCTTTTAATGAAATATAAAACACTGAGTATGCCAGAATCTCGTGATTTTTACTTATTCCACGGAACCTTTTCAATCCACGTTTAAAAACGAGGAAATTAACAATCAACATTCGAGGTAATTGTCGCAAACACCCGATCATCCCATCAGACGTGAGGTGATTCAAGTTACATGTTTCTTTGGTGCTTTCAGGACTTAAAAAAAAATATTTTTCCTCTTTCAATGCAATACGAAAAACTGAAGATGCCAAAATTGGGAGATTTTTACTTATTTTTTTGACAAAACCAATTTCATACACGTTTTGAAATTTGTTTTTCAGTGGTTTTACGATTTAGAAAGATAAAAAAATGGAGACTTGGACTTGGTGATTTCTTCTTTCAATGAAATAAACGTTTCGAGAGAAGCACCGAGTATGTCTATTAAAAACGAACGCGCCAATCCCAACAGCAATCAACAGCCGCATTCGAGGTAATTGTGGGAAACACCTGATCATCCCAGCAGACGTGAGGTGTATCAAGTTACATCAGATGTACAGAAGCAGCAGCAGAGCTACCGTCTTTTTGGTCACGTACCTTACTTCATGAATGGGCGTCTAGACATGGGCGGGCAGAATAACAGGTTACAAGACCCGGGATGTTTTGCGGCAACAAATTACAGGTTACAGCGCTTTAATCGCGACCGGCAAATTAACGCTGTCCTGAGAGGCACGCCGCCATCAAATACACAACTTTTAAGTGCTTCTAATGACAAAGCACATTGTTGCTTAACTGTTCTTCTTAAAAACTTTTGAAAGCTTTTTTTTTTACGTGTACGTTAAGGTTTTACTTGTTTTTTATTAAGTTTAATACAATCTGTTTCGAAGTAACAAACAACTGTGTTATAAAGAAGAAAAAGTCTTGTGTGATAAACTTAAGTCCAAGTCAAGTCATTTGAAAACCGTGACTTAAGTCAAGGCATTAACCTAAGTCATTTCAACACTGCAAAACAAGTGAACGTTCACGTATTGTGTAAAGGTAACAACTGTTTTAGGCAACGCAGATGATTGTAATTTTGAATTCAAACCCTCCCAGTGTTCTCTGCAGTGCTACACACAGCAATACAAAAAATCAAAGAAATCGTTTCTTTAATAAAGTAGGTTTACTACACGTTATAACATAGGCCTACCATATGTCCTCTTTTAGGAGGTTTTGTCCTCTTTTCTCAAAGAAAAGTGAATGGTCCTCCGAGGACGCTCAAAAATGTTCAAATGTCCTCTTATTCGCATTTCGAGTAAGTTGCTTATACTTTTAACAAGACTTTAGGCGAGACGTGGTATTTATTTCCAAAAAAATACTGTAGCAATAAAACATGATAAATTGCTGGTTTAAAAAAGTTTTTCCAACAAATTGAAAATTGATCTTTTTAAAAAATGATAATTCCTTATTGGCAAAAGTTAAGGGAACCGAAAAGTAATCATGGGCTGAATCTAAAAAATAAATTTGATTTGTTGTTTTTGTGTCTGTTTTTTTGTAAAGAAAACATCATCAAACTCAAACGTAGCAATTCTACTTTCGTTTTACTTGCCAGCAAAAAATGTCATCTTTTTGGGTGCTGAAAATATGGTAGCCCTATTATAACAAGTGCCAAGCTAAAACAGCGAGCATTACACAACAAGACAAGATTTGTCACGGCCTGATGGCTATTACTGTTTTTACAACGGAAACGCACAATAAGAACTATACAAGGCATCAATATTTTATAATCTAAATACCATGCGACATCTTAAGCAGAATATTCTCTAATACCATAGGATTATATAAACCACGTATTAAAACCACATACATAATAATATCTACGACGTGGAAAGACCTGAAGAAGTAGAAATATACCCGAAACTCATCGGAATAATTCCTAAAACGCCTATAAACATGTAAAACTGTATGGAGAGGAGATATGGGACGACTGAAAATTTTAGATGTCATTTTGTTTCCTTTGACTGAATTTTTGCCGCAGTCCTCTTAATAAAAAAAATAGATTAAAATTTTAAAGCAATCGCCTTAAATATATCAATGATAGTAAACCTCTCGGGGCGGTGTTGTTTTTAACTATGGAGAGATTCCTAATTGTAGCGCGGAACTTTTTGTAATTTTGTAAAATAATTCCCTTCTGTATTGCAAAGCGGCATTCGAGCATGCAAGATATGAACGCACACTTTTTAATTGAAATGATAATGTCAAATTACGATGTGATTTCCGAGCTTAATGGCTGGCTTTATAGTTAGACGTGGTAAGAAGACCAAAGCCCAAGCTTAAATATAAGCAACATAATCATGTCAAAACTAAATAAAGAGATTTTCGAAACGTTTTAAATGTTCTACTTGGGCTTTGATATTTTGACTATGATTCTAGAGTTTTGTAGAAAGTGTACAATAAAATAGATTTAGTTTTCCTAGTGTTCAACAAGGTTATAAAGTTTGAGAACCTTTTTTTCAAATTTAAGTGTGTTTTATTAGTTTTTAAGCCCAATGAATTGGTGCATATGGTAAAAACAAATTAACTTTGCTGCCCTTCTAGTGAATAAGGTAGACTTATAAATGTTGTCAAAATCGCTCCAAAACGATATAGTTAAAACATTTAAATGAATGTTTTTAAAAAACATTTCGTCATTGATTGACTTAACAACACAGTTCTGTTATAAGAAATTAATAACTCCGGTATTTTATTTAAGTGATTAAATAGGCTGACAACAATTCTGATTATGTTTAATTTGTTTTGTCATGTCCTTCACTTTTAGCGCTTAATATAGAGAGTTGGTAAAATTAATTCTGTCCACGGGATGCTTTTTGGTGTTTTAATAAAGTGGAATGGTTCAATAAGGAAACATTAATGTGAAAGTAAATGTAAAATATCGTGACAGTAAACGAATATTTTGTGCAACAGATGTGCTTTGAGCTAAATGAAAAGGCTTCAAAGTTAGAAAACACTTGGCGGTCACTGGAAGTATGAGGTTTAACCCTAATTGCATTGTTGTTTTATTGCATTGTTGTTTTATTGCATTGTTGTTTTATTGCATTGTTGTTTTATTGCATTGTTGTTTTTAAACAAAATGGTCAACTTCATCAGAGTCTCTAAAAAGCACTGCTTAAGATAATAACTGTTTTAGGCAACGGGGTTGTAGTTCATACAATTCCATGTATCTGTCCAGAAAGCACACCTAAAAAATCTTACCATATAAAACTAGTTCAGTCGGCAACCCAACCAAACCAAACGGCCGCACAATGTTGTTTGGAAACCTAAAGCAGAATCGCAATTATATGTTTTTTTATAAAAACGTTTTTTATGTTTTTTTTTGTTTTGTTTTTTCATAAAAGTCAGCTAAAACTAAACTGACTTTGCTGCCAGCTTAAGGCTGACAGAGCTCTTCGCTTCACCTTCTCACGGCGAAGTGAACAACTGTTTTTACGTTTGAAATCGAAAACTTCATAGTAATCACCAAAGATAATTAAAAAAGTCAAGGAACTGAATGTTAACTCACGAAGCCAACAACAGCACAACAAAAAGTTGTATCAAGCTTCTACAATCAGTCCGTCACGTACACAAGAAAGTATTTGAGGCTGGCAAGAACTCAAACAACTCACTGTTAGCTCGTAACGCCCACTAGGGAGTAACCTGATCAATATTTGAACCGTCCAATCAGAACACGCCACGTGGCAAGGCCGGAATACGTCAGCGAGTTACACGTGGTTTTGAAATTGAAGAGTAAGCACAAGTAGTAGGGCGTGCAGTTGTTGGCTAATACTTGGTTATCCGATACCAAATTGATTTGTACATTTCAGTTCTAAATTCGCGATCTAAATCTTCTACCTTTTAAAAATAAAAAATACAAGAAAATACAACATTTAAAATAGAATATTTAAACTGTTGCTACCAGGCATAGTATTAAAAATCAAACAATTATTTTTAGTTATATTTAAAGTAGAAGGTAAATAGGCTTCCTAGCGCAAAAGCTTATTTCAGCCAATTTATTACCTTGAAAATCACTATCTTTGCACTTTGTAATTTGATAAATTTTACGATTGGACCATGGTAATGACGTCATTGGGTTACTGATATCTAGCACATATATATGAAACACTTTCAGGGTACGATGTATTACCAGCACTGGTGAAAGTAACGGTCGGGTGAAAGAATTGCTGCAGTAACACAATAAAATGTTCCTTTCTACCAGGCCAGCCATTCCTATCCTTGAATGTATTCAAACTAAGATTTCAGTTGCATATTTGTCTACCACATCCACAGATAACCTTATGTATCCTTAGGTTACTTTCTCAGACGTCCTGCTATGACGTAACTTTGTGACGTAATTTCTGAAAATTTTAATGCTTTCCGGTAAAAATACTGTACTTGAGTACCACATATTACATATTTCGCCACAAAGGCGGAAATCCAAGCAAATCCTAAAGAAAGCATAGAACTACAAACATCCTTGAAAGACAAACACAGAAGTTGCCCAGCCAGAGTTACTGGATTTCCTTGCTTCAATAAATAATTGAAGAGATACAATACGACTTGAAGCCAAACGTTTGCATTATTCAATGAGATCTCATTCTCTATGCATTTATCTTGTAAGGTGATAATTATTATTGGAAGAAAAAAAATATTTTAAATTGAATTGAATTTTTATCTTGTTAACAAAACAGAAAAACTGATTTGAATCGCTTTTTGGCGAAACCGTGGGTTGTTTATTTTTCAGTGATGCAATCAAGGAAAACAGACCATTTGCTGAATTCAATTCTATATTAGGTTTTTGTTCATGTGAGATTAGCAGAACCTTAATATTTAATGAGTCTTTAAATATCGCGATATTTTTTGACATGGTATAAATGTGGAACCTGGACGTAACAATTATTATTATCTAGAAGTATTAAACAGGGGTCTCATGAAGTGCAATACAAAACGAAAGAGACAAATAAATACTACACAGGGTCGGGCTAAGCACCTGTTACAATATATGCAAAGACAAAGTATATTATTTCGGCCTTTATTTCCATCTTTTGGAACAGTTCGAGCGTTTAAAAATTTGTCCAAACATACAAATTTAAGCCTCACTGTTTATCATAAAGTGGTGATTTCAGAGGGATGGTTGGAACACGAAATTACGGCAAACACTTTTTACATATCTGTCCTGTACATTTAATACTTAATCATCGTAGTAATGTTATTTCTCCTGCTAATACCGTCTCCCCCACCTAGCCTCTCTCTCTCAGCAAATACACATTAAAGTATTTATATTGCTAAAACAAAAAGTAAATGGTATTTAGGCTTCCTTATACTGAAAAAGCCCATTTTTTTATTTAGTTCTTTCGTTCAAACCAATCATTCTTTTAAAAAGTCATAATTTTTAAGATAATTAAAGCTAAAAAGTCAATACTGACGCACAATATTAAAACCATGCAACCTGTCAATCACAATAAGATGCTCACATCTCCATTCAAAAATTCAAAAATATCGATACAGTAGGAGACTATCTGATGGTGGCCTGGCATTATTGAAACATTTTTCTTAATCAATATAAAACTCTGTGAACCTACATTTGCTCCTTCACACAAAACATCACTAAAAATACCAATTAACAAACAGTGCTTACATCTAAAAAACAAGCGAAAGACACTTGTTAAAGCAGTAATTATTTGCCTAATACTTAAGATTACATCTAAACCTGGACTAACAGCATTGAAATACTTTTTCCTGCGAACCTACATTCAAACATTTATGAATACCAACCAACTTACTTTTAAAAGCCGATCCGCCAAGTAGTTGCATGGCACACAGGGGATTCCCCGATCGTGATATTGACGCACCTCTTCCGCAAACTCTAAAATTAAAAAGCAGAGCCTTTAGTTCAGGGGTTCTTAAACTGGGGTCCATGGACCCGTTGGGGGTCCGCGAACTACTTTTAGGGGGTCCATGAAGGCCTACTTAAAATATTAGTGTATATTTAAGAAGTAATCTTTTTTTAAAGAAAACGATTTGATTAAAAATAAAACGGTTTTGCACTGAATGTATATTTAACTTCATTTCACTTTCACATTTTTGGACCGAAATCAGCAGATTTATGAAGTTTATTTGTATTGTGACGTCAATTTATGATGTCATTTTGAATTTTTTTTGCCGACCGTGGTCCACGCTAGGTTAAAAAAAAATTTTAGGGGTCCGCGGTAAAAAAAGTTTAAGGACCCCTGCTTTAGTTTGAATATCAAAGAAACAAAATCAAATTTTAACGTGCCAACATAAAACTTGAGTTACATTCTGTTAAGCTGAATTTTTTTTTTTTATCTTTATTGTAAATGTTTTATATTCTAATAAATAACTTTTAAAGTGAAAATAAATTTGGCCACAGATCGGCATCGATACCACTTTAATATCGTACGAGTACCGATACTACCACCTGGTATCGGGTATCGGCTCCGATCCGATATTATCGGACATACTTAGACACTAACGTTTACAGTACTTTATACAAATAAAAAAAAACACTCAAAAATAAAGGCCTCGCACTTTTGACATTAAAAATGCGTCAAGGAACTTCAATTAACCTTTGCCCTCATAGCAAATGCTAAAAAGCAGCTTCTCATCGGTTGATTTGTGGTAAGTTTGTCACATTCAAAAATGGAGTGACTGAGCAAAATCGAGAGCGGTTAAAAAAGCGTGGACATGAACATTTATGAACTTTAATGTAAATAAAACACTGAGGCACAACGTTCGGAGTCAATTCATAAACGTTTGAACAGTAAATATAGTGCATTTCACTACAAAAACAGATACTGAAAATATTGAAAATATATAAGTCCGCCAATTTATCGAAATAAAGCTTTTACCGTGTTAAAAATGAATAAATATTTATTCAAACGTTCACAATGCTGCCTGCTTCTGTATGAGCTTTAATATTCATCCTACGTCTAACTACAACATCCAGCCATTATCTTAAGATTTATTTGAAGTGCGTTTTTATTGAGATACGTTGTCTAAGAGCCAAAAAAAATTGAAATAAAGTGCGAGGCACTTTGTCCACGAGAGTCTAGCGTTTAGACCAGTCGTTCTCTAGCTTCTTTTCTTGCGACGCACCAATCGATGGGGACTTACTATTTTTTATTTATTTTTTGCTCCAATGATTTCGAATGCATATGTCAGACACTTAAAATATTTGCAAACATTTTATTCCTGCAATGGAGTAAAGGTACGAAAGAAAATTATTTTGTGGCGCCCTTTGAAAATTGAAACGACGCACTGAAGGGTCGTAAAAACACAGTTTACCTTCCAGAGCAGAGTAATTGCCTTCACATTTGCATACAAGGATGCTTCAGGTTTGTTATTTTTGATGCCAGGATAACTGGTATAGGAAAAGCTATATGGTATTGCGCCAGAGCTTGTTGAGCTGTGCGTCGTTTCAATCTGCTAGAACACTAAAGTCGTGCACTTGAACCTCGATTAAAACCTTTTTGGCTGCGAAAGCAAACCTACATTAGGCGTTTTTTTTATCGTATTTAGGATTGTTTAAAATAAATAATCTGCATGGTGCATCGTTCCAAAGGCGCTGTAAAACGATTCCGTTACTTATATACCGCTGATCGATTAATAGTTTCTTCCACAAACAAATAAACAAATCTGCTTTCGACAAATTTTTAGTGAAAACCATTAAAATTTTCTGTAGCTAAGTGCGTCGCAAGCCCACCAAGCTTATCAAAGGCGTCGCAAGAAAGTTTGAGTAGCACTGCATTCCGCGGTCTTAAGTTTAACCAGTGAATTGCAAGAATGCGTTTCCTCACTTCAAACATTTACAACCAATGATAAAAACAAGGTTCCGCTTTCTTGTGTTAAATTAGAGCAGTCTAAAAACGTGATGCGTTTCTAAAGAAAACAAACATTACGGAAAGTTCTTGGACTTAGTATACAGCAATTAGACCAAAATTAAAACTACATGATATTCGGAAAAACACAATTCGGAATAAGACCAAAAATAATAGCGAATATTCGGAATAACGTTTAGATCGAAATAAGTCCTCAACCCGTCGGAATAAGACTAAACGGCCAGAATAAGGCCTACATAGTCTAAAAAACAACCTTTAAACCCTCCCCAACTTCATCACTAACTCCACTAATAATTTTAACCCCTCAACCACCGCTTAAACTTTTACATAAGCCTAACAGCGCTTGTAGAATTCGTATAAAAATACAACAAAGCTACTTACTTTGGTAAACGAGTATAATTGTGAAATTTTGTTCCTTGCTGGTGTCCACATTTTCTGCTGTTGCTCCGCCAATTTCAAGAAGCCTAAAATAAAGATAAATTAAACAGATTAAAGCGAGCTTAACAAGCATAATTCCACCGGCTTTCTAGTATTGGTGTGTCCGATAATATCGGATCGGAGCCGATACCCGATGCCGGATTAATTTAGGTTCAAGATTTGGAATCCAACGCAGCAATTTCTTCCTTGAAAGTTAAGTTTTTCAAAACAACGTAGGTTAGCAACTGGAGGTAAAAACAAATTTTAACCTTATAAAACAGGGGTTCTTAACTAGGGGTAAGCGTGTACCCCTTGGTGGTACGAAGCACCAAAGAAGGGGGTGTGAAATTATCCGCTATTTAGGCATATTAGAAGAATGCGTAATTTACCAAAAGCAACAACAAAAAAAACATTAGTAAATTGACTGATTGTTTGTGCGTTGTAAATATTGTTGAACTTACAAGACTGTATTTAATGCATGCATTCAACACGTAAGTTATAAATACACTGCGTTTAATTCCTATTATTACAATTTAATTTACTTCCGTCGACAATTGTAAGCAGATACGAGAAAATTTCATGAAATCCCAAAGGATACGAACGCTTAAAAGGTTAAGCAACACTAAAACCTGAGAAATTATTTTGGAATGCTTAAATTGGCTTGAGTGAGAATAGTAATGACGTCATTTAGTTTGGGGGAGGATCGCTTTGTCAAAAAATATCGGGTATCGGGTATCGGAATAAATGTCAAGTATCGGACATCTAGGGTTACGAGGGTTTAAACAAAGCAGTGGGCTGCTGCTGGAAACAAATTCGCTTGTGGTGAGCTTCGAACTAACGATTTCTGTTATAGTGATCCGGTAATATTGGATAGGAGCAGATACCCAATTTATATTGCAATTTTCGCCATGGTATGCGATATAATGAAGGGGTTCCACCTTGAAACTTACATTTATCAAACAATTACCACTGAAGGCATAACTTAACTCAATGCTAAAGCAATTACCTTTGAAGGTTTCAATTTCATATATTTTGCTTGTTTAAGTAAATGATCAGATCGCGACACTTTTATTCAAATATATTGATATTTTTAAAAAAAAAGTCAAGTATCTGTGTTACTTGCAAAGTTATTTTACCAAGATGTATATTATTTGTTTCTGTACGCTTGACCAAAATTGCGAGATCAATTGCTTAATTATAGCAGTAGTAGTTTTAAAATACTTTTTTTTAAATTCAGCCATATTTAAATTAATTTTCCCTTTGAACTGTCTAATGACTAAAATACATAATACAGAGCTACTCAGTCATTGAAAAAGATGCGTTATTGGTGATATCTAAAAAAAACTCAATTAATCCAGCTGATTTTATTAAAAAAAAAACACAGTAAGGAATCTTGAACTTTAAAAATAGATTAACTAAATAAAACAAATACATATAGTTAAGTTTTACGACGTTTGGTTTGCACCTAAACCATTTTGAATTGTGTCTGAAACATTTTTCATAGAAATCTTTGGTATACCATTCATCTAATTTTATCCTTTAAATTCCTGTTTTAATAATATATTCAATCAATTTCAAAAATTTACACAGCCTATCGAGTATTAAATGCATTACAGATTTTTCCACATGTGTTTCTTGCGATTTCATGGCCGCCGCCATTTTGATTTTCCAAAACTTCCATGCAGTTTGATGGAGCGACAACGAAATTATACAGGGGGGTTCTTGAACTTTTCCTAACGCAAAAAATATTTTTTTGGCTCGGCAAGATATTTCTTGGAGATGACGTCATAAAATAAGTAGACTTAAGAACCTGATTTTCGGCCGAACTCTGAAAGCCAAACTCCAAAATATGTAAAAAGACGGGCTAAAGTGTTTTTTTTTATTCTTCTTGGTTTTGAAAACGACGAAGCCAGCAAAAGCAACGGTTCGTCACTGTCCTAAATTTTGCAAACGGATCCATGGGCCCCCTAAAACCCCAAGTAAAAAACCTTGATTTATACAGAAGTATGTAGTTTGCTATGTCAGCAGATTATAAGCGAAAATAGGGGCACTAAAAACAATAATTGGTTGGTAAAACTATTTAATATTTACCAACATTGGTTTGCGTCGTTTAATTTCCATTAAAAGTTGACCTTGTCAAAAGTTAAGACAAAATGTCCGTGAAAATAAATGAGTATTTCTCGAACCTGTGGGTCGCGACCCATAATTGTTTTGCCGTTTAATTGAGTCACCGACTGCAGTAGTTCACATGGCTAGGTTTATTTAGATTGGTGAAAAATTTAAGAAAAATGTGAGTTGGCCCATATTAACTAAATTCAACATTATTTTAGATCAGGGGTCGGCAACCTTTGGCTAGTCGCGGGCCAAACCAACCTCAGCAAGTTATTGGCGGGCCGTAATAAATTTTCACAAAAATGTTGTTATAAAAACGTGTGGTTTTTAATCATTCTAAATCGGGGTCGGACCTAAATGTTTTATGCAATTTGAATAAAAATATTTATTTTATACTAAAAACTTAACGCGCGAAAAATTGCGTTTAATTGGTTTAAATTGCCTTTCAATTTGCAAGGCGTGACGCATTGCGCACACACAAAAGCTAAATTAGACACATTTCTGATACCCTGTGGTGTAATTATATCATAAAAGACGGAAAGCCTTATAGAAGACATGTGAAGAGAAATGGGCCGGATTGCTGTTATACAAGCAGGATTTTCCCGAAGTTTTAAGAAAATTGTTGAAGAAATAGGAAAACAAGGATCATATCATTTAAATTTGAACTTATTAACCCTGCTTTCTTTTTTTTTTCGCTTACAAATCGCTCAGTGAAGATGTTTTCGTCGCCAAAGCTTCGGGTTGCCGCGAAAAAAGCTTGAAAAACACTGTGCTAAAATAAAAGGTTTTTTTGTTTAATAATTTTCAGTTTTCTTGGCGTCTTTCAACAACTCGGGGCATAAATGTTATCGTTCGTTGTAGGAGAAATGTCGGACATATTTGTGATAAAGTTACAAGGGAGATAAAGACGACATAACCGCACAAGTCGTATGTTGGGAGTCTTCCAATATCCGTGTCTTGTATTAAAAGTGTTTGAACAAGAAAATGTCGTGTATTGCTCATGTTCATTGGAGGAAAAAGACGGAGTTACCGCAAATCAAACTAATAGAAATATTTAATTTTTCCAGTATCCAATAATGTGGTGTGAAATCATAAAAGTATTCATTTTAAGAAAAGTTGTAACTATATATAAATGTTTTTCGTTATTTTTAATTGATGTATCAGTTTACCTTAGAAACTATTTATAAATAAATTTAAAACAAAATTACATTTAAATTAATTTTATTTTTTATTAATTTACATTCTAAATAATATATTAGATTTTTTTCGCTCGGCTAACATAATTAATTTAGAAACATTTTGTTTTATTACATTCTTATAACACTTATGTTCTGTTGAAGATAATGTCGTCGTCTCAATTTCGGGTAAACTGTAATTTAACGCGCATTTCAACGTTTAAACTTAATCAATTTTAGCAATACTGGGGACAGCTAATTAGTGTTTCTCACACTGAGATCTGAGATCAGACAAGTGCCGATACTAACACATCGGGTATTTGCTCCGATCCGATATTATCGGACATTCTAGTCAAAACACTTTTATATGTCCGCTTTGCTAAGCGATGTAGCTTCAGTGCAGAAAACACTTAATCTTAAAAAATCTTGCGTGTAGTGCAAAAAGTCTATAGTCTCATTTAATACAACTTTACCTTGTAGCGTTTATAAGCCACACATGCCATAGTTATCGTATGCATAGAGTATTTGGGCAATAAAGTAAAGAATTTTCTTGGGGGTGCATAGGACGGTGGCCCTATAATGCAACAATGAGCAGTAAAAAAAAAACTCTTAGCCACAGCATTTTTAAAACAGTGAATGTACTGCTATCACGCGGCCCAAAACTACATAATAAAACTGGAATATCAAAAAGTAGCTTTTTGATCACTAAAAATTGCTCAAAGGCCCCCATTTGGGCCTGATAAGGCATCTTAAACTGCTTTTAGCCATGACCCCCTTACATTTTTTTAATTGTGAAATTTATAGGGATGACGTCATAAAACAAGTTGACTTAAGAAACCTGCAGTTTCCGGCCCAACCAATGTGAAATTGGGATAAAGTATAAATGCATTTAAGTAGAAAGCACAAAAGCGGATTTTATAGTAAGCATTTTCTTTTAGAAAAGTAATAATTCCATTTTTTTAAATAATAGAATAATATTTTAAATGTATTTTTTTTTAAATAAGAAACTAATACTTTAAATAGACCTTATGTATTCTTTTTAATAATAGACTAATAGCTAAAATAGAACCCAAAACTAGTTCAAGTACCTCCAAGGGGTCCACGGACCTCATTTAAGAACGCCTGCGATAAGTCATTGCGGAAATGTTAAACCAACACCAATGGGCTTTTAAGGCTGGACATTCATCACAGCAGCAAAATACAAAGGAAACTCGCTTGTCACTGCACGTGTGACCTTGACATTGCTCGGGTGACCTTGCCCGTCAAACACGTGTCACAACAAACTAGTCGTAACTTCACGCCGATTGGTTTTCAACAATCCCCGAAACACAGGGATTCTGAGTCTTTTTAAACCTTGTTTCTCCATTTTAATTTACACGGCTCAAAAGTGCAACTGACAAGGCTTAACCAGGACAAAAGCGGCCTGTTTGCACAGCTTAGCCCGGTAACCTCTGGGTGTTTTCGGTTGTCAAAAACTTGTGTATGTTTTCGTTTAGCGATTTTAATTCCAAATCTTTGTCCGGACTGACTGACTCTATAAACACTGTGTGGTTCTTCGTTCGCTACTGTAATCGCATTTGTAGCGACCGTGGCCCCCTTAGGGGTTCGTGGATTACTTTGAGGGGGTCATTTAAGGCCTAATTAAAATCTTGAAAGTCTAAATTAAAAATGGAATTACGTCTATAAAGAAAAAAGTTAATTTCAAAAACGCGTTTGCGCTTTCTACTTAAAGGCATTTAGACTTTGTTTTAGTTGCACAATTGTTGGAATGAAAACAACAGGTTTCTACTACCTACTTGTTTTATGACGTCAATTTATCACGTCACCTCTGAACATTTCGGCAAAAAAATTTAGGCGTTCGGCGTTCGCGCTAAAAACATTCAAGAACCTCTGGTTTCATAACAAGAATAGCACGCGCATACTTTATAGCAGGGACGTGCGATAATATCGGATCGAGGAGGTTTGGCCGATACAAGAATGGTAGTATCGGTTCTGCATCAAGTATCGGCTCCGATCCGATATTATCAGACGTCACTAATACCACTTTAATGTTCCAGGGTTTGCATACAGGTTTTAAAATGCAGTTGCTAAAGGATTGTGGGTTTCTTGTGTTTTGATTCGCTCGACTTGGCTTCATTGCTTAGTACGTGATTTATTGGGTAAACAACACTAAAATATATCGAAGTTGCTATTCAAGACACGAAGTTGTTATTAAGATGAGGGGTTTCAATACTTCTTTTTTAACCCTAAAACTTGTTTGGTTCTAAGTGGATTAGGTTCGGCATGAATTTTTTTGAGATAACGTCATAAAGCAAGTAAACTTATGAAACCTGTTGGTTTTTCGGCAAACAAATATAAAACCGAAAAGAAGTTTAAATACAAGAATGTGTTCTTTTCAATTAGATTCTTTTCAATATGCGTTTCCTGTATTTCAAATTATACAACAAGATTTTTTATGAAGCCTTTATGGAGCCCCTAAAAGTAACCACGGACCCCAGAAGAGCCCTGAATTAATGTGTTTGGCAATCAGGCAGTTCTAGCAAAACAGCTTTTGGAGGAGTTACACTAACTTTTCAGAGAGACGAGAAAAGATTAATGTTCTTTCAATTGTAATTTTGACCTTGGGCGACCTAGGACCACTCAAGCTTGAAAAACTGTACCTAGGTACTCGTTAAGATGGTGATATATTGACCATTATGGCTGACAATGCATTGTTATTTATTGGAACGTACGATTGTTCTGCGTGGAACGTTTGGCTTTGTGATGTAGACAAAGGGCGTTTGTCATGGGCTTAAAAAGAATTAATCCTCGTTAAGGTCAAGAACTGAAAGTTTTTTAGTCAGAAAATAATTTTTTTTAGTAAATTAGATGTAAAATGTGCCAGAAATAAAATACAAAAGGAAGCCTTTAAAGTAAAAGCCTAATTTTTTTTAATCAATATGAGAAAAAACATGTACGTTATTAAGGAAAAAGTGTTGGGTACAAAAGCTGTCACAAAAACCTTCGGCTCACCATATTATTTACAAATTTGAATCAAAACACAGGAACAATGGCTCATGCCTGTTTGCTCTTCCGTTCCATTTAATTGCACCGTTTGGACCACCAGCATAGGTGCAAGAAAACACAGGAAATACACACAAACGTCCTAATCCAATCGCTTTTCAAGTCCACATTAGAGCGACCTCACTAAGTAACAAAGTCACAACTCCCAGGACTCTAACAAAAGAGTTTGAAGAAAGGAAACCAACAGTTATAAGTCAGAGATGGTGGGTGAGATAGGGTGCTCAAGCGAAGTTAAGCCTTTCTAGTTCATTGCCATCCTAAACCCTAGGTTTATTTAGACGCAAGCTACACAAACGTGCTTTTGTGAGAAGGTAGGTTTTGGACACAAATGTTGGCGACATGTTGGAGCTAAATGACACTTTGACACAACGCAAAACAAGGAACTGTCTGTTGGCGTTTTGCTAAAAGCTTGCGCAAAACCAACATTTTGATTAAATTTGACTGGAATTCCCAAATATTTTCACTGAGTGATTGCCATTATATTGTGATACACAAGTTTATGAATGTACTGCTGCTGTCAAGCATTGTATTAATTATAAAGGGTTTATGGGCACAAATTCTTTACAATTATTTTTCACCAAGTTGCAAATTCATATGTTTCACCTCTACCTAATTAAGATTATTTTTATAAAGACAAACAGTAGGAAAAATAGCCAAATCTGAAGGGTAATTCACACATTCTAACCAAAGTACAGAATTACCAAAACTTGAAATGTTTACCTTGAGTTACAGGTATCTGAATGTGTCTTTTTAGATAAAGCAAAATGTTTTGTAATTGGCTACTTGTACATCAATCTGTAACAAAGGTAAAAATCCCAGGAAACATATAACTTTCACAGAGTGATTAGGTTGAATAGGAACACATATATCGCTGCTAATACTTTTGATGACTATTCATATCTAATGGTGTGAACCTTTTATAAGATTCGTAAATTTTAAACAACAAGGTTCCCCAATCATTTGCACGATTAAATAATGCTTCACTTACTTTGTAAATGTTTCTAGATTCTTCTTCTGTACTTTGAGTCCCACCTTCCATCCACAAAATGGCCGACCTTGCTGGCTTTTGGCGACGGATTGACGCCATCTTCGTGGCGCCTGAAATAAAAAATGTAAGATAAGTCGAACCCCGAAGAGCAGTTGTTCGTAATTCAAGTGGTTCACTAGAAAAATTCCGGGGAAACTCAAACAGTTTTTCTGATTATGTTTTTTAATTAGCAGCAATAGAGATATATTTGGTTTACCATATGAGAATGTTAATAACAGAACATAATAAGGGAAAGCTCGCCACTGGTTCAAAATCTTATTGCATTATCGTACGGGTGCTGACATTATTTGTGTTATTGTGTGAGTTGGGTTGGGTTGCGTCAAGTATTAATACATATTTTTTTATTTTGTGGTTCAGACAATTAGGTAATGGAACGTCATAGGAGAAGGCCAAAGACCGATATGTTTATTTTACCATAATATCGGGCAATATTTCACTTCTTCCAATGTATCGGTATTGTTAATTTTGGCCAATATTTTACTATGAAAACATGATATAGATTTTCATGAAAAACTAACAAAATTTCTATTTTTGCAAAAACAAAAAATGTTTAGCATAGGAGTCTACAAAATATAGGTAGATAAACTGAAATGTAATTTGGATTTTGTTTTCCATTAATTAAATGTTGATTTTTTTCAGGTAAATTAAAAAAATCGATAACGATGTTTCATAGTATAATACACAATCAACCCAAAATTAGACAAATGGATTATATAACCTATTAAAATTAAAATATACAAGCCTACTTTAAAAACACTGGTAGTCAAATAAAAAACAACTAAAATATTCCATTTAATTGGATAACAAACTAAAACAGAGAAAGAAACTTTAAAAATAGTAATGGTTTAAAATTATCCATTTAATCGGATTTTATGATAAAAACAAACAACCTCAGTGAAGAAAGCTCGCATCGGAGCTGGAACGTATTTCTTTGACCATTCATATTCATCCTCGGAACACCAGGACCCTGCTTTGGAACTTGCCAGCAAGAACTCGTCAACAACTATCCATTTTCCTGGATAGAACAAAGTTACAGTTAAAACTCAATAAAAAAAATTAAAAAATCAACATTTAAAAAAACATGCTTTTTGTTTTCAATCTAAAAATTTACTTCAAGGCCAACAGCATTTTTAAACTTTAGTCGGTAACTGAGTTTCAACAAAAAACAACCTTTTCTCATCTTATAACTTTATAAAAGTCACCAGTGTCCTGAAATACTTGAACTCCTAATGTTATTTAGTAGTTTAGTAGTAATTTTATTTTTAGACTTTTTAGTATTTCATTAAACTTAGTTAAAACTAAAATTATGGGGCAAAACCAGATTTTTGAATAGATAATTTAGTTTAAGAAAATAGGAATGTCTGTAATATCGTATCACGGCCGATTGATGTTATTACTCGTCCAATACTAGGGTTGTATTGGTACCGATCCGATTCTAAATAAAAATAAAAATTTAAGCCATGATTAGCGCTTCAGCACAGTGAAGAATTTATTAAAAAATATTTTGTTAATATCTGGAAGTAACTAAACTTTTTAATACTAAGAAATTTCGCAAAAAATGCCAAACAATTTAATTTCACCTGGTTTGCTTGCCTGAGCACAGTAATGCTGTTATCTGCAATCGGATTTCAAAAGTTTTTGTCCCAAATATCAGGTATCCTAACGCAGAATCAACCCTCAAGTGTTTAGACCTAATAGGAACTTTATAAACACGTCAAGTCAAAAAAAACTTGCACTCAGTCTACAGCCTCAAAGTTAGTTGCTTCTAATTGATTGAGCTAAATGAGGCGCAAACTCTTACAGAAGGAAGTTTTCGGATCAAGTGGAGGGATTAACCTGGTCCTTTCAACACACAATCACTCTTTATCTTTCAAGGGTTTTTGTCTGGCAGCTTAAAGTGGCCTCACAGCACAATGACAAAGTCAGCTTTTTTTTAATGTGTTTTTGGAAATATGTTTTTTATTGATTTTTACTCTGAATACTAAAAATGAGTAATTGCATGTCATTTTTTTCAACTGTTACAAAAACAACTATAAAATAAACAGTTGATGTTCACCAAAAATTATTTAAAAATTAGAAAAAATAAAGATGCACACATAAAAATTACAGAAAGTTTAAACAATATTTTAATGATGTCTAATTTTATTTTAATCTGAATAAAATCTGGTATAGTAGAAATAAATAGCTTGTAGCTAAACTTAGACTATAAATAGGGGATTTTTATCCAAAAGAAATATTTGGTGTAAATCAAAAATAAAATAAAATGAAAAGTACCATTATAAAACTAGAACGGTGTTTATGTAAATGTAACATGATTCAGTCAAATTGGTAGCCTCACTGGTATTATATAATGTAAACATATTTGGAAACATATATATTTTTTATTGTCACTTTGTTACCTGAAGCTAAGGCAGAAAGATATTTGAAGCTTTTACATGGTTTCTTAGCAACAAGATGTGTGCATTCCGGTGGAAAATCCTGGAAAAAGACACAAAATTTACTGGAATAATTAATTTACCATATTATTCTTAGTTGATAGCCGTATTTATTTAAATAGCCGTATTTGTCTTCTTCAAAAACTGAAAACTAGTGGAGTGTTGACAAATTATATTTAATGTTAATGGGCTATATATAATATAGAATTAACTGTTTGATTGCCTTCAATGTTTGGCATTTAAAAGAAAAACTGGATAGCTATAAATTCCTGATCTGATTTAAAAAAAGTATTTAGTAGTTCCAAGATACTTGTGGACCAGAGCCCCACATGAAAAAACATTAAAAAGTATGTTAAAAAGCTAAAGTATAACTTATTTAAACACTAATCAAAGTAATTTAGCTGTAAGTATAAAACGAATTATTTTTACACAAAATGTTAAAAACAAGCAAATGGTTTTAAATTTTATCGAGATCCATTACTTTCTATCAAGGCTGCCGAGTTAGTTAACAGTACAGAGATATTTTTGTTCAAGAGTTAGACTCTGGTTGTTTTTAACTGACTCCACAGCCCTGCTTTTATAGATAGTTGTTTTTCTAGCCTGCCTTGCTTGCCCTACAATCCTAATCAGGCTGACTGATTTTGTTAACCGAAGATCACATTAAAAGGTCACATTAAAAGATAATACGAGTAGGTATCGAAATATCTTAATAATCAAGATGATGTTGATCTACTCGACATTTTTTTGGCTTTGCAATTCATCATCAAGTCCTTTAAAGGCATAAAATTATGATTTGCTTGCACTGTAATCCTGCCCGGGCCAACTGATTTCGGTAAGCTTCTCCGAAAGCATCTTGTGTACTATATATATTATATGGGTGTTGGTATCATTGGTCAGTACGAACTCCTGAAGAGCTTGTTCAGAGATCTCGATAAAAGTGAAATCAAATGACTCTGTGATATGTTACAATTGACCCCTAGTTGTAAACTCCTTAAAAGTAAACACATGTATGGCCAACACAATAACAAACAAATGCTTTTAAAATATATAAAGATACAGCTAAAAAAAATGTTGAAGTTAAATTGGTCCCAGTCAACTGATAATACAAACTTGCATATCAAAACATCTTTATTAAGATGATGTCTATTTATTGCATATATTTGACTTTGACATTCATTGTTAACCCACATTACAAATCCGTGTCTAGTGAACAGAAATATAAAGTTACCTCCATTACTTTCTATTCACACTAACCTTTTGGCCGAAGGGAGCGCAAATTAAAACTCCGTTGAGCTTCTTTATAATCGAACATAACTTGAGTCTTTCATCTGGTGAAAATCCAGTGAAAGTGAATTGATGAGACATTCCAATTGTTGCTTAAGGACAGAACCTCTTGACTTATCAAACTCTAGCAGCTAGAGATAAACCTCCATCACATTTTCGCACCGATACCTAAACCCTATTTTTCACTTTTTGACCGTAAATTCCAAACCCATAAGTTTATATATACCTTGAATAAGAGAGTAATTTAAATTATAATAAATTAAAATCCAAATGACATTTCAGTAACTTTTATATTGCATATTAACTAAGGCTAAACAATTTTTTTATTTGTAAAAAAATAGAAAATTTGTTTGTTTTTAAGTGAAAGCATAAAATATCAGCAAAACTGTCTGCTTAACTTTACTGATGCAAATAAATTGGAAGTAGTGGAATATAGGTTGATATTAAACGCACAGCTGTTATATTTTTACTCTTTAGAACAAAATTTAATGTTCTAAATTTCAGACAGGTAATATGATTTACCAGAAAATTTACTCGAAATATTTTGATGGAACAAAAACTTTTAAACACTATATACGGATCTGTTCATAAGTTTAATGGTGAAAATAACGGCCCGAATAGACGTCTCACTGATGATGGCATTAGAAATTGCCGAAACGTTTGAAAATAAAGCATGTCGCTTTTAACGTCTATTTGGGCCGTTATTTTCACCAAAAAACTTTTACAACTACAATTGGATTTGGAGAAAGGCAAGCAACAATTTAATAATACAAATATTTATGTTTTTGCAATGGCTTTTCCTTGAGCTTAGTGATTATATTAATTTTATTGGCAACCTAAATGTTGGATATTATATTTTACTTTTGATACTGATACCTAAATATTTTGAACAAAAGATATCCAATCGGATACTGTAGCAGTTAGACTACTTTTACGTCACTAAACACGTGACCGTTGTCCACTGACGTGTGACCGCCGCGCCTAGCGAATTGCTTTTCCGCGTTTCACAATTAATTCTACTATAGGCTTGATACTGAAAACGTCTTACTGATTAGCGGCTTGAATCACCGCTCTGTTTATCGCTGTGTTTCTGAGATTTGTGAAATATACTCAAAGAGCAATTATCTACTGAGTGGATTATCTTTGCCTAGAGTACAAGAAGTTAAGGACAGGTATTCTAGCGGCCTGCTCCTTTGGAGTCGGATTAAGAACTTGTAAGAGACTTAGGCAGCCGTCGGCTCTCATCTGCAGAGCCAGCAGCCCTCTTACACCTCCCCACAAACTCTCTGTGACGCTAAAGATACAAAATGCTGTTATTACCACGATCAAAAAATAAGATTGAACCTTTCAAAGCAAGGTTATCAGGCTAAAATATGTTTTAGCAAGAATTTTCCAGTTGTTAAAAGGTATATACAGTTATACTAAATATATAAGCAATGTGCTTACATAACTTTAAAGTATATTTTATGTTACCCCCAGTTAGTGATTTTATGTCTATTTTAACTACTTTTGTGTCTTGGTGAATAGTAGGGTTACTCTCAGAGAATGTTTCGACGGCAAATTCCTGGGATCTCCTGCGAAATAACGATACGGAATCTCTGGAAATTTTGTTTTGTATTTCCGGTTATTTGGCAACATAGAAAAATGTTAAAAAAATTGTCGTTTTTGACTGATATAAAAAAAATTATCAAACCTATTAAAGTCTTTGTCTGAGCTGCTTTATTTGCGCTTGCCAGTGGATAAAATTAATTAAATTTATTTTACCAATAAAAATGAACCCTGCATGTGCTGGTTAGCTAAATAAAAACAAATAAGTGTGCAGCCTTTATTAGGAGAAAGTCTTGTAAGATTGCAGAAGCTATGCTACAGAACATATATGAGCTTAATTAAACATTTGCAGCTAACATAAAGTAGTTTTAAACATCATAATGACGTAATTAGGGACAAGGAAAAGTCAAATAATTTCGTCGGAATTCCCGGGAATTTTTATTTTTTAATCCCGTTTTTTGGGAGTGAAAAAATCCGTAAAAAGAGGAACCCTAATGAATAGCCTCTTCTAATATTAAATTGCCAACATAAATTTTGAAAAAAAGTTGAAATTTCAGAGGATTCCAAACCTTAGTTTTAAGCAAACTGGTTGATCATTATATATGTTGTGATTTGTACAGTTATTATTTACTTCGCTAATCGCATAGTTAACAAATATGATTGCTACATATTTGTAGACAAGAAAATAAGAAAGAAGTACTTTATATCCCTTGTTTACCTTCCAAAGTTGCTACTAACTGAGTAAATAATTTAAAAACAATCAAATTTCTGAGTTAAGTTTCCAAAACATTTCTCTTTAGATTTTTAAAATACAATACAAATGGGAATTTCCCTAAATACAGGGCGGTTTTAAATCATTAGTCAGCAAATATTTTACCGTTTACCACAAATATTGGCAAACTTATTCACAAATTTTCTGATCGGCTAATCGCTAACTAATAATAATAAATTAAGTTGAACAAATACTTAAATGAAGTTAAAAACTATATGCGGAATACATTTAACAAACGAATTATGTTCTATGAATGGCTGGAATTGAAAAAACTTACTTCTTTATATGACCTTTTCGAAAAGGCAAATATAAATCTGTTTTAAGGTAAAGTTAATAAATACATTTTTACGATTTCAACAGACTCAAATAACCTTGTCTTGAATATTTTGTAGTCTGGAAAGAACTAACGATTTCACTTGAGTGAAATGTTTGTACTTTAATTACGTCTTGTGTTTTATTTGCGTTTCAAACTTAAAAATGTTACTGAAAACACTTTTTTGTCTGTGCGTCATTATCATGTTAGTGCGATTTTAGAGGCGCTGTATAATCGAACAAGTGTAAACAGCAACGCACTTCTGATTGTTCGGGCATATGATTACAGCGTATTCAATTGAGGCTAAAGTGTTAAATATTTCACCTTCATTTCCTTTTCCTTGCTGGGCCGATCTGGTTAATCCAGTCGGCAACTGATCAACAAATCCCTTATTTTCCCTAATTCAGTCACCTTTTCGCTTTATCTTTTAACGCGGGAGGGTTACAAATCAACTAGAATTACCTATTTGAACGCTATACTTGCGAGACGTGTTTTGCTGCGCTGGTAACTGTTTTTATTGAAAGCGCAGCTATGCTTAAATTTTCAATGGTACAATAATACCCTAAGTCTAAAAATATGCTCCTCAAAATGCAATGGCGGTTTGTTTAGTTTCGAATTAATGAAGCCAGACAGTATGATGGTCAATGAACCCTGTTGGAATATGCACATGTATAAAAAGCAGCCAGCGATCAACAAAAGAACTCAGTCAAGGTTTAGGAGCGTGTCAGAAGGAAGTCTTGAATAATGAGTCCTTTCCTGCTTCTAAAAAACAATGCTTGGTCCGTATGGTCGGTAACCTGGCTTGGAAGGCTTGTATAGTTGTATACGACTCCAGACCCCAGCCATTATGCTCCAATGGTTTGTAAGTTGCGTTCGTTTAAACTTGACGTTCACTTGGCTTTCAAAGTTCTTCTAATGGAGTTTAAGTCCAACAATATCAGGATAATTGAAAAAGAGCAGAAAAATATTTTCTTTTGATAAAAAATGTGCATCGCAAAAAACAAGGTTTACACAGTTCAGGTAAATGTATGCAAAGTGATACGGATTTTATCCAAAACATTAAAATCCCTTTAAAGTGACACAGTGGGCGTTTCGATACAAAAAACGAGAAGCACGTGATTGCCAAAACTCAGTAATAACAAAATAGTGAACAATGCACTTTATAGCAAACAATACAAACGTGCACCATAGCAAAGTTAGTAGGTAATTAAAAACAGCGCTATATGAAAAAGTGAATGAGGATATTTTAAAAGTAAAAAAAGCTGTGATATGTGTTTTGTGAATGCAATACTTGGACAAATAAAAATAGCAGTTAGGGAATGTGGAATTCAAAAAAGCTAAAAACATCAAAATAGCTCGGCAGTAAAAAGTGCCAATGTTTAGTATTAGAACAGCGATTTTTAAACCTTAAATTTTATTATTTGATTTGTGTGGACCAAGGTTAGCGTGCAATTTTGGGGGATGACACAAATTGACGTCATAAAACCAGTATATTTCGGCAGCCTGTTGTTTTCGGAGCCATAAATGTGGATTTAAATGAAGTCTAACTTTAATACAAGAAGGCGTATAATAAATACATTTTTTTTGTACAGGTACCCCAGTTTAATTACCCTGCTTTGGTTGTAAGCAACATCAGGGTTTATGACTTTTTAAAAGGAAAGCCACAAGGCATTGAGAAAATAAAGAACAATACACAAAGGTTTCGGTTGGTTAAACGACAACCATCGTCGGAGATTTTATAAAGGCGATTTATCCAAACCAATTTGTACTGTAAATGAACTGAACTACAAAATAAAACACAGTAACAGTTTAGGCAAAATATTAATCAAAAACATCTCCTCTGGTACTTTCATTTCTTCTCCAAAGCGACCTATTAAAGTGGATTTGTTCAGCTTAAATGACACCAAACGCTTGAAGGCGACTTGACGCGCGGAAACGAAATAAAGGGGAGGGAGCTGTTTTTGATTGAAAATTATTTTTCGTAAAATAGAAAATTTCGTTTGAAGAAAATGCTGAAAAGCCTAAAATAAGAGCGCTGTCAAAAATAGGTCGTCAACGCACAATTTTTGGTCGTATTCAACGAGGAATGTGCCAAGGATGTGCTAACAGTTAAGCAAGGGTTGTGATTGATCTTCATCTTGGAGAAGAAGCCTTCTTTCCTTCTTCCCTCCACATATTCGTGTCCCAACTGTTGCGGAACTTGGTCTCTGTGCTCGGCTCAGAACCTGGAACAACAAATTGCATCATTTGGAGCATACTAGTTGGAGGTTGTGGTTAGACGTAGAATGAACAACGCATCAAAGCGAACACAGAAATAGGTTGCATTGAATAAATCGTAAGATAATGTCTTGATGTTGCAGTGAGACGTAGTAAGAATATAGAAGTCTATACAGAAGTAGGAAGCGTTTTAAACGTTTCCAGAACTTATTAAAAGCACCGAAATATATAGGAAGGTTAAATCATTTGTGAAAATCAGTAGTTGGGATGAAAATTCGCAGACGGCTTGACAGCATGTTTATCGAGTGCTATTTCGTCCAGGCGAGTGCTGATCTGTAGATACTTCCACGACTGACGAGTGCAAAGTTTAGTTCATAACAACCCTGTCTCTATTAATATAGTGGTGCCTACGTTAGATTGTAAACTAAAATGTAATTTTTCGCGATATTTATGTTTTATAATTTGTCGATAGAAATAGTAGAAAAAGACCCTAAATGATGCTATTATAAGACTTAATAAAAAAATGTCATTTATCTCAAGTTTTATGTGATTAAAAACGATTACATGGTTATATGTTGTTTTTTTGTTATTTTTTAGTAAGACAATTTTAACAATCTTAATAGTTTATCGTTTAATTTTATGTTAATGACCAAACCAACCTGAAACGACGAGCAAAGTGCTTCCATGACTTGCGCACAAAGACACAACCGACATATCGACCGGGAGGTCATGCGGGGTCACTTCCTGGGGGTCAAAGGTCGACTTGGATGATGACGTAGGTCGACCCAGCTGACCCCTTGTGGGTTTTCCCCATGAGTAGACCCGAGCTTCATCGGTGGAAGCGACTGTGAAGGTTCCACCGCAACAAACTCGATCCCATCTGAAGCATTTAAGCGATGATTTATTTTGTAGCTGCCACATTATTAGGGGTTAGAGCAGGATTCATCAACTTGTTTCATAAAAGGCCGACATATCAGGGGCCTGGTATAACATTTTGTAGTGATCTTATTTCACTTAATATTAATAAGTAAAGGAATTTACTTTAGGTTAACTTTGCATTTCACAAACATTCCTGTTTATAAACGTATATTATTACTTTTTTGAGGGGGAGGGTTGAATTAAACTAACGGGCCGTCGTTTGGTGGAAACTGGGTTATCGCCGTAAAGAAAAAAAACTACCTTTCACAGCGGAAATGCTCATTCAGATTGAAAACCATGTCTTAAATGCACAAATAATCTAATTCCAGATCGCCATTGATAGTATCGGACGAAAATCGACACTACCGCGGTATCGGGTATCGGCTCCGATCCGATATTATCGAACATTAAATATACGACCGCTACGTTCACAATGAAATATACTTCTCTTTAAATCAACTACACACTTGGTTTCTTGGTCGATGCAAACATGGTTTGGAAACCTTGAAGAGAGAAGCTTTCCCGGTTTGACGCCGAGTTGTCCGTAGTTGTTGTTTCCAAACATGAACAACTTGCCTTCTCCTGAACATAATAAAGTTACATTGCAGTAAAACAACTGTCCACGTTTGTCCGTACCTGGCCCTAGAACCGGGAACACGCAATTGATAAAAAGCCGAGGTCACCAAACTTTTTTCACAGAGGGCCGGATAACCAACTGTAAGGCCTGGCCATCGCGGGCCGCAGATAAATCTGTTTGTCAAACTTTAATACTTAATTATCGTTAAACTAAAAAAAAAAAATAGCTAGGCAATAAAAAACTGTAGTAAGTCGTAATAAATTGTCGTTCAGTTTAAAAAATCATCTAAATTTAGTTTTGAATTGTATTGAAAAACATTTCAACTATTTCATCTGCATCAAGGAAATGCCGCGCGCCGGATTAATTAGCCCGCAGTTTGGGGAATCCTGATATAAAGCAACAATATTTAATGCAGGATAATCTATAATACTATAGTTTTAGAAGCAAACGACATGATGAAGCAAAATACACAGCACTACTGTGACAGTAGTATCCTCGACAGAATAAGAACTAAAAAGAGGGGTGTGGGAATCGGCCGTTTTGCTGTCGCCGTTAGGGTGGCGCTGTTTTGGCAACGGGTTATTTGGTCCTGTTTGGGGTAAGTGGGGTTAAAGGTGGGGTCATAAACTAGGTTAAGGTTGAAATTATTAGGGGAGTGAGTGATGAAGTCGGGTTTGTGAATATGCATAGAAATCTTAGTGACCTGTGATGACTGCCGAGTGCTGCATGCCTAGCGCCACCTTGTGTATATCTCCTAGTGATAAAGGTTGCGATCTGAGAGGAACAAAACAAGAGGATTCGTCGATCTGCTTCATCGACTTGCCGTCGTGGATCACGTCCAGTCCCAGTCTGTGGGGAGTAAACGGAGGCTAGGTTGAGTTCCACAGATGTTAATAGAGAAATTAAAGGGAATAAGTAATATCAAAAGAAACGAGGAAAAATAAGATATGTCCCGAAAATAAATGTTCGACCCATATAATTTCTCCTACAGAATCAACATCATCTAGTCTTAAGTTTAAAGTGTGCCGAAGTGGCTGAATCAAGTATCACGAAAAGGGCTTATACACAACGCTTCTATACGCAATAATTGAGATAATAATTGAAAAAAATGTAATAAAGACCGTTAAAAATGAAAAACGTCTGTTGAAAATAAATAAAGATTTATTCGAAACCTTCAAAATGCTTCCTACTGCTGTGTGAGTTTTTATACACAACCCCCTGCCATTCTGCTCCAGAAACTTATCCAACCTGTTATGTACGTTGCTTCCACATGCGAGTAGCATCCTACTTCTAGTGAGGATCATCGAATAATCGCTCCCACAATGAACAGAGAGAGGTTCGATCTGGTCGGGGATGGGCACAAGGGTTGGCGAGCTCTGCATCTCGTTAGAGTTAAGTCCCAATCGTCCTGGACACATAAACAACAAGTTCTTGTGGTTGAAGGTTCGAATCCCAGCCTAAACTTTTGATTAAAAATTTACTTTAAAAGAGTTTTCCTTAAAGAAAAAAACAACAAAAATAATGTAGTGTTAGCACACAGTTCTTTGAAAAAAATTATACACTTTCAAACAAAAATTGGAGGCATTAAAGATCTAAAATTGGATCGCTTGACGTTTTTTGATAAAATATGAAAACAAAACCGTACAAATGCCATGGTCAACACAATTCAAAAAAACGGCACTTTCTAAACACACAACTTGAGACAAAAATAAATTCAAAGACTTTGGAAAATCATAGAGTTTCGAAAAACTTTTTAATATGTGAATCAATTCAATACGTTCAAAGACTTTGTGGCAGCCCTGAAAATATGAAAAGGAAAATTAGAATACAAATACTGATTTACTCTAACTGGAGTTAGCCGAACCGTCCTAGATTATAAAGAAATCAGAGTTGTGAGTTCGATTCCCTTGTAAGGTCAGAGTGTTTAGAGCTCGTAGGTACTGGAGCATGAAACCAAGTGACGTAGCAAGCAGAAAAATAACATGTATCTGAATTTTACTTTTAGGTGTGGGTTTTTAAAAAAAATTATTGAAGAATGTATGAAAACTGAAAACTAGTGGATCCATACTGAAGTTGTTACCAGTGTAAGAATTTATTAATAACAGAATGGCGTAATTAATTTATATGTTATTCAAATAAACTTCAAAAGAATTTTATTAAAATATAAACAGTATCAGTGTAAGTTAACATTATCGCCAAACACTTTCAAGTAACTAACAATATGAGCTCTTATCGCGACAAGGTGGTAACACCAACTACAGTAAGGACAACTACAATGTCAAGGCGCCATGTGCTCAGTGACCTTTGACCGCAATTAATAGAATGCTTACACAACTAAATTAGAATTTTCTTTCTTATAACAAAATCTATCCGAATGGTAAAAAACAAACTAATCTGGTTGCACATCAATGCTAGAGTTTAAATTAAGAACAGAACTTATTAAAACGAAAATCAGTTTGTTTGGATGTTATAATATCATAAATATATTTAGCTACTAAAAGCATCATCAGTATATCAATTCGAATGAAGCTTAAGGTTAACACAAACAATATGCGGGATCGACTGCTCTTAAAACAGGTTAACAAAAACACATGTGGCACAAAAAGCTTTCAAACCATACCAAAACCAGTTACGTCACAAACGCACCATTGTCTCCACGACCCCAGGCAAACACCTCGTTGTCGCTCGTTACTGCCACCATGTGGTAGGATCCGCTAGCGATTTGAAGGAGTTCGCATCCAAGAAGTTTCTCGACTATTGTAGGCTGGAAAAACATGATGGTGTTATGTCTAAATCTTGTATCAGTGGTCGGCAAATCAACTGATTTTTTTATGTCTTAACTACTCATTAAAATTTTAAAGATAAATATTTTGTGTACGACTGGTGTTTCTAAAACTGGATTCAACAGGCACATCTGTTTTTTTTTCAAAAAAACCTAGACTTTTCAAAATAATTTTAATTTTTAACTAAATTCATGACTTTTATGAATTTAATTTGATGACTTTTTACTTTTTTTTTAAGATTCAATGATTTTTTGGGCAACACAGTTTTTAAATGGTTGAAAAACTCCATTTCTACCGAACTTAGCAGAAGCTTTTCGACTAAGCACATTACAGATGATATAAAGTGTACAAACCTTTTCAATATCATGTAGAGTTCCGTGGCCCAAACAACCACTCCCTCCACTACCAAACGTCATAAGGATTCCACGATCGGTGAGACAAGCAGTGTGCAGGTCGCCGCATACTACTCTTGAGTGGATAGAAATAAAAAAACGATAACCATTTAATAACACCACATATTACCCTGAGTAAATGGAAATAAAAAAACCTAAATTTAACATGTTATGTAAAGGAAAATATTTTTTTCACCCTTATTGAACTCAATAAGCTAGACGAATGTTTTAACAATACTGAGATTTTAAACATTTGGAACTAGCTAGGCAGCTAACGTTACTTGTTTCCTAAAAGCTATTCAGTGAAAGGACCTTCTTCAATTGGAATATAATTAGCTTCATAGAGCTTTGATAGCATTATGATTTTCACTTTGAGCAAAATTTAAAGACAAGATTAAAATGTGGAAAATAAAATAAGGTTAGCAATCATCAAAAAATTAAAGTGCAAAATACGAAATAACAAATTGTCAACCAGCCATCCTCAAGAAGTTTAAATATTTACTTGTTGTTAAGCAGGTAAAATAGCGGTCCCGGTATGTATGCGGAGGTCGTGAGTTCGAACCTCACCACAGGCTACAGTTTTTTCGGTAGCCTTACATTGGTTGGTCGAAAATCTTTAATTGATCAAATGATTTCGTTTGGTCCTTTTAAAGGCTGAGGGTGATGCTTTTAATCATAACTTTTTCTGATAAAAAACACACTTACTGCTTAATACTGACACCAGATTGTCCTTCCATAAACCTCGGTACAAACGATGGAATGTTTTGAGAATCGCCGAAAGCCCCTGGTAATGTGGCCCCTGCAGTTGGCTGTAACATAAAGTTAAACATAAAACACAGTAAAACCTGCTGTATAGGCATTTCTACTATAAGTTCTGTTAAACAGGGTTGCTGAACAATTTTATAAAACAGATAAGACATTCCAAAACTTTTTAAAGACAGTTTATGGGTTTTTTAAGGACCTAAAATAGTATAAATGGCATGGCTGTAACATAAAATCAATACCTAATGCATATAATACTACATGTGTTAGTTAGTAGGACAAAGTAAAAGCAAATGCAAACATTTGGCATCAGTACAATCCTCTGTTGCAGTAGCTCTTAATCTTTTCTTGCCCAACAAACACCTACTAGTTCATTCTGCAAGCTTACTATGAATCTAACAATTTTTCAGGATTATTTTACCAACCTCCCATACAATAAGTCTTCCGTTTTCTGTCACACAAGCTTTCTTTGTTCTTCCAACTGTGGCTTGGACGACCTGAACAAATGAACAAATACAGGTTAGTGCTAAGCAGAACCTTAATATACAGTGGAGTTCTTTTTTATGTATATAACGCTATAACCATGACTGCAGAGTCAGACTCGGGGCTTGACAAAGACAGTATAGTTTTGCTGGAGTCGGACTCAGGACTTGGGTTAGACTAGGTAAAAAAAGTCCTGAGTCCGCCACGTGCCCATGCGCATCTGCCAAATTTTGAAACCGACAAGGCCACGAATTGTAAATTCTAAAGGTGGAATAGCATATGGTTGAATACTCCCAATCATGCATTTTTGGGTGGATAATTATATGATACCCTGTAAGTGGATTGCTACATATGCAATATGTCAAGGTAACAATAAATGGGTGAAATACAGTTGGAGACAGATTCAGGACTTGAGAGTCGGACTCAAGTTTGTTTTTACACCGGGAGTTGTACTTGGTATTTTTTAACCGTCTCTGCAGCATTGGCTATAACACAAACAAGATTTTAAACTAAGCATTTGGTGAATCCAAGAATATAAAAGTGTTTAAATCAGCACAGTTTTTTTTATGATAGTTACATGTTAGCAGTGACGTGCGGTGGGGTTCCTAGATGGTGAGGCACAATTTTTTTCGAGTTACGTTTTTCTTTAACAACCACAAACACGGTATCGTAATAATAAAAAAATAAATAAACTCAAAACCTATTCAGAGATCAAGAACAAAACGACTAAAAAGTAGTAAAACTACATTCATATAGCAAACGTGTTAATGACTACATCGTTTATGACGTAACAGTGCATGACAATTGAAGGTGTGGCATGCCTGTGATCGACTGTGTTGTGGTAGGTTACATAAAAGCTACAAAACAAATTATTATTAAGAGTACAATATTTATAAATTTTTGGGTGGCCATGGCCCCCCAGGCTACGCCTATGACAGCTACACATATACTCCTTGTTAACCAATCTCTTTGAAAGTTGCGTGTTATGTTTTTGTCCAGTCATCTGATGCAAAAGTTTAAAATTTGCAACAGGTCTGCCTTTATTTATGACTTCAACTTTAGTGCTTTACACTACAAGTACAGGTACTATGTGGGCATTCAAGCTGGACGAAAAAAGGTTTCACAGCTGGAACGTCATAATTGAGGCACGCCTCAAATCATAGCTAAATCGTTCATCATGTTTTCCGAGAGAATTAGCGAAAGAAAAAGGCACGCATAATGCAGTGGTATGGAACTGTTGTGCTCTGAACAGAGGCACGGCTTGGCGCTGCCTCACTTTGCGTATTTCAATGATTTTGACCGCGTGAACGCTTGATATGAATAACAGAACGGAAATAGAAGAAAAAATAAGGCACGCTTTAGGTATATAAACGTAAAATTTGCGGTAGAGATATAACTTTTGCTTAATATATCGTTTGCTTTGCCAGATGTTGACAGGTGAGCCACTGCCTCACCTGCCTCCCCTGACTGCACGTCCCTGCATGTTAGCCTATTTTTAATGACATATTGTCGCGTTAACAAATATGCTAGTATTTTTTTAAATACAATTTTTGTCCAAACAAACTTTAGCTTCTTTATGTAATTAGGGCTTACCTGTGTATCGGAATGGGGAAGGGGTAATTTTATGGGTGACGACACCCCGCCACCCCAATTGTACACGCAGTAGTGGAATGGGTTCTTGCTCTGTAAACAAAAATACATTAATTGATTTCACCAAAATAAATTGAATAAAAGTGTGTTGAACCTGAAAATGAAAGAAAAAACAAGACAAAAGCCAGCACTCAGATCACTTGTAAAACATATAGCGAAAAAAAACCTAAAAAATGTGTTTTTTTCACCTGTTTTTTTCCTACAGCATTCTAAAGCAGCGTTTCTTGACGGTGTCCTTTAACTATCTACGGTCTTCCATGGACCCCAAGTATATAATATTTCATTATTCGACAGGTAAACTAGAATTTGTAGTTTTCAAAATGGCTGCAGGAACCTCCCTTCTTTTGACATATTGTGATGTTTTTTCTAAAAAGTGAGCATGGGGACCAAAAAGTGTGAGTCCATGAAAAGTAATATTTAAAATTATTTTGATATTTTGTTTTTAGAACAAGCCATCTTCAAGCAAAAATATAAAGGAGTATGTTGCCATTATATGCATTTAATTTCTAGCTTTAAATATGTATGAAAACCAACTAACCGTTGAAAATGACTCGACGGACATGCTCGATGAAGTGTGGTGAAGCGAACTGGCACCTCCTGCCTTTCCACGGTTTCCCAAAGTGGACGAAGTTGGAACTTTCCTGAAAAGAAATTTATGCAAAGTAACACTACATTATAATCTTGTTGGAAAAAATATAAAACGAATGGCGTAAAGAAAAGGGTCAAAACTTTGGTAAGAAGTGTAACAATTCAGTGAAGGTTTATCTAATATCAACATAATTATTGACTTCACAGCACAAAAGTAATTTAGAAAGTTTAATCTGTAAAACTTGCGATTTTTGAAAAAATTAACTTTTACATTCATTTTTACAGGATCATTTGGCGTTGAACAAAACTTATTTAGGTACGGGTAAAGACAGACATGTAAATACAAGAACTATGTAGAACCAGAATAGTTGAGTAATAAAACAATATTAAATGTAAAATGAATACTATTGATAAAAAGTAGGCGGCATTTTGTGAACGTTTTGAAAAAATCTTAAGATAATGGCTGGAGGTTGTCGTTAGACTTAATGTGAATATCAAAGCCCATACAGAAGTAGGTATCATTTTTAACATTTTGAATAATTCTTAAGATAATAGCGGGAGGTTAGTTAGACGTCGAATAAATATTAAAGTGCAAAACTTACTCCTAGTCTAACGATAACTTCCATCCTTTATCTTAAGATTTGTTCTAAACGTTCAAAAAACTTTTTCTACTTCTGTATGGGCTTTGATATTCATTCTACGTATAACTAAGGTTGCACTGAATATGGGAATCCTTGACCCTTGCAAGATAAATGTTGACCTTAATTCCTGATCAGTAACAGCAGAATACTCTAGCAAAGCTAGCAATTCAGGTCAGACACATTAACCAGATCTTAAAAGATATATATATATTTTGCCAAATCAATGGATTCTATTTCAATAAGATATACTGACGATGCCTTTGTTGGCGAAATATATATATTTCTTTTACGATCTGTTTATTGTGTCTGGTCTGAATTGCTAGCTTTGCTGGAGTATTTTGCTGTTACGTATAACTAAAGCAATTATGTTTAAAACAATATCATTGCAAGACTTACTTGACCTCTACAGATCCTATATTGCAGTAAAGGTCGATGAGTGAATGCATAACGATGGAGAGAGCCATGATGTCGTGGGCTGAAGGTCGACTGCTCGGAGTAACGTTCAGCATGAGTTTGAGAAGGTCGGTGAGGTTTGAACTGTAGACCTTGGGAAAATCAGTGTTGTACTGGCACTTCACAATCTTCATAACTAGCGCTGGAAGATTCTGGAAATCAATCAAAGTTTGTTTTGTATTTCAAAAAACAACAGTTTAAAATAACAATAGAGTTTAACTTTAAACAAAAACATTAACAAATCCAAACAAACAAAAAATGTCCTTCTAAATTAACAGAGGTTAAATAGTTATAAAAACACACTTATTCAAAATACTATTCAGCAACAAACAAATGCACAAAATACAGTGTCTATTGCTGAAGTTAAATGTAATGAAAATGATTTTTTTTTGGACCAATTGTAAAAAAAGCATTAAGTTTAACAAAAATAGTTGTCTAAAAATCTGTTTTAACTGTTGTTAAATTAAAAAATAAATAGACTAATTCAATAAATTCTGGACACAATCGAACAAGTTTGTTTTGCATTTAAGAAATGATATTATTTTAGTATTTGTTTTATAGAAAAGTGAATGTTTGTCAAAAAGGTGTTAGTCTGAAAAATAGATTAATGCTTTGTTCAGTTTATTAGGCAAAAATCAAACTATGTCTGAAATTTCTATACTATATGGTATAGGATCGGCATCAAAACCACCCTAGTGTCGAATGAGTACCGATACTACCACTTGGCATCGGGCATCGGGCATCGTGATTTAATTTTGTCGGCATTTCGAATGTCCATTCAGCAAAAAATATACCAAAATAATCTTACTTGTGCTTCAAATGCCTTCTTTAGCATCATGAGTTCGTAGAGCGTACAACCCAACGCCCAGATATCGCTCTTCTGGTTGTAAGGTTCCCCTGTACATTGTTCGGGTGAGATGTAACATGGGGTTCCTACAACCTGGTGAACGCAAGCAGAATCCATTTGGGTTACATAACAAACCCATGATCTTTATGCACAGTATGTATTTTGCATATGTATTTTTTTAATTTCTGTTTTTTATAGTTTTCCTACATTTTTCTGATATTAAAAAGCATAACAGTATTACAAAAGTATGAAAAAATATTAATAGTTTATATTTTACTTAATACAATGTAAAAAATATACTAACATAATAAAAGATTGTTAATTAATTATGGAAGCAAAATAAATATACTTACTTTTGTTTAGTTGTTGCTTACATATAATATATACATTACATAATCTACACAAAAATAACCTTTCAAAATATAGTTTTAACAATTTTTTGGCAACTTACACTTAATGCCTTTGTCTTTGTGTTCAAAATCTTTGAAATTCCAAAGTCGGAAATCTTGCAAACCATGTATTTCCGATCGAGGAGAATGTTCTGTGTTTTCAAATCGCGATGCAGGATGTTCGTTCGGTGAATGTGCTGAAGTGCAACCAGGATTTGAACGAAAAAGTTCAGGACTTTCTAAAAATAAACTTGTGTCAGTAAATGTTGAAAATAACCACCATAGTAATATTTAAAAATAAAACAATTAAAGTTTAAAAAAATGTGATTTTTCCCACATTGAACTACACAACTTTGTATATTAGTTTCAGGCTTTAGAAACTTAATGTAAAAGATTTAGGAAAAGCTATTTAAATTTCCACCCTGAAATTGTTTTAATTTGGTCATCAACTGCTTGATAACAGAGCGACAAAGAGCACTGATTTTTTTGTTACAAGCAAATTTAAATTATGTACACTATGCCCGGATCTGTAATGTAGTTTGATAATGAATCGCAAAGCCAAATAGGTCTCAGTTACCTGATAATAATACAAGTGCATATTGAAACGTTTTTAAGAGATGATATCGATTTATTCAACATATTTGAAATTCATTCTCAAACCTCAATTTAGTAGTTTTTAATGATGCCTACCTTTTCTTTTAAGTGTGTTTTTTGTTGTCTTAAGTAGTCGTGTAATGTTCCACCTGAAAAAATACATTCAATAATTGTAACCAATATTGAACAAAAAAAGCATTGAATGTAGCAAATTTATTGCCTGCCATCAAATATTGTTTTGTGAAATAAAGCAAAGAAAATAGTTGATTTGTGTTCCTAAAGATACTTCTGTTGTCTAAATAAAACACAAGACATAAATTTTCTTTTTTTTTCGGTTTGCAATAAAAAGTTAAACCCACATTAAATTGGTATTCAAAATTTCCTTTCCATTTACAAAAAATTCTAATTAGGAATACCTTGAGCATACTCCATTGCAATCACCAAGTTGTTTCCATCTAGAAAGTTCTCATAGTACTGTATGATGTTGGGGTGGTTAAGAACCTTAAAAAAACAAAATTTAACCTTAGTGAGGACAATATACAGTATTTCATTAATCAATCAACACTTTAAGAGACTGATGGTGCCCAATTTTGTGGGGAAATATATTTCTCTTTTAAATAACGAGAACTTATAAATGACTGACAAAGACAGAAAAGTCGAAATAATATTTGCTCCCATTTGAAGTCATTGTGGTCATTTACTTGAAAGGTGAGGAGATATCTTTTTATTTTACACATTCAGTCTGATGTTAATGCAAACTGTTGCTATTTCAAGATAATGTTATGAAGTCAAAAATTTGGTTTCACAAAACAGAAGTGATACTAAATGCTATGTGCCCATGAGAAATATACATAAAGGAAGAATGGTTATATGCAAATGTGATTAGTAGGTTAAGTTAATAGTCTTTCATAACATAATTAACTCAGTAACCACTTACACAGCTACATTAAAATTTAATTTCAAACTCTTGTATTATTTTATCTTTCAAATTCGGACAAAATTTTCTTTACAGTAAAAAATATTTCTTCAATAACGATATTAACTGTGGTTATGACTAAGCCACATTTATGTAATGCCACATTACAAACTTGTAAATTAGCAACAATTAAAAAATACCTTTAAGATTTGAACTTCATTTAGGGAACTTCCCCTTTCTTCAGCAGTCATATCTTCCATAGAAATCTCCTTTAAAATCAGAAGTTTTTTGTCTCGTCGCATCGTGAGGTGAACGGTACTTCACACATAAAAATTATGTTTAGAAACATTAAATGAAAGCAAAATGTTTTTTTACAAATAACAAACAGCTTGATTATACAAAGTACAGTTAAAAAGATCTAAAACAACTGAAGTATAAGTAAAATGAACCGTACTTAACATATCATTTTAACAAAAATAAAAAGTTGGGATACAAGACATGTTAAAGTTATCAAAAAAAGGTTTACTAAGAATTAAAGTTGTTTAAAAAAAATCTTTTTGCTGATTTTTAATAATCTACATCAAACATCACATAAAAAAAAATAAAAAATGACTACTGATAAAAACAATTCTAAAAATGTTTTTTACCCAAACGCTCCTTTTCCGATGACTTTGATTTTTTCATACTTTTCCATATTTTTTTAATTTGAAACCTAATATGACCTGTAAAGAAAGAACAGAAAGAATATGTGAAATAGTTCACAAATAAGTTAATGTAACTTATTTCTAGGGATAGTCAATGAAAACAGGTTGCCTGGCAGTGAGAAGTTTGGCTTTTTAAAATACCAAACACTGTTTTGCTAGCATTGCAAAATATCATTTTCGTAAACTACCCTTACTAGAAAATTAAACTATATGGATAGAACGACGCATGCATCAGAAAATATAGCGGAAACAAAAATTGAAGAAAAGAAATAATAGGAAGCAGCCATAATGGAAATAATAACAGAAACAACAGTTGGTTAACATGGTTCCCTACCACGCAGAATCCGTTAAACGGTTAGAGGGGAGTGCGGGGCAGCTTTACGACAATTTTTGTTTAAAATATAAGGAGACAGTTAATGAGTGCAATTTTTTATTTGTGTACAATATTTCATTTAATTTTTACGATTATTATTTTACAGTAGAAGTTTACTTTTGCAAACTTATTGGTTCAGGTTTTTTTTTATTAAATAAAGTGAGCCTGATATTTTTTTTAAAATGAGTCCGTGAGTAAAAAATTTAGTATATATTTAACAATGAAAGTCTACTTTTGCAAATTTATTGGTTTCGGTCAATATTTTTGGTAAAGTGTCTCGATTGAAGGTTTTATGCATAAAAGTCTGTCAATTTCTATTTTAAGTAACTTTTTTCCAGTTTCTCGATCAATTGGCCAAAACCCAAAGTTGGTTGGCATTGGATCTGGTGATATTTTCCGCCTTACATTTTTTTGAAATTAGTCTGCAAATAAAAAATGTTGAAACCACCGGCTAAAAAGCATTAACTGTGGACCAATGGAACAGTGAAACGATACAAGTCAATATTTGGCTCACGATGATATAACTACATTAGCCGGCATTAGTTTTAACTGTTCAAACATAAAACTGCCCTTTTTGTCTGCACAGAGTTTAAGCCGGCAAATTGCCGTTAGAACCGTGTGTTTCGGTTTACTTGGGGGCATGTAATTGTCACCGAATCGACACAGGGGGGTATTTAACTCAACGTCAGGAGCATCTTGCAGAAAAACTTCGGTTTCTGACGGAGAAGTTACTTCTTTGTAGTTTCCCAAAAGTTGTTTTCTTTTTGGCACCGCGACTTGCCAAACAAAATCGTTTGCTCGGCTTGGGTCAAAATCAGGGTCGTATGACGTCTGTTTTATTGTTTTAACCTTCTTTAGTGTCTCCGTTTTTTTCGTAAAGCCTTTAGACGGCACAATTTTGACTGAAAATTTTGTCTTTTTAGGTTTCACTTGCTTTTTCTCGACGATGTTTTCAAATTTGTGAAATATGGCGTCGGCGATTTTTTCCAGCGCAATTTCTTCTTCTTGAGACACCATCGTATATTGGCTCGCGCTTTCATGATTTACTTCCGCTAAAGACTCTTTGTCGCCCTCCTCAGGACTGATAAGTAGTTCCTCTATCGCGTCGGCAACCGACTTATACCGACCCTCCTTCATGTATTTATGAAGAGCTGTCATCGCTTTCTTAATGTCAATTGTCGAATCGTTTTCTGTTGGTTTTGCCATCATTTGATACATTACGGGCGGCGATAAAAAACGGTATTTTCTTTTTAATTCCTGATCTCGTTCGAGGAGAGCGTTTATCGCACTGGCCAAGGTTTTGTAGCCAAAACAGAAGATTTGAAACCGCTCGATAACTTCTCGTGGAGCGTAACCAAAGTTGTAGAGCATCGACGGAGCTTGCGCGCACGACTTGTCTTCTTCTTTTTTCTTTTTTTCCTCCATTTTCCTGCAAATAAAAAAATCATATCAAATATTTACATAAAAAATTTTTGTCCTATTCACCTAAAAAAAACCCTGTTTGATATTCATATGAAAAAATGTTGCAAATTTATATAAAAATAATTACCTTTCATTTTTATAGAAAAATCTTGTTACATATTAAGATAATCAAAGCCCATATAGAAGAAGGTAACTTTTTTGTATGTTTTAAATACGTCTATTAATTAATTTTAACATCAGGCATTTAAACAAAAATAAACACCTACAACCTACTATGGGCTTTCATATTCCTAATATTACCTTTTTACTTTTGTTACAATTTTATTTTAAAATCACTTAAATTTAGAAATGCTTTTTAATGTTCTGGTTTCAAACAAGAGAAAAGTAAGTATTTTTTAATGAACAATCAGTTTGACATGAGCAACAAATTCTTTATCATGCCATTTAAAGCTTTTTTTTTAACGGCAGTCAAGTTAGGGCGATTTTTGTCAGAAGTTGTGCATACGATTCACTGCAAGCCATTACCTTAGAACAGAAAAGTACTAAGTTTTGATTGAACTAAACTTCCTAACGTGGAAGAAAATTCCTTAACAATCTGGAGCGCATTTTATTAACGCATTTTCAAACAAATTTAACTGTTGTGGATCGGACCGTCGTTTACTGCAAACCATTACCTCCAACCAATCCTCCAAACTTCACATATTTACAATGCAAAAATCTACCAAGCGTTAGCGCAAAGCAATTTTTCATTTACCAAAATTCACCTTAAACAATGAAAACTGATGTTTGATAACAACCTGGCTTAGGGGTCTACATGGATTTTGGTTTAGCAACTGTTCAAACCAAGTAATGGATAAACTGCATTTTTTGTTTCTCAAACAATAGTCATTGTATTAAGTTAAAATCTTTAAATGTCCACACACAGTTATTGCTCAAAATTGGACGGTTTACTTATTTTAATAGTTATATATCAGTGATTTGACTTGGAGTTGATTCGCTCTAAAAATAAATGACTTGAACTGGGACTTTAATTGGGTAATTGATAAATCTGTCTGGGACCTAACTTGTTATTATTTAAAAGACTCGACTAAGGGATGCATAACAACAAACTTTCAATTGTCCTAATTAAACTTTTTGTAGCTTTAGTCGAGCAAAACGCAAGTAAGAAAATAGCAATAATAGATTCAAAAATAAATATTAGAAGTGATGCCCTCATTGATTTTGCAATGTTTTCTTTAGTATTGGCAAAATCTAGCTCTAGAGCAATCTCAATAAATCTAACCATGTAAACTCCCACAGTGCGCGACCCAAGTAAAAACTTGGTAAATCAGTTTGTGTGGCGAACTATAAGTTTAAAACCATTGTTTTATATGAAACAAAAAACAGCTAATATGCTGATTCAAAGGATATCTTGCATTCTGTGGAAGGTGCACACCCAGTAATTTAAAAAAAACAATTTTTGTGCACACTTCAATCAGTAATTTGCAAACCTAAGTTCCAGCAAAAGTATAAGTTGCTAAATTCACTAACCTCTGTGCAAAAATTGTTGATTGCACCCCTCAGAATTTAGCGCTGTGGTTCTTGTCAAAATTAACAACAAATAGATTCAATGTTTTTTCGAGGTGGTTTACTGAATCAATTTACCAATCAAAATATTCTATTTTAATTTGGTTTTGTTTATTACAAAGCGGTGAAACTCAAATGAACATATTTTTATCGCTTTGGGTGCCTTCGCTTTATTTTATAGTTTCTGTGAATATCCCCCAATTAAAAATGCATGAAAAATAAAGCTTGATAAACTAAGTAAAATTTAATATAATTACTTTTATTATAAAAGGTCTTTCACATTCTGTATACTGTAGTTTTTATTGTTTTAGTAAAGCAACCTACCTTAATCTATCTTTCTTCTTGGATGAATTTATTGATCAAATCATGCTTAGACTGAAAAACGTGAGTGAAGGAAAAATTCCCTTTTCCAAAATAATAATGTCGATGCTACCATCTAGTGGCCATTTAACGCAACAATTTCCATCGTTTGAAGAAAATGTGAAACTCACAAAAACGACAATATATGTGGGTTTAAGTGGCATTGTTGTGTATTTCTTTAACCGAAGTTAAAAATGTGTTGAAAATGTGAGTTTTTCGTCTTTTAACATTCATTAGACTTCCCGCGAGTGGGCAGACTAATGTGTGACTCAGCACATTTTTACCGAATACCAGAAAATATAGGTACAGTGTCAAATTATTTTAGAAATATTTTTGGCGGGAAAATTAAATTCTAAAGTAGCCTGGTTAGAATCAACTTTACAGTGCCAAATGTGTTATTTAAAGTTGGCTTACTTAAAAAAATTGTCGCTTTATTTTACATCGTATTGTTGCCATCGATTTTTGGCAAAATTTTTATTAGTTTTTTTCTGATTTTTTGTAATGTTTATAGTTAAGTAACAACAGCGACAATTTAAAAAAAATGTTTAGCAGATTTAAAAACGAGTAGATATATCTTCCTTATTTTTTAAGATTGTAGTTGATTTTCGCTTTTGTTTTTGCTGCGATGATTATTTGTAAACACAGTAATCCATCGAAACTATATAGAGCGTTAAGATATAATCGAAAAAGTAAAATTAGCAAAAAAATATTTCAACGGGGCCACTAGTGAGGTCTGAGTAGTCTGACCAACTCGAATTATTTCATTAAACACTGAGGCACCGACGAAAATTCGGCTATGGAAAATTCGGTGACGCCCCCTTCCCCTGCTGCCCATTGCTAAATGGTTAATCCACCCTGTTTGTAAATAGTTATACATAATAGACTAATGTTAGTCACATTTAAGTACAAGCATGAGCTTGTCAGGCGATTCAAACTATTCTATTTACTTTTTATACAAAGCTTGTTTTCATATTTCTGTCTGTCGTTTGCATAACTTGCGGAGTTTTTTGTTTTAGATTCCCCTATAAAAATAAGCGAATGATAGTCCTTCTTTTTCTTTTTAAAAGGACCATTTGCTGTCAGTGAAATCATTAGGACAACAATGCGTTTGTGATTGTCTGTAATATTCTTTATCGCTGTTTTTCTTGGGTATCTTGCTTATTATTCAATTGGTGTTTAAAATCTTTCCATGGGGTTAAATAATTTAAGTCCATTAAAAGGCAAATAATACAAAGGGGGAATGTTCAATTAACTGTTACAAAGAAACGACACGAAATTATGGTGTTAATTTGATTTATATGCAATAATTTTTTTGCACAAATGATTATAGAAGAAAGCAAAGTAAGTGGCTTACTATAGTCCAGCAACATTATTATTGAAAGAAGTCTATGAAATTGCGAGCAAAGCAAGGCCTGTAAACACCAATACACAATAAAGAGGGTTGTATAAATATGGACAACCTTTGCTTGATTAAGCCGTTTCAAAATAACCTAAAGATAAAAACAGAAAGGTTTTTAAAGTATGTTAGGTAACCGCCAAACATCCACCGAATGGTTATGATATATAATGCACAACGAAATTAAAAATATGTTGATTCTGTTTGTCTACATGAAGCAATTAAAAATGCATGACAAAAGTACAGATTTAACAAAATGTTCATATAGGTTCGTATAAAATTTAAAATTAGACGTCACGTCGAAATCAGCTGCAGTCGAAATTGTAATGAATTAAAACGTTGGAATTAACAGCGACTATTGAGAAATAAGGTCAAACGAACCAGGAATGGAACAGGTTTTGGTTTTTAGTTAGTCACGAAAAAAATTACAAATGACAGAACTTTCACCAACATCAGCAAATCCATTGATTTAATGACGCTCGTCGTATTGACAAATCGCGTATCTTTTTCCGTCGCACATCGCGGGAGATGCCCTTCCGCTGATGGGATTTAGCACGGCGCAATCCCTTCCCGTCATGGTACTTGGCAGGTTGCTGGCCCACATGGCGTAACTGATCATATCGGGGTGGGCCGGATGCTTCCAACTTGTCCCGTTTTTCATCAAACCAACCCAAGGCCACTCGACCAGAACGCTCCTAAGGAAACAAACAGCGTTTTTGTCGTTCTAGTTTTTTTGTGTTTGTAGAGAGTTAATTGAATGGGTAGGCTACTAGTTTTTTGGGGGGTTAGTATTAACTTTTGGTGTGATCCAGTGCCGGCTTAACATTAGGCAAATAATTAAAGGTATAGCCCTGGGCCCTGAAAAAATAGCACTCATTTCTTAAGGTTAAATTTTTGTGAGGCTAATATTGATAGAGATCCAGTACTAGTACAGTACAGTTTTTGCTTTTTATGTTTTTTATTACTTTTTGTAGCTTGGGTTTTAAAATTAGCCTCTTAAACAGCCTTGGGCCTACAGTAGATTTAAACCAGCCGTGATATGGTCAACGATTTGGTGCAGTGTTTTCGCACCAACTTGTTCATGCCGTAAAGCTTAAGAAATACTGAGTTGGGGCATGTTCAGTATTGTGAGGTGGGGATTTTGTATTGCATTTTAAAATTACAAAACGATCCCTTAACAAAACACGCGCTTTGAAAAAATAATACAAAAAATATTCTAATTAGTCCCAACAGTTGCTTATGCCAGCTCAACGAGTATCACCGTGTTTCTCAACTTCTTGATTGAAGCCAAAATTGTGTCGCTGTTTATTTAGCTTAGGTAGCGGACCGCAGAAGTTTTATGTGGTAAGATTATTTAGATTTGTTCTGAGAAAGCGGCCGAAATAATGTGTACAGGACACAATTTGTCCCAAGTAGCATACTAAACATAACAACAAGAGACACAAAATGGCGTCCAAAACTCACGCTGCTCCGTTCTTCCGTCTGAGTCCTCCGATCCACGAGCTCATCTTGATCCAGGAGATGAGGTCTGTGGGAAGAGCGAGGTTCCCTCCTCTTGACTGACAGAAGCTTGAGAAGTCAATGAAGTTCATCTTCCCTGTGTCCGATGCGTGGAGGACAAAACATTTGTTCCGGAGCGGCAGGGACGGGTAGTGGGAGGGAGGACATTCTAAGAGAGAAAATGTGAAATGGCCTTTTGTTGTCTATCTAAGTTAACATATCGTGTATATATATGTATAAATGTAATTTGACAGTGTACAATGTATATAAAATATATATTTTGTACGTTTTTTTTAAGGCATTGGTATTTGTTAACTATGTGAGTGTTTTTCCAATTTTTGTATGAAAATTTTCTGTGTTCGGACAGAGAGTTAAATTACAAAAGTCAGCAATACTACAAGTTACACTTTTTTATACAATAGAAGTTTCTATGAAGAGAAAATGTGAAAGATTTTCTAATTAGCCGCTGAAACTAACCAAGCTTCAAACGTTTTTGCTCTACAACCTGATAATATGCTTTTTCAATATAAAATATAATTTTACTGGATATTCTACGAGGGAAAGATTAAATTGTCTTTTGTTGTGTATCTGACAACAAATGGTAGCGTTGTCTGTTTTTGTTTTATGCAAAAATATAATAATTAGTCAAAATTAATGTTAGGCTCATTAGCACATTCTACGAGGAGATAATGTGAGTGATTTCTAGTATATAAAATATGGGGGCCAAAATGAGTTTTTTGTATCGTTATGTTGTAAATAAGTCTGCAAAAGTGTAAAGTTTTATGTCAACAAGTGAACTTCATCAAATTTAAGGCGTTGTTTCTTTTGTTCTATAATGATAGCGTTATTTTTTTTATGACTAAATATGGCGGTGAAAATAAAAAAAAATATAGAAAAAGCATGAAAGTTAATACTTGATGCTTTTGGTTTTAACTTGAACAAAATATGGCGGTCAATTTTCGTTGCCGTTGGTTTATTATATCTTAGATAAATTTAAATGGCGCCTAAAACGTTAGTTTCAAGTTTCTGTTTAGACAAAATATGGCAGTGAAAACGCTTTGCTTTTACTGATGTTGTTTGTGACAACCAGTAGAATTTGTCAAATATGATCCAAATGCCGAGGTAAGAATTTCAAGTCTATACAGAAGTAATTAGAATTTTGTGAACGTTTCAAACTTCAACCTTGAACCTAATGTGTTATATTTTTTGCCAGACGAAAAATTGACGAAAAAGATTTAACGTTTATGCAATCTTGCAGATTTTTAGGGCGTGATGCAGTCAACACAGCTTATCAGCAGCAAATATCTCCACGCACTGGTCATTTGCTGCCAATAAACAAACAAGGAGACCTCAAAATGCTGACGGTTTGTTATGAGCCCGGAGGGTTTAAAGCCTGTTACGCAACAAGGATAAGGTTGCTGGATTAATGTGCTGTAGACTTGTGGGATAAGCATTTTAAACTCATACTCTTGTAAGCCAACTACTTTTAAACTCACGCATAAACTCATTTATTGGGAACAAAGTAAGAACCAGTTGCAATAAGTAGCTTGTCGACTTTTAACTATGTTTTAAAAGTAATTCTTTAACAACATTATGTGTCTAAATGTAAACAAAGTTAAAATAGGTTAATTATTTAATTTTCTTTGTTAAATATGTGCCAAGTCTATTTTGTATCAGCTTTAAATCTACTTTGTTATTCCCCTCCATTTTTTTACACGAAGTGAGTTTTCTGCCTGTGTTTAGATGGCTTACCTTCGCCCAAAACTATTTGTTGCATAAGATTTAAATTATGGGTTGGAAAGAGAGTTTATCGCCTAGGGGTTTAAGGCGCTCTTAATTTGCATTTAAGATTGCCGGAGCTTTTATGAGTGTCGCCTCATCATTTATTGCCACTTATTAAGTTTTCCATATAAATTTTAGCGGTTTGTGAATATTGATTCATTATACTAAACTAAATGAACTCTAATTAAGGTACACCGAGCAATTAACCACAATTTTTTGACTGTTTTAAACCCATGTTTTTTTTTCAGTAAAAATAACATGACAGTTTCTTAGTGTCGTTTAGCTCAAGAAGATATCTGGTTAATTTTAATTATCTCTTTTCAAATTATTAGGTTTTAAATTGCGTCCAATTTACCAATTAAAACCCCAAAGGTGGGCGTAAAATTTGTATCGAAACAAAAATACAAAAAAAAATAATTGCAATTGCTAAATATTAACTTTTTTAGTTTCAGGTTTCGAAAATCGACTCTCATATCATTGTCAAAACCAATAAGCTATATAGAAAATTTTTCGATCTTTTTATCTTACCAGTAGGCTATATAAAATAATTTTCGAAAAGTTGTCTAAATGAACCGATCATCGTTTTAATCCAACAAAATAACTGCAAGCAGCCAGAACAAGCTGGCTCGACAATCTACCACAAATAACAAGTCGTCTGAAGTGGATTGCGCTTCGGGGCAAGGCAATGCTTAAGCTGAGGTTACGGAGGTTTGGTGAGACAGCAAATTCATCTGCACCAGGCGCTAAGATGCACCCAGATGCCATTTATAAGAGGAATTTGCAAACTTGGTCTGGACGTGCGCGCAAAAACTCGCGTTAACCACATTTCTATTAATGGCTTTTAAAAAAGCATCTCTTCGATTTTTTTAAAAAGTAAAATCTCTTCGATTTTTTAAAAAGTTAGTGTTTTTAAAAAAATATATAATTACATTTTGGAACTTTCAATAAACCACATTTATAATAATTATTTTTCTTCAAGAAAAAAACACAAATAATTTTTTTCTAAACTTTTCACATGCAAATTAGGCGTAGTATATAATTGCATTATATTTAAACCAAAATCACCTAAATATATTTAAACTGATTGTAATTATATAGAAAATTACTACATATTAATTAAACTACAAAAATTGGCAGCAATCTGTGTGTTATTGAGCTGTCTACCATACCCCGTTACCATATTTAAGGCTTGTGTTTCTAGCTGACCTTAAAAGTCCTAAACGCAATGGCCGATGTTTAGGGCAGTTTGCCAAAAGGTTTGTATTATTTCCTAAAATCATTAATTATGCTAATCTAATTCTTGGAAGGCGGTTGCAGCGATTGTGCAAACATTCTCAGCTCAGACGACGACCTTTCAGAAAATGCAGCATTCCGCGAAATTTTATGACATATTTAAATGTCAGCACGCTTTATGCCTGTGGATTTTTTATTTTAAAATTCTTCTGTTGTTTTGGGTGAATTCCGGTTTACTTACACGGTAATAACTTGAACAAATTTGAAATAATAATTGTAAAATTTGTTTTTCCGGCAATTTTTTAATTGAATGTACCGACGTTTTGACAACCTTTACAGGAATTTTCATCAGGGCAATGAACTTGAAAGTTGACGAAAAACATATATAGCAGCCATGCAATAAATGAAACACAATAGAACACGTTTTGCAAGACGAAGTGCAGTGTTCCATTGCGTTATGACTTGGACTTAATTATTTCACAAATGACTTGACTGGGAATTATATGCTTTAAAATGATTTGTTTAAAACACTTCCATGATATTTTCAACAACCTTCTTCCATGCACAACTTACTAGACGAGCAGTTCTGACCATCCCCGTAGTACCCCGGTTTGCACACGCACTCATACCCTCCTTCAGTTGGTCTGCAAACAGCTTGGTCGTGGCAATGCCTTCCAGGCGTAAGGCAAGGATTCTGGTTCACTGTGACAAATTATATATTTTAATAATATTTTTCAGCAAATATTCTAGCAAGCTGGTAATTCTAGTCAGACATTTTTATCGAAATTAAAATATACAAATATGTTTCGCCAGCAAAGACATCGTCAGTATATCTAAATAAACAACGTAACGATATAAATATTAGGCAGAAGAAGTAAAAAATGAAAGTAAACTATTCAGATATACTGACCCTTTATACATATATGCCACAAAACTTATTGGTTTATTTGTCGTGTTCCAATTATGGTGAGCTCCGATTGATTTTATTGCAAGATTTGTAAATTTTAAACAAAAAGAAAAAGTTGTGTTGGTATGAGTTTTATTTGGAATCTACAAAGTTCGTAGAAGCAATAATGAAAATCGTTATAATATTTCTTTCAACAGATATATATCTTTTTTGACCTGAATTGCTAACTTTGCCGGAGTATTCTGCTGTTACTGATCACGAATTGAGGTCGACATTTATCTTGCAAGGGTCAAGGTGATTTATATTATCACATATTCAATGGAATATTAATAACATTTTTATAACAATTTTACATTTTTTTAATCCAATATAATTTTTCTGCTTTTCTAAACACGGATTATTTACATGTTCTATTACATTTGATTTATAAGTTAAGCTATATTTGAAAATATTAGTTCGTATTTATTTTGTATGACATTAAATGATCTAAATAAATTACGATCTAAATAGGGGTTGATAGGGCCACTGTAAATTGTGAAGTGTTATAGCAAAGAGTGGAATATTTTTAAACCACATATTGTGGGTGGATGAATTCTATGACACCCATATAAGTGGATAGCTTAATATGCTCCTTGTTTTAGTTACGTAAATAAGTGAAATACAGGCTGTAGAGTCACAGCCGGACGCGAGACTCGACGAAATCGGCAGATTTGGCCGAAGTGGGAGGGACCAGGATCATTTTTTTGGCCGGAGTCGGACTCGGATCAATTTTTTGGCGTCGGGCTAGGGTTATGTTTAACCGACTCCGCAGCCCGGAAATAAAATACCTCACATGGTGTGCAAGCTTGCTAACTATTGCACACAACACAACGTGACTTACACTTTGCACAAGGTCCCATATAGCAGGTCCTTGTTTGGTTAGTGACAGGTGCTGTACAATCGGCTCCATCACAGGGCACCTGGGCTGTCTGGGTTCCGTATTCACAACTCACAGAACAAGCGGACCAGACCACTGTAGAACGCGGGGTGCTGCGGGGTGCCGGGTCTGAAATTGTTGAAACATAAACACGTTTGATAATGAATGTAAAGCCAAAAATGTCGAGTGGAATTACATTAGGACGTTTTGCTATGTAAATGAAACGTAAATTTATTGTTCAGAAGCAAGTACCTCACTATTGCACGGTTGAATAAATAATACGTTTTGACATATGCTCCGCTATATTTGTTCTAAACCTTTTTATAGTTTGTTCTTTCATAAAAAATTGTGCAACGAAAATGAGCCGCGAAGGAAAAAGGTTGAGAACCACTGACCCGGAATGTGATGTTTTTCAGGTAATTTTTTGAGCCTAAAGGCGTTGTTCATAACACTCCTTAAATTTTATTAAACCCATTTTAACAAATGTCTGATAGGGATGCCTGATAATGTGAAAGGACCTTAACCGAACCTGTCAACAAAAATGGTTCGCTCCACATGACGTAACAAGCTTTATTTTACAGAGCCAAGTTATGCCATGTTTAAAATTTTGTGAAAAAAAATTAATACGAGCCTACTCATTGAATAAAACATCACTTTTTTGTTGTTCAGATATTTCAATAACGAACTGCTTGTTTTTCAATACGTCATAAAACTTGAATTTTATATGAGTTACAATTCAATAAGTAACCATTCTCTACATTTATTGGCCGACATGTTCAGATTTAACGCAACTTCCATTGTGTCCAGACCAGAACTTTATTTACTGGTTCTAAAAATAAATTTAATCGAACTGCCGGATTTCTCACAAATCCTTGAACCCGGACCGAACCTGAACCTAAATAGTCGGTTTGACTCCCCGTTTTAACCCAATTTAGGCGCAGTTTATTCCTACAAGTTGTACATTCTCCTTAAACCTTCGTCTCTTACCTTGGCTCCTTCCCAAAGCTTGGTTTAGAGCTGTTTTGAAAGCGTCGGCGAATCTGCGATTGGTTGAGCTCAAAGAACCGATCACACCTAAATGAAAACATCAGTTTCATCATAAGTAAAAAAGTGTAGTTGAAAGATACACACATATATGTGTGCTTACAACTGAGATCTAGCCCTTCTGAAGCTGCTTTTTGACTAACGATTAAGGCTTACGTATCATTAGTACACTGAAAGCCATTGCACACTGTTCACCGAATCTGTTGATCTATGATGCAAGCAGGGCAGACTAGAAAAACAACTAGCCTGCAGTGAGGTTCGAACTCACGTCCTCGGGCATATCGCGACCTTCTCTTTGACAACTGATCTACCAGGCTCAGAGGGGAGCGAGCCGAGAAACAACCATACGCCAATGCTTGCCACATTCTGTTAGTAAAAGCAACTTCATATTAAAGGGGATCTACAGTATTATATCATGTTTGTAGATGTGTCAACTATTCTTAGCAAGATAATTTATTATTTGTCATTTGCTGAAAAAGTACATAGTTAAAGTCGTGCAGTTTCGCACATTTCACCAAAAAAATGGTGTACAGTAAGGTAGGCACTAAAAATTATCAAAATCAAATTAGTTAAATTAGATAGCTGGTTATCGTCTTGGTATAATAAAGTTTAAATGGACTCTAACACTAAGACTAAACTTGAAATATTTAATGTTAACACAATTCATTAAAAGACTTATATTAACAAAAAACTTCAACTGGCAAGAAGTATATTTGAAATAAACTATATCGTCAAGACCACACCTAATTTTAAACTAATTATTACCAGCCCTTATTTCATCAGCGTTATAAATTTAGATTTAAAGGGATTTACACAACACCAATCTGCCTTTATATTAAACCATTAGCTTGAAAACTGCTTTATTTTACCAGCTCCTCACTAGAGAACCGACGATGTTAGATTAAAAATCAACAAAGAAAAACGCGTGCTTCGGGTTCTATAGCAGCGATTCTCAAACTATGTGCCGCGTCACAATGGTGTACCCCGATATACTGTTAAGTGTGCCGTGAAACTTTTTGTAAATTTGAAAAGAAGATGTTGTATTATTAAAAGGCATTATAGAAAAATAAACAGAGAAAGTTTCGGGTCCGACACTTGATGTATCCTTAAACTTTTAATAAAAAATACGCTTTATTCTACTCCTTACCGTTGAAGATTGATTCTACTTTCTTTTCCACCATAGGTTGAACGATTTCCTCAAGTTGCTTCAAAATCTGAGGAGTGATCTCCAACTTCCTTGGAGCAACATCATCCGAAATTTTCTTCTCGCTTTCTTGCTCGGCGACAAAAGTGGCGCTCACGTTTGCAACTGTTGTCATGGTTCCGCCCGTGGTGGAGGTAGGACTCATGGGATTCGAGGAGCTAGCCATCATTGGATTTGTCATTCTGTTCACTCGCATGCAAGCCATCCTCTTCGAAGGCTTCTTCTGCGGTTTGGTCATTGGCATCTTATCGTTGTTATTCATCAAATAGCCAAGGATCTGCATTGGGTCCATGTCTGCTTCATCATCGTCTTCTTCCATTTCTGGACCCCTCATTTGGCTCATCAATCTTCCGATACCTTCCATCATGTCGCCATCTGCATCTGGGTGCATCATTTTAATAAACGACATCATTTTTTGTCTTTTGTCATTTCCACCATAACCTTCCATCATTTTGGGACCTTTTCCTCCGTAACCTCCCATCATTCCAGGACCTTTTACTCCATAACCTCCCATTTCAGGACCTTTTCCTCCATAACCTCCCATCATTCCAGGACCTTTTCTTCCATAACCTCCCATCATTCCAGGACCTTTTCTCCATCCTCCATAACCTCCCATCATTCCAGGACCTTTTCCTCCATAACCTCCCTTCATTCCAGGACCTTTTCTCCATCCACCATAACCTCCCATCATTCCAGGACCTTTTCCTCCATAACCTCCCATCATTCCAGGACCTTTTCCTCCATAACCTCCCATCATTCCAGGACCTTTTCTCCATCCACCATAACCTCCCATCATTCCAGGACCTTTTCCTCCATAACCTCCTATCATTTCCGGACCTTTTCCTCCATAACCTCCAATCATTCCAGGACCTTTTCCTCCATAACCTCCCACCATTCCAGAACTTCTTTCCCATCCACCAAAACCTCCCATCATACCAGATGGCATGTCGTTTTCTTCACCATCATCCTCCACCTCATCTATTATTCCTGAGCTCATCATTTGGTTCATGAAACCTTCAAGAATTCCCGTCATATCATCATCTTCATTATCCATCATACCTGGACCCATCATGTATTGTTCTCCCCATCTTTCACCCATGTCATCTTCATAGTCTTCTTCTCCAAAAACTATCTCTTCTATCACATCCAAGAGCATCGAAGAAGAATCATCGAATGTTAGACGCTTCATAAGTTCTAGTGTTTTCTGGAGTTTGGAACTTTTTTCAGCCGTTGTATCATTCTTTCCGATTGCTAAATCTCCACCTTTCAATCTCGTGATAAATTGCTTCCAATTACCACTGCCTTCTCCAACTTCTTCTTCATTAGATTCATCGATGTCCATCATGTTCTTCAAGATTTCACGAATTTGCATCATGCCGTGACCTCGTTCATAACTAGGGCTCCTTCCTTTCATATGATCCGGTCCTTTCACGGAGCTGTTCTTTGCCATTTCACTTTGGCCTTTCATATGATCAGGTCCTTTCACGGAGCTGTTTCTTGCCATTTCACTTTGGCCTTTCATATGATCAGGTCCTTTCACGGAGCTATTCCTTGCCATTTCACTTTGGCCTTTCATATGATCAGGTCCTTTCACGGAGCTGTTTCTTGCCATTTCACTTTGGCCCTTCATATGATCAGGTCCTTTCACGGAGCTGTTTCTTGCCATTTCACTTTGGCCCTTCATATGATCAGGTCCTTTCACGGAGCTGTTCTTTGCCATTTCACTTTGACCTCGTGAGATCATCATATCATCGCCTTTCATGTTGTTTTTCATGTCCATTAATTTTGCACTCACGGATTCCTTTAGCATTGTTCTCGTGATATGCAAAAATGCAAGTATTTTTTTGACCCATGATGGCTCTTCGGTGTTTTGTTCCATATTTGATGATGTCATTTGAAATATTTTCATGATCATATCTAGTTTTTTAATGGAAACGGCCAAACCTTCATTCATTTCCATATCTACGCCCATTCGTGGACCTTTTTCTCCCATCATTCCAGGACCGTTAGTATCAACTTTTGGCTCCATGAGGTACATCATATTTTCCAATATTTCTCTGATTTTCATCATCTTGTCGTCATCATCCATCATTCCTCTATAACCTCCCATCATTCCGGGACCGTTAGCTCCTTCTGATGGTTTCATAAGATTCATCATTTTACCCAACATTTCTTTCATCATTTTCATCTTGTCATCATTTCCCATCATTCCAGGACCTTTTCCTCCATAACCTCCCATCATTCCAGGACCTTTTCTCCATCCACCATAACCTCCCATCATTCCAGGACCTTTTCGTCCATAACCTCCCATCATTCCAGGACCTTTTCCTCCATAACCTCCCATCATTCCAGGACCTTTTCGTCCATAACCTCCCATCATTCCAGGACCTTTTCTTCCATAACCTCCCATCATTCCAGGAACTTTTCGTCCATAACCTCCCATCATTCCAGGACCTTTTCGTCCATAACCTCCCATCATTCCAGGACCTTTTCCTTCATAACCTCCTATCATTCCAGGACCTTTTCCTCCATAACCTCCCATCATTCCAGGACCTTTTCGTCCATAACCTCCCATCATTCCAGGACCTTTTCGTCCATAACCTCCCATCATTCCAGGACCTTTTCTTCCATAACCTCCCATCATTCCAGGACCTTTTCCACCATAACCTCCCATCATTCCAGGACCTTTTCTTCCCATCCATCCACCATAACTTCCCATTTTTCCAAAGCGGAACATTTTATACAGAATCTTCATCTTTTTCCATTTGCTCATTCCGCTATAACCTCTTCTCCATCCACCATAACCTCCCATCATTCCAGGACCTTGTGGATAACCTCTCATTCCTCCAGATGGCATGTCATTATCATCATCATTATCTATTATTCCTGAGCTCATCATTTGGTTCATGAAACCTTCAAGAGCTCCCATCATATCATCATCTTCATCTTCATCATCCATCATACCTGGACCCATCATGTATTGTTCTCCCCATCTTTCATCCATGCCATCTTCATAATCTTCTTCTCCAAAAACGATCACTTCTATCACATCCAAGAGCATCGAAGAAGAATCATCGAATGTTAGACGCTTCATAAGTTCTAGTGTTTTCTGGAGTTTGGAACTTTTTTCAGCCGTTGTATCATTCTCTCCGATTGCTAAATCTCCACCTTTCAATCTCGTGATAAATTGCTTCCAATTACCACTGCCTTCTCCAACTTCTTCTTCATTAGATTCATCGATGTCCATCATGTTCTTCAAGATTTCACGAATTTGCATCATGCCGTGACCTCGTTCATAACTAGGGCTCCTTCCTTTCATATGATTCGGTCCTTTCACGGAGCTGTTGTTTGCCATTTCGCTTTGGCCTTTCATATGATCAGGTCCTTTCACGGAGCTGTTCCTTGCCATTTCGCTTTGGCCTTTCATATGATCAGGTCCTTTCACGGAGCTGTTATTCGCCATTTCACTTTGGCCTTTCATATGATCAGGTCCTTTCACGGAGCTGTTGTTTGCCATTTCGCTTTGGCCTTTCATATGATCAGGCCCTTTCACGGAGCTGTTCTTTGCCATTTCGCTTTGGCCTTTCATATGATCAGGTCCTTTCACGGAGCTGTTGTTTGCCATTTCACTTTGACCTCGTGAGAGCATCATATCATCGCCTTTCATGTTGTTTTTCATGTCATTCAATTGTGCACTCACGGATTCCTTTAGCATTGTTCTCGTGAAATGTAAAAATGCAAGTATTTTTTCGACCCATGATGGCTCTTCGGTGTTTTTCTCCATATTTGATGATGCCATTTGAAATATTTTCATGATCATATCTAGTTTTTTAATGGAAACGGCCAAACCTTCATTCATTTCCATATCTACGCCCATTCGTGGACCTTTCTCTCCCATCATTCCAGGACCGTTAGTATCAACTTTTGGCTCCATGAGGTACATCATATTGTCCAATATTTCTCTTAATTTCATCATCTTGTCGTCATCATCCATCATTCCTCCATAACCTCCCATCATTCCGGGACCGTTAGCTCCTTCTGATGGTTTCATAAGATTCGTCATTTTACTCAACATTTCTTTCATCATTTTCATCTTATCATCATTTCCCATCATTCCAGGACCTTTTCCACCATAACCTCCCATCATTCCAGGACCTTTTCTCCATCCACCATAACCTCCCATCATTCCAGGACCTTTTTCACCATAACCTCCCTTCATTCCAGGACCTTTTCTCCATCCACCATAACCTCCCATCATTCCAGGACCTTTTCTCCATCCACCATAACCTCCCATCATTCCAGGACCTTTTCCACCATAACCTCCCATCATTCCAGGACCTTTTCTCCATCCACCATAACCTCCCATCATTCCAGGACCTTTTCCACCATAACCTCCCATCATTCCAGGACCTTTGCTCCATCCACCATAACCTCCCATCATTCCAGGACCTTTTCCACCATAACCTCCCATCATTCCAGGACCTTTTCCACCATAACCTCCCTTCATTCCAGGACCTTTTTCACCATAACCTCCCTTCATTCCAGGACCCTTTCTCCATTCACCATAAGCTCCCATCATTCCAGGACCTTTTCTCCATCCACCATAACCTCCCATCATTCCAGGACCTTTTCGTCCATAACCTCCCATCATTCCAGGACCTTTTCCACCATAACCTCCCATCATTCCAGGACCTTTTCTTCCATAACCTCCCATCATTCCAGGACCTTTTCTCCATCCACCATAACCTCCCATCATTCCAGGACCTTTTCTCCATCCACCATAACCTCCCATCATTCCAGGACCTTTTCTCCATCCACCATAACCTCCCATCATTCCAGGACCTTTTCTTCTCATGAAACCGCCATAATCTTGGTCCACGTCGTCTGAATCATCTTCTTCACCAAAAACAATTTCTTCTGCAACATCTAGGAGCATTGAAGAAATGTCATCCAACTCCATTTCACCCAATGCCTGCATCGCTGTTAAAATAGTTCCACGTTGGGTATCATTTTCATTGGTTTCTGAATTTTCGCCGTTCAACAATCTCATCAATTTCATCCAGTTACCATCTTCTTCTTCGTTTTCCTCTTCTTCATTGTTTTCACGGTTGTTCATTATGTTCCTCATGATTTCACGCATTTGCATTAGACCGTGACCTCTTTCATAACTCGGGATCCTTCCTTTCATATGATCAGGTCCTTTCACGGAGCTGTTCTTTGCCATTTCACTTTGGCCTTTCATATGATCAGGTCCTTTCACGAAGCTGTTCCTTGCCATTTCACTTTGGCCTTTCATATGATCAGGTCCTTTCACGGAGCTGTTCCTTGCTATTTCACTTTGACCTTTCATATGATCAGGTCCTTTCACGGAGCTGTTCTTTGCCATTTCACTTTGGCCTTTCATATGATCAGGTCCTTTCACGGAGCTGTTCCTTGCTATTTCACTTTGACCTTTCATATGATCAGGTCCTTTCACGGAGCTGTTGTTTGCCATTTCACTTTGGCCTTTCATATGATCAGGTCCTTTCACAGAGCTGTTTCTTGCCATTTCACTTTGGCCTTTCATATGATCAGGTCCTTTCACGGAGCTGTTCTTTGCCATTTCACTTTGACTTTGTGAGGGCATCATATCATCGCCTTTCATGTTGCTCAACATGGTGTTTTGTTTATTCATTAACATTCTCATAAAATTGAAAAATGTCAGAATCTTTTCAATTCGTGACTTTTCTTCAGTGCTTACGTCTTTCATGTTCACGGTCATGTTAAATATTTTAATAATCATGTCAAGTTTGGCGATTGGTCCAGACAAACCGTCATTCATTTCCACATCTTCGGCCATTCTTGGACCTTTTTGTCCCATCACTTTTGGCTCCATGAAGTACATTATATTTTCCAATATTTCTCTCATTTTCATCATCTTGTCGTCATCATCCATCATTCCTCCATAACCTCCCATCATTCCGGGACCGTTAGCTCCTTCTGCTGGTTTCATAAGTTTCATCACTTTACCCAACATTTCTTTCATCATTTTCATCTTGTCATCATTTCCCATCATTCCAAGACCTTTTCGTCCATAACCTCCCATCATTCCAGGACCTTTTTCACCATAACCTCCCATCATTCCAGGACCTTTTCCTCCATAACCTCCCATCATTCCAGAACCCTTTCTTCCATAACCTCCCATCATTCCAGGACCTTTTCTTCCATAACCTCCCATCATTCCAGGACCTTTTTCACCATAACCTCCCATCATTCCAGGACCTTTTCGTCCATAACCTCCCATCATTCCAGGACCTTTCCCTCCATAACCTCCCATCATTCCAGGACCTTTTCCTCCATAACCTCCCATCATTCCAGGACCTTTTCCTCCATAACCTCCCATCATTCCAGGACCTTTTCTTCCATAACCTCCCATCATTCCAGGACCTTTTCTTCCATAACCTCCCATCATTCCAGGACCTTTTCTCCATCCACCATAACCTCCCATCATTCCAGGACCTTTTCTCCATCCACCATAACCTCCCATCATTCCAGGACCTTTTCTCCATCCACCATAACCTCTCATTCCTCCATAGGGCATCTCATCATCATCTTCATCATCATTATCATTTTCATCCATCATACCTGAACTCATCATCTTAAAAAACTTCATCATCTTTTTGAGGTTGTCCATTCCCCCTGAGTTTTCATCTTTGTTCATCATTTCTTTCATTTTCATTAGCATTTCTTTCATTTTCATCATTTTAGATCTCTTCATGTAGCCACTGCTATTAGATTCTTTCATATGATCAGGGCCTTTCATGTAGCCACTGCTATTAGATCCTTTCATATGATCAGGACCTTTCATGTAGCCCCTGCTATTAGATCCTTTCATATGATCAGGACCTTTCATGTAGCCACTGCTATTGGATCCTTTCATATGATCAGGACCTTTCATGTAGCCACTGCTATTGGATCCTTTCTTATGATCAGGGCCTTTCATGTAGCCCCTGCTATTAGATCCTTTCATATGATCAGGACCTTTCATGTAGCCACTGCTATTGAATCCTTTCATATGATCAGGACCTTTCATGTAGCCACTGCTATTAGATCCTTTCATGTGATCAGGACCTTTCATGTAGCCACTGCTATTGGATCCTTTCACATGATCAGGACCTTTCATGTAGCCCCTGCTATTAGATCCTTTCATATGATCAGGACCTTTCATGTAGCCACTGCTATTGGATCCTTTCATATGATCAGGACCTTTCATGTAGCCACCGTTTGGTCTTCTTATGTATCTTTGATTTCCGATTCCACCAAATGACATATCTTCCTCTTCATCATCATCATTATTATATTCATCATCCATCATGTCGGAACTCATCATCTGCAAGAACGCCATCATCATTCTTTGCATTTCATTCATTCCTTCTTCAGTCATGCTACTCTCTTCATTTTCCGGCATTGGATCCGTGTCTTCCAAATCCTCATCCACATCAGTTCCTTTTTCCCCAGGAGGATTCACCTCTCCCGTGTCTCCTTTAATCTTCTCACCTTCCTTAAGATAACGGCACACGAACTCCTGTTCCGGAGGACTCCATGAGAATATGACCTGGATGCAAACCACCAGAATCAACGCGACAACTAACTTCGACATTTTGTGGCCCTATCAAGTTGAAAAGGGCTGCAACAATTACAATCAGTTTAAAGAAGGTTAGTTAAAGGAGCTAAGACGTCATACGCGAATAAGCAATCTTTTTTTGTTTTTCGTTTACCTGCCTAAATGGGCTAACCCTTATTTTTGTCTTTTGGCTGGATTATAAACGGCTGATTAACTACAGCATTTAACTATAAAACGACCGTTGACCATGCTTAAGATTTGCTACTAGACATGAAGAAACCACTGTGCTTCGAATGCTTTTATAAGAAGCAAACTGTTGAGTCTTTCCCCCATTTTGCTTTGCCACTATTTTCTCGCCCTTACAATCTGGTTGTAACAAATTGTGACGTTACTTGCCGCAACTACAGCTATAATGAATTTTATTTTATCTACTGGGATGATGATTTGAACCAGAATTATTTAAAAAATCTTCAGGATCTACTGGGCCGAATTTGTAGTTTGGTTCAAGTTTATACTTTTATTGCAGAGAGACTAAACTTATGGATATCAACAGTAAAAAACAACGTGTTTTACCTATTTATTTCACTGTTTTTGAGGGTGCGATATAAGTACAGATACCTCCAAAGGGAGCAGCTAAAGAAGTTTAAGAACCGCTAAAAGTCATTAGAAGTACTAAACCCGTTCAGTAAAGACTCTCTTACCAAGTTTTATTACTCTTTTTTAAAGAAATTTTCCCTTATTTGATATGTCGGTGAGAACAGCATTAGCTAAGCAGGTTGCTTTACTTTAACTTAATTAGGCGGCGTGATAAAAAAGATTAACATCTCGTAATTTAAAGTAAAATAACCCTATTTCTAAACAGCAATCTAAACTATCAGTAGATACCACCAAATACTTTCCTAGTATCAGACCCAGCGATCAGGCTACCATCACTTATCAGCTATCGGCTCCGATTCAATATTATCGAAAATCTAATATTTGTTTTATTTAATTAGCAACTGGAACCTTTAAGATTAGATGCATGTTTTTTTAACTATCGGACCCCTAAGTTGATTTCATTAATTCTAATGAAGGCCTTAGGTTAGGAGAATAACTACAAACGCTAGAGGTTCTTAGGGCGTCGCACAATGATTTCGTGTCGTATGCAAACTCAAAAAAACGTGCATTTAAAATTATTGTTACAAATAAAACTAATGGATCAATTTTGATTTTCTGTTGCAAGAAAATAAAACTAGTAATGTTCCAATGGCAAGAAGAAAGTTTGAAAAACACTGCCTTAATTCCTTCTGGTGAGTTTCTAAAAAAAACATACTTCTCTGATCAAATCAGAACTCAAGCTACCTAAAAGGTATTTTACTGAGTACACTATAGGTTTAGCACCAAACCTTACTAACTATGGTGGTAATCTAACTAAGACCATCACGAATCACATAGACGTGAAACGACGACAATTTTTGGGGGCAAATAAGTCAGTTATTAGATCGTTAGACTACTTGTAAAATTTTTTCTGAACAAGTAACTTGACTAAATTTTTAAATTTTCATTTTCTATTTTCTTTACAAGAATATTCGATTCTATTTTAAACAGCAAAACATGATCATCGAATATTAACTAAAATATCCTATCGTAAATATTTAAACTAATATGCACATGTGCGTATTATAGAAATAACCACTTCAGAAAGTGTCCAGCCTAACGCTAGCGGCTTATAACCATAGAAGACCGCCAAAAAGCGTTGGTACCAAAATCAGTTGTTCAACAAGGATTGATTTGCACGCAAGATATTGGCGCGAATCTGAATCATGCTTATATATGTCTTATCCCATTTTGTTGAAATCGTTTTAAGTTTTGGCAATTTAAACGATATAAAGGCGTTTTTTTCTTTGCGCTAATCATTAACATCTTCGTAAAGTAGCTTTTGTATTATAAGTAACTTATCTTGCCAATCTAAAACTTTAACCAAATAAACGAACTGTGTGGCATTCTAAAGGTAACTTCTTTATATCTTCACGTTTATACGTTTATTTGTTGCGACACGTTATGACGTAACTTTTTTGACGTCATCTCTGACAATTGGCTTTGCTTAACAAAAAAATTCTATTTTAAAGGTACGCCGATGTTTGGCCCACAATAAGCAATATTCAAACACGCAAATATTACAACAGATTGTGGCCAAGTATATTTGAACAACGCCCAAAATGTGTTTAACGATAACACTTGCACGACTGTTATGTAATAAGGCTGCCTAGCGGCTATCTTCAGACTACACATAACAAACCACAGTACCTTGCATGGCGCGATAAAAGTTGAAAATCTAGTTCTAAAGCTCCCATAATCGTCAACAAAGCACAACATGCATCGCACACTGAAAATGCGTTTTGGCCTAGATTCTGTGAGTGCATTAACATCTCATGACTGTCTAAGTGTCTAATTTAGACCGTTTAATACTTGGTGGGTAATTTGAGTTTGACGGTTTCACATTTTAGTTAACTTAACAATTGTAATACATTTCATTAAATGGCAATAGGTAAGCAATTAAAACATAAAAAATTGTTCTTCTAATAAGCTAATATTACCATCCATTTACAAACAATAGTTAACAAAAATAAAGCCCTGAATGAAAATCATAAAGCTGTACCCGCGTAAGACCTTTTTATATAAGGTTGATGAACAAAATTATGGACGGTTTATTTTAAACAAAATTGGACTGCTTAATTTATGTTTCAAAAAGCTGTACCGGGTATCTCTATCGGCAGTTACGTTGAATCAAAAGTATATCTGAGTATAACTTCTAGAATTAAAAATAAAAACACAAACGTACCAAAATCTTTTAAAACAACCCAATGGGCAAATAATTTATGCTTAAACAATAAATGTTTAAATTTTAGAAGGCGTATGAACTTCGTTTGCTCTATCGGCAGCATTGAAAAGCATGGACTATCTCAGTAAAACTTAAAGAAAACAACGCAACGCATTTGTTGTGTGTAAAATGTTCAATAAAAGTGGGTCGTGGCGTATAAAAGATTAAAATAGCGCTGTCTTAGGGCAAAACAGTTACGTGCGGTAAACATTTTGATCCATTGTCATTTTTTTTTATTTAAACGCAAAACAGCCTCAAAGCCACAAATTACCGCCTTTAAACAGCGATCAGATTACGTCTAAATTGCCGTCACCTTTCACCTAAATACGCGCAAGTTATAGCAGATAAGGTTCACCTTTGGTCAATGAAGAGAAACTCTAAACTACTCGCGCGTCTTCAAGTCTTATCGATGCTAAGTTACAACTTATAGTCGGATACGCGAAACAGGGATTTCCGATAATATCGGACTGGGGTCGCATCGGTGCGTTTTGTATTAAATGATGCACTTGGATTTTTTTATTTTTTGTGGCGGAAATCGCCACAGTGTCGCTAAAACAAATTTGTTCACGAACCCCTGAAATTTCTCTCGCGTATGTGTTTTTATAAATAGGAGTTTGATAAAGTTAAAAATTTAGTTCGGTTCGTCTTATAATAAATTTGTTCCGTGACCATTATTATAGATAACTAAACTCTTGGTAATAAAATTCTACACTTGCCAATATAACAAAAAGTTGGTTTTGAAAACAAACCATCTGTATAACGCCGAATAAATAGGTTTCACGCGTTTGGTTACAATCAACGATTTTAAACTCAAAGTACAGTGCAAGTTTAATAGTGTATAATTGTAGCCACGCCCTAATTAACTTACATATAGTGATTTAACATCAGACGTCTCTCTTTTAAAATTTTTTTTTCCCAAAACGGGATAAAAATTAATTTAAACAAAGTGACGTTCCACAAACACCACGATTCAAACAATACTAAAAAAAATATATGTAGCCCTACATAACCTGGTTACTGACGTACGGTTGTGCACAAGCAAAAAAGCGGCTAAAAATATTCGAAAAAAATATATACTGCGAAAGAACGACAAAAACCTACCATAGTAACATTCTCGGTAAAAAATATAAAAAAAAATGTTTGACGCGCCTAAAAGCTTATACTTCAGCAGGACCCAATTTATACAGCGAGAAACTACAGGTGCATTCGTAAAACATTCAATGTTAAAAGCATTCATACAATTTTAAATGCAACGGGACACAAAACTTCGGCAACCGCATTTCAAAGGGTTCCGTGCTAAGCAACAATTTATATTTTTAAACACGGCGAAACTATGAGTTTTCGTGCTGATTGCGTAAATAAATCACTGCATCTCGCGTAAAAAGAAATCAATAATTCATAACGATGGCTTTAGTTAAGCAACATCAATAGGCTTATTTTTTAACCTGACTATATTCATATAGGAAATGGGCATCGACGACATTCAAATGACAAGTTTTGATTAACACTTGGAATTTGAAAGACTATAACTTTATCCTGCGCTTTCAAGCCCTAATTAAATCTCATAGAACAACACTTGAAACAACTTTCACAGCATAAGTGTACCATCGAACAAAAATAAGTTTAGCAGCGTAGTAAGCTAGCTATTACTCGTCATGCAAACTACCAAGGTGGTTAACACAGCGGCGGCTTTCAATAAACCGTGCATCGCTAACGGGCATTTGTCAAAAACTCGCGTGCATTGAAACAAAACCACAACACGTCAAACTTTGCTTACCTTGTAAAGAGCAGTGTAAAATTATATATCAAAAAATACGGGGCTAATCTAAAACATAGGTACTTTAACGCTGTTTGGGAGAATTAAATGAAATATATATATTAAGAGGGCGTTCGAAAAACCCTCGTAAAACATACGACAAGCTTTATACTTTAAAAAATGTGATATTTTTTATACTGCAACAATTTCTTGAAAATACATGCAAACCCTAACACTAACTACTTTTACAGATAATTTTAATAGGTCCTTGAATGTAGCTGGGCTTCGTATTTTTTATGATTTTTTAAGCTCTACCTGCGTAAAGTTATACTATGGACATTACAACTTAAAACAAATAACAAAACTTGTCCGTTAACATTTCTACAGAAGGCGGTAAAATTTTGGCTTTCAGACAAAAGTAATTTAAAAAAAGATAATTTTACGTCGCAAAAAAACTGCGTGCCCGTAACAGCATACAAGCACCAAACGCCAAACAAAACAAAAGCTCTTTTTATAAGCTTATGTAAAAAATACCAGGCCATAACATACACTAATTAATTATCCTAGCCGGACTTCTAATTTTAATGATGCAATTTTATTATTTTTGCAATTTAGGTGCCCAGTTTAATAACTAAAAATATTTATATCTAAACCGAAATTAACCACAAACTTAGTAAAATTTGTAAAGCCCATAAAGAAGTAGGTATTATTTTGAACGTTTAAAATAACTCCTAATTAATTTTCAACATAGTCATAAACTGACATTTAAAAAAATAGTCGTTTTTTCTTCAACAAACTAACGCGTCTGAACACCCAGTCTTATCTGCTAGAACGTACGGTGGAGCCGGCATTTATAGAGGCACATATGACGCGTGAGGAAAAGGGCATTGGCGGGCGCAAAATAATCAGGAGCCAAGGCAGCCTCGGGCGAAAAACTTAGCTCAACAAGATTTGCAACCGGCCGCTAACATTTTGCAACTAAGTCGGCGCGGCCATTTTAAGCGGCCAGGCTCTATTTAAACGAGGCCAAATACGCGGCCGTTTTACAATATCTGCTTCTTTTTTTTAATTGTTTGTTTAAAAAGTAAGCCAAAAATTTTGGTAGAAAGGGAAACAGGCTGCTTTAAACTCGTGCCTACTTTTTTTAATAAGCATATTTGTAAAGAGACCAGTTCATCGGTATAGACAGTTTGCTTTTAAACGGTGCATGGCGTAAATTAATGAACACAGTTTTAAACAAGGACCTTAAGTAATGCTACCTAATCTTGAAAATAGTAAAACTTCTAAAGTAGACTTGACCAACACTAAGGACATCTTTGAATTCAAACAAAATACAATCCTTTGTCGGCTGTCGAACGTTTAGTTTTCCTTTTTGAAACTTATTTTTAGGCTACCACATAAAGGAATATTGCACAAAAAAAAGGAAACCGTAAAAAATGTAAGGAAACGGCTGCAAGCAAATAACCAAGAGTGTAAACACTTACTTCTTTCAACCGCAAAGATGGCAAATTAGCTAGTCGTTTTAAAAAGAAAAGGGGCTCATTTATTACTTCCTTTTTGAAGTCGTAAAAAACAAGCACATATGTTTAAAAATAGAAATAGAAACGGTAGATTCGGCAGGTATTAAAATTCAAAGATTTAAATACACATGGAAGCCGAAAAGTGTTAAAGGTGACATGGAAACTTGCCTATGGGTCATTCTATATTACTTATTGGTGTTTCTCAACCTTGCCAAAAAATCTTCACTGATCATAAGGCAGTAAGGTAACAATAATAAAGGCAATTTTAATAAATATGGGTCATATATTCGTATTGCTTCAGGAATCTTCTTAAAATTTGGAAAAATCTTGCTAAAAAAACTCCATCTCAATAAACTAACCATATAAGACTAATGCATTCAACTACCCAACCAAATCACACGATCCATAGGTTGGGAACACTGATTTAGATAAGCCCCTAAATGTTTATTAATTCCCTACAGTTTATATTTGCAAAGTGGTCATTTTTACTCCTTTACTTATAGACAATTCAAAAAGGTTCCGGCTTTTGCAAAGAGGCCAATGCAGGTTTGCCAAAAGTGCAGCCGCAAGCAGCTAAGAACTATCACGGACCCGCAGCACGTTTCAACCCAACTCGACGCTTTAACGAGCCAAGATATCTGGAAACGGGACGCTACCAATCACGAAACGAAAAAGTCTAAATTTAGGTATTTTTGTGTTCTGCAAAAATATTGAGTTTTGCCAAAAAAAAAAGTATTTCTATGTTAAGGGTACGATTTATTAAAATGCAAAACAATTTCACGCAAATGTTTTAAAATAAAATTCAGTTTCGATTTTGTTGTTTATGCAAAACGCTGGTCTAACCTTCTTTTTTCGATAATTTTTGTGAAAAATGTGCTGAGCGTTGTCTTATAAATGTGTAACGTTTTCAATTTCTAGCACAGGTTTCAAGTTCGACAATTGTGTACAATGGATGCATTTAGGACATTTTACAAATAGCAGCAGATTTATGTCAAATAAGCCAAAACAGCAAGCACGAAAAAATCTAGGAAAGTTATATTTTGTCTCTTGGGTGAAAACAAACATAAATTATCCGTCTGAACCACGCGGGATTTATTTGTTTTTGTTTTATTCAAAAAACACTTTTAAAAAAGTATAAAATTAAGCCCAAGTATTTAATTTATAGTTGATTTTCAACTTTTTGGTGATTAATAAAAACAATTGTTTTCCTTACATATTATTTAAAAAATTAGTTACAATGAAAGCTTTCGTAACACCGATCTAATATACTATGGAAAAATAAGTTTTAAACGAGCACAGTCATGGTAAAAAGTACAGTCGCCTATTGTTTTGCGACCTTTAACCGACGTATATACAAACTGTGTTTTTTCAAGTCTCGCTAAACTAGGTGATAGGTCATTCTCGAAGACGGGTCGTTGCTTCGCCGTATTTGGGCAGTCAATATTGTTTTGGTAGCTTACTAATTTATTTGTATCGTATTTCATATATTCGCTTTATAGTAAAGTGGATTTTACGCCTAATTTAACAACCAACAAGAAGTGTAACTTGGGTACGAAAATCTATACAGATACAAGAGCCTTCCGATAACAATTAACAAACAAAAAATTCATTCAATTTTAATTAGTTAATTGTCGAATGTTCGTAATTGTAAAATCTTCAACCGCGCCATCAACTGTATATCCAAGGTTTTACCGCTATAAAATATATAATACGAAAAACATTATATTATTAAATAACTTTTTAATTTACGTGAATTACCGCGTGGCCGAAAATACTGTTAAACTCTATTTGACGTGCCAGCAAGCAATAGTTTTTACAGGCTTTACAAAAAAACAAATTTTAAAGACTTATATGGGTTTCATCTGCAGGGCCGTGTTCTTTGCGGGATTAATATTAGGTTTCGTATTGTGTGTAAAGGCTTTTATCTATAACCACATCAACCAGGGCTGCTTACCGTACTCCATTATAGATTTTTGTCTTTTTTTATGGTCTACATATCAGAAAATTATTGTCCTTATAGATAAACTATGCACGGATCTGCAATGTAGCTTAATAATAAATGTCAAAGCCAAAACGTTGAGTAAACCAACAGCATATTGATAAAGAAGTTTTGATACAAAAACCTGTAGATTATACGTATTTATGTTGTCTGATTTTTTAAAAAGCTACAATTGTGAACGCAAACCCATTTCTTTTAATATTTTGGGTGGTTATAGGTCAGGGTAAAAAAAAATAGCAAGTGTTTCTCATGTGTGTGCCTCGAGAGGTTATTAAGTGTGCCGCGAAACGTTTTGTAATTTTCAAAAATACATTATTTGTATTACCAATTGGCATTACGCATGCATTTGAGACTTGAACACGCACTATATATTACAAAATTGATAATATATTAAAACATATATTTTGTCGTGTGTTAGGTCGATTGTAAAGTTACCATATTGTTGTTCTGTAAAAAGTGTACCCGTACCGCAAACTATTTAAAATGTTTAAAGTTAGCCTCTAGCTAAAAACTTTGACAACCACTGCACTACAGACAACTACAATTTAGTTTACATTATACGTAACGTTTTGCGCGGTATCACAGTGACTGTGCATTTCAAAGTAAGCTGTATAGCAAGTAACTGCAAGGTTAGGGAGGTGTATAATACCGAGATATCAAGTGAAAATTACCGGTCTGGCCCACAGCAGCGCCACAGGCAAGACGAGGAAATTTTACGACGAAAATACCACTGATAAGATCTGCTGAGCTTTCAGAAGTCTGAATTAAACCAGCGGGTTCGGGACGGGTCTGAGACCGGCAAGACAATTTGCCAGCCCCTGAAATGAAACGTGATAGGGCATTTGGTCGCTTCTCAAAACTCTATAGGTCGTTATTTTGGGTCACTTAACATAACACACTGACGTACAGGGGTCGGTAGGTTTTCGCAAATTTCAAAGCGGTTTGCTAAACCGTGAATCCCCTTTTTGCATGAAAGCACAAAAACAAGAAGTAGATAAAGTAACTGAGATTAAAAGATTGCCCACAAAACACTTGTTTCCAAACTGATTGACTGACATTCTTAAATGTAAAAAGTTTTGTGGAATAACAAATGCATAACTTAATCCATGCTATTTATTTTCATCTGAAATTGATTGAAAAGATTTTTTGTTATTTTAAAGAACGCTTTTGAAAGTATAAGACAAATTCTTAACCGATGGGCGCAAAATTTAAGGACAGTTTTATATCACGGAATATTTTGAGCTTTTTAAAAGGAATTTGGTTAAAAACCACTACAGCTATTTTAGGCTATATACTGCCTTTAAATTTTATGTGCATGTTAGTGGCAATGTGATGCGAACATCCAATCCTATTTATACGACCTAATTCCAACTTTATACCCAACCCAGCACCTGCTTAATGACTAATTTCCGAAACAAGACATCGAGGAGTTAAACATTGGGCCAAACTGGCAATTAGGCAGCCGGCCTAAACGCTAAATAATGCAATTATATTGGACAATAAGCACGTACAGTTTACAAAAGGAAGAGTTACTTAACGCTACTCTAAGTACATTAGGTCCATTAAACAACGTATGACCGCTGGTTGGCCTTAGCGCAGCCTACGGCGTATTAAGTGCAAGTTTAATGTGGTTTAGCTATTTATTACGTAAATATATGGAAGCGTTTAGTTAATTATGGTGTGCTAAAATCGGCTTTTTCGTTGATTTAAATCAATACCGGCACTGAACCGGTGATTGGATAAATCCGATTGCTTGTAAGAATAAAAATCTCACTTAGCTGTAGTAAACGTATTTTGCACTTGAAATCTAGAAGAAATATCAAGCAAATGAAAAACATGATTTTAAAACTTAAACCAGTAATTATAGATTATTTGGTTATTTAGAGACTGGTTCAAACAAACTTTTATCGCGGAATCCCAATCGTTGGAAACCAGCGTGATTTGCTTTTCGTGTTGTGATTATGAGAAAACCTATTTTAAATTCATTCAGTTGCTTATTGCAGCAAAGCGTTGAACACAGTGTAGTTTGATATGTTCAGTTTTGCGTTTATGCCTCAGCTTATTTATAGCGATTTCTTATTTTATGAAAATTTGCACACCTAATTCCAGTATAATTAGACTTAATTTCGTCGCAAGGTATAGGGTTAAATGTACAAAAAATACACTTTAACACAAAAATCAGTTTAAGGTTTTAATTGAGCCGAGACGCAAAAAGCTTATCTTACATTCAGGCTACTCAACAATAAAATTTCCAGACATCTCCAACGTGCTCTTTAGATTCGCCCCTGTTGGTATACCAAGCAAATTGCAAAGTCAAATCGACCCATATTAGAAGCTTTAGCGCCTCTGGTGTCAACATTTTAACGCTAAACCTGTCGCTAGTGCGGCGCCCGAGTCCAACAACACTTGCTTTCACAAACACAGCACTCACAAACGTGTCCTCAAATAAACTGGTGCAAAACTTTTCCTTACTTTACGAGAAATCCACAGATCTAGCTTCTAGCTTCATTTTTCCAACTGACTTTGAATGGCTTGCACTTCTAAATCTGCTTTCTTGGGATCCAGTCTGTCTAATAAAAACACACATTATTATCATAGAATAGTTTTAAAACAAAACAAAAATACCGAACAGGTTTCAAACAAAACCACATTGTGAATCACCAAAAATAACGCTAACTAAGAAAGTGACAAAAAAAAAAGAGATAAAAAAAGAAATAACTAAGGAAACTTTCGGAAATGCTAAACAAAGGTACTTTTTCATTCTCTGGATTTTTATAGTTATCACAATAAATTTTAAAGAACTAACGTAAGATGTGTTAGGCCACAGTTTTTAAACAAGTATGTTAATGTATGTTTCACAAAAAGTAAGACTGTATTGTTCTGTGAAAAACACAAGACAGAAAATTTACAGCACAAAATTCAGAAAGTTGCACACGTGTTTGGTGATTAACAGCTTGCAAAACAGATTGGTGAAGCACAAATACAAACGGTCACCTCGTCACCTTGACCTCTGACCTTGTCGCATTTTCCCCTGCAAATTAGAGTCCGCCGTTCCCTTCACATAGACTTCCACATTCCGTCTTCCACAGCTTATTAGCTTTTCAAATATTAAGAAGATAACAAAAATAAGACCTCATCTTTTTTTCCTTCTCTTTATCTGGGGTCTTCTTCTTCTTTGCAGAGGAACAGTTTGCCGCTTTTTCACGAGGAGGTTCTGATCAAGAAGAGGCGTCATGAGATTTCTTTCCTCCAGCATTGCTAGAAAGAGGCTGATGAATGGAGTGTAATCGTGGGTGCGACGAGCGTCGTCGATCTTGTATTTTTCGCGCTTTTCCATTTCTTCCTTCAGTGAAGTTCTGCACTTAACGATTTCTTCCTTAAAAGCTGGCAAAATGTTTACAGCGGTAAAAATACTCTCAAGTTTTAATTCTGTTTTTTCATCCGAGTCGACATTGATGGGAGCATTTTGCTGCAAATAGTGACTTAAATTGTGCTCTTTGAGCCAAGTTAAAATACCATCCAGGTCAGAAACGGGGTTTGCTGTTGCTTTTTTATCAAGTTTCTGTGAATTTACACATGTAGCATCAGGTTTTGGTAAATCTGTACTTGGTGTAGTTTCATCATTTTGAGAGAAACCATTGTGTATGTTAGTGATAGCTTCACCAGTTGTATCGGAATGCTGCAAAGCCTTCTTCAAAACTTCCAATTCGTCCGAGTTCAGATTCTGAGTCTCTGCAACTCTTGTTATGATCTGCTTTAACTCAGCGATGTTGTCCATCAGCAAATTAAGCTTGGTACGGAAATGCTCGACCTGACACGGAACAACGGCCATCAGATTATTGCGGATGTCGTGACATTGCTCCCCTCCAGTGGCCACACTTATCCGATCACTGACGACCCTCCGAGCCATATCATGCCAGGTTTCATGATCAGGTAAAGGCCCGTGATCGATAGGATACGGTTTTAGTCCGTCAAGCTCAAATAGATGTCCTCTTAGTGGGAGATAGCAAGTGTAGTGGAATGCTTCCATCGTTTGAGTCGACGAAGTTATTCCATTTGGTTTGTCGGACATAGAATCGGACACCGGGTTCGATTCTGGTCTTGCATGCTTACTGTGGGCCAACGCTAACTCTGGGATGTTTCCGATCGCTAAACCCTTCATTTCTGGACTGAAGTTGTCAGTGTCTATCTGTCAACAAGAGTCAAACTAATGTTAGCATAATGTAAAAAAATTCTTGACTGATTTCAAATAGCATTCCTTATAAAACCTAATGTTGCAAATGGATTTGTACAATTCTGGTGTAATTTGAAATTACTAATAACATTATTTTACTTGGCCCAAAAAGGGTAGAAAGTTAAAAACTTTTTTATAACGAAGTATTTTTAAAGTCTAGTAGGTTACCATTTCTTGATTAAGGGTAAAATGATACTTAAATAAATACAACATATATAATACAAAATATTACATTAGCAACACATCATTCTACAATGTATTTTCAAGGTGTATAAAATATCTGATAATAATTTATACAAAGGATATTTTATTTTAGAGAATTACCTTATAGCCAGTTATGACCTAAAATAATATTATAAATAGTTGCATGTTGGATTAAGATGTAATAAATATACGTAAACTCAAAATACGCACCTTTATCCTTGTAAGTAGCGATCCAAGGTCAATGTCTTCACAATTCAACAAGACACTGATAAGTGCGTGAGTCGCGCACGAGTTTGGGACGACTTGTCGAGCGAAGAACATCCCGTTAACGATCTCATCGTTGGTGCAGAACAAATCGTCGGGCGTCTGTTGGATCTTTCTCCTTGATCTTCCAACTTCGCTCCATTTGAAGAGAAAGATAAACCCGAAAACCTTCCCCTGGATCGGCTTCTGAAGATCGTAAACCTCCTCCACTTGGATCCCGTGAACTCCAAAGTCCTCAACAAGCAGCGTAAAAAGTCCAGGATCGCTTTCCAGCTCTTTCCAACCTCCGACCGGGAGTTGCGTCATTTTGTGTTAGGCTGTGCAAAAAAACTTATTAATAAAAAATAAATTTGGAAAAGTATTTTTTAAACAAAATATTTTCATTGCTTTTCTAAAAAAAATTAAATTGGGAAATAGACATCTTTAATTTACAAAATTAACATTTTATTGTTGTGCTGTTGGTAGTATTATTTACCAATAAAAATATAATTATCAAGTATTTTTTAAGCAAAAAGTATTCTTATCGCTTTTGTTAAAAATCCAAGAAGTGAATGTATATTTCATCTATAAAATTTTTGTCTTTTACTTATTTAACATTTCAAAATATTATCTGTTGTTTTTTCAAAAATGTGATTTGGAGCAATTGTAATTTTCAACTGGAAAGACTCCATTCTTCTGTAAGCAAGAGTAAACATTAGATACTTTATTAATTATTTTTTAATTCAAACATGACTAGTAAGGTGTATACTAGAATTCATAAAATGTTAAATCCACTTACATGATATGACTAAAAAGAGCAAAAAGTAAAGCTAGGTCGTCAATTAGAAAAGTGACTGTCTCTATCGATGGAGCATTAGGCAGGAACAAATATTTGCAGAGAATTGGCAATTAAACCGTAAAAACCTTCATTAAACCGTAAAAATCCTTCATTAAACTGTAAAAATCCTTCATTAAACGAATTTTGGACTCATAACAAATTTTGCAAAAACTTTATTATTATTTTGAAGGAACAATTTATCCGGGTCGGTAGGGATGCTTCGTGTGCACTCATGCGGATCTAAGAGAATCACCGGAATGCGCGCTTGGCACACACACGCGTAACATGCGCGTAAACGTACGCACACGCACGCACGCACGTACGCTTCGCACATTGCTTCTGCTGTTAATGTGGGAAGTTCAGCGCCTACTTTTAACCTATTTATCACCTACTTAGATGGCCTTGAAATCACAACAGCAGTATATAAGCAGCGTGTTGCTTTTCAACGGTTTTATAAAGGGCTAATTCGTTAACTAAATTAATTTCTGAACGGTGAATTAATTTCACTTATTTACGAGTTCATTTCGTTTATTCGAATGATATTTTCGTTTAATTGAATCCTTAACTTTTGTTAGCTTTCTAATTTTTGTTGCAAGTCCGTACTTAACTTAATTTATAAATCGTTCGAGTAAGACCCAATTATCTTGATTTAAATTGGTGTTAGATCTTTTTTATATAAATATATTTCATTAAATAAAACTAATAAGATATGCATGAGATGTTGTCTTGTACCATTAGTTACTAAATAGGCTTTTTCCAAAATATTTTTATTATATAGCATAATATGTGCTACTTAACTGTTCTAACAACTTATTCCGGTAATCTTCATCATTAAAAAACAAAACATAAAATCAGGAGAAATTCTGTTCTACAAATAAAGAAATTTATTTAAGTCACTGATTGAAATAGTTAAAAAAAGTACTTGCTAGGACTGAAATGCCTTAAATCTAATTTATTTTGTGTTGTCTGTTTCAGGTTTATCTTACTGGTGCTAATATAATAACTTAACCAAGTTAAGTTACAAGTGAAAGGTTTATCATGATTGAGGTGTTTCACTCGGCCGAGAAAGGCAGAGGTCTTTGTACGAAAGCAAGAATTAATCGCGGTTCGGTCGTCTTATCGTGCGACCCGTTTGTCTACAGCCTGTCAAAATCACAGAAAGGAATTCGGTGTGACCACTGCCTCAAAATGTAAATTTACCAATTATTTTATTATGAATAAAACTTAAAATTAAGTTATTGGCCAAGCATAATATTTAAATGATTATTTAGGACTTTTATAACATTCTGTGTAATAATGTAAAATTTGACCGCATTATTAAATTTGGGCGCTGGTCTAGAATCCTACCACAGTTCTAAAATCAACGCACAAAATTTGAGTTAGGATGCGGGTTAGCGTTTGGGTGTGGGTGGGTCAAGTATTATTATATTCTTTATTTAATAATAATACCTGACCGACTCTAACCCAAACGCTAACCTGTACCCTAACCCAAATGGTGTTTCGTTGTGGTAGGATTCTAGACCAGCGCCTAAATTTGTTCTATCTAATTCATGTTAGTTTTTCCTTTTGTGTCAAATTTTAAAAGGTTAATGTTAGCAGACGTTGAGAGATTCTCTCTATATATAATGCTGATTTATAACATAATGTTTAACATACTATATTTGGTCAAAGCAACCTACCTGTTGTTTTTTCAGAAATCTAAAAGGTCTATACATTTGTTTTTCAGACAAGAAACCTTACTTCGTTGTTCAGGATGTAAGTTCATGAGATATTGTGACCGAAAATGCCAGGTAACTATAAAAATACTAGACATACTAATTACAAGTCTTTTAAGACCTAACTAAAATTTAGTCATTTTATGGAATTTTTAAGAGAAATGTTGAATATACTGCTGCTGACTGGCATTGTAAAATTGTTCATATGACAAAGATATTGTTATACCTACTAATGTTTCCATGACCTTTTCAGGTAAACTTCATCAAGGCAATGAACATAAAATTAGGAACAATATTATTTGCAAGTAATTACACTTAAGATAATGCTTTGACTTGGATGTTTTAGTTAGACAAAGTCGGAATATCCCATATAGAAGTGGTTAACATTTTGAATGTTTCAAATATCTTCCAAAGATGTTAAAAAACAAACAGCTATCCAATATTTTGAAAATGAATAAAGAGATTTTTTAAATGTTAAAAATGTGACCTACTTGCATATTGTTTATCATTGTTCAAGCACTGTAGCTGAAAAAAATAATTTTATTCACTTAATTTGCAGTAAATTATGTTTATTTTTGTAGAAAGGAGCTTGGCACCAACACAAACCTGAATGTGCTGCGCTAAAACGAGTTTCCCCAAAAATTCCACCAGATTTTGTGATTTTACTCAGCAGAGTATTATGGAAATTGGTAAGTTTGAAGTGTTCCTTTATTTGGGAATTTAGGGATGTCCGGTACTTGATATTCAATTCCGTCATTCTGATGCCTATAGCCAATATATCCGATCTAAAACCAATGACACCAGTACTTTGCACAAACAAGCAAATATTGAAATGTATAAAGGCATTTTTGCCAGGTTATTAGGCAAAGTTTGCTGACGAGTTGAGAATTTATCAACCTCCGGGTGTTAGCCTAACATTTTTTTGATCAATTGGTATCAGATCGGCACCTATTTCAACCGTAGTATCGGACAAGTAATAATGCCATCACTCAACATTGGTATCGGCTCCAATCCGATATTATTGGCTTCCCAAGTATATAATTTATTTATGTAAAAATCTGATTATTACTACCATTGCAGGAAGATTCAATGGACGATAACAAGCCTGAAGACCTAATTTCCATCGTGGATTTGGAATCAAGTAAGTTGGACTAATTACTGATGGGGTGCAAACAGTTGTGTAGCTGTTCACACCATTTTATTTCACACTAATTTTTCACAGCTATATAATGTGGACAGAAGTTTAAAGTAGTATTTATTCCTACATTTTGCAATGTCATAATTATATAAGTCAGAGTTTTTTTTCAATGAGCTATAATTTTAACTTTTTAAAATTACTAATAAGCCTGTTAAGTGTTTTACTCTAAAAAATAAAGCCATCATTTTTTTAAACAGCTAAATAGGCTTAAGGTAAAATGGTTTGAAATCCATGTGGCTCTCAAAATGTATCACATCGTAATATTTTGCATTGATGTTACAGACAGAAAAACAACACTACTATGGCTTTAAAAGTTTGTGGCGCTCTTTAAACAGTAGTATAAAGGCACAGCAAAACGGTGCTCATTATTTCTTGGAAATTTGTTGACAACTTTGGATGTCACTTCTATTTCTGTCAATCCTTTTCTGTTTAGAAAAAAGCTTTGCTATCATGCAAGCAAATGCAATTAAACAAAGTTATAATAAAACAATAAACTGAACTTGTCATCATTATTCAAAGATAAAAAATAATACAAGAATGAAAAATATTATTTTTTCTTAATTTAAATGATTTTATAATTCGTTTCAAAGACAATATACATAAACCTATTTTTTAAACAGACTACAGTCGTTTAACGGACGCCCAGAAGGAGGGTTTGGGTTCGTTTGTGGTCGTGCTTCATTCCTACTGGGGCCAGGGAGCCTTACCCCTCCAAGTTCCCGACATAAAAGCTGTTCTGGAACTTTGTGCCAAAGTAAGAACTCAACAACTGAATGCTTAACTCCTCGTTCTAAATTAAAGGCTTTGTTGATTGAACCAAATAACTGCAATTTCCTGCGCTACACGAGTTTTTAGTGTATATGAAAATCTTACTCTATCTTTCAATATTAGAGAAATGTTTAATTTAAGGCTTTTTTTAAATGTTAAATCAGATCTTATTTCTTTTTCTAAAATTGTATGAGATACAATTACTTGAATTACTTCAGTATAAATAGTGTATAAATATATATATATTGCTTTATTTTTTCAGATAAAGAATAATAGTTTTGCTATTTCCGATGAAGAAATGCAATCTGACATTGGGACAGGAGTTTACCTAAGGTAAGATGAACAACAAATGTTAAAACAATAAACTTAGTAATTCAGTGCTTCCTTAAAATCAAAACTGTGGGCGTTGTCTGCCTTATTCCGAAAATGTTGCACTGAATATGTTAAAAATGGAAATCACCTTGACCCTTGCAAGATAAATGTCGACCTTAATTCCCGATCAGTAACAGCAAAATAATTAGCAAAGCTGGCAATTCAGGTCAGACACATTAACCAGATCTTAAAAGATATATATATATTTCGCCAACTAAGGCATCGTCAGTATATCGTAATTCGAATGAATCTGATTCAATTGTTAATGAAAAATATATGAATGGCTGCATTATAGTTCTTACATAAGCCTAAAATCCAATAATTTAGTTGTTCACTGCACTCAAAATACCAGTTTCACAATTGTTGGAAATACATATAGATGCTATAGATTTGTTGAATGGTAGATTATCTTTTTTATTTTATTCTACAGTTGCAGTCTTCTTAACCACAGTTGCGAGCCAAATTGTGTGGCAGAATTCGACCGAATGAGACTCAACATCCGAACTTTGAGGGACATCGAAAAAGATGAAGAGGTTTGTGAACTATATGGAACTGTAACGAGTAAAAATGTAAAATGTGACAATTGGAGAAGTAAAAATCTGTTATTAATTTTGTAAATGACTGAGGCAGATTTAAACAGATTTAAAGTGCAGACAGATTAACATTTTCTATCGGATAGTCAAGGCAACTACATATTTTTATTAAACAACTATAAAATAAGTGCAAAAGAATTAAAACTTATTTAAGTAAGTCATTTCAAATCATGTCTAAATCTACTAGAAATATGATGACTAAAAATATACCATATACTGTAATGTCTTAATATTAATAGTTTTGTAATGTACAAGGGTGCATTTAAGTCTCACATGCTTTCATGTATGCGTGTTTCTAATACAAATAGGTCTTAACCCTCATAGAAATATTATAACTATGATAACACGATTACTACAATAGTTATCAACTTGCAATTTTATTTCAGCTTTTAATCAGCTACATTGACCTGTTTTCCCCGAGCGCCGACAGACAAGAAGAGTTGATGTCGGTTTACAGATTCAAATGCCAATGCCACGCCTGTAAAACACATAAACATGTAAGTGAAACCCAGGTCAAAGCATCAAAGGTCAAAGCATCAACATTTAAAATGGCTGTATATATACTTAGGCTTAGAATCAGGCCTTCTCACTGTGTTAAAATGGAATAAAGAGATATTAGAAACATTCAAAATGCTACCTACTTTTGTATGGACTTGATATTCTTACTACGTCTTACTACAACCTCCATCCATTATGCTCAAAAGCTGTGATGTTTTTAAACTATGGTATCTTGTGCTTAATAAAGAAAGACAAGTTATAATTTGACAAATATCTTGAATTTGGACTTTAATTTAATAGTACATTCAGTAAGATTAAAAAATATTTTCGCAAAATAGACTTTGTATTCAATATTTTAAGCAAACAGTGTGGGTTATTTATATATATACCTTAATGTAAAATATAATAGTAAAACAGTTTTTTGTTTGTTTAGTTTTTTTGTTTTGTATCAAGCTTTGATGTTAGATATATTGGTCCCATTCTAAATTTGAAAATGATGTGGCACTGTTTTAAGACAAATTGTATAAAAATCTTGAATTCTGTCATTGATTTTTTAAGAGGATATTTGTTTTTGAACTTTAGGATTTAGCGATGTTGCAAGATTTCGATTGCTCACCGATGTCGGCCTCAAAAATTGAGTCGGTGAAAAACTTCTTGTGCGAACTCCATGAATTGCGAGACAGTGGAAACTACGGAAAACTTCTCGAGCTTACCGAGGGATACATCAACCGAAAAACTCTCCCCACCCAAAACGTCTACATGGCTAAGGTTGGTCTCTCAACAGAAAGTGTGTTGTAATGTTACAAACAATATTTCATTTTTTGCTGTTTTTTTAATTAATATTATTGACTTGAATACCTGCACTGTGTGTTAATTGTATATGCATGGCTATGGATATTACTACAGAATTTGGTTTAACAATTTTGCTTTTATTGTGTGAGGTCACAGGTTACTTATTTAACACGGCCCCCTAAAATAAATTTGTTTGCATGAGTTTTTACAGTCTGCATGTTTTTTTTTAGGAATTGCGTCATAAATTGACTTATAAATTTGATGATATTTTTAAATGAAACAATTATGTTCATTATCTTCAGTAGAAAGAGAGTGACCCAAATTCATCACTTTTTAAAGATTTCACTAATGTTTTAATTAGGCTTTCACAGACCCTTTTAAACTAGTTCTAGTTCAAAGAACCCCTAGGTTAAAATGTTCTGTTACCTAGTGAATAAAAAGCTATAGATTCAAGTAAACACGTTTTATATTAACCTATTAGTGCAATTTTCTTTAGTTTTACCATAGCTATTTTCCCATTTGATTTCTATCGTTTTCTCGTAAACAACATCAAAACTACTCACTGATATTTACCAGGTGCTTGACTTTGGGATGGATGCTGCGATAGAACGTCACAAGCTCGACCTTGCCTTCCACTACGGAGCCCTGACCCTCACTGCATACAGGTAATACTGTAATATTTGAAAAAAAAAGGATAAAGGGGTTTGTAAAAATTGTGGAACTGTGATGAGTGAATATAAAAAATCTGACGATGGGAAAAGTGTTCATTTAAATATTGTTAGTGGGATGACAATGCTTTTAAAAACTATAGTTTGTCACAAGTAAAGTTATCTTTACAAACTTTAACAAAAAAGCTACAGTCTACTAAAATTTCCCAGTTGTCAGCACTCGCCCTTATATCAACTTCGAATTAAGCTGATCCACCAAGGACTCTCGTCCTGCTTTGTATGCAAATGTTTGGCCAAATGACTTTGGTTCGCTCTTTGAAAGCGCCTGGTATCATATTACTGGAAACATGTGAAACATTATCGTTGTTTAGTTCACCTTTGATAGGCAAAATTACAGATAAACATGTGCTTTAGTAGCTTGATGGGCTACTGTAAATCCTCTAAAAATGAAGTTGTACATACCAATAGGATACAAAGCGCTTTAAGTTTGTCATTATCGTGGGTTAGTGCGCTTTAGAAGACTAAATTCCAGGTATACACATGTCTGTAATCCAGGGTCACGAACTACGACCCGCGGGATACCGCAAAGTATATTTTATATGTTGTCGGGTGCAATTCTAAACTAAAATTTTTGTATGTTCAGAAACAAGCAAATAATTAAATTGGCTTCAATGTTAACGTTATAAAAATTCTTGCAGCTTTATACGCCGCAAGTTTTTTAAAGGCGTTGCAAAAAAAAGTTGGTTTACAGACAGGTTTTGAATCATATTAATTTTGATGCTATCCCCTTGATTTTTCCGTGTATTTATATTTTACTTTTTTCTTGTAGAAAATACCTGCATGAGTGTCATCCAATGACCGGGCTACAAATCATGAAACTTGGTAAAACACTTCTTTACTCGATGAAGGACGAGGATGCCTTACAAATGCTACTTGAGGTTTGTTACAAGTTCTAAATTAAACAGATTTACGTCAATAATTGCCGATTTACAGAGTAGTTATAATATTTGTCATTTAAATGCGCGTTATTTTAACTATTTAGTTGTCATAGCTTCCTCAACATACAAATCACGAGGCCGTATCGTGAAAATAAACGTAGTGTATTTTTTAAATTATAATAGTTTAAGTTACAAAAAGTTTTATTTTTTATGGTGTGGTAAGACGCTCGGCACCTTTGGACTAAAACGTCTTCATTAAAATGGGCTAAGGCATAAACTAGAACGTAATTTGTATCTCCAAAGGCGGGGAAAATTTTGCATTAACAAAGTAAAAACAGGCAAAAATATTAATTTGGGGGCCTTGTCCATATTCCCCCCTGTGTACCCACCACTGACCGATAGTAATTTTTACTGCAACATCTATTTTTTGCTAAAATCCCTTCTATTTCTCAGTCTCTCAAAATCCTGCAAGTGACGCACAGCAAAGACGGGGCCGTGATCCAAGAACTGCGCGAGATGATTGCGCAATGCCAGGCCGAACTACGTCACAAGGATAGAAAGAAGTGACGTCATCGACACAGTAGTGACGTCACTCGAAAAGCGTGCTAGATTTGGCGGACGACGTTTCATAACTTATTCTCTTTTTTTAGTTTCTTTTTCCGTTGCATTGTTGCCATGACGTCATATATCGTAAGGCGGTGCTTCTAAATTTTATTTGGAGATATTTTATTCGTAAACAATTTAAAGATTTACTGGAAAAGTTGTTAGGTTCGAATATTTATCGATATTGTACGGCGAACGGTTGGGTTCAAAACAGTGCTTCTCAAAATTTTGCGGTGAGAATAATTTTATTTTTCATTTATCTTCATTTTATACGAAATGATTAAATTTTGGACACTCCAAAGTTTTTCATGCAAGTTAACCGATTGTGTGTTCACGATTACACTAAAATGCTAGTTTAACTATATATTTTTTGTCGAATCCCAAAATGTAAATAAAAATTGCGTGTAGCTATAATATGTCTTAAAATCGACTTGGTAGAAAATCAAAAAAACGCAATTAACGATTTATAATAATGCACCCTGTAAAAATTTGAGAAGCACTGTTTTTACTTAGCAACCAAACAATAAAAACACTATATCTTAGTTCTTACCAATCCCACCAGAAGCGACCGCCCTACACAGAGCACACCGTACAAAGCAAGTAGTTGTCAATTAAGAAGGCAATCATAAAAGTGCGTTTTAAGTTGTTATTGTTGTTGTATTTCTTGCGGCATCTGAAAGATGCAGTTTTTTACGTGTGGTGCCAATTAAGTTGTTTTTCCGTTTTTTATTGCGAACCCCGTTTCCCAAAAACGTCCTTTCACAGCAAATATAGCTGCACAAATGTATGTAGCCCCCCCCCCCTGAAAATGTAAACATTCGTTGTTTCTGTTCTCTTCAAATTTCCCGTTTAGTGAGAATCCTTCAATATGACCATTTTTTTAATTCGTTTGATGAAAGTGCTCGCAGTTTTGAAAACCTGTTGAACATCGTGTTTCTTTACTGACGAAATATTATTACTTTCCACCAAAGTTGTTTTGCGTGTGACTTATTGCAGCGTCCCAGTCAAGTCATTGATATCAAAATAAACGTTAAACTATATAAATTAGCCAGCTCGTCCGAATATGAACAACAACTTAAAAAACTGTTTCCCTACCGATTCAAAAAGCCTTCTTACCAGACAATGACCCTCTTTGACAAACCGCTTAAATGTATTCAAACTTAGATTGAGGTCACATATTGGTGCCAATCATCGAACCGTAATCTTACGTTCCCTAAGGTTACTTTTTGGACGCCCTGTTTTGTCACTTTGTGACGTCATGTTTGAGATTTTTTCATCGTTTCGGCAAGAAACATTTTCCAAAACGGTCCGAGTGGCGTTATAAATTTGCAGGTATGCCGTACGGGTGAAAAAATGTTAAAATGTTTACAAAACTTTTCTGTTTTAACCAGGTCATCCGGCCAAATCCGTAAATGTATTGGAACAACGATTTCAGTTGCATATTGGGTCACGACAAATAACAATTAGCACAAGTTTTCTAACGAAATTGAAACAATCATATATACACATACACAATGTATTCTGGGTTCAATCCCATGGATATACTGGCCAACGATAACGGTACCCATATATATTGTGAAGTTTTCTAATTTTAGACATCCCGTTATGACGTAACTTTGTGACATCGTCTCTGAAAGTTTTTACGCGTTACTGTAAGAAATTTTTCTATCGTTCCAGTAAAAAGTACGGTATTTAAATTTTTGTGATTTTTTATGCTAAAAGAAAGTCTTTATGGGTTCCTGTAAGAAATACATTTAGGCTACTTTCACGTTTCACTACTAGATCACAGCAAAACAAAAAACGGCGCCAGTTAGGTTAAAATACCCCCCGGCCCCGCATCTTCCAAAAGGCGCCAACGACTTTGCCTTGGTGCAAAGGCGAGGGTCAAAAATGTTAGTGTCAAGACCCAACGCGTTAAGAAACAAGGCGCAACTGTGATGTAACAATAGCTGGGTTAAAGTTCACGTGTCTGAGTGGAGCCGAGCTGGGATGTTGTTTTGTCGCGAGCGGCGCTTTATTGCCGACAACAAACGCGAAAAACGCCGCGGCAGACCTGTGATGTCACAAATACGCAATTGTTGACCATATATTGTGATTTTTTGAGAGGCACCCATTGTAACTAACGGGACTAACATAATAGGCATATTTTATGTTTAACTTGGATATTTTCGGAAATATTAAAGCTTTTAAGATGAGATTTTTACGCATTTACCCCATTGAACAGTTGAATTGCTAGATATAAAAAACTAAACCATTTCTGAAATACTACTATTGTTTCATGAGTCTAATATAGGCCTATTGTTGAAATAGTATTAGCGTAAAGAGTATAACAAAAAAAGAGATTATTTATAATGCTAGCTATTAAAAATTAAAGATAAGTAGTTGTTTTAAGTTTTTGGGTTTTTTAGATTACCTTTTTAGACGCTATTTTTTGTAACTTTGTGACGTCATCTCTGAATAACGGCGCGGGGCGGCGTTTCGATAAATAAATTTGCAGGTATGCCGTACGGGTAAAAAATGTTTAAATGTTCACAAAACTTTTCTGGTTTAACCAGATCATCCGGACAAATCCTTAAATGAATTGGAACAACGATTTCAGTTGCACATTGGGGCACGACAAATAACAATTAGCACAAGTTTCCTGAGGAAACTGAAACATATACAATGTGTATTCTGGAGTCGAACTGGCCAACGATAACGGCGCCCATATATATTGTGTGTTTCCTAAAGTTGAAAATTTCAGACGCCCTATTATGACGTAACTTTGTGACATCATCTCTGAAAGTTGTATGCGTTCCGGTAAAAAGTACGGTATTTAACTTTTAGTGATTTTTTATGCTGAAAATTTTTATGGGTTTCTGTAAGAAATACATTTAGGCTATTTTCACGTTTCACTCCTAGATTGCAACAAAACAAAAAACGGCGCCAGTTAGGTTAAAATACCCCCCGGCCCCGCATCTTCCAAAAGGCGCCAACGACTTTGCCTTGGTGCAAAGGTGAGGGTCAAAAATGTTGGTGTCAAGACCCAACGCGTTAAGAAACAAGGCGCAACTGTGATGTAACAATAGCTGGGTTAAAGTTCACGTGTCTGAGTGGAGCCGAGCTGGGATGTTGTTTTGTCGCGAGCGGCGCTTTATTGCCGACAACAAACGCGAAAAACGCCGCGGCAGACCTGTGATGTCACAAATACGCAATTGTTGACCATATATTGTGATTTTTTGAGAGGCACCCATTGTAACTAACGGGACTAAGCATAGTAGGCATATTTTATGTTTAACGTTGGATATTTTCGGAAATATTAAATCTTTTAAGATGAGATTTTTACGCATTTACCCCATTGAACAGTTGAATTGCTAGATATAAAAAACTAAACCATTTCTGAAATACTACTATTGTTTCATGAGTCTAATATAGGCCTATTGTTGAAATAGTATTAGCGTAAAGAGTATAACAAAAAAAGAGATTATTTATAATGCTAGCTATTAAAAATTAAAGATAATTAGTTGTTTTAAGTTTTTGGGTTTTTTAGATTACCTTTTTAGACGCTATTTTTTGTAACTTTGTGACGTCATCTCTGAATAACGGCGCGGGGCGGCGTTTCGATAAATAAATTTGCAGGTATGCCGTACGGGTGAAAAAATGTTAAAATGTTCACAAAACTTTTCTGGTTTAACCAGATCATCCGGACAAATCCTTAAATGAATTGGAACAACGATTTCAGTTGCATATTGGGGCGCGACAAATAACAATTAGCACAAGTTTCCTGAGGAAACTGAAACATATACAATGTGTATTCTGGAGTCGAACTGGCCAACGATAACGGCGCCCATATATATTGTGTGTTTCCTAAAGTTGAAAATTTCAGACGCCCGTTATGACGAAACTTTGTGACATCATCTCTGAAAGTTGTATGCGTTACGGTAAAAAGTACGGTATTTAACTTTTTGTGATTTTTTATGCTGAACATTTTTATGGGTTTTTGTAAGAAATACATTTAGGCTATTTTCACGTTTCACTCCTAGATCGCAACAAAACAAAAAACGGCGCCAGTTAGGTTAAAATACCCCACGTATCTTCCAAAAGGCGCCAACGACTTTGCCTTGGTGCAAAGGTGAGGGTCAAAAATGTTAGTGTCAAGACCCAACGCGTTAAGAAACGAGCAGCGACTGTGATGTAACAATAGCGGGGTTAAAGTTCACGTGTCTGAGTGGAGCCGAGCGGGGATTGTTGTTTTGTCGCGAGCGGCGCTTTATTGCCGACAACAAACGCGAAAAACGCCGCGACAGACCTGTGATGTCACAAATGCGCGCAATTGTTGACCTTTGGCGAATGAAATATTGTGATTTTTCGAGAAGCAGCCATTGTAACTAACGGGACTAAGCATAGTAGGCATATTTTATGTTTAACGTTGGATATTTTCGGAAATATGAAAGCTTTTGAGATGAGATTTTTACGCATTTACCCCATTGAACAGTTGAATTGCTAGATACAAAAAACTGAACCATTTCTGAAATACTATTGCTGTTTCAGGAGTTGGTTTAATATATAGTTATAACGGTATTAGCGTTAAAAGTATAAGAGAAAAGGGGATTATTTAAATGCTAGCTATTAAAAATTAGAGATAAATAGTTGTTTTAAGTTTTTCGGGATATTCTAGATTACTTTTTTCAGGTTGCCATAGAAATTTAACGTTGTTAGGAACGCTATATTCGCAGACAAGTCATTTTTTTGCAAACTCTCATCTTGTTTTGATCAAAAGTCGTGTTTTGCGTCGATCAGTTACGTTAAAAGACAAAAGACGGACTTAACTCGATAACCTAATCGCATTTAATCCAATGTTACTCGATATCTTTATCAGAGTATCATTGGACGCGATTGGATTATTGAATGGAAGAGTCTGGAACTGTTGTTGACATGGTTTAGCTGCTTTTAGTTCCTTACAAAATGTCAGTGGTTTCCGTTATATATGTATTACAGCTATTAATATTTTTTCTTTGGAATATAAAATTAGGTAGAATTTTGATCGAGTATTATGTATTCTTTTTGTATCGTAAATGAATCACGTTTTCTTTTCAGTAGCAAATCTTGTTGAGAAAGTGTTTTACTGATTGAATCTTAATAAGGAAGTGATGTAAGAGCGATTTAAATGACTCTGCTTAACGGGTAAATAGTTTCAGAAAGTGCCTATAGGCTATTGGACCAGAAAGCTACTTTACGCTTGCACTCGTTATTGATTATACATTGATTTGATCTACTTTGGTGGATCCCAATATATATGTTAAAAAAGGTGTGTTAGTTAACCTAAGCTGTTGAACGGAATACAGAGCACTTACACTTGAAGAAGACACTTTAAGATATTATTGACCTGTCCTAAAGGTCCTATGTTTTGTAATCAATTATATGTTTCTTTGTATTATAGTCTTTTGCTTGGGGTAATATGGCATTTTTGTTGCAAAGAGGCTTGTGCATTGACTATTTACAATTTTGGCGCTGGTCTAGAATACTACCACATTGTTGTCCAGGGGTTTATATTTCTAACAATATTTGGGTTCGAATGGGTCAATTTATACTTTTAGATTTATTTCTTCCTTGCAATTTCAATTGTGACGACTTGGTAAAAAAGTGGTACGACGCTAGACCAGCACTAAAATTGTATTTATCCTATTTGCCAAAACCTATAAAATAGGTTATCAAAATAAATATTTAAAGACTGATTTTATTATTATTTAAACTTGTGCAATGCTACTAACTGGTCTCAAAAAACAAGCTACTTGCAAATCCCAATATAAAGTTTATGTAAATGTAAGCATAAATAAACAAAATAGTTTATAACTAAAAGTAGAGAAAAATCATGGTTAGCAACATCCTTTCTTTGACGAACTTTGTGTTTTATTGAGATTTAATCGACCATTCATTCTCCCAGCTGCTGGTTCATTCCAAGCTTTTTTCGATGCGCAAACTTTTGCTGAAAAAAACATATTTGATTATAATACATATTGGGAAATGCTAACAACTGTTTTTATCAGAGTTTATATACTTAACACAGTGATGCATATCGTCAATTAAAATATGTACTGTGTTTGAAATATTTATCTTCTTATTATATTTTAACCTAACTATAAAACACTTAACTTGAACTTTAAAAGTTAGTAGAGCCATGATCACGGTATGAGTTCGTGAGTTCGAACCTTATCACAGGCTAGAACACTAAACCATTTCTGAAATACTATTGCTGTTTCAGGAGTTGGTGTAATATATACTTAAACTGTATTAGCGTCAAGAGTATAAGAGGAAAGGGGATTATAGAGATAAATAGTTGTTTTAAGTTTTTTAGGATTTTTTAGATTAAATTTTTCAGGTTGCCATAGAAATGCCACGTTGTCAGGAACGCCATATTTACAGACAAGTCATTTTTTGCAAACTCTCATCTTGTTTTTATAAAAAATGCCAAGGTTGAGCTAGTTGATTTTCTTGCCTGACCTTGGCATGTCGTGTCTTTGAATTTTAATGTTACGTTTAATTTTCTGATAGTTGCATGAAAAGTATTATGTAACTAGTTCAGTCTTATTTAGCTTTACAGAGTTCTGTAACTTACCGATTTCTAAGAAGACATTGTCGACATTTTCCCCAGTTTTTGCTGAGGTTTCTGTAAATAGAAGATTCCTTTCTGTCGCATAAGTGCCACCATCCTAAAAAAATAAATATTTCTTTGTATAGGTGTTTGGTTAAATCAACTTTTACCAATTTTTTTTATTGACTTACTTCATAAGGCACAGATCTGTACACCTTTCGGTCTGATTTATTCCCCACCAGAGCAATTACAGCAACTGTATCTGCATTCTCCTTAATTTCAGCGACCCATTTCTTTGCACGGGTAAAACTGTCCTGAAAATTAGGCCATCTTATTTTCCATGAACCACAAAAAAAAATGCACTTACTTATATTGTTTAGAAAATTATTGTAACACTAGGTTGAATTTGTAAGACAGGATTTGTAATGATTTGACTAGTAAAGAGCTTAAACAAAATTGACTTATTTTTGAAAAACTGGCCTAAATTATATTGTGAATATGTAAAACTTTAGTGTAAAGACAGCAAATCATTGATAACAATGTTTTCATTTTTATTAGTCTTTTGTTATATAATTCAGAAAATTGGGTTAAAACATGCTTAATTCATGTAAAATGTGTAAATATCTAACATTGTCATACAAAATTGGACTTAAAACTGTTGATGATGTTATCCTATTTGTAAATATAAATAATATGTTATGGTGTATCCATGTATTACGACTCAGTGTGTTATTCCTTGTGGATATTAACCTTTTTTAGCCACGCCCTACCTGATGCTTTTTTTACCACTTGGTTTCTAAAGAAATAATTTTCTCAAATTTATTTATATAGTAGCCACAGGTTTGGATTATAGGTTGATATATTGTGGCAAAGCATGAATATACCTTAGTCGGCCACAGTATTATTAAACTTGTGTTAATTTTTTAATTCTGCGTCAGACCTAAAAAGTTGTAGCGCAATATTGATAAAATAGTAAACTTTATCGTTGTTTGTTTACCATCAGTCAATTAATAAAAAGGTAATCGTAAAAAATGTTAAAATGTTGTCTAAACTTGTTGATAAACAAAAGAAACGTTTAGAAATATTATTGTGATGCCTAAAGATGCAAAATTAAGATTTGTACCAGGTTTGTGACATCATAAACAATCAGTGCGGCGTGAGCCCCTCTGTAGTACATCGGAACAATGCTCTGAAATCTTTCCAATCCTGCCGTGTCCCAAATGTCAAACTGGAGGATTTTATTGTCTATTGACACTTTCTTCGTTAAAAATGATGCTGTGCAAATTGAAAGAATAGTTAATTGCAAACATGGACATTTTTCAATCAGTAGATTGATAAAAATATAAAATTTCAAGGTGGTCTAGAATTCTACCACTTTTTCTACAAGAACGAAATAAGTTGTCAAAATTAAAATTGTACCCAAACCCAAACTCGCACTCTAACCTAAATAATGTTAGCAATATATCGGACGTAAATATGGTAGGATTCTAGACCAGTACCAAAATTTAAACAAATAATTTTTTTTAAAAGAAATTAAATTGTGTCTTCATTATATTTAAAATTCTTTTATGTTTGGGCAGTTGTTAAACAAAACTGTAAATTTTTTAATTTGAATCATTTTTTTTCAAAATTATTGCCAAACACATTATATGAGAAATTTATTACTAATTAAAAATAAAGACATAGTAGAAGAATATAGAAGAGCTGTTACCTCCTATTGTGCATTTGTAGTTGTCCTGGAAAGTGTTGTTCACAAACTGAAGTACCAAGCTACTTTTGCCCACAGCCTGTTCACCGACCATTACCACTTTGCACTTGTACACGTCATCCAACTTAGACTTGCCTTCCATTTTAATCGCTAGTGATTTAGAAGTCAACTGATATCATTTTATTTTATCTAAGCATTTAGCAACAGGTCTAATATATCACTTATAGTACTTTTCTGATAGTGAAAGCAGCTTTTTTAACAGTTTTCTAACTAGTTTCTGTTTCCAATATTGGCATTGAATTAAAGTAATAATATATATTTATATGCTTAAATGCAAAAGTATTTCCTAGAAATGTAACAGGATTTTTTTACAATTGAAGATAATTAATTTAATTTAGGTTAAGATGTATAAAAAAATCTTAAAATTTCACAAATACGGTAACATACACCAAAGTAATAAAATGTTTAAATAAAATATTAACAACATGGGCATTTCATTTGTTAAACCATCTAAATACTAATACAAGATTAGATGCCTAAGCTGTGATACACAAACATTAATTTCCATATGTCAACAGTTGACTCCAATATCCCAAGTCATACGATATATCCTATATTGCCTGCACATCCTATTCTTACCACTCAAATGATTAGTGATTCAGTTTAACACACCCACTCTTTTGACTCTTGTGCTACCTACTTCATTGCTTGGTTTCTGCCTATATTTTCTTAACACCTTACACCTGATTGCTTTTAGTTTAATGAACATAACTCTTCCTTTAACATTGTTTCATGTCATAATTTCCAGTATTTTTAATGATGCAGTTAGGAAAGTTTTTTGCTATTATTTCACATTGTTGGAACAGAAAAAAATATATATTTAAACCAGAAATGCAATTATATCTGCCCTGAAATAACTGCACAATAATATTTACTTTTTGCTTCTTAATTTTTTGTGTTGACTGGACTTGCATGACAGCACTGAGTATTTCGGCAAAACAAACAATAGACCTTACTTACAGGGTTTATTAAAACACTGGTTTACACATAAGCTAATTTTGGAGCAGCTTTTATCCATAAACATTCAGACACAAATTTTTTCATATACTACTTTAAAGAGATGTTGTTCTGTGATTTAGGGTAATGGCATAGGTTTAAAGTTGTGATTGAAGTTTTATGCGGAGATGTATCCCACAGAAATAGACCCCTATTCTGTTTTGGGCGTGAGAAGAAACGCCTCACAAGATGACATCAAACAAGCGTAAGTTTAAATGAGATAAATTGTGCTTTTTATGCATATTTCAGATAGGCAGTTATTTAGCCCAGGTACCTTTACCTACATGATAAAGTGGCATAGAATGGCCATACCAAGTAGTATAACACCAAAATAAACTGCATTAAGAATGTTGTCATTATTTTATTATTATCAGCAACTATTCAAAACCTTTAATTTAACAGTTTGAACACTTTATATTTTTTGCCCAGAGAAATTATACCCGGTAATTGAATAAAATAGTCTTTTGAATAGAATATATAGCACTTGGATAAGTTTAATTTCAATTATGCAATATTTGTGTACTTAACCACTATTTTATAGTGGTTATCAACTTTTTTTTATGACGCCTTTGAAAAAGTTTTTGGGTCTAGTAACACCCCCAGCCATAGTAACTTTATTTTTTACTTAATTTTTTACACCAAAGCCAGTACATTTATTGTTTTGTTTCAGTAAAAAAAAATGCTGCTGTCCTCTCGTAACAATAAGTTTGAATGCAGATGCCAGTGGATAATAGTATATATTAGATCTTTATTACTGCTATTGAGCTTAGGTTCAAAACAAAATCAATGGGTAACATTCTTAAAAAATTGAACAACCCACCAGGGTGTCACGACGCACAATTTAAGAATCTCTGTACTGCACAATAACAATTTACCTACAGGTATATATAATATATATATATGTAAGCTTAAAGAAAACCTTTGCAAATTTATAATTTAGATACAAAGCTTTAGCACGTCAATGGCACCCTGACAAAAACCCAAGACAAAAGACAAACGCTGAAAACAGATTTAAGGAAATCGCAAAAGCATACGAGATCTTGTCTGATGGTAAGTTGAAGTATTTTTTTGTAATTATTGAGGTGTTTTGAAGGATTAGCATAGATATATAACTTCTTTGTTTTGCAGAATCACAAAGAAAAGAATTTGAAAGGAAAGAATGGCAAAGAGAAATGGACAGAGAACATGAAAAAGAAAAAGAAAAACGGGACAGAGGTTTTAATTACACTAACCTTACATAGTTTTAGAAAATAAAAGCAATTAAAGTAATATTTTTTACTCCCTAATTATTTTTTACTGTTGCCTTCGCATATGATAACAATATTAGTCTTAAAAAAAATTGAAAAGTGAAAAAAAATTATTTGTTTATAAAAGAAACGCTGTACGATATTTTCAGCCTTAATTTACCCTTTTGCTAGAACCATAATATTAGTAAGACGTAATAAGAATATCAAAGCCCATACAGAAGTAGGTATCATTTTGGACGTTTCGAATAACTCTTTATTCATTTTCAACATAATATTAGTCAACATTAATTTTTTTTGTTACAAAACATTAAAACAGCCATGCTAATGTTATATTTCAATTCCAGTTCGTCGAATGGCAAAAGAACAGGAAGAATATGTTCGGAAACAAGAAGAAAAAAGGCGAAAAGCTCAACGCATGAGAAACCCACCCCAGAACTTGTTCGATTTCCAATTTGAAAATCCAGAAACAGCATTCCAGGACTTTTTTAAGGTTCCTTTCCCATATTTTTTATTTGCACTTCGCAAAAGCCTAAAGTTAACCAATGAAGATATGACTCAAATGACTCAAACATCATCATTTAGTTAATTTTTGCCTTTTTAAGTAATTCTGGGTGGTGTACAAACTTGTGTGACATTAATACAAAAATTTTAACAATTTTTTTAAACTTGTTTTTTTATGAATAAAAGTGATAATTATATCAGTTATAGCAATTAATTTAAGAAGACAAATTGCAAGAACTTATTTATTATAATAAAGGTGTTTTGTCAGAGTCAAACACTACTCCCACATGCCCGACTGCATCTCATAAATTTTTGAGGCCGCCAAAGATTGGCTCCAAAACTTTTTTTGGCCAAGATTTTGCGATATGTACGCTACAAAGGCCTATTTTTTACTGTAAATACGTTAGCTCTGTAACATTTTATGTCTGAAATGTACTGGAATGCTATTGGACCCACATGTCAACTATGATTTAGTTAAAATGTTACTTCTTTCCACACATAGGATCGTGAAACTTGGAGACAAACTGTCCCAGACCTGTTTGAGTCGGAAAATCGTGCTTTTAGCGACATGATGCTTAAAATCGATGATATGATGAAAATAGGCATGGACTTTCAACATGCACATGCAGGTAAAGATGCCTTATTTATACTTTTAACTTGCAAACCACAAAAATATTTGGCAAATGAATTAGTAGGGCATTTGAGGGTTATAAAGCATAACTCCTTTTTAAAATTATAATATTTTTGCAAAATTTCATTGTAGTAAACACATTTTTTCCTCATTTTGTAGGCTGTATTTAACTTTTAATGTTTCGTTTATTGTGTAATCACTACCTTTCAACGGCCTGCTTATAGTGCTGTATTATTTATGCCTAACTGGAATAGAAAAATTTTAAAATACATATTTGCGTGGGACCTGTAAAAATTATTGTTCCTGGGCAAAAATTCCACCCATATTTGTTATGTTTATTTTGCTTTGTAAAATCACCACACGGAAATAATCAAAAACTGAATACCATGCCTTACTGATAATCAATTGCTATCACGAACTAAAGTCTCAAGGGACATAAAAATGTCGACCTTGCTTTACGCAAACCATTTTATCACTTAGCGAATGCTGGTACTACACAAGAGCTGCGCAGGATGCAGCGCAGCGTTGATAAGCTAAGAAAACGCCAAACTAAACTCGATGAACAAATACAAAACTTTAAGTCAAATTCATGGAATAACCGGCACGGTCAGTTTATATGCTTAGTCAAACTTGCGCCGTAAATTTTTCTTAAAAATTCCAAAATATATGCCAAACAGACATTTTTACAGGTTTACTTAATATTTTTGTTTTTCAAAATCAGGCTGACCAATAGGTGTAATATTTATTTATATGTTTTTTAATACACTAAGATGTAAAATTTAAAGTTATTTGGTTAAATTTCGTTAAACTTTAGTGGGATTAGGGCTTGAAATTTTTAAGAGTTTGTGATGAAGTTAGGTGTTGGGTTAAATAAAAGGTTCTTTAAATCTTATTTTAATGGTATTTGGTTTTATTTTAATTATTAGGTATTGGTCCTATCCGGAACTGGGTTTTATTCTGACAAAGATGTTATTCTAAGTGTATGCCTATTGCTTATTTTTTTGCTTGCCAAAAGCCTTGGAAATCTTAAAAGTTACCTAATGTGTATATATATATATTTGATTTTTTACAGGGTTTTTGGACAGAAATGCAATGGATGATGAATTCAATCGCTTTTTTAGCAGAGCTTAAAGAACAATGCTTCAATCAGTTTTGTACATTTTTAGTTGCCAAACTGTATACTCACTGTGCGTATTTATAAATGCTTTTATTTTAGTGATCTGGTCATCTTTTTTGTTTATGTGCTTTAAACTGACAGAAATCTTTCACCACTGTTTTAGTTTACCCTTAAGTGTTAACATTATTATACTACAATGTTTTTTAATAACCGCAACTAAAAACTGTGTATAAATGCAACAGTGCTTGTGAAATAAAGAAGATCATGCAAGTTTTTCAAAACGTGATTTTTTATTAATAAACGATCACAACACAAAGTCCACTCTTCACTTGATGGTGCTCAATGGTGAGTGTCTATCACGACAAAAGGTCTTGGATAATTACACAGGTGCTTGGGCTTTATTCCCTTGTGGCAGTTGTTGAAGTAGAGAAACACAGCTTCAAAATGTACGGAAACCGTCCATCTGAAATTGACAAGATATAAACATTTATCCTTAAAAATATATCAATTTGACGACTTATCAAAAGTCCACTGGCTTACTTGGTTTTAAAGGTTACACAAAGTCAAGGGATTTATGAAGAAATGTCTTTATATTAAAACACACATGTTTTTGATATTGAGACACAAAATTAATTGAACATAACTAAGATCCAGTAACTAAAAGGTCGCTCGTACATTTTAAAAACTCATATATTTTCTTGATAGATTAATAATAACAGATGGACGCAATATAGGAGGTTTTTGAGTTATTTACTAATTTTAATTCAATATGTAACTTTTATAGTATTTATAGAATTAAAAAATAGCTTAGGTAGGACAGTGTCACAATCATTGCAAATAAAAACGTTTCAAAATGAGGTTTAAACATATTATTTTATGTTAACTTACTTGGATTGTCCATTTTATAATGGTTGACCATAGTAAGAGCTTCCAATGCTTCTGGCTTTGTCTCAAACTCCATTAAACCAGATGAACTGCGATCGCCTGTGTTCAACAATTACTACTTTTATACTTTTAATATTGAAAAATTTTAAATTGTTCTATTATCACTTATGAATATCGTATTTCTACACGTTAAGATACAACTTTTTGATTACATTCAACATTTCACATAGTCAGAACGCTTTTCTTGTTAAACACCTTTTCGTTAGTAGACTACATAGAAAGTTTATTTATTACATTTTTGTTCAGCGTTGTTATTTGCATAATTTTATGACACGGAATGTTTACACATTGTTTTAATAATTTTATACCAATTTTAAAAACATTTTCAAGCATGTTTTAAATTCCAATAAATACACCTGAAAAAGTAATCTAAAAATAAAAGTCTAAAAATAAGAAAAAAAAAAAAAAAAAAAAAAGATTCACATCAATTACTTGTTTATTTAGTAATAAGACCGTATTAACACAAAACCTTAATGGGGTCATCTTAGGGGAAACTCAATACTTACTTTTGGATTTAAATGGAGTAAACTTCTTGGGTTGTGTAAGATGGAATTCTCTACAGATCTGTTGAATAAAACAACCACGTTTTTAGTGTAAGACCTTTGGCGACACTTAACTGAACAGCTTAAACTGGACAAAATACAAAGAAGCAAATATAAGTTTGAATGCAATTAAAATGGGCAATGACTTTATATAGTCCTCACAATTGTCAAAAGTTATGAAGAAATTTTGCTTGCAGCCAATCTCAATCAATCTAACTCTATAAAACTACTGACCCAAACAATTTAATCGGCGGCATATTTTTTCGGTCGCGACCCATACGTTGATAAACACTCGCTAAACGAACTGTCTCCCCATTAAGTCAGGAGTACACTTCATATTTGACAAAGAACTCAAAATGTTCAGAAAAGATTAGGGGGTCACCTCCACAATCTTTTCTTCGTCCAAATCCATCGGGGCGTTGTAATAATGCAAGACTTTCGAAGGGTTTTGGATTCTGTTCTTTGCTGCTTGTTCAGTGGTTGTAAATCTACAACAGAAACAAAGAACACTCCAGGTAAAAGCACTAAAACTAAAGCCTAGTTTGTATTTAAAGGGTTTGTTAAGGATTAATACAACTGCTATTTAATGCAACACGCTCATTGAAAGCAAATGTTTACTCTAGCAGATTCTAATTTGTTAAGCAAATTGACAGTGCAATCTGGGATAAACAACGTGGTAGGAAAGTTAAAAAAATATTTTTACAGCGGCTTATGTGTTTTATTCTTGCATAACATATTTGCAAAATTCTTCGGTTAAAAAGAAAAAAATTATACCTTGATAACCAGTACTCATTTTAAACACACATCTTGCTAGTCCTTTACTAACTCATTGTTAACTTACGACCACCCAGTACCCAAAATCGAGTTTGATTTTTAAAAGAACTAATATGTCTACTATTCTTGCATAAAATAACTTCCTAGGTTCGACAGAGAAATTACACCTTTGGTTATTAATACCAAGCACGCATTTTAAACATATCACTTCCCACATTACCTGTTATTCCTTGAGTTGCTGTAATCAACTTGACTTGGCGTTCCATCGCTTAATTCACCAACCGGAGCTCCAGTGTCCGTCAAGTACATCTGCTTCGAAGGCCTAAACAGAAAATTGTATGATGTTAAAAACTCTTGGCATTTTTTAACAATTATGGTGAAAAAATAAAATATTGGTGATGAAAATTTTCATATATTAGTTTTAAACTACAGAAGTGTTGTGTTTTTCTACAGATAGATTGATATCACTTTTTTGAACCGATAGCGATACCCGATTTATTTGGTTTATCTAAAATATGGTCAAAATTTTAATAAATTAAAAATAAAATCCAAATAACATTTCCGCTTATCTACCTATATTTATTAAACTCTTATGTTGCATGCTAACTTGGCATGATGCTTGCAAGTATATCATTTTTTGTATTTGAATAAAGGCCAAAATATTGGTACATTTTTAATGTTTTTTATATTCATGGAGATGTACAGTCGCACAGTATGGTAAACCTTATGTGTAAGGGGCAATTAGCCTTTAACATAAGATAAAACCTAGTTTAACTTGATAAAGTTAAAGCAAATATAGAAGTTTTATTAAAATGTAAACTCAAGATCAAGGAATGTCCCCAACTTAAACACCTCCAATTGGCCTATCGAAAATAAGTTGCATTAAATCTAAAAATGTGGGTCAATAAAGTTTTCCACCCGTTGGTCTACCCACCGTTCTTTATGGAACGCATTTCGACACGATGGTCTAAGTGACAAAACCGCACTGCAACATCACTACGCCATATCCCACCCCGATGTTCTTGATAGTAGATCGTTAATTTCTAGATGCTATATATAATAATTTGTGGCGAAAGTCTTTTAAACCGATACCTTGGGTATAAGATTTTATGACACTAAATAAGACTTCTGTAAAAAAATACTTTGTGTGTGTATTTAAAAAAATAACCATTCATGAACTTGTAAACTGACCCAAGAACCATCTTATCCTCGAAAAACTTCATCCCCGATAAACTTGAAATTGCTCGCTCAACCGCGGTAGGATCTCCCATCTGAACCATCGCAGTACCCGGCTTGCTTTTAAGAAACTTGATCTAGACAAATATGTCAAAGAATTTGATGAACTATTTGGTGTAAGAATAATATAATATAACTGCAATAATAAAGCTAAATTCCTTAAAAACATAGGATTTTATATTAATTTTCGATATTAATTACCTTGCTGCCATTTTGTTATATTATTTGCAATAATTATGCCACATTTAATATATTTTAAGGAAAATAAGTAGGTTTTTAAAATAACTCTTTCAAAACCACAAGAATTAAACTGCAATAAAATAAACTCTTTTAAAAAAGAGATGTTTTTTATGAGACTTTTTAATACGTAAATTAATCTAACATTTAATATAACATAATTGCACAGCAAGCTTTATGTTAGTTTTACTTTTATGATAAACCAAAAGGCTGCATAAAAGAACACTTATATTAAAATAGTACAAACCTTTATGACATTCCCATACAGACAAAGCACATTGAAGAGTCGATCGCAGTTCATTTTATCCGGGTTGAGTCCATACACCATTATAACAGGACTCTGACTGTACATTCCACTACTTCCACCCATCTCTTGCATTCCATAATCCTCAACCCCATAATCTCCTCCACCAATCTAAACAACAAAAGGGGTGAATTGGGTGTCAATAGACGCTTTATATATTTTTTTTATTTTTTTGTCATGTTTTCGATCGAGCATAGAATTTTTTACTTTGAAAAGCACCTAACTGAAGAACAATGAGAGTGTTTAGGGGTGTGATAGTTACAGTCTAGTTACCCACCCTTTAATATTCCACATTTTTTTTAAATCATCCCGAACCTTTCCTCCCCACCAAAAGATTTCCCCAACCAATGTTTTAAACCTTCACAACCATTAAAGTACCTATATATGTTTATTTTAATTATACATTTTTAACCTCCATCTCCCATAATCCCCCATGCCATAAACACCTAACTGAACAGCAATAGGAATAATTATTATAACTCCTTATAACCCAGGCAAAGGGGTTCTTAGACTGGGGTCCATGGACCTCTTGGAAATCCATGTACTGGTTTTAGAGGGTCCAAGACCTAATTGAAAAGTATTTTTAAAAAATAATCAATTTGTTAAAGAAAACAATTCATTAAAATTAAACTGTTTTCTGCACTTGAATGTCAATATATTTTTCACATTTCAACATTAAATCTTCTTCTCTATGGTGGCCTGAGCAAAGCCAAAAAAAATTAGGGGCCACCGCTAAAAAGTTTAAGAAACCCTGTTCTAACCTGATGTTGTTGGTGTCCGGATCCCATCAAACCTGGTCGAGGAGGTCGCATCCCACGACCCCGTGACATCGGTGGACGACCCCTTGATGACATCATCGGCCGAACTGGACATAGAAAAGTTTAAATGCCCGAGTGCACGACATAGTGATATTTATACAACCAAAGCTGGTTAATGTATCCCATGTGTGTTTCATGACATTTCATTTGTATGAGGTTAAATTTTCTTAATAATAAAAATAACCTTAAAGCTGCTTACTTTATAGAATATCTAAAAAGTTTTATTTTTAAGCCAATAATAAAAATAAGCTTGGCTTGGGAAAAGTAAATCAAAGCAGTGATTGACCTTTTGTGGTTAAACACAGTTGACAGTTTAGGTAAACTTTGCATGGATCTGTAAAGTAGCTTGATATTCAAAGACAAAAAGGTCGAGTAAATCGATATCATCTTGATAAAGATGTTTCAAAAAGCACTTGTATCATCATGATTTAGTGAAACAAGTGACGATGATACAATAGCGTGTCAACTTTATCAAGATGAGGTCAATTTACTTCATTATTAAGCTTAATTAGAGATCCGTGCATAGCATACTTTCAATATTTTTTATACAACATCGAATGTAAAACATTAAACAGTCACAAAAAACATTTATAAGCTTATATGCAAGGATGTCAGTATATTAAACACCAAAATTATTTAAACGTTTAGTTTTGTACCTGGTCTACCGCTGTACATCTGTTGGTTTGAATATCCAACAGGTGCATCCCCCAGTAAAGCAGGCTGGCTAGATGAATCAACATCTGGATAGAAAGATTTTATTATAGCAAAACGAAAAAATGAAAATTTGTGGAAGAATGAACACATGCTTGCAATATAAAGTATTAAACTGTTTTCAGAAGTTTAGGCAATACCTCATGCCGTTATTAGTGTGAAAATCAACTTTATATTTACACACATAAAAGCATTAGCTATTACCAAAACCAAAACATTGCAAAATAGCCAAAATTGTATTCATTTTTATTGAATTATACAGCTTTCATATATTTGTCAACAATATTAGGCCTGCACATGTTCTATGCTTTTGCTCAATATTTAAACAAATAAATTTTCATTTCTGGAAATGTTGAAACCCAAAATGAGAATTCCTGTAAAAAGTTTTGTTTTTTATTTCAACTTTTACCATCCAAACTGAAACAATGGTTTTAAAATAGGCTTCTACTACAAAATAAAATAAAATTGTGATCTTAAAAAGTAACAACACAGTAAAAAATAGATGCATAGAAGTGATAGGGCCACATGTTAGTAAAGGACATGCAGCACGAAAAGATCAGCAATTCTACGTTGTACACCTTACCATTGCTTTAGTCACGATAGTCTTGGCGTTCTTACCAGAATTGAACTGACACCGCGATCTTGACATTTCAACATAAAATTGAACAACAGTGTTAAAATAAGGCAAAAAGCAGTGTTGAGTTTTTGTGCATTTTTACTGTTGTTGTAATCGCATCTGAATGATGTATACCGTATGTAGAAGTGGTGTGAGGTGAATGTCTTCTGCAAATTTGTTGTCTGACGTCCGTTGAATGTTCCATGATCCATTGTAATATGTCCAAATGTTTAGTTTATGACTTTTTTGAAGTGTGTGATGCCTTTTGTCCATGTGAGAGATTGAATCTTGTGCGTTTGATATGAAGCATGTTGGATTTAGAACCTGATGTTAATTTGCTGAATGTTCTGTCAGATATCATCTTTTTGCATCAGTTTTTTGGTGTTGTTGTATTGTTGTCTGTTTGTTTCCGTAGTTCTTCCGGTGTTTCTTTTATTTCGTGTTTGGTTTATATTTTCGTGACCTAACATTATAGCTTGTCTTTTTTGCACAATTGATGAAAAAATATTATTAACTCAAAATAAACTTAATAGAATAGACACCAAATAACCAAAAATAGAAAGAGCTGCATTTAATGAATTAGAACAACTACTCAAAATTAAAGTGCAAAACCAAAAAATTTGAATGAAAAAGGAGTTTACCTAATTTATCTCACAATTGTGCCCCCACACTAATCAACATTACTTTTTTTTGTTAGACTATGGGCCATATGACACAAATGTTATCACAGAATTTTTTCGGAAAAAACAGCGAAAAAAAGTTGTAATTAACATAAGTGTTTACTAAAAAGAAGCATTTATATTTTTGAATAATATGCCTGGTAGCAACAGCATATATGTAAGCATTTGCATCTTTTAAGATCAAAATCTGGCCTTCTAGTAACCTCTGTATACTTTAGCACCTTCATAAGGCCTTGTACCTCTGATTTGTTATGTGAAATCAATCTAAGATTGCATCTATTAAATGTCATAACAACCTGTTGAAATATGAATGAAGTAGAAATATTTTAGATGTTATGTTTATTGTAAAATTGAGTGTCAGTATTTTCATGGTTTTTAGGGGGTAAAATTGGTAGCAGCAATTTAGATTTACCAAGGGAATCACGTTTATTAAATAACTAAAACTGCTACACCAATCGCACCTTTTTCCTGATATAAATGCTTTTGAGATATGTTTGTGAAAGTTGTTCAGTATTTGTACAAAACAAACACCACTACATAAACCTATTGCTATGTTAAGACATTTGGATTTATTTTCTTTACATCACCACACAAACTATAATAAGTAAAACTATTGATATATGTACTGAGAACAACAACTATAGGTTCTGTGTATTCGCATATATAGGTTTACACTTACAACATTACTAAAGTTAGTAAATATGTACTATCCAATAAGATATGTAGCTGATCAAAGAATATTTTTATTCTTACCTAGTGCCCCAGTATAATCCCATGTTTCATCATCATTCTTGTAAACATTTAACCTAGTTGGCTGAAAAACAAAAATATTATGGGTAACTTTGAAACTGCATAAAGGGCTGGTCTTAACCTCAACAGGTTACAAGCTTTCTGATAAGAAAAACCTTTCATTAAAATGGAAACATAAAAAACAATTCAGTAGTAATTGAAGTATGCCGGTCAAACAAATATCAGATGTGTTTGCATTTTAGGAAACCTTGGTTAAACAATTTAGTTCAGGACTAGTTAATTCAGGAATAAAAATGTCCAATGGTTTCATTTATAAATACCTTTGCCCATTCAATCTTCAAAGTGCAGCAACCGGAATAAATGTCGGCTCCATTGAGCGATGCTTTTGCTCGTTGTGCCGACTGAATGGAGTTGAACTCTACCATCGCTTGTACTCCTCGTTTACGAAAGATTACAATTCTTTGCACCTCACCACAAGGCTCGCTTATAGTGTGAATTACCTCCTGCAAAATCAATAACAAGCACTTTATATGAATACTTAGTGGTAAGCAGAGCTAAGATATTTGTACAGAACTATTTGACCAGCATAAATAGTCATTAATATTGTATAGCAGGGTTTAATATAATAAAATATAACTTCTACATGAAATACCCAGCATTACCTAGCTAAAAAAATATCCCATGTTTCACTAATTGTGTAGCAATAAGAAGGACTTTTTATAAATGATTTTGCAAAAGGCTGAGTGGAGATAATTGATGGAATTATTATTCAACAGACCTCAATTAGCCTACAAGATACATTTCGAACGGCTACCTGAAATCAGCCTGATCAGGAATATAGTGAATGTAACGCCAGGCTAGAAAATTACTCTGTGGTGAACTTTGAACTCATGATTTCCTTTAAGCTTAGGAGCTGAAATTAATTTGCTATCCGAGTAGTACTAATATAACTTTTCATAGAGTTCCAGCTATGAAGTGATATTGCTGAACATTTCTGTTGTGAAATTGTAAGTAAACCCCTGACTTATGATAAATTGTTGCGGGAGCTTATATGTACTTACTGTCTGATAAATTACAACATTGCAATGAATGAATAGACAATACTTACTGTAGTAATTGGGTAGACTGCGTTCATGATGGTGAAAAGAAGGACTTTGTTTGGTTCTCCTGGGCCATCTCTGAAACAAAATAAAATGATTATGCGTATAAACATTTTTGATATAAATAAATATTTAGTAACTATGCTGTTGCTACCAGGCATAGTATATCAAAAAGAGCTGTTTCTGAAACTTTTATTTTATCCAGCGTTGAGGTTACCTATGCAGGAAGCCTTCATCAAGGAATAAAACAACACCCTGCTCAACATTAAAAAATAAAACGACACAAAAGAAAATAAAATCACGATACCCAACCAACGAAAAGTTGTGCATCTTGGCCCATATCGCTTTTTTTGGCTGTTTGTGATAACATTTTAATCTAATTTGTTTGTGTCATTTTAATTTGTGTGGTAGCGTGGTGTTTTTGTATAAAGGAAATAAAACAATGAAGGCCTCCTGTGTATTTAGCAGAAACGTTGGATAAAATAAGTACTTCAGAGTTAAGAAATACCAGAAGAGCCTATTTTAGAAAATATTAGGGAAAATACATTTATAGTTTATAAACATCGCCGTTAAATACTTACCGACTTTTATGCTCTCTTTCACCACGATATTCATCCTAAAAAGATTTTGACATTAGGTTTGCTAAATTCCAAATTGTTACATGGGATAATTTGCACCAGACATTAAATAACTATTCTAGGACATTTTGAATAAGACATAAAACAAAAACATTGACCTAGAATAGATACATATCTTGTCAATTCTCTATTCGTTCTACCGCGCTAAATTCTTACCACAAGCATATAATTTGGGTCCAGGTTGGAAAGTAAGGCCTGCACTTTCCCGCTCAGCCGCGGACATAGCCGCGCATTTCATGTAAAATCAACATAACATGCAATCAGCCACCAAAAATCACTCAAAAGCGCAAAACTTTCGTTGCGCTCAGAGTTTGCAGTATAGTACTCCATTTTCAGCCGTGCAAATTTTACAAATAATGTTATTACAGCCGCGCAATTTTAAGCTGCAAAATCGTCTCCCCCGTGCAAAATCCAAAGTTTCCAATCTGGGTTTGGGTTAGCGTGACGGTTAGTTGCCCACCCTAACCCAAATAATGTGCGTCAATTTAATAACTGTTTGAACGCCCACCTTAACCCAAACGCTAACCTGCACCTAACCCAAATGGTGTTTCGTTGTGGTAGAATTCTAGACCAGCGCCAAACATTACAAGTAAACTTACTTTTATAATTGAAGATGCGCCGTTGTCGGAAATTCTTTGTCGTTTTGCCTGATGTCCGTCGTACTGTGACATGTTGAAGTTCTTAAATTTGTTCCAATACAAATTAAAATGATTTTGCTTTCACGTGAAATTAAAAAGCAAGAAATTTTATCGATTTCCGCGTTTGTAGAATCGACAGAAATACGTCAGACATCAAGTGATTGCAAAACTGAATATTCAAATATTTACGGGCTTTTATTGAGTTATTTTCTCCGTGAGAATCTTAAAGTAAACTTGTTTTGCTTTCTTTGTAAAGGGATATAAAAAAATTACAAAATGGCGAATGACAAATAAACTATTCTCCCGAAATCCTTGGACGCCTGAAGTAATATAGGTTTAGACGCTACAACTTTTATTTAAAAATGTTTTTTATTTAAAAAAATTAAACCTAAAACCGCTTTTCTCTTGTCAAATATGTTTAAATGTAATCAAAATATCCCTTACACTAAACTTTTTTTTTCTTATCGAAATCTAATTAAATTAATTTTTCAATTTAAATGTCAACACACTGTCTTTCAGTTTTCTGACATAATGACCTTTGTAACCTACACTGTACTTTAACTGTACAATCACGTTTATTCACAGCTGCACGAATTAAAACTCACAAATACGTAATTAACAAAATTAAGTTCAAATCACAGGAAACAATTACACAAGTGCTTAGAGGACAAAGCAGATTATAAACACAACAAACCTTGCATCTTTAAATTAAAAAAAGAGGTTTAGTAAGTACAAGACAAAAAATATTTCGTAAATATAACACTTAGTTCATTCGTTTACAACAAAAGGCACCAACAAAGATTTACAATCCGGATTCTATGTCATTTTACCCATTAGCCAAGCATTTCTCAAACTGTTCCAGCTTTTATCAAATTTGGAAAACTAAAAACAAATTTGCGCCATACTTTATATACAACAAATTTGAATGGTCATCCTAAAAAGGCGGGGAAACATAAGAAACCTCATACCATTTTTAGTTATAGAGTACATTAAAGTTGGCAAGATTTTTGTAGAAGAAATTGGTTATTTTAAGAAATTACAAAAAAGTTATATGACCAACTTACAAATGTTGAATATACTGTTAACAAATGTTGCAAGGCACACATTTTGAGAACCACTGCATTTGTCAGGAACCAAGCTGCTTTTAAGATGTGGTGTGACAAATGTAAAGAAAATAGGCTTTAAAAAACTTTCATTTCAAATGGGTTTCAAACTCGCCAATGGGTAAGAAGGGCATCAAAGCAATAGTACAATGTTCAAACTAACCAAATAATACAACATTTGAAGAAACAATTTGGTAAAACATATATATACATGGAAGAGTACGACTACAGAACAATTATTCGGTTCAGTAAAAAATAATGCATATGACGTCAACACCTAAAATTTCACAGCTAAGAGATCAAACAAAAATAGCACACAAAGCACAATTTGGGAAACTTTTAGAAGAAACAACATAAATGAAAACTTTGTCAAGCAAGGCAGGCTTGGTGCTCACATTCTTTTTGTAGACAAAACAATTGCAGAGAATGTTCAAAGCAATAGGCAAAACAAATGGCGTTTTCACACAAAAGCATAGAATAAAAAACATATCAGAAAAAATCTTGTAACTTGGGTCTAAAGCTGAGATATTAACTGCAAATGCATTTCATAAAAAAGTAGGACAAAACAATATCTGAAAATGAAAGCCAAATCTCAATGTATTTTTCCTTAGTTATGCCTGTATGAGCAATATATGAGTTATACACTCTTTGTTATAAAGCTGTATATTATTTTGCAATATTTTTAGTGGCCAAAATATTTGTATAACAATATGAAAAAAATTATGGTGTAAGCTACAAAACATATTTAATTGAAGGTTAAAGGGTTGATGTTCAAGCTAGTAAAAAAACACTTATCTGTTTCGTCTTTTGTATAGGTAGTTGTTGTTTAAAGAGGAATCACTGGGTATATTATCTTTTAGTTCCTTATTTCTTTTCAATATAAGTTTGTACCAAATACACAGCATTGCAAATTCAGGTCTTAAAATAAAGAAATCGCGAAGGGTTGCATTTCCTGACAGTTTTTTTCTCCGCATTTCAATTTCTCTAGCGACCAGTGACATATCGAAATAAGCAAGGTCACTGTCTTGCAACTTTATAGCTGATTCCGACTCAGGGCAGGCAACATATTCTTTAAAAACCTGGCAGGAAAACTCTAAAGTTTGATCTGTTGTGGCAGTGGCACGCAGTAGAGCGTGTCCGGCAACATACTGACTAAAATTGATGTAACCTTTGCTTTGAGTGTCATAGATTTCAAACAAATCGCGCAAGGCGTCGGTAATCGGAAGACCCAGAAATTGTGAGTAGCTTGAAACAGAAACAAGGCCGTCCTGACCTGGCAGCGATATTGTGACAAACTCGGTCAGCCAATCTTTTACTTGGTTGGCGGTGACTTTGTATTTTTTACAGACTGATTGAAGCTCAACGTTAATGTGCTGCTTTGGAAATCCCATTTTCTCTGATTGCTTCATTAGTTTTCGATCTTCGAACGTATGCTCTGTGCATTTGATGCCCAACCTCTCAGCCATAACTGTTCTGACGTTATTAGCGTAAAGCTTGGCGTCGGCAATTTCATCTTTGTTAGGTCGATAAACCGGCAAATACTCGACTTCCACAACATTCCAAAACTGGCAGAAAGTACACCACAACACTTGTAACGCTGAAGAGCCGTATTCAGTGTCATTGTAGGTATTCCACGAATTTGTATACCTTATAGTCATTGGCTGAACAGGGGCGCCGCAGAGAAATGCTCCAACTTTAAAAAGGATTAGACTCTGTCCATTTGTTCTTGTGCCCTCGGGGAAAACAATAAGTTGTGGCCATTTGCTCGCATTTTTTACCCGTGTTTTGATTTCACCGAGTGCTTCTTGCGTTGACGAGCGGTCGTCTCTTACAACAAGCACCGGTTGAATAGCTTTCACCAGGGTTCCAAAAAGCGGGATGTTAAAATTTTCCCTCTTTGACAGAGCAGCAGGCAACGGGTAAGTGGCAAACCATAGACAGATATCACAACACGAAGAATGAGGGCCTGCGACTAAGATCGGGGCTTCGGCCGCGCTAGCTCTTTTTCCTTTCACTATAAATGAGACTCCGAGAATTTTTAGGTTGAGCCTTCCTAATAGCTGTAGAATGTTGAACAAAAAAGTCCGAAATGGTGTTAGCGGAGTCACTAAATCGCCAGGCATGCCTATTGTGAACAGGATACCTAGAATCCAGGTTATTAGGAAGACAATTAGGAATAAAATGAGACGCACCATGGCTATTGAAAGTGACATCAAAACAACTTGAAGCTTTCTGAGAGGAGAAAATTTAATTTGTTTTACGAATGGATTTGAAGACATGTTGCTGGTTGTTGATTCTTTCGATTCCATGTTTATCCCATATTCCCTGAAAAAAATAACACAGATACATTTAAATGCTTAAAGAAAACATTTGAAACATTAAATGATGACCAGAAGGTGCTTTTGTAAATTAGGCTGGGCTTTATACCTTTTATTTAAATGAAAAATAAACAGGATACTTATATTTTCAGACTTACAATAGATAAAAATGCAATCCATAATACCTAAATGCCATAATTTAAACATCTTCATTAGCAGCTTTGCCTATATTAAGTTTTATATCAACAATCCACATATCACATTCATATGAAGCTTTTGTTAAAACTAAATATAAGCATTTTTTATTTCAGATGATTCATTGTAGATGATTAACCAAACTAATTAATTGATGAATTGCAAATATGGATGACTGATTGTGGTTTTAATGTCGACTATCATCAATTGCAATTCCTCCACTAGATGAAGGTTTACCACCCTTAAGCTTGATAAATTATTTAAAGCTATTACATCCTGTCTGTTTATTTATAACATTGTAAAAAACAATTTGTCAAAAAAACAACAACTTTTTTGGTGTATTTTTTGCAGATATTATGTTTTTTAAAACAAATCTTTTATGGGCCCGAAATATAGTTTGAGCCAAGAAGCTTTTAGTTTAATAACCTGGTTTCTTGTAAATTTTATGACACATTCGTGTTGCCAAATAAAAGGCATTCATTGTACCGTGCACACATCCTGTAGATAAAGGAAATGACATAACACAGAGCTATGTAATATGGCATGAAAGCTAACAGTAACGACACCATTAACTGTCAACAAATCATGTCATACCATTATTATAAGTCCTGCTTGATAATGTAAAATTAACTATTGAATGTATAAACTATGCTACTATTTGCTTAATAGTAATTTATACAATTGAAATTACCATCAATTTGTAGTTGAACCTAATTAAGAAGGCTGAATGTGAAGTTATGTTTTGGCACGATTGCAGCACTATCTTCTGTTGCAATACGCAACACTGTTGGTATTTGCTATCTGATTTTTTATTGAAAATAGTATAGCATGACAATATTTATTGTTTGTTTTGACACATTTATAACAAACTAAGAGCTTACCTTACTGTGTAAACAAGGTATCTTCTTGCAAAACAGAGGCTAGGCCCTATTTGAAACACCTAAACTAATGATTCTGCAAAGAACAAAAGCAAATTGTAAGAAACAAATACATTTTAATGTCCAACAGTGATTTTAGAACGATTTAACTTTAACTAACGGAATATATTTAAAAAAAAGGAATATATTTGAAAAACAAACATAAATCGTTTAATTTAAATTCTTGTACTTTGAACTTTTCATATAAAATGACATGCTGAAGCAGCATTGAGCATTGAAAACAGACACAATCACAGTCGAACAAAACGAAATGGTTAGTGGTTGCAGATCTCAGCAGAAAAAATCACAGCGCTTATGTTTGCTGAAATACTTAAGCTGGACAGAATGGCGTGGAGGGAAGTCTTAAACAAAGATCAAAGTTCACAAATCACTACAATAAAAACAACTATGTCAGTTAATTGGATGCTTTGTGCAAATTATACTTAAAGAGCTGGCCAAGTGCTTTTAATAGCTGCAAATAAAACCTGTGTAAGCAATATTAAGTAGAACGAATGCCAATAGAAATACAAATGTGTCTTTTATGCAATGGAAGGAAAACACCAGTACAATAAAATTAATAAAAATTGACATTTCACACCACAGAAAAATCTAAAAATACAGCTGGAAGAAAAACAACCCTGGCAGTCGTGAAAACTAATTCACAAAAATATATAGAAATGAAAATATTATAACTTTCCTGCAATAATAATAATAATCAAACTTTTTGTGTACACAACATTACAGAAATTGTTTCGAAATGATACGATAAGAACAAAAACTTGTGTATAAAACAATTACATTGGGGTAACTACTTGTTTGTGTAGAACGGATGTTATTCTGTTTCATCTTCGTCATGTGACTTTCTTGCCCCCTTCCTTTGAGTGACACCATCCTCCGAACTCCCCGGAGATGAAGACATACTGGTGGAGTTTTGACGCTCGATGCGAGTTTGTACCAACTGGGAAACATCATCCTGTTTCATGTTTTTGTAGTAGAGGAAAACCTTGGCATACTCTGGCCTCTTATTGACAAAAGCAACAAACTCGTCATAGGTGACCTTATCTGCGTTTTCCTTTTCCATTTGGGAGAAGATAACATCGCCGTTAAACTCGTTTCCGATTGTGGCTTTAAGAACATGGATGAATTCCTCTTTGGATATGTGCTTGTCGCCATTTTTGTCGAAGACATTAAAGGCCAGCTGGATTGTGTCTTCTGTAACTGCAGGTTGAGAAACTAAAGACAAACCGAGTACATATTCACGGAAATCAATCACACCACTGCTGTTCCTGTCGTACAGATTAAACATTTCCTGCAGAACCGGCGAAATTGGGATCTTTAGAAAGTTGGAGAAGTCCTCAATTGTGACTAAACCATCCTCTCTGTCATGAGCAATCTTTGCAAACTCAGAAAGTCTGTCTTTGCAGTCGTCAATATCCATTCCCAGCTTTCTGCTAATCTTTGTAAACTCAACCAAGCCGATTTCCATTGGTAGGTTAAGATCGGCTGCATGCCTCATAAGTCTGCAATCTTCAAAAGTATGATCAGTGCACGAAACTCCAAGAGTGTCGGCCAGCAGATTTCTAACATTATTAGCATACAGCTTTGGTGAATTCTTCTCGGCTTCGCTGGGGTAATAAATTGGCAGGTAGATGAGTTCAGTCTTGATTGAAAACTGGCAAAGTGTAAGCCACATTAACTCATAGGCATTTGGTCCGTTCATTGTCCAAGTGAAAGAGTTAAAGTCGTTCAGGTATCTCATTGCAACTGGCTGAACTGGCACACCAGGAATAAAAGCACCGGCTTTGAAGCTAATGAGTGCTTTACCGTTGGTGCAAGTACCTTCAGGAAAAAGAAACATCTGGGGCCATAATTCTGGGCTTTCAGCTCTTTGGATCATCTGCTCAATTGTGCTCTTTCTAGAATCTGGGTCTTTTCGTGAGACAAGAACAGGTTGAACTGCTTTAACTAGAGTTCCTATGAAAGGAATCTGAGAGTTTTCAGATCGAGAAATAGAACAGGCCAGTGGTCTGTTTGCAAACCAAACACAGACGTCAAACATTGATGTGTGCGGAGCAACTACCACAACGGAGGCCTCGGAATTTTTGGCCCTGGTGCCGCGAATTTGGAAGCGGTGGAACCCGGTACAAAATAGCACGGCGCGACCGAGATAAGACAACAACTGGCAAAAAAATGCTCTAGCTGGACTGAGTGGTTTTTTTGAGTTTTCGTCCATTCCGAGTGTAAAAATATATCCCATCAACCAGGTAGTAAAAAATGTAATACAAATCAAAACGACTCTCAGGGGAGCAATTGTAACCGACATAAAAGCAACTTGGAGCTTTTGGGAAAACGTCAAATTAACTCTGTGTATAAAAGGGTTCACAACAGGCTCCAAGAAAGATTTCTGCCTGGGAAGAACTTTTGAAGAAGCCATTATCGTGTTTGTTTAAATCTCACACGTTACTTAAAATAAATACACCACAGCTGCAAAAAAACAAATGAATGTAAAATTTGAAGTAAACAAAACAATTTAACAACCAATATTTAAAAAAATAACATTTAAACTATAAAACTACTTAAAGTTCTCCTAACTCATAAAACTGACTATTTTCACAGTTGCAAGACGTCATATAAACGAAAATTTCATACATCTTTTAAGCCTGGCAAGCTATAGCATAAACGTAGTTTCGGTTATATATGCAAATTATTGCCAAGAGCAATATCACGATTTTTCTAAGGCGGGTTTTGAAACAAACTTCCTGGTCAACAACCATTTTTAATGCATTTCGCCGCATTATGATTTTTAAAACAACTTTACTATTTTGATGCGAACTTTCTATCGTAATGTAAAGTTATTTTAAGTTCAAAAATAAACAAATCTGTTTATATCTATCCCGACCCTTTCTTCAGTTAAACTTACATTCTCGTTCAAGGTTAATCAAATAGACTTGGCATAATTTGAACCTTGGCCGACTTTGTTTGCTAAACTATGTTCTGCTAGCGCATATAATTAAATATTTAGTTCCACTTCATGGTTATAAAACAGGGCATAGTACGTAGGTCAAAGGACGCCTTTGCTATTTTTACTCACTCATCAAACGTAAACAAACTAGGAACGACGGTCAGTGATCCGGAACGTCCTTTTAAAGAAAACTATTTCTTTGTTGAATTTAAAGAACCAATGAATTGTATGATTTGTCGTAAGACGAGTTGTCAAGAAAATTTAAAATTGTTAACAAGGACTTTGATTGTGTAATGAGAATAAACAAAATTAGTAAATTTATTTTTCATTTAATTATAATGCTTATTTTAAATAAGTTTAAAATACCTTGGCAGCCAGTTTGGAAAACACTATCTTAAAAATCTAACGTTCCTAAAATATTTTGTAATTTTTATTATTTTCGTCACACTTAGTGAACTTAATGCTTGGATGAACATTTGTGAACAAACAATATAGAATTGTGACGTATGAAAATGCACGTGCGACAAATTGTGTATAAGTTTATTTCTTGAATATCGCGTTAAGTTTTTTTACATTTGTTTGTATTTTACCTGCAATAAAAATATAGTATTCGTTTTTGTTTCAGTAAACTTAATTTGTTGGTTACTTTTCGCTGAAAGAAAATGGCACCTGTTGAAGAAGTTTGCCCTTTATCTTTGGAGCAGGTAAACTATACTTACTTTTTAATTCTGGATTTTATGTGTATAGCTAATAATTTTCTAAATAAATTATTGAAATTTTTTGATTTGAGTTATACATTTTGACATTGACTGGTATTTAAATTAAATTATTTATTTTTTTAAGATACAGCTTTATTTTGTTTAATACAAGTAATAAACCATATTTTAGATCGAAACTTCTGTGGTAGCGTTACAAAAAGTGCTTGAAGAAAAATCTCAGTCAGATTTAACTCTCACACATCCAAGAATTAACCTTGTGGTCTCAACGCACAGAATACCCTCAAAAAAGGAAAAGACCGTTTTTATGTATGTATATGTTCCTTTACTTTAATGCTCAAAGTCTACCTATGAGCTACTGTAAAAAGCATGTCAAGTGCACCTGTGTGTTATTTTAACAGAACCAACCTGCATGCAACCAGATTTTGCCATATGGTAATCAAATTTGGTTGACTTCTGACATTAGGTGCACCTGACCTACTAGATTTTTTAAGCAAAGTAGCCTACTCATCAAAATCTGCCATACTTCCAAATGGACATTTTGTCCTATGCCCGTTTAATAAACCTTGCCAGTAACACTGAAAAATTGTTGTTTAATGAATTGAGAATAAAGATTGATTGTTATTTGAAAAAAGTCTTAACTGTGGATGTAGTTTGAAGTTATTTTACTAGCTGACAGAATGTTGTTTCCCTGGCTCATAAACCATTAAAATTTATACTGTTTTAACTGAAATTTCCTACTCTTGCTCTTGATAAAGTTTTGTTGCAAATCATTAATAAAAATAAATTTCAAAGGCTATACAGTTGCAGGTAACATTTCGCATATTTGATCAAATCTATTTATATTATCTGCAGAAAACTTCCCCATCCAGTATTTACCACACAGTCTGAAGTTTGCATTTTCACAAAAGACGTCGATAAAAAAGACTTGGAAGTCACAGAGGAAGCGTTTAAAGAACAAATTAAAAATGCACTTGATTTCTCCCCGAAAGTAAGTCATAATATATAACTATTATGAGATGGAGTCTAAACCATTTAAAAAATTGTTTTTTAAACATAAACAAGTAACTCAATACTTCAATACAAAAAGTTTAATTAAGTACAGGAAATTGTTTTACGAAATATTTTCTCCCTGTCTATGAAATGTTTTTAGTTTTACAACAATTTCTAATGTCAGTTTGGGGATTTATATAGTAACTAGTCTGATATTGACACTGTTGTTGTTTATTTTTAGATAATTCCACTTGTGTCATTAAGAAAGGACTATAAATCCCATGAGGCGAAAAGGGCGTTGTGCGACTCGTATGATTTATTCCTTGCTGATGACAGAATCATGAAATTTGTTCCAGCCAGAATCGGCAAACACTTTTTCCTTAAAAAGAAGTAAGTTTCTAAAACTTTTATCGTCCAATTTTTGCACAAAATATTGTATAGTACAGCGGTTCTCAACCAGTGGGCCATAAGAACATTTGAGGTGTGCCACAGACCAATTTAAAAAAGCTAGATTTAGTTTAATTTGTGTCACTATATTTAATTTTACAGGAATAATGGTTTGGGGAGGATTAAATAAGGAATGTAAATTTATTGTTCCGCCGCAAGTATCTCACTAATTCTCGGTTGAATAAACGATCTGTTTTGAAATATGTTCTGCTGTGTTTTGTTCTAAACCTATTTTCCAGTTTTTTCTTTCATAAAAACTTTCGGACCACAGAATTTTTTTGCAACGTAAATCGGCCATGAAGGTTGAGAACCAGTGGTATAGTACATGAAATAATAAATTTTGTTGTTTGTGCTTGGTAAGTTCATAAAATGTTGTACCTAAGTTTATAACTTTTTTTTTAGATACTGGGCACAAACTTGAGTATAGGTTTAATTATTCATGAAACTGTTGTAATTAAGTTTTACAACAAAATTGACTAAAGTCTAAGTTTTACCATTTTTATTCTTCAGACAACCTTCGCAAATTAAACTGAATAGCAACAAGTTAAAGGAAGAACTTCTTAATGCCCTGTCGTCAACACGCTGGATTTTAACAGGTTCGTTTAGTCATTTGATTGTATAAATTTACAACAATTGTATTTAACAATATTTGTGTTCAGGTCGTGGTGACTGTAGCATGATGCACGCTGCCAATTCAAATTTTACATACTCTGAAATAAGTGAAAACCTTCAAACCTGCATTACTAAAATATCATCAACGATGATTAGAGTAAGTCTGTTGTTTATCTGTTTAAAATTTATTATTGAAACTGCATCGATTGGGAATTCTTTGTTAACTTTATAAAAGATGGTTCAATTCTTATTGGTCCTATGCAAAATGCCTTAATTTAACATAAATACTATAATTGTATTTTTAAACATAACAAATATCAATGACTGTTAATGTAGCATATACAATTCATACCATTTGTTGTAAAAAAAAAAAAAAAATTACATTTAGCATTTGAACAGCAGCATGTTTTTTTGTTTAAAGGGTTAACAGCTTGGCATTCGTGTTCAAAAACTCATATAAAGTCTCTTATGTTTACCTTTTAACCAGGGTTGGGCCAATGTAAGAACACTCCACATAAAGACAGATGACTCGATCGCTATTCCCCTCTACATAAACCACGTTGTGCCTGAAGATGCTGATGTTAAGGATGAAGAAGAAGTTGAATATATTAAACAAAAGCAGGAGAAAAGAAAAAGACAAGTGAGATATTGTGCAATAAAATTTGCGCTTCATAACCTTTTTTTAAATTGTGTTTGAAACTTGAATCCTTAATAACGTCTCAAGTTTTAAAAGTTCATTTCTTGTCTAGATGTGCAGAAAAGTTTGCAGCTGAATTGTGTTATTTAGAATTATATCCATGAGGCAACATATATATTTTTTTACAAGCTATTACATACCTTGACGAGGTCAGCTGGTATCTGCTACCGAATCATTTTTAATCACCTTGTTTTCACCAGAAAAGCGATTCATCTATTGTGGTATATATAATTGCTTATCGAAAAACATATACAGTTTTGGGTTTAAAACTCGAATAGGCAGTGTATTCTCTCTTTAAATTTATCTTGAAACTTTAAAAATTTCCAATGCTTAACCCTAGTTTAAAGAAAGCTAATGTTAGTCTTATCAAATGTGTGTTATAATTGTTTTTTGTCTTGAAGAACCATATTTAGTTAATAAGCTTAACCTGTCGTTTGCTTAAAGTTTAACATTTAACTGTGAGTAAATTGTACATGACTGGTATATTACTACCTGGCCAGGAATAACTTCCATTTTAGTCAAATAACTGCAAAATAATAGCTGTTTGTTTAACAATTTGGCGAGATGTTTATTTGTAAATGTTGCCTACTTTTGCAGTAATGTGAACTTGTTTTGCAGGATTTTTACGCGCCAAAGATTCTTAAGAAAAGGCGCCTGAGAAAAACTGCACCACGAGTAAAAAAAAACGTTTCATAGAATTTTGCAGCACAGAGAAAGTACAGTTCGGAATAAAATCATGTATTTACAAAACATTGTGCATTTGAAATCGGTATTGTTAACAAAAACGAACTTTAAAACAGTATTTACAAACTTCAAAGTAAAATGTTGGCTGCGTCTCTTCCAAAATTATCCTTTCTTTACCTTTGCCACACCAGCTAAAACATTCCTGCCAACTAAACATGGAAATAAAATTGTAATATTATTCTGTAAAAATCTAATTGGAAACACAAGTTTGAGCTGTTTTGAACAAAAGATTTTTCTCAAATAAATTCTTTACTGAGGAAAATATGGTTTTATGGTAACTTATCTGATGTTTCACTAAATTTCAACTCCTGCAATAATTACTTAACACAACTAAACTCAAAAGGGTTGCAATTAATAAGGCTGCTAGTGCTACATAGTTCTGATATAATAAGTTTAATCCAAACTCTATAATTTGCAAACCCTTCACAAAATTCTAGAAGTAAGACTTATATATAACACACCTATTTTTATCTACACTAAATATTAGCTAATCACCAACCACCAATAAAAATCCACCCGAATTGGCAGGTTTTCAACCAGAGCGGCAGTATTAAAAATAACCGGAGTCCGACTCCGGCTCTACAGACGGCACTGCACCCATTTACATAACTAAAACATTTCCACTCATACAGGTGTCAAAAAACTTATCCACAAACAAAACAGGATTGGCAAACTTTCCAACATATACTATTCCACCTTTACAGTTTGTGGTCTTACTAGTTTCGAAATTTGGTACTGCGCACGTCGGACTCGGGATGCGGGTAGTGTTACGTAGTCTTACTCGAGTCCGACTTTTGACTCCGCAATCCGGTTCCAACAGTCTCTCTCACTTAATATATGGCTTATCAGATTTGTTAAATTAAACCCTTCCCATTGGTTAAGGATTAGTGTAATCTACTTACATCTGACGTTGAGTACCGTAGCAACTCCATCGAATGCGTTGCGAACCTTGATCTTAAACTGGTTGTAACCGTTCCAAGTTCTCGCTATGTTCTGTAGAACGTGGTACAACATGTTAAGGACATTAAGCTGGAGGTTATAGTTTAAATTAAAATGTGAAATTTGCACACGCTTGGTGCGTTTAAAATTGATTTAGAAAACTAGCATATTAAACAAAGTAAAATGCCAACTACTTTTAAAGGTCTTAGCAAATGACCTAGAAATACAACTTTACTGTAGTGTAAGATTAAAAGGTTTTGGTGTCTGACGTAACCCGTTACCAAGTTCTAAGGCGATTGACTTAATGATAGGAACACAAAAGCTTAATAGCTTTTAACATGTACGTTAAACCCTAACAGTTTGATTAGTGAAACGAAATAAACGACAAATAGTCCAAGTATGCAGAGAAATGACAGGAAAGCCGAGCCCTTGACTCATAATGTATGCTTGAATAATGCGAAGTTTTGTATTATCCCGGCTGTAACATAGACATATTAATGACCATTTTAAACAGGTGTATAGGGCTAACACGGTTAGACGTGCATATCTTCACAAAATCCAGTTTACGCATAATTGTCGGTAACTTACCGCCGCAATGGTCTCGGAATTGCCGATCACAGCAAACCCGAATATCATGCCATCCCCGCTGTCCGGCTTGGCTGTGTGACGTAACACTAGCTCGTCGTACTGCACACCAAACTTACCAAGGCAAGTCTTCATCTGGTAATAAGCAAAAAGCTTATTTTGAAGTTCAGCTTTGTAAAATGGATCAGTTGGGTTGCGAACCTCGGTTTTGGGAACTATTTATTGTGTTGGTTATGGTTTTATTGTGTGACAGAAAATTTGAAAAGAAGGCAATGTTTCTCCAGTCTTATTATGAAGCGAAAGATAAGAGTAGAATTTGAAGTGCGACGGAGAATCCATAACCGTTTTTTAATTATATATATTACAAGAAAAAAATCATAATATCCGTCAGAAGTCGACAATCTAAACGATTGATAAGCACAGGAAAAATAGTTTGAATCCACGAGCTACAGTTGAAAAAGTGAAAGAAAAAGATCGGTACAAGCCATGCCACGTGTTGTTCAAGAAGTATATTTAAATATAACTGGCAATACATAGGTAGTAAAGGTGGCGTAAGAAACGATACCTATACTTAGTGTAATTTATTTATTTCAAAATACATTGCAAACCTTTGGGTCAAGGGCGGTCTTCAGTTTGATCAACTCGGCGTTCTTTATGTTAGCGAAATCTCGCCTGCGGAGAAAAATGAAAAATATCAGTATTATTAAATAAAATAAATGTTGGTTTAAAAATAAATATTTTCTTGGCGATAATATCGAAACGGAGCCGGGAGCAGCCCGCTAATAAGGAGGTAATGATGACAATCAGATTAAAACTGAACGTGGCGTTGCAACCATGTTTTGCGAAACACTGTACCGTTTTCTACATGGAAAATAAATTTCCTGCAAATGTTACCCAATAACTGTAAACGCTACTTTGCACGTTTAAGCATTTCTACAAAAATCCACTCACTTGTAAGTGACCTTCTTCCCGTCTACCTTGTTAATAAGCGTGTGTATTACGACCGCTTCTCCCCCGTCAAAGGGGTAATCCTGTGTGTATACAGGATCCTGCTGCAAGCCAACCTCGCGTGGTAGGAAGCGGTTAAGGTTGTCCGCGCTTTCGTCGTCCGCTGGAAGTTGGGCGTTCACCACTGCACCGATCGCTGAATAACAACAAACTGGTTGTCGCACTTGCTCCCCCTAGAGATGTCTGATAATAAGGGTGGCCTATATCACAGATTTCGAGGACTATTTTTAGCCCGCAAGCCAAGCAATAAGCCAAACATTGCAACGTTCGCTTCCTCTTTATTCCGCTACTGTAAGTTCCAGTGTTGTAAACAAGTCATTTTGAGTGAATATAGTCCCAGCATTCAAGTCATTTGTAAAATAACTTGTTAAGTGAAGTTTTTTTGAATAAATATCAATTTATTATTAGCCAAGTCAGTTTCAAGTCACGTCCTTGTCAATCACGGACACCCCTAGTCCACACTACAGACGCAGCGTGTGTCAACGGATAACGTCGAACATAAAGCGTGAAAAACGCTTTCGGTTAACAGCGTAGTAATATGCCGTTAATGCTAGCAACGCGTTATATTGTAAACGCTGATGGTAGACGAAAAACCTGAAACGCCAGACGCACAACGCGCCTATTGTCAACCAGCTTTTACTTAGTTCAGTTTTTTTGCTCTGTTGTGTTTTGTGTTTTAATTTTCAGGATTACGCACTGGTAGGGTTGTTCAAAGTAAAATCTTCAATTCTTAGGAATTGCTCAAGTTTAATCAATACTTCATTTAGTTTATCTGTGCTTTTCAATCTTTTTTACCGCCACCTGAAAGACTAATCCAGCTATATCGTGTGTAAGCTTTTTTGGGTCCAATTTTTAAACCCTCTTGTGTGTGTAAATGCAGGAACGTTACTAATAGAAAAATTAGGAAATAATTACGCAATGGTAAGTTTAAAATAAAATATAAAATATATTTAACTATAAGAACTACAGTAGGCTACTCGGCGACGCCACTAAATAAAATACCAACCCGACTTAACTTTAGGTTCAGATATGTTGATTAGTTTTTACGTACATTTGTATGTGCAAGACTCGATGTTGATATCAACTCCGAACACGTCGTAGCCTTGTTTATTTGGTCCTTTTGGCAGAGAGTGTTTTCCTGTGTAGAGGACCTCAACCTCGCCACCATAAGGCTGAAACATAAGCGTTCACAACATTCAATAAATGCTTTCTTGTAGCTTCGGTGATTTACGGTGTGTACAACCGCAGTTTTTTTTTTTCCCCTATATGGAAAGCACACACACTTTTTAGTTTTTTTACCAGGGCTTTTTCATTTGTTTGTAGCCTACATTCATGTTATTAACAAAGATGATTAACTAATTGACATAGAAGTGTGCCTGGTTTTATATTTTACACTGACTTTCATCAATTTCGGTGCACCCACACATTATGTACGATTAATAAAATAAATAACAACTTGTTTTACTCTTTGTTATAAACAAAAAAAATGTTTTGAAATGAATGTTAGCGCGTTTGATCGTGAACAAGATGAAATGTTGCAAAAAAATGCCACGCCTAAAGTGAAGCAAAGGTTACGGGATAATTTCTTTGAATAATCTTTGCAGGCAAGCACCATATCTAATAAAAGTGTTAATATCAACCTGAATAACGCCGGAGTAGAATGCAGTTGCGCAAATAGGGCTGCCGTAGCAGGCAAAGCGGTTGTCCTGTCCCCCGTATATCTCGGTCTGGTTGTTAGGTTGGTTGCATATGGCCGGGCAACTGCACACAATCATCGGGTTGTTCACTGACAATGTGTCGCTTGTCTCGTCGCATCCGCACGGAGTAGCTATCAACAAGCTTGTAGGTTAGTTGCTTTGGAACCGATTTTTGAGCAGAAAACAAACTGCTTTTCGCTTAATTTAACCATTTGATATAAAACAAAATCACCAAGATACAATACCCGTTGGTGGTTAATTGTACCTAAGTTAGAAAGCAGTTCTGAACATAATGTATCACCTAATCTACTTCACACTTATAAAGTCTCCAACGACTAATTTCCCGCAAATAGCGCGTTCATGTATTATCCTCCACTTCTAAGTCATATACCACTTATCTGTTGGTAAACAACTACATAATTTTGCTGCATGCGGCTTGGTATTTATTAGTGAGATCTTACGTGGGTCAAATGCAGGCATGGGAGCCCTGTTGCGTCCAGTTCCTTCTGATCTATCCTTTTCTATCAACTTCAACGCTGCTCCTCTGAAATCGCCGAAGGCTGAAAAACAACACAACTGCTCAGCACGACTAATCCATGGTACCTACATGGGTGTTTAATGTGGTCAGCCCAGCTGAAGTACTTACCAACGATAATTATAATTAGTTATCGTTGTTTCATTTGGCATTTCGCCTGTCACCGACTCAAGTAATCTGAAACAGGCCTTTTAACGCATATGTATTTTATTGGTAAAACGAACAGACTTCTCAACGACGTAGAGAAAACAGGCGTGTAAACTACAGCAATGTGGCCACGTTTCATACAATCGGCGAAACTAAACTACAAATATGATTGTCCAGATTTGTTGATAAGATTCGTTAATTTTGCTGACAACGAAGTGCAACAGTTTGTGATTGACACGTCACAGAGCCTGTTCTGACACCACAATCTAATAGTTTTCGCGCACAATTGAAATCACGTGCCAATCGGACGTGAATGAGTCAACGGAGTGTTGTACTTTTCTAACGTCAAATAGACAAATTTAAAGGGCCGTAAGCTCCCAATAATCGCCGTTTTTAGCGTCTAGAATACACGAAACGTAAAATTTTTCGGGCTCCGCCCGTTCCCGCTAAGGGTGTTCATACGACGCACGTGTTCGCTTTTGCTGGACGTTACGTGTTTCTGCTTATTTTTTATGACGTTATTATTCATTACAGTCCGACGGAAAATAGGGCAATTCCCTAAGTTGAAATTGCGGGACACCCCCCTTTGAAATGGTCACGCTACGCGCCTGACTTATTGAACCTCCTCAAATACCAAAGATCTCTCAGCATTGTAATATTATGACTTACAATTGAACTAAAAACCAGGGCTGGGGAGCCACCGTAAAATAGCATTAGCTCCGGCTCCAGCTCCGGAGCCATCAGGCAATTATTAAATGGCTCCGGCTCCAGCTCCGGAGTCGTAAAACTCAATCCTTTGGCTCCGGCTCCAGCTCCGGAGTCGTAAATCTCAATCCTTTGGCTACGGCTCCAGCTCCGGAGTAGTAAAACTCATATCCTTTGGCTCCGGCTCCAGCTGGCTTTTGGCTAAACTAACGTTGGAGATGGAACAAAATATAATTTCTTAGCTTTAGCACCACAAATTGAAAAATGGCTCCAGCTCCACAAAAATAATAAAAAGGGCTCCGGCTCCGGCTCCACAAAAATAATAAAAAGGGCTCCGGCTTCACAAAAATAATAAAAATGGCTCCGGCTCCGGCTCCAGCTCCACAAAAATAATAACAATGGCTACGGCTCCGGCTCTGGCTCCAGAGAAAATGCTTAGCTCCGGGCTCCGGGCTCCGGGCTCCGGCTCCGGCTCCCCAGCCCTGCTAAAAACTATACAAAAATTTGAAAAAAATTAGAAAATATAGAGTTTTTTTAAAAACCTTTTCATACATAAATCAATTCAATGATTTTTAAATATGAGGCTTTGTGGCACCCTGCATGGTCACCTTGGTATTGTAAAAAGACGACTTACGATTGAGATCGTAAACCTTTGCCAGGAGTCCTGTGCTTCCGATCCTGTCAGCCAAGACCTTCTTAACCTCCGGCACCTGCTCGTCTTTTAGCTCGGAAATTACCTTGGCGTTCTTGGACGGCTTTCCCTTCGTGCGGAACTTGGCCCTGACACGACGGATCCCGCGGTACTAGGGAGTTAATGCCGGATTAAACATTAGCCTACTAAGGCTATAGCCTTAGGCCCTGGAAAAATTCGAATGTTAATTTTTTGTAAGGCTGATAATGATAGAGATCCAGTACCAGTACAGTACAGTACAATTTTTGCTTAAAAACGAATTACTTTTTATGTATATATTTTTATTCCTTTCGTAGCTTGGTTTGCAAAAATAGGCCTTCTCTAGTATACAGCCTTAACCTACAGTGCCCTTAATCCGGCCCTAGGCAGGGTTATAAAGTGGCGGTTAAAGCAGTGCTTCTTAACCATTTTTTGCAGCGACCCATATCTAAGCGTAGACATAAGAGAGAAGCTTTGGCGATCCAACTATCTTCACTGGACTTTTTGGAAGTGAACAAAACATAAGACAAACAGCATAAAAAGCAACATTAAAGTAAGCCGTTACGGCGTTATGGTGAAAGCTTTCCTGTCGGAACAGCGTTCATGTAAAATATTTTTTGTAGGTACGCTGTACTGTTAAAAAATGTGTTTTTAAACCAAACGATGTCCCCTTTTAACCAGCCCATTCCGCAGCTCCTTAAATAAAGTTAAACTAATATTTCAGGTAAATATTTATGCTCTACATTGAACGATAACCTCGGATTTCCTGATGTTACTTGTTTTTTACGTCCTGGTATACCATTGCAGGGTTGGCCTTAAGCACTCGCCCGCTCGCCAATGCGAGTGCAAATCGCTCCTGGCGAGTGCTGATTGACACCCGGCTCCGGCGAGAAATTTAATTAGTTGGTGTAGGACAACTTGTGTTAAGCACCACTACTAAGCGAAACATTACTTAGCGCCAGTTATTTCCCCCAAAATAAGACGCAAATACATTCAACACTACACAAATAATAAGGTTAATCGAAGTCACGTTCGAAGCTCGTAATAGAGACTCTTTGTCCCGTTAAAAAAATCGTTTAACGGCAAACAATCAAAGACGTCAGCAGTGGCAAAATATTAAAAGGTTTATACTTTAACTTGAACATTGTTAATTTTTAAATGTTTAACCCAGTCGAGACGCCTTTGGAAAAGTTTATTGGACTTGCGATGTACCCAGGATAATAATTCTACAATTTTGTATTTATTTAATTGTTTGTATTGCGAAATTAAGAGCAATTGCTACAGTTTTTGCTAACAATAAGTTTCAAAATACAAATATCTTCTAATAATATTTGTAAGCAGTGTTTTTTTATGTTTTGAGGGACCGAAACCTTCCTTGAACACTACGATATTTGAAAATATCACCTACTTGTGTAACTGCAAACTATAGTGTTAGGCGAAATGTGGCGTTTTGTTTGTGGCGAAACAACCTAGAAAACCACAAAACAGAATAACGATAACCTAAGAAATGACCGCGCTAGGATGGAAATTTGCAGACTGCGTGCCAACCAATTTGGCGAGTGGTATTTCGTCCGGGCGAGTGGTGATTGATTGCCGCTCGCCCAGCTGGCGAGTGTAAATTTTTGCTTAGGAACAACTCTGCATTGTGACGTCATCTCAGAAAAATGGCAAGCGTTTTTAAAGAAAGTTTATTTTACTTCCACGCATGTTATGAAGGCCAGTAATTTACCATGGCTAAGTATTGCGCTAGTGGGAAGCAAGGATTGGTTTGTACCTTTATGATGCGAGGTATTTGGAAGAAAAAGCAAAGGTAGGAAAAAGATGAGGATCATACCATGTCACGGTACCCAGGTAAGTGAAGGTTCGCGAGTAAAAATAACTTAATCTAAAATGAGTGCGTTCTATATCAGTTTTTTGCTAAAGATTTTAGTTACGTTTAAGTGAACACAACACATATAATACAAAAGCATAAGAACTTGTCTTACCTTCTTTTTTTTCGTTCTGAACTTCTTGAACCTTTCCCCCTTCTGCTTAGTTTTCCCGTCCTCCTTATTAACACGTCCAGCAGCTCCGTCTTCGTCTATTTCCACCCTCTCAATATCCACAGGTGCATCGGCGGCAAGCGACTCAATAACCACGTCGTCCACCGAAAAACCTTCCGCTTCTATCGCGAACTTTAGCTGTGAAGATTTATCGTTATGAATCAAACAAGTTGCATTTTTACCATCATTAAATGCCGTTTTAGCCGTTTAAAATATAACAATAAGCGCTTTTTAAATTATCTGTTTAAAATTCAAAGGTTTGACCAACCGCTATTTTGGTAAGCTTAACAGGGTACAATTTTTAGCAATATAAGTTTAATTATTAGCTTTGTTTCTTGCGCCAATTTATAGGTTACTATTTCAGGATTAAATTGTATGTTGTTATTGTTATTTCAGTAAAAGTTCAGTGTTTAACGGCGAAGTACGTACCTTTGTTACTCTGTATGTCATCAAAAAAAATGCAATAGCTAAAGAAGCTTCTTAAATAATTACTTTTATGCTTAAAAGACGCGAAAGTTCGCACAGTTATCACATGAAAAATAAACAACCATGCAACATTTGTTTCGTTTTTAGAAATGTACATAAATATACAGCAAAAATAGTCAGCAAAAAGCAGTTAATAATTTGACAAGCTTTGCAGGGTACTTATATTGAATTAAAATTTGCACTAGCCTTGACAATAAAACACTCCAATAATGTTGGCATGCCGTCTGCAAATTTCCGTCCTACCTAATAATTTTCACAAATGATTTCGGTGCGTTTTATGTTCTGGTATGGCCGAGCTTATTGTTTACTGGACTATTGGATGCTTAGAACTCTTCACCATGTGTGATTGGCTCGTCCAACTCGTTTTTTGTAGTTCGACAGACGTGTACCGCAAGCGATTTACGCAATAATTGAGTTGCGACTATTGCCGTTTAACATAATTAGCGTAGATCAACAGACTCGGTCCAGTATCAACTAATTTTTGACTTTTCGCACATGTCAGTCGGGCAAGTAAAATCAGCACTTGCCCCAAGCGAATTGTACATTGCATTGGAAAGTGGGGGAATGCAAATATTAACCCTGTATAAGACTATTTTAAAGCACAGTGTAGTAATATTGGGTTGGTAAGCATTGCTTTACCTTGTCACCAATTTCACCAATGAGTTGTCTTGATTTGGGCGATTGCAAGTCGCTGTATTCGTCCGACCATGTAACAAACCCATCTTCATTCTCTTCAAGCTGAATGTCCCCAGAAAACTGATCCATACTTGCGTTGAAGTCGACTTCAGGGTCGGGAGACATCATTATCACTGTGAAGTGGATAGGTGGGTTAACTTTTGTTAAACATAGCAAAAATATGCTTTGTGGTTTACACCAAAAGAATCAGTTCCATACACCAAAAAACAACATGTAACATCTAATAATAAGTTCCATACACCAAAAAACAACATGTAACATCTAAAAAGTAATAGCGGAACACAAAGCAAGAATACCTTAAGCTGAACAATCTATAATCCGTAGTATTAAGACCAACGGCATAATAAAGCCAAATACGCATCTAACATCTACGTCAAAAGAAGGCCCGGATATCGTCGAAATAAGTCTTAAATTAAGTTAATGGCGAATTTAGTAACAAAATTAGTGATATGTTGCAAAATTGCTGTTTAAATTTTATTTTTTGTGGTTTGTCTTATTCCTACTTTAATTGTTAGCCCAACTTACATGTTTTTTCCGAATTTAATTCAGTCCGACGTTGATTTTCTCCCTAATTCGGTTTTATTGCTGAAATCCTTTAATTTACCTACAACTATTGCTCCAATGCCTGCAACACAAAGCAGGGCTCCAAGACCAATGACAATCATCTTTTTAGAGCCACGTTCGGGCTCTTTTTGGCTGCTTCTCTTTCCTAAAATAAAAAGATTCTCCTGAAATTACATTAATTCGCATTTTTCTAGTAGTAGCCATTTTAGCAAATAGGAAAAACCTAGGAATTCACACTTAAAGTTATTAGGAATTTTGACCTAAAGGATTGTTTTTAAAATGTAAAACTATATTTTTAAATAAATTTTAAAGCATTCGTCCTTAAACAGCAAACATTGAGAACTTTACAATTGCATAAAAATTATAGTGTTTTGTTATTTTATGTGGTGCATTTAAGCTTTGAGAAACGCACATACCTTAAAATTGAAAATTTAAACAAAAAATAGAATGGTCCGTTTAAAGATGTTTCGCAAAATGTTAAATCTAAAGTAAACTCAGGTTAAGCATATTCCTACATTGTTAAGACTAAAAGTGTTTTCAAATAATCTTAAATTGGTAAATTAAAACCATCAGCTGATTCATCTTTTAGTTAACACAACACCTCAGTTGTCCTCCGTTCGAACTTACCCTCTCTCGCTGCATCTTTCCATTTATCGCGGTTATCTCGGCCACCACCGCCGCCTCCTCTACCAGGTCTCGACGACATTTTCGAAAACACACACCTTAACTTCTGCACGTGTGCTGGTGTGTAATTCTACGTCTCTAACATAAAAAAACTCACTTTTAAACTGGGTATTACGTTAAGCTACACCAATTTAGCGGGCTATCTTTTTATCTATTTAAAGAGCAATAATTCCTAACAATAAATAACATTTAGTCATACTATTTTGAAATCCTAATTATAAACTTACAAGTTTCTTCACCTTGACGCTTTTCAAGGTGACTGACGACAAAAATAGGTGGATGAGAGCTGCGCAGTTATCATCCAGTTTAAACATTAGATCTTTTCTACCAACTGGGGAGTGAATGTTTTGTACTAGCGTACTATTTGTTTACTAAGTCATGTGACCCACAGTTTACAGTAAAGCTTTATTTTTTTTTACTATAATGACTGGGAATTGTGATTAGATTAAATACATTTCCGTACAACATTACTTATAATAAATGCACTTAAAATTATTCAAAGGTGCATCATAGATTAATGTAAAGTTTAAATTGATGTCAGTAAAACAATAAGCGTTGTTTCCCAAGCAAGTGATGTTGCTTTTTAAAAGTTTTTACCTTAAATAGAGTTTTCATAAACTGTGTTTTTCAAAAAATATTTATCAAAAGTAAAATTTTTGCATTTATAATCATTTCATTGTTTTTTATGAGTAAAATAATTGTTCAAACTTTTTTTAAATATGTAACTCATGGTTAATTTATTTGCTAGGTAAAAAGTTGTAAATAAATATACCCGAAATGGCTGGAATTCTTTCTTCTTTAACTGGGGATACTTCGCTTTCAAACAACCTGGAACTTTTGCAACAGGTTCCCGAATGTCATTTGTGTTTTGACAATAATAGCTCGGCATTAAATTGTAAAACTACGCTTGGTAATTTAAGGCATGTATGCCAATATGTATATTATTGAAGACCATGTAATATCCAGAGTCTTTTTTTCACAGCTTGCTTTACGAAACAGTTTGGCAAAAGGTGATGATTCTTACAAAGAATTTTATCAATTTATAACTTCACTGAGAATTGGAAATGAGCTCTACCAAAGAGTCAGTGGCCAAAGAAAAATTGATGAGTTTAAAGTAAGCTGTTTCACAACAATTCAAAAAATGTTTGTATTTATGTTGAGAAGAGTTAACTCATCTTTGTTGACTATTGAGTTTTTTACCTTCTTTTTGATATTTCAAGATTTATAGCCGACTTATTTTCCAGGCACAATGTGTGTTAAATATCAGCGAATTCGTCAAGAACAACCCAAAAGCTTCAGACAAGGCATTGCAAAAGGAAGTGCAAGAACAGGTGTTAATCTTTGCAATGAAAGTGAAAGCAATGTAAAAACATTCAAGAAACTACATTGAACACTTTTTCTGTTTTAGATGAATTTTTGTACTGTTTCTGTATAAAGGTTGTGTATTTTATTTCAACATGACACTGGTGTAACACCGTATTGCTTTCCATAATATGTGGCCTGCCAAAGATTCACAACAAAATTTGTTTTGCTCAAAATCTTAATCCTAAATTCTGCAATATGCCAGAAAGGCTTTTTGTATTGTAAATTTGGTAGGCCAGCAACATTTTATGGCAAAAAGGATTTTTCTCTCCGGCAAAAAGTGACTGGATTGCAGCCAGCCATTTGCAGCCAACATTCCTTTTAAATATATTTAGTACCTTGCTTGGTGTTTGCAATTTTGTAAAACTTATTCCCAAATAAAAAATTAATATTTGCAAACTGTTTTATTATCATTATGTGTGGGAAATTTACTTTCCCTTAATATTCCTGTTTTGTTTTGACTGCTATAATCTTGTGTCCATGACTAATTGTGTGTGTTATCTTTTTTCGTACTGCTGTACTTTTTTAAATAATAATCCGGCAATATTTAATGTTTCTTCAATATATGCCATGCAGTGTGTTAAGTTTGTTGTTGTCTTCTTTTTTGAAATAAAGAATTCTGAAAAGGTTGTGAGTCATTAGTCCAAACCACAGAGTTATATGTATAGGTTTAATGATTTGTTGGACCCCAAAACTTTTATGAAATTTTGGGAGAAATGTTTGTTTAAATTGAAAGCACACGTTTAGTAAACAGGATTATTGCATAGATGGAATTTTCGAAAAATTTAAAAGTGTTTGCAACACACCAATGGCAAAAAAGTTTAGAAATGAACCAGTTTCATTTTTTAATTTCGTCATTTGTTCATCACATGATTTGAAATCGTAATTTGCGCTGAATGGTAGCGACAATATCGAATCATGAGGTAAGTGTTTGGTTTTGAGAAAGCGAACTGGAAATTTCACGGGAATTTCCCCCGATAAGCTTATACATCTTCAAGTTTAAACGCATTACAAAAAACGTAAAGTTTTAAGTAAAAACTTAATTGGCGATAACCTGGACGTATTTTTTTAAAGTGAGTAGAATACATTTTAGGTTCATGGCGTCATAAATAAATAATTACGTCATAGCGTTACGGGCTAATGAGCACATTATTGGTGAATAGGGAGTGATTGTTATACGCTAGGTCTGTTTTGTTTACCTTAGGTAATTTGGTTGTTTTATAGTAAAAACTTTAACAAGGAAACGTTTTTGGTTTCTTTATTGCGGTATTCGGCAAATATTCAGTTAAATTTTTTAATGATTTGCTTTCATTTAAATTCTAATTTGATAATACCTTAGGTCCTTATTATATATAGTTCTGTTGGTTGTTTGAGGCAATTTGGGGTTATTTTGGCGCTGTTGTACAACCCTAGTCCTATCACTTTTTTACAGTAACGAACGAGTTGTCAAAACTAAAATTGCAAGGAAGAAATAAATATTGGAGAAATAAATGAAATAATAATATTACTTGACCACCCAAATGTGTTTGGATTCTAGACCATCGCCACAATATTTTATATTTATTTAAGTTATTTTAAGCAGAAACAATTAATTTACAGTTTTTAAGTTATTATTAATCCAATATCTTATTTAGATTTAAATAACACTTACAAAAATGGCCAGCATATTATCTTCGTTGACTGATGATAAATCACTTTCAAACAATCTGGAACTTTTGCAGCAGGTACAGTAACCGAATTTCTTATGAATACTAACAATGTGGGGTATTTTTTGCAAAAAAGAGTAATGATTTCAAAACACTTGGACACTTAACTAAACTACTGGGTAGTTTATTTGATATATATATTTAATATGTTAAATGTTCAACATAATTATAAAAAATGCTTTTATAGATTGGTTTACGAAACTTTCTGGCTAATGGTGAAGAATCAAAGCCCTTCTATCATCTCATAACTTCACTGAGAATTGGAAATGAACTTTATCAAAGAGTCAGTGGCCAAAGAAAAATCGATGAATTTAAAGTAAGTTTCACTGAGGCCTAAAAACCTTGTTTAGGATATTTGGACTAGTTTTTTGGGGTACATCAAGGCCTTGTTGGAATCTTGGTGTATATATAATTTGCAAAGAAATAACTATTAAAACAAAGGTAGCTAAAAAAACACTTTGACCTGTTATTTTAGGTAGTTCACCTCTTTTTAGATTTGCACAAACTAGACCGGAAACAGCAGGTTTCTTAACATAAAATCACCTGAAAAAATTATTTGAGGAATCCGCCTTATAAAGTTTAAGAACCCCTACAAATTTAAGGTAAACAAACATGTTTCTTTTTCCAGGCACAATGTATGTTACATATCAGCGAATTTGTCAAAAACAACCCGAATGCTTCAAACAAGGCTTTGCAAAAGGAAGTGCAAGAACAGGTTTTAATCTTTGCCATGAAAGTGAAGGCAATGTAACAAGATTAAAGTAACCACACAGTGACTTAGCAAAAATAGTTTTACCCCTGTTAATATACCCTATAATGTTGAACTACATTTTATGGCCATTGATTTGATGGTCTGCAATTAATCTTGACTTGCCAGCTGTTCAATAAGTTACTTGGTGTGTTTTAACCAGATATTTGTTACCTTTTTTGTAAATATATTCTTATTACTGACTTCTGCTCAACTTGATTACTTTAAACTGTTGCATTTATTGTTTGTTTAGCTTAGTATACTAGTATGTGATACACAAATATATGTGCTTAGTGTTAACTATCTTGTTTTCAATAAGTTCTGTTTTTACTGGGCTCCAAAATGAAACTTTCTTTGTCTACAAGCATCTTTTGGTTCAAAAACTTTCTTTGGTTTCAAAACACGAAGAGCATACTTTTTATGAAAACATTATTTTTTGTTGATTAAACTTGTACTTGTTACTAATAACTTTGCAGTTGCCTTAATAGTCACTTATGTGTGGAACTATGTTTTATAGCACATGGATAGCATTCACTAAAGTTGTGTAATAATATACAAATTGCCTACATGGTTTTGTCATTACTCTTTTTATATTGCAATTGACTGTTTTAACTAACTTTTCTTTTATTTACACAAAGTATACATTATTGTTTTTAACATGAGATTTTTATGTGAGGTACACAATGCATCGTGTATTTTTGTTTTCCCTTAATAAAACATTCTAAACTGTCTGGTTTGCTGTTCTTAACTGTACGAGAGACTTAAGAACCAATAATATCAGTTAATTGGGTCATCTCATTAACAAACTACAGATATTATATACACATAATGTTGCAACATGGAACATTACAGAGAAGAAAAACTGACATTGCATGTAAAAATCTTAATAAAAAAATATGTACACAACTGCAGAATGGTTGGTTTTGACATGATTAAAGACACCTCACGACATAATGTCTACCATCCAGGTAACTCACAACATCTCGCACTTAAAATAGAAACAACGAGAGTTGTACGATTGCGCAGAGAATATAAGCAGAATCTAAAGGAGGGTTCAACAAACTGTTTTTGATAAAAAGGTCTGGATAACTGTAAGGACTGAAGATCGTGGTTTGGGTAAAAAACTCTAGGTTAAACTGTAATGACTCGATTCAATGTTAAATAAAGAAAACATAGTAACAAACCTACATAAGACGTTTAAAGCATTGTTTGGCGTAAAAATTCATCAAAATTTACTTAATATGTGTGCAGACGACAAAGTTTTTCGTTAATCAACTATTTGTAACAGTAATTTGGGAAATATGCTTAGGATCTGAATTTGGTTTCCCTGATCTAAAGTGCTCGAATATTCGTGCTTTGACGATTGTCACACATACTGCCCATCTACATTAACCGACAGCAAAGCATGAGAACCAACAACCAGTGTGCCCTATGTATCTGCTACGTGATATCAAACACCTGGCTATTCAGCACTTGGGATGTTTTTGAGAAAGTCATCTATGAGTTCATTTCCGTCAACCCTGGGTTCAAAATGCAGCATTTGGTTGTTATTGTTGTTTGCGTGATAGTTACCAGGCCCAAAAGGGTTCGGCGAAAACATCTGCATGTTCTGGGTGGGGGTGTGATGCAGGGGGGTGGTAGGTCCAGGGGTATGCTGAAGGGGGGTGGTAGGGGACATAACATGGTTTTGCGGGGGGGACATGACTTGATATCCAGGCGCTGGCATGAAGCCTTGCTGTTGAGGAGGTTGCTGTCGTGTGTAATCTATTGGTTGTTGGGCAGCAGGATTGATGTCGTTTTGCAAGTACTCGGATATGCTCATGTCGTTATTCTCGATGCTGCAGTTCTTCTGCATAAGTTCATTAATGTCCAACTCCTCTTGGACGGTTTGCTCCAAAATTTGACCGGTTAGCTCCGGACCTATGCTGGGAAACTGCTGTTCCTGGCTGTCGGTCGCTGTTCCGTTTAATAAATCAGAAAACGAGGCGTTACCGGTGTCCAAATCTGGCATTATAGTGCTTGGACCGGGTCCTGGTTGAGGGTATTGCTGAACCGGGATGTCGAATAACGACTGGGGGTTGTGGGGAGCGTGATAGGGGGTTGCCATGAAATTGTCCCAAGACATGGAGTCGACCCCCATCGGCTCCCGCTTGATCTGTTGTTGCTGGGGGAGGGTGCGCATCATTGGGGGACGGAGAATGTGTTGTTGAGGGGGGCGCTGGATGTTCGGACGCATTCCAGATGGACCTGTGTACAAGTGATGTTTGAAATAATGTATTTAAAAAAATAAAAAAGTGAAGTTCTTTTCTCAAAAGAATAAAAAAGTTAATAACGGCAATTTGGGGAAATTAAGTAACTTTTAATTGCCATGCATGAGGATAGGCACAAATAAGCAAACTGTCAAACGCTAAACAAAATTGCATCCTTAACGTGACTGGCACAAACTGGGGCCTAAAAAGACCTTCAAGTCAACTGTGCCGTTGGAAATTTAGGCACATATGGTAAAAAAGACACATTAAAATTATCATTATTCATGTATAGTATTAAAAGGTTAACAATTTTCTATAAATAACAATTTTTTTAAGAAGAGTGAGGGCCAGGATTATCTTTCGCATAAAAATGGGTACAAGTAAAATGTTTAAAACAACATTATTGTAGCGAATTTAAGAACATGTTTGAACGCTACATAGTAAAATGAATGTTTTAAATATGTTTAAAATATAGACCATTCTCATTATTAAATGTTTGGCATATCATTATAAAGTGTGTCAAATATCGTAAAAGCAACCTAAGTTTTCAGGAGTCACTATACAAAAGTTGCAAAGTCATTTTAATTGAACAAAGACAGACATAAAGAAAAAATTTAATTTTCTCCTCCTTGATAATGTGTAGGTGTTTATTTAGTGGCATATGCTCAAACAAACCTGGCAATAACTATTCAAACAGGAGTGCGAACAGTGTACTTAAGAGGTTAACAGCATACCATCAAAACCTTAGTTTATCACACATGTTGTACAATGAACCCGACTAAGATAGTTAACTTACTTGGCAAGGAATTGATAAGAAATAAATTATTTTATGGGTTTGTAGAAAATGTAATAGTTTTCTAGCATGCTACTTTGCAAATCATGTATAATATAAAGAACATTATGGATTTAAGATTTAATGAAACGAAAACTAAGATCTTATTTTGGAATAAAACTGTTCCATTACAGTTTGTAATGCATGTTAGGTGTAAAAATATCAAGTATTTTAACACACATATTTTTTATGGCTGCAATGTATGACACTGAATGTTTTAAGTAATTTATAGAACCATCACATGATTTTTCCCTAATTTAAATATTTTAGCAATGTTCCACTGCAGAACAATAAATTGTGAAAAAAATACAATCATATGTTTTTAGGTTACTGCAGTATTCTATTGTGAAATCAAGTTTTTAAGATTTGGAACCGGTGTGTTTACTACAGTTAAAAATAAGAAAAAAAGTGTTGGAAACTGTGAAGCACCTCAAACAACAATAAAAACCTCATGAACAACAAAAACAATTGGGTACAATATGCATGGATTTGTGATGTAGTGTGATAATGAATTGCAACGCCAAAAAGGTCGAGTAGATCGACATCTCCTTGATAAAAACGTTTCGATATGAGCTTGTATCATGTTCAGTTAATTAATACTCTACAAATTTGGAAAGTTGTAATCTTTTTACCTGCTGAATCCATAGGGTGTCTTCTTTTACCATGGATCTTATGTGACTCCTGTACGCTGTTTAAAATGGCGCGACGTACTTTGTCCCGACCATCGTTTGGTATGGCAGGCATGGTAAGGTTCGGAATGATTTTGTGTTTGCCGTCTGAAAAAATGTTAAGGAGATAAGAGTCTTGTAGGAAAGAGAAACCAGCAAAAAACTCACCAAAATCACAAAACATCTGCTGTATTAAGAGTATAATCAATATAGGTCTTGTGCGTTATTAATATTTACATTACAAAAACTGCTTTCGTTTGGCAAATATATTCAAAATGCATAAAAGGGAAACACGAATAGTAATAATCAAAGTAGTAAAAAAATCAACAAAAATAAAACAGTAAGCTGCTTCGGTAGCATCATGATTGTCACAATAAAAAAGCACGATAAAAGATTTTGTCTTGATGCTGTTGATATTTTGAGTGCACTTCAGCCGGTGAAGGATGGTCGATCCAGGGTTAGCTAGCCAGTAGCACCGCTGTCGAATAAATAGGCCGGTCTAAGACAAAGCTTAAGTACAGGGATGTCCTTTATAACTCAAATCATATCAAACTTTAAGCAATTTTCCAATAAAAAAGCCAAAAATGCTAAAACTCTAGTTTTAAATATAAATTTATAGCATTAATAAAAGCAATTTACAAAAAAATGCACAACTAACAATCAAAGGGATGTGTTTAAATTTGGAAAATTATGTGGGATATGATTTGAAATTATTAAGGACATCCCGCTAACTCCTAGAAACTCACCATGTTGAATTGGAAGGTAGGTGAACTGCAGGGATTTGCTGACTTGCTGATCGGAGGGCCGGCGTAGCTTAAACTGTACTTCAACGCTGTCGTGAATATGCTGGTCGAGATACGGTGGGGTCCGGAATACAATCGCCACCTGCAATTGTAAACAACTAAAATTGAATGCCTAACCAATAAATGTAAAGCCATTTAAAGTAGAAATTTCAGATAATATTGGTTCCAAGAAATCAAGTAGTAGTATCAGACTTTTCCAACTAAAATTTATATCGATTTAAAGACCTAAAATTGAATCACTTGCACCTTTTTATTGTAATTCTAAAAAAACATATAAATCTCATGGTCAACACAATAACAAATCGTTCAAATTTTGGGTTTTTTAGCACACTTTCCAAAGACATATCTTAAAAACAAATCCAAGACTTTGGAAAAACATAAGACTTTTTAAGACACAAATCAATACAAAAAAATTCCAAGGTCATTAAAGAACAATATCATTAAAGAAGATTTTGTTACAACCCTGTAATACTAGCATGTTTTTGGTGCTGATATGACATCAGTTTAATTTATGCAATAAGCTGTGATTTAAGGAATAATGGAGTGTTTTTAACTAAAGGAAAGTTTCTTTGGCAATACTACATTAAAGTTCTAAAATAAATAACCTACTAAGGCTAAAGAAAAAAATTGCCTTAGATAGTAAAAGACTTTTTATGTTCCATTTTGATCGATTTTGCTGATTTTACCATGGTAATGGTGTCATTTGGTATTTATACTAACTAGTTACTGTATTGAAAAGTCTCTATATAATTCAGTTAAACTCTTGAAATATTGTTATAATAAGACATATAAATGCAAAAATGTTAAAAGAAATAAATCTACATTTTATTAAGGCATTTATCTCACTTGAAATTTTGCAAATTGCAAAAAGCACCAAATTGTGTTGTGCCTTACTACAAACCACCAAGAGGGTTTAGTCTGAGTAAGAAAGTCGCCCCTAACCGAAATCCCTGTGACAATGTATTAGAGGACGACTCCTTGAGAGACAGCTTTGTACTACTATGAATGGGCGGGGGTTTCCAGTGCTCAAAAGAAGGCGGGAAGTTGTACAGTTCTGCTATCGGCGTGAAGTTGGTGCAATTTCGGTTGGGTAAAGCTATACCATGGTTGCCACAAACGTTTATTGAAACAATTTAAAGAAAATTGGTTCACACTGCCACCTTCTAAACATAATTTAAGTTTGACATAAAATAAATTTAAAGACTATCAAAAAACATAGGACTTTTAATACCTAAATCAATGCAAAGACATTTAAAAACTTTTAGTTACATCAATACTTTAAGGTGACCCTGTATGAGTTTTTTACGGTTCTGCTAAATTGGCGTTAAGTTGGTACAATATCACCGGTGGATAGAGCTATATATTTGCCCATTGCTTTAATGCAGTAGTTCTTCTAATTTTATTTTCATCCTGTGGACACCTTTAACCGATAAATTCCAAGAAAAACAAGTATATTTGTCAACATATGAAAAGGGCATTTTAGAACCTATTTAAAATTCCAAGCTTTTCAGATGCTATATAAGTACCTAATAAACTATGAGTAAGAAATTATATTTTAAATAATACAATATTGTACAGTGGTAGTAAATAAGCACACAGAGTGCATTGTGACTTAATAATAAGGAACTGTATACTTAAGTCAAAGTTTTGACTTGCTTGCAAAGATACCTGTAGTGTTTAGATTTTGAGGGGGCTCTGCTCTTAACTTGCATCAAAATATTTCACCCCCGAATAAATGTGCTTTTTTGTCAAACTACAAATTTCCCTTGAAGCTTTTAAGTTTTCCCCTATGGGGAATTCCTGCCAGGTTGAAAACCGAGCTTTGCTACCAATCAACAAAATTTCTGTATACCGACTACTGCTTCAAGACTGCTCCTTTTCATTAATCTGTTAACGTTAGTTACGCTACTTACTTTTTTTAAATCATTTTAAATAAACCGACCAGCCTTTGAAGTTTTTGTTAAGAATTTTATATACTTGCTAGAAGTGATTGGCTTTCCTATTCCAGTTTTGTGGTTATTTACCGTACAACAGTAATTGTAGTATTTTAATGCTTTAAATTTACAAGCTTTTTTAATATCTGAAAAAAACAAACATTTTTGGCTCTTTTATCTTATTCATAGCCATAATATGATATTCCATTATTAAATGTATAATGTGGTATATTTGTCCTGGACAAATATTGGGAAAACAATAATGACAAAAGTTACAAATAATTTCTGATATTTTGTTCTAATAAATTCGAATAAATTGTTTTTGAATGTAGATGTAGTGACTAGATTAAACATTAAAACGAATGCAGCACAAAATGTCTTACAAAAATAAATTCATTTTTTACAAAATGTTTTAAGTGTAAAAGATTGATTTGTAACACTTACACAAACCTACTTAACTCATGGCGCAGCAGAAAACTTTCCGCTGTGTGAACTCAGTATGAAAACAACAATAGCAAAATGCATTCCTTAGAAATATGAGAAGTTTGTTTTTTTATTACCTGTCTGTGAACATCAACAGATGAAAATTCAGCGAGGGCTTCCCAATTACCGCGACTGAAAACGACTTGGATGTCTTCTGTAAAATAAGTGAATATTCAGGGGAGGCTGTTCTTTAATGTCAGAACAGTTAATTTCTATAGAAATTTATATTTAGTTATTTGTTTTCTTAAGAGAATGAAACTTAAATGCAATAATAGCTAAGTAAATAAATCTACATGATATTAAAGTCCTTAATCACACTTGAAATTCACAAATTAAAACTTTTAGTAGGGTTTTTTAGGAAAAATAAAAAAGTCTTGTGCCTAGCTAAAATTGAACGTCAAGAAATCATTTTTTTTAATTTGAATTTTGACAGCAATAGAGTTGGACAAATCTAAATATGATTAAATTAGTAGCAATGATCTCCAAGTGCACATAATATAATGCAAGAAGGTTAACAGCACACATGGGACTCCACCCTAATTTTGTGGCATTTATAACTTGATTTGTCTGGAATCTTAACTAAGAAAGAGATAAAAACACATTTGCTTAGGTAAATATTATAAACTTACTTATTTTACGTTTAAACAAACACCTCAAACTAAAATTCAGGGAAAACATTAGGCAGTGGGTATTAACTAAATAGTTAAATTGATAAATTACGCAAAAAATACATGTGTAGAAATTATAAATTTACTTATTTTACTTTATACTTAGCCACCCTTCTAAAACATAAACAAACACGTAAAATGCCAAAAGGTAGGGAAGGCATTAAAGCAGGGTTTTTTACTTTGAAGGTGACGACCTAAGAATGAATTGATATTTCAGCAAGGTGCTCTAAACATAATGCGATCACTTCCTATATATTTTCCCTCACCCAACATTACCCAGCATATAACCTTAAGATGCAATGTCCTAAAACGTTACTTCCTCTGGCATTAACAGTGCGTAATACTTGAGTCTAAAAAGGCCCCAACTCTTATTATTGATTTTCTTTTAGAAAAGTTAATTGCTGTTAAATTGTATGCTTGAATACATTGAATCTGAGACATTGCGTTTCTGTTACAACAAATCTATTGGTGAAAACAAATTAATATAGACCGACCGATGTCAGTTTTTCGTACCTTTCTGATATCTATTTTTAATGTTTTTGCCAACCGATATCCGATATTGATACAGATTTTTTATATACCTTGGATAAGGCCACAGTTTTAGATGACAAAAGCACATTTACCTCCTTGAACAAATTGTGGTCTACCATGTTCAAATAGTACTCGTCTAATACTCATGATTATTTGAGCTGATAATTCCACAAAATGATTAGATAGTTTTGGTGTTTATACTTTGTATCTTTGTAAATAGGCATAATTGTCTAAAGACAAATTGAATTGAAATCTTGACAAGCTTTCGTACAACCGTGCTTCATCAGGTCAGGTCAAAGTAGAAATGAACCTTTTTATAATTACTACCTACAAACTGCCATTTCTCTGTAGTAGTTACAGAAGTGGGTGTTATTTATTTTAGCAGGCCACAGGATAAATTTGAGAGATCCTTTCAGTCACTTAAATCACCTTAAAATGAACAACTGGCCACAAACATAAACCCCTAAATCCAATTGTTTATAATGCTTTCAAATAGTAATGATGGGGTGATATCCAGGGGCAATTCCACCCAAGATAAGGCCACAAATCCAATGATTGATCCACTTACCTTTCTGAACCTTGTCGCACAATAGGAAGACCTCGTCGTTGCCTTGTGCACTTCCATGCGTCTTGTCGACCCGACAGATCTTTAGGATACCGGCGCACGTCGCCTCTGTTACACAAAAGAAACTCTTGTTAGCATTAAATATAAGATATTTTTAAACAATCTTTTAGGAATTAGTCAACAATTAATATCAACCAAGTAAAGTAACTAAAGATAAAAATGCTAAAACCAGGTGTGTCTAAGGCCTGCTCCTTGAGAGTCTAATGCAGGGGTTGGCACCTTTTTAACACAAGGGCCAGTTAGGGAATGTAATGCTTACAGGAGGGCCGCACATCAAATATACACTAATTCATATTTTCAGCTTTTACTAGAAAACTAATGAGCTACTATGCTGCAACTACGGCAGTTTTGTCAGTGCTACCTACTTGCGAATTCGGAAATAACTTTTCCTACAATTCCAATGACACCATTCTCGTACGGATCAGCTCAGTACAATTTAACTAACAGCCTTAATTCAAAACCAGCTGTTAAACATAATACCTCAGTTAATATGCGTGGCAAAAGTCTGTTACACCTTGACCGTACTAGACAAGTGTGATTGTTACAAAACAATTCTCTATCATAACAAGTGACCCAAGTAAAACTTTACGCATGAAGATTGTTTTGTAATAGATGCTTCCCATTCGAGTTCAACTGTGGCGATGTAGCCTATGGGTTACATCACACTTCAAACAGAAAACTGATAGAGAAAAAGTCCCAACATGGTGCACACTTATAGCCTTATTCAGGGAAAAATAGCTGGAAGAAGGTGAAGGGCCGCATGCGACCCATTGGCCGCATGTTGCCCACCCCTGGTCTAATGTATGCAAGGAACATGTCGCCTTAAGGCCAGCGCATTACATTATCCTAACAACAACACCAATATCTAAAATCAATACCTTTATTTTGCTTTTAATAGCAATTCCCAGGTTGTTTATAAAAAAAAAAAGAGACACATATAATTAAACCAATACAGATGCATATTGAAAAATATCTTTAATCTTAACATGCTTGTTATTGCCAGTAATATGAACTGCTATATTTGAACTGAACAACAAAAGTAGTATGACCCTTAAATAGTTCAAACTTTCAATATTCAGTTGAATGCCAATTGTTATGTCATTCCAGTGTTGTTAATTTGTTAATTGATTACAGGTGAAAACATTTGGTAAAAAAAAAACAATTTATAAAAAAAAAATGAATTCCTTAGTTTTTCTTTCCGGTAACAATGATAAAAAGGTTAAGAACCACTGCATTACAGAATTGCAGAAAGGTTGTAGGAAGACAAAAATCTCAAAAATCCAAATGTATATACATTATTTTAATTTATTAAATAATTTAATATGTATTTTGTGTAAAATTAGGAAAATGACATATTTTTACTTAAATAACATATTTCGCATTTCACAAAACTAATTAATACTATTTAGACTTTCCCTTAAAGATAATACACATTGATATAGAAAATATATATAAATATTACTTACTTTTATCAAAAATTGGGTTTGATACGACGGGATTTAGCTTGATTGTGAAGTTTCCTAATGGATCTGGTAGGAACGCTTCAAAGCACAACCGCACGATGTTCAAGTCAACGTCCACCGCTGATCGTTCGTCCCCGTCAAGAATCGTCCCGAACGGATTCACTTGGTTTTTTATTCGCTCGTAAATTGCTGAGGTTACTTCTTTGCGACGAACGCATTGGATTCCGAGATTAGGAAATCTAAAAAAATTGTTGGTTACATTATATAATGTACTTCGGAAATCAGGTAAAAAATTGTAATCAAGGACTATGTAATATATTTTGTAAAACTTTTCCACATATATTGATAGAATAAGGATAAACCCCTACAAACAACGCAAATATAAATATATTTATTCAAAAAGTTAACATGTGGTTTAGAGAGATTCACAGGCCATAATAAATCAGACAATGAATATATTTAAAAAAATAGGTCCTCTTTTCCCCACACTTGATTAGATTTAAAAAAATGAAGTGTTTTACCTTACCAATTTAGCTACATAAACTAGTAAAAAATGAACAACAAAACTGTTCTCACCAACTAATTTATGGAATGATGCACAAATTAAACAAAAATTAATGATATTTAAAACTTACACGCCAAGCATTTGATTGTCAGGTCCGACGTTGATTTGACAAACCCCCTTTTCACAGTCACGCCCCACTAAGCTGTGTGGGTGAGGTCGCGGAGGGTCGTCTTTCGATACGAGGGAAACCCGGATTACTGCATGGCCCGAGTAGTTCACAATCTAGAGAAGCGAGAAGTTTTAGTTTAGGCAACTGCAAACTAAACTTTACAACTATAAACAAACGTTTTTCACAAGGGTGCTCCAATGATGACGTCACTACACGTCTGCTGAAAAGAATAGTTTATGTTTGGGGTGAGATATATTTACCTTTTGGTAATAGTTTATTTTCTAGGCAGGCATTTTGCTAATTAGCGTCATGGGACATAATGCTAAAAGTTGTTTTGGTAACTGTGGAGTCTTAATCACATCCATCAACGAAATATAAAGTATTTTGTAGAAATATTTATCATTATTTTAGGGGGGTGAGCAAGCCTAAGGTTTTTACTTGGAGTGCTTAGCCCCCTAAGCATCATAAACTCGGGAGTGTATGCTAACAACACAGATATTTTGCCTTGCAGGCCAGCGCCATCAAGATAGTTAATATGCATACACAAGGTTATTATGCTTACAAAAAAACAATCAAAAAGATAAGATTAAGGAAATGTGGCAGACAGATATGGTCCGGCGTAGCTTAGTGGGCATATTATATAAATGTTTGTTTTCAATTTTCAGTTAAAAAAACATATCAATATATTTAAATAAACTATACAGCCATTTCATTGATAAACAAATGAAGAAAGAAAGTTAAGAAAACAGGGTAAAACTAAAAATAAGGAGGTTCCTCAAGATAAACGATTTGTCTTTGATCACGTAAAAAAAATATGTTCAAAATGTGCTGACTCATTAAATTGAAGCTGCTCTAGACAGCATAATGGAATGATTAATTCTACCCAACAAAATAGGCTTCAAATCTGCTGAGTAAGATATCTAGTTTAACTGGGTCATTCTTTCAAAAGAGAGCCACAATTTAATATGCAAAGTCATAATCTCCCATTTAAAATGCCAATAATTTCCTCAATTATTGGATGATTCATTTGGCGAACTCACCAAATAGCATTAGGAAAATGCTGAGTCATGCAACAGTGTTATACCTCAATGTTTCAAACCAGGACAAAAAAAGAAAAAAATATCATGACCAGGCAAATAAAATAATTCCAGTCATGTATGTGTATCTATGGTTTCAAACATATCTAAGGAAGTTTTTCGACTAGACGATGACAATCTGCAAAGAATAATTTGTCAAATTGTTTTACCTTGGTCATTATATCTACAAATTAATTGCAAATACATAAATATTGCAATGTTGCGACATCATAAATAATCACTAGGTAAAAATTATAAATTTTATTGAAATAATAAAAAAACAGTTTGACCAGAAAAATCTTGGAAGGTTTAAAAGACACAGAATCAGAAATTAACCATTTTACCAACAAATTTTGTGTCTTGTAAAACATGAAATGTACATTACTAAATAAAACCAGATTTTCTTTTTCTTTTTAGAAAGAGATTTTATTATTTAGAAAGAAAAACAAATTTTGGAAATAGAGTTTTTTAAATTGAATATAAATATATATGCTTTTACCATTTTTATTAGGCATTACCTTCGTAAAAAGGCTACAAGCAAATATACATCTTATTATCTTACTTGGCATGAGGGCCACGTCTTTTTGTCCCCAGTCGTGTTTTCACCGGGGATACTCCCGGCCGACCGACCCTCGCATTCGTACCGGAACCGCATACCCCTTTGCTGGGGCTGCTCCACTATTTCTAGTCGCATCATTGTTGTGTAATAATCTGAGTTTTGTCGTCAGAGTGAATCATACAAGGACGTTGGCATAGCAACACATTACAATTTAACTAGTACCTAAATAAATCTACTAAAAAATAAAGATACAACAAAAAAGTGAAAAGAAAATATAGTTTACCTAAAAACATACAAATTTGTTTGATAACTCTGGATGCCTTAACAAAATCAGCCTACCTCATCACCCTTTCTTATTGGTCTTTGCAAATTGACAAACCTTTGCAAATTGATAATTGGTCATTAATTACAGGATGCCTTTGGAAAGGCTTACCAAAATCAGCCGGCCAATTCAGGATTATAGTGCAAGTCCAGGCTTGAAAAACAACCAGCCTGCAGTGAGGAACTCTAGGCGAACAGTCGCTCTACCACCCAAGCTACACAGGCTCAGAGGGGAGCAATTACCTTGTGAACTTACATAAAATCCACTGACTGTAATCAGCATAAACCACCATAAAAACATTTGGATTTTTAATTCTTGTGCAGTAAATAATCAGCAAGATCTGAGTATGTAAAACCAAATATAATTTACCTTTACAATAAAACCTTTTTCAATATTTTTCAGCTTTACAATGTGCGAATCGGTGCAGTTCATTTTTCTTGACAGTTTGTCAGGAATAAGGTTTTAAATAGAATTACGTTCACCAAAAGTCAAGCTGCATTTCATTGCCCTTTTCCCTGGGTTTTTCGGAGAGCAGGGTTGCCACACAGTTTAAGAAAGCTGCTTTTAACATGAAAAAAATGCAACCGCCAACACAAACTGGCATAGTCAAAAAAATGTTTAACTACAACACTTTCTAACACATAACCCTAAGCTAGACATTAATTAAATTACACTGGTCTAGAATCCTACCACGACGCACATTATTTAGGTTAAGGGTGTGGGTTAGCGTTTGGGTATGATTATTAAATAATGCTAGACCCACCAACACCCAAAACCAAACATTGTGCATTGATATAATACATGTGGTAGGATTCTAGCAAGCCAAATAAATTTAAAGACCATTCCAAAACTTTTGACAAAAATGTTTGGTAATTTGGTATACTTTAAAAGACTTTCGAATACGGAAAACAATTCAAAGACTTTTAAAGATTCAAAAAATTCGCAACCCTGTGTATAGGTTGTGTGCTTTCATGTTTTTTGCACACCCGAGGTTCAGAATAGAACCACAACTTGAATTTTTCCAAACTTTGTTTTGTTTCATATATCCAACTTGGACTTCCTCTTCATGCCATTTTTGTAAATATTAAACGATTTGTAATTGTTGCACACTGATTGTAACAGCATGAAACCAAATTGAAAAAACATACTTTTAAAAATAGTTCATTAAATAAGTTGGTTAGTATACATAAATTTGATAATAAAAGTTGAAGTTTAATACAATATATAAAATGAGAGCTGGTTCAGAATCCTGCCACAACATACATTATAATTTGAGTTAGCGTTTTTAACACTAACCCACACCCTAACCCAAATATTCTGCGTTGTTTAATGATTGTTTGAACGCTATGATAGGAGACAAAGCGCCCGAAAATGTGCTGTAAGCTAATACTGTCCACGTTTTTCGACAGTTTTGATGTACCTTTGAATAACACCTAACAAATCTAAACTACACTTCACGAAATAGTATAAGCCTTAAGTTATTGCACGCTATGGTGCTTTTCAGTCGCAGCTTTATAAACAAAACAAATTTTTTAACTTGTTCAACGCGAATGTTTAGCAGCACCTTTGAGTCACTGCGCGAAAAATTACCGACTTTTTCGTTTTGCTGTTTAGTGCTGAGAATGTATCAGAAAAAATGAAACATTCTGAAGAAAGAAATGAAATTTCCGCGAAATCTTTGTAAAATAATATTTTGGTAAAATTGCTATTTTTCTAATAATCGATTTGCGTTGTCGAATGTTTCTTTTATTTTTTTCCACAACTGGGGAGTCGGCTTACGATTTCGTATGACGTAGGCATTATATTGTTTCTGGGGGAATTCCTAGCAGAGAATAAATTCCAGGCCTGGTATTAGGTTTCGACAAACCGCCTCGACCGGCCGTAATTCAAATAGACGAAACAAAATCGAGAATAGAATCTATTTTTAAACAATTGTTGCGGTGTTTTGTAGTAATAGTTCCCGTTTCCCCGAAAAGAAAAATCACGTAAGTTAAAATGACGTTTGAAAAAGTATTAGTAACTAAACAACTTAATTACCAGGAACCAACGTAATTAGCGTAGGTGGAACGAGAAATGCCATAAATTTAGATTTTCACCAATATATACTTTAGCTTACAAATTGGTAAAAAGTTGAATTTCACCTGTATTTTAACTTGTAGCAAAACCCCAAAAAAAGTAACGCTGTCACAATTTCTAACCAAAATTACATAGGCTACGATTTATGCTTGTCTACCTTCGTTTTTTTCTAATTGCTTGAATACACCCAGGGTTAACTAACTCGCTAACCATGTTGCTTTTCTTCGTCGCGTTTTGGCTACTTGTGTTTGCATTTATGGCGACAAACGAACAGCATGGCCTATCTCTCTCTTTCAAAGGGATTTTTTTTTCACCGAGAGAAGTAACGGGTCCACAGTTGTGCATAGGCCTATTGCGAAATTTACAAATCGGTTGTAGGAAAAAAACCGACACGGTAACCCCCGTTTTGACGGACCTGATTTATTAAAACGCCAAAACCTAATTGATAAATATTTACCTTCATCTTCTCAGTTAAACATTATCCAAATATTTCGTGTACTTACCTGTAGGCTATACAGAAAGCCTCCTCATTGCGAGTTTGTTGTCTCCAAAATAACAGTTCTAATTTTAATATTCAGAGGCTACATATATGTGTACAACTGTCATGTAGGTATTCAGTTTTGACTAACGATAACGGCGCACCTATCATAATACACTAGAAGCCTTCATATAGGCTAGTTAAATCGGTTGGCTAATCAAGGTCGACAGAGGAACGGTCCCAGTACAACCAACGTGAGTTAAAACGAAAAAAAACAGCCGATATTTTTGTAGCTTTGCCTTGCAGAATAATTTAATGATTTCAGTAAGCGTTTTGAAGGCTTCTGTTTCACATTTCTCAAAATAATCTTAATCCAGACTTAAAAACAAAGCCCAACAGCTAAACTTAACAAAAAGCTGCTCGCTTCAGGTTGTGTCATCAAGAAATAAAAAATCGAAAACGTTTTACACCTTAACATCAGTCTCTTTTTTAATCATTAGTTTATTTCCAAATCTTGGCGCAGCGTCGTCTAAATGTTAAAACACGAAAAACAGAATGGCACAAACGGTAAAGCGAAAAAAGCGAGCACAAATCGGCGTAAGATGACGTCATCACTAGCTGTGGTTACGTCACAGGTGTAGAGCACGTTCGCGCCAAATATCTTCCTCGGTCAGCTCAAGGGTCGGGTTTAACCTGCCGCCAGGGGGCGCTCGCAACCTGAAACAAAAATAACGTTAGGTTAAGATTTAAAAAAACGCTGAAAGTTGATCTCTTTAAAACTTTAATTTCCATACAAAACAACTCTGTAAGTCTCTTGTTCGGAACTGGTGTTGATAATGATTCGTTGAATTGCTTACTGATATGCAGGTTCGTTATATGCCGTTGTAAATATGCAAAGACATTACCGACGATTTCTATGTTTGTTTTTATGATAAAGTCGACAAAACACTCTGAGTATACATGTGCTTTAAATTCTGATAATCTTGCAATTAATAAAGTTAAGTGGGTTGGCCTTTAGCCCAACCTGTCGCTTCTTGATAGGTGATATTTTTTATTTTAGTCCGTCTTTTTTTTGTTGTTTAAGCGCAATAATAATAAAAAAGTGAGATTTAAAATAATGCTAAAAGTTAAAAAAAAATGCTTTTTCGTTACATCGATAGACAAGCTTATTTTTTGCGAATTTTTGTGCCAACTTGCTAAGATTTTATCACCTTTTTATATAAACGATCATTTCGCCTGTTTAAAATTGACAATGTCCTAGTGGAGTTATTTGTAAGGCATGTCCAAGCGTTAAACCGTGTGTAGATTGGGTATTAATGCTATCCTAATGTTTTAAACATTAAATATGCGTTCTATTAAACATTTAACTTTAAGATGTTGAAAACCGAGTTCATACAAATTTCCCTTTTATTACATTATCACGTTTCTGATATTTTTTTAGCAGCGTGAATACGTCATCAAGGTATGTCCAGAGTTCGAACAATGGAAATATTCATCTTGGAGTAAGGAAGCGCGGGCAGGCGGTGGCCCATTCGATATTCATCTTGTAGTAAGATTTCTATGCGCACCTGTCAAGGTTGTTGTTGACTCCGTTCCGCTTGGCTGGCGTTGGTTGGATATGGCTCATTGCGATCGCATTTTCACCACTGGCACTTCGGAAGCTCTGTAGACGTTCCATGCCTGGGCCGGACAAATTAGAGCTTTGGTTTATCATTGTAGGCTTTTTCAAATCACCTTTTTATGTTTACCAATCACATGGATACTTTGTAATGCGATTTAAACCTTGGCCTAGACAAGAGAAAAAATAAAGATTTAATAATTTTAGTTTTAATTTGGGTCTTTTTTCAATCCCTTTTCTTTGCGCGGACTTTTTTTTTATAATTTTCGCCCTATTTTTTATTTTTTTCATGAATTTTTTTGGAGGGGGGTAAGACTTCAGTAGTTTAAAAGAGAAACAATACACGACTTTTCTCATTGTTCATAACAGGTGTTTATTGTTGAAAGCTTGCACTGTACTTTTTGCTGGCAATGCAAATCCTTGTCTATTTTAATTTTGCCCGAAATAACTTTATTGTGTATCAGTTGTGCTATTTATTGTATGCAAATATGGCGAAAACACACAATACAGCCAATGCTTATTATGTGAGACAAGCATAGAATCCAAAGGAGAACAAAAATAAACAAAATCTTGCAGAAATGCAGCAGTAATGTATGTTTCGGCAACTAATTGTATAGCCAAAAAATAAACAAAATAGGATGATTTGTTTGATTTCAAACCAAAATTTTGTTCAGAATTTTTAAAAACCAGTAGTGAAAGTTTGCCGAGCGGTCCGGAATTTTGAGTTGTATACTACGCCGAACGGGGTATTTGTTTGGTAGGCCCGTTATGAATTACGACGCAACTTTGTGAAGTAATCTTCGAACATATTTTCGCGTTTCGTAAAGAAAATTATTCACAGATCTGGTTTTACCTCTGTATATAACGCAGGGCGGAATATTCTGGTACGTTTCCACGCATCAGCGGACTCTAATCCCTTCTATCCAGTGTAACAAATCGCTCGAAAGAAATTAGTGAATCTTGGCACTTGAGTTTAGCTACGATAACAATCCCCTACTGTTTCGTCACTATCTGCCTTGCCTTTACAAATCGCATTGTTCAAACGGGGACACGTCACAATTGAAGTGCACCAGAGCGTGACGCTGAGTTAGCACAGGCGCCTTCCGATATGGTACTGTGACGTCACAATCAGCCACCTCAACCATAAGTGAGTGTCACTGGAAAACACCGAAGGGCTACAAGACTAACAGAAGGAATAAAACTTTCCCAAATCTATTAGGAAATAGTGAAATATGACGAATTATTTATTATCGGACCGTAACCGATATATTATATGATGAGTATCGATACTATACAATTAGATATCGGCCAACGATCATGTATCAGTGTTGGAAACAAGGCTTTTTTAAAAAGGCAAGTTACAGTCTTTTATTTGAAGTCAGTGTTTCTCAACCTTTTTCGTCGCGACCCAAAATACTGAACGTAAGTGAAAAAGCAAAGCTTTGGCGACCCAATAATTATCTTCACTTTTTGCAAGCGAACAAAACATAAGTGGCAGCAGCATAAATAAGTTGGAATTTAATCAATATCAGTCATGTCTTCGTACTGCTTTCGATTATTTTTAGATTTTAGAGAAATTTTGCTCAGAACCAATCTTCATAAATCTTAACTCCTACAGTGAGCGACCCAACCAAATCAAACCGTGTCAATTTTGGTTAGCCACCCATTGGGTTGAGAAACACTGAATTAAGGTATACTCACTGGTATACCTTCGTAGTGAAACTGATAGTCTACTCTCAGCTGATAGTTAAATATTCGATGGCGTTGTGTTGTACTCATACTTAAGTAGTAAGACTTTTAATTTTGTTGATTTGTACTCTAAAAGTGTAAGTTATACACTTACTGGTAGCGTAGTGGTGTGAAACTGGCAGACTGCTTTCTGACTCATATTTCTCGCTGTTGTATCTCGAAGTCCCGTACATCCCGCTGTCGTCATCACTACTGCGCAGTTCGCGCATTGCGCAGAAAACTGGCGGGAAAATAAATAGCAGGACCAAGAAGCCACCCGCCACCTGTGACGTAATAATACATGATTGTGAAATCACAAAAAAATAGGAGTTTTAGGTGATAGGGTGCAATGTCCATAATGTACTGAGTACGCAAATTTAGGTATGTTCGACACTTGATATGTATTCTGATACCAATACTCGGTAATATGGGCATAAGTATCGCAACTTTAAACCAAATGACGTCATCATATTGGTCAAATAGGCAAAGCTGGTCATTTCCAAACATGCAGCCGTAATGTTTAAAGTTCGTAGAGCAGAAAATTTGCTCTAGCGCTGAAGTTCTTTATTGTTAATATAAGATTCCCAAAAAAACACGCTTTTCAAAGTGGAAAAATCCCAAACATGGGATAAATGCACAAAATAAAAGTTTAAACCATATCTTTCGAAAAATTAGTATAAAAAAACAATATTATTCAAAAGCACTCAGTTTCATTACAAACCATGGCTAAAATGCTAATGATTTAGTAGCGACGTAAAAGCATTAGACTATTCCGTAGCCGAATCTGCAAAACTTCAACAAGTCAGGTAAAAATAGTTTTTCCGTTGTGGTGTGGTGGCCAGTTAAAACCGTTAAATGTCACTCGGTTTCTTACAAATATGCAGTTCCGACGCATTTCCAAAAACTTGGTACAAGAAAACATGTGACGTAAGATAGGTGGAATATGCAAGTCATCATAGCTAGACAAAAAAATCTCTTTTATATACTTTGTTTTCATTTACAAACTTAACCGTAAAATGCCATTATTTTTTCACTTGTTATGTGTTGATTACATTTAGAATAATCTCGCACCTTCGGCACTCAATTCCCGTTTTCTGCGGTGCTTCTTGTAGATTTTATCTCAGCTGTTAGGCCACAAATAAACAGCTATCTTATCTGATCAGAGTGTTGCTAATACTGAGACATTTCCCACAAATAGACTGCAGACGGCAAAATTACTCAGTAGCGTGGGTGACAGAGAAAAACAAAAAATAAGACAACAGAAAGTGTATTGGTTCAATTAAAACATGAACGGATCTGTTTTACTGTTTTAAAGTCAATACGGCCTTATAAAGCACACTAATGGTAAGCTTTTAATTTTTCCTAATAAATTATTGTTCAACGATACAAATAATTTTTTAATGTAAGTATACCTTTTCTTATCAAACCCCAAAAAAAACAAAAAAAAAACATTATTCTAGAAAAAAAATGTTCGGAAAAACCAGAAACGCAACCCAGTGACTACATAGGATATTGCAACCCACAGAAGCAGGTTATTATATAAAAAAAGGCTGCGGAATCGGTTTAAAATAACCCGAATCCGACTTCCAGAAAACAATCAACATTTCGTCGAGCCCCGAGTCCGACTCCGGCTCTACAGCCTGTATTTTACCCAATTACGTAACTATAAAGTAAAATAGATATTCAACAAGTTACCATACATATGGGTGTTACATAACTCATTCACCCACAATACACGGTTAAAAAATATTCAACCATCTGACACTCCGCCCTTACAAATTACAGTTTAAAATTTGCTACTGCGCATGCGCACATCGGTCTCAGGACTCGTGGTAGTAAGTTTTACTCGAGTCCCGAGTTCGACTCAAAATAAACAAACCGACCCTATTGAGCCCCGACTCCTACTCTAACTCCACAGCCCTGATACAAACCTATAATTTTATGCGAGTCATTTTTTCAAAATTTGAGAAAAGTGCGGAATCAATACGAAGACATGTCTCAACTAATCACACTCGATAATAATAATTCTACCGCTTTGATTGTGCTTTGTTTACTTATGGTTATAAAAGCAAAGCAGTAGTCCTTTTGGTTGTTTTGCAATACTTTGAAGCCTGTGAAAATATCTTCTCCATTAACTCACCATGAAGATAGCGGTGGCCGGGTCAAACCACTCATCCGATCTACCCAGCCTTTGGTTGCCATAGGTTACCATGGTCGCCCAGGCGGCGCCGAGCAGGATCACAACTGTTGACGTCATCAGTGACATCACAGAAAGAACCGAGCAACGCTAAAGTGAAAAAATACTTTAAATTAACAAATGACTGATATTTTTACCATAGCAATGTAAATAGAGAAAAATTAGAATCAAGTAAAAACGCCGATCTGGTCAAAAAAAAACAATTGGTTTAACTTTTTAAAAACGAAATAAATTAGATTTGCCTTTATATTTGCAAATTATACACTGTTATATTATTCGGGATTTCATGCCCCCCTACAACTTGTCCATCTACCCCTTTGGCCCTTTATACAAAAGTTTAGTGAAGGCTGGTAAAAACGAAATAACCAACGAAGTGAGAAGGGAACGAGTCTAACAATGTCACAACTACAAAATGCAAGCATTTTGAAAATAAACCATTGTTTCTATTCACCAAGACAACTGGAAACCCCAGAATATATAAGATTAGCTAATGACGTCATACCGGACCTACGTCATCGTATTGCATCAGAAAGCCGTATTATTTGACTTTATCATAGCTAAGTCTGTCGAATGTAGCAATTAGATTTAAAATTTGACAAACAATCGTTCTCGATCCGGGGAAAGCACCGACCTTCTTGCCCGTCACGTGATGATCTTTCTTGCATAGTGACGCAACAGAGCTAAGGAAAAAGCAGAGAAGCAGAACCGCGTTGAAGATGAGGGAGAGAGGCAGGTCACGTGTTTGCTTCTCGCACATCGTGACGTCACTACTGATGACGTTGCTGTTTGACGTGGTGAGGTTGGAGGGGATGGGCTGCTTGAGAATGCACCATTGTGCGATGATAATTCCCTCGACTGTGACGAAACAACAGACCGCAAAAGCCATCCAACCGCATCTGGAACAAAAATGGACGCCAATTAATATTATTTACTTTAAATTAAGGGTTGTGGTTAACCTGTGGGTGATTAAGGGTTATGAGCAATTTAATGTGTGTGTCGGGGGGGGGGTAATTTTAATTTTAAACGGTAAGAAGCAAAATTACAGCATTTTGATTGCTTTAATATGTAATGTAAAAAAGTTCTTATTTTTGAGAGTTTACGAGGTTAAAAGTTGCAAAACACTAAACGAAAGCTTGATTTTTGCGTATCATTCTTCTTAGTAGAATATTTGCTTCTGTGTTTTCACAATGACGTATTCAGGACTGCGTAGTACCAAATTTTAAAACTGATATGGCCGCCAAGTCTTAATTATAAAAGCGAAATAGCATATCGTGAAATCTTTCCAACCATGTATTGTTAGTGGATTAATTATATGACACCATTATGAGTGGATTACTGAATATCCACCTATTTAGTTATGTAAATTGGCGGAATACAGGCTGTAGAGTCGGAGCCCGACTCGAGATTCGACGGAATCGCACATGGAGCTCGATTAGGGCTCGGGACTAGAATGTCGGACTTGGGTTACTTTTGACAGACTCTGCAGCCCTGGACGTAGTTGGGGTTATTACAATTATAAAGGAGCCCTTTGACTTCGATTTTACATATACCTCATCTGAGTGGCATAATTTAGTCCGGCAAATGCAGAACCAATGGCGAAGTTACAACTAGAATGTGGTTTTGGAAAAAGAAAACAACAATTTCCTGTAATTGGGGAACCGAAAACAGGTCATTTACACAAATACACCCCTAAGGCGATTTAACGCTATGCTGGAACCATGAGTCACTTCAGTTGGAGAAAAGTTTCGCTTAAGGGTCATGTTCAGATTTATATCCTTTTTCGTCTGAATTTTGGCCCATATTGATTATTTGCATCTTATTTTGCTATTTCTATAATTGATAATTTTACGCTTTTTTGCGAATGGATATTTGCCCAATGGAGAATATTTGTGAAATTATTTGTTTTACTTTGCTGTGATCGGTCAGGTCTACACCACTGTGGTGTAGTTTGTTTATCTTTGATGCTCAATAATCTTTTAAACCCGCTCAGCGCTTAAACTAGAAAATAAACTAGTAAAAAACTAAATCTAGTTGGATACAACACAATGCAGCTGAAGTGACAATGTTATTAGTAAGGAACGTCACACGCATTACACTCAAAGCCGAATTGATTTCTATTCGACGGCCAATGTTTTGTGTTATACGTCAAGCCGGGTAAAGGTGTTAATTTAAAATAATTCGCATCGATAATGATGGTAATTTAAGGAATTCCACAAAATTCAAAAACGTACCTGCGCTTTTTCCATCGTATATAAGTATTTTATACAACTTGTTGGATTTCATTATATGGGTTACCAATAAACCGAAAAATAACCAAAAAACAAATGGTTATAAAGATAACACTGATTAAGTAAAATCTTTTAAAAAGTAATGCGCAAGAGCAGGGTTTTTTTTAAGGTTTGGTTTGGGTGACCGCTAAGTAGTTTTAAGAGACCGCAAGTGTTTCATTTAAATACCAAAAAGTTACAAGTCTAAAATTTGGGAAACCGCTGGAGAAATTTGGGAGACCGTTTCGGTCCCCCAAAACACCTTAAAAAAACACTGCAGGAGTGATATTGACTTATCGTCATTATGCTTAACAAATGTTTCGGAATGCTTATAAGTTAAAGCAACGCCGTACCGATGTGCGCACACCACATTATTCCAGCTTCAATATCAACAACTAGAGGCAGTTTTACTCGAAACCAGCTAGCAAGGTTGCCTTTTCAACCCTTCTATGATATGCAAATCTAAGGCTATTTTCAGAACTCTAATTTGGATTTGTTTACGTTCTACTTGTGACATAACAATAGGTCTCTATTGCGCAATGACTTTTAGTTATTGCAGAACAATTAATGTTATTTAACTTCGTTTTTGCAAAACATGCTAAGAACATTGTGGCATAAATGTTGTTAGAATATCAAAGCCAAGATAGGATCCATGTTGAAAATGAATAAAGAATTTTTTTAAAGATTTATTCGAAACGCTCACAAAACCCAACTTAATCTGTAGTTACTACAAGTTCACAATAGTTTTTCTAATTTGACAGTTATGCCAATGTAAAACGAAATATTTTTCGAAAGGTGAAATTTGTCAAAAAGGAATCCTATTGCTGTATTTTATGATTAAACTAAATGAACTGTTTTAAGAAGGGCGTTATTAAAAATTTATAGAGTCAGGAGTCAAAACTAACACGACATGATTGTCACCTTGAACAATTTTATTTAATTATTTACTGCACTTGTCCAAAAAAGCGGGAAAACCAGTAAGTGTCTACATCAGTGATTCTCAACCTTTTATGACTTACAGAACCCCTAAAAATAAATAGTAAATAGATTTTGGCACCCGGACTGGAATTTCCGTGGAGTGTTTTACTTAAATGTTACTATAAATGGTTGAGAACCACTGGTCTACAACTATGTGATTTAACAACAACTTTTACAGCTAACAAGTGGTGATAGTAAGTCGAACGCCCTGGAACGTATAAAATATGTTCTATTAACGAGACCAGGTTAAAAAAACAATTATTTTGCCTCTTTTATCCACGTATTGGCAAAAATAGAATTACGGCATTCAAAACCATTCTCATTTTTTTCCGCCGCAAATTAACTACGATTCCAGTTGCAAATTTTGGTACGAAATCAAACTATAACCTAAGGTTTCTTAAGGTTAGGTGTGTTTCCCATATTTTAGGTCCTGTAAATACCAGAATCAGCGATTGTGTGTGAGATGCATCGGTTACGCATTAGCATTGTTTCTTGTGTTAGCTAAGTTGCCACTGTATTCTGTTATAGGCTTGTGTCCCTTTTATAATTGAAACAAAATCCAACCTTTAAGTAAAATTAGGCTGTAAAAAAGAATGGTGAAAAAGATCGACTAAATAAGAATAAGAATAAAAAGTTGCTTGGATGTAAAATGTTGAGTAAAAATATCCTTAGCATATAGACACAGCTTGTAAAAAAATAGACACAGCTTGTAAACATATAGACACAGCTTGTAAAAAAAAAAAAAAAAAGAGTGAAATATGCGGGGGCTATATTCTCAGTCGAGCGATTTCGCTTTTCCTTGTTCCTTCTAAATATCACGTGAGCCGTTTCGCTACGCCCTTTTGGTGCGCATCGGGCCGTGACGAAGACACGCTGTGCTTCGAATGAAGGAAATGCGGTTTGTGGTGAACGGAACCAAAAATGATTCAGGTCAATATAAGCCTATATGTTTCAACTGTTGTGTACCGCATTTTCCCAACTTTATAAGGTTCTGTTTTTTTAAACTTGGGTAACCCAGGCTGCAAAACAAGCCAAATACAATCCTGTTTCGAAACAGAAAGTTTTAAAGTAAAGTTGGCAAACCTTTTATAATAAATACAATAAATGAGGTTTCGTGACACTTAATTTGAATTAAAATAAAAAAATCGACATATATAACAACATGATTACCTTAACTATGTTAAAATATTTTGTGGAATTTCAGTAGCTGCGAACCAAAATATGCTTGGGGTCACACACGTAAGCACCAAAAGCCACCACGAACCGCATGTCTAACAACACTTGATTGATTTTAAAATGCGATGACATCTCGTTAAAGCTGTTAAAAGCGAGTTCAACTACCGACGTTAGTAAACCGCTTTAAAAAAACCCATAAAATCACTATTTACAGCAGAATAAGTTCGACTCTTTAGTTGAAAGATGATACATTGCTGTAACCAAAAAGCCAAGGTCTATTTTAGTGATTGAAACACATAAACTTAGAGAGGTGTGCCTTTAGGAAAAACCTCACGACTAACTCGTGATAAACTTTCACGAACAATCAGTTGTTTTGTGTCACGAACAACATGCTCGCACCTGTTCAAACGTATATAATGGAAATACAAACCTTTTATGCCATTATGAGCATGATTTATAAAAAGCAGCATGCATTTTTTTTAATTACAACTTTGTAACGCCTAAACTTTTGAGGAAAAATAATTAGCATTTTTTCGGTTGTTTTTTTATCGCCGTCGCTCAACCGAGTGAGCTACGCGGGTAAGTTGTGAAGTAAGTTAAGGATCAATAAAAGCACCTTTGCTGGCAGCATCCTGTTCATGAAACTAGTCTGTGGTTTGATCTTACGACCTCGGCCGTACCAGGACCGTAAAAGCCTCATTTGGCCCAACTTTATTGGGTCACACAAGCTCACCTAATCTCGTCCAGATAAGACATCCTCCATTTCCTTGTGGTTGCTACCAGCAATGGAGAAAGTGTGATGGTCCACGCAAGTCCGATCCCCACCCTCCTAAGGATGCAGATCACTCGAGTTGGTTTGATGATGAAAGTGATGCTGAATGCAAAGAGTAGAAAGACTCCAACCAACACAAAGTAGAGGATCGTCGAGTGGTTGTGTTTCTCATGTCTGAAAAAAAACAATAATTTTTTTATTATTTTTTTTTTAAACCCAAAATCTATAGGCCGACGTACTTAAACCCACGTGCTACTAATTTTAAACATGTACTGGCGTACTCCAATGTGAATACGCATTAGAAATGTGTGTTGTGGGCCTAGCTTAATTGATTGAAGCGAATGAAGTATGCGTGGGTTCTACGCGCTCAAGCAATAGAAACGGCTAAATTCACATATATTGAGCACGTTTGGCATATTCGTTAAATTATACACTTTAAACCTAAGGCTTAAAAAACAAATCGACTAATAATTTTCGACAATTATTTCCTAAAAAATAAATTAGGTTAATAATAATTAAATTAACCTTGAATAAACATAAAAAAACAAACCGAAGTGGGCCTCTACATGCGAAAATTTGGCCGCCATAATATTTCGCATTTCTAAAATGTATCCGTATCGAATGTACAGGACTGCTTTGCGGTTATTGCTAGATCATCGAGTATCACCGCTCGTAACGTTATTATGTGGCACTACAGAAGCTGCCACCCTATAATTAACACTTCACAAAGCAAGCCGACATCTGTGAAAGGCGCAGAAATTACCAGTTTCTCATACAAACAGCCTGCAGCATTTGTTCATAACTCTACTTAGCTTAAACTTCCGCAATTAAGGTTCAATGCAATACGCAGGTTTAATGTAAAATCGTTATGCAAATTTTACGGCATACAAAATTTCTGTATATTTGCTTTTTGCACAACATATTAACCCTAAAACAACCTTATTATAAACAGTCCACAAAATAATTAACTTGTTTTCGACGTCCCGTTTTTTGTGTTTACAAGACAACTTTGAAACGCATTTTTTATTTTACATGCCAAAGATTATGTGCCAGTTAGGAAATAGACATCTTTCTATCGAAATTATAAAGATATGTAATTGTACAATCTGTTTTGTACATAGATTTCTTGCAATACACTGTTATTGAGAAACACGCCTTTTTGTCGTGTTCAAAAACTTACGACAGAAAAGATAAACAAAGTTTGACAACGTCCATTGTTGTCTTGTTCTTTGTTTATTGTTTACACAACAATCGTGTTTACCTTCAAAACACGTATATTACGTCACAATGGATCACCTGATGTAGCGCTTGAGATTGGCCGAGAACACGATTGTAAAAATGAGGGTGATTAACAATCCAAGTCCCACGCAGGCCAGCAGAATTATCCCCCATAATTTGTCGGTATCGCACAAGTTTGTAAATTCCCAATTGATTTCACAGGCCATGCTAGCCTGACACAAAGCAAGTAAAGCACAATATATACCTTAAATGGAAATGTTGTTTTATTAATAAAGTATACCAACTGTTGGGGTTTAGCTTATATTAATTTATAGCGCATTAGAGCTGGTATTTATTCTAAACAAACCTTACTTAAATTCAATAAGATAAAAGCTATATACGTAAAATCAATAAACGGAAAATATGCTCTGTTGTTTTAAAATTAGTCTGCTCAGCTAAATAATCAAAATTTTCTTTTGAATAACAGAATCTGCCTGAATCCGAATGTTGAAAACAAACGATTCTGGTTCAATGATCAAATTTAAACTAAGTACAGAACTTGATAAACCTAAAATCAGTTTTTATGGATGTTACGTTATAAATAGATTAAAACTCTTGCCAGCTAAAACTCGTAGTTTTGGCAGCTTTCGCTCATCACTAATTTGTGGCTTCTGGCAGAAGCTTAACCCGATTATTATTATAAGCCGCTGACTGAAGAACGCTAATAACGCCTCGGCGACAATTCATTCACCTTTATGATCACAACCGGCAATCGAGACAGCTTTTTCTCGGCTCTCTAAGAATGCAACCATGCGCTACGTTACGCTGGCGAGTTCCACAAAGTTCCTTCCCACGAATTTTCTTAAAACGTGACACCAACAACATATCCTCATCACAAAGCAAAGCATACAGGTCAAACCCTTATCTTTATTACTCCCAAGTTTAACCGGGTAAAGAACTAAAACAAAATCTTGTAAGTTTTACTTTAACAATGTTTTGGCGCTGGTCTAGAATCCTACCACTCAACTAGTGGTTTTGCGCACATTATTTGGGTTATGGGGCGAGTTAGCGTTTTGGTTCGGGTGGGTCAAGTATTATTATTATGTTTAATCCCCCATATTTGTTTATCCCCACAGTTTCAAGTTTGACAACTCGTTGTGTTACTTTTAAAATAATTGGTAGGATTCTAGAGCAGCGCCAAGTCTTTAAACACCTGCTTTAGAGCTCTCGCTTTGTCTGCCTCACTGGACAAGCAATTTGTCGGCCACCTTTCCTAGCAAAGTCTTAACCAGCTCTAGCAGCGCTAATCTGGCGTTATGGAAGAATAGAGACAAGCCCTTGTATCTGTTGTTGTGTGGCCAGCAACTGTACTATGCCGCGTGAGCGCCCCGCGGCGAAAAAAAGCACGAAAAAGGCTTTTCGCAGCCAACCTGAATGAAAACTGATCCAGTCATTCATAATAGAGAGAAAGAAAGATGGCTGAAAAACCTAAAAAGAATCCGATTTGCGGTATATATTTTCTCAGCAGCTTGAATTTCAGCCCAAACCCTGTGGGTTTCGATTTTCAATTAAATGGAAAGCTCTGCTGTAATAATGGAACCCATGCTGTTCGACTATATTGCGACTTCAGCTTAAGGAAAATGCTAACTGTCAACTCAAATAAACCAGCCTATTGGCTTGCAGATTCACTCAAATTAAAACCAACCTTTTAAAAACACTACAAATTTGCCAAAACCATTTTATAACTTTTAATTATTCACAAAAAAAATTTCTGCAGCTCTAGACTAGTATTTTCCAATCCAACTACCAAGCAAAACCACACGACATATTGGATTAAAACTTACAAATCAAACCTGAGATTTCAATAATATAACAGTTTGCCTAAAACAAAATTTACTAAATAGTTTTTGCTGCTTTTTACAAAATGTGTTATAATTTTCCTTGGCGCTCTACAGTCTTATTTGGCACCTATGACCTCATATATCCAAAAATTTTACCTAAACTCACGAATGACGTAAATAGGAAAATATTTAATAGCAATGGTGGTTTTGTTGCAGTTGCGTATGCGAAAAATTTCAGTGAGGTAATGAACAAGGTTTCAATAAATTATCGGATACCGGTAACCAAAATTGGCCGTTCGTCTTTTCAAATTGTTTATTTTTCTACAGGAATAGTATGGGAAGTTATACTCAATGCGGACAAGTGTACGTTATTTGAAGACGTCATATCACTCGGAGAGAAGATTGGTCAAATTGTGCCCTTTACACCAGTTAGTGGTTACAATTATCGAAATGTTTTGCCACACGGAGCGCTAAGCAAGCAATGGGTTTTCAAAAATTGCACCCAACAACGAAGTTATACGAGCAGGAAAGTAAAAAAATCTAAAAAAACAGTAAAATAGTACTTAAAAAAACTTCTTTATGCTATTTTTGTAGTGTATTGCTTTTTTCTCATTGAAAATGGATAACTTTTTTTATTTGAAATGGATAACTTTTGACATAATTATCCCCTGAAAAACTTGGGTTTCCAACTGGCATAAAAAATGCATATTTAAATCATTTTTAGAAAACTATTTGATTCATGATCATATTTGTTATTCACAATTTTTTTTATTTATTTCTAAACGATTTTTCTGGAAAGTGATGCGAAACCCGATACGAAAGAATGTGGAAAACGTTTGTGTGCGACTAGCAACACATTTTTAAATGTTTGTTTATAAAAACTGTTGCGTTATTTAAACGTAATATTCAATACATTGAGTCGAAGTGCGTGTTATTTTTATCGATTTTTAAAAAATGACTGCTGGGTATATCTCGTTTAAATTAGATAATGCTTCATTGGTTATACTGAACTCTGCAATTATATATACAGACTGTTGTGTTCAAATAAAACTTTATAGTTATTTTCTAAAACAAGTTAAAAAAAATAGTTTTTGCAGTTTACAGGTTTAATTTCAGCTTTATTCCAAGGGTCTGTAATTAATCAATGTAACGAACCTAAATGGCTGCCGTTGCTACCGAATCGAACGGTTCGACTTATGATCCCCAAGACATCCCCCCTCCCGAGCTAAATTCGGAACAAAAAGAAGCATTAGCTCGAGCCAAGAAGTATGCGGTCCAAGAAAGCGTCAAATTTGTCCTGCTTAAGCAACAGGAACAAGCAAAACTTGCGATACAAGCGAGCGTTGCGATTCCTGGTATGATGAGTGAAGCGATGTACCTCCAAAAGCAGCAAGCTCTTGTGCTAATGTGCCGTGTCTATGTTGGATCAATTTACTACGATTTAAAGGAGGAAATTATCAGGAACGCATTTTCGCCGTTTGGTCCTTTTAAGTCAATCAATATGTCGTTTGATCCGATTACAGGAAAACACAAGGGATTTGCCTTCATAGAGTACGAATGTCCGGAAGCTGCACAACTTGCTTTGGAGCAGATGGGTGGAGTTATGCTGGGCGGAAGGTCAATCAAGGTCGGCAGGCCGGCAAATATGCCACAGAGCCACCCGGTGATCGATTTGCTTTTAGAGGAGTCCAAAAGGTGCAAGAGAATTTACGTTTCGTCCGTTCACACCGATTTGAACACTGAGGATTTAAAATCTGTGTTTTCCGCTTTTGGGAACATTATTTCCTGCTCGCTCGTTCCTGACCACTTAACTGGAAAACACAAAGGCTACGGATTCCTGGAGTACGATACGCTTCAATCGGCAAACGACGCCGTCTCGTCAATGAACCTATTTGACCTCGGCGGGCAATATTTACGAGTCGGCAAAGCAATCGCTCCAGCGGGTGTCGTTATACCTGCCGGGAGCTCGTTCAACAACGCCAACCCAGTTGTGACCCTACCGACCCCAGCGGTGCCACCACCTGCCGCCCAGCCCCAAGTAAGCATCCCTCCCCCTGGTATCGCAACCCCGATGGTGGTGGGTCGCACCATGGCCCCCACAATTCCACCCCCAGGGGTCGCTATACCAACTTCTATAGCTTCGCTCTCCGCAGCCGCTAAAACTGCAAACGACAACATGGAGCTTCCGAACACATTAAGCGCTCAGGAGGAGCTCAAGCTGTCGGGAGTCCAGGCACGGCACATGGTTATGCAGAAGCTCATGCGCAAGGAGGAATCAACCGTGATGGTGCTGAGGAACATGGTCGATCTGGACGACATCGACGAGGACTTGGAGTCCGAAGTGACGGAGGAATGCGGGAAATTCGGGACTGTGAGTCGCGTCATCATTTATCAGGAGAAACAGAGCGAAGCAGAAGACGCTCCCGTCCTTGTCAAGATCTTCGTCCAGTTTGCCAGCACGGACTTTTGCATCAGCGCTACGCAAGCTTTAAACGGTCGCTGGTTCGGTGGAAGGAAAATATCGGCCGTGATTTACCCGCAAGAAAAGTTTGAAGACAATGATTTGAGCGGCTGATTATTTTTTTTGGCCAAAACAAGAATATTACATTTTTGTGGTGGAGTTTGAATATAGCCCCTAAACATGACTTAATCTTGTTAATGGAAAAACAAGGCAACTTTAATATTCTTTTAGGATTTGAACAAAATTTAAACCACACCTTTTTTGTTAAAACTGTTTCATCTTGTTTCGACTAACCACAATGTGCGGTTAAACATTCCATTGAAATTAAACAGGAACGGTTTTGTTAAACAGAACTTGCTTGCCTTTTGTGGTGTATGGCTGAACAAATTGCCACCAATACAACTTTTCAATATCACCCAATATTTAGAAAAAAGTGTAATAACCAGTTTTGTTGAAATATGACAACTAAATTTAAGTGTTAACTTTGTTAAAGAAAGTAATTTTTGTTCATTTTTTGCCATATAGTAATATTTGTAATGCTCTGCCATAATCAAGCTGCCAATGTTTTGTACATACTTGTTAAGGTTTTAGGTCATGTGTGTATAAATCACTTTAACTGCATCATTTGATATATAAAGTGAGATAAAATGCAGAATCCAAGCGATGATCGTGATTTGAAGAAGTTTCTTCAGCAAGTGGACGATCTAGGTAACCAGTTTGTTTTAAATGGGTAGTTAAGGCTATCTTGTAGGACATACCCTAGCTGGGTGGTGCGTTACTTACTTTAAACATTCGAAATACGCCCATTAAAACAAAGCCACCTTAATTGTAAAGCTATGTGAAAGTCTTAATTTTACGCATAACCAAGTACTCCTAAAGACGATTTACCACAGCCTACTAAAAATAAAAGCTTACCAATGAGACACTAGACCAGTTTTATTCGAAATGTGATTTACGAGTTGTTTTTTCCTCGGTAATATCAACTCAACAACGAAAACAGTCAGTATATTGTAATAATTTAATCAACATTTGCAAATACAAGACAACCTTAACTTTAAAGTTAATAATTTAATGTTGTAAAAGTTAACTTTCTTGACATGTTTTAGGTTAAAAATAAGAGAGACAATGAAAATATTTTATGTCTATATCTGTAACATATTCACATACAGTACCAGTAGTATCCATAAAGGCTAACTGTCTTAAATATATTGTTGGTTAAGTTTTCACAAGTTAAATAATTTTTTTTAAAGAATACAATATTTCAGACAGAGTTCAAAAACACAAAAGCACCAAATACCTAGAATCACAGATTTTAAATATTTAGCTTTGATAATTGCTTAGAAATCTAAGACGGCATGCCTACAAAGAGTAACTGATAATTCTGTGCTGTAGTTTGAACAAGTAGGCTATATATAAGAGACTGTTTTGTTCTTTCAAAACACTGATTGTATATCAACAAATCCTTAATTTGCATATTATTTATTTTTATTTATTTAGAGTCGATCGTAAAAGACCTAAATTCTGACGATCCATCTCTTCAAAAAGAAGCCATTAAAAGAGCTGACGAAAAAATGAAGCAAAGCGATAAAGTTGGATTCGACAGATCAGTTATCAACAGGAAAGCCTATGCAAATGACAACAACAATGAGGTAGTAGAGTGTTCTGTATTGTTATTTGCAGGCACATATGTGCTTAATTTGTCATAGATAGTTCATTTAAAGATTTGACAGTTAAATAACACAATTTTACAGCCACTGTTTTATATACAATTACATCATAAACTAATTCTGTAACACAAATTATTATTTTTAGAGTGGTCTATTTGTTTTACTTACTTATGCATACACCCATTAGTCAATATATTATATATATATATATTAATATATATTTAGGTTTAAGGTTAGCATTTAGGTTTGGGTGGGGGTTTAATTAAATTTAATTTCACAGTTTTGCATTATTTTTTTAATTTATTCCCTAATTGATTTCAACTACTTAATTATGCGGGTAAATAGCCTCCCTCATTATTCAATCCTGGCAGAAAACTGTTTTTAGCCAAACGGAGGCTTGCGATTCAGCGAGCCACAGACAGATCAAGACGCGTTTCTATCTGCACTCGAAGCCGACGCAAACAAAAGAGCTCAAGCGAGAAAAGAACGACATCGGAAAGCGACGATCATCAAAGACGAAGGGAATGTAGCATTTAAAAACGAAGACTTCCAAACTGCTGTTGAACTTTACAGCAAAGCGATGTCTGAAGCCAAGGATATAGCTGCTTTGTACACCAACCGTGCTGCTGCTTATATTAAGCTGGAGAAGTATCAGGAAGCAATTGATGACTGTGAATTCTCTTTAAGGGTAAGTTTATCTATTAGCTGGTATTAACCAAAGGCAAGCAACTGTATATTAAAGAAATATTGGAAGGCATGCAATATATCGTGTTTGTCTTTCCGCCAGAAATGAGCCTAACGTAAGTGAAAATGTTTAAATATTATATTTTCTGATAAACATCTTAGATTCGAACTTACACTTTTGCACATCCTTCGTGCTAAGCAACTTGGTTTTCTTGCTAAATGATTACGTTTCTTACCCTTCGATAAGCTTCAGGTAAAATATATGAAGTTTAAACAGGGGTGGATTTAAGGGGGGACGAGGCTACCCAAAACAAAACAAAAAACATAATCAAACTTTGCCGAGATTTGTCTTGCTGATTCAATCTGGTCCAACGGCTCATAATGACCAAGTTTAACCGTTTTGTTTACTTTCATGACTCTGTGCCGGCTCATTGAAGAGACCCTATTTACCGTATTAAAGGCATGCTATGTTGCCTCCACACTTAAAATCTTTTTGCTTTTTTGCAATATTACCATGTCCCAGGTCACTCAGTGTTGTTGTTAATTGTTTCAAGTTTCTGTAAAAATTGTTACGTTCGACTGTTTCACTACATCATACTGTTGGAATTTAAGTTTAATAAAATTCATATTGAAATTTTATATTAAAATATTTCAAAATTGTTTAAAACAGATTTAATATGTAAATTACAACTAAATGCAAGCATTTATATTAGGAATGTTAATACCTGCCATTAACAACCAGTCAACATGAGTTATTAAACTGAATATTGTTAGTCAAGTATATATATATATATATATATGTTTTTATTGCGAAGTGAAATTTGGGCTGTCATTTTTTAAATAAGAACTCTATTACATACTGTAGGTCGATAAGAACTGGATGAAGGCATTTGTGTTCAAGGCAAGAGCCCTGGAGAAACTTTGCAAGTTTGATGAAGCGATTGGAACTATCAAACAAATTCATGAACTTGAAGGAAGAAAAAACACAAAAATAGAAGGTGAAAATTCATTGTAGTTCCTAATTAGACCAAGGTTTTTATACTGGACTAATTTTATTTATTTGCGACAATTATCTAAAACGTCCAAAACTAAAGGTTAATTGTTCACAACGGCTATAATTCGCGCTAAAACGGATTTAACAGACGCATTAGATATCAAAAACGTACCATGTACGTTCAATAATCCTGCAAACAATTGAGGCCGGCAATTAGAGAAATATGTTAATGCTCTGAAATAGAAGCCAGTTTAGATCATTGGTTGGAAGAATTTGGTATAGGATGGATATTCGCAGACAGCGAGTGTTGTAATGACTTAAGTCAATGACTTAAGTACACTTAAGTCACTGTTTTTAAATGACTTGACTTAAGTCTACAAACAAATGACTTGGGTTGAAATAAAGCATTTCTTTAAGTATGTTTTTTTTTATAAAATTGAGCTATTTGTCCAAATTTTTGCACAAAAAACAAATTGCTTGCTATATGTTCCGTTTTCCTTATTTTTTAGTTCAGTAATTGTTAATAATCATGCGAGTTTAAAAATTCTAATAGTTTAACGTTTTATTTTTATGACAAGGACATGACTTGAAGTTGACTTGAAATTATGACTTGACTTGGACTTAAGTTATTTCACAAATAACTTGACTGGGACTTAAGTCAATTTAAGATGACTTGTTGACAACACTGCGTCTGCAGACCAATATTTTCGGAGAGTGTTATTTCACCTAGGCAAGTCTAAATTTTTATTCAATATTTACCCTGTATTATAAACAAAATTTATATTCCTATATTTCAGGATTCATTTCTGAGGTTAACGAAGCACGACACGTCCACGACCTCCAGGTCAAAGTTCAGCAAAATTTAAAGAACAAGAAAGAAGAAGCGGAAGGTGTCGTTAAAACGATCGGAACGATACAATCGCGACTGGACAGCGAACGTGAAGTCGGGGCTGATTTGTCGGGAAGCCTAATGTACTACGCTGGGGGATTGAGGGTTCTCCAAGCTCAGTTGGTTGATGGTAAAAATTTTAACTTAACCTGCCTTATATAGACAACACTTAATTCTATTTTTTAAACTTTAGACAAAAATGTTTTCATGAAACTTGAGTTGTTATGTATTGGGATATTGCAGAAAACAACAAATAAAAAAACTGGTAAAACAGTTTTTTTTGATGTTTTCTGCTTTAAATCAAAAAATTAACTTCATCATAATATCAAATTGTGCAATTTGAATAAATATGCAAGCTGAGTTGGTTAATGGTGAGACATCTTCCAATGAACCTATGTTTTCTTGAAAATTAAGTTGTTTTATTTTTAAAAAAATTTGAAAGGAAATTTATAGAAATAAACAATTTAGCAGTGACTAGTGAAACAAGTTTTTTAATGTTAAAATCAATTTTGCCTAAAACTTTATCCTTAAAAAAAGTGAACTACTTTAGCGTTGTTGAATCATTTTTTTGTTTGTTTTTTCAAACATTACAATAACGTAATTATATATTGCAGAGGAGTCGAAGATGCTTTTTCAAACCAGCGGTGGTTTTGAACTTCTGGTTCAAGACGGTTGCATTTCCCAGTGTCTGATGAGCCGATTACGAGGACGCTGCACTCCACCGCACGGATGCGATGTTGTCGGGGCAGCCCTCTCCATAGCAACCGTTGCCGTGGCAAGGTCCCTGCAGAATTTGAAATACTTCTTGGAGCTTCCTGAGATACCAGAAGTAATAACGTAGTAAACATTTGATGTTTTCTATTTGAGGTGATAATTTGGAGAATAAACTTTAAATTAAACACACAATATTATATCAATCATTTTTTTCAATTTATAGCTTTTAAGGTTTCTTCAATATTATATTTTTCAAGAAATTCATTTATCTCCGAAAATTTTGTAAATTGAATTACTTGTTTACTGAAAAATACTAACTGCTTTAAAGCATTATGGTCGGAGATTGTAGTAAGACGTTGTAAGAATATCACAAAAGCAGGTATCACTTTGAACGTTTTCGAATATCTTATTTATTGATATCTTTTAGAGTGCTTTCTCACTAAAAATGTATAAAGAGGTATTTTTATTTGAAACGTTCAAAATGCTTCCTAATTTTGTATGGCCTTTGATATTCCTACCAAGTCTTAATAACTGCTTTGGAAATTGAATAATCTTTTTTGTGACTATGTTTTTTTATTCTATCCCCCTAATAAAATATTCCTACACCAAAACAGCCTAATAAAACAAATGGAGTTAATTTTAATGTTTTTTTTTAGACCCTCTACAGCTGCCTGACCTGGCCAGACGAACAAGTCAAGCGTGACATTATCGGGTTCTTCTACGAATCTTTGCTGGGACCCGAAAGTCGCAAGATCGTTTACAAGTTGCTTGATATTACCTGGTTAGTTTGTGCCTCAAAAATGAGAAAACTTATTTTTTTTTAAGTTCTGTTTAGCTGGGCGAACTTGGTGCGCCAAGATTTTTTTATAGGGCAATATCTCCGAAAGTACTAAATATACCAATCATAGTGCTTGTTTGGCTCTAGTAATCATACTTCAAGTTATATTTAAAAAATGTATTATTCAGAATTAAGCCATTGGAAAGTATTTCTAATGATCAATGAGAGGAACTTTTAAATATACTTTAATAAAGGAAATCTTCCAATGCTCTGTGATTTTATTCCGGCTTATTCTAGAGCAGGGATGGGCAAGGCGGCCCTTTTTTCATTTTTGTGCGGCTCTTCAGTGCCTTCTTCCAGCTATCTTTCCCTAAATAAGGCTATGAGCGTGCACCATGTTGGAACTTTTGCTCTATCAGTTTCCTGTTTGAAGTGCAATGTAACCCAGTGTTTATTTGATGTGCGGCCCACCTGTAAGCTTTACGTTTCCTAACTGGCCCTTGTGTTAAAAAGGTTGCCCACCCTTGCTCTAGAGGGTTTAGCAAAATTACTTAATTTAAACGCTAAATTTTAGAGATACTATGTTAAATGGTAGTTGATTTGTCTTTTTTTGGCGACATGTGAAAAGTTAGTCTCAAATTAATGTGATATATGAAGTTTATTTTTGTTTGAACATGAAAGATACACACACATTCGTGTACTGTGATCTAGCCTTAATAAAGTCCTCGTTTATTTAAGTATGTTCAATTTTAAATAATTTAGTAGCATAATTTTTTGCGTTGTTAATTAAAATAGTTGCCCCAATAAAATATGAAGAAATTAGTCTGATTAAATTGTAACCTCTTTTTACTTTTGTTCCCCAGTATTTTCCCTCATTTGTTGAAAACCGGGACTCGTCGGGCTGAATCCAATTCATCGGCTTCCGCAACCCTTTGCAACTTCACCCTTGATGATAAGTAAATATATTTATGTGATTTGTAGTATAAACTAAAGATATCTTTTATTTTGTGCATATACTGTTGCTGCCAGGCGTTATATCAATTTTAAAATTGTTCTTCCGGCCATATATATTTTTTGCAATTTTTCAATTTAATATTTTATGTGTTATGTGTTGCCATTAGGAATAGTTTGTCGACCGTTTTATGTAAAATAATACATTTGTTTAGATGCAAAACGTTGCTGGAGCCAAGTTTTGGAGAAGGTTTACTCCCAATATTCGAGGACTGCGTGGTTGGTGTTTCTTCCTACTTCTACATGTTTTACATTGATTTTACCTTGTAGATAAAGTTCTTGTCAAAAAATGGGTTGAAATCAGAATTTCCGATTAAAAATCTGAACAATTTCAATCTGATTTTCCGATGGTTAACGCAATAACGTCAAACTGTTTTTAAACTTTATATATTTGACTGCTTGTATAATAAAGTTTTAATGCAAATTGTTGAAACTGTTAAGTGACATATTTTCTACTTTAATTTTTTCCAAAACTTCCAACGTGCCTAAGGTTATAATTTTATAAATATGAATTTTTTTAATCCATGGCTTCTGTCGTCTTTTTTTTGGTCGTTAAATCATGAAACATTTTTTTGTCTTGATTTAGAAAGAAATCGGTCCTTCAGATTTCGAAGCCCTCACCCTTCGCCTTCGCTCTCTCGTTCAATTACTAAAGAACAAAGCGATCTTGAAAACCTGTGCATTCTCACCATCTTTTAACGCTGAATGCATGAAGGCCTTGGTGAGTTGTTCAATTAAAATATTCCTTTGAATTATTAAAGGCTTCACGGAGTTTTCTTGCGAATTTTTACGAATCTAAATTTTCAAACTGAACCTGCACTGAAATAAGCTGAAATCGTTTTATTATACTTCGGCGTAAAAACAACGTAAGATAGTGCAAGACGTGCTTATATTGGTGAGCGAAATACCCTTCAACTTGTGGTTAGACGTGTTCTAGTAATTCCCTATTTGTGATGTAGTATTTTTTCATTTTAAGTCATGAAAAAATATTAAAAATTCAAAGTTATATCAAATTAAAAGATTCAAAGGTTCAATCTGAGTCAATTTTTTTTACCTAGACTTTATTAAATGTTGTTTTTGTTTTTTTTTAATAATTTTTTTGTTGTATAAAAAAGCATTTTCCACCAGGTTCGTTGCGGTAATTTATTCAGATCGGGGGTCAACAATCCTTGTGGATTGGAGGAACTCCTGCAGGTGATGGGGAACACGATGCGGTGCAATCCATTCGATGGCAAGGAAGCTGTAGAACAACTTGTTCCTTTCGTGCTAAGATGCAAACACAATTCCTTGCTCGCTGTAAGTGTTTATAATTAATTTGCTTATCTCACCAAACGCTGGTACTTGCGTTTTTTTCAATTTTTTAGAAAGCTTGCCGGCTGTGAGGATATCTCCTTTTCTCACCATGTCACTCAGACTGAGCATTGTAAATTGTCCAATACATCCTTGCTAATCAGCCAACCTTAACGAAAGGCAAAAGAGCAAAAAATATCCTGTATTTACCAGCGGTTGTGCGAAAGCTTGTAAAAATCATAATTAAGTTTGTCACCTGTAGTTTGCAGATTTCGAATTACCAGGCTAGCTAGATAATAGTATCATGATATTTTGTCTGTATTTTACTCCAAGGTTGATTTTATTTTGATTTATTCCAGTTAATAAAAATAAATTGTCGGAGTTGTAGCGTCTTTTATTTGCAAACGACAATTTTCGTTTTTTAATAAACAAAGACCTCACATACTTTCACACCAAAATTCACTATGTGCTCGATGTGTTGCTTATTGCGTCGTTAAAAGCGTCTTTTCCGCACAGAATTGTCTCAATGTGATGAGCGCTGCAGTCGAACAATGTGAAGACTTCAAGTTCGCCAAGAAAGCGCTCGTCAAACAACTCTTCAAATCAGTAAAGGTTAGTGTATCATTATTATTATCGTCCTCTAAAAAATTGAGTCACGGGTTAATTATTGTTTTTTTATTAACCACTGTAAATGTTTGCTAACCCTGTATTTTCTTACAAATGGTGGCAATTGTTTTGCCACTGTTGTAAACAATTTATTTGGTTTCATTCTAGACAAGTCGTATACCACAATACTTGTTTATTTCAAAAAAAAGTCCGTGCCAATGAATTGCTATTAATCATAAATTGATTATCTCAATTCATGTCAAAGAATTATTTAAAAAAAAAACTATCAGCAATCAAACCGTGAGACAATTAGGTAAACAACCCTATTTTGCCAAAAAGTGTTTTTATTAATTTTAAAGCTTAATTGCTGGGGGTTGTAGTTAGGCTTACGATAAACACCAATGTCCGTGCAAAAGTAGGTGCAATTTTGAACGTTTCGAATATTACTTCTCTATGGGCTTTGGTATTCTTACTATCTTTTATCAATCAAAACACTTTAGTTAAGTTTAAGTCGTTACAAAACTGGACTTGGACCGATTAGACTAAAATTTGACAACGTAACTAGTAAGTACTGTTTTTTCAATTTTTTTTTTGTAGAACGAAGACGTCCAACTGAGAACCTACTCACTCAAGATCTTGTGTTTCTTTGGTCAAAAAGACCCGACTTTGGTGAAAGTGATTCCATCGCAGGACCCAGGTACGTAATATAAAAAAAACCTTGTTTAAAAACTTGACAAGATCCTCAAATACTTCAAAGAAGCAAAAAAAAAAGAACCACTGGTATAGTTTTAACTTACGTCATACTTTATTGCCACTGCGAAAGCTTTCTGGCAGCCTAGTCGCTTTTTTTCTTGCATCATCATTTTCGTTATGTTATACGTTGACAGAATTTTGCTGACGTAACGTTTTTTTCCAAAAGTTTTGCTTACGTTTCTAGTTCACTGAATACTGGTGACGTAACCTTTTTATTACGTCATGAGGTAAAAGGTTTATACTGACATTGTCGATTCGTTACGTCATGAGTCCAGCTCACAAAGTTCTGTGTACATTATCATTTTCGTTACGTCATTAGTTTACCACATTCTGCTGACGTCACATTTGTATTACGTCATCAGGTCACAAAGTGCTGCTTTCAATCTTGAGTGACAAGACGTCCCAGATAGCGACCTTGAACCAAGGTCACGCTGCGCTTCTGGTGAGCGCTCTCTCGGCGTGCCCTGGTGGTCTGGATCAGTTCGACCCGGGCGAGCTCGTCAGACAACTGCTTCTCAACTGCCGGGATTCCCCCGACAACACATGCAAGGCGAATTGCGCAATCGCACTCGGCAAGCTTGCGACTATAGACGACAAGTGAGTTGACAATGTTAAAACATAAAGCCACGTAACGTATGTACTGTATCAAGGGGATTGTTCTGATATTTTATTATCATAAATATTATTATCATTATTTGACTCGATAATTGCCATCGAAGAAAAGTGAGTTTTTCATTAAAACGTTTTATCATCTTTTTTACCCAGGCTTTATACTTTGTTTAAGGACTCCTTTCAATTAAACTGCACGTCAACTAATTTAAAATCTGTTTTGTAGAAGTCGAAAGATTTTAGACTAAAGCTGTTTTGCCTTACGCTACTTAAGTGGCCTTAATGTCGTACTTATACAGGTATGTCCTTCGGTTAATCTTCCAGTTTTAATCCCATTCAAAATGACCCGTCACACAGCTAAAACTGCCTTTACCTTATTCCAGGTACCTTGTTAGCTTGCGAGAGCACGACGGATTCAACATCCTGGCTCACAATAAACCACCCGACGAACTACTGTGATACAATATGTGCAACAAATTACTACGTTTTTACATAATTAAATATATATTTTTGTGAAAAAAATAAAAAATCGCAATTAAATTGCTGGCACAAAAGACGGCAGTTTTAGTGTTAGACTTGAGAAAAGGACGTTTGAAAGTCGTTAAAATTTTTCATAATACATTTCTGAGTGGTTGGCACAAGTTACCCAGTCAATAAATGATAATTTTGCATACAATAGGAAATTTAGTTTTTTAAGTTCATTACGCAAAACTTTAGTAAGGTTTCTTATTTATTCAGATCTGCCAAGTAAGGTATTTGACACAAACTCTTGTTTGGCCATTGTTATTGAGCTTCGAGTTTTGTATTGGACGGTGAAGTCCGCTGCTTTCCAATTCACTTTATGCGGCAACATGTAGTGAAAAGCCTTACTCGAGCAAGCAGTGCTACCTTGTCCCAACAAGCCTTATGTTGTTTGCTTTGCGTGAACGACAAGCCAACGTTTCTGCGTTCGACGAGATTCCCAAGCGAGCATTTCCGATGCTCTCGTGTTTCGTCTAATAGCCGGTGTTTGAGGAATAAATATCGTACATTTCCCAACACATGGTTGGTTCCAAAACGATATTATCGAACTTCCTTAACCGATACGATATTATAGAGAATTCTAAACCGATATTATAACCCTGCATCGGAAAAATCCTACTATAGCCCCATATCAGCTCCGATCCAACAATCATGGACATAGTATGATCTTCTAGTGAGCAATGACCAGTGTAGTCGATATTATCGGACATCCAAAACCGATACTACGAACCCGATCTAATAATATCGAACTATTTTGTCAATATTACGATCTAAACCGACCAATTTGGACATGTCTAACCCAAACCGATACTACGTCTGGTTATCGGGCGACGATCCGGTATTATCGGACATATTCAGTCACGAGCTCGCACAGGGGAGATGTCTGAAGTGGAAGTTGAACACATAGTCTGACTGGATTCGTTGGACGGAGATTGCGAAAGGTTCGCTCGGGTGGAACGTGAACGCAACTAGCGGCCTCTTGTGGCCGGATGTCTGGTTCATTAGACCGGGTCGGATCCGGAATTTAAGGAGCCCGGAACGACGTGAGTAGAACCTAAAAAAAAATTAGGAGGTAACTTGTTGAAAATAACTACCAAATTAAAAGTTTAAACAACCACTTAGGTCGGTGTTTTTTGAGAAAAGTCATTTTAGGGCAGTAATATTTGACTTTATTTGGATCTAATGGCTTTAAACTAGAGTTTGGACAAATTAGGCTGATCTCTTTCAAGTTGCCTTGTTTTTAGTGTTCGCTTTGTAAAATTGCTCGGTATAGAATGAGTTATAGTTAAACATTTAACATTTGATTCTAATACGTGACCAGCTTGGACAGTAAATGGCAATGGGACTGGCGTGCCTTTTTTCCCTGTATCATACAAGTTCTGGACAAAATTGGGATAAGTTAACTTAGTGTGTTGCTGAAAGATATGTTTTAAACAACGTTATAAATCCTTAATGGTACTGCAGATACCTGGATCAATTTCAGGGACTTAAATTGCTGAAAAAATAATGCCAAGTGGCTCGACTCAACTGTAATTGGTTAATAGAAAAATTTCTAGTTTTAACACGAGGTTTAGGTTTGTCAAAATAAGTCAATAAACTGTAGTTAGACTAAATAAGCAAGAAAATAACTTGACAACATGGCAGATGGTACAAGAAACATTTTGCTTTGATATTTCTAGTTTCCCACCTAATGGGATAATCTCCACACGCCTTGGGTCGTTCGACCGGTGATATCCACTTATCGTCGTAGCTGAAGAGCGAAAGGTCCAGGTAGGGGCTTGTGCTGTGGGACTGCGAGGGAATTGGGAGGTGAGATAACAGCCTCTTTACCGCCTCAGTGTGGCCACCGTACTTGGCGTTGATGATCGTTTCTTTGAACCTGAAACGGTATGAGGTTATTAAGGAGTTGGGAAGTGTTCTTACGTTTTTTTTCTAAATTTTGGTTTAAAACAATAATTTTCTTTAGTAACTATTAATATCATTCACTATTTGGGCACCAGAGAAATTCAATCGATAAGAAGAAATATCTTATTTTTTGCAAGCTTAAATTCCAAATTTTTACATAGAGTGAAATCGTTTGAATACTACATACGTTATTTGGTATCAGATATGACTTGTGACACATTATTATTACGGTCAATGTATTTTACTTTACTAATGGGAACTGACGATGCCAGATAGGTGAAATATATATTCCTTGAAAAATGTTTGATCTTGTGTTTTACTGGGGTTTTTAACTTCGAATTTTATTGTTGATATACGCGTCAGGGGAACAATGATCGACAAGCAGAAACCTGCTGCCAATGGTTTTGGATTCCATAAAGATACGCCCTTTTGATATATTTATACACGATACCAGATGTAAAATGCAGTTATGCACGCTTCAAGTTACGTTAAATGGATAGTGAAATTCTCCATCCCTGCTGTAGTTAATGAGCGTATCCATACACATATATAGTAATGCGGTATGCACGCTTTAAGACTGTTTAACTTATGTTAAATGGACCCCAAAATATCCACCTCTGTTGTAGTTGATGAGCATAAACGTCGGAGCAAGCAGCTTGGAGTTGTCCTCTCATGATGTCGGCGTATCTAAAGAGTCCTGGATGCTGCTCGAAGACATCGAGGAGGTAGAGGGATGTGTTCTCGTACACAGCTTCCACCAACGCCTCACGGAAGTTGTAGATCACAAAGAACGAAGGCTGAGCGCTAGGTTCAAGGATTCGGAGACCGACGATATCCGAGCTCGCGTACTGCAATCGCAGGAAAAGTTTGATTTGCGCGAATAATTGTTAAATGTTCCACGCAATAGAAGAGTGGCTATCAACTTGTTCTAGTCGTGTTTCACCTGATGCCTTATTTACTGCCGTTCAAGTATGGCTTTGATTTTCATTATACGTCTAACTACAACCTCCAGTGATTATGATTCAAACAATGAACTCCATTTGACTTCTTTACCTTCAGAAGAACATGATCTTCATCGAGTAATTGCATCCTCCACATTCGAAGATCCTCCAAGTAAGCGAAAAGTTGATAAAACTTCCTCAACGCCTCTTGACCCAGCGATAAAGCTTGCTTGAACAAGTGAGTGAGAATCCTGAGATAACAATGACTGTTAAAATCGCTTTAAAACGAGTCAGTTTTAAATTTACGGCTAAATTATTTAGAGGTGTATGTTAGACCACGATTTGGCCATACCGACTATTTAAGGTAGTACAGATAGAACTTTTCAGAAACGCGACTAGATTTTTGAGTCCTATCTTATAATAAAAGTACAGTTAGAACTGTTCAAAAACTATAAACTTGAATTTAACCAAGTGATGAAGCATCTAATACTATGGTTAAACATTTTAGTATGAAATCATCTTATTATTATAAGATAGCATTTAAAAAATAGTGATATGCAATGAATTAAATCTAGTTCATCAGAATAGAAAGTGTAAGATTGTTGTACAAATGTACAATGTTTATGTTGTACAAAAAGTTACCTGTGTTTCAGTGCATTAAATGTGATTTCATGGTAGGGTTCCTGTCTCTGACCAATCCCATACTCAGTTCCTTGGATTGCTGAAACCAAAAGAGCGTCGTCGTCAAAACAAAATCTGCCGATGCTGTGCGTACGAACCAAGCTTCCATTTGTTATCTGTCAATAAATGAAGAATGAAATAGATTTAGGGCTTATCGTTTGCTAAATACCTTCATGTTCCATAAATGCTATTCTCTACAACCTGTATCCAACCCATTTACGATAGTAAAATAGGGTGGATATACAGAAATCCACTCATAGGGGTGTCACATAACTCCCACAACAGGTGGCTAAAAAATATCCACCATTTGCTATTCCAACTTTACAATTAACATTTTTCAGGTTACAATTTCGACATTTGGTACTGTGTGTGCATACGCTGAACTCAATAATGTTGGTAGATTTACTCTAGTCCCGAGTCAGACTCCATCAAAATGAGGCTCTATTTGTTCATTCGAACAGATAGCAAGATAGTTTGTTTGAACTTACATGAAATATCGTCAAAGTTTGATGTTGCACAGACAAAATGGCAAGGATGTTTTTACAAAGGTAGAGTCCTTGATTGTGGGAAGGAAAAATCTTGTCACATCTGAAAAAAGTTGAGAAAGTCACTTATTTACAATATTAGTTTGCCATATTCCTTGCAAAGATGTCCAAGTTTTCTACACTTAAACATTTAAACACCATTCTACACTTAAACATTTAAACATCATTCTACACTTAAAAGCCGTTATTACTTATTTCCACTTTTGTTAGTACTGCGCTATATCTAATTTATTCAGACTTTCTCACATACTTGAAATCCACAGAGCTTTGTAGAAGGCCGTTACAAATATCGACGAGGTGTATTTTGTAATCTTCGAGTGGGTATCGTGGTTGTGGACTGATTGCTTCGTTGTTTGTGTAAATGTCATAGAACGCAGGGTGGGGGTCGGTTGCTACGGGTGTTGCCGAGACAACGATCACATAACGGCCATCGTCAGTGAATAAACTGCATTCTCTGAAACATCATTCGGAACAATCTAATTGAAATCTTTCATTTTAATTCATCGATTAATAACCCTATTTTATTGAAATATATTTAGTTCACTTGAATGTACTCCTATCACTTAAAAATAAAGCACTTAAATTTAAGCCAAGTCTTTGTGTAAATGACTTCAGTCAAGCCAGATCATTTGACAACAGTCACAAGTCATTACAGCAAATAAAATCTGACTGCAAAATAAATCTGAATTAAATTTATCTGTTAAATAAAAAAACAACTGTTTTAACACATTTTATGAAACCTGTTTAAACTTTGTCCTGCGCTGGCGACAGGAATTTGATGTTTTAAAACAAAAAATGTTGAAAACAGTTTCTCCTTGACATTTTGGTAGAACTGTTTGAACTGTGCATTTCGTCTGCCAGCGCTATTCTCGTGCAAAACATTTCCGGGGACGTTAGCAAGCAACTTCTCAGCAGCGTGACAACCTAAAACAAATCAGTCAAAAATATAAGTTAAACTGTTACATTGCAGAATAACTGCAACTGCACAGAAATGATATGCGATTATATAGCTTATTAGTAAGTTTATTAAAATAAATGTTCAAATTATACAAACTCATTACGATTTTTAACAACAGAATCTTGCTTTTATAAGAACACATTACACCGCTGGTGAAAAATTGATATTTTTTAAATTTAATAATGCATAAATACTACTTGATAAAAACAGTTTTGGGCGCTGGTCTAGAACGGTTTCATCCCGGGTAACATTGTTTGGGTTCGGGTGGGGAAAGGTATTATTATTATATTTATTAACCCCTATTTATTTATTTCTTGCAATTTCAATTTTAACAACTTGTTTTGTTAGTGTAAAAAAAGTGGTAGGATTCTAAACCAACGCTAAGTTTTGCATGAAACAGGATTCAATACATACAGCATTACCTTGGAATTGGTAAATTTCAACTGATGTTTGATCGGCAGAAAACACAATGAAGTGTTGACCGTTTGGGGAGAATTTTCTCAGGAAGAAAGGTGGTTTCTCAACTCCAACTACAGTAAAGTTGGGTATAATGGAAAGGTAAAACTTGCGGCTTTCGCTCCAACGACATCCCGCTTTGCAAAAGTGAGTTTCGCGACTTCTAAGCCTAAAATAAAAATAAAATGAATAACATTGATCCTTTTTCGTATCCTGTATGAGCTGACAAATCTACCTGTGGGCGACATTTTGATTTGGGACTTTTCTCCAAGAATATTTAGTTGATAAGCTTTCGTCATCATCAAATAAATCTGGAACCTCCATTACTTATATTTGCAGTTCAAAAACGTAAAAATGTGATAATTTTATTTTCAACAAATTACGTAATGTAAACAAAAATCCCCAGTTTTGATAACACGATACAGTTTTGTGTTGTAAGTTTTCTATTTTTGTTGTATTTTAGCTAATTTTCCAAATTAGGAATATTTAGATTTAGACTGTATCATTTAAATTATGTGACAAATGAAATATATTGATTTGTAAATTTATAAATAAAATCAAAATGTTAAGAAAGAATTAAGTTATTAAGCGAACGGAATGACAGCTAAAAATGGACCCAAAATCGTGTCTTTTGTTTAAGCAAAATGTTTTCTCGTATTTGTAGTTTTAAATAAGGATATTTTGAAGCATAATGGCTGGAGGTTTAAGTTAGACGCCGAATGAATAACAAATCCCCTACGAAAGTAGGTAGCATATTTTAAACGTTTCGAATATTTTTTGTTATTAATTTAACACCAATCATTCGAAACGTTTAAAATGTTCCCCACTTCTGTACTGCTTTTGATATTTGTTCAACGTTAAACAAAAATATGGTTGCGTTTTTTGTAGGTCACGCCCAAATACAAGAGAAACGGAAACAAGTAAGAAGCACGTGATTTGTTAAACAGCACCCACGCTCTTCGGAATGCATCGAGACTCTTCAGCGCGAATTTGGCCGCGATTGAAGTATGATGTCATAATCACGTGTGTGTCTCGCCTGTCGCCATACTTACGCATAGAAATCAAAATCGCGACGGCAGCAAGAGAGAAATCTGTTTCTTTTCTGGTCGCACTTTGAACTCGCGACCAAAACACGATGATACGAATTGCTGAATTTGCTCTTTTTAGGACTGGATTTATTGGCGTGCTTAAGTTTGAACAGCGCCGCCCACAGACTCATATAGCTAGCAAGTTAATTAAAGTTGCTGATGTAGTGCTTATATACTTTAAAATAAAAGAAATGAGCGAATTTGTTTGTCTATTTATTAGTTTTGCCATTGGTGGGATACATTTAGCTTTATACAGTTAGGATTATATTTTTTTGTGGAAAAGGCAGTGATTCAATGTTGCCTTTATCAAGCATTATTATTAAATATGTAATTGAGTGCTGGTCTATAGAATTCTACCAGTTTTTTTAAGTAACTAAACGAGCCATTAAATTGAAATTGCAAAAAAAGATACAAATTTGGGAGAATAAATATATAATAATACTTGACCTACGCAAAACACACAAATAACGTTGGCAGTAAAAAACCCTGGACAAAACTGTTGTAGGATTCTACACCAGGGCCGCATCAAAATAAAATAAAAATAGCTAAGTTATAAATGTATAAACTGTGTAAATAAAGTTTAGCCGGTTTATATCTTCTAAACTAATTTAATTTTGACAGATTTGTGGTCTACGATTTTGCAACCTTCTCCATTTCTGTAAACTTTTTAATTATAAAGGAGCAAATATTGTTTAAAATGTCCGAATCAGAATCTGACACGGATGGAATGAACTCGTCGAGAGCAACTTCGGTTGCGATTAAGCGAGATGAGCTCGCGATTCGTGTCGCTTCACTTCAGCAAGAAAACAGAGTGCTCAAAATGGAGCTGGAGACGTACAAGCTGCGATGTAACGCTCTGCAGGAAGAGAACAAAGCCCTGAGACAAGCGAGTGTCAATATCCAAGCGCGAGCAGAACAGGAGGAGGAATTCATCTCGAACACGCTCATGAAGAAGATTCAGGAACTGAAGAAGGAAAAAGAAACGCTTGTGAACAAATACGAAACTGAGGAGGAATTTTTAACCAACGAACTTCAACGACAACTCAGTCAACTGCGACAGGAAAAAGTCGAGCTGGAACAAACTCTCGAGCGTGAGCAAGAGAAGCAGGTGAACACGCTGATGCGGAAGATCGAGAAGCTGAAACGTGAGACGCACGACAAGCACTTTAAGCTGGAAGAGCTCCGTCGCGAAAAAATCGATCTCGAAAACACTTTGGAAAAAGAACAGGAAGGTTTGGTGAACAGACTTTGGAAGAAAATGGACAAACTAGAAGCAGAAAAGCGGGTTTTGCAAGAAAAGTTAAATCAACCGGTTAGCGCCCCTCCGTCTCCGAGGCAATCAGTTTCTCTCGAGACTGGATCGAGCGACAACCTTACCGTCCATGTTCGCTATCTCAAGAAAGAAGTTGACTACCTTCGCAGACAATTGAAAGCCATGCAGAACGACAGACACTCGAAAGCCAACCTTTATCAAAGCGAAGAAAAGCTTCTTAGAGAAGAAAACGCCAGACTGCATCGACAACTTATGCTGGAAACCGAACGACGTGAAGCTCTGTCTCGACAACTTTCAGAATCCGAGTCGAGTTTAGAAATGGACGATGAGAGCCGGCACAATTGGGAACAAACAAGCGGTTTTCTTGTCGGTGGTCCATCTACTGTACGTCCCAGAGCTATATCTAGTCCGATCCCTTATCCAATGGTAACCGGAAGACCAATATCACCCCATACCGGCAACACTTCGATGAATTTTGTTCCACCATCGCCGCATTCAATCGCAAAGCAGCAAGCGCAAAATAACTTACCTGGGGGAAGTTTGTTGTCCTCGAGTCCGGGTACATCGAAGCAGCAAACCCCGACGCGTGGGGCCGGCCAGTCCCAACAACAACCGACCAATCAGAACGAGTTTATTAAACCCTCACCCCCTCCCTCCCCAAGCCAGCGTTCAAAATCGATGTTCGACTCATGAAAAAAAACATTAGTCCAACGAGCGAGACACTATTTATCTTTGCATGTTTGTTATTGCCAAACTGTAATTGGAGTTTTTTTTTGGTGCCGATTTCCTGAAGTTCAGAATGCCTTTAAAGTAATCCCAGTCTGTTCCTGCTTTACAACCATATTTCTTTTTGCGTCGCATATTTTTAGTGTTACATTTTCGCCGTCGGTAGATAGAAAACCCTTCGGTAGGTTATTGCTGATCAACGAACTGTTCAAATGTTTGGTCATTGGCGTTGTTTTTTCAGTTGATTCAAATTTTTCGGTTGCGCTGCTTTTCAACTGATTTGCTCCCACTAAACGTGTAACTTGTTTCAGTCAAACAATGGGCTGTTGTAGGAAGACAAAGTGTCATGTTGCCACGGCGATAGTAGGTGTCTTACTTCTGGTCGCTGGGATTGTCTTGATAACAATGGAAGTTTCACAGAAGATTATTAACCAAGAGCTGGACACGGTAATGTTAAAAATATATTAAATTTGATTTTAAATAGATATTAGGCTTTTTATTATTGTTTAACGCTAAATATTTACAACGAACCTCGTTTTAGTCAAATTCATGTAATAACAGTTTAACGATATTAAAAAACACATATCTATATTTAAAGTTTTCAATGTTTTCAATACTGAATGTTTGAAGCAAGAGTTTGTTTTAACCAGATTTATGTCTCTGTGGAAGATTTTTATGAAATAACCACACTCACCTAATCATATAACAGACTAAACCTTTGTTTGCAAACATATCAGGAAACAGCCTTTGTTTTTAAGAAAACAATTGTAATTCATAATTATACATTTTGTCCACATATTAAATAAGCCAGTAAAATAATGTAAAAGAATCTAAAATGTTTTTTTTTTAACATTTTTAAGTGACACATTCCTAAATTTCTGAACTGCATTCACATTTATGGCCTTTGTTGGTGGTACTTTGTGATAATATACTTTTACAAGGAACGCAGTTAAGATCAATGGTGAAACCTTGTCATGCCTGTTATTCAATATAAATGCAATTTATGGTGCTTGACTCATATTACAAAATCATGTTAATCTAAACATTTACTACCAGTTCTTACTGTAAATATAGCAGGCCAAATATAGGATAATAGTAATTTAATTTATAATATCACATTCTTTTTGTAAATGCTATTACTATTGTAATGTAAAAGATGCCTAGCTGTTTTCATTTCCACTTTTATTAGCTCCATCATTTTTTGTTGCAATTCAGGCATGTAAATATATTATTGTTAGCTTCACTATTTTAAGATATCACTTTATTTTTGGCTTTTATACCAGAAAAAAATTTTGTGTTTTTAATAAATTTGCATTTTTTTTCCAAATATATTGAGGATTAACCAAAAAAATGTAACTGTTTCCTTTATGTAACATTTTTTTTTTAATTCCAACAAGATACTATTTGACTTCCATTTTCCCAATACGATTTTAAATCCTTTAACCTAAAGAAAAATGCAACAGAAACAAGTGAACAATATTTGAAGAAAAACTATCAAAAGTACTTCAAATATACTCCAAACAAAATGCTGTAACTCTTGAATTTGCAAATCCTCATCCAGCAACTGATGTTGAGCCTGGATTCCCCGGTGTTCAGTCAGTGGATGAACCCCCCACCTCCACTCTACATGCAATATTACCTCTTTAACGTTACAAACACCGATGAAATACTGAAAGGTGGAAAGCCAAGGGTTCAGCAGATTGGACCCTTCACTTACAGGTTAGTGCAAAGTTATGTAAAAAAGAAAAGATAAACCCATGTATAGGTTTGCCAATAAAATGGGTTCATATTTGGCTTATGTAGCTACTTTGTCCGATATTCTAGTACAAAAATATGATATAATTTTTCATGTACAACAAACAACTTGGGTTTAACATCACGCCAAGTAAATATGCAAAATACTAGGGTAATTATTTAATAAACCAAAACGTTATTTTGATTTTATTTTCAATTAATTCAAGTTTCAAACATTTCCCAGGTATATAAAATCAGTATCTTTATAAGGTATCGGTTAAAAAATTAAAAAAAAATATTGTGTATCAGTCCCAAAAAAGTGATATCGATCGAACTCTAAACAAAAATGATTGTTGTTATCAAACCTACTGAAGGTCTTTATTTATTGTTTTGATGAACAATCGCACTGATTTATGGGTCACCTAATGTTTTAAATTTAAAGTTTTCCAGTTTGAACCAAATAAAAGCATTTTTTTTCGCGTGATTAGACTTATTTACAGTTGCTTATTTGCGCATAAGTTCAAAAACATTATATTCACATTACAATAGCTATAAATATTAACTTCTTAACTTATACGTTTTTAATCCCTTTTACCATTTTGAGTTGTGCTGACCTGTTGTAGATGATGTTGCCTAATTTTTAATTTTCGTAATAATACATTTTTAGGTTGTACCAGCCTCGTATTGACGTTGCCTTCTACACAAACTCCACTGTCTCATACAAATACAACCACACACTGGTGTTCATGCGAGATATGTCGGTTGGTGATCGTGATATGGTTCTCACCCAACTCAACGTTCCCATTATAGTAAGATCATGTAATTTTTAATGTAAACCTATTTTTCTGGTGGATTTTTTTACTATATGTATTGAGACTTACTTGTCATTTGGAATAAATCTTATTGTTTGTGCTAGCATTATGTGAAATATTGGTAAGCTCTTAATGGCTCTTAAGTAAAATGTTTGCAATCTTCGGATGGCAAATCTAACCTATGATAAGGGCTGAGTAAAACATGCTAAGTTTGGTTTTAAATGAGATTTTTTTGCCTGTTTTTTGGTATTGTAATGTGGAAGTAGTACATTAATCAAAGACATCCAATAAAACATATCCCTCACCAATTTTATGTCTGTTTTTCTTAACAGTTAGTACTGAATAATTTTTTTAAATAAATTACACTAAAAATTTTTTTTTTTTTTTGGCAGACGGTGAATTCCTTGGTTTCGAAACTGCCAAGCTGGGTGAAACCTGCCATAAGCCTCCTAATCACGGTTCTACAGGACAGTGACTTATTTGTCCACCACACGGTCGATGAATGGCTGTTCGGATACACCGACCCTGTCTTACAACTCGCAAGCGACATTTTAAGCAAATTCGGAGTTGAATTTGCTCCTGATTTTGGTCTTTTTGTCGGGGTAAGACTTTTATTATTTTCTACAATCATAATAAATGTAAATTTTGTTTAAAAAAAAAAGTTTTATTTTATGTAAATGTAAGTCTTTAAAACCAGGGCTGCCTAATGTAGGTTAAATACCCTAAAAAATTGATAAAAAATTACAATTTATACTTAACTACATTCACTGAGTCTTATGAATAAGGTTTGCTATTTTTTTTAGCTTTATAGTGAGTAAGGCTTTGTTTGCCATTATGCAAATACAATATAAACATTATTCTACTAATAAGTTTAAAAGGCTTAAAAGGCAGAGTCATATAAAAGATTGATAGAAAATATAATGTAAACTTATTTGTTCTCTTTCTATTTTGTTGTTACTTTTAGTTTTAAGCTCACAGCTTTAAAAAATCTAAAACCCCATTGATTCTTATATATTATTTATATATTGAATGGGTAGAATGCAAAAAACATAAATTATACATACCAAAAAGTTTTACTTTTATTTTTATCAACTTGCAGTTCAGTTACAATATCCTTAAAGTAATAAAGTTATATGAATGACTTATAGAACATAGCATTTTCAATAATAAATTACATTGCAGTGTTTTAAATTTCCTTTAATGTGTTTTATTTATAAAATTGAGTGAAATGTTGATTGTGTTACCTTAAAATCATTTTCTGAGATACAAACATTGTTCTTAAAAGCATTTATAATTTGCAATGAAGTTCAGCAATGTTTCTATCTATAAAGTAACACAAATTACATTCAGTGTAAATTATATATTTTGCAAACTATTTAATTTAATAAAGTCCAGTATTTACAGTATTTACCTAAAATGATATAAACTGCATTCCTACCATGTTTATAATTATTTTGATTAAATCCAATTCAAATTTCATTTACCAAAAGAGGTTTAAGGCGAATAATTAATCCTACAATGCATTTCTTGTAGCATTAATTCTAATGTATATAATTGTGTTTAGTTTAACAACAGTGATGATGGGTGCTACTTGGCTGACACGGGAAGAAATAGTATTTCTAACGCCAACACTCTCCATGCGTGGAATGGAAATGCGTAAGTTGTCATCAGAACAGCTGAAATAAATTAGTTTGATAATATGTTGTGCATTACTGCAATTTTGTAGTTTTTCAACGTAAAACTGATAACCCTTTCAAACGCAAAACTGAAAAAAACATTTGATGCAAACCTGAAAAACGTTTTCAAAGCAAAACTGAAAAAAGAAAAAATTAAATGTGTATAAAATACGTCAACCAAAGCACTAATCTGGTTTATTTGTATAAAAGTCTTTTCAACTGTATTCCCAAAGTGTTTTAAAACTTAAAACTTGTGTACTATAGCAATTTAATTCATGTATTTTTTTAAATAAGAAACATGTATGTGAAAAAGTTATCGGTAAAATATTATCCAAATTAGATGATTTTTAACAATACTCTGGCTTCCTGCAATGCAATCTTTAATATCTCTATTGTATTTGCCCATGTTTTCATTTATAATTGTTAACAACCAAATTAATTTATATCAAATTAATTTGTATCAACCAACCATAGGGTTTAATTTCAATAGATCGAACTCAAATCCTGCTGACTCCAATTTTTTTTTAGACAAAGCTAATGAGGCTACCTTATGTTTTAAGCATTTTGTTGACAAAAATATGGTTTTATTTCATGATGTTTGTGCATTGTTAGGCAGTGTGTGTTCAATATTCAATATTTGATGGGGTGATGCGAACTGGTCTGCAGTTCGATCATTAAATCAATGATAAACCAATTGTGTGACACTTGACAAATCCTGTCGCAATCAGCCTTTATACTTGTACTTGCTATGAGGACAAAACTCAACAATGTAGAACTTCAAAGCTCCTTTAACCTCTTGTATTAACCAATGCTTTGCCAATTTGTTTTAAATATATATTATTTTATTATTCAATATTATAAACTGTTGCTACCAGCTTCAGGCGGAGTAATAATGATATTAATCAAAAACAGGGTTCTGGTATTTGTAATTGCCATTCACCCTGACAAAGGCGATTAGAATAGGTTGCCAAACCTTGGTTGACAATTATTTGATTATTATTATTTTTATTATATTGTACAAAAGATTATTTGTTTTACTTATTTGTCTTTACAGTTTTACCTGAGAGTTCATTTGTAACTTATTAAACTGTTGCACAATTTCATGTTTTTTGTTTAAAAAACTAATTTTTAGTAAAAGGCTTTTTTGTTTTTAAACTTTGATATTTAGTTTACGATTTACAAAACTTACCTTGCAGTTTTTATTATTAATAATCAATACTTTATTTGAAAAAAATGGATTGTTTTAACTTAAGTCAATATGTTCAATATGTATTTTTTCAAAAATACTGTATGTCCTAAATGTGTATCTAGTTCCAGTTTTGAGAGAAAGTTAATTTTAATTCACAACTGTTTGTATTGACAAAATAATGTTTAAGACTTTTTGTTTAGGAACCTCTCATATTGGACTTCTGATATAGCTAATATGATCAATGGAACAGGTAAAGAGAAAAACTCTTATCCAAAAATATGCATTTTGTTGAAAAACAAACTTGTTATAAGAGTTTTGAAGTAAATATGCAAGCATATTTTTAGATCTATGTTAGAAAAAGAATGAGTAATATATATTCAGCATTTGCCACCATCCTTAATTATTTCGTTGTATAATTTTTTATTAGTTTTTCCTTTTAGATAACACATTATACTAGCAAGGTCAGGTTTTATAGTAAAACTGCATGTATTTTTGCAGATGGAGTTTTTATGAATCCAAAAGTTGAAGTTGACGACGAAATATACATTTTCAACACCGACGTTTGCAGGTAATCATTATGTCTAAAGTTTGCACAACAGACAAGCTTACTTTGTTTATTAAAACTTTCCCTTTTTTACATTCATAAAAATAAATTTGAAAATGCTTTGAAAAAATCGGTGCATTCTGATGTTTAATGTAACATCTCCCCTCACAATTTAGTAATGCTTTTTTTACCAACTGATTTTTTGGAAAATAGTTGCCGTTTCAACCTTCAGTCAATGTTTTAAAACTTGATTTAGATCTACCATTTTCATTTTTTAATGACTTATATTTTTTTGGTAACAGTTAACTCCCTATATTGCGTATGTTCTACACAAGCATTTGCTAAATTAAAGGCTCCTGGCTAGATAATTCTGGTTTTCTAATTTAATGAATTAGAGCTTACAAGTAAAATGCTTGTGTGTCCAACAACACTTTGTCCAACAACATTTTAAGTTTTTTTTCACAGTGAAAAAAAAGCGTGGGCCATACTAAAACATAGGAAAGTTAATGCACAATTATTTGCTATTTACATTCTTCTGAGAATATTTTGTGATTTTAAAGATTTTTTTTATGTTTGAGTGAATAATTAAATGTAATTCTAGTTCTAATCTAATTTTAAAAAGCCAAAGTAAATCTAGTTGTCTGGTCACAATTCTTCAGGGGCCACACAATAAATTTGTCTTGAGTTGCCTCTATTAATTTCCAACTGATTAAAAAGTTTGAAAATCCCTTTTCCTAAACTAATTTTTGTGTGTTTTAATTTAGATCCCTCTACCTCAAGTTTGCCAACCACACAAAGGTGCGTGGAATCGACACATTACGATTCAAGTTACCCGCAAGTGTCTTCGCCAACATCACGGTCAACCCAAGCAATGCTGGATTTTGTGTTCCACCGGGTTTGTTCCAACTTTCACAATACTGCTTTTTTCACATAATGTTAATTTTCAGTTGCCTTATTATGTGTTGTACTTGTTAATGGCTTGCCAAATCTGCTTAATCTAAAATACTGATTTTTTTAAACAAAACTTGAAATTCAACTTTTTGCGAAATTAGTGGGTAGGTAGAGTGACGGTCCCGGTATGACCGAGGTTGTGAGTTCGAACCTTGCCATAGTCTAGTTATACGAACAGGATGCAGCAGGCCACAGTGCTATGGTTTTTTCTCAACTCGCTCCTCTCTGAGCCTGTGTAGCTCAGTTGGTAGAGTGACGGTCCCGGTATGACTGAGGTCATGAGTTCAAATTAGCCCGGCAAGGAACCTGGTACAATATTTTCTTAATTTAGCCAGCTCTAAATTGTGTAATTACAAATAACAACAATATGTTTGCAGGAAATTGTTACGACACTGGTGTTTTAAGCATCAGTCCATGCAAGCAAGGTGCCCCTGTTATCATCTCGTCTCCACATTTCTACCTGGGTGCTCAAAAGTTTATCGACGACATCATTGGAATGCATCCCATACCTTCGGAACATGAGACGTTCCTCGATATTGAACCAGTAGGGAATTATTTTGTTGTGTTTGATATTTCCTAATTTTTTGCACATTTGGTAATGATATAATTTAGCCAATATGAAATTTATTTCAAAACCACAGGTAAAAAAGATAAGTTTTATCATGTCTACAAATGAACTTTGCTGAAACAATGTTGCGAGAAAGTTCTATTTAAGTTCACAAAAGTTTTCATAAAAAACATATTTGGAAACATAGTCATAGACAAGTATTTTAAATACTGAAGACATTTGTTTTTATAACTTACATATTTGGTTAGTTATTTCCTTAAAAAAACAGTAAAAGTTCACTCCTATACTTTTCAATTTGCTAGGTACTTGAAAAAAGTTATTCTCATCATTTCTCATTATTTATAAAAGGCAAAACAAATGATTTTAAAACCAGATTAATGCCATATCTATTCTAAACTTAATAATGTTATGGAAGCTGCTTTAGTTATGAATTCTTTATCATTGAAAAACATTGTTTAGAATTGTTGAGAGCAGTCATGATATGACTAAACCTACACAACCCAACCAAAGTTTAAACAATACGAACTGAAATCGACTCTAATTTGTTATAACCAGGCCTCACTGGATTTACGCTATTGGTTGGCTCTTCACGTCCAAATTGACTTTCAAAAAAGCACTTATCTGGTTTTTTTTAGATTTCCGGTGCTATATTCAACGCAGCCAAGCGGTTGCAAGTCAGTATCGACATAAACGTCACCGACCCGATTATTTCGCAACTTAAAGGTGTTAGGCCGGTCATTTTCCCGGTGCTTTGGCTAAATGAGGTGAGCAATTCGTAAATCACTATTGTTGAACTAAAAGTAAACAAAGCAAAATGTTGTTTTTGAAAATACGTACACCGGTTTATATTTTTTTATTGTTTACTTATGTAGGCTTGTTTTATGTTGGTTGTTCAACCAATTTGTGTTAACAAAATGTAACTGGTTATATTGACTTAAAAACTATGGCAGAAGTGTGGCTTGGCCTTTTTTAATTTTTTATGTAAATTTGCTACTTTTTCAAATGTCAACTTGACTGGAAAATCCAAAGTAATACATATAAATTAAATTGTTGATATTAAACGAAATAAAGTGCTTTTAAATATATGAACTAAGTAAAATTACTAAATTTAAGTTTTTCTATTTTTGTATCAAAAAAATAAATAGAAACCTTACATAATTTTTTTCAACTTCAAAGAAAACATAGAAATTGTGGCAAAATCTATCAATCCCAATATTGCTAAAAGTAGCCTAATCACGTCATTTGAAGTGAAAAACACTGACAAACCGTAAAAACGCTAGTTATTTAAAAACATTACAAATTTCCAAAATATAAACCAAATAAAATGACTAAATGTGATGTTGTTTTCTTGCAGAGCGTGACATTGGATGCGGGTTCAGCTCACACTTTCAAGAGCGAAGTTCTGACACTACTTGGCGCTGTTCGTGCCCTTCCCTACGTCATACTTGCCCTTGGGATATTCCTGGTGGTGGTGGCCCTCATCGCTGTCGCTATCAACGTAAGCTCACCGTGTTTGTAATATTCAAACTACTTTTTGGGGACATAATGGCCGAAGATTGTAGTTGGACGTAGAATGAATATCAAAGCCCATACAGAAGTAGGAAGCATTTTGAACGTTCCGAATAAATCTTAAGATAATGTTTGTAGGTGGTTGTTAGACGTAGAATGAACATTTAGTCCCATATAGAAGTAGGCAGCATTTTGTGAACGAAGGCGTTTTTTCTAGGTTATTTTTTAGAGTTAAAAAGTTTAGTTACCTCCTAAACTTCAGTTGTCAACCTGATATATTTTTGATAAATTTACCCGTTGGAAAATCCCATGGCCCTTGCTGCGTTGCAAATCTCATCCCCAGTCCCACTCAAACTTGCGAATTAGTTGGCCATCGTCGAAGCGACGGAAATACAAAACTTATTCGTGAGAAGGCTCGTTATAAAAACACTGGTTGGGGTAGCTTTTTAGTGAGACCAAGGGCTGTCAAACGCGTTATATTCACTGATAAGTGTCTATTTGGCTAACATCTGTTTTTTTATGCTAACCGCTGGACAAATCTTTATAATTGTCAATAAACCAGATGTAGAGGTTTACTTCTCAGTTACATTAACTGATAGTGATACAAGTTCGTATCGAAGTGTCTTAATCAAATTGATGTCGATCTACTTGTCCTTTTTTGCTTTTAGATTAATTTTGATTGATTATCCAACAGCTTAAATGTCAAAAAAAAAAAATAATTATAAATAGTAGTTTATGTTATTTTTAAAATTGTTATTTTTTTCCCAATAAGTGTAGTGACTAGGTTGGAATCTTAAAACGCTTCATATGTTAATTTTTAGTTATTGAGTTTTTTTTTTAAAGCCGCGTTAAACTTAACGTTTTGATGTTTTTTTGCAGTATCGCAAAAACAAAAGCCAGACCTTTGTCGTGAACTCAATGGACTCTGATCCTTTAATCAAAAGCAACGAAGAGGAGAAATTAAGTGATTAAAGACGACATCTGTACACTGTTAATTCCTTTTGTGTTTTGTAAATACGAGGCAGTATTGCCTTGCCACCTGCAGCCTGTGATTTTTGCAATATTTTCTATTTTTTGTTCTTGTTTTTTGCTTACTTGATGCAAATAATGGGTGTTACTGGGTACTTTTCATGTTTTTTGCCCCCATTTAAAACTCTCAACTCATCCTTAGTGTGCATAGTAATTAGGGATTTCCGGTACTTTGGGTTAGAATTATTTAATTTACAAGATTAGACTTATTACTTATAAATCATGGGTGGAACACTGATAAAAGTTTAATATCGGATCGGCACCGATACCACCCTAGTATCGGGCGAGTACCGATACTATCACTTTGTATCTGTTATACATTCTTACTAGTAAAATCAATACGTTGTCGTTAAATGCCCGGTACGCATTTTATTTGGATTCTTTTGTGTTTTGGAAAAAAAGTAACACTCTTATCTAATTACAAAAAAACCTGAAACTTTAAAGGCAATGTTAGCCATATTTTCGAGCCATTATTTGCTTTAGCGTTCAGTATTGCAGTTACCTCCAGATAGTAGATTTCATTTTCTTTCTAAATCTACATATCCTGGGTTGAATAGCAAAGCATGACTTAAATGCCAACTTTAGTATCGGGTATCACCTGTCGTACCAAAACTACAACCTTGTATCGTTTCAACACCGATATTATCGAAATATATGAATGATAGCCACGATATATCGTCAGTGGTACGTCATGTAGATAGATGCCCGATATTTTTGGAAAATTACGCCCGACCAGGTCTCGTACAATATGTCTGCTGTCCGATATTATCGCACAACTCTGGTTACCAGCATATCACAACATCTTGAATGTAATGTCTACTTATACAGATTGTAGTGGATAGTTAGTTAATTTATCTTCGAAAAGTTTCCTTAATTTCAGCCACTTAAACCTTTATGGTTTTATGTAGCCTAAATGGAACTTGACTTTTTGTTATTAATACTTTAGACAAGGTATCTCAACTTTTGCGCCTAATCATTAAGCCTTTCTTCTCGTTTGATTAAACCTTACACAGTTTGTGCCTTAATCCGTGCTCAAAAGACTGCTGTTTTCGCTTCCTATAAAGTTCACGTTTTTCTTTCTTGTTTTCCGAATGCCCAAGTCGCCATTTTTTCGCCTTGTTTAAGAAATTTCCAATTTGGCAGTATGTGTTTGAACAAATCGTCTGGTCCTACGGCCATATAAATATTCTGTTGCTATCTTTAAATATAATTAATACGTTCATGCTTACTTTTATATAGTGGTGAGGAACATACTGAACTTTTAGAAGCTACAAGAATCGCACATAATTGGTAAGTATTTGAATATCCTTGCTATTGCCGGTTTTCCACCAAGTCTAAATTAAGCAAATGCTGACTTTCGACAACTAGTACCTCGACTTGATACCCCAGCCCAGTTAACATTTTCTTTTGCAGTAGAGTAACTATAGGTTAAGAGCTGAATTAGCACCCAGGTGGCAGTGAAAAAGAATGTATATTTATCATAAATACGTTTGCCCAAAACGACTAAGTCGAGGCAAGTTGACTAGAGTGAACTTAAGTCAAGTCATTGACTTGCATCATTACAACACTTGTAGTTTGTTTTTTCTTTAGTTTTATGAGCATACAACCTTTCTGAATATGGAAGGTGAATGCAATGGTTGCGAGCTTCGATTTAAGTTCTGTGATGTAAAGTGCATGGGTGGGAGAACCGCTTTCGAATACGCATGGAAGGGCTGAATACGGAATGGTTGTGGTTATCATGCGACGAACGTGGATTGTGCCCCAAGCGTCACGATTGCGCCAGTGGAACACTCACCAGCATCGATGTCAACAGCCTTTGTGACGGAACAACAGACTGTGACGACGGATCGGACGAGAATACGACGCGATGCAGCGAAACGAGGTTTTACTGTCGCCATGGAAAGCCCCTGTTGGTCGACATCAGCTTGGTTGAAGATGGAATTCCTCAATGTGCGGACGGAAGTGACGAATGCCGGCCCATAAGTAGGCTAAGCGAAGTTCAATTTTCTCAAATCAAAAGGAGATGATCGCCAAGCCAGTTCACAGAGCCTTCTTTTGGTTTATAGGGTTGGTGGCGGGAACTTGGTGATTGTCGTTACTACTATAAGGGACATTGCAAATAACAATAACGCCAGGAGATATATATATTTGCTTAATTTAGCAACTGCCAACTTTTAATGGGCATTTTTCTTATTGCAATAAGCATAAAAGGGTTTACAGTTTTTGGGGGATTATTGCTCGTTTGAAGCAGATTGGCGTAGGCCTACAAGTAGCACCTGTTCTAGATTCTTGGGGTGATGTGTGTTGCATGGCTTCTTCAGGTACTATGGCTGTCATGGCAGCGTTTGGATTAGCAACAGTTTGCAACCCACACATTGCTGTGACCTTGGAGTTAAAGGGGGATTACATGTCATGTCTTTGGCTTGTTTTCATTTCTATTTTCACTTCTGCCTTTGTTTGATTACGCTTCAGGATACTTTGTATCTCATGTTTGGTTTTCAAGTAGATTTTTTGAAACTGATGAGGTCGTTAAACAAAAAATGTTGTATTTTGCCGAAAAAATAAAACCAACAAACATGACGTCACTTTCTTGGTATGACGTCACTCTTCTAAACGCAATCATTATGACGTAAGCTAAACCTGGAGTTATACCTTCCAGGATTACTTTAGTAATGGATGCGCAGCTAACGAAAGTAATAATTTGAAATGTCAAGAATATCGCTATATTTTTTCATGATTTTTAAACAAATTTTAAGCAATCAAATCAACTTGACCTTGGAATTTTGAATAATGTCACTGGTAGATAAATTCAGATTTAAACCTTATACTATGGGTCAATAAATTTATAGAATAATTATGGAATTGTACCTTATATATTTTAAAGGTTATATCCTAAATCCATATTTAAAAAATAACTAAATACCACCGCTGTCAATAAAGAACTATTTTTTAGTTTTTTACAATTTGTCTAGCCCTGCCTTTTCGCCTTCTTCTCAACCTGTTTGAGAGGCCGCTACTTTTTTGAGAGCCGATAAAAGATGGTGTCACCTCTGAACAAAATTGCCATGTGATATACCGCTTACTACATATAAAGAAATGTGCTAAAAAGAATATTTAGGGCCATTTTCAACAGATATAATACGTATTTTCAGACCTTTCTGCTAAAATTGAAACAATTACCTCTTATTTAGATAAATAGAGATTCACGAGTCATGTGTTGCACAAAGTACACCATCAACATCGCTAAAAGTAAAAATGTACATAAAAAGAGGCTGATTACTAAATTTCCTAACTCTCCAACCCAATCGATCGATCAGTCACGTGATTAGCGATCCACTCAGCCATCGGCTCCTTCCCGCCAGATCAGTTGCTAATTATAACCGTCCGGGGTCACGGGGTCGCCAGCTGGCCAATCAGCGTCGAGTTAAGCCGCGCCACTCTCGCCGCCGTCTGAAGTGGGTCTGTCGAGTGTGACGTCATAGGGAGGTTGCGCAATGCACCCCCACTTGGGTGGGGGGGCAGGAAACACTTGTACTTGCTGAGCCGGCTACTTGATGGGTGCGAGCCTCGCTTGGTTAAACTTTCTGGAAAATTATAAATGTTTTTTTATAAATGGCGCTTTTTAAAGCAAGGCTGTAAAACATAATGTTGACATTTAAAAGGCTCAGTTTCAATTTTGCGCGAATAAAAAAGTTTCATGTTTTAGTTAAATGCTGCTTTTTCTTAAAAATATTTTTTAAACTAAGCCTTTTCGAAAAGTGATTTTATTTCACCATTGTATTATCTCAATAACAGAAGTTAATAGAAGAACAACATGTAATTTCTTTGATACTTACAAGTGATGACGTCAAACTATTTATAAGTCAATATTATGTAAAATGGATAAAAATCATCTAAGGGTCAAATTCCGGAAACTCGTAATCTTTTTTAAACTTAAACCAAAGTGATATTTCGCTAAACTTCCGAAAACTAAGCTAATGTAAGGTTCTCTAAAGCAGCAATAATAACAGAACTTACCTACTTTCCAAAATTTACGCGTATCGCAGTTTTACACGTTTTCTATTTGATTCGACTTCCGTCCTTCGTTTTCTGTTCCAAGCTTCTCTACGTCACCAAAGCAAGACGTAATGCGCTGTTAGTTTTACCGCTGTGGCCCTTATCAGTTCTCCGTCCATCCAGAACTGATGATGTCACGGAAAAATGGCAAGAGGCACAAGATAAAAGTCATAGAAACCTAACTCACCAAACTGAAGCAAGCTCTTTCCTTACGGCTGTTTTCTCAGTTTCGTTAAATTGGCGTAATTCATTCGAATTAAAATCATATTCTCTAAACCATTTGCTTCCCAACTAATTAATTTTTTATATGAAGAAATACTTTCACTGCCATTTTTAACTTAGAATGAAGCGCGACTTTTTTGTTCGGCGATATTCTTCGAAAAACGACCCTTCTCGGTTAAATGTATGAAGTTCCAGTAAGCTTCATCAGTAATTGCTGAGTTGTGGGTACGTGACCCAGTGTAAGATTGAAACCAACTTAACACGAAGAAGAGAAAAATTCAGACGTTTCGAGTTTTTTTGTTCATTAGTCCGACATGAAGTAAGCAGCTCAAGTAATGGCCCTTGTAAGGCCTGTAGTGGATACTTGTAAGTCTGTTCGTCAAATTTCGAGCAAGTTTCGTTCGAGGACCACTCAATTCAATCCGGACTAGGCTTTTGTTGCCGAATAAAACACTCCTTTCGTTTTTTTACAAATAGTTTGGCCTAGTTTGCTACAAATTTAACACGGAGAGGATAACATTACCGTGCATCTAAGAAAATTGAAATCCTCTGTTTGTTACTTCTAATTTAGTCAAATTAGGCGCACAAGCTGTTCACTGCAGCCTACTATTTACTCACGCATGCTTTTATTAGACGTTCCTGCCTTTTACATACCCCTGTGTAAACGTCGTGTATTAACTTATTAGGGCCATAGATACATAACCTTACATGCCTAATCGTTGATCCACTTATGTTGATAGATTATTTTTAAAAAATTCAAAAGTTTAATTTAGTAAACAAATAAATTACATATTTTGCCTGCCAATCTCGCTTCAATATGAATCATATCTATTATCCTTTTGTTAAAATTGAAAACCATTGATTTAACGCGTTTATATTATTGTGTTAGCGACACAAATGACGCTTTCCTAGTGAAGCGCGACAAGCAACTTGCACTGTATTTTGCAATTTTGTTAAAAACTAGATCAAAACAATTGCCTTAAGGAGCATAAAAGATGGCCACTCCAGATGTATTTTACAAGGAGGCAATGGAACATTGTCAAACCTACAACAGTCGGCTCATGACAGAAAGAAGGGTGAGTAAAATTACCGGAAAATAGTTGGAAGCTTCTACGGTCCAGACTGCTTTTAGTAAACGAACAAATATTGGGCGCTCTTTCACTTATGTACGTGAAAAGTTATGCAAAAAACAAAATAATACCACATACCACAACGCATATTGTGTTAGGGTGCGGGTTAGCGTTTGGGTGAGGGTGGGTCAAGTAATATTATGTTTAGTATCAATAATAACTTGACCCATCCTCAACCAAACGCTAACCCGCACCCTAACCCAAACAATATGCGTTGTGGTATGCGGCATTTGAAGAAAGTTTTTTTTTTATTAATTTTCACGTACATAATAGTTCCTGTGGTTTATTAAAAACATAGCCAAACAACAAAACTCAATCAAGAGTACCACTTTTAGGCCAAAACATGCATTAAATGTATTGCCTTTAGCATTTTTGGCCCTGGTCTAGAATCCTAACTACAACCAACATTATTTGGGTTAGAGTGTGGGTTTTTACTTGTGCAATGACGCCCAGAATATTAGTTTTGTGAATCTGTGCACAAAACAAATACATACTTACTTGTTTTCTATTTGTTAGATTCGCTTGCCATACCTCGATTCACAAACAAGAGTTGCTCAAAATGATTGCTGTCTTTGGTTGGAAAAGAGGTAAGATATTTTGCTTTTGTACTGCTAAATTCCCTCAACTTATCTGCACTTTTCCTTGAATAAAAACAACAGCGAAAATGGAAATATTGAGTTTTATAGAGTCAAATGCAAATTAGTGGGTAACACTAATTTATGGAATGATGAATGGTCGGAATGCTCACAGTATTATTATTAAATATAATAACACTTGACCCATCTTCACCCAAACGCTAACCCCCACCCTAACCCAAACAATATGCGTTGGTTTAATAATTGTTTTAACGGGGTAACACTTAAGTGAGCGTTCTGACCATTCATCATTCCGTAAATTAGTATTACCCCAAATTAGTTAAACCTAATTTAGCCTGTTATGTGATATGTTTATTCAAAAATTGTATTTAAGTGCATAAATGCTATGTTGCTTGTTTATATTTGAGTATTACTTGGTACATCAATGCCTTTATTGTACTGCTCTAGCAATAACTTGTCTACCTTTTTACCATATATAAACCATCAGCTGGAATTCCTCGGAGGTTGGAAGTTTAAATTTATAACTACATTGTATTACTATTAATTTCATCACTTTGAAGCATAACTAGTTTAAAGATTAAATTTTCAGGCATCGAGGTCCCGGCCTGCACCCCAACCAAGTTTATTCGTATGCGAGTAAAAGATGGAAGAAACGGCCGAGGTTTATTCCTTTGCAAGTGGAAGAGTCACATTATGAAGCAAATTCAGGTTTATTTGTTGTTGCTTTGTCTTCTGTCATAAGTAGGGCCATTTTTATTTTAACCTAAAAAAAAAATTTTTAACTTTATTTTTATCAAATTTTAACTTTATTTTAACCTAACGGAATTGCTCGTTTGTAGAGGCCACAGTTCTTCCTTGAATTGATGCCAGTTACCCAAACATAATAGTGTCGATTTCAGACCCAAACGTGAAATTTTGTCGCAAAGTCAAGGTGTTTTATGGATTTTAAAAAGGGCATCGGGTTTTTGGCGATAGACTTAGCTTGCTTTAGGCATTTTTGTATTACAGAATATCAGTAGGCTATTTCTAAAATCCAAATTGTTGATCTTCGAAAAGACCACGTTTATGAACTTAAAGTGTTTTATAAGAAACGTAACAATAAATAAAAAAAATGGACAATTTACGATAAAAGTTACTGCTGATCCAAGTGGGCATTGTGACATTTTGCCTGCTTTTATGGGTTAATATGGTTTAATTGTGTCGCAGTTCCTGATTTACAATACTACCACGGCCATTTTTACAAAAATTACTCTCAAGAAACACAAAAATTTTGTCAAAAGACATTCTACATTTTAAAATACAAAAAGTTTTGTGACACTTGCCTAAATGAAGCACATAGTATAAAGCACCTGGTTGCAATAATCTCATTTTGTTTAAAGGTCCACAGCGTTTAATAATTAATAAAGGTATATAAACTGAAACGTTACCAGGATTTTATTTTTAATTAATTCACGTTTTGAACATTTCCAAGGTATATAAAAAAATCGGTATCAGTATCGGGTATCGCTATTGGTCCAAAAAATTGATATTGGTCGATCACTAGACCAAAGTGTATCACACATATTAATAACACACAGTTTCAATAATCTCATTTTGTGTGAAGGTCCACAGCGTGAACTGCGTAATGGCAAGTGTTACCTCCCAATGGTTGAACCTGTGAGTCTCATCAACGAGAACTCTAACGATTCGTCGAGTTTGAACGCTCTAACTGCCGCTATGATGGACGAGGACACAATGGATTCGACGTCGGCGATTACGCATCCTGATGAAATCGATATCGATTTTGAAGAAGATTTTGAAATGAGAGCAAAGAGAAAATCAAAACGGAGCCAAAGGGTATGTTACAATGTTGTCTGCTTGAAGGTTGTGAAATATCTAGTATGTATTTATACTATGTGCTAACTAATACCTAGGCCACACAGGTCAGAGTTTGTTAAGTATTTGTATCAGACCACACTTTTGAATCATAAAATTTAATGACACACCTGGTGAGCGTAATCGAGTGTGTTTTTTTAAGATATACTGGTATTTATCTTGAATTTCCTGTAAGTAGTATTACATTGGCCTCATAGTTGCATTATCTTTGAAGAACTCAAAGTGAGCTAAAAATGATAATACATAAATGTTTTATATATTAAATCTATTTTTGCACACATGTACCAAGATCATCGAATAAGAAGCATAACCTATGCCCTTGGTTTGTAAACCAAGCTTAAACATTGTTTCAACATCAGCAAATGTGCTAAGCCTTCTGACAAAAAAAAAATTGAGTGTCCAAAAATTGTTTCGTCCTAATAAAATACATTGTGCTGCTCAATCTACTGTTTACTAAATCTTTTGATAAAATGATGAAATGCCTTTATAACGGGTAAAATAATTCTTGAATCTTAAAATCAAAGTCGTTTGCTTGGTAAACAGTTGTTTTTATATGCACTATTTTCAAAATATAATTTAATGAAAACCTTTATGGGATTCAAATATAATCTTTTTGCTAAAATTATGATTTTCCAGGGTTTTAACACATTTATTTTTTTAGAATTTTAAAATATAACACATCATTTGCTTTATATTAACTAACAAATGACATTTTTACAGGGCACTGTCAGATCTGCCGCTAAAAAAGTGGAATCTCTTGAGGAGAAGACACACTCATGTCCTTGTAAGTGACCTTGACAAACCATGATTTGCCGGATCGAAAAATTTAAAGCATGTGATTCGAATAACCAAAGAAACTATGTGCAGGTTATGGCAAGTGATCAAAATGACCAAAGAAAAAAACATATTTTCAATGTAATAAAAAAATTAAATATTTTAATTAGCAGTTTGGGATATTTTTTTGTCTGCATAAACCTTTTATGGGATGTGTTATACATAATTATTTGTTATTTCACGCATTTTTTTTTTAGTTGCAGACAGATTGTGGCAAAATGCTACTTACTTCTATATTGACTTTGATATTCTTATACTGTCTTAATTTTTTTAAATATTTAACTGCACAGATTGTGGCAAGAAGTACAAGAATCGTCCCGGTATGAACTACCACATCCAGCACATGCATCCGGACGAAGTGGACGCGGATGAGGAATACACGCCCACTGGGAGGCACACTCCCTCCTCGATCATGTCCGATGACCACCACTCAACCTCATCGCGAGCTTCGGCCGTGGCAGCACAAAAAGCAACCCCTTCAAATACAAGTTGTAAGCCACAAATATTTTATATTGTTGATATGAAAGGACATTGTTTTAAGGAAACTAGTTTATGTTCGATACCTGTTTTTGTAAACAGTCTTAAGAAATCGCTCTTCTGGTGTAAACTAAGTATAAACCGACGTTTCTGTAGACACCAAAAAGACCGTTTGCATCAGAAGAGTGATTTTTATCTTTTAATATGTTGCCTGATCGAGCTAACTCTATAATCATTGTAAGTTTAAGAGATTTCTATTTTAGATACAAACAAGTGTGCCTGGGGACATTGTCTTTTTTTTACTTGGTAATGGATATGACTGAATCAAAAACAATTGGTAAAGAGAGTAAAATTATTTTGAATTATATGGATTTGGTGCTTTAAATATCTTTGAGGTCTGATAACAGGGTAAAATATAGAAATAATAAAAACAATGCAAAAGACTAATTCTACTTGTTAGGATTTTAAAGTGAAATATTCTTTATGTTTTAATTTATATTTATGCCCAAATTAATCAAACAAAACTGTAGATTGGCATACTTGACAAAATTGGAAAAGTCACCAAAAAATGGCATTAATTTATATAGATGTTTTGTTGCATAGTTTAATTTTAATGATTTCATATTTCAGCGGAAATAGTTGAGCCAGAATCGATGGAGACGAGACCGAAGCGAAAACGACAAACGGCGATGAACGATTACTGCGACTTCTGTTTGGGAGACGCTGATGAAAATAAAAAGACGGGGACATCCGAGGAATTGGTGTCTTGTTCGGACTGTGGGAGGTTTGAACAAAATATTTTCAATAAAACTTAAAAAAATAGTTTGGGATTTTGTAACTACTGCTGTACCCAACAATTTGCAATAACGTTTTGCCAAAATATTTTTGTATTTTCACTTTTTGGTTGAGATTGCCATATAATGGCTGGTTTTAGTCTAGCATTGCTTGTCCTTAAGCATTTGGGGGAGTGTATTTGTAGCCGAACTAATAAAATCTCTTCAATTTCACTCTAAAAACCTGGTTAAAAATGGTTACCAAGTTAAAAATAATTCAAAATATGAAAGACCACTTTTTGTCCTCATTTATTTTTAACCAGCACCAAGCGTTTGGTAAACTTTTTGTTACCTATTAAAGCGGTTTAATATTATTTACAGAAACAGCAAAAAATGTAAAAATTAAGCAAATTTGAAATTTTAACATGCGATTATCTTTCATGTGTGAATTTTGGTTTGATTTTTAATACATGGCGCAACAAATGTACATAAAAATTCGTTAAAGTAATATCAGGAGACCATACGCACATTTTGCAAGTAGTGTCCACACTAAAATAGCGATATGTTAACCTTCAGGTCGGGTCACCCATCCTGTCTTCAGTTCACCGACATCATGACCATGAATGTGAAGAAATACAGCTGGCAGTGCATCGAGTGCAAGTCATGCCATCTCTGTGGAACCTCGGACAACGATGTAAGTTTAATAGCAGGAAGCCAAATCACTAAACTGACACAAATTTTGTGGTTCTCAAACATATATGCACTGTCCCCACTAACAGTGAGAAAAGGTAGCACAATTGAGTACCTGAAAGTAAATTAAAGTTCAACTACTTATCGAGTATTTAATGAAATGCACAACTATTTAAAATATCCCCACCATGTCAGGTTGACAACACCATTAGGAAAAATATTTCAACAAAAATTGGTTGATTCAGATTCAGATTCAATTTATTTTTGTGCATGTTTGCAAACATCTAAAAAACAAAATAACATAAATAATAACACAAGGACAGCGAAAGGACCATTCGGTCATCGAGTCGAGCTGCCCTTGGTTTTGTTAAATATATCTTATAGTTTTTCTATTTTATTTTTTTTACTTAAAGAGTTCACTGATTTATCATAGCGTCAGCCGTCAGTCTAAAATCAGTATTAGTGTAATAAAATATGCTTAGCGAAATATAATAGTTAAAAATAGGTTTACTATTAGAGTTACCATCTATACATCATCGTGGTTTATTTACTTGGTCAAATGAAAAGTATGTAGTAAGTTTATAATAAAAGGCTAAACTAAAGTATCTTCAAAATTAAGTCAAACTAATAAACCACCTTTTTGAAGCACACATAGGATTACAGTAATTTTGTTAGAACATAAACTGTTGAATAAACACTTATTTTCAACACAGGAGCAGTTGTTGTTCTGCGATGATTGCGACCGAGGTTACCACATGTATTGTCTCCAACCTCCAATGCAATCACCGCCCGAAGGAAGCTGGATCTGTAACTTGTGTGAAGCTGATAGAAAGGAACGCGAGAGAAATGCAGAAGCTATCAGCCTTTAAGAAGGTTGATTTGTTGCTGTGGATGAGATTAAAAGAGATACAGGCACGAAACGCTTTATGCCGTTGACTTGGTGGACCTTTGGTACTTTGTCGTTTAATTTGGTTGCTGTTGGCATAAAAGACGAATCTGACAAACTTTATGTTGTAGCCGCCAACCTTCCGAAGCGTTTTCTTTCTGTCGTTAAAACCAGTAAAACACTGCAAATTGAAACCTGAAAATACTCCTTTAACCTATTATTTTGTGACCAAAAAACATTGGGAAGCAATTTATTTTGTTGTTGACAATGTAAGACAAATTATATGCTATTGGCTGGACAGACACTGGTATTAATAGCCTAAAAGTTCTGTTACGAGCTTCTATATTACGGATGAAAATACATCAGCCTTCAGAGACGTTTTTAATTGTTGCTGATCTACGAAATGTATATGACAAACTGTTATTTTTGGTACGAACATTTAGCAGTCTTTTGAGACGCTTTATTTTGGTTGTTTAGTTTTTACAGTACTCTACTGTAAAGATCAAAAAACGATCAACCTTTTAGAGACACTTATTTTCTTATTAAGGATGTATTCGACAAACCTTATGATGTTGACTGGCTTGAGACTGGTATTAATAGCTTACTCTTTAGAGCAGTGGTTCTTAACCTTTGGTAACTTGTCGAACCCCTATGTTATTCTGCAAGCGTTCGTCGAACCCCAAATTTATGCTCAGTATTCGTTTCTTCCTCCTAGCAGCTGAAACTGGGCATAATCAAATCATAAACTTGCATTTATATAGGTTAAATTGACCAAACTTTCAATTTATAACGTTACGTGACACCTTGGCACATAAAAGAGATTCGAATTTAGATTGAAATAAAAGCATTTATGTTCAGAGGACGTTCTCGCCCTCGAAACCCCCGAAAACAGCTTGGGGTTCGATCGAACCCTGGTTAAGAACCACTGCTTTCGGGGATGAAAATATATCCTTAAGAGACGTTTTTTTCTTTTGCTGCTTATATAAAGGATCTCTACAACAAACTATATGTTGTAACCATGTTCCACACTACCATTTAAAGCTCGGAATAACTGCCATTAGAAGTTTGTAAAATTTTGTGGACGAAAACATTTTTCTGCGATTATTTTATGGCTTGGAATTGCTGTCTCTGTTGTTAAATGGAAGTTCGTATTGTATCACGTTTGATAGAGATTATTGTGAAAGGCGTCATTGTGTTTAAAAGAGCATGTTGTTACTAGGCTACACACTGCCATTGAAAGCTTAAAAAGTAGTGTTTTGATATTTTTTTATGTGTTACAATTTATCTTCCTTTCCCCCGTTATGTTAAATTGAGAACTACGTGAGTTCTTAAAACGGCCAGTGGATACGTTTTTCAATAATTTTTTTCAAAATTAATAAGAACCTGCGATACATGTTTAATATTATTACAAGTAAATTCTCTATTCTCTCCAATACATTCTGACTTTTTCATATGTGCATAAAGGCGTATATAATTTTATTCGGAAAAACAACAAAAAAATGTTTAACAAATACAAGTGGCTTGTTATATAGCAAGCGGTTCAGTTTCTCTTGCCACATTATTGGGCTCAGTGCATCGTTCGGTAATCAAATAGTAAACCAATGGAACTGGTGCCAATGCCAAGTAAGCAAAGTTTGTTGCCTCGATGTCAGTTGTTCTCGAGTAGTTTGTGAGTGCAATGATGGCGTAGGAAAGTGTGAGGATGTGCCACATAATGATGAACATGTTCTGTTTTACCTGCTTGCCAAATACTTTTCTCACAGTCTGCAAAAACAGTTTTCAGATAGATGAATTATTTACTGAACTTTTTTATGTAAAACTGTGAACTTACGTTCATTTCCCAATAGACTGAGTAGACCGTCATTGCCATAATTGTTGCAATGATTGTAACGTGAGGATAAGAATAATCTGCAAAAAAACATTGAAATCTTAATACATTAAAATATATGTTAATGAATGATACTTTCTAAAAATTAAAATCATATAGCAGAATGTTTATAAAAATATTTCTTCCCTCCCAATGACATGAGATTATAGGATTTCAAAGAGTATAATATTTAGCTTTTTGAATTGGAAAACTGATAATGCCATTTTAGACAAATTATATAGTTCTCTTTTGCTCTAATAAAAAAAGACTTTAATAATAGCAGAAGTCACTGCAAAATACTTAAGAATAAATCTTAAGATAGCTGTTTGAAGATTGAAAAACAAACCCAACTTACAAATGAGTCCTGCACCCACTGCATGTATTACCACCAGAACTGGGTGAAAATACAGTGCAGCAAAAATAGCTTTTGTGCACTTTTTCTTATCCACTTCAGTTGGAAGAATGCGATATAAAATGAGGGGACGGAATATCAGCAACAAACCAAGTGAGAAAAGGTAACAAAGAAACACAACCGAGTACCTAAATGTAAATTAAAATTACTATTAGTTTTTTGGGTTAAATAAGTGATTATTTTCAAAATGCATGAATATCATAAGAATCAACATATTTTTTTAATTTCAAAATGTAGTTTTGCTACCAGGGTTATCACTGCTTTAACAACTAAAAAAATATGAGTTTTATAGCAAACAAACCCTTGACATTTTTGCATAAAGAAGTGTTAAATAAAAGCAATAACTTTTTACGATGTACACCTTGAAAGAGACAAATCTTATAAATAAGAACGGCATAGTAGCCCAGTTTACTATACAAAAATTGGTGTAATAAACATGGTATGTAGTTTGATATAGATTGAAAACCACCTAAGTTAAAAAAGACATCAACAAACTTTTAAGAATACTGAAATACTGATAACATCAAAAGCAGTATCAGCATTTAACTGCTTGCTTTTTCGATCTTACAACATGGAAAACGAATAACTGGCCGTGTCAAAACAGGCACAGATCCTAATATAAACAATATTAATAATAGCATTGTTTTGTCAACAGTAATTTTATTAGCTTATTTTGATACCCACAGTGGATAAACAGCTTCTTGTGCGCATGGAATAGTCTTCACAAACTTGATTTGTGGATTAAAGAACACTGTATACCAGTCGGATATCTGGTTAACTGGGCATGAAGTTAACATAAGGGAACCTTTTGGATTGAAGGGAAGAAGTGAAAGAATAAAAGACAAACTTGCTTCAACGAGAACAAACAAAAGTTGAATTGCAACGCTCACCCTAAAAAAAAACGATCGAAATAAGTTATAATCAAATAAATGCAATTAATATTGTGTTCCAAAAAATCAAATAATTTTACGCCATTTACTTTTTTTCCAGTTTTTTTACACTTCACCTAAACTAAACCTATTTAAAGTTTTGAATATATATAGGAGATAGCATAAAACTAAATAAATTACTAAGTTTAACTGGATCAAAATCCACTTCCGCCATTACTTGAATAGAAGTATTCTTACTACTATTCAGATAATGTTGACTTTGAAAATAAATAAATTGGATTTGAAGTTTTTTTTAAAATACTTTCGATCTTAAATAATCCTGTGAACTTGTAAATTGCCACTTTCTAACAAGTGACCATCCTAGCTTAATATTTTATAGAAAACAATTATGATTTCAAAGAATTTTTGAATAACTTTAAGTAACGTATTTGTACTTTCAAACCTACCCCCATTGCTTGTTATGTCTTAGTATGTAGAACCAACTGATCACCAGTGGTAACATCGCCATGAAGCCCAAATAAAACCAATCATACAACGATGGGTTCTTGCTGCATTCGGTGCACACGTCATTGTAGCTTTCATTGGCTCGGAATCCAGCATGACAAGCACCACACTCACTAAAATAAACGCCTGAAAAAAAAAAGATAGAGGTGACCACCCGGTCTGCATTCTGTGCATACTCATGTTTCTTTTTAATTTTTGAAAGCTATTTGTGTTCACACTTGTAACTTGCACATGTAACTTCAGGCAAAAGGTTGATTTGTCAGGTGTGCATAATCTAAACAAAATAGCGCTGGGGGTCCTTGCCTGCACCTCAAATATGGCGTTGTACCCGATCTTGTTGTGAAGTACTAGGAAATGCAGCCGGCAGGTGACAGTGTTTTATGAGGGCCGAATCATGTCTCCTTAATTTTTCCAAGGTCCCAATTCTGTTACTTGGGAACTATGGCTATTTTTACATACTTAGATGAAATTGCGGTCTCTAATTATTTTAGTGGTCATCTGAGCCAAATCATGAAAAAGCTAAAAGGTGATCTGAGAAAAATAAATAACTGGAATAACCTGGATAAAATATGACTGAAAAAAACTGATAAACAAATACTAAATACAATTAGCATTCGGGCTTCCATTTTATTTATTCTTTCCATAAAATTTACAAATATTGACTCTTACCTGATGAATTTGTTATTTCCGTACGTCCACAATATCTGCCAGGGCAACTTTCCATAGTTTTAAATGCGTTGTGTTTGCAAAGGCAAACACCTTTTTTATTCAAGTAGTATATTTTAGTTATAAAGGTATTTTTAGGCGTTAGAAAGCCAAAACATAAAATCTGAAATCCAATCAATAATTTTATTTTTCGGACGTGATGTTGCGCTTGACTGGTTTCTAGATACACACAAGATCCCCGAACTGTTCATGCGTAAATGTAAACAAAAATCCAAAAACAACGTGCATTTGTGAAACGATTTTAACAACTGTATTTTAAGTAAACAGTGATTTTGCAAACTATCTACATCAAAATACAACGATGGCAGGTAAGGCTATCTTTTTATGCTACGTATGGATTTAACGTTAAGGAAAGAAATGATTTTTAGATGTCCACATGTAATAAGAGTTACTGTAAGTGGCTCTTTTCTAGAATCCTGCCAAATGTACGTCCTTGACATTACATTGCTAGCTTTATTTGGGTTAGGGTCCGATGTAGCACTTCGGTTTTGTATTATTAATTACTATTCTTCCTTGCAATTTCAATTTTAACAACTTGTTTTGTTACTGTAAAAAAGTGGTAGCATTCTAGACCAGCGCCCTGTAATTAATTGACTTCTGTTATTTTACAGACGTGGTTGTGGCGGGCTCTTGCAACATGGATTTGATTGCTTATGCCCCAACTCTTCCCTTGGAAGGCGAAACCATTCAGGGAACAAGGTATAAACAAAAAAATGTCTATGATTTTAAAAATATTATATAGCAAACAAGAGCATTTAAGGGATTACTGCTCAGTTTAAGATATCTATCACTTGCCAGTCATCATTAAATGCAGTTTTACTGAGTTCTCGGATATGCAGCAAGCAATTTAAGTTTTGCAGTTGTGCATGTTTCGTTGTACATCTGAGATTTTCGATTCTACCACAATTTAATATTTTTTTTTCGATTTAATTGAATATGTTGGTAAAATCTTAACTTTGTCCAGAAACCAACAATTCATATTATGGCTGTTTTATATACTTGTATTTTACTAACATTCAGTGAAACTATGTTTAAATCCTTTGCTGAAGTTTTGTCAAACAAACCCCGGAGAAAATATTTTTGTGAAAAGTTCTGTTTTTCTTTGAGATTTGAAACAGGTTTTGGTGGGAAAGGTGCGAACCAGTGTGTGATGGCATCAAAACTCGGAGCTAAAACTGCTATGATTGGTAAACTTGGAAACGATGAGCTCGGGAAACAATTCATGGAAAATTTCAACCGCCTTGGTGTTAATACAGGTGTGAAAGTGTTTTCTATACTGTTTATCAAACAACTACTGACATTTCTGCGTAAATGGTTTCCAATCTAACCAAATAAAGTAAAATGAAGAAAGACTAATGAAGAAGACTAACATTGACTTTGCCTTTCTTATTTTTAGTGACCAATTACAAGTAATATCACAGGATAATATATTTTATTTTAGAAATTTATGCTTTGTCAGATCATTCAAACTTGTTGGTTCTAATCTAATCAAATATTGAAAAAACTTTTTCAACTTACTACTTTTTACTGGTAACCAAACAACAAAGAAATCAAGGACATGGCATTTTTTTAAGCTACATTTTTCTAAAAATATGAAAGATTGTTTTAAAATAAATATAGTGAGAATTTCTAACATAGAAAAAAATTCACGACTTTGTTCTAGTGGAAAATTATAAAATGTTTTCTGTTTAGATTATTTGTCAATGACAGACAAAGCAGGGACTGGTGTTGCTCCAATAACTGTTGGAGAAGATGGAAAGAACTCGATCATAATCGTTCCCGGTGCTAACTTGTGTTTAACTAATCAGGACGTTGATTCTGCAATTTCTGTTATCAAATCTGCAAAGTTACTGGAGTTTTACGCATTGTGTTTGTTTTGCGAAGCATTTAATGTATTAGTTTGTCTTTATTTACAGGTCATATTAACACAACTGGAAATTAGCCCCGAAACCACTTTACATTCACTTAAAGTGGCAAAAAGTTTAGGTTTGACGACAATATTTAATCCTGCACCTGCCCCAAAAGAGAAACTAAATAAAAAATTCTACGAGTATTCAGATATATTTTGTCCAAATGAAACAGAGGTAAGTTTTGTTTTATTAAAATTACAATATGTGTTAAAAAATTCAAACTATAACTTTTTGTTTGAATGAACCCTCTCTCATTTTTGTAGACTTTTCCATGTATAACAAGCCAAAACTTGCCCTTTTGATTTAATTTTTAATTTTTTTTTTCAATGTAGTTACGCTTTTTAGAAGGATCTAGCCACATTTTTTTGGTAAAGTTTGTGTTTAAAAAAAAAAGTTTAACTTATCGCAAACACCTAATATACATCTTTAATTAAAGGCTACCAGTCTAAGCGAGATAAAGGTTGTTGATGTTGAAAGTGCAAAAAAAGCAGCCTTATATTTTCTTGACATGGGCTGCAAAATCTCCATAATAACTCTTGGTAAGGAGGGCTGTGTGTTTGCAGAGCAAAATGACAGAACTCCAAGGCTGGTGCCGTGCAACAAAGTCAATGTTGTAGACACAACAGTAAGTTGAATATGGCTTATTGCACTTTATAGCCACATGTCATTTTATTTTGATGTATTGTTTGTTGTGTAAATATAGATTTATAAGTTTGACGTAAACTAATATTTGTATTAAATACACTGCATATATATACTTTTTACTTAGTTGCAAGTTCATTCCCCTTACAAAGATTACCTGAATAGGTGTGATTAGTAAAAAAAAATGTGAGGCTTACAACTTTAAAATTGACACAATGCCTGGTAGCAACAGTATTTTTACATTAGGCTACAATAAATTTTTACAAAAAATCCTCCGAAAACCTTTGTATTTGTTGTATTTTATTTAAGTTAATCTGAGTAACAACAAATTGCTTTTTCAGAATGACTTCAGGTGGCATTGTATTTTGTAATTAACAAATTTGGTACTATGCTTTATTTCATTCAAGTTGGCTTTGGGCTCAATAAAACATAGTTATGTGATGGTTTGTTATTTTGATTAAACAATTTGTACTACCAGATTCACAGATTTCGATTCAAACCTTTGTTGTTTTAAATACGACTACCAACTATTTAACCTAACAGTTTTATATTGGTTTAATGTTTTGTAGGGAGCTGGTGACTGTTTTGCTGGTTCTTTGGCCTACTTTATTGCAAAACTACCTCAGTGTTCTTTGGAGGAGAAAATCCGCAGAGCTTGTTATATTGCCAGTGTTTCTGTTGGACGCAAGGGAACCCAGTCCAGTTATCCAACCAAAGACCAGCTACCTCCTGAATTATTTGCGTGATGTTTTATGTGTTATTCTTACTTGGTGCAATGGTGTTTTTTAATTTGCTCATGCTGCCAAAACAATAAATACATCCTACTAAATAAACTAACATTACAACCACCTATGTTTTTGTTGAAAGCTATATGTGTCTAATGTTTCAAATTAATTTTTACCATATTTTGAATTACCGCTACATGACGCTAAAGATTCGTGCAAATGTAGACATAATTTGCGGAGATTTGTGAATGATTAAACCAAAATGTTTGTATCACAACTAAAGACTTAGTGTTTTGCCTTAAACTTACAGTTTTTGATAAGAGGAGACGCTATTAAATAACAAAGCTTTTAGGAGTGTAAAAAATAGGACTTGAATAACATTAGCTTATTATGTTACGTTACTGTAGTATCATGTAACAGTCATAAGTTCGATAAGTATTTATCTTTCACTTAACTTAGAAAGTTTTGTGAAAGCTTTTAAAGTTTTTTATTTAAAGCTCCAAAAATAGGTTTTTAGTGTGCCCCAAAATAGTAAACACAAAGTTATTTGTAGGCAGTTTAAAATCTTAAAACCAAACTAAAAAGGGTGCTCTTTAACTATTGTACGTGCAAAGTTATGCAAAAAAAAATAATAATACCGCATACCACAACGCATATTGTTTGGGTTAGGGTGCGGGTTAGCGTTTGGGTGAGTCAAGTAATATTATGTTTATTATTAATAATTTTTTTATTAATTTTTACGTACAATAGTGAAAGAGCGCCCTAAAAAGTTATTAATAAACGCAAATACGTCTACACGTTTTGTATTTTGCAATACAAAGCCAAAAATTGTTTATTAAATGTGTAAGCTCTAAAGCTGTTTCTTTTGTCAAAGGCAGACGTTAGTCAATATTAAATAACAGACGCTGAATCCCATAGCCGCCATTATAGCGTTTAGCTTGTTTGGCAACAAACGTTACCATGGAAATACCGCGAAATATGACTGGCCTTTATCTCGGAGGGGTAAGGTTATATTTATTATAATTAATTGCTTAATTCTATCTGTGTCTAAAGTGGAATGAAATATGTCAGTTTGTTCAATTTACACCCTTTTATTATTTGTTTAATCAAGTTCTCCAAAAAAACAAGGTAAAAACCTTTTTTCAAATTATTGTTTTTCCCCCATTGGACCATGTGTTTAAAAACATTTTTAATCTAACATTTCTCTACTTCTCTAAACTTTACTGTAGCAACTAAATCATTAGACAAATATTTGCTTAAAATTGCGCAGCTGGCCATTCCCAGTTTTGTTGAATTGACTTTCCAAATATTGACTTTTCAACAAAGCCCAGAGTTTTCTATAGAAAGGTTTGCTGCACTGTTACTTTTTTACAATGAATCCCATCAAAATATTGTGCTAGTGGTGTTTAGTGGTTTCCACTTAAATTTGCTTCAATCTAATAGTGCCTTTACGTAAATATTGCTACAATAATTATGGGGATGTTTATTAATATCAGATCAGAGCCAATACCCTATGCCAAGTAGTAATATCATTACTCGTCTGATACTTGGGTAGTATCGGTATTAATATAGGAATTTTAGCCATGATTCGATCTGAAACAGCGATTCTACCAAGAAAGGTAAACAAATGCAACACAACAACCTAATGAAACTAAATTTATTGACGCTAAAGCAAGTTTTGCCCCAGTACCTGGAAAAAACACCTTTTGAACCCTTAAATTTTGTCTATTTCACCTGTTTGATCATAGTATTGACATCATTTGGTATTGGACTGCAATACTTTTTGGTCAAAATAGTGGAATTCGTAAAAAGTGACAAGTATCAGACATCCCTAATAATTTAAAACATTATTTTCATTGCAGTTTATTCAAGAGGGTTATTTGCCTCCAAGAGAAAGGAAATCAACAATTCCATCAACTTTATACAGAGGACACGTTGTGAAGATTGCGAGGGCACCAAACGCTAATCCACACAGAGTAAAACTTTAAATCATTGCAATTTGTACTGAGTTCAACAAATTGTAACCGTCTTTTGTACACCTTTTCTTACACAAAAATTCCAAATGGTTGCTTTAGGCTTTTAAAATGTTAAAAATATATATGCCTTTTAAACAATGTATTTACCCAGTAGGGAAATCAATTTTCTATTATGATGCGGACCAAAAAGTTACTTTTTTTAGATGATGTTGTTTTTCTTAGTTTTTTCTTACATGCTATATTTGTTTTGCAGAGTTCAGTCGGCCGATATCCAATGCATTCATTAAACTCTGGATTCACAGGCTCCAAAGTGCCAATTAAAGATCAAAATGTAAGATCTAACATTCTAATACCAACACTACTTACCTTTTACTATCATATACATATTATTTATATGCACATTTTTGTAGAGTCAATTTTATAAAAGATTGTGTACATTCAATTCTCAATAATATGTATATTTATAAAAACATACAGATTGGGTTGCAAATATTTTGTTATCAAAATGTCACAATAGCTAAGTATTTGCTTAATTAAAAAAGATATCTAACTTTAATAACCTGGTAGATATCAAGTTACAAAAAATGTGTTTCAAGTTTCAGTAGACTTTACTCAGCCAATTAACAAGTATCAAATGTCTTTTGGTAAACGAAAAGCTACAAGATATAGCATTGTGTTTTAACATTGAAAAAAAAGGCCCTGAATATGTCGAATTATGTGGTTGTCCACTTGTCCATGTCGTTCTCAGACTATTACGCTGTGATTGTTGATCTACTCAAGGTGCCAAATTACCAGTTGGGTGTTGTGTGTCTTTTGTACGCTGTGTACCACCCCCAATTATATGTGTTGACAAGCCACTGGTTGTCAACAGTGATGTAACAATGCACGTTTATGACGACTGAATCATGATATACTTTTACATTGTGTCAAAACTTAAAGGTTGTCATTTTTGACTTTTTTTAACTGTGTGGTAAAAATTGCGCCTTTGCTGAATTTTTGTGGTTGTACAATGTTTTTAGAACAAAGCCAAAAATAATTCACTCTTAAAATTTTTTTTATAATACTTTTTCATGTTTGTTTTTTCACGAACTAAGCAATATTTGTTTCTTATCTAAGTTTAACCAGCATTTTATGCTGGGTAACTTTTCCTAACAATATCTGTTTCCTGACAAAATTCTGTAGGACATTTTTTAAAGGCCTGTTTTACTTTTGTTCTTTGCAATTTTAAAACAGTACTAAACCAATCAATGCTCACAATTTCGTTTTCTGTTTTGCAGAACTTCAAGAGTCCAGAGGAACAGCGAGATTATTCACGTCCAAGAACCAGAGGAAAGTGGACAGATTACCCAATGTCAATTGAAATTAAGAAAATGGCTGGGTAAGTATTTCGAGTGCTGTTTAAAGAAAAATTGAAATGGTGCTTAACCACTATTGTATGCTTTTGTGATTATAGTTCTTTTGTTAGGTGAGCATTGCTTTTGAGGCCGCAATAAGATTTCTCTTCTATGACATGTGGATTTGGCATTTTCAATAAAAGTATTTGTGGATAAAACAAACAACTTACAAAAACATACCAAAAACAAAATAAACCATATTGCTGTAGTAAGAAAAAAACATGTAAACAGCTTCATTTATTCCTACTCTACCATGTGATAGCGCTTTACAGCATTTTTCGGCATAACAAATTACAAAGGTTGTGGGTTCGAATGCAACCATACTCTATTCCTTCATGAATCAGTTTCAATAACGAATTGTATTTAGCGAACAAACTTACAATCATCGCCATTTTTTTTCACCAGGTCTGGTGCCTCTGGAACCCTCCTGGCCGAATGCGTCCTCACCGGCAAATGTGTGACGTCATCACGGAGTGTGTCCCCCCGAACAGAGGGGGCACTAAGCAGTGCTGCAGTGAGTGACGTCATAATAAGATTTCGTTATTTTTTGTGATTAAATTAAATTTAAAAGATTTTTTTTTAAGGTTGTTATTTTGCATGTAAAGGTGTGATATTAGACCTTTCATCCTATTTACTACACACTTAATCAAACCAATATCTATTGGCTTTCTAAACCCCTTTAAAGCTGCCAATGTTGTTTTATATACAGTTGTGTTCCATCCTTAATTATCATGTCACTAATTCAAAAAAAATTGTTATTCTCGTAACAATGCCCCCTGTGACGTGAACAGATGCGCTTTAGTCCCACACAATACCGAGATCAGGATGAGGACAACTTTTACCAGACGATGTTTGAGGAGATTCGTCAGGTTGTCACCAGCCAAGATGAAGTGATGAAAAGAAACCGGGAAAAACTTGCGAGAATCCTCATCAATGACTCCAATGTGACGCTCAGGCCTGACGTGTGAGTTTTGTGAAAAATAAGTTTTAAGATTTATTAGTTTAAATTAAATAATCGTTTGACATCTCAACGTATTATTTATATTACCAATGACACTATTATTTATGTTTTGGACAAAAAAATCGTTTGATATTTCGATTTTTTATTTTTTATCAACAACTTCAATGTGACGCTAATACCTGACGTGTGTGTTTTGTCAAAAACATTTTACGATTTAATAGTATTAAAATATGATGGTTTATTCAAATAGCCGTTTGATATTCCGATTTCCAACTTTCATTTTTAATCAACTACTAAAATGTGGCTCTCGGGCCTGACAGACATGTGGGTTTTGTCAAAAAATTGTATTTAACTTTTAGTAACAAGCAAATCGCACTTTCTTGCTTATTGGAAATAACTCTGTACTTTTCTATTGGCGTTGAGTTGTTAAAAATTAGGAATTAAGTCATATTTGAAAAGAAATATTTTTCACATTTTGCTTTATTAAACAGCGTGTTTTTAAATTTTTCAAGTTTTTCACATTTTTTTCTTTTTGAATAGCGTGAGTCCCGCACGAGGGCACAAGAGAGTCGGCACCTCGTACGCCCAGCAGCGAAGGGGAATCCCCAAAACCCCGGGCCCGAAGCGCCCACACACCACACTGCCACCTAGCGGATCATTGCTGCTCCCGGTTCCCTTCGTCACGCAACAACGACCACACACCAGGGGGCAGCAGACCACCCCCAGACCCAACAACCCCACCCAGTGGTTGCCTAGTGTAATGAATGCTTCGCCGAGAATACAGAGATTTAGCGCCGGTAAAATATATCTTTATTTTTTATATGTTATGTTGAAAAATGTGTTTCATTTTTTTTATTTTACCCCAAACATAATTTAAAAAAAACAAACATGTTTTTAATCATCTGCGTAAACTACGTAAGTCCAATTCAAGTCATTTGTCTAAACGACTTCAGTCAACCCAAGCAATGACTTTGTCTTGAGACTTAAGTCAATTTAAAACGACTTGCTCCCATCAGTGCTACTCAGTACTTTAAAGTATTGGTTTACTCAAACCGCCTCCATTTTCTCGCTTTTAGTTTTGCTGACTCACCATGACCGATTGTTTCATTCTCCCAGGACGCAGTTACCGTGACGACGGGGGAAGGTGGAACACCCCCGAGCCCCTGGCACCCGGTGTGACGTCACAAAGCAACATCGGTCTCTCGTCGTTCGAGCGATTGCAGAAGCTACTGGAGCAAGCAGCGCAGGTAAACTCATACGAGTAGGATTTGGTTTTATCAGAAAGCATAATAGCTTGAGAAGTGAACCGCTTCATAACAAAATCAGCCAGCAAGGTCTAAAACTTTTATTGTAAGTATGCATTTTGCCAAATAAATAAACGGCACCATTAGTTTATCTTAATACGAGTACCAAATAGCATTCATCTAATTTACTCATACGAGTAGTATTCGTTTTTAAATTTTTTTAACGCGTAACTCCCGACATTTTTTTCGCGTTGATCAGCGGGAAATCTTTTTTAGAGCTGACGTCATAAATTGACGTCTTAAAACCAGTAGACTTAGGAAACAGACAAAATAATGTGAAACTGAACTGAAGTATAAATACATTGAAGGAGAGGCGCTTTGTTTTAAACTATTTTATTGTTTTCCAGTTTTCAAATTTACACCAAAATTCAATTAGGCTTTCATGGACCTAAACTAGTCCACGTAACCCTTAGGGGTCACCGACACCAGTTAAATAACCCCTTGCACCAAAGTGTGTGGTACGCGGTCCGAAAAGTAAAAAATGCAATAAACGGCAAAAAATGTGAGAAAAGATAAAAATGGGTTTATGGAAGATAAAAAAGCTTCGTTAAAAGTGGCCACGAGTGAAAAAGGTTAAAAAGCACTGCTTTGAGGCAATCCAAGGTAAATGCAGCAAGGTGTAAATCAGTGTTTCTCAACCTCTTTTCGTGGCGACCCAAACACTGAGCGTTATAGTATAACAGCCAAGCTTTTACGACCCAATTATGTTCACTGAACTTTATGTAAGCGAACAAAAAATAATACATTGGCATAAAAAACTGGAATTCAATTAAGATGAGCCACGTCTTCGTATTGTTCCCGCAGTTTTCACATTCATAAAAAATCTTTCTAAGAACCAATCACAATAAATCCAATCCTATAAAACTGCTGCAGTCGGCAACCCAAACAATTTAATCGGCGGTCCACAGGTTGGGAAACACTGATGTAAAGCAACTAAGTGGGAAATTCAAGCCGAAATGAACTGTCAAGCGGTCCACCAACGTTTTCTTAGCGACAGCTTTATACAAAAATGCAAACAAGCTGAGAAACAGATTGCTCAACATAATACTCGTAAAATAGGCGTCAAAACTTGTTTCCAAAATTACTTTTCATGGAGCAGTTTTTAATGTGTGCAATTTAAACAAGCGCTAGCCGAAGTAATCACCCAATGCAAACAAGGAAATAGTTAACCGCGTGTTTTGATTGACAGGATGAGATGGAATCAAACCCGGAACTGCAATCCCAGCAGCATAAACAAGTGCACAACCAAAAAGTGGCAACTGTGAAAGGTATGGGGAGGTTTAATTGAGCCAGACTCCGGTTGCGTAATAGAGTTCTTGGAAAGCAGGAAAGCTTATCGTTAGCATTTGGTTTGATTTTTTTTTAAATAAATATTTTTTTTATAATTTTTACTTAAAAGTTGAAGATATTCGAAAACGTTAAAAATGCTTCCTACTTCTGTTTGGGCTTTGAGATTCCTTTAACGCCTACCTACAACCTCCAGCAAATATCTTAGATTTATTCGAAACGTTCAAAAAATGCTACTTACTTCTGTATTTGTCGAACAGCATTGATAGTTTCTTTTTTTTAATACAGGTAGTATAATGGTTAATGTTGAAGAAATATACTGACAATATTGAAGTTTAAAATAGTTTTTTTGCAAGTTCAATATCCAGGCTTTTACAGTCGTTTAATGTCGAGGTTAGTTGATCAGTTTGTAAAATTGTTGAAAATTGGTGAAAATAATTTTTGGTTTGTCTTTTTACTTATTTTAAATAAAACTACTGCAATCGGCGAAACAACCAAATTACACGGCAAACAAAATTTGGGGTCGCAGTACATAGATTGATAAACACTCGCTTTTAAGACAAGTCCTATTTCCAAAACAACCTAACGTCTACTTTCTTATTGCAAAAATCGTAAAACCCTAATACTAGTTCATGACAAAGATAACAACAACAACTAAATCATTTGTCCAGGCCATGCATTTGTGCATCGACCTTAACCTTTTTCCGGTAAAAAAATCTGCAAAAACCAACCTTGACCGGGTATAATTTAACTTTTTTATATTTATTTTTTTTGGGGGGGGGGGGGGGGGTGGTTTTGAACTGGTATTTCAAACTCTGCGCCTGACTTTGGCCTAAAAATAGTACTTTTTTTGGTTTTCCGCGCTCGAAAAAGCAAATTGAAGGCAAACAAACGTTACGTAACCGGACCGGTTTGTTACGTAACAATGGCGCGATATAGGCGCTTCTCGCGTTGTGTGACAAAACACTTGTTGTCGAGGCGAAGCAAACGATAAGATGATAAGATATCGAACTCTTGATCAATTTGTTCGATCCAGGACCCCTAACGAAACGCCTTGTCAAAAAAAACTAAAAGTCAATTGATTTGAAAAGATGAAACTGGTTTTTGCGCCGTCTGGTTTTAAGGTAAGTGCGAAACAAGGATAAATATGGTCGATTTTTGGTATTTGTATTATTATTATATTTTTGGTGTTTTTTTATTTGTTACAGTTTTCAGGAACGATACGTTAGAAATAACTCAGTAGTGTACACTGGGAATAATTTACATTAAAACCTGCGAGAAGCACAGCGTGAAATAAATAAAGTCGATTTTTTATGTGTTTTTTTCTATTTTTTTCTTATTAATTTAAGGATAACATGTCAAAAAAAAATCATTTTTAAGGGTATCCCCCTAATCGGAAAACGTTAGGTTTTTGATTTTTCGTAAAATTTTTAAAATATGTAATCCAAATTTTGTTAGACTCCCATACGTGAGAACGGTAATTTTTGCATCAGCCGATTAAATTACTTTTTTATTATCAGTTGGCCGCGAAATTGCCAAGTTAGGGCCTGAGAATTTGAAACAAAATGAAACGGAAAACTGTAATTAATACAGTTACTGCAAGAAACGATAACACAACTACTGTATTTAATTCTGTTCAAGTCGTTATGTCAGGCGATTTCTCGCCAAGGTAAAGTGTCACTGTCAGTTTCACGAGGCGATCATTTTGCTTTGATTAAATGTTTTACGTTTTTCTTGTGACCACTGTTTGCTTTATATACGACAGCGCTATTCGCTGTCACGGTCAAATTAGACGCGCTTTTTTTGAAATATTGATGTGAAGTAGAATTCGCTTATAGTGTGAATAATACTACAATTTCAGCAAGGTATAACAAGACTTGTATAGCTAGAATTTTTTAAGCTATTTTAAATTAGATTAGAATTAGAATTATTAATTTTCAATTTTCCAAATTAGATTAGAACTACTAAATCTTGAAAACTAAAGATTGAAATCTATATAATTTTTTTGGAAGTATAGAATTAATTGTTAAGCAAATTATAATAATTTTTATTAAATTCGTTTTTTGCTGATTGGAATGTGAATTTTTTTTTTGGTAGTTTGCTAGCCATTAATTTGCCTGCATGGTTTGATTTTTTTTCTGAATAAGAAACTGAAAAAGTCGTTAGACAAAGTAGATTTTTACAACATCAATATAAAATATAAGCGAAGAGTAAAATTAATTAAAAATTCTCATTTAAACGAGTTATATCCATCGTATAAGACATTTTTATTCGGTTTATTTGTTTTCTGGCGCAAATTACACAAAGAAAATATTTTCCTGATGTGTTGAAAATAATTTTCTGATACGCGGGATCGATATTGTTTACCAGATAACACTCCAGTTGACAGAGTAGGACGTTTTTGAAAAGCAGTCGGTATTTTATTTGCCTGGTACTGACACCTACAAGAACAGCCTCGCTTTTTTAATCATGTATTTTAAAATACAAAGATGCTCGCGTTTTTTTCCCTAAAATATTGATGTAAGCTAAAGTTTTTGGAAAAGGTAAAATTTTTATAGAAAATAGACGAATTTTAAAATTACGTTGATGTAATGTGAGTTCCAAACAAAGCATTTGGCTTCAATAAAAATACCGTGGTCGTTTTTTTCTTTTTTTAAAGGTGTTTATATTTCTAGTCAATACTAAAATAAAGTGAAGTAAAAAAAATATGTTTTTAAATGAAAGAATCTTAAAAAATATTAGGAGCTCAGTTCTTAAGAACCGCTCATTTATGATCGGCTTGGTCGCCTTATAAAAGCCGTTTGCTTGGCAGGTCTTTTGTGTGCAGAAGGGATTAGGGTTGTGTCGATATAAAGGAGTGAAAAATCGAGTTCACGCGATACTTACGAGTTGTAAACAACGACTAACAGCAGCTGATAAAAGCGAACTCCTATCTTAGAGACAATTTACTAGGAAACAGGGAGAAAAATTCTGCTCTGTGCGCTGAAAAAGGTATATTTAAGTTAATTAGGTATTTAGACGCTGTTTTGAACGAAGGTAAACCTGGTAATAGGTGAAAATACTATTTAATTAATAAAGGACCAGAAAGGTAAATTACCCAAAGGATGTTTAAAAATCAAGGCATTCTGGTTTTCAAAATGTTGCTTTGTATTTGGTATTGATTTGGAACGTTACGTTGTTTTTTATTGCACCAAATTTTGTATTTTGTCAAAGTGAAAGCTTAACGCATTACAAATATAAAAAAAATTGCCTAAGTATGACTAAAAACAACACTTTGTTCTGTTTCATAAATAACGAAAAAAGAGATTTCGATTTTCCATAGTTGCTTTATTTAATACTTTGGCCATTGTTTGGCGTCATACATTCAAAGAAAGTTGGTTTGAAATATATAACAGGGTAGTATGTTGATAAAATTTAGTTGCTAAATTTAATGCGTTTCGTCCGATTCAAAAAAGGCTGTTAAAAATGTGTAACCATGACTTTTTAACGTTAATGGAAAAGAGCTATCAAACCCTCTTAAATGTATTTGAAAAAAATTTAAAGCATAAAGGTTGGAGGTGTAGTAAGACGCAGTAAGAAATAAAGCCCACACAGAAGTAGGAACTTTTTATTAACGTTTCGAATATCTTTTATTCATTCTCTTTATTCACATATTCCAAACGCCCAAAACGCTAGACTTCTGTATGGGCTTTATTCTTACTGCCCTTGAATGTAATATTTTGATTTCCCCCTGTTTACGTAACGTTTTATATTGTTGATTCGTTCGTTGAAAACAACATCCTATTTCCAGACAAGGTTGTTTTCGACAGAGGAGGCGAATTATTTGATCGAGCTAATTATAGAACGCAATCGCTCTAACCTCGTTGAAATATTCATGCAATTTCAATTTCTTGGTGATGGTTTTAGTGCTGCGCTATTCTTAACATGTTATGCAAGGCCATATTGTATGTATTGACCTTATAAACCCTAAAATTTATTTAGTAGATTTTTTGTTGGCTTTCCGAATTCTGCAGGGATTTTAATAGTGATTACATTTCGAGCATGATTTTCAACACAATGACATATATTTTGTAAACTATTAGATCATAGCTGAAAAAGTGATCTAGCTTGAATTTAGAAGATTGTTAATGTGGTTGAGTCTAAAGAAAAGGCTTCTCGTAAATTCCTCGTGGCTTAAATTGCTTCTAAACTTAGACGTGGAATCTCCAGGGAGGGAATTTACTGTTTGTTCGTCGGTTTTGTGGCTCCAGCAGCTTCGATAAGGAACTATTTCTTTAGATAGCAGGACCAGGGGTATTGGTACCTAAGTAAAGGTACGTGGACTAGTTATAAGGGGACCATAAAGGTCTAATTCAAATCTTAGTGTATATTTGAAAACTGGTAAACAATGAAAAAAGAGTTTCAATAAAAAACGCCTTGGCGCCTTCTTGAATGTATTTAGACTAACTTACCGTTTTGCCTATGACAGTCTGTTTCTTAAGTCTACTGGTTTATGACGTTAATGTATGACGTCATCTATACAAATTTTATTTCGACCCTAGTCTACATGAACCATTTTTAAGGGGTTAAAAAAAGTTCAAGAAACCCCGATCTAGGCTTATACAAAGCACCTTTTTAGAAAGAATATTAGAAACAATTGCGTGTTTTTAAGGTATTTTAAGGGCTTACCGCTAAAATTTAGCCTACTTGTGAAAATGACCAACTACGGTTATTTTTCATATTTTAATAAAGTAGTTGTGTTTTCTTATAAATAACCGGATTTGGTGTAAAATTTTAATAAAAAATGGCGAATTTCCTATCAAGTGCGTCGCAAGACAAAGCTTCAAAAACTACTGTCTTAGCGTTATATTACCACTACCAGTAATTACAAGTTTTGCTAACGAGGGCTGAATATCGAGCGATTAATGGATTCAGTTTGTTTTCAAGAACTTTGATGTATTAAAAGTGGAAACAAATCCCCTACCCAGTCTCATGGGCACAATAAGCAATCTGCATTAGTTGGACAATCGGCACAATTATCGATTTTTTCGTCACAAGTGATTAAATGAGCCGATTATTTGCCAACCATGTTTCTTTGCTTTTGCGCATTATTTAAAGTTGTGGTTTGGTTTTGTATCAGTTAAGTTCGCAACTTGAACCAAAGCAGTATGTGTAAACTTACGTGCTAGATGCAAACTTAGTGATTTTACTGTATAAATACGGTTTTATGCGTAGTAATGCAAGGCCTAAATAAGCCAAACTGAAGACCCTGATCTTAAAATGGGCTAATATAACTTTTTAGACAAATACTTTGGACGCATTAACAAACTAAGCCTAAGCTGTTCCTTTTTTATGAAAGCTTATGTTTAAATAATCTGTTTTATTATTTGTATAATGCCAGCCAAAACGTGTAGGTCACCGCTGACAAATCGTGAATTTTACAACTGATTTGTTGCATATTGACGGAGTTGATTCATTTGAAATATGAATAAATCGCTGAAAAAGTTGATACCATATTTTGATATAATATATGGCAAACTTAATTGGTTGTTAGTAAGCGAAAAGGTTTTAACAAGTGACAAGTGGTAAATTTTGTGCCGATACCAAATTATTCTTACATGCAATAGCAAATAGCTGTAGAATTATGTTTTATTACCGCATTGGAGGTGCATAAATACTAGTCAATTTATATGTAGTACTTTAGGAGTGTCCGCTACGTATAGTTTATTCCAAAGCTCGATAAGTTTGACATAAATTAGCGCGATGCGATAACAAATGACGTCAGTAAGGTCTCAATGGCAAATCAATTGAAAAAACAAAGGTAATGATTTTTAGAGTTTACGGCCGAAATTTGCTTTTGCGTTGGTATACATATGTACATTTCAGCTCAATTTACTTTTCAAGTGAGAAAAGCTATGTTCGGTCGCTTAGAACCGCTAACTCACCGCACAGTTTGACAATCTCTGCAAAAAGCAAAAAAGGAAATATGAATCAATATTCGGTTTAGCCTTCCCAATACCTGTCGCTATGGCAACGCGCGCCAAAATATTGAAACAAGATAGCGATTGTGGGAAACAAACACTACAAATAAAAATAAACACTTCAAATAAAGACAAACACCTTGGTTGGATACATTGTTACGTCATAAGCCTTAGACAAAGCGCATGTAAAATGGCCAATAATGTGAAAAATATTGACACAAAAATCGTTTTTAAGTTTAGCAGCCATTTTATTTTCACTTTTCTTTTTTATTATATTCTGTCGCCAAATTTAAATAATTGTTTTATAAGCCTTTTTCGTGGTTATAAATAGTTTAAAAAAATAAAACTTGTATGAATTTGATTCTTTTGTTTTTAATATTTATTTGCTTACTTGTTGTCTATTCTTTGACAAAAATAGAGGTTTAGCCAATTTTATTCTTTACTATCTTTCCTTGTCTGAATAACAAATAAACAGCCATTTTTTTGTTTTAATACACAAACAGATTTTACAGCCAACTGTTAAATCGAAAGTTTTAGAAATATTTCGTCAAATATCAACAATAAAACAATTTGTGTTTTAAAGTAAACAATTTAAATACCTCCAAATGTTATCTTAGTATTTTTTTCATTACACCTACGCAAACATATTTTACAGGAAATCTTGGTTCAAATTTCCGGTTTATTGTTATTTTTTTAAACGGTCCAGCAAACTGGATTGGCATAAACACGTGATTCGATCGCTCCCGACAAATAAAACTTTGCAATTTCCGCCTCCTCAGGAGAAAAAGAACATCTTATTTTCCTGCTTCTGCGGTTGGATGCCTTAGTGAGGTGGTTGACATTACGTCTGCTATCCAGCCTCTCCAGCGCTATTTTGGTCCATTTATGGCCGTTTCGGGCAAAAAACACTTTTCAACTTTGTAGAGCTTCCGCGAAAAAGCCATTGTGAGATTTCATGTCGGGTTTTTCGTCCGGAGATCGTCCGGTTCGCCCTTTTTTGTGTTTGTATCGTATTTCTCCTTTGATTTGATGAAGCAGGTTGTGCGAAAGCTTTTCGAGATTTTAATACAATTTGTCTTTATATAGTGGCATCCGATTACCTCATCGTCATATGTGAGTCTTCGGCAGACAGGGAAGGATATCGTTTCTTACTTTGGGATTTCCTAATCTTTACTTGAATATGTCTTCGTATAGATAGAAATCGATATTCTGGTGTAAACGAAGTATAAACCGACGTTTCGGCAGCAGATACCAGCTGACCTCATCAGGGTTATAATTAAAACAAAGTAATCAGGCGGCATATATGAAGACAAATTGTATTGAAATCTTGACAAGCTTTTTCACAATCGTGCTTCATGCGTAGAAGTCGGTATTTCTTGTTTTTTTAATTTAATCCCGAAATATCCTGTTATAAATCGATTGTGTTTTTCACATTTTTCCGTAAATCTGCTTCATCTTGTTCAGACACACCGAAAAGTTTATAAATTAAACGCGTCGCTATAGTTCCATGTATGTTATATACCTCTGGGAGTCTGGGTGTATTAAAAATCATTGATTCATTTTTTTAATAAAATAAAAAAAATATGGATTTATGTATAGCATCAATTGCATAAATCCTTTTAAGCGAATTCCCTTATTTAAAAAATCGCAAAATTAATAATAAGCAAAATTAAGTAGATTTTTATAGAAAATGATCCGCCTTTTATTTTCAATTATACCTCATGTTTTTTAGTTTTAGTGATTTAATAAAAGCTTTTGTGCATAGTGGTTCGAGGTTTTAGTTAGCCGTAGTAAGAATATCAAAACCCATAAAGAAGTAGACGAGCGTTGTACATTGTAGGCTACTATGAGCGTTCGATGTCATTCACCCTGAATAATGCAACTTATAGGTTGCCGAAACGTTGGAGAAGAAATGTAATTATCAGAGGAGCTGTTTTTTCACAAAAACAAATTATAACGCTTGTCTTTTTTATTTTATTCTAGAATTTTTGTTCATTACCAAAATAACCTTCCGTAGAGCATGATGTTTCTACGGGGAAAAATGTTTCTCTTCAGTGTCTTTAAATACACCTTTACATTCAATATTTAAACTTGTTTTTTCGTTTTTCTCACAGAAATAGCTTAACGTAGAGCAGAATGCTCCTACATAAAAACATTCAATATCTAACCCAGTTTTTCGTTTTTATACATAATCACATGGGAGCTTTCATTTTGGCTAAAAATGAATTCGTATATTGCATATTTTAGTAATATTAACCTACAATTTTTGTTTTTTAACAGAAATAGCTTCCCGTAGAGCAGTTACCGAGATTGAACTGAACAGAGTGGACGTTTGTACAAGTCCAGAAGCCCTAGACATCCTCCCACCACTTTCAGTAATCCTACCCAACTCATACCGCGAAGAAAACTCACTATCAAGCACACCCCTTCCTGTGACCCCTGACCCCCGCGCTTTGACCCCTGACGTCATCCGTTTGACCCCTGAACCACGTCACGTGATGGGTAGTGCGGCTTCGAAGAGCAGCAAGCGCAAGGACCACACACCCTCCCCGCCCCCTTCCGAGGTGTCAATCAAACTGACAGTGGAAGGCGAGGATGGAAAACTGGAGCCGGTCGCATTTGATATGGGTGAGTAAAACGTTTATAATTGGACTTTTTAAGTTAGCAGGGCTGCGGGGTCGGTTAAAAATAACCCGAGTCCGACTCAGGTAAAAAAATTAAACCCGAGTCCCTAATCCAACTTACGCCAAAAAATTAGCAATGAGTCCAAATCCGGCAAGTGTGTGGTTTTGTTGAGTTCCGACTCTTCAACCTGTATTATATTTACGTAACTAAAATAGGAAGAAAATAGAATTTACCCAAATCATTCAGGTTTTTGGCCAAATTTTTTTATAACCATCATTTTTTTAAGCAATTCATATGCAGTAGTTTAGGGATGTTTGGCACTTATGTTCTATTCCGCTACTTGATATTTCGACAAAACTACCGCGATAACAAATGACGTCAACACTATGGTCCCTATAAAATAGCAAATTCATCGAATTGAAAAGTGCAATGGTAATTATTTTCACAGTATTAGGTTGAAATTTACTTGTTGTTCTTAATAATTTTTGTCACGTTACAAAATGATGTCTTCATAAAAACAATTTTTTTTTAACTTACCCCTAGTTAAAATAATGTAAGCCTGTCGCCCCCGAAGACTGTTCTGCATGTGGACTGTTCCATAGCACAGAGGGAGACGGTTACGGTTAATACCCTGAGCTATGGAGTTTAACCAGGGGTTCCCAAACTGTTTTAAATGCGTATTCTTTCGATTTATGTGTGGCATATTAAAGACTACTTGCAATTGCACCCTATTTATTGTATTCGTCGGCCTACCGTGCATTTGACTAACCAGTGTGTTTGCTGTTTTGTGTGTGTGTGAAAACTAACAAGGAAATGATTTGTTAAGATGCCGTCGTGAAAAAGAAGGACCGAAATTCAATCGAAGTCATCCTCGATAAAGTCGAAGTATATAAACTTTTACATTTCCTTTTTACCATCGAACAATTAGCAATTCGAAATTTGTAATTTTCGTTTAGCGTTTTTTTAAGTTATTTTTTGTCATTTTTTTTTTGTAAGCTGAAAAGCCCTTCACACTTTTTTTAATCAATTGAAAATTTATTAATGAGTGAAATTATTTTAATATTAGTAAAGTTATGTGGTTTGTAGCATTTAGCCTGTTTTGAAATCCAAAAAAAAACTTTTACTTTTACATTGTGTCAGTCTTACAATCGGCCAACTACGAATGTGTTTAGTAAAGTACTAAATCATCAAAATGTATGATTTTTGCAGCGTTTTTTTAGTGTTTTTCCAATAATCTTCTAACATTTTTTTTCTTACAACGACCAATTTAGGATTTATTTTATAGGGATTTTGAAATATTTCAGTATCCAAAAAAATTGTTTTTTAGGGTTTTCGAATATATTTGTACTAAATAACTGACCTTTTTTAGTTGTTTTGACATTCATGTTTGTTATTTTGTTTCCATAGTCAAACGATGGGTAGTGGTTGCTTATATTATTCTAATTGCATATTTGTTTTTTTTGACACCAACCTCAACATTGGATTAACAGAAAAATAGTTTTGGTTTAACCTTGCTAACATTAAAAGCTGATTTATTCAACAATAGGGGATAATCTATTTTTCTTATTTTGTTTTCACGTTGAACTTAATGCAAATAACCTTTTTTTGTTTTTATTTTATTTTTTACCCATTTTAAAAAACGTAAAAACTTGATTTTTTTCTATTTTACCCGCATTACCAACCGCAAATAAATAAATGCATATTTTATTTTGTTTAGACGCATGCGGAGAGGAAACGTCGTGAACTTGAACTTCTGTTGATTGAACATCGTCAAATCGTCGACGAAATCGCGAGATTAGAAAACGAGAAACTGCACTGACACAAAACCTTCGCTCCAACCTTCATTTTGACGCGTTCTATGACAGCAGGGCTCGAAAACACGGGTTTCGAGCGCAACATTTCGTGCCCTGCGCTGTTGTGAACGTAAAATGTGGTCATACAAACTAGCAGAAGAAAACATAATTCCGACTAAAAAAATACCTTTATTTTGATGATTTCTTGTTTCTCTTTGGAATATAAAGGTTGGAAGTTTAGTTAGACGTGGTAGAAATGTCGAATTCCATTGGATATCATTTTGAATTCATAAATTTATAAATAAATACATTTTCCAAACGTTCAAAATGATACCTACTTTTTTATGGGCTTTACAAACTCCTAATACTTGTTTTCTCTGTTGCACATTCCTTTTAATTTTGTTGTTTTTATCTTTCTTTTTCAAAATCCACCACAAAACATCATTTTTCATTTTTGTTTGAGATTTCTACACTTATTTTATTTCGAGTGTTGTTTCAGTGTCGGTGTTGTGCTATTACACCCACTTGAATCTTGGTGCCATTATCGATTGTGTCACTGCTCATTTGTTTCTCTTCCTGATAATTAATATGATTTTGTTTTAGGCGATGCAAATATAAGTGGTATGCTACAATTGCGCCTTCTAACAATTTCTTCAAAAACAGATTGTTCAAGGGATACAGCCTTATTCATTCAATAAAGGTCACATCAAGGTCATAAAGCAAGAGTCTGCATGAACCTTGTAACTACTGCTAAACAGGTTATTTTTTTGCTGAAAACACAAAATAAACAAAATAAACTCTCCATGATCACCATGCAAAAAGAAACAACTAAACACTTCTACAAAAAGTTAAAAATATTTACAAAACGATTCGGTTAGATCAGATGACAGTGAATAAACAGAATTAAACACACATTATAAGAAGGTACTTGTCACATTAAAATAGTGCAATAGTTTAGTTTTTGGTTTGATGTAGTAACATATGAAACCAGTGGTAAGGTAACTTTGGATAAACAACACAAGCTACAAAAAGTATCTGCAATATTTTGGTGTCTGCAATACAAAAAATAATTTCATAGGTAATATATGCAACATATTCAGAACACTTGTAAAACAATTGTGTCATTTAAAGTAGTTTCTATTAAAAAAACGTTTTACATCCAATAGATAAAGTGTTTTGCATTTGAAGGAAATGCTTTTAAATATCGATCAACAATCTCTACATTGTATATTTGTATATAAAAAGTGCAAGCTTGTGTAATTGGGATACTGTACATTGTAGGCCTCAAAAGTTTAAACTTTGTTGCTAAAATAATCACTCTAGACCAAACTGGTATCTTTTCTGTAAGAAAGTTTCTCGGGGACCAAACAGTATTTGCTATTAAATCCTTTAACAGCTTCTGTAGAGGAATAGTTTGCATTGGTATGGTAAGATAATTTATTAGGGATGTTTTCTCATTGACACTTAATACCAAAACCTGATATTTTGGACCCCTGGTATCGGACAAGTACCGATACTAACATGGTAAAACCCACATGATTATGGTTGCCATAATCTCCAGAAAGCAAAGGCTTGAATAAGAGCGGCCGTAGTCTGACTTTAAAAACTGGCAGACCCTTATTACCCATCTTAAAACATTAAAAGACCTTTTAAATTTTCAAAAAAAGAGAAAATACTGTACAAAGATCACTATGCTTGGCTGATACAATTTATCATAAAACAAATTTAAAATATCTTGCGCAGGTTTAAGAACCACTACTCTTAGAGTCTAAAAAACTAACAAAGTTTTCTGCTTTAGCTTCCAAAGCTGCCAAAACTCCCGAAGCTACCAAAACTGCCTCCGCTCCCCCAACTACCGCTGCTCCACGAACCCCAAGACCCCCTTCGTCCCACCTTGCTCAGCGCGTAGCCCCCTACCATCGCTGCAGCAGCCCCACCAATCAACCCCTTGTGCTTCTTTACTTTCTTCAGCTTCGAGCCACCTTTACCCCCTTTTCCACCAACGAGACCCCCGAGGCCTGCGGCGCCTGCCAAGGCACCCAGACCTCCCATACCGGATGACTTCTGTTTCTGTTGTTGTTGCTGGTACGCTGGTTGTCCATATGGTGTTCCATATTGCTGCTGGTAACCTGGTTGCTGGACTGGATAACCAGAAGGTGCACCACTGTAACCAGCTTGTGGTGCACCATAATATGGCTGGTTCGCTGGTGGGGCACCATACCGCTGTGGCGGACCATATACTTGCTGGTTTGGAGGTGGTGCACCATATTGTGGGTTGGGTGGTGCACCATAACCAGGCTGTGGTGGTCCATATGGTTGGTTTGGAGGTTGTGCACTATAAGGTGGAGGGGCTGATGGATAACCAGAAGATGGTTGTGGTGGATAACCCGAAGAGGGTTGTGGTGGATAACCAGAAGATGGTTGTGGTGGATAACCAGAAGATGGTTGTGGTGGGTAACCAGTTGCTTGCGGTGGATAACCAGACGATGGTTGAGGTGGATAACCAGTTGATGGTTGTGGAGGGTAGCCCGGACCAGAACCAATGTTTAGTTTCTCAAAACCAAGTGTTGGTCCACCACTGCTGGTCTGTGCTGTTGGTTGGTTTCCCAGGGAAGGTGCCGATGCTGGTTGAATTGGTGGTGCGTAATTGTTGGTCGGGTAACCACCATTAGATTGCATGCCTTTTCCTGACCGAGATTGGTTGAGCATTTGTACCCAAGAGCTGAATTGAAATAATTAAAAAAAGGTAACAACTTTAAGCCGATTTTGCTGTGGTCATTAACTAGAAAAATGAGTCTTGCAAATAAATGGTGTTAGTTTAAAAAAAATCAATTTGTTATCAATGAAATTACAACTATTATTTATTGAAATTAATTCTACGGGTATACCTGTAGAACATCATTTGTTTTGCAGAACAGTGGTTTTGTGGCAATGAATGTTTTTCTCATTTTTAGAGCAGATATGTTACCTAGGTATATTACTAGCTCTTACCAAAACTAACAATATTAATTTTAATTTATTACCACAGTAAATTAAACAAAACACTTAGTTAAAAGGCCAAAATAAAATGATAACTAATGTTTTACTTTTTTGTAGTTTGGTTCTTCGGGGCACAGTTAAATCATGCTTACAACTAACATATATTTGACCAATTAAATCTAATAATTAACCAAAGTTATTTTACACAAAATTAAGTGTATTTAAGCTGGCTTAACTATTCTGTGCATTACAAAATATATAAATGAAGTAGTTTTATCCCTTAGTTCCAAAACCACTTACTCCAAATCGGCACGGTTGTGTGCCATCAGAAGAAATCTCTTTTCCCTCGTAACAATTTGCATCACACTATCCACTGCATGTGGGGGTGGGAGGGGTGGCAATGCTGCTTGGATGCCAGCACCAAGCTAAAAATGTTATTATATGCTATTATATTTACCTAAAGTTTTTTATAAATGTTTGGCTTTAACTTGATTCATTATGTTGAATTATTTACAGTACAGGCATCGTGTAACAAGTTTCATGTTCCAAAGCGAAACAAATGGTTTAAAAAGTGCTAAAACAACTTTATTCAATACAAAATACTGCAGCTACACTGCTCAAACAAGCATACATCATTAGAGAAACATTATTGCCTAAATTTATGCTGTATTATCGTGTTAGTAAACCTCGTTTACATAAATAACGTTTTAGTTTATTACCTGAATATCTTGACAGTCTCTCGGCATGTAAATTGTGGCATTCCTTGGGCCTCCTTTTGCATCGAATGACACGAAATGTCCGTCATTGTAAAGAACGAAATAACGCTGTTTCCAACCCTTGAATATTCCCGTGGCTTTTAAAACAAGTGTTATAGTTTCAAATCAAAGTTAACTATGTAAAATACACTAAACAACAGCTGTATTTAAAGCCACACATACTTACAGTACTTCTGCAGGTATCCTTCTTTCGAAACGGACATTTTTCCATAAATCTAAGGCAGAAATCAAAAAATTTACGCTGCCTTTCTGTTTACAAACAAAGCTTTAAATTGCTCCCGGAAATCACAAACGTAGTAAACCAAACAAACATATTCCGTTTACCAGAGAACTAACGTACCGTACCAAAGTGAAATTTTAATCTGTTTAGTTTAACAGTCAAATATATACGGAAATAAATAAATTTGAAAAAACATTATGAATTAAATAGGTTTTACAAAAAACGTTTTTATTATAAATTATTTGCTTTATTTTAATTGGAAAGGGGTAATGTACTTTCTGTGCTACGGTACCTTCACATATGGTTCGAAAATTGAGGGCGGCTAATCAATCGATTTTATTGAGTTGTTGTGAAGTAAGTTTGCGTAGCTACAGTCACCATTTATAATTATAGTCCTTGATTCAACTTCTGGATTAGTTTAATTTTAACACTACTGTCAAATTAAATTTTTACACTTTAAACGAACTATTACAATCTTAAATGTGCATATTGCATTTGAATTCGTAAAGTATATAACTGTTTAGTGGTTTATGTGTTTTTTTTGCGAAATTAAAAATATAAACTATGTAGATGTTTTATTTTTCATTGTTTTTAATTAAACCAATACCAATATTGTGTTTTGTAACTCATTTTGTTGTCTATACTAGAGTTACAAGTACAAAACTGCCAAAATGAAGCAATACTATTTTCATTTATATATAATTATTTTTGGCGCTGGTCTAGAATCCTATCACAGTTCTAAAATCAACGCACAAAATTTGAGTTAGGGTGCGGCTTAGCGTTCGGGTGTGGGTGAGTCAAGTATTATTATATTCTTTGTTTAATAATAATATTTGACCCACCTTAACCCAAACGCTAACCTGCACCCTAACCCAAATGGTGTTTCGTTGTGGTAGGATTCTAGACCAGCGCCTTATTTTTGCCCAATGTAGTTGGCAAGAATTTCATTGTTTTTAATAAAAAAAAAACTTTAACACAATTTTGTTTACATAAGTTTGAAATCTAAATCCTGTGTGCAAACTAGTGTTAGTTAAATGTATGTTAAGATATGATATGTAGGCCTATTGCGTTTTATTTTTTTCAATTTGTTACAAGGTCACAGTTTTAAATAGATTCATAACAGTTTTCTGTTGTTTAAAAATCAGCTCATTTTAAATCCATAGTGTAGCATTACAGGCCTAGTGGGCTAATGAATTAATAATGTGGTCTCACTGCAAATTGGGTCGCGGTACTTTTTCTTACTTGTCTCTCAGCTTACTTTGTGTCACAAACAGCTGCCGTCTGCATCTTAAAGTGTAGATGCAACACTTTCATCTATTGATATGAGGAGATGTGGCTTTAAAATGTATTTGTTAAGCTATTAGTACTTTTAATTAGCTGCAGATAATAGAAAAGGCTCAAAATTTGTGAAATATAGATTTTAAGGCATCAGTTCAAAATAATGCCTTATTTTTATAATACTAGTTGATTGGGAATTTCTTTATTTGAATGTGAATGGGTTTAATTACCAAATTAGACTTTTCATAACCGTGTTAGTAACAGATCTTCTTTGGACAAATGAATGTTGTATGCTTTGATTAACACAACAAATTGATTGTGGTAAACAAATAAGTCACTTCTTTATTACCTGGGTAGCCTAAATTTAATTGCCAGGCAATGTAACTTCACTTTTTTCCCCAACTAATATGAATAAGAAATGTTTTAATGTTTTCAATAGAGCTTAGGTGCAGATTGATTTTCTGCTTTCGAAGGAAAGAGCAAGTTAAGCAAAGATGGTGAGTTATTGATTTTCTATCACTGCAATGTTTAATTCATGTAACGCAATTATCACGGGATTATATTTTGTTTAAGGGAAATGATCTAAGCATGCCGATGGAAATGTGTTCTCATTGTAAGTATTTTTTTTATTGAATTATATTATTTTTAAAGCTACTTTAAGGGTTAAATTTATGGTCGGTAGTATGTTTGATAAAGGTGACAAGTTTTTATTGCATGGTTTTCTGTATGCATTCAAGTAATGTGCAAAGCGCTTTAAGATTTTACTTTATTAGTTTTTAGATTGTATGGTTTGATATAAGATTAAAATTAGCACTCGGCTTCAATAAAATAACAGTCTCCAAACATGTAGATAACCTGTCTACGAAATGTTCTACTTTAACTTACGTGATCTGTTAAGCAGTCAAATAATGTACTGCAAAGAATACAACTTTACTATTGCCATAAGCAATACCTACGTTGTGCATAACATTGCTGAATAATAGCCTAAAGTTGACCTGGTAGCGTATTTTGTCCAAGTCAGCACGTTTTTTGAGGGAATGTTACTTTTGCAAGTACTCAGTCAAGGAAATGGCAAACCCCACACCTGGCATGACACTGACATATTAAATGAAGGTTATCTTGAGATGCTTATCACAAGACGCAAGTATTTGGTCGCCCGTCAAAACACTGACGCTAGCACTATAAATGTGTCGCCGCAGCGAAATGGCAGAATTGGATACAAATCCCATTTGGAGTTGATATACTTACGCTTAGCATTTGGGTCACTGCGAAAAAAGAAAAATACTGGCCTAGCAGTTTAAATTGCTTTTCAATGCGAGTGCAAATCTCAACTCTTAATTGGTATTTGAAAAAAAATGTGTATATACCACCAAAAGTTTTAAAAACATTCAAGATAACTTGACTTTTGTTTAATTTCAAGTCGATCCTGATGAGATCGCACGGTTGGGCAAACGATTTCGCAAGTTAGATCTCGATAACTCTGGATCTCTCAGTATCGATGAGTTCATGTCGTTGCCCGAACTCCAACAGAACCCACTCGTTCAAAGAGTCATTGAAATCTTTGATCAAGACGGCAATGGGGAAGTGGATTTTCGTGGTAAGTTATCCAGCATTCTTTTTGGTAGTACCTTGCTTTATTTTTTTTACGGGGTTGGGTCTTTTAAATACACCTAATATTAAGTGTAATTCCTTATAAAAGAAAGATTTAAATAAAATTATTTTGACAATCTGGTAGAAGTAGGAAAAAGTAAGGTTGCCCTACAAATATAAATTAATAAAATATTTGAATAAAGTGAATAAATATCTTTTTTCTAAAGAAGTTCTACGAAATATCAGGCACAGAAAGGATTAAATTGCTTGGCGGCCCAGGTCTATTCTTGGTGTATTAACAGTTTCTAATGGATTTTACAACTTCCTGCAATGCCCTGATTAATTTACAGCCTTTTCTAATTTGCCTGACTAAAAAAAATTCCCAGGCTTGCTCAGAATGAATAGGCTGAGCATTAACCAACATTGTATATTAAGTAAATTGTATTACTGGGAAATCAGGGGCATTTAAATTTTGTATTTTGTAGTAAAACACAGTTTCAATATTCCTAAACAGTCTATGTTATTTCTAATCTAGCTTGGAAAATTGGGAAAATAGTAAGTCAATTTTGTTGTGAAATTGTTGCGCCAATTGTAAGAATCACACTATATGACAAACTAAATGTTTTTAAACATGACATACCCTTGCCCTTTAAAGTTAATGACGACAATGACTTCAAATAAAAGGAAATATGTTTTGGACTTTTTTGTCGTAATAATCAAACGTCCGTCATTTTATAAGGTCATAGGTTTAAGAACTTTAAAGATCCAACCATAGTTTATAAGATTGCTGGTTTTTACCTATTCAAACCACTTTGTTTCATTGTTTTTATTTGGTAAATATATTTTCAATTTTAAGCAGGATCATTCTCATTTTGTAGCTTTTAGTTATTTACAATTTACCATACATGTTATTTTTGTAGAGTTTATTGAAGGGGTGTCACAATTCAGTGTCAAAGGAGACAAGATGTCAAAACTAAAATGTGAGTTTTCATTTATGGATATACATTCTACTATTCATGACATGCACATATTTATAAAAAATGTATGCTTTATCGAAAATATGGCGTTTATTAGTTCAAAGTGAAATTGTAACTAATCAAGTTTCAGAAAAATTTAAGTCTAGATAGCTTTTAATTACCCTCTTTTTTACTATAAAGTTGTTTAAAAAACATACAAATTATGTACGTCAAGTACCTTCTGAAAGGTTCTTATTATACAAATTTTACAAACTTCTTATTTGTTTTTAAATTTTCAGTTACCAACCTTGTTGCTTTTTCAAAGTTTTTTCTTTATTTTTTAGTTGCTTTTCGAATCTACGACATCGACAACGACGGATTTATTTCCAACGGTGAATTATTCCAAGTTCTTAAAATGATGGTCGGAAGTAATTTGAAGGATGCTCAACTTCAGCAAATTGTCGACAAGACAATTATTTATGCAGATAAAGATGGAGATGGAAAAATATCTTTCGAGGAGTTTTCTTTGGTAAGATTCTAGTTGGCTTGTCTAAATCAGGAGTCACTAAACTACATTCTGCGGGCAGGGTTCGGCTAACAGAGTTAATTGATAAAATACAATTGAACTGTTTGACCAATTAAAAACTAAATTTTGGTGATATTATAAACTTAAATGACAAATTATTTAAGCTCACTGCAGTTTTAGTTTTTGCATATTTATATAGTTTCTTGTATTATTAAAAGATAATATTAAAAGTTAATATCGTCAAACACAAAATTTTATATTTGGCGCGTGATCGTCAGGCCTTACAGTTGTCCGGCCCCTTTATGAAAAAGTTTGGTAACTGGATTTTAGAATAGTGGTAAAACTTATTGCAGGGGTTTTTAAACTTTAAAAAAATTGGTTGGCATGGACCGTGGTGGAATGAAATCTGTAGGGATGATGTCATAAAACAAGTAGAATTAAAAAGCTTTTATTTCTCGTCCAACAAATGTCAATGTGAAATAAAGTCTGAATACATTGGAGAATCAATTATACTATTTTCTTTATATATATAATATTACCTAATGTTTTTAAAAATAATTGTTTTATCTGTCATGGTACCAAGTGCTATGTTACCAAATTGGTCGAGAAAACCTGGCCTAAAGTAAAATAAATGTTTTTTTCTGGATACCGAAAGCTATTTTCTACAACAGCTTCAATCTAAAAATTAGCTGGGAAGCAAAGTTGCAATTTAAGATAATTGTTTTAAAAGATTTTTTGCTAAATTTCAGGTTGTTTCTTCTTTGGATGTTCACAAGAAAATGGTGGTTGATGTTTGAGCGTTTTGCAAACCAATTTACATATTTAGAAACGGATAACTATATATTTGCTTGCCATGTTCAACAATAATACCCCATGACATCTTCAAGTTCCCAAACACACAAAGTTTTATTCTGGATCCACTGATTCTTGCACTTTTTTAATAGAAATGCAGTTAAATGCCCTGAGATTTCCACCCAGTGCAGATTTGCAATAGATAACTAAAAGTGTGACTTTTCTATCTGTCGGTCTTTACACATCATTATATTTGTGGTTAGTTTTTGCACAATCTTTTTTCCTTGTTTCTGTGCTGCAAGTTTTGAAAATTTATACAAGTGTTTCTCAACCCATGGGTCACAACCCAACATTTAGTGTGGTTTTATTTAGTTGGGTCGCCGACTGCAGTTGTTTACATAGTTAGATTTATTAAAATTGGTTCGGAGCAAGATTTCTCCAAAAGTTGAAACAATTGTGAAAGCAATAGGAAAACATGGTTTTTGGTAATTAAATTTTATTTTTGCTAATGTATAATCTTGTGTTCACTTAAAAAGTTTAGTAAAGATAATTGGATGGCCAAAGCTCCTGTTATCCTTTCAATTAGTATTTGGGTCTCAACCAAAAAAGGTTGAGAAACACTGGTGTATACAAACCACAGTTAATGTTCAACACCAGACCCAGCTTTCTTGGGCAATTGGAGGTTGTATTGATTGGTAGCCTTTTTGTGCTACCTTACCGTGTTCCTAAAACTAGAAAGGACTTGCATGACAGTAAGGTATTGATTGATTACAGATATTTTGCTGTTTTCTCTTTCGCAGCCCAAATACTTTGCAAAAGATGTGATTCCATTTTTACACTGTTAGAATGCTTGTTGCTTTAAAAACCATGAATTCAAAATATTTTATAATAGTCCTGCAAAAAAATACAATTTTTGAACATTTTAATATTGTGAAGACAACACTTTTGTGTACATATTAAAGCAGCGTGCTATAGAGTTCTTACTATATTTTGTTTTCTGAAAAGACCGAGCAGAACTGTTGACTTTTTGGAAATAATTAGTTTGTCAACTAAACCACTACAAACATCGGAATCTGATATAAGTTTTCAGATCCGTATATTAGATTTACTTTTGTATGTGAAAATTAATAAAGTTGTTTCTTCTTAAACCTTGTTTGTTTGTTGAATGGCAGTCAATTAAGCATTTATTTCTCCGGTTATAAAAGTTGCAAGGCAAACAAAAACTTTTTAAAACTTATTACCTTTTTGCTCTGCTTCAAACTTTTTCAAGTTAGGAAAATTTAGTTATAACTATGTTTTTTTTACAACCAAGGCCACTTAACTGTTGCTCGACATGTACAATTTATTAAAAAGTTGAACATATTTGCGGTGCGATTTAGCAAATATCTTAATAATTATCATAAGAATAATAAAAGTCTCCCTTAAACTTACGAGCATACAATGAATCCTTTTCTTTTAAACTCAGTAAAAAATTAAGTTATTTGTATTTCCTAAATGCTAATTGAAATACTCCACAATGTTACACAAACATAATCCAAGCTTAAGACACAGATATATAAAAATGTAATAACTAATAAACCGGAAATAACAGCAGCATTGTGCCACATAATTTATGCTCTCCGCAACACAAACTCCTTTATTCTTCCCCTTTTAAATGCACTATGCTTTGCAGTAGTTAACACGGGTGTTGTCAAGTGGTGAATGTTGTTTGGTGTTCGGCCAATTTATTGCAGCAGTTGTTCAACGAATTGTAAATTTCTTTGGCAAAATGCATCTGAAGTTCAACCTGGTTTAGGTAGCTTCCATAAAGCTGAAAGAATAACAAAAACACTTTAACTGGTAAAGCCAACCTAACAGAAAACAGCTAACAAAACAAGTGAAAATAACCTGGTGAAATTAACTCTGAAGGGTAGCTTTTGTTAAAGTATATATACCTGTGGTTTAAGTTGAATAATTTTTTGGGCATTCCAGTAGCACTGCCTTTATAAATTTTGGTAATTTCAAACTATTAGGGATGCCATTTAGTATCTAGTAGGATTGTGGTACATTTTGTCCGAAATATCAGATATGGGAATAAAATACTAGGTTATGGTCATTTCTATGAGCAGTATATTTTGTCTGCCACACCTTGTATTGTCCAACGTAAGTTAAGGTATAAATTGGTCACAAAGAAAATTAGTTTTAAACTATTTAAAAGAGTTACAGGGTCGTATAGTTAGTTTAACAAACCTGAGGTCCATTTGGATCAGTCTTGAAATTGACATTCCTTAACGAGGGTTGTGCGTGGTGAATGCTGATCAATGTTTGAGATAACTGTTGGTGAGCCAGCATCTGCAAAGCAGAAAATACAACGATAGTACCTAGGTGAAGCAAACAATTTTGTATGTTTTGTTAGGGTTTAGCAACTTTCAGATGTGGCCAGGCTAGCCGTGAACACATTTTTGATTAAATTAATAATATACTTTTTATTATATTTAACTCATTGCCAATAGGTTTTCCTACTATAACAGTTACAGAAAAAAGGGCATGCTATTGATTAATGTTTAAAGATACAGCTGTTTTAAAATCCATAATAGAATACATTCCCCAATTTTACCATGTGTCCACTGTGCCAAGTTTTAAACACACAAAAATGTAGAGTTTAATAACATTAAAATTGTTGTAAACAATCCATAGTAAAAAGGGTTTAAAGAAATTTTCAAAAACTTACCAACTGAGCTTCTAATTGATCGCACAAGGTAAAAAAATGCTCGAGGCATTTGTCAAACCTTGGGATCGTGCTGCTGTCGACAGCTTTCCTATACAACATTAACACAAGTATGTTAACTGCTAGACAACGTTAACTATCTAAATATATACAAAAAAAATCTAAATGATTGCTACCAGGCATTAACTAGCTAAGTGTGGTTGATCTATTTTAGATCTGCAGGTCACATAAAACAACTCTAATTTTACAATTTTAATGAAGTAAATAAATTTTTCTTGTTAAATTGAAGTCTAATGCTTATAATATTGCACATATTTATATTTAAAGATGTATTTTCATGCCCGGACTGCATTTGATAATTTGGGGCCGCCAATTTAAAACAAAATCCTACTAACTGCGGTTAGGCTTCAATGAATGTTACTTTTAGAACATAGACAACATTTAATCAATGTTGAGTAATCTCAAAGGCCACAAATAAGAAAGTATGTAAAAGTGCAAATAATGAAGGTAACACAATTTGCCAAAAAGATAAATGACTTAACTTACTGCATTTCATCAACTGCTACGCTGACGGCAAAGTTTTGACTTGCAACTGCCATCAGGTTCTGAAGCAATTAAAAGCATTTGAAGAGACGGGGTGTATGTCAAATAAAACAACCTACAGTCTGGACAGAAACCAGCCCCTTATAGGCTTTAAACACTTTAGAACAAGAAAGTATTAACATGCCCGCCACATGTTGTAATTAGTTTATTTTTTTTATATAGTGCATCACTTTTTAAAAGAAAGAAAGCAGAAATAGGAGACCGGGGAACAAAGCAAAGGTGTTTCCCATTAAAAACTCATGTCAACTGTTTTGACCCCTTTTTGTAAAAAAACAATGTTTTTGCCTTTTTAGTTCAAGAAACCAGTGTGAGGTAAAGAGGTTACAATAAACACTTTTCATAATATATATTAAGCTATAAATTTCCGTGATTACTTTTCATCTAGATGCCAATTATAAACTTATTTCCCTAATGTTTAATTTAGCTCTTTAAATATAGTTAGTTAAATAAATCAGTCTCACAATTAATGCTTCTTTCAAATGAGGAAGTATGACTTTAGCTTTTACGACCGGATCATCGTCCAGTTTGTCTTGAGCAGCTTGTGCTTGTTGTTGTTGTTGGGGTACCGGGGCTCTTTGGGGAAAACCCCCAGGAACACCTTGCCGAACTGTGTGAAATAAAAACAATATTTAGCTTAGCCAACAGGTGAAAAAATTTTTTTTTAAACAGTCCTATGTTTTTTCTAAATATATTTTGAAAACCAAACAGTAAATGTCACTGTAATTCGAATAACAAATAGTTAGCAACACTTTTTAAACACATAGCTTAGGCTAGACATGAAATAAATCGTTAGACATTTGAAAAAACACTGGGATTTTTAAAAACATCAAAATACATTGTCCTCATGGGCTCACAGCTTTCCATAATCTTCATATGATTTTTTGAAATGTATTTTTGAAATTATAAGCTGATAACAAGATGTTCTTTTATACTATAACGGAATTTAAAATGAATTAAATTTCAATTTATGATGACTTAAATTAACCTTTCAAAGAGCTTTAAAAGTACCACTCCATACCACAGCGTTGAAACAATTATTAAAGCAACGCACAACATTTGGGCTAAAGTGTCGGTTAGTGTTTGGGTGGGTCAAGTATTATTATTTAATAATATTGCTTCACCTACCCTAACCCAAAAAATGTTCGTGGTGGTAGGATTATAGACCGCGCCAAAACTTGATTTAATAAGTTTCAGATGTCATGCTAAGACTTCTGGGTAATTCAAAGAAAACCCATAGTAAAAGTTTAAAATTAAATGTTGAGTTAAATGATTTATTGGTTCTTTTACTTGCTACATTTTGTTGTCCGGCAAGCATCATTCGATTTTGTACCATTCCTTGTTGCATTGGAACAGGTGCAGACACTGGAACAGTTTGGCGAATCATGTTTAGATCTTGTTATACAGCAGCAAAACACTAAATTGTCTAAACGGTCTGGACAAAAAGGTAAATAAGTAGAAATATAAACAGCCATCATTTTTTATTTAACGGTTTAGCAGAATGTAGCAATAGATAGACGTTCAGCTTTTTCAGCAAGCTAGTTAACATAGTATGTTGGTGAGTCCATAGCTGGTTCAATATTTATGTCATAAATAATATCCAAATAAATTGTGTTACTAGCAAATTAAAGCCAACCTACCATATAATGAGTACTTTTACGTTTTAAACTGGGAAATTCGTATAGTTTTGTGGAAAATAAATGTTCAAACTTTACTTTGTTGTGTGTTTTGGATAATAATTACGTCAAAAGAATTATTTACTTCAGAAGTTGTGAAAATAAGGAAAGGGAGATTTCCCTTAAAAGTTGTCTTTAGAAGTATTTATTTGTTTGTAAGGGTTCACTGCCTAATGTACTCTTAAATAGTAGTAAATATGGCGCTGGCATAGAATCCTACCACATTTCGTCCGGGAGTTTTTTTATTGCGAGCAATATTTTGGTTAGGGTGAAAGGAAACCTAAATATGTAAGAATAAATATAATGATAATACTTGACCCATCCAAACCCAAACGATAACTCTCACCCAAAACCCAAATAATGTTAGCAATATAAACCCACCGGACAAAATGTGGTAGAATTCTAGGCCAGCGTCATATTTACTACTTTAAAGTGTGATTAAACAGTGAACCCTTGTTAAATAAATAATTACTTCTAAATATAACTTTTAAGGGAAATCACCCTTTATTTATTTTCACAACTTCTGAAGTAAATAATTCTTTTGACGTAATTATTATCCAAAACACACCACAAAGTAAAGTTTGAACATTTATTTTCCACAAAATTAGAGGAATTTACCAGTTTAAAATGTATGTTTACTCATAATATGACAGTTTTTTCTTCAATTTGCTTCTACCACAATGTATTTGGGTATTATTTATGACGTAAATATTATGCAAAAAATAACACACAACTAAGTTTGAACTTTTTGCACAACATTTAACGAATCATACAAAGCAACAATACATAAACAAGATTAATCTATAATCCTGTAGTGTTAGGAAAAACGACATAATGAAGCTAAATACGACAGAATAAGATCCTAATTATGTCGTAATAGGTTTTAAGTTCATTCAAATAAATTGCGTTACTATTTCTGTCCTGGCTCGTTTACCCAGTTTAGGGTTAGGTACTAAAATAACTTATGGTAGTTCAGACAGTGAACCCTTGTTAAATAAATAATTACTTCTAAATATAGCTATTAAGGGAAACCACCCTTTGTTTATTGTCACTACTTCTGAAGTAAATAATTCTTATGACGTAATTATTATTCAAAACACACCACAAAGTAAAGTTTGAACATTTATTTTCCACAAAATTAGATGAATTTACCAGTTTAAAATGTAGAAATACTCATAATATGCTAGTTATGCTTCAATTTTCTAGTAACCCCGTTTATTTGTGATCAGGTTTAAATTTTAAATCACATTCACTGCTAAGGACCCAAAGACGCGTCTTGTGATTTAAGTTGGTGAGTTGGAATCATTTACATATTAAATTTGGAAAGCAAGTAATTTAATACGTAACTATGGAAGTATCTGGAAAAGGTCCTTATGATTTGAGTTCTTTAAGACAAAATAGGAAGTAATAAACAGTGTTGAAATTTATTTAAAAGCATGACCCAAGGTTCATTTTTTTTGTTTGAAATGTGTATTTTGTGGTGTACTACGCTTTTCAACCTTTCAATGTGTGCAATATAAAGTTTGCGTAAGTAAATAGAATTAAAAAAAAAAAAAATCTAGTCAGGAAATCAAATTTTGTTGTAGTAAATAAAATTATCTTTGAATAAAAGATACTGATGATTAGGACAAATAAGTGAAATTTATTTATTTATAGTAAATGTCAGCAAAAATATTGACCAAAATATATATAGTAATAGTACCGATTGACATAACAGCATGTCATTAATTAAGGTATTATATCATTTGATGGCTTACTTATTTAGATTGATTCCTAAAAGTAATGTAAACTTGTAAATGTGTAGCTCTGATAATGGGTGAGCCAATTAACCCGAGCTTGGGACGGAAAACAAAATGTCTCCTCGGAAAAAACTACCCGGTCATAGAATGCGATAGCGATGCCACGCAAAGCAACGGTCTCCCCTCACAACGAATGGATGGGGAAATAGACATAGCTGGTACATCAGGAACAAATACTGAAGTTTCACTTGTAAATGAAGATTTGTCAGTGAAACAAAATGGTGAAAATGACCATCAACAAAATTCTGTTGAATCATCAGAAGCTAAACAGGAAAGTTTAGTTGATGAAATTAAAAATGTTGCGGAAATGTCTGAAGTGACTCCTGCTACTCAAGAAACAAAAACAGATAATAAAGAATCACAGGAAAGTGCTTTGACAAGTGAAGATTCATCAACTGTAAAACAATGTGATGCAGACTTTCCAACAACTTTTAGCGAATCACTTAAAACTGTCCCAACAACTAGTGAGGTTGAATCGGAAAATAGCGACACAATTCCTCAAGTTTCAAAAGGTGTTGCTCAATTAGGTGATGGAGAAGTCAATTTGGACGAAGAAGAAATAACTGAAGAAGAATTAAACGAAATTGCGATGTCAGTCAGCGAAGATTTTGACATTGATACATTTCAGTACAAAGCTAAAACTACTACTGAATGTGTTCAAGCAGATTCAAGTAGTAATGTTTTGGAAGCTGATTCTACTCAAGCAAATAAAATTGCTTCAAAAAGCGCAAGTGTCGATAAAGTACCAACACCTGATAAACAAGCACCAACAAATGAAGACGCAGAGGTTATCAATAGAACTCTTCCAGTTGAGCATGACACTGAGAACTGTGTTGAAACATCGAACGATGATTCTCCACATGAGGAAATAAACCAGCAAATGGTTCCTGATCCAAGTGCAGGAAACTTAAGTCCTCCAAATGAGGAAACCGGAAGTCCTGTTAGTGTTTCCGGTAAAATTGACATCCTTGATTACGCAAACTCTGAATGGAAAGGAACTACCTACAAAGCACAGTGTTTGCGCAAAGGTTACAAGATGCTCATATCTGTGACGGGATGTACACTTATGAGACAGATACGCGGTGACAATTACTGCGCGCTTCGTGCTACGGCTTATCAAGTTCTTTCCGATAAGTTGACATTGTTTGAATCGCAGGAAAACTGGGAAGAACATATTCTCGGAATAGTTGATAGATTAAAAGCTAAAGTCACCTGGTTAAACGAGTGGACATTTGCCGAAAGACTTCCGTCTACACCTGACAATAGACTAGATGTTATGCAGGACTGCCTCGCGCAATTTACACAGCAATTAAAGCTCTCACAGGCAATCGCGGACGCAAACGACAGACAGCTTCACTTTTCTGCCCTTTTTAACTCAGGCTCTTCGATGGAAATTAAAATGTTTGAAGCTTTAAAGCTGTTGCTTCTTGATTCAGCCGTTACACTTCACGAGCAAAACAGTCGCGGTGATGAAGTCCCGGTTTTTGCCTGGCTTCTCTTTGCCCGAGATACTAGCACCGACCCTTACAATCTGATGTTGAACCACCTAAACCCTGCAGGCAATTCTGGAGGTTTAGAGCAGGTAACATGTGAATCTTTCTATTTATGCTCTGGTGATATATTATTGTTTTTAAATATATATATATATATATATATATATATATACATTTTATAGAATACTTTTTGTAATTTATAGTAAACTATATGTTTTGAAATAACAGGAAATTATATTTAAAAGTTATACGCAAAAGTTTTATGCTTTGTTAAAATCTCCGTTATTAACATGCGATGTAAATACCTATATTTCTTATGATATGATTAAATGTTATCATTCTAAAATATATATATATTACAGATAAAATGTTTTAGGTTAAAAGTAAACTGCATGTTTTTTTATGTAGAATTACTTTAAATAAGTTATATCAAAAAAAAAGTTTTACTGAACAGTTTTTATGCTTTGTTAAAACCTTTCTTGTCAAAATATGCCTCAACATTTATTGTTAACTAAGTTTTGCGTAATGTTTAAGCAATATTATAACATTGATTGCTTTAATTGACTGTTTCCCTTTTTAGCAACAAAACGTATAAATTGACCCAAACACATATTTTTAGTAATATTAAATTTCTTGCATACCAATTTAAATCTTTGGAGCATAATGGTTGGAGGTTGTAGTAAGACGTAATAAGAATATCAAAAAATAAAGATGTTCTAATAAAGATGTTTTTCCAATAAATTTAAATCTTATTGTTTCAGGTTGAGATGTGTCTTCTTGGGCAAGCACTAGAACTAACAATTCGAGTCGTGAGACCTTCAAATGTCGACCAAGAAGACTTTGTAACGCATTACCCAGATCACATGATTGACACCTGGGACCAAATTGATCTAATAGCAGAAGACGACAGACATTATAACATTGTTGTCTTATGAGCTGCACGTTTGGGCAGGAGTTCATTTCTTCTTCTTTTAAGTTAAACATTGCAATGAAAACGGTGTTGGTGTAATGAGATTTCTTCACCACGGCAAGCACATATTGTATGAATATCATGTGAACAGTTTTGGGTTGGTGCTATATTGATGCACTTAAGCCAGTGCTTCTCAACCTTTTTTCGGGCAAATAAAAAAAAATTAAGCGTAAGTATGACGACTAAGCTTTGGCAACCCAATTGTTTTTCTTGTAAGCGAATAAAAATAGACATTAGCATAAAGAATTTCGATTTTTAATAATTATTCTAAGACATTATTTGTATTGCTTCCTTAATTTTCCAAATTGAGAAATCTTTCTCAGAACCAACCAATTAGTATAAACATGTCACTACTGCGGTCAGCGACCCAACCAAATCAAACAGCGACCCATAGGTTGAGAAGCACTGGCCTAAACTATGGTTTGGGATTCAATTTGGTAAAAACTAAGTCTTACTGTTGTGCCTAAATATATAGTCAAGTCACGAATCCAACCTTTTAATAATCACAATAACTGAAGTATGATGGCTATACAGCAGTCTTACCAGCCTGGTGTTTAGGTTGAAATTTTTCTATTCTATGCTATTACATCTTTACTATTTACAAGGCATGTCTTTATCTGTTACGGACTTGCTACTGCCAACAGTAAACTCCGCACTCGACAAGTCTTGTTTTACCAGAGTTTTACTCTGTCTCATCTATCAGTGTAAATTAGTTTCACAAAGCAAAGACTAAATTTTAATTTGAAATAAAAATGTTGAAGCATAAATCCATAGTTTTTTTTAATAAACTTATTTGCTTTTATTGTTTGCTGCCTAGTATTATTTGTGCAATTATTTATATATTTTGTTTGTTATATACAATTATTTTAACATATTAAACTCTGATCTTCTTGAATGTTTCTTAATTTCAATTATATACCAAAACTAAAAAACAAAACACATTTTGGCCGAACTTGTAAATGTACAACAAATAAACACACATTATCGTCGTTTTGTTTTAATATTCAGCACACAAAAGCAAATAAATGATGTTAGTCCTGACCGATGGTTGTTAGTGTCCGTTGCTATGGTCACCATTCAACTTTCCGTTGCTATGACAACCCTTGAAATAAATAAACATACAAAGTTATAGAAATTGTGATTTCCATAAAATGCTGTATATCTGTGGCTTTGAAGAGTTTTATTGTAGGATAAACTTAAAACATTTTAACTGCCGAGATCGTGCTTGAACTTTTATCTTGATTAAGCAACCTAAAGTGGCTCTTTTTTGTTCATTTGTTGTTTTTTAGCAGGTAGTGCTCATAATGCTGTTTAAAACCTCACTATTGTTCAATATACGATGTGGACTTTATATAATCACATGAACTTGCGTTGTGATAATATGAAAGATTATTCGTGAGTCGTGATTACATCTCAAGAATAGTTCGTGATGAGTTATATTTGTGAACGAATCGATCTCACGACACCATGTTAAGTTGTTTTATGAAAGCAATGACGTTAATAAAAATGATGAACTTTATATTAAAAAGGTTACAACATTTTAAGGGGACATTTTTTTATCGCTATAATAAACCAGCTGCATTTTTGCCGAGGATAAAATGTCTTTTTGCGAAATACTGTATAAATGTCTGTCCTATGATTTTATGCTTGAAAAACAACATTTGACTAAACTAAGCCAAACGAAAAACCCGCAAAAGGTTTATGATTGAACTTTTTTTAAACGTTCGGATAAAAACAAAGGTTTACAACTGAGCGCTCCTAGTGGCCACAACCTCGGCGCAACCCTCGCCGTTAGGTGTCGCGTCGGCGCAGTCGTCAAGCTCCAATACCTGCGTTCCGCGTCGCTGCTTCTCGTCGGTTGCCAGGCAACCGGACTCGGTGCTTGCGGTTTTCCTGAGTTTGCGATCTCCCCGACTCGTTGTCACGGAAGTGCCGCGCCGGCGTCTGCGCATGCGCGCCTCGTCGCAGATAAACGCGTCGACGACGGCGCGCCGGAAGTGACGATTTCGCGCGCTGTAAATGACGCAGTTCCAGAAGGAGTTGGACAGGAACAATCGGGCCGCGATGTACTCCGTTGACGTCACAATGTTCATCGCGAGGGGCGAGTAGGTCTCGGGGAAGGAGCGAGGCGAGATTTGCCTGCGGACAGACGCACAGAGCTATAGGGAGAGGGACAAACTTGTGGCAGATATGTGCGAATTGTTGCAGATATACCAATTCTCCCCGCAATATGACCAAGGTCGTGAGTTCGAACCTCACCAAAGGCTAGTTGTTTTTCTAGCCTGCCCTGCTTGCATCGCTGATCAACAGTTTCGTTGACTCTGCGATGGCTTCCAGTGTATCTATGATATTTAAGCCGTAATCATCGGTATCTTATTAAAACAGAATCACTTCTTAACCAATTGAATGATTTCGTTTTCCTAGATAAATCATTTAAAAATAATTCTATTTAAATAAGGTACCGGTGATTCTTTAGCAGCGAAATATATTTATCATGTAACTTCCAAACTGATTTTCGCTTTACTTCGTTTTAACTTAGCCAAATACAGTTTTTTTCAACTTAACTGATTTTTTGCGAGGCAAGAAGTCACGAACTTTGGTCACGATTTGGACCATGGCTAGAACTTACATTTGCAAAGCTGGCAGTAGCGCGAGCACAATCACAGAAGGCAGGATGGCAAGTGTGAAGGCTCCAACCATAATCGCTAGCGTCCTGGCAAGCTTCTTCTCAACATTAGCTTGGTTCGCTACACTCGAAGTTGAAACCGAAGCGTGACTCCATTTGCTTCGACGTTTAAGCTGAAAAAAATTAAAACAATTGAATTGAATCAAAAAAGGCATACATCAAGGGAAAAAACTAGTGAAAATTAAAATGCAGGATAAAAAAAAATATTATTTTAGGGCGTCCATGAAGGTCTAATTTAAATCTTTGTGTATAGGCTAATTTGAAAAAAATTGCAATTACTAACAAAAACTCATTAAACGTAGGATTTAAAAAAGACTAATTTTATACGATGTGTACGTATAGAAATAATAGACTATGTTGTGGAATCACAAGCGCATGTAAGCTACCGTTTTCGTAAGAGCGGAACCAATGGTTTCTGTGTAACAGTTTTGTTTATTGGATTTTCGTCGCCTTGTCCGCATTGGCTGTCATTAGATTACATCTCTGCTATTTGTACGCAGCAATAAGCAAATCTCCGATAACCTTACGCGGGGTCTATAATGGCTGGAGGTTGTGTAAGAAAAGTAAGAATATCAAAGCCCATACAGAAGAAGGAGCATTTTGAACGTTCGAATATCTCTATTTCTTTTTGTTGAAAATGTCTTACGCGGGTTGTGTTTTCTAGTTTCAAGAAATCGCAGTTAATAAAAAAACTTTTAAGCGCGTAATCCCGCATATGTTACCATCTTTACACTAAACGAGGTTTACCTAACTTGTAAAACAACACCAGTCGTGATATGCCTTCACTGATTCATAACGCCTTTGTAACGATCATAATGTGCATTATGACGTCACATGAATGAATCACTTTGCACGTTTTAAAGAATGCACATCATTTGCAATGCAAAATAAGCTGTTTTGCCAAGAAGCAATAAAATACAGGAACAAGCTTTTCTCTTGAAAATCAGCGGAAATCACCAAAGGACAGTACAGTGTCATCCGTGTAAGGCCAACAGCATTTTGGCAATTTAGCAATCAAGTTTTCCGCCTAAATTGTGCAGCTTTTTCACGATTGCAGTCGTTTTTTGCACACATTGTCCGTTTGAACTTGTTTGCCTTGGGGCCATTTGCAGTTAAACGAACACGTTTTTGAGATCGAACGGAATTTGCATTGTAAGCATCCGCGGCTTTGGCTTGGGTTTAAGCGTTTTAGCTTCACTGTCATTTTACCACCATTCAAATGTCATATCTTTAATGACTAAACATTTATACTTTTATTACATTTAAGTTTTCGCAGAACGAAATACATCTTTCGACGAAATTTTTATTATCATTAGGAAAGGGGTCATATCTATAAAGGTATATGCTAGTTAGGCGACATACAATAAACCAGAGCTTCTCAAATTGTGCGTCGTTTTATTATCCGAGGGCGTCGTATAATGATTGTTTCGTATCTAACACCATGGCTGCAATAAATACTAGCACATAATATTATGGCGTAGATATTCCTACTATATCTTAGTTTTCTTAGATAAACTTACCGTTGTGTGAACTGATCTTGCAAACTTGGAAAGTCGATTTTCTTTCGACTCCTTCTCTTTTGTAACACTTTCGTTCCTAAAAAAAATGTCAATAACAATCGTTAGTGTCTAGATGTGTCAGATAATATTGGATCGCTACCGATACCTGATGCCAAGTGGTATCGACACTTGGGTGGTATCAGTGCCCATCCGATAGCAAATTAATTGAAGTATTTTAGCCATATTTTGCGATCAAACGCAGCGATTTGTGCCTTGGAAAAATATAGTAAGATAATAAATAAATGTAACTAAATTTCTCAACGCTAAAACAAAACATCGGCTATCGGAGTTAAAAGGTTTTTGACATCCCTAGATGGTAAATCGCATATTTAGCAACACAATGTTAACCTATCCCACCAAACTACTATTAAAATTACAGACCAGTGGAAAGTACATATAATAAACAGGAATATATTATGTGAAACTTTATGCGGAAAAGTCAATTTAAGCTTTTCAGTTATGAGGTGATTTCCAACATTTTAAGATAAAATCCCACGGCATTTCCGTGTTTAAATTTTGAGGTTAGAAACCCTGTAAAGATTTAATCACCAAAGCCAAGCATCAAATATTAACACTTTCTAAATGCAAAGAGGGTCAGGAAAGTTAAAAAGAGGCTTAACATAAATAATGCAAACTTTCAAAAAACGTTCTTTCGGATAAATGCATAAAGGACCAGGTTAAAATCTCATTTATTATATTAAAGCCATTTTGTGCGAGTCGTGAAACAAATGTGCTACTCCATCATTAATTTATAAATTGAATGCGATGAATAACAACGGGTAAGCCCCTTTTTATAAATAAATAATTAATCAATCTAACGCCTGTTGGTGGCGAAAAAATGGGCCTTTTAGTTCGATAATATGAACGGCTACAATATGTTGGTGTTAGGGCAGCAGCCAAGATTAAATTATTAAAACAAAACGAGGAAGCTAATATTTTATGCGTTTCACGGGAATGGATAATCTACCATTCCGCTTTGGTATAAAGATTGAAAACAGTTGTTGTATATTTTAGACGCGAAATCCTGATAGTTGAGTTTGTTAAAAAAAATTAAAATATGATTTTCGGCGATCGAACGTGATATCGGCACACCGATTGAGGAGCACAGTTTTAACCTACGATTGTTCGATTATCGATACTACCACTTGGTATCGGATATCGGCCACGATACGTTATTATCGGACATATCTACTTGCAACAATCATTATTATAATGACGTCACAATCACCTCGTCTCCGCTTTGGCATTGTTGTTGTTTGGGGGACTCCCCGGGTTGGACGTCGCGGACAAACGGCTGGTCACGGTCTGGTGATTTGCCGATATGCTCCGTCGGTTCTTGGCGTCGGTGCACACCTGACGTAACATCACCGAGTTGATAACCCACACAGCTATCAGCGGAATACCCAGGGTTATGACGTACACGACTGTAGCAGCTGTACCAGTCGCTAGTACGAGACTGAGTGCTGAAATATCATACTGGTGGCTCGTGAAGACTGGGTAAGTGGCGCAAACCAGTCCAAAGAACCAAATGCACACGAACACGGCCGCTGAACGCTTAGTAGTGAGGTAGGCGCCTTGTCTGTAGCGAAATGGCTTGGTTATAGCGAGGTAGCGGTCCACACTAGCAGCTCCCATCGTGTATATTGACATGCTGAAGGAAAGCACCGTGAAAACGCCCATGAAGCTGAGGTAACCCTGGTGAAAGTAGTCAGTAGCCTTGGGTCTTTGTCCCTCAGCTCTGTAGGGAAGAGGGTCAATGTAGAGCACGTAGTTCTGGTAGACGCTGCCCGGAAGCACAAACATGCCCACCATCAGGTCCGCTACCGCCAAGGATATTTTGAAATAGCCGGGAATGTTGCGCATGACTGGTGTTCTGGCGGCAACGGCCAGCACGAGGACATTTGCAACGACGACGACAGCAGCGAGCAAAGAGTCGAAAACCATCACGAAAATGATGCCTGATTTACAAGGGGCCGGGAAACAGTTGTAAGAGGAAAGGGGATTTCCTCCGTACCTTTCCAGCGACGTCCCACAAGCAACTGGTTCACAGAACGGACGATAAGTTAAAAACCACTCGGTAAAGTTGGGGGTCGCGAACGGCGCCAAGTAGTCCGCAGTTTTGTTGACGTCATACACTAATGACGTCACGTTTTCAGGTATCGGGTAAAACGCGGCCAGCGATTCGAAGTAGGAGTCGATCTGCTGGCACTTAGCCTCGGCGAAGTCTTCTAGCGCGTCAATTACGGGTTGTGATAGGTTGGCGCCGTGCTGCGTTGCCACGGCAACCGTGCTGACGTTGTTGCGCGCCATCCACCAATCAACGATCGCCTGTGGGTCACGTGACTTGCTGGCGGGACAGGCCAGGTGGTAGAGACGAGGATGGCAAAATCTAAAAGGGTTAAGTTAAGTTAGTTTGAACTTTGCGTCCTTAAATCACCATTTTAATTGCTTGACCAAGGTAAAATATTTATTTTAATTTTGTTTACGTCAAAAGACTATTTACTTCGTGTTTCGTGATTACTATGAAAAATAATGCGCGAAATCTAGTGGTTTTCCTAGTTTTATTGGCTTAACACTTATTTTTGATGCCAAGGACTTGGATTGCCTTTGGTAAATACTTGATCTTAAAATAAATTAACTTGGAAGTTTCTTTTTTTTCCCCTTTTTTTATGTTAATGAAAAATTGTACTTGAACGAACTTAAAAATGACCCGACTTAAATTTACTTCAAAGTAATTCTAAAAATGACTTAACTCATGCCTAAGTAATTTTAAATTGTCTAGCTTTAGACTTAAGCTAATACAAACTGGCTTGACTAGGACTTGAGTCACTTTTAAATTAACGACTTGGCTTTAGAGTAAGGTTGATTAAAACTGGCTCGTACGAACTTAAAATAACTCTGAGGCACTCACCTTAGGTATGCTGTGTTGTAGTAATGTGTGAATGCGTAAACACGTTTCTCACATGCCTCTGCGAACCAAGGCTTGCCCTCAGTAAGACTACAAAGCTTCAATCGCATCAAGTAAGTGAGAAATGAACCTCTTCCGGCCCAAAACTTCGGTTTTTCGGCGCAAAAATCAAGGTTTACTGTCGCGCTTGTCGTCGGAGGAGCGCTGTGTTCCGCTGATCCGTTTTTTCGTTCCACCAGGTCGACGAGTTGACAATGAGCGTGTGTGACGTAACAAAGCAGTAGAGCGAAAGCGATTAAATTAGTTTTAGGAAGCATGATTCTATGTAAATTATCCTGCAAAAATAAGAGTTGTTTACAAATTTGAATTGAATCAATGCGTAAACTGGTTGTTGCAGACAGGGTTGAGATTTTACACAAGTGTAACTGCAAAACAAACGAATTTAAAGCACGTAAATATGGTAAAAACTTCTACGCACTTAATATTTCGGTCGATATTATAATCAATTTTGTCAAGTTTGCAGTAGGTTAGCGATGACATATTGTGAAGCAAACTGAATGTGCATCACGGTCTTAAGTGCACTATTCACACATCCGTAATGCAGCTTGATAATGAATTTCAAAGCCAAAGAGGTCAGGTAGATCGACATTATTTTATCATCATTTCTTAATGTGACTGAAATATTTCTAACCTTACTTATAAAAAGTGGAACGCAATTATACAATATACAAGCTTGCCTTGTAAATAAAAATCCGGCAATCCCTATAAAGAAAAGCAATACGTCTCTAGCGTAAAAACTTTTATCAATTTTTTTTAATAAAATTTTTTTATATTAAAAAAAAATCATTTTAACAATCATCCCGATGGACTTAATTTTCCTATGCTATGTTAAACCACAAAATACGAGGACGACAAAAAGAAGCACCACGCATATAACTGTAATCCGTCATGTCTAAGGTCGCACTGCCAATTGATGATTGCAATTGGGCATGAACGGATTATCTTCAACGCTTTTATTAGTTTGTAAGATCTTGATAAATAAATTATAAGTCTAACAACTTGCTGTACCGTCAACTATTGTTGAACAAACCGTCACATCGGCTGTACATTGATATTACCGCGTTTACGTAGATTCTCAAAATATAGTCGGGAGAATGGCGTTTCCTAAGCTTTTTGTTTTCCCATGCCCATTATGACGCAATACACGACGTACACAACAGTGAAGTCAATTATGCCAGCGCTTCTTAAACTTTTTTAGTTTTGTTCACCCCTAGCATCTATCTCCAGATTTCATTCACCCTTATGTCATGATATGATAAAACTATCTCGTCTATATATAACAGCACAAAATGATTTAGCCCAACAACATAAGTTTTACCATTGTAAATCTACAATTTCTCGAATATAAAGCTACAAAAGCACAAAACATATACATTCAGTGCAAACCAACTTCACTATTACAATAAGCAAAAAAAACACCAAAAACAATAATTCAGTAGTCGATTTACTGCAGAGCTATCATCCATTTCTCACGGTTCACCCTTATTCACCCTTTTTGGTTGGTTCAGCCCTGCAAAAGTTTTATTCACCCTGGGGTGAACCATTCACCTGATTAAGAAACACGGAATTATGCAGTAATTGTTTTCAATTGTAAAAGTTTATATTGATACAGAATAGCTTTTTCTATATTTCGCATCCCATAGTGACGTAATGCTACGCGATAGACAATAAATTGTAAAACCACCTTTGCAATAAAAAAATAAATATCGACCATTAATTTGTGTATGGTTTAATATGCATTCTACGCCTAACTCGAACCTCCAGCCATTATCTTAAGATTTATTCGAAACATTCACAAAATGCTTCCTACTTCTGTATGGCATTTGAAATTCATTCTACACCTCCTCGCTACCCTCCAGCCAACATGCTCGAAATCAATGTGTTTCCACAAATTTAATTTAAATAACACGGCACATTTTCAATCAACAAAAAAAAGATTTGTTTTTGCTCAACTGTAGAAATGACGCACAACGCTTTATATATTTGAGAAAATTCCCTCAGCCGCAGAGTTGCTTTTCTTTCTCTCCAAATTTAAGCGATGACTTGAAATTAAACCGCAGCTTCACGCTTCGTATAAATCGGTGGCATTACGTCGCAACTTGTGCTCGCCAAATTACCACACGCTTCAGAGATTCAGTCGAGATAATTACCATCCCGTTTTGTATCAAGCCAAGCGTATTAAAGCCTAAATGTCGTACGCTTATGACCCGTGATAAACAGTTTTGACCCGTGATAAAAATAGGGTAAAATTAGCGGATTTACATAAAACGGATGCGATGATTCAAATGCCATTGGCGTCCCATTGGCAGCGGATTAAAGGCGGAATTGTTTATCTTAATTTTCGAGTGCTCGTGCATTTAATAATACGACCAGACGTTTTATGGATCCTTTAATCTTGAAGTTTATTTTTTACATTGTTCTCTGCGATTAAGTCACGGACACTTGACGAAATTTGTGTACAAATATGATGAATGTATGTTTGAAACCCTTTCGTGCATAGAAAAACAATTAATTTTGTTTAGATTAAAAACTTTAATATTAATACGGCTACACATGGTAATAATTATTGGCGCAGAATTATGCAAAGCGATTTTTTAACCCCTTTTTATCATTTTATTTAAATGTTACCAAAAAAAGTCCGTAATATCCATATCCTGGGATTTTTTTAAAAGCATAGCCTGTTTATTAGAAGTACCAATATCCATACAACATAGGGACAAACTTGTCAATTTTTTTCAAAACATGACCGTTATTTTTTACAAAAGAGTTAAAACCATTATTTAAATTCGTTTCAAACAAGCACATATATTGGCTTCCTTGTTGCTATTTTATAGTTATTTGGGCACCAATGTATCCTGTCGGGAAAGAGCAATACAAAAAAGACGCTTTAAAAAAGTGGATCGCCCTTCAAAGAAAAGAACATCGCGTTTGAAGCTCCAGCACTCATTAATTATGGATATTGGCAATTGAAGCTCTAACGCAACTTGGTTCAGTTTATCCAGCTTGTCCATGTTTTGCTCTAATCCGCTCTGAGTTCCAAGGTAGAGACACTTAAGGTCAAGTTGTCTCGCCTATAATAACTTAAGTCGTCGGTTTGCCGACATGCTTCAAAGCTACAATCACGCTATTCGGAAAACCCGTACTTTACAAGCCTGTTGTTTACCCAAGAAGGTTTTGTGAAAGAATAACTGTGTGCTTTGGAGTTCAAATGTTCTAACAAATTGCTATTTTTGGAAAAGAACATGATTTCCCATTTTGCATTTCCTTTTATGGAGATATTCAGGCAAGGCGAACACAATTTATACTTAGACTTATATAAATAATCAGCAGAAAAAAACAAAAAAAGTTTACTGACTACACCAGTGTTTCGCGATTATTAATTACTAATATAACAGAGAAACTTTGGTGACCAAATTCTCTTTTCTGGACTTTTTGTAATTGAACAAAACAATAAAAAGTTTTCACAAATTTAACAATTTGTTTCATAAATCTAAACAAGTGAACTACTGCAGTCGGCGACCCAACAAATCAAACGGTCGCACAATTTTGGTACGCGACCCATAAAACTGGAATATACGCTTTTGCTAAACAAAGGGTTTTAAACATTTCCTAAAAAATGCAAAAATTTCAGCGCATTTTCGGAAACCTGCGGTTTAAATTTCAGACCGCTACAAATTTATATAATTGACATCAAATTGTCGACTTTCAGCTATAATGGCAACGAATGACAACCTTAAAAAATCCAAAAATATTTGAAACTAAATATTTATGAAGGAGTATAAATATTTAACAATCGATGAAATTACGGGGAATTTCGACGTCGGACAGCTTAAATTTAATCTTCAAATTCGGAAAATAGGCTACCTGACCTCCTGACCTATGTCGTACAAATTTGACCCGCGAATAAGAACTACCTAAATATCAAAACAGCTGTTATCAACCAGTGGGCCATGAGAACATTGAGTGGGCCACAGAACAATTTAAAAAGCTAGATTTATTGAAGAATTTAGTTTTATTTATGTCACTACACTTAATTTTACAGGAATAATGGCTTGGGAAGGAATGTAAATTTATTGTTTAGCCTCTAGTATCTCACTAATGCACGGTTAATGAAATAATCTGTTTTGAAACATGTTCTGCTGTTTTTGTTCTGAATCTGAACCTATCATATTGTGGTTTTCTTTTTCATAAACATTTATTGGGCCGCAGAATTTTTATGCAACGAAAATGGGCCACGAAAAAAAAAGGTTGAGAACCACTGATCTTTAGACAGCTGACTGAAAATTATTTTACCGCCAACAATCCTGAACTTGAGTCTTGTTTCGGCGCGATAAACTGTAAAAACTTCCACGGACAGAAAAACGCATAAAGTTGGTTTGGCAAAGTTTGGAACTAACCTTACGACATCACACACAAAAATTTCTTAAAACATTTAGAAAAAAAACTTTTCTTTTGTTTATCAAAATACAAAACCCCGCTGAAGGATTTTAACACTTTATACTGTGGCCAAGCATTTATGGTGTAACTTAATAGTAAAGCTTGCTTTGGCGGTCAATGTTTTCTCTAAATTTAGAGTGAATCATGCTTCGTTGATGTCTTTTTACAGCACTTAAAATATAATTTTAGTTTAAGTGCGCGTATACAACTTATACTTCCTTCATTTCTAAATATACAACACCAAATTTTATCAGACGGGGATGATTATACAACAAGACGGAGAATAGGGGGTACAATAAATCATATTAACGCTACGGCGAAACAAAATTAGCCAACAAAATATTTCCTTTAATCAATAAACTCGATTATATTCGTTAGTCATAAAATTAAGCCTGAATAATTTCGATTTTCTGTATATAAACGGGTTGCAAATCAACGATTAAATATCTCCCCGTAAATCCCCAAATGTCAACAGAGTGCCGATTTAAGCCGGACATTTCAGCTTTCCTATTAATAGCAAGCGGACGCTGTAAAACTATCGAAGACATGTAATCGTGACTTAACGGGATTCGATTCACGCCTAAGACGGACAATAAACACTGGAGCTTAAAAAAACTTTTACAAATGGCCGTAAATGTACAAAAACGTTCGCCTTGTGTACATCTTGGCTTGTGATTAAGGATATTCGATCATTGTAGTTTTAATCCGATATCGATTCCCGATACTTTTATCAGAAATTATCGCGATCCGATACCAAATGACGTCATTACTATACTCAAATAAGCAAAATAGATGAAATTAAAACATTAAAAAGGTAATTTTTTCCAGGTTACTAGGCAAAAATTTGCTTTTACGTTAAAGTTTTAGAAACCTTTTTTTTGTAACGTACTATTGTTTTAAAATTTACTTTTTTCAGCTCGAATATCTGTTTTGGATCCCAAATCTTGGCTGCAATTCATATATCAATTTTGTACAGGTTTTTAAGGAAATCTTTAGATAAAACGCACACCCTTCTTTAGATAGACACGGTATTTACTGACTGCATTGCTGCATATTGATGCTATTGTCAATTTATCCACCCTTTTTGTCGTCGAGACACCCTGTTCAGCTTTCGACAACCTATGCCCCCCCTACAATTTTGGTGAAATCAGATTACAATCACATGCAATTCAGCAAAATGTTCACATTTCTAGACAATTGTAATTTAAATTTTGATAACACGAAGCACCCATTCACGAATATAAACTTTAAATGCAAGAAATAGGCAGCTAAAATAACCTAGTTTATTTTGTTGTCGAAACGTCGGTACATTTAATAAAATACATTGTCGAAAGAACAATTTTACAATAAAACCTTTCCAAATAACCAAATAACACTTCCCTAATAAATATAATGTTGCCACCAGCAGGCAATGTATCTGTTGTGGAACTATTCTTCCAGACAATGTTTTATTAAATGTACCGACGTTTCGATGACCCAGTATATAGACGAACTCATTTCTCATTTCCAGTATAGGTTATAGAAACGTCGGTACATTTAATAAAATATTATTGACGGAAGAACAATTTTACAATAAAACTTCTCCAAATAAGCATTTCTCCTATTTTAAAGAAATTTCTCTTCTGTTGCAAACTTTAAAATATCCGCTTACAACTAACAATCCACCTCCACGCACGCATGCGATTTAAGGCCGCGTAAAGACGCACGAACGCTGCATATCGCGCTGTTCGTGACGGAACAAGCGCGCCGCGTTCTCCTGTGTGACGTCACAATCACTTTAAAACGCGAGATGCGAATCTCACGCCGCGCGTTTTCCCGGTCTATTTTTGCGCCTTGTACGCCTTCGGGTCGGCAAACGTGCTCGGCCGGAAAACGAGGCCTCATTCGCCGACAAACTCGTGGGGTTACTCACTGGCGCCGAGAAAAGCAGCAAAAAATTAACCTAATGTTCACACAGAAAAAATTTTATTGTTACCAAAAGAATTAAATCTAACATTAACCGAGTTTGGCGGCCTGGGGTCATTAAAAGTAATTTTTTTTGAAAAAATTAAAAAACAATTATTTTAAATAAATAATTAACCTATTTTCAATACTGAAAAAATGATTACTTTTACCGCAAAAACTAAAAAGTTAAATGAAACATTATGTTAATTTGGCAGCTCGGGTATATCATAAGTACATTTCTTAGCGAAAAAACAAAAAAGTTACAAATTTTTGAAATGAAAAAAACGTAACACTTTTTGTAAAGATATAAATAAGGCATTTTAAGTTGATTTAAATAATGTTGGAAACAAACAAAAATAGGCTTTGTTTTTCGAATCAAGTCTTTAGCATTTTGATTAAACCAAGGTTCATGGACACCTAACAAACCGAAAAGAATCCTAAATTGCATTTGCTGGTGAAAAACGTTATTTCAAGCACGCAATTGACTTAAAAAACCACACAATTTACCTTGTCTAATACGAAAATTCGTATCACCCGCAGAAAGCTATTTTTTTGAAAAGTTGCAACATGATGCAACAAAGTTACTCGATTTGACGCATCTGATAGACCTACGGCTTTCTATACTCCGTCTGACCTTTTTAGTGGCACATCGCCAGAAATAATTGTTAGTCGATCAACAAATTGCCAGTCGATGGATGATACAAGGACTGACATGAAAATAACAGGAAACAGTGACGTAAAGTCGGCTACAACGTTTAATTGTTCTCACATCAAGCCCCTGCAACCACTATTGTTGCTACACCTGCAGCACATTGTTATTACCTGTGCTTTCCTACATTTTTTTAGTTCGCGACCAATTTCCATTGCCATTTGCGACCCACAATAAGATGTTAATGTATTAGAAAAGTTAAATGTATCTACATGCAATTTACTATTAATGCAAAACTAGAGCAACAATGCGCCAATCAAATAGATGACTATAACATTTAGGAAAGCCACTGGAATTTACTTGTTAGTTAGCAGTACAAAGCATTTACACTTTTTGCCAAATTGACTAAACTTATGCCTTAACTTTTAGAATATACAGTACATTTCACATAAAAAATTTACAGACTTTTTTAGTTTGACAACTGAAACTTGTATTATTGCTGTTTGATTACATACTAAAAACTTCTCAGACTATTCTAAACTCAACATACTCATAGCATACCATTTTTCTAAATATAGAGTTACTCTCAACAAACGTAGGTATTTCAACAGTTAAGGCTGGTTCACACTAGACGCGTTAACGTCTAGCGTTGGCGTCTGGCGTCTAACGGCTAACGTCGTCCAGTTCACACATAACGCGTTGCCAGCGTTAACGGCAAATTTCCTCGATTCTAACCGAAAGCGTCAATGTTGAAATATTTCAACTTTTCCGCAACCGAAAGCGTTTTCAAAAACGCTTTACGTTAACGCTAGACGCGTCTAGTGTGAACCAGCCTTAATACATAATATGTATAAACCTCAACCAGAAACAAAACGGCCTGACTTAAAGCTTAAGCTGTTTGCTAATGCTAATGTTTAAGTCAGTTTCGATAATTTTCCGCGCATTAAGGCTTTGTTTGTTTTGGCATAAACTCATAAATTGACAGACAGTTGGGCGATAATTAAATTTTAATGATCATCAAAAACGCAGGCCTGCCAGTTAAATTCTTAGACAATTTGTTCAACTAACCTTGACATTAAATGACTCATATTGTGCGGAAAGAAGTTTTTTTTTTCAAATATGCTTCATTTTTGAGCTAACCTATTTCAACATTTCTACAATTTATTCAGCTGACCTTGACATTAAATCACTGTAAAAATCCAGATATTGAAGTTAGTGCAAAAACTTATTTTGAGCTTCAATATTGACAATCCTACTTCTTTAACCATTATGCTGCCTGAACATTGTTTTTTAACAAAGGAACAATTAATATGTTCGAGAAAACACAAACGGCCTAATTCAATATTTAACACTTGCCTGGCCTGCAAGACTAACTTCTCAAAACGGATTTTCCAAATTTACTAAAAACACTTTGGTACATTTGTTAGTTGACTGCCTCAAAATTACTTTTTGTAAATAAGCTACGAAGCATTTACGAGCTAAATAGGTTTAGTTTCATACTTAGGGCTTAGCTGGTAGCCGAATTTGTCAAATTAAAATCTATAAATTAGGAACACCGTTTAGACAGGTGTTTTAACCTGACACACGTTAGTTAGTGTTACAAATAAAATTAAAGTCTCTCCACGATGCTACCAGACTTACATTGTATTTTAAAGTTAAACTTTTACACAAGCGTGTGGTTCATCAGGTCAGAGTTAAAAGAAAATAATTTTAATAATTTTATCTTGAGCCATGCTTAAAAGACTTTCATAACTTCTGTCCATACGCAGACATCTTTAGGCAACAATTTGTGAAAAAGCCACTTTGCGAGGCGCCGCCCTTCGCGCCAATCAGCGCCGTCGTACCGTTTGACTGACAGCTGCAATAAACAAGCTCAAAAGTCCAACCTACAATGAAAAAACAGAGGTTTCTTTGGTTTGTGTGTGGGGAAATACCGACTACGTGACAATACTAGCTTTAAACTTGGCCAAACGTTAAACTAATGTGAAGTGTTGCTCGCTTTGTGTGTTGTGATGCCTAGGACCGGATAAACGTCTTTGCACGCAAGCCTCTTGCTATTGGCAAGCTTTCAAAATTACTAAGAGGCTGAAACGAAATGACTGTATTCTGGAAAGTTACTGTCTTATACTGTTTGTCTCAAATCACAACGAAAATATGGCTTTAATATTTATATAATCCAAGATTTTGGTTTTTATATGTCGTGACGGCTCAAAGTAACGTCATAACGTGACGTCACAAATTTACGTCATAAGGTGACGTCAAAAAGTAACCATAACAACACCACACAGTTCGTTCGTTTTTTTGTTTCTTTTAAAACAAAAGCTTTAATATAAAGATGTTTTCGGTTCGCGCAAAACGAAAAAGCGCCTTTATTTTGTTAAAATCTTCATTTTCGATGATGTGATGAGACGCACGACGCCTTTGGGCTGAAACCAATTTTACAAAATAAGCGTGAACATACTGAAACATAACACACATAAGCGTGGGGCGTAAAAAATTGTTGCGTTATACGCAAAAAAACACCAGATTATAGCTTTATGTGGCGCAGCTAACACTCAAATGGCTAAATAAACAGTGGAAGGCGCATTTAAAGTCGCTTCGACCTCAAAAGTAAAAAAAACGCGATAAACAAGTTCTGACTTGCTCGTACAGCAAGGTACTGTACGCTGCTTGTTTTAGCTGTGATTCCAACTTACAACGTTCTGTAATCAGCCTTTTTCAGCCGCTACATGATTACATTTTAGCACGCATAATTATGGTTCTTAACGAATAAATTTGATCGCTTTTCTTTCCAATAACTTCCAAAGTCGTGACTGCTCTTTTATTGCGTCACAATATTCAGCGGGAATTATGACAGGTAATTTTGACGAGAGGGCTTGGTAATTACAGATCCGTAGTATCAGGGCTCGACTTAAGCCTAATCGGGGCAATTTGGTGCAGTTCGTGACCCAGATATTAATAATTTACCGACTTAATTTGCGTAGCTTTGCGAAACCGCAGGAAAACGATATGAATTACACTTCTTGGCAATTCATATATTGGGTCATGTCCAAATATACTAGAGTTCAATATGCTCGCTAAATTTAAAAACTTGATAATCCGAAGCTATATATAAACTAACCTTTAAATTATTCCAAGACTAGAGGCTCATAATATGTAATTCTTTTGCCGTGAGTCAAGTGTAATTTAGGCATTTTAACAAGAACTACCAACGACCTGACTCTAAAATATGGACAAATTAGCAACTCTAAAAACAATATTAAGGACAATAAAATTTAACATGGCAAAGCAATAAAATGGTTTCTTATTTTAACTGATGGCACAAATCACATTAAATACCATGATATTTTGTCAGGGATAACGTAAGAAATGCTTTTTTCTTAGATTCTTCATCGTCAAAAAAATAAAGTTTTTCAAAAGACGACGAAAATAGAACCCCAACTAGTTTTTCTCGTTGGTTACAAAAAATTAAAGTTCAGAAACCACTATAGTTTAGCAACTAACGTGTTTTAACACAACGGAAGAAGCAAAAAGGGATTAACTACTGCTTTATACAAGAAGTACAGTAGCTACAAGGAAACCCTTATAAATCTGATATCAGGAAAAAAAATACAAACATTTGTGAATATTGATTGAAATATTAAAATGCAACAAACGATCAAAAAACCCAGTGAGTATATTTACTTCTAACATATCTAGCACATTTGGAAAACTTATATAGCTCTTATTATAGCTCATTTGGAAGTATTTCCTTAAATGGCAACTGCTTTTCTGTACTATCAAGAATATGCCATATCATGCCTTACGTAATACGCAAATTGTTGCGGCTTAAGCTAGGGTTAAGGTTAAACGTTAAACACATCATGAGTACAGGAATTACTCGGATAATTCGCCTGATGAGAAGCTAGCCTAAACGATACATCTGTTTCCTGTTAAAACACATTAATTTCCATTCATACCAGGTCGCTAAATTACTGAATCGTAGCGATCACTGCGATATACGAATGAACTAAATCAACCTTTAAAAAAAGACATTATATCTTTGTAAAATTAATTTACGAAAAATACTTTGTGAGCAACATTTTTTTTACTACTTTCGGGGCATATGATTTGTTTTAGAAAACTGTTTATCGAAGCATCAAAACGCCGAAGTTTCAATGATTTTAAAATAAATTGAAAACAGAACAGCTTAAAAAAATCCTGAATATTAAAAATCGGCAAGAAAAACTAGGGGAGAATACCCCTTAAGCCCACCCCCATTTACGGACCCCAAAAACACTTAGTTTCTTGACTTACTTCTAAAGCAATGTAAACCCACTGTTTTCCTGACTTTTATTTAACTAAACACTTAACGCTAAGTCAAGTCATTGACTCAAGTCATTACAACACAGACTAAAGCATGGTCTGCATAGGATAACCACGGAAACAAATATTCATGCAACACAGAAATTCAACAACGTCGTTCAAACATATATTTTTATATCGTGCATATAAACATAAGGGGATTTAAAAGTTTCGTCTTCGTTTTTCTCGTAATTCGGAAATTAGAATACCTTCTTCGTCGAAATAAAACAGAGTTAGGAATAAGGCCGAAATAGAAGTAATACCTAATAGTCGAATAAGGTCTCGACCGTAAAAAGATTTAAACCTGGTAAAATAATAAACAAACAGGCAGAATAAAATCTACCATAATAACAACATTTTACCTTCCATAGCTACATCACCAACTCCCCTCATAATTCCAACCCTAACCCAAATTCTAACCCCTAACAAGCGCAAAACAGTGTTGCAATTCGAGTTTAGACTTCTTGATTAAGTCTGTTTTAATATAAATGTACATCGAAAGAGTAAACCATTAACTCCGGCAAAAAAGTAAACTGACTTTCAGACAATAGCCGCTTAAGATCGAATTCGAACCATATAATTATTGTCTGCCGTGTCTCATTGACAAGTTTATATCTGACGCAGCGTGACGCATAACATTGCAAAATAAACTTAAAAAATCCTGTATACGTAAAATGAACATTCAATTCAAGTATAAGCCCACGTTGTTGTAAACGTTTCAACTGAGACCTGTTTTCAACATGTAACCTTTTAAGTCCAAAAATATAAAATATTTCTCGTTCGAACTGAATAGTGACGTAAAGTTCACTTTAAATTTCGCCAGACTTTCTGATAAATTTGTCAGACTTCTCTTGTAAACAAGTCATTTTTAAAGTAACTGGCGTTCAAGCCGAGTCTTTTGCTAAAATAACAAGTCAAGTCCCAGCCAGGACAATTTTAACAATCAAAATAAGTCAACTTGTCTGATTATGAGAAATAACTTGAAAATAACAAAAACGCAGCTAGCAAATTGTTTTACGTGCAACAATGGAAATAAATAACCAAATTTTATTGACAAATATGTATTGAAAACAATTTATACCCAAGTTATTTGACACAATGAGTTAAGTGCACTTAAGTCAAGTCATTGACTTAAACCATTAGCCTACAACACTGCTAGACGTTTTAAAATTGCAACCGCACTACAATCTTACCCTGCACACAGCAACTATATACAAGCCGGTAGGACGTCGTATGCAGCTATAGACCCTCTCATCTCTGTTCACCTTGCCTTTGCACATTCCACAGGATGGTTAAGTCGACAAATCGTGTGCCATCAAACAGCATTCGTGCGACTTAAGCATTATAGCCTCCGGTCAATTCATGGCCAGCTCATACATCCAAGTCTGCGCGGTTTGGGCCTTTTAAATACGGCCACTGGCACCATTTTTTCGGTACAGTTCGGTTTTTAGCCTTGTTTTCCCTTGTTTTTTTAGTTTCGGTTTGGGGCACTATAACGGCCGTTGGCACCGTTTTAGACATTTCTTTTAAAAGTAAATCTTAACAAACAGTTTTTTAACTTATTTTTAGCACTTTCTGAAAAAAAGTGGTCTATTTGTAGCCCATTTTTTTCTATTTCAATGCAAGGTTTCTTAATGACTTACATCATTAGGCTATATTCTGACTTTATTCTGTGGTAAAAGGCATTTCAAAACCGAGGCTATATGTCGGGCTGCACATTATATGCGTGGAAAGGTAGATGAATTTATTTCATTATAATTTTTCTAAATTTTTTAAATAGAAATTTAAATTGTTTTTTAGTGATTTATAACTTTATTAAAAGTTTTAAAAAGCTTGAAAAGCGCACCGCTTCGAATAAAAATCATCATCTGCCAGCAAGGTTTTAAAACTTACTATTTAAAATATAGCTTTTATAAAAGTTTTACTTCTCGTATTTCTTTCGCATTTAAAAAGCAAACGACTACTTATCTAGCGGCCATGAAAATTGGCCAAGACTTTCCGCTGGTCTATGTATCCTGTGTATAGGTTGAGCGGATGCGACTGGCTGTGAGACTTCCACGAAACATAATTGGTCGTCTGCTCAGCGACAAGATTAATAAGGCGCTGTACTGTGTTGATGCTGGTTCAAGGCAAACTTCGCCTCATTAATACCTGGTAATGCGAGGATGAACGTCCCTGATCCGATCGGTGACTTCGACTGAGCTGGATCGTGGTCAGTTATTCTGCGAAATGATGTTGTTCTACCGTCGGCTGCTGCAGACATTGCAGCAGATATTTGGCCTTGGGCATTTGTTGAGACGTGAAACTTAAACTGAAAATAATTTCTGTTCTGGAAAAACGTTAAAAGCAGTAAACTATACAACACAATATACAAACTCATCTCGTCTGAAAGTGAGTTTCAAAGTTAAAACAGACAACATTTGTTATGATATATAAGGCCTACTAATTGTGTATACCCCTAAATTTCTTAGCAATACGAAAGTACGTAGAGCTCTAGACTCTTGGACGTTCTACTTACATTTCCACATTTATTTTGAGACTAAATTTCCATTCTTTATTTAGGAATAACCTTTGGGTATTTCTAAAATAGGGAAATTGAGGAACCGGTAGTATAAACTTCCAGGTAATATATTCAAAAGAAGTTGTGCGAACCTTTAAAACCCCGCGAAATTTCGTTTAAGAACCACAAGTATTGGTTTTTAAGTTGACTGAGGGTTAAGTTTTTAGCTTGAAGTAATTAAGCAAAGAAAATGCTTTGTTTGTTGCTTTTATTTTTTTTTTGAAGATACAACTACACTTTTACAGCAAATATATATTTAGAAATTTTGAGTAGGCTTTAACGGTTCAATATTCCCAGTCTGTTAAATAGTTTTTTTGCTCAATACACAAAAATAAACTGAATTACCACATAAATTAACTGAATGTTACAATTTTTTGGATACCAGTACCTGACACAAGTTTAAAGATTTTTAAGATCGGTGTTTAGGATTGACTTTTTAAGATCGGTGTTTAGGATTGATCTTTTCTTTATTACAAATTTGTTTTAGTTAGAAAATACATCTATAATAGTTTTAACGAATAGTTTTAATTTTTATTATATAGTTTGTTTCAACAAACATCATTTATTTGTAATAGTCCCTTTTTGTTTTTAAATAGTTTCCGATTGTGGCGCTAAAAGCAATTAAATTTATATGGGTTACAGATTTTAGTATTAATATTTATTTCTGCTACATGCTGAAACTTTTACCAAAAGTTGTACAATATATATTTAACTAGACAAATTTAGATAATATATCCGTGAATACTACTTGTATTATAAGAGCAAAAGATTAAATATAAATAATTGTTAATCATCCAACATTTTGGAAGAGAGGTTTTAGCTCCATGGCGCTCAAGGTGATAGGTGGCGCTGTTTTGTTTGTTTAACTTAAAAAAGTTGGCATTGAAGAAGCTCTGTGGAAATTTTTGTTATTCTGCATTTAAGTTTTGTTTTTCGCCCAGATTTTTCTGTTTGTGCCGAAATAACCGTTTAACTTTACTGGCAGTTGCGCAACCTAGTTCCACGTGTAGATAAAACCAATAGAAATGTATCAAATGAATTACTGATCTATATTTTTGTTACTAAGTTATGCTTAACTTCTGACGGCTGGCGCCATTATTTTACAATCTTATAGCGTGCGTTCTTATCAAGTTATTATTAAGATGTAGCAAAACCCAGTGTCTATATGCGTTTGTTTATATTTTGTTGCACACTTACATTTCACAAATGTACATAGGTTTAAGAATGTTTATACCTTATTTAAAGGCCAATTGGAAAACGACCTTTTGAAGTAAATTAATAATCTAAGAAAGCTATTATAATACTGACTTAAGTTTTTTTATATTTCAAGCACAATACATGTAAAAACCTAATTTTTCTTTAAATTGATTTGAATTTGAGACAAAAATAACAGGATAAACTGCCAATTTATTTTTTTGCTTAAACTATTGTTTATGGTAAACATTAGAAGACTCACAAATAATTATTACGCTAAACTATTAAAAAACCTTTTTTACAATAAAATAAAACTTATTGGCCGATTAGGTATTCTTTAACCACCTAAACTATTCAGTGACATTTTAGAGAATGATTTTTTTTAAGGTTTCAAAGACTTAGATAAAGTTTTATATTGTTGTAAAAACTGTCAATCACTTTTATTTTCTTTCTTTTAGGTGTTTTAGTTGGTAGCACTTGTATTTTTGAATGTGTTAAAATGCATTGATTTACAAACTGTTGGGTGAAGATCCAAGTTTAAATACGAACAGAATGGCTCATGCTCCATTACAATGTTACGACATCGACTATACTGGCGGTTTAATGGAGGTAAAGTAATATGTGTAGATGATCTATTTTGTTACTAAGAAATATGTATTAGGCATCTTAGGAATGCTTGAGCTTTAAAATGACTTTAAAGCAATTAAAAAAAAACATAAGAGCCCAAACATTGTGTTGGTTTTATCAAAGGTTCTGACATATTGAAATTCTAATTTTAAATGCAAATGAAATGATTTTAACTATATTAAAATTTATATTCTTGGTATTGCGCTGGTCTAGAATCCTACCACAACGCACAATATTTGGGTTAGGGTGCGGGTTAGCGTTTTGGGCTAGGGTGGGTCAAGTATTATTATTAAATAATGAATATAAGAATATATGACCCACCCACACCTAAACGCTAACTCGCACCCTAACCCAAATATTGTGCGTTGATTTAATAATTGTGGTAGGATTCTAGACCAGCGCCGATATTTTACAGTAAATATTGCAACAATCTTTTTTTTAATCCAAGGAGTCATTCATTAAGTATTTGAGTTCAAACTAACACTTTTGTAACGGTAATTTTTTTTTTGAAACCAGTATGATTTGATTTGTTGTGGTTGTTTGAATATTAAAAATCCCAATCAAATTTTTCCAGAAAATCCAGGAACTGATTGCTCCCCCGTTCAGCGAGGAAGGTGCAAAAGAAGAACGGAAACGTAAAGCAGCCGAGCGTGAAATGTGGCGACGTCGGTGCAACCACGAAACTTGTGACGCTTGTGGCGAGGGAGGAGATCTTTTGTGCTGCGATTGTTGTCCGGCTGCATTCCACCTGCAATGCTGGTAAGCGCTTTAACTTTTTTAATTATATACAACCCCTTGCAATGTTAGTTGTTTTGCATGTGTGCTGTATTAACGAATAATATGTCTTTTAAATTGATTTAAAGAATTTTTTAGAAAAAAAGAAAAAATTTAAGAGGGTATTTTAGGCCTACTTCATGTTGTATGTACATTAAAAACCTAGTTATTCAAGCTTCTTTAGTGTATAGTGTGAGCTGATTTATTCACTTGTTATCTTTTAAAAAAATTAAGCAAACTGATTTCATAAATTCATTATTTTTTTGTGTATTTTTTTAAACCAATTCTTTGCATAATATCTTTGATACTTGTTATAGAAATTCAAAAAAAATATGTAATTTAGTTTAATATATTTTTAGGCATGCAGTAGTGGCCAATAAATGTGTATCGTAAAATAAATAAAATCTGTTGAATTTCAAACAATTAAGCAACCACTGTGTGTTAAAGAATATCTTCTTATATGATGTTTAGACTGTTTTGGACATGAATCTAAATGAACAAGAAAGTGATAATACCTATTTATAACACAAAACATATATTTGTGTAGAATTTTAAGAAATGATTTAATGTTTTATTTTTGTTTTATAAACAATCTTAAAGATCGTCTGATATGAAGGCAAGAATCTTTCTTTTACTTGTTATTGTCTGCGGTAGATTTTTTACTTCCAAAAATGTTTCAGCTTGTATACTGTATATAGTTGTTTTTTCTGTGTCTCACCTCAATACTACCTTTCAGCAACCCTCCGTTGGACGAGGATAAGGTTCCCCCAGGGGAGTGGGCTTGCCACAGATGCGTGGTTACTGGCAACACCAAGGTAGGAAGCATTAGACACTCTGCTATGTGTGTGGCTAAAACCAGTTGCTACCATCCATAACCATTTATTGTAAATTGGCTTTCAGATCAAATAGTTGACACATTTTTTAAAATTACAAAACCTTTCCGGCTGATTCTGATTTGCTATCGAAGCATTTTTCCTTAAATTAATAATCTAAATGTAACCAGCTTCTACCACCAACCATCCGTTTTGTGTTCGGATATCAAATCAAAACATTGCATAATAGTTCATGGAAAAATTACTTTTAAGTTCTGATATGACTATATATATTCTTTCAAATTTATGCATACTTGCAACATCACAATTTATTGTATTTTGTTTAAGATGTGAGGATATGCTTTTCCACAAACTAAAAACAGTTAGTGTCATCCATAACTGTCTGCTGATTTCTCACCTTTTAAAGACCTTTGATAGATTGCAAAAGCTGATCAGAGCCATTATAATTGTGGTGTATTCAATTATCTGCACTTTTTTGTACTGTATATTTAAAAATTTGAGTTAAATATGGTTGATTATCTGTTGCATAACAATATCTGCTCATGTTCGTTGTCTCATAAGATGACCGACTTTGTTTACCTTGCAACACTGTCTGAAGCATATTTGCTTCAATAACAAGTTAATATTATCTAATATATTTTAATTATTCCTTCAGTTTGCTTTTTAATATTTTTTGTGTACATGAAGGATAAGTAAAAGCATCAAAATAGAAATACAGGGTAAATCAGTTGTGAAGAACAATTAGGACAAAATTTGCAAAAAGCATGCCCTCATTTTTAGCAAGTGTTGTTTTGTCCAGGTTAATGCTGATTGGTAGACACATGCTCAGATCAGATGTTAAATGCAAATTTGAATTAAAATAAACCTCGGTCTGATTATATTTTCAATTTTGTTCCAGACAAACGATGGTCACCACCGGCACACCTTGACACGAACGGCCGTCAATCTTCTGAAACAACATCACGACACCCTAGGATATTACCCCAAGCCCCTTCAGGAAACACTACAGAACCATAAAAACCTCCTCAACATTCCGAGGAACGACAGCAAAACTCACCCTACCATTGCAACTCAGCCTCTAGATGCAGATAAAAGGTATAAGAAAACAATATTTCTGTATTACAGGGTTGACCTGTTGTCACCTAGCCTTTAAATGGCTTAGTTCAGTGGTTCAAAGGTGCCTTAGTAAAACCTAATTTGAAACTGTTTTTCATTATTTTGTTGGCATGGCTTTTATATCATCTTTTTTTTGAATTATTTTTAAAAAAGTCAAAAGATCCAATTTTAGGTTTTCAAAAAGCTAAAAATTTTCTTTGGATATCTTCAATTTGTTTTCGATAAAGTGTGCTGGAACCCTGTGTTAGAAGTCATTAGTTAAGTCTGATCCTTACTATTTTATTCGAATTCCCAATATTTTGGGAAAATGTTCTACAATTTTAAAATAGCAGAATTATTAGTGAAATAAGTAAAGTTAGTTATTGAATATATTAAGTTTGAAGTGACAATTTTGAGATTATTTAAGCTTGCTTTTAATTTACGAATCCCATTTATGTTTGATTTTTAAAGCAATATCTTTTCTTCTATTTATCTTTCAAGGTAAAAAAACAAATGAATAAAGCAACTGGTATTAGATTTGGTTTAATATTATTGAAAATGTAACCATTTCTTTACTGTTAAGCTCTGCTGGTAAGGAAGTGGTTTGATATCAGCTGTTTGAGAACGCACCAAACTTAATTGAAATAAGTTAGGAAGTAGTTTCATTATTAATGGTTAAGGTTGAATTAAGGGGTCACCAAACTTTCTCGTAAAGGGACGGATGGCTGTAATGCCTGACTATTGTCGGTCGGATTTCAATTATTTTGTCGACCTTTATTATCTTGATTATAGTTAACAAAGTAAGTATAAAACTTTTTTTTTAATTTTTTTTGTACACAGATTAACTTTGCCGACGCAGCCTGCGACCCCAGCAAACACGAACTTGACGACTCCTCGACGAAAGTCAAACCAAGGTCAATCAGCAAGTAACTCCAGGGTAAAGACTCCAACGCAGCCCGATTATCGCAGTTTACTCGATACACCGACAACCTCTGCGTACGAGAAGGACTGGAGAAAAAATGTAATAAAAGCAACAACAAGAGGACAAAAAGCTATTCTAGAAGTAAGATGATCAGTTCTGTTAATTTTAAAAGTTTTTGTTTTATAAAAAATACTCTGTGGTCTTTCACCTTTACTTTGCTTGTTTCCACTGTTTTATTATTATTTGACCAGATGAAGTATGGTTGTGCATAAGCCCATCAACATTAAAGAAGATTTGTCAGCAGTTCTTTTTTTCAGTTTTTGTCTAATATTTCTCCTATTATTTAACATTATGATATATATTTTTTAAGTTTGAATAAAAGTAATATTGCAAAGATATTGTTTGTGATTATAAGTTTGTCCAATTTTAAAATGTTATCAGTTTGGAATTCAAGACTTTATTTTGTTTAGAAAGCCATTAAGTTATTTTTTTTACCTATTTTTTAAGCATGTGAAATATTCTTTTATAATTTGGACAAACGAACCATTTAAAATATATTGTAAACCTATATATCAATTTATTGGAAGTATGGTTATAAAAAATCACAAACAGTGTTTACATTTTTCCAAATTAAAAAACGTATTGTTTGTAATTTTTAATTTTCCTATTTGGCTAAATTGTACCAACTTGTAATTTACAAACCTGCTTTATTTGTTTCAGAGTGACCCCCAGTTGTCCAAGAATGAGCTACACACGGAAAACCCATTTGGAATGCTCATCGCTGCCGCAGCAATGGACAACACTTCCTTATTTAAGCTTCCAAATGAGTTCATGCCACATACTCCACTACCAGGTAAGTAATCAGTTTATCAAATACAAACTAAAAAGTTTTTGCCGCAAAGTGCAACATGTAAAAAAAAAATTAATTAGGAAGTTGATATAAAAAAATTAAAGGATGTTTTATTTTTAAACCTAACTTAATTATGACATTTTGAGTTTTTTAAGGCCCAAAGTTTTACTGCTATAATGCTTTTTTTTATACTTGTTTCATGGTTTGTTTATATTTTAAATACATTTTACCAAAAATTAAAAAAATAGTCAACAACAAAAATACCCTTCATTGTTTTTTAATTACCTTTTCTTTGTTCTTAGCATTTTAATAGTCGACAATATATAATATATATAAACCTATATAAATTATTTCACAGTAATATATATTTGTGTTAATCTCAGGAACAAAGAAGCGTAGATTTGAGGGAAGAGTCGGTCGTCCACGAAAACCACCCAGCCATGAACTTGATGCTAATGGTCTTGTTCCACTACCGGCAAAACTTTGCTTTATTTGCTCAAAGTAAGTTCTATTTGTGTAAAAACGTGTTTTTACTTGTTTTACTTCTTTAGGTTAATAACAAATACAGCCAATAAACAAAATTAACCAATAAATCAATTTCTGTTTTAAAAATTTAACAAGTCAGTCATTTAACTTAGTTAGTCATTACAGAGCTTGATCTTCAAGATATTTTTTATATTAGACTCTGTTTGTGCTGAACCAAGCGAATGTCCCTACATTCGTCAAGATGATTTCTCAATTTACGTTTTATTATTGCGTTACAATTACTTGACAAATATGCTGCGCATAACTCTGCTAAATATATTGGCCTAAAATTGACCTTGAACTAGATTAAATTTCTTTGTGTTGTTTTTTTCAGTTGAGTTATTACTCATACTCAGATGAGTTTACAAAACAATATTAAGGTTCATCGTTGACGTGCAATCATAATGACTTGACTTTGGTAACAATGACTTGAAATGGGACTTGACTTATTTCACAAATGACTTAACTAGGACTGTATAATTAAAAAAAAAATTTCAGTTTATTATGACTTGTTTACAACCAACCCCAAGATTTGATTTTTATCGCCGCCAGATCTTGCCGAGTTGCTCCTCTCATTCTTTGTGACTACTGCCCCCTAGTCTTCCACGCTGATTGTCTCAACCCACCGCTCACCAATCCACCTAGTGGTCGGTGGATGTGTCCGAACCACGCAGAGCGAAAACTTGTGAGTTTTTGTCCCCTGATCAAGTTTACATATTTTAATATTTTTATAGTTACCTATGATCAATATTTTGATTGTCTAAGTTTTTGTCAGTTAAGGTTTTAAATTGTTTCATTACTCAAAATATGTTCATTTTTTTGCTAATTCTGGATAATTGTTTTTCGTTGAGAGTAATTTCAAGATTTAAAGTTTGAAACAATTATTTATTATGTTTAGTACAAGAATTAGAAGTAACATTTTTGTAAGCATTATTAGTGGTGCTTCATTACATTTTTGTAGTTATTTGTATATTAGTAGCTTTTCTGGTTTCAGTTGCAAAACTTTTTTGTTTTGAAATTTATTTTAGATTTTTGAGTATAAACATTTAAATTTTTTTTCAGTTAAATCCTTACAGCGATTCTCTGACAAAACGCAGCAAAATATTCGACATGTTCAATCAACGAATTGATCAGTATAAAATTGAAATCGATTTCCTCAAGAAAGGCCACAGGTAATTTTCTTGAAAACGTTTTTATTTTATTTGCCTCTGCTGTTTTGTTCCGCTTAAATTAACTACAGAAAAGAATCAGTATTCTTTTTTAATCATGACAAACTAAATAGACACAAAATACCATTTTTTTGTAATACTTCCTGATTAATTTTTAATCAAGGGTAAAATATACAAAAAATTACATTTTTTCTGATTACTCTTAACAACAAAGTTGCAAAATTTTAGTTTGTTTTACAGCTTAATATAGCGGTTTGGCTTAAATAAATTTCATAACTTTAAAACATGAAAAAATGAAAGACAGATTTTAAATCAGTGCCTGAAAGTACTTTGGAAACAGTTGAGAAACCTTGTGCAAAAAAAATTGTGTTTACCAGTAAAAGTGTTAACAAATACAAAACATTAATTTTTTGATCACCTTTAACAATAAAGTTGAAAAATTTTAGTTGAAAGACAAAAATATCAAATTTTTGTTCAGTTAACAAACTTACTAATTTAGTTTTTTTTCCCAGAACTTTCCCCCCGAAACCAAAGCATTCTTTTGCAAAACGAGCAACCACCAAAGTTCCGCGATCGATAAAGGACCACTACCAGCACCGCATTGCACCCCCGGCTCCTTATCACCGGCCGACTCGGTTCCAGGCCCCGGGGCTGACCAACCATATGCAAAACTCTGCTGCCATGGCAACAAGCAAAACTCCAAATAATAAAGTATTTTCTGTGACGCAAGAAGAGCAGGATACTTGGCTGCAGTCGGTTTGCCAATTTCAGACCGAAGTTGCTCTAAAGTTGGAAAAGGACAAAATGCAGCGAATTCTGTCAACTTCTTCACCACTTGGTAATTCTCCGCTAAAAAACGCTCACGCTTTCAACGGAGAAACCACATTCCAGCCGCAAATGCTCAAGGACTTGGCGAAAAACGTTTGCGATGATGTTAATGCGTCCGAGAGCAAGCAATTTTATCCTGCCGGGGACAACCAGCACCATGAATACACACCAGCACACAACTTCATTCCTATTCCGTCGGAGAACGACACCTCCGACATAAATCGGGAACCGGACACCCCACCAGATACCCTATCATCCCTAAAGCGCCGGAACTCTGACCCCGTTTTATCCCCACAGGATCAAACTGAGTTAAAACGGCCGAAACGAGCCGACAGTGTGACCATCTACAAACCAGTGTTGCTGCCAAATCGTCCTTTCACGAAACTTGAGCTAAAGTCGAAAAACTCGCCACAAGTAAATGGGCAAGTTTCTGTCAAGAAAGAGCTACCCCAGGTTGCACAGGACACTTGTGTTTCCAAATCGACTACATCCATCGCTAAGCAGATTTTCTCCCGGATAAGCACCTGCTTCGAGGAAAGTAGTGATGATGTTAAACTGGGCGACTTTGAGAATTCGATTTTTAGCCATGGTCTGACGAATGGAGTAAAAGAGGAAAAAAAGGCAGTCAATGATGTTGAAGAAAAAGAAGAAAAAATGGAAGAAAGTGTTGAAATTTCTCCCATAAAAGGTAACATGTTTATCAGCTTTGTATAGTCGCTGACTTTTGTTTTTCACAAGGGTGCTTAAAATCTTTCGCTCAATATATGACGTCACAAAATGCACTCTGAAAATATGAGTTAATACGTAGAGTAAGATATATTTAACTTTTGGTATTTAAAACTTTCATTAGGTTAAATTTCTCCGATAAAAGGTAACATGTTTATCAAATATGTACTCTCGTAGAACTATAGTTAGTATTTTTAGTTTTGTTTCATGTCTGGTATTCGTCAAACGTTGTTGAATACCAGTATTGTAATTTTGTCGTAAACATGGTTTTAAATTTTAGTAACCAAACATTAGAGACATAATACAAATAGGTTTGTATTGTATTTTGGTTGAAAAAGTTGTTGAAAAAACTCATTTAACCACGTTACCGCTTTAATTTTACATTTGTAAAGTTTTTTCGTTATTTTGCTTACTGTTTGTAATTTACGGGCGTTTTTTTACAGTGAAAGTTGAACTTCCCTCCGAGTCTAGCATGCTCAATTCTTCAGTCAGTTCCTTGTCAAACTCAATCTCAAGTGAACCAGAAAAACCCAAAATAACACCAGGTAACTTTTTTGTTTCCGAGTGGCAAAATCCTAGCATTTTAGATAGCTTAATATTGAATCCAAAGGTAAAAAGGCGAGGAGATCGACATCATCTTGATAAAGACATTTTAAACAAATTTGTATCATCTTCAGTTAAGTTCGTATCGAAACGTATTTATCAAGATAAAGTCTATTTACTTGACCTTTTGGCTTTGGCATTCATTATCAAGCTACATTTATTGTGCATAGGGTACCTTAGCATTTTAGATGGGTAAAAAAATGATTTTCAATGCAATTTTTTGTCCATTCTTAGTATCTCGAAAAACTATCGATATAGTCTATTCATAAACATGATTAATGTCAGTTGTCTATAACATGGTACCAAAAACATAAGTTGTATTATCATTAAACAGCTATCAGCTATATACAATATACATATATGACCACATATCAAATTAATATGTCTACCTTACATTGCAACAGTAGTTGTCAAGAACATTATGCTTCAATCAAATTTTACTTAATATTTCAAGAAAAAGAGCAGACCAGCGATTCTTCGGCTGATGTTTTGCAAGGAATGATAAAGTTTGCTGAGCGTCTTACAACAGGGGCATCCCCCGAACTAACCCCACTCGATGAAACTCTTCTTCGAGTTCTCGCGATGCAAAGACTTCAGCAGATTCTAGACAAAAAGGTAAAGTTCAGGTGGTATATGCTTAGGCCTTCCCAAACTTTGCAGGACAAATGAGTTGTAGGGGTTACCACCTGTCAGTAAAGTCTTCATCAGTGGTTATCAACCTTACATTAGTGGTAACCCCCTTAACCTCCCGATATGTTGTTTAACACTGTTGAATTTTTTATAAGAGATTGTGGACTTAAAAAGTTTTGAACGCCTTGTTGAAACCACAGTTAAAAAAGGTCCTTTATCCCCTAGGCCTAGTCCTTAAATCAGTAAACAATGCTCACAGACTAAATAAGCTTCCTTCCATTGTACTTGTTTGTTTCTAGTATTCTTGGGTTTTTATATATGCAGCTTGTATTATTGTATTAAAAGCTTGTTTGTTACACTAAATTTTTTTCTGTCCTGAATTCCAGTGGTACTATTTTAGGCAACAACTAATTGTACTGTACAGTTTAGAGGTAATTTGGATCTGGCTGATTGTTTAATTTACCCAACAAATTTATTTATAAGATTTTACACAGAGCATTGAGCTGTTAGTTGGATAAAGTAAACTACCCGTCACATGTAATGTGTCCTAAAAATATCCAATAAAACATCACTTTGGCAAACCCAGTTCTCCATTATCAAGACCCAGTGCTGTCCTTAATTCCAATTTTAACTCTACTTTAAGGATGAAACTCCAAAACTTGACGGCAAAACTGATAAAGATGCGATTCCTCCTGCATCAAGCCACAATGTGGATGAGAAGAATGCAGATCTTGTAGAGGACTCATCTTCAACAAAGAATGAAGAAGAAGATGTTGTGAAGAATGATGATCAGGTCATTCCAGCTCAAGCTGTGTTGTATCACACTAAATCGGGCGAAATGCAAAAGATATACTACAGGTGATTAGAAAAGGCATATTTTATGGAGTTTTTTTAGGATAAATGTTTATTTGTGCTCACTGCTCACTTATTAGTAGTAACAAAACATATTGAAATTAGCATTTATTTGATTTAAAAAATCGGTAGTGTTAATATTATTAAGATAATGTATTGTAATTGTTTTTACTGTTGCAATTCAGTAGAAAAAACCCCACAAAAATACAAATTGTCGTACCAAGTTTAATTTAAAAAAAAATAGTACTTGTATGTAGCTGCATTTACCTAAGCAGCATTTTCATCTTTCAAATCTTTTATTTTTTCTAGTGCCATAATATAGAGTTTTCTACATTGCAGGTCACTCCTTATCGGTCAATCTGCGCAGTGCGACATCCAGATACCTTCTCTCCAACATTGCAACAAAATAATGAACCACCACGCTCGCCTATTCTATGACCAGGTGGGTTGTAAACTGAACTTGAACTCAGTAGTTGGTATTTGTGATGTCTGATACTTGAACATTTTGTGTGATACCGATTTTTAACATTTTCTCCGAGGCCAAAATCGTGATTACTAGGATGAAACGAGCAAATTAGATAAAATTCAAGCATTCCAAGTTTTTTTTCATATTATTAGACCATAATTTGTTTTAGCGTTTTGAAGTTTAGTTACCTCCAGTTGTTAATCTATACTGATTTTGATAAATTTAACTTTAAAGGTAAAAATCGCCCCGTTGGATCGCAAATCATGTCTGGAATATCTATCATTTGGCACCGATACTGTCCTAGTAATCAAATGCAAATTTTGATTCAATGCCAACCTTGCCATATAATTACATGTACCGCAAGTTTAGAAACTGCATTAAAGACCCTAAATGCAAATGATCAAAAAAATTACCACTTTATTTTCTAGCTGACAGACCAGCACGAATTGTTGTGTTACGGCGAGACTTTTGTGGACGGGATAAAGTACGGACAAAACATGGCGGCCAATATGGAGAAGAGTGCGACACGTGGTAAGCAGAGGAGCAAGAGTGGCCACGTGACGAGGTCAATTAAGAGGATTGCAAGAAAAACCAGGAAACCATCAGGTGATGATTATAATAAAACTAACAATGTCATATACTTTGTATTTTATTCCAAGGCCTATACCACTTACTAAAATATTAGTCGTTTGAGGCGATGCCAAATGAAGTCTCTACCACAGACAAAAACAAAATTGATAAATTTAAACGTGAAATTTATTGGGACATAATTTGCTTTAACGCTACGATCGGTTACCTTCAGTTGTCGTTTGCGACAAATTTTATCCTATACCCTGCATTTGATGCGAATATTAATTTAATCAGAACCGGTACCAGCCTAGTATCGGGCGAGTACGAATGCTATAACCTGGTAGCGGGTATCGGCTCTGAACACAGGACATCTAAAAAATGCTACAGCAGGCCTACTTTTTAAAAAAATAACAAAATCTATTGGAGTAATACTGCCAGGTGAAATTTATACTGCTGTGGGCTTAATGTTGTTATTTCGTTAATCTAAAAAAAGTGAAACCATTTTTTAAATTGCCTAAGTATTATTACTTCGTTTTATTATTACTGCTAAAATGTTGAACAAAACATACTTGCCAAAAAGTTAACGTTTCCCAAAAGTCATAAAACAGTAAATAAACGAAATTTAACTAAGTTTTTCAAATAAAAATGTAATAAATTTGTTATTTTATTCAAACTGCACAGTGCACACCAACCTCTACTTTTTAATAATTTATAAATGCTTAAGCTTTTTTTAACATGTTGTTGTTTACAGACACACTACGAAGACGACAACGTCATCAATCTGACCACTCAACCATCGCGAGTGTGGCCGTTAAAAAAGAAAAAAAGCCTTGCGAATGTCCTGAGCAGCAGGGATCTATTGTTTGCGGTTGGGAAGGTACGGATAGAATATTTATACGTTGTTTTGTCAGTTTTGACCACACACAAGTCCTTAGATTTGGAGTTTGTCGATAAGTTTTTTTCTTTAATAATGGATCGGAGCCGAACCCCGATCTGATGCCAAATAATACATAAATTTCTATGGTTTCCGATCTAACGCAGCTATTTAAACTAAAAAAATTGTTGAAAAAAAATATGTTAAATTCTGTCGTTTATTAACTTTCTTACGCATTCACAAAATTTTACAACTTAAGTTTTTAACCACTCTCATATTAGACAAGTACCAGTTTCATGACCTACTATACTATAATGGTTTTAATTAAACATTACCGGACATATTTTGTTGAACTTCGCCGTACAGTGACGCCCATAGGGCCAAGATAAACTACACGAAACACCCACGCAAAATAAAACAGATCACAAAAAAAATAAAAAATCAGACGCACGCAACAATATTGAGCACTTTTGTTTATAACAAATGACTCCAGCCGCTAATTCCTCCTGTAATTTATCCTCTTCACTGATCCTTGATCTTGATCCAGGCACGGCGATCCTCCACCACGGATCCCACATCCGCTTCGGATGCGTAGAGTTCATCTTCTGCATCCCGGAGTTTGCACAGCTCGAGGAACAAAAGGAGATCCTAGGTAACAAGATTGGATGGCGTTTTAAGTTCTTATGCGTTAGAATGAAGGGGATAAATTTGCGTTTTCAAAAAATAACTGGAAAAGGCGAAATAGCAATTGGTGGATATTTTCCAACCACGGATAGTGGGTGGATGAGTTATATGACACCCTAGGAGTGGATTTCTTTATATCCATTCTACTTTTGTTACGTAAATTGGTGGTCTCGGGAGTCCCGTGTCAAACTACCACTCTACAACCTTTATTTCCACCAATTTACGTAAAATAGATATTCAGAAATCCACTCATAGGATGTCATATAACTCATCCATCCACAATATGTGGCTTGAAAATGTCCAACTTCGTGGTACTGCGTACGTCGGACTCAGGCCTCTGGTAGTCTTACGTGCTATTCCACCTTTATAATTTCAAAGCAGTTTCAAATTTTGGTATTGCGCTCGTCGGACTCGGGACTTGTGGAGTCTGGGTGGGACTCCGAATCGAGTAAGACTGTGTAAAACTAGCAGAGTCCTGAGTCGGACTACAACTCCTTCTCTACAAGCCTCATTACAAACGCATATAAATACATACAACCAACAAGTTTTGTTTGCAGAGCACCGAATGTGGCACAGGACGGTTGAGGTCCTGAAGCGATCCTCGCAACATCCACAAGAGGAAGAGGAAGAAGAAGAAGAGGGAGAAGACGAGGATGTTTACACGTTCGACGACGTGGATGAAGCGATCAACAAGATCTCAGCATCGAGACCACAGCGGAGGTGTAGGAAGAATAAAGAGGAAACTGGAAGAAGGTGAGGCTGGTTGGAGCTAGTTGGTATCGGTGTTGTTGACTCAGCATGAAGGCTTTCAACTGCGCTTCGCGTTGTTTTAATTTCGCACAAAGATTTCCATTTCGAAACACAGATTCGATATTAAATGCTTTCATGCATTGTTATCCCGACAAATGCATTTAAATTCAATTTTTATGAACTGGGTCAGCGTGGTCAAACTTCTTTTCATCGCGGGCCAGAAACATTATTTTTTATCTTGCGGGCCAATGTTTTTAAATAGCGATTCTTAGGCTTATTTCTGGCAAATTATACATAGCCTATGGCATATATACTAAGTTTATGAAATGTACACCTTTGTTCAGCTACGTTAGTTATGAAATAATTTCAACTCCAAAATTTTGCAAATTGCAAAATTATTTATTGATCAATGTGACGCCTGTGGTCGAGGTTCTACCTTGACGATAGCCTTGGTATCGACGGGAAAAAACAAAAGAAAATATTTTTAAACAAGGTGGTATTGTTATGCATCACGAAGAATCATTCACAAAGTTTTTTGTCAATTAAAATAACAAAGAAACAAAAAATTAAAGTTATATTGCTAGATTGAAGCAAAGCTAACTATCCGGTCGCGGGCCAAAAAAGCGGAGCCCGCGGGCCAACTTTGACCCGCGGCTGGACCACACTGAACTGGGTAATAGCTGAATTTATTCTCTGAAGGAAAAGCCTGAAAGAAGAGGACTCCACCAGGATCAACAGCCGGAGATCTTCCGCTGATGTTGGGAGGAAGATTAAGGTGGAAGAGAGTAAGAGGAGGAAAGATGAAGAAGACGCCAGAAGCAAGCTGGAGAAGAAGGTGGACGATCCACCAGGGGGCGCTACTGAGAACAGGTTTGTTACGGAATTTGACAAGAAATGTTTTCATTCTATTTTTTGGACTTAGACACAGTTAGGATGTCCAATAATATCATATACCCGATAACAAGTGGTAAAATAATCAGTACTAGTCCGCTACTTGGTAGCTGTGCCGATCCCATACCAAACTAATATAGCAATTTCAGCCGAGATTCGCAATTTTAACGCAGTCGAGTTTTTCCAATAATTAATAGTAGGTTAAAAACTCAAGGTAACTCAAATTCTTAACTCTCGAACAAATTTTGGCCTAATAATTAAAAAATACCTTTGAACGTTTCATTTTCATCTATTTTGCTTACACAGTAATGACGTCATTTGGTTATGATCAAATCGCGATACTGTTTTTGTATTATAAGATATTTGCGATCAAATGAAGATAAATACAATTTTTGTTGAACGCAACATTAGCATTTAAACGGATGCCATTGTGACTAAAAGCCGTTCATATTCGAAAATTACGCCGATTTATGTGATACCTGTGTTTGTGGGGCAACTAATAGACAATTATTTAAAAAAAATTAGATAATTTGTCAAGTTTGTAATTAAAAATTGAGCAACCATTAACACAAGTAATAACAGAACTGCTAACCTGTATTTTGTTTCATTAGCAACCTTGACAACGATGACGATGAAGCTACTGACACAGTTTCAGAAGATGAGAACCAAACCTCGCCCGCACCAGACGACATGAAACCTACGAGGTAAGCTTCTAGAACTAAGTGGTGTTACGGAGGTTTAAACCAGGGGTTGCCAAACTACTGGCCGTGCGCGGTCCAGATCCAGCCTGCCCGGTCAATTAATCCGGCTCGTGGCATATTTCCTTAATGAAGACCAAGTACACTTGATATGTTATTGGATTCAAACTTAATTTTGATGAAATTTTAAAATGTACGATAACTGTTAAGGCTTGTTACAGATATTATTGGATAGTAATGTATATTCCCTTTTCCGAAATATGAGAAAAGTACAGTTCAATACGAAGACGTGTCACTTATTATTTTTAAGTCTTTGGTTAAAAAAAGTTAACGAAAAAGAATTTGGCCCGCCATTAACTAAGAAAACCCGTTCATTGTTCCTTATTTATATCCAACAAGCTATTGTTCTTATTGTTCTGCATCCGTCCAACCAAACTACCATTAGTTTTACTAAAAAACAAACCCTCACTGTTTGTAACCTCACAAACTCCTATTTTTCCCATTATTATCCTTCCTAAACACCTCCCATTATTCCAGGTTCTCTCAGCGTCAGAAGGAGCGCCAAGCTCGTCGCAAACCCCAAGAAGAAGACGAGGTCAAAGGTGAATCGCGCCCGAGATCCAAGCACTCCAGGAGCCGGACCCCGCTCCGTGGGGCTTCCCCGGTTCCAGGGGGTAGCGTCATCGAGGCGGCGATGGCCAGGAAGAGCGACGCGAACGAGATGAGCGGGGGTTCTTCGCATCGCAGCAAGAAGTCACGACATCACTCCCCGATAATACCCCGGCCACCCGTGAAGCGATCCAAGCCGAGGCAGGAAGAAGCGAGAGCACTCCTCGACTTCAGCATGGCGCCGCTTTCCGAGACACAGAGCCTCGCGCTCTTCGATGCCGGCCAACTGGATCCAAGCGGAACCAAGGCCAGGTTGTCGTCGATCGACCTCATCTGCAACGAGACGATGTCGGAGGAGCTTGAATCTTCCTCCACGTGCTCAGCATCATCCCCGGCTCCATCATCTTCCCCAGGAGTGTCCGATGAAGTCCGGATCACCACCGAGAATCTCCTCCAGGAAGCGGAGCGTAAGATCGCTACGGAGGAAGCGGTCCTCTCATTAGTCAACTTCGCATCGCAAAACACCATTACGTCAACTGTTACGTCACACAACCACGTGCCGCCGAACTATGACGTCATTCCTAACGAATCTGTCCATTGCGTCACCTCTCGCGACAATGACGTAATAAACCCCTCACGTGACGTCACCAACAGCAGCAGCAGTGTAAAAAGCCACGTGATGACGTCATAGTGGTTTGCTAGACGTCATAAATCGCGGTCATTGTCCGGAAACAATCCTGCCTAAAAATGTTCGGAAATAAGTGGGCGGTGTTTTTTTTTGTGTTGAAGTTTGTTTTTACTTTTTTTAAGACGTGGTTTCATTGCACTATCACTGCCGCGTTACCTTCACAAGCATTCGTGCTTTCGCCTGTAAGATTTCTATGTTTGACCCCCCGCCGCCCGCCCTAAGGTTTCTATGTTCTAGCCCCCCCCCCGATAGTACAACAATAACCGATCGCTCTGTTATAAGAGACAGCTTGAATATTTTTACGAGTCGCCAAAATATCGTTTCTCGTTATTCTTTCCCAGTTCGAGCAAGTTTCCTGTAAAACCACAGTTTTTGTCATTTTTCGCGTTCAATAAAACTAGTTGCCAACTAAAATTGTTGATTTGTTGAACTATTTAAAACAGAGCCTTCAATCCAATTAACATAATGATTGGAGTGATGCGGAACTTATCAATTGGAGTATTGTAAAACACAAGGTATGTTTACCGACGGATATAGCTTAGATCAGTTAAACCTTGGAGACTTTTTATGTTAATGTTGTAAGTTTATAAGTTATTTCAGCTATAAAAAATGCAGCACAATAGGTTTGCGTAAAAACACACTTTAAATTATAGTTGTGCAACGAATTTAAAACTGAAAGGAAAGTAATGGGAGGCTTTATCGGTCAATGGCGAAATACAATAAGTCTATGTCAAAATAAAAAAAACTTATTTAACCTGTCTAAAGATAAATTAAACATGCAGAGTTAAGAAAAAAATAGGTGTTTCTATTCATAACAATAAGCAAATTTAGAAACTAAACGTTTCAACGTGCTGTGGTATGTTATCACTACTACACCAATAATCGTATAGCCCAATTGGGTCAAAATACCTGCTAACAGGTTAAATGTGAAGTATCACACATCTCTGTCAGTCAATGTTTGAGTCGTTTAATTCAACAAGAAGTACTACTTTTTAAAACACCTTAAATCTAAAATAAAAAATGGATGACATTAATCAACTTGCTTGGCGCGGTTTGGTAATTATGACGAAATAATTAGACGGCTAGAGGCAAGCCAGTGTACAGCACTTGCTTGGAAGCCTCTTCATATAGTTTGTACAGAACACGTTTTGTTTGGAGGACTGCGTTTGGTAGATGTCTTTATCTAAGTTGCAGAGAATAGTATTGCAATCTTTAGTTCTAGCAATGTCAAGTTTAAAGAAAGCTTTCTCACATTGATGCCACTTACTTGTCAGGTATACTATGCTGAGAATAACTTTTATATTACACTACATTATTTACCTATCTAACTTTTCTAGAAAACGATACATTTAAGTACTTTATTTATTTCTGTGCAAAGAATAGAAAATACAGTGGAATAGGAGAAAGGAATTTTACCAAAAACGTAACTTCACAACATAACAACACAAAAGTGTATCTCAAATGTGATGGGATAAAAATAAGTTTCAAATAAGTCTGAAAGTAAAGAACAGTTTATAGATAAGTGTTCATGCAGGATTTGAACTTTTTGCTATTTGTCATGGTTATTTTATAAACTGCATTTGAAAGAAAATAAAAAAAATATAACATGAAAAATAAACACAATAATCAAAGATATTCAAAACTGACAATATTTAGAGATTTTAAATGGCCTTATGTACCATTTTATGCGTGTTTAATAATATAAATTCATATGTTATCATAATCTAGTAAGTTTGTCAGAGAAAAATACGATAGTGAACAATTGGCGAAGGTTTATATCAGCAACCAATCAATGGCTGCTGGGTCTTAACGCAATCAACACCTACCTTTCTTCATTTTCGCCAGCAAAAACAAAAGACTACGATGTTTCACAACATTAAAGCAAGCAGCTTCATTTTCTACATGTTTTAAACGCAAAAGCGCTCTGTCACACAAATTATAAACATGCTTCGGGGCAAACTTGGTGTAGTTTGGGGCGTAAATCAGTTTTTAAATCTCTACAGAATTAAAATTCAATTATGTAGACATTCAAATAAAACAATGCACATTGCGCAAAACGCACAATGGTAGCATTATGTAATTATATACGCAGAAGAAACCGAAGCTAATGCGAAAATGATTACGTTTTGTAAATAGAGACTGAAAGGTAAAAGTAATTCAAACGTTATTTTTTATCGATTCTATATCTTACATGGTGTCACAAAACAGCAAAAAAACGAGGGGAAACGCAAAAAATACCACCCTAGTATCGGAAGGGTCCAAAAGCTAGTACTTAGCATCGAGTATTGTCTTTGATCCTATATTACTGGGCATGCTTTATTTGACAATAATAAAATTGCTTTGATATTTCCCGACCGCCTAAATATATACTGCCAAGCATAAAAAAATAAACAAAAACACAAAAAACGTTTTAATCACTCATATGAGTAGCTTAGTTCAGTGTATGTGCGTAAGTGTTGTGCTGGTGAGCCGAGCGTCGCAAAGTTCCGTTAGATGTCGCCCGCACGTCGCTCTCGGACAAATATCGCAAAATACTCGAAGATTCCTCCTCAGGAAGATCGTTTAAAACCGGAGACGAAAACGGCGACGTGGGGACGTATTTACCCCCTTTGCGACCCCCGTTTAGGGGTGAACGGCCGTTAAAAGTAGCAATGGGGCTGCTGCTACCGCTGGTAGGGTTACTAGCGTTGTTGGACCTCGCTTTTCCGGTGTGAACGAGCATTTTAAAGCTCTGTCGAACCTGGCTTAAGCTGCTTCTTCTTCGTTCACGTTTTTGCGCCAAACGGAGCCTCACGCACGCCACCTCGCGGCAGATTTCATCAAACGCGAACCTCACGTTTTTCTCCGAACCACAAGCGGAGCAGCTCACGTGACCCACAGCGCCGATCTGATTGGCTAAGGCGGTTGCTTGTTCCGACTCCACGCTTCTCGAATGTTCGAGGTCGCACTTGTTCCCCACAAGGACCAGGGGTAGGAACTTAGCCCCCGCACGAACCCCCTCAACTCGCTTCTTTATTTCCTCCACGCGGCGCAGACTACCCGGCTTTGTGACGTCATAGACGAGGATAAAGCCTTCGGCGCGTTTAATTTGGCCCTCGTCCTGCAAAAAACGGGGGAGATATTAGTGTTTTTCGAAAACAAGGCAAAAAAACTTATTTTCTATCTTTTATTTGAACTTCGTCCTGTAAAAAACGATTCAGATATTGATTTTTTTTAAACCAAGTAAAAAAAACAATAGATAATTTTTTATCTTTTATTTGTTCCTTGTCGAAAGCGGTGTTGCACTGAATATGTGAAAAATAGAAATCACCTTGACCCTTGCAAGTTAATGTCGAACTTAATTCCTGCCAACTAAGGCGTCGTCAGTATATCTTATTGAAATAGAATCCATTGATTTGGCAAAATATATATATATATATATATCTTTTAAGATCTGTTTATTGTGTCTGACCTGAATTGCTAGCTTTGATAGAGTATTCTGCTGTTGTTTAAAGCAGTTGGATATTATTATTTTTTGCGTTTGCAGCATTATTGTATAGCCTTGATGCATGTAAAACTATTCAAAGAAGGAAAATATAATTGTATTTGCAGAGTTTGGAGCATTTTGCGCAGTTTTTGCTTACATAAATGAAGGTTATATAATATATTTTACAGAGTTTGTTTTAAGCTTAATTTACCAGAAAAGTGGAGCAATATTCGGCCAAAATTACATTTTGCCTTATTTGCGTCGTAAGTTTACTTCCACGTAGTTTTATTATGGTGCAACATTTAAGGTTCTTTGTGATGAATCGGCGCTCATTAAGCTATTCGTTTGCTTCGAATTTTTCATAAAGGTAGATTTTAAATTTTGGTCGGTAGATTCAGCGTTTTCTTAAAGTCCAACATTTAACACAAAAAATGTTTTCTAGGTTTAAATTGGATCAGATTAGTAATCTGGGCATGTACAAGTTAAGTGCTAACTTCTGCTGGGATACTTCACAGCCCCAGTATCAGCCCCATAGCCACCCACATCAAACCCGGGTCTGAGTAAGCACTCAAACCAACCACGGAGACCCCAAAATCACCCGAAGTCACTAATCCCCGAGAACCCAAACCCCACAGTTTGAAGTGTAACCTAAACATCACAGTCTAAGTGCTTTGTACTTGTCGTACAAGTAAGCGGGTTGACAAACTGGGGTTCATGGACCCATTGGGGGTGTGTGGATTAGTTTATTTGGGTCCATTACGTCCTAATTCAAATGTTTCACAGTTTTAAGAAAAACAGATTAAATTTTACAAAAAAAAAATTAAATTAAAATAAAACGCTTTCGCGCCTTCATAAATTTGATTTCTGTTTCTTATTTTTGCGGGAGTTCGACCAAAAACAGCAGGTTTCTTAAGTTTATTTTTTGTGACGTCATATAAAAAAACTCCTACCGACACTGGTCCACATGAATCAAAATTATCTTTATTTGCACAGCTTCTGTTCTGGTATTACGTTCGTATTTACTCACTGTTTTGCTTGCATTGCGCAAAACTAGTTGAAACTATTTTTAGGAAAGTTGACAGCAGGTTGAAGGCACTTATGTGACAAAAACTTTGCTAAAAAATTTAGCACTCCCAACAAAACCATTTTTAATGTAAAAATTGAAATATAAAGATGTGTTTGAAGAAATTTTACCCAACAAATTATTTTTTTCCAGACGATTACTTTGCTTTATGTAAATTACAGTACTCACCATGGTAAGAGAATCGATGATCTCCATAAACACCAGCTCCCCGTCAATGATCGTCTGGTACTCATACTTCCAATCTAAAAGAACAAGATGAACTGATTACACCATACACAGCACTCTATAACCCAATGTGAGGTTTTGGCTAAACGAATTGTGGTTAGCTATATGCATTGCTTACTTTTTTGCCTATTTTTAGCCTGAAGCCCTAAATGTGGATAAATATTGTAATTCTACTTACAGAAGTAGTTAGCACAAAAAATACCAAATACAGAAGTAGTAAGCATTTTGAAAGTTTTGAATAATTTTTTTATTTACTTTATAAACAGCTATAAAAACGCTAACAGCCAAAAAGAAATTAAGCTCATTATAATGTTGTATGTATTTATATTTTCTTATTTAAATAATAGAGCGAAGCATTTCCAGACTAATGTGATACAAGACATGTAGGAATTATTGCAAAATGTGCGGGACTTCGATTCAAGTGTGTTAAATGATATTTGCTGTGATGAATATTAGTCACAACCGTTTGCTTAGTCTCCAATTAGTTTCAAATAGAATTGCGAAGTCGTGATGCTTAAACTACTCAGTTGTGCAAAACAAAAAGCACCAAAAATCAATTTGCAGCAAACCAAAAAAGGAACTGAGATATATCTCCAATTATTTCCACGCAACCACGACTAGTTTAAAGCAGGGCGCCTCTAAGACTGACAGCCTTATTTTGCAATCTCTATAGTTGACGAATCAGCGCTTGTCAATATTTGACAAATAACCCGTCCGTGATACTTTTAGGTGTTTCAGGAACTTCGTCATTAAAATAGATACACGAATTTCCAAATTCCTGCTAAAATATTTGCGCTTCAATTTGGCCCGAAATAATCTAAACTTGTAAATCAGTCAGCGGTTTTTGTTGAACGTTCAGTAAGTTAATGGATTACGCTTTCATCCTAGAGCACACAACATCACTGGGCGCGAGATTATCTTTAATCCTAGGGCACACAACCGCATGGCAGTCATTGGTTTAAAAGCCGCGGCGAAATTGAGCCTAAATTGCCGCGGAAACCTTATTTGTTCCCGACCGCTAATTCGAACAGTCTGAGGTTTAAGGCGAGTAATTACACGCTTGGGCGCTCGAGACACGATAACATTTACATTCTGCTGCTAGCTAGAATAGCTACAAGGCGTTTTTTGTTCAATAGAAAAGGCCACATGAAGAATTGATTTTTGATAATGAATTGCAAAGCAAAAACATCGAGTAGATCAACACCATCTTGATTAGGACGTTTCGATACGAACTTGTATCATCTTCACTTAATTTGACCGAGAAGTAAATCAGAGCATCATTTATAAGAATTGGATTGCTATCGACTAGTTGTGTGCGTCCTGCTGTGCATCAACTATTGATTTCGATTTGTTTCGATAAAGAAATTTAGCAATCGATTGAGTAATTTAATGATTTTCATTAAATCCAATCTGATTGTTTCTTAATTGATTTCCTGTAAAGATTGGGGTTTAATTAAGATTGGTTCGTCTTATCTGCTTAAACACGCAAACCGTTCGTTGCTCATTATAACGAAAAATAATTACCTCGCGTCTCTGAAAAAGCTTTACAGAACCGAACGAAAACCAATTAAACCCGTTAAAAAGTTTCAACAAAAATAAATGAAAGCAAGTCAAAAAAATCGATACGCGTTCGTAAAATGCCGAAACGACCTAATTGCAGCCCAAACCTCAGCATTTCAACTTTTCTTAAATTAAGCTGTTATTAATATGATCAACAAATTTGAGTTAGGTCAATTATATTCAAGAATTTATTGAGGTCAATTATGATCAACGAATTGAGTTTGGTCAATTAGTTAATATATATATATATATATATATAGTTCAAAGGTCAATTATATTCAAGAATTGAGTTGGGCCAAATATGATTAACGAATTCAATTTGGTCAATTAATCAACGTATATATAGTTCCAATAGGTCAATTATGATCAACGAATTTAGCTGGGTCAATTATGATCAAGGGAATTGCTCCATTTGTGCCACAAGCGTCTGCATGTTTGTCCGATACATCACAATAAATCTTAGCCTACCCCCCGCACTACATTGTAGAGCCCCTGTTTACCCAGCAATCCTTCAACGTACGAGGGACCAGTAAATGTGTGTGTGGCATTCCTTGGTAAACAACATGTATTCGCTGCACCTCTGCTAGCTTTTGGGGAAACGAATAGTGTGAGTTTAATGGCCTTTTTCTACATCCGAGGTAAACGCAAAAAGAGCAATAGACCCTTATTTTTTAAACCTATTTTTGCACCCAACTTTGAGGTTTAAATGTAGGGAATATGTATCAAATATAGGAGTAAAAAGTTTTGTTTTTAAAAATGGCAACTTTTTGTTTAAGAAGGGCAACATTTTTATTTTTGAAGAGCAACATTTAGGTTTAAAACGGTAAAAAAAAGAATTGTCATAATACGATGAGACTGACTTTCTTTGAAGTTGTGAAAAACAGAGTTTACAAACTTCCATTTTATCCATGTCTCTACTTAGTGGTTAAACACTTTCGCAATATTTTCAGCTCTAACTGTTGTTAACCGTTTTCGCACGATTATTTCGCAATCGCGATTTGAACCATTTCATTTTGTGACGTAATAAACACGAGCGGTCTAAGTGAGTATAGTCGTTAAACTTATAGAATTTCCATTATGCCGTAACAACAACAGCCCTTATTGCTGAACATGCTATCATCATATGTCGCTTTACAAAATTACTTGAACCGTAGAAAAATATAATTTCCAGTAAATTATACGTGTGCGCGTTTTTTAACAAAACAGCAACACGCAATAACTCCACTCGCTTTAATTTACTACACGTTTTAATTTACTACACGTTTGATTTAAACAATTTTAAAATATAAATCCAATGAGTTAGCTAAACTGTATTGCTAAAGAGGGTTACAACTTAAATAATCGCTATTTTAACCACGGAATTACTTTACGAGCTAATTTTTTAACAGATGTCCCGAATTCCGATTACTAAATGAAAAATAAAGCAAACTGAAAAGTTTTACCCACCCTAATAGTTTTGCAAATTTACAAAGCATACTTGCGCTTTTACACACAAGTAAAAGCAGAACATAAAAGTAGGCGTTCAGGCAAACGGGCGTGTTTAAACCACTTTGTTAGTTCTTGGGGTTCCTATTTCACCCAAAATAGTCTTGGACACGGACAAATGGTTTAGGGGCTACCAGTTCAACGAACCCACGCAAAACGCTTTCACTGATTAGCTTTAGCTCCTTCACTAAGTTAGCTCAATCCACCCTTACATTCGAAAAATACTCAAAAGTAAAGTCAAAAGAGTAAACTAAAAAAAAAAATACTTAACGTGTAACACAAAGCATGGGCTTTTGTTTTATGTGGCATGATATGTGTTCAGTTTAATTGTGAGAGGGAATCCTGCTTTTACTGGATTTCTTTAACTTAAATAAATTAACTCGTACAAGGAAACCGTTTTACTGAGAGGAGATACATGACTGTTTGGTTTGGAAAAATATCCTGTTTTAATATTAGATCTAAAATTCGCCATAAAATAGACTTGGCCAAGGACAAATGGTTTTGGGCGATCAGCTAAGCAACGAACTCATGCAAAAAATATATTTCAAATTGTGTGACATAAAACATAGGTTTGTGTTTTATACAGATTAAGGTGTATTTTCGTATTCAATTTCTTTACCCGTTTAAACAAGATTTACGAAAACTCTTTAATTAAAAACGATGTAAAATTGTCTTATTTCAAGTTTACCACATTACTTCCTCAAAAGCGTATCAAGGATTATTAAAACTTCATGTGGTTTCTATGACTAATAAGTAATATTTCGAGTAGTTTTAATTAGCATTCAAGCCTTAACGCCCTACTTGGTTAAAACAACAAGCCTTCCCTATATTCGAGATAGCACCAGGTGCTTGTCTTGGCCAAGTCCCATTTCGTTCACCGCGTAAAGTCAAGTGCATTGGCAGACGAAAGCCGCATAAAAGCGATGTTTTTTTGGCCCTTTCCCGACTCACGTCTGACTGATAAGGACGATAACCTTCGTCACTCTCGTCTGTGTGCCACCAAATATATCCTCGACCGCAGGGTCACGACTCCAGCCACTCTCGCCGGCTGCAAATGCTGGTTGGTTGCAAAATTGGACCGAAATAACTGGGCGTGCGTATTTTAAAGTTTTTTGTGTGTAAATGACAAAAAAAAAAGATTGGCGTGTAAGTTTTTTTTAGAATTTTTTGAATCAATAGACATTTTTTTCGAGAAACAAACGATTTTCTGGTTGCACTTTTCGAGACCAAAGAATTCATAAACGAAAAATTGAAATAAAAACTAAAAAATTAGTTTGTACGGTTTTTTTAAAAATAAATAATTGTTTTCCAGCTGGATTATTAACAGTATAACACAATTAATAACAATAATTTCAACGCACCCCTCGAAATGGTATTTCGCCTAAAAAGTGTTAACGTTTCACAAATATTCTTCTAAAATAATAAATAGAAAAAAGAATTACCCGTGCCATAGTTTTACAATCCTTGAAAAGGATTTCAAAAATAGCTGAAAATTTAATTATTTATTTTAAATCTAAAAAAGGGCCTATAAATGACAAATGCTTAATGATTTTATTGGTATTTCACAAGTGATTTTACATCTGCCGTGTGTTGTTACATGACTTCCTTGTCAATTATTTTGATCCAAGTTTGTTTTGTAACAGAGGCGACCACCTGTTGTTTGTAGTCTATTAATGTGATTGATGTTAATCTGACAGATCACAACAATAAAGCATTCAATGTTTTGCCACGAGCGTCCAATATCGACCAAACATCATAAGTATAGAACGGATTTGTCGACAATTTACCGCCACGTTTTATTTTGCATTATTTTCAAGAAAAAAATAATTTAACTTTACTAAACGACGCAGCGAAGTTTATCATTTTACATTGCGCCTCATGGCAATGTTTTTTTTGTTTTTTTAAGGACCCATTACAACGAGTCAAGAAATAAATCACTTATAAATAATTTTATTTTAAGGTTGCTATGAATAACGTAAGGCCTTTCACACGCAATCAACAGTTATGTATTTTTAGCCGTGACTAAAACCTATACAAGGTTCCAGGTAAAAATAGGGTGTAGTATAATTTTAAATGTAGGTCGATAAACGGCAGCGATGGTTTTAGTTGTAGGATCTCTACTTATTCAAAGCTCGGCCAATTAATCGATTTTCCCAGGGTAAAAACAGTTAACAATACTTTTGTTCACATAAATCTGCCTCTAAAATTAAAAAAATCGGTCTTTTCACTAAAATCAAATATTGTGCATCACTTGTTTAAAGTGTTTAAACTTGTCCCAATCACCTTACTTCGAAGCATAATGGTTGGAGGTTGTAGTTAAAATATAATAAGAAAATCAAGGCCGACACAGAAGTAGGTAGCATTTTGAACGTTTCGAATATCTCGTTATTCATTTCCAATATTAAAAAGAGTTATTCGAAACATTCAAAATGATAGCTTCTACTTCATGGGCTTTGATATTCGTATTACGTACTACTACAACTGTTTCATTTGTATTTATTAACTAATATTCCTGTTTCGTAAGGCCGTACTTAAGCCAAATATCGTACTGTTTTAATTCGCCTAAATATATTTAAAAAGTACTTACCATCATCCGACTGATATTCCCAGATAAATCTTCCTGTCAGATATTTCACGACCAGGGCTGTAAAAGAAACAGCAAAACGTCAATCAATCAATACACAGCACAAAGAACCCATACTAGGTCGCCGCATACATTATGCATGAAGCAAGATGTTCACTTTGTAAGCTGTCTTGTTGTTTCACCTTAACAACACAAACTTGTCAAATCAGCTTAGAAAGCACTTTAGCCTCATCAGATTACACAAAGGGGGAAGTTTTGGCTCCAAGTAAACCTCAAATTTGTTTGCTAGACAACTTTGGTCGCCAAATGACATTTCAAGCCTAAATGCCAAAGATGCGCGGAAATGTTTCAGTCTGTTTTCTTGCTTTTTTCCGTTTTATTTTTTGCATTCTTTCGCAAATTTCTAAAACAACCTTTTTTGTCTTTTGGAAAATGTTATCTGGTTAAACTCAGTAGGAATGCCCGAAATGTTGATTTTTTTTCGTAAAAAAATATGATACCAAATGACGTCACTACTATGATCAAATAGTCCAGCTATAGGTAATGTTTCACTGCCCTTTTATAAGTTGATTTCACATATTTGGTTTACTGTGCACAACAAAGATTTAAACTGTGTACAGTTTCTTTATGTATCCCGTTAGGCGCAACATTTTAAAATGCACCAGTTTTTATTGGGATTCTATTTTTGGATATTTTACAAGCTTGTCAAACCGCTATTCATGGCTGTAAAATGCCGAAACGTTTCATTTCATTTTACTGCGTGCCATTTTCCCCGAGATCAAAAACAACGAAACAGTAGCAGCTACCCTTTTACCAAGAAATATAGCCAAGAAGAATTACTTTGTACTTGGGTTATTTTGCCTTGTGTTAAGCTGAACTGAGCTGTAGAACTAGCATAAGTAATATGATTTTCCGGGAATTTTATTTTATTTGTTTGATCACAGATTGTGTGCAATGCACCATTTAGCTGTCCAATTGAAAATATAGGATCACCTTAAGAATGTTAGCGTACGCTTCAAAGAACATGAGCTAGGTATTATTGATTCACACCTGGGTTATTACTTCTAGGTGACTTAACATCACTTAACACTTCGGAATCAAACTTTTTTTTAAAAAGAACTGACTTTTGAAACATGACGGAGACTTTATTTTAAGCTGAACCCTGTAATAATGCCATACGGTAAACCACGCATTTTAACATTGGGTCCCAGATAAAATATTCCGGCTACAGTTGTAAAAGCAGTATACCTACCAAAGATTAAACTTTGCACATTTTTTTCCAAGGTTGAAGTACGGGGGTGATGCTTCTCAATTAACAGCATTAGGTTCATGCAAGATTTTTGGAAAATTTTCAGCAGAGTAAGATAAAACAACAAAAATACCCACTGATTTATATGTTCTTTGTTTAACGATAATATAATCGAGTTTATAGAATCCGACACAAAATGTTATATTCGGCCTTCACCAGGCCTTACAGTAATCTGCCAATTTATTAAAAAATTATGATCCCTGTTTTGTGATAAAATTCACTTAAAACGGTTCAAATTGCTTAAGTATATTTTGCGTTATTTCGAGAACTTTTTTAATCTCCCAAGTTCCTTTGGTATGTCACGTTCACACCCCAAGCCCCCCTCGATGCCCCCCTTTGTTGACAATGGGCTTAGTGACGTCAAAAACCCTACAGGTCCGGAACAAAGCAAACAGAAAGGCGTCGAAATCAGATTAGAGCTTCATAAGCTGAAGGCAAGCGAAACGAAACCATGATTTTTCCCGAATTCCGCGGCTTTTTTAGGCACAGCCAAGTTTTTTGCTTGTTTTTGACCATGCGCGACCTCGCATTGTGACCTCACAGTGTGCGTCGCGGCGCTCAGATGAAAGGCGGGGTTGTAGGGCGGCCGTGGGCTGAAATACGGAGTCTTTCCCAACTTTGAAGCACCCTTAGTTCGGTGAAACGTTGGACACTCGATAAATATTTGTCAAGTGTAAGCGAACAACTAAGGTCTGTTTGTCGCTACTGTGACGTAACAAACACACACGCGCATACCCAAGGCTGAGCATCTTAAAAAAATACCCAAATATGGAAGTTCGCAGTAACGATTTATCACTTTCTTTTTAATACCCCCACACCAAATGATCTGTGCTGACTAAAAGAACAATTAAGCTCTAAAGTCACTGTGAATACCTGAACTTGAATGGATATATTTGAGTGACTTTCCATAAATTATTTGTAAAATGAACTTGAAATGCGATACTTTTATTATGTTACAGTTGGTTTATTATTGCTTCTTTCCGAAATATACATATATCTAGATTTTAGTTGCTTGTTTTGGACCGTCTTGTGGCTAATGATGGTTTGGATTGGCTAAAATTGTCTAAAAAACAACTTTATATCTTCTTTTTGTTGTTAAATTACGGTTTGGTAAAGTTTGCTTGCCGACGATGTATAACTAGAAATAGGTTTCAGCATGACTTGAGTCAGTAGAAATCAACTTGTTTGCTGCACTTTTCATTACCACCGGGTACAAACTACTGTACACCGCCCTTCTCCTAATTTGATTATCGAGCTGCCGGTTACCGTAGCGTGACTTTAACCTTCGGTAGCCGGCTGTTTGTGTTTTTATTTCTGCCCCAAAAGCGCAACGACCAGAAAAAAACGCTTGACCAGCAAAAATATCCCCTTGGTCAGTTCCTTTGTGATGTCACAAGCGCCCGGTATAATCTCGATCGTAGACATTTGTGTGACGACACACGCGAGCGATTGTTGGACAACAATGGGCAGCGCAGGTGTGGCGGGCGGGTTCCGTGACTTGAGGTGCGATCAGAAAATCGCGACCTATTGTGAAGTGTTTATTTCAAGCCACCGTTTTTTATTGCGTCGCCAATATTCTTTTTTTTTCGGTTTTTAGGGATTTGTGAAATTTAGGAAAATTGACAGAAGATAACTATAAAATACTTCATGTTGAGAACTACATTTTCAAAAGTAAGGTAAATGAAGTGTTATTTTTTTAATCTAATATCCCGATCGCAAATTTAGTATAACCATAAAGTTTGGATTCTATGTAATGAATTGAATGCTGTATATCAGTGTATAACAATCTTTTATCGCAATGGCCCAAATATTGAGCGTAACTATGCCAGCGAAGCTTTGGCGACCCAATCTACTTGACTGCACTTTGTAAGCAGTTTAGTTAATATAAGCCATGTGTGCATATTGCGTCGGCAATTTCCCTATTTTTTTTAGAAAGAACTTGCTTGGAACTTAACCATATAAAACTATTGCAGTCGGCGACCCAACCAAATTAAACGGCCACACAATTTTGGGTCGCGACCCATGGGTTGAGAAACGCTGGTTCCAGCTAGTCTTGTAGTAATGCCAGCCGTGCCGCGGTAAATTTGTGCTTTGGATCTTGAAACCTGTTATTGTTGCATTTTCTTGGAAGTCGCTTGAAGCCACTTGTTGAAGAAAACGCGACGCCACTCGAAACACGAGAACACAAGTTCTGTCGCGTGCTTCCCTTAAGGCCATGCTTCTTAACCTTTTAGTATCGTTAACCACAAAAAACAACCTAATGGATTTCAGTTTGTTAAAAAAATAACTATACCTATGACTTTTTAATGGATATAAGAAGCAAAAAGGACCTACAAATTTGCGTTGAAAATGATTGTTAAATCTAGGTTATATATATATCGTTAGGAAGAAGTTATCCAATACAAAAGACTGTACACATTTCGTTTTTTGTTTTGTTAAAGTTTAACCTTGGAGTTGTGTTCAATACAAAAACTATATTCCCAAGATGTTATCTATTCGCGCAAAGCAATAAACGCCTTTATATCGTTTAAGTAGCCAAAACTTTCATTATGAGAATAAATTTATCAAAAGAGGTTAAAAAATACTCGAAACGTAATCCAAAATATGCATTTATGTAGTTAAAATAGGCAACAAATACATTTTTAAGGTGGCCACGCCCCCCTGGACCAAAGCACTGTTCTTTATATAACCTTTTGTGGAACAGTATACGCTTTTCACGTTTACTGAAGATCTTTTGTACACCCCGTCAATGTGGTACACCTTTCAGAAAATTTGGTACACCCGGTTGAAAGACACTGCTTTATATAACCTTAAAAAACCAGTGACTTCACTGACATTAAAACCACCCACATATGAGATAACAGCCCATCTTTTGACAAAACGTGTGGGTTATTGGCTTTCCCCGCTCGACAAACTGTACTGTTCTCGTACCTTGCTTACAGTAAGCAAACAAAACCGGAGAAAATTGTATTTCGGAGCTATCCGGGCGACGTTTACATTTTGCGGTTTCCAGACAGAACTGTTGCTCCATTGTAAAGACTGCTACCCGAAATAATTCACTAATCCGTTATTTTTACAAAGCACTCATTTGTAGAATTTACAAAGTCTGTTTTTTACCAAGCAGCCATTTGTAGGATTTGTATGGCGCTTTTTGTGAACATAACGACTTGGCATAAAAAAGTTTTTACTGCTTCATAAACATGAAAAGGTTGTAGATTTATTATCAGACTAAATAAAAGCTTCCATTGTAGTTTTTGCTTTTGGGAAATTATAAAAATTTGCGTTCAATAAATCTAGCTGTATTTTACAACTTTGTCTATTATTTATTGATTGAATAAAATACGAGATTGACGCCTAGCCCAGTGAGTCTGTTTAACAACTGGACTAGACGGCATTGCCATTTTACAAGCTTGAAGTCTTTAAACATCGACTTTTCATGTTACAAAAGTATAGAAAGATATAATCAATGTGAACAAAACTCGAATTAAAAAAAATACCTAACAACGTTCCTGTAAATTAGTATGACGTTCGGCGTAATAAAAATATCAAAGCCCACACAGAAGTAGGTATCATCTTGAACGTTTCGAATAACTCTTTATTCATTTTTCAAGGTTGAAAATGAATAACTGTCATTTTTCAAGGTTGAAAATGAATAAAGAGTTATTTGAAACGTTCAAAATGTGACTCTTACTGCGTCTTACTACAACCTCCAACCATTATGCTCCAAAGCATGACGTTAGGTAATTGTTACTAAAACTATTTCTACGTCTGGTACAACCTTTTTACAAAAACACTATGTTCATAAATATTTTTAGTTAAACTACCGAGAAATAACAACATAGATAAAAACTGGCAATCGGCCTTCAAATGCCGATTAATAAAAGTAGTAGAAATAGTATTTACGGTTTTACTTTTTCTAAAACTCTGACAAAAATGCTTTGAAAATTTACCTGATTTTCCGACTTTTTCTTCTCCAATTACCATCAGTCGAATCCTGTTGCTCGAAGTCGATTTGAACATCATCTGTCACAGCGGATATAGTGACGTAACAATGACAACATTCGACAGACTTTTAAACCTAAATAACTCTGCGAATCGCAGACAGGTTAAATTAACATTGGCAAGATCACACGGAATTTCGATTATAAAATTATGAGAAATAGTCAAGTGGAAACAACTTGACATAACATGGCATTTTTAACGATATCGTTATTGAATAATAAGCTGGTTTACTAAAAAAATACGTTTCTGTAATCTAACTACAATCCGAGGGTGATTTCCATAATCTTTCTTACTTTTCTTTCTTACGAAACTCAAATTGAACTTACTTACAGCCTAATACAAAACATACCAATTTTCATATCTCTAGGTTTGGATATTTTTTTAATTTAAAAGCAGAATCTATACTTGCAGCGATAAAAAAATAATATCAACAATAAATTTTAAAACTCGTATAGAACTAGCTAGCGTTTTTGAACGTTTTAAATAAATCTTTTATTCTTGCCAATTTTCAAACATTACTTATGTATGGGCTTTGATAATCTAACTAAAAACTCCATCATCTTAAGATATATTCGAAACATTCGACGAAATGCGGCCTATGCAGTCTTCAAAAAAAGCCTACAAAATTGCTTTGAAGGTCTATTACCTAAAATACAGCTCTCTCAAGAGTTCGTCACCAAAGTTAAACCTTAAAAAATCTGCGTCTAACTAAACACACCAAAAACAATTTTTTTCTAATCCGGCAGCTTTGCAAACCTTGCCCAGCAAACCCCACCAACGCAGAACCTAGCGCCAACCTCCCCGAATCCGTTCTACCGACTGACCTGTTATTTAAGGTACACCTGACCTCAGCCAGCCAGCTTGAAGCGTGCCTTTTACTCACGCACACAACACCGGTTTGTTGTAGACGCTTCAGCTATGCTTCGGGTCAGGGACGAAGTTTACCCAACGCTCGACTACTCTCTCTTACTAAACGGCCAGATAACGTGGCCGCTTTTAAGTAGCCGGCTCCCTTCGCTTTTTCGGCTGAAATTGATCTTACACATCAAAATAACTAATTTTTAGGCCATAATTCTCTTTTTCTATTTTTTTGTTTAGCTATTTGAGTTTGTTTTTATCACTTTTAGGCACTAGTTTGTGTATTTAAGTAAAAAAAATTAAGTAAAACAAAGTGGTTTGACGCTAATTGAAAAAAACATTGCTGTTAAATTAATATTTAATGTACAAATGGACTAGTTAAAAAAATCAGGGGTAATAAAATGTTGGAAAATTGTAATTTTGCCCAGAAAAATAAATATTGGCTAATAGATTCGCCGAGCAGAAAAGAATACAAACATAGCAATGTAAAGTTTTCGCGCTGTATTTACAATGTTGCAGTGAAATGAGTTAAACTTGTACGACGGTGATTGTAGCCGATACCTGATGCTAAGTGATAATTACCTAAACATTGTTTTTAGCGATAGTTGGCGATAAAAAGCATCGTTTTCTGCTAGAAAAACAAGTTATAATGTTTGTTTTTTTGTTCAAAAGTGCAAAATGTTAAAAAAGTAGTTCTTTTTTAAGAGGTCGAATATAAACGGCCAGGTATTTGCTGCACGCTTTTGCACTTTGTAGTTGCCAAGTGGATTTTACGCTCTGTATATGCACGATTAGAGTAAGGCGGAACGGAAGATACAAATCTGCTTAGTTTTTTTTCTAGTAATATTCATTTGCCTCATAGAAACTGCATTGTATTGCTTGTTTGCAAAAGTTGTTCTAATATTATCATTAAGAATAAGTCTCAAGTAAAAACAAGTTTTAAAACTTTGTGTGTTTTTTTTTTCTATCTTATAATATATTGAACAGTTTAAAATGCCGGAAAAGTCCTAGATTCTTCAATAACCAATAAAACCAATTGTTTACCGCAAAAATGAATCAAGTTTTACCTTAAAATGAAAGGTTGAAAGCCGTAAAAACGTCTTGTGTAGAGTTGTTTCGGTCGACTGGTTTAGCTTTTTAGCGGATGTTTACAAATGGGACAAGTGACATGATTTGAACCCACTTAAGGCACTTGTTCGAAGATTTAACGCATTTGTTTAAAATATTGCTCCGTAGCTTAACTATAAACAAAACCGCGACGACGCAACGCGTATGCAGCGCGTGTTTTGCAAAAGGAATCGTTTGCAAAAGAATATTTTTCCAGAAGAACTGTATGGCAGTGTTTATTAATCAGGTGAATGGTTCACCCCAGGGTAAATACAATTTTTGCAGGGGTAAACCAACCAAAAGGGTGAATAAGGGTGAACCGTCAGAATGGATAATAGCTTGCGAACAGGACTAATATTCCGGGTGTTCAACCTGTTCAGTGAAATATAGACCAGATATTTTTATCATATCATGAGACAAGGGTGAATGAAATCTGGAGATAGATGCTAGGGGCGAACAAAACTGAAAAGTTTAGGAAGCACTGCTGTATGGCATTAAAAATACCACACGTTAAACAAACACCAACTTTTTGAGCGAAATTGTTTGAAATATTGCATCGAGGCTTAACTAAAGAAAACCACAACGTATAAGAAGCGTGTGTTTTGCAAAATTAATTAGTTGCAAAAAAGTTTTTCAGGAGAACTCTATGTCGTTGTAAATACCACACGTTAAACAAACACCAGCTTTTGATTTCCTTGAGCAAAATTACAAACTGTTTTAAATCAATTTTGCATTTATGTTTATGAAACGGAATGCAACTAACATAAATTCCGATTTCAAAATCTCGGCATCTTGCCTTTACGTTTATACTTTATAGCGATAACAAAGCGTTTTTTCATAAACACTCACCCTAGTGTTTGTGATTTTTATAAGGTTACAACTAACAAAAAAAATAGCATTGGGTTAAAAAACTAAATAATGTTGTATTTTAAATCAGACATCGGTGTTTTACTATTAGGAGCGGTTATCATATACACTCCAAGTTTAAACAAAAATGTTCGCATAAGTTCAGCATTCAATGAAAGCTTTGCGATCTAGGTCGAACTATAAGTCAATTCAGTTTGTATATTGTAGTTAACATCGCGGTTGAGCTAAAACTCTTTGAATAATATGATTTAAAATGAGATATTTGTGTCTTACTATAAAGAACTTTGGTGACTGTCTACGCACCCAGTTTAAACGAAAAATGTTCGCATAAGTTCAGCATTTAATAACAACATTGCGATTTAAGCCAAGCGGTAGTCCATTAAGTTTGTATATTGTAGTAAACCTAGCAGACCACTAAATCTTTCCGGCTCATGATTCAACATTAAACTAATGTTTTTCCTCCAAATATCGCTGATGGCCCGCGGGCGTCCTGGCCAAACCGGTGCCTTAAACGACCCTAATCTTCGTGTAAGTCGGCGCCACTTACCAGAAAATATGTCAAACATTTTAAAGGGCTGCGACAAAAAGGTAAGCCTGCTTTTCAGAAACCCTTTGCTTGCAAAACGAAACTAATCGGCAATGTTTCCATCGAGGAATTTATCAGGCTTTTGTCCTAAGTAAATAGTCTGACATGAAAAAAGAAAATGCATACAATATATTCATATGCACCTTGGTATATAACTAACAGATTTATCCTCACAAAAAAACGTTTAAATTGATATTTAAGCTTTAATCTGAAGTTATTATTTTTTTTTATTTCTACTTGTGACTTTTAGGTTGTTTAGCTTTCGTTGTAAGTAGATTTTTTATGTAAGTTTTTGTATAGATTTATTTTTGAACTTGACCCGTAAGCATCAACAGCGTTCACTTTGTTCAAATTTTGATTGACATTTCGAATAATTTTCGGCAAAAAATTTTTGACGCAAATTTGCCTGCGTATACAAGCCATAATCTTGTCCAAACTAGACATTTTCAAGATTACAAACACTATATTTTGCAAACCGCCTTTCAATTGCCAGCCATTATCAGCTTTTCGAGATACCAACTCCAATACCGCCGACCATTATCGTCGCTATGGCAACCTACTGCTGACGTCAGAGCCTGGAAAAATGTTGATTCTCGGCGCTCAAGTTCAAGTGTCGGATCACCGGTTTGGTGTAGGTTAGATGTCAGCTAAGGACCAGACTAACCCCTTGTTTAAGCTGTTAGCTCTGCGTTAAGGTATACCACTGTATTGGGTCGCGCTAATGGCTCTCATACGAACTGCGTTAAGTCTTGTGTGGTTGGGAGAATATTGTGGGATTTTGCGCGATAAAAGTCAGCGGTGATATTTTAACGTTACCGTTTTTTTTCACTACTAACTTGGTAATTTTGAGTTATATTTGACCGTCTTGAGCTTTCAAGGATTTTTTTTGGCCCCATGGTTATTAAAAAATTTCAAAAATTAATAAGGTTTCAAAATTTACTAATATACGTCCAAACATGATTGAATTCGTTAATTTTGGTCTCTTGTCCTTGATTTAACCTGTCCTATAATACTTAAATAATTTATTACTTTTTTATGGCCCCTACATTTGTTATATGTTCCTTTTTTTTAAATGCCTTAATATTGGCCCGAATATGAATACTGCTGGTTAATTTTGGTGAGCCTCAAAGTACAAAAAACATTCTTGTAAAGCTTTAATTACGGCTTTCTGGCGCCAAACATTAAATGTCCAAGTTCCAAGCAGTTTGGCTGACTAATTATACAAGGTTCAGTAAATTAGTAATGCGATAATAAATTGTGTTCTAGGGCTTTAGCTCGTTTTCAAGAACTTCATTAGTAAACCACTTGCACTTTAACTCTTTATCAGTTATTCTTTCTAGTTTCATAAAACTCTTGAAAGAGGTAACAAAATATTAAACGATAAAATTAAACCCGCTTCTGATTTTTAAACAGCGAAAGTATTTCTTCTATGAATCTCTAAAAGAAATAGCTTTTAACATTAGCGAACAGTATCACTTGTCCTTCTTCGAATTTAAGCCTAATCGTCAATACCCACTTAGTTCGTAAAGCCTGTCTAAACTCCTTACCAAATACAGTGATATCTACCTTTAAAAACATCCTATAATACGAAGAAGTATCGACTCATGTTGCTGACGCAAGCTGTAGGTCTTTATTTTTCCATCTGACTCCAAGCACAACATGCTTGCTAAGTTGTTTTTGACAGCTAAATAACCGTGTTTTTGCTCCTTCCTTTTTATCGCGATTACTTCGTAAAATTACGCTTTCGAGGTTGGGAGGTTGCTGAATGTTGGGTTGAATCACTGAGATCCGATCCCGATATACACGATAGCCGGTTTAGATGCCAGCCTCAACGTGTTGTTCACACCTGTTTTTCGACATTTATTTTGCCAGTTAAGTATGCAGCCACCTTATAGAATCGGCTTTGTTAAAAATTATTTAATTATCATTCAAATAACGAATATTAAAACAAAATAATATAATGTCAAAGCACCAAAACTCTCTTATCGAGACGATAAAATAGTTTTCTCCCTGTGTTTATAGATTCTGCGCTTAACCTACGCGCAAATAGAAAAAAAAGTGTCCCGGAAAATTTCAGCCGACCTTGTTAACGATATAAGAAGGCGTTGATAGGCTAAAGCAATTCATTTTTGGTCCATCTTTAGATTGAACTAACACTTTTACAAGTCAGTTGTAACAAGAAACTATCTCACCAATGAGCCGGAAATGTATGGTGTAGTCTTTAAAAAACATTGCAAAATAAAGACAATTAAACCTTAATGCTACACAAGAATGTATCAAATACAATAAATAGACTTTTTATCACTCAAAAAAGTTTTTGAAAATTGTTTATGAACCCCAAGAATAACAAAACTCCTTTATTAAGACTATCCAATACCTTTCACTTATAATTTTCCTTCAACCTGGCCTAGGAAACGCGTCCACACCTGCATAGCACACCACAAAAAACGTCACTCAACTCTTATATTTCTTGAGATAAATCGCCTTCTCATAACCTTCCTGCGACAACAACCCGTCTCTTTGTGACGCAATACCCGCCATTGTCACGTAGCCATCCCATTGTGACGTGAGGCAACAGAGCTTTTCCTAAAAGGTCGATGATTTTAGCTTCACGGTGCCAAGAGATAATGGGAGTAACGGTAATATAATAATGCGGAAACGAACAAATTACCACATGGGTGCTAAGACACATTGCTTTTATCTCGCAAAACGCGTTTGTAAGTTAATTTAGGAAGCGTGACTTGTAAGCAATGGAAGTGAAGGCGCAAGATCGCGTAAAAAATTAATTGACATTTTCTCTAGAGCAGTGATTCTTAACCTTTTTTAATGTTGTTACTCCAAGAAGAACATTAATTGCCTCCTTTTTGAAAAAATAACAAAATACACCTTGAAATCAACTAATAGAACCACACGCAGTTTTTCGTGTTTTTAATAAACCACTTTATGTTGCTATTAACTAGTAATTAGTATTATGCTTGGTACAAATGGATCACATTATTTGCACTAAAACAAGGGGAAATAGTAAGTGCCACTCAACAGAAAAGGTGCGTTCTCTCAGGCGTGTCATCCTTTTCCGAAAAAAAAAATTAAAAGTTCCAACCAAGAAATTTAAAGTAAGACGTTAAAAAAAGTTAAAAATAAACACAAGTAGCTTATGTAAACACTTCGATGTTGTAAATAAGATTTAAGTTATCCGTATAATATACTTAACCTTTGTATGGGCTTTGATATAATGTTTTGTACGATCAAAAGTTGATAAAATTAATCCTGACAAGTTTCTATCCAAAGTTCAAACTTTCCTTTAAAAAATAAAAAAAATCTATTTAATTCATCCGTGTAATACTTAACTTTTGCATGGGCCTTAATATTGCTAATAATAAAGGTTAATAAACTAAATTCTGACTATTTACTATTTAAACTTCAAAAAATCAGAAATCACTGCTCAACAGGAAAGGGGTATGTTGAGTCATGCGTGTAATCTAAAGGTCACTCTTCCCAAAAAAACGCGAAAAATCACATCGGCTTATGACGTCACATGATTGACAGGCTAATCTGAAAATCTGGCCTGGCGAAAAAGTTCAACTTCCGACGTAATGACCTGATTGTTGTCACATCACAAACGAATGCTGCTGCTTCTGCACTTTCTCGAATAGTTGGAGCTCTGTTCAGTTCCAAGGTCTTTGATCGATATCGTTTCGAGCTGTTTATTTTTATAATCAAGCCCTTCTTGCACATTTTCCTTCAGATACAGTTCCGACCGTCAGTGTAGGCGCAAATTGCGGCGAAACGACTTAGTTCTGCTTGTTTAACTTTAACTAAACGTTTCTTGGTTTTAGAGTTAATCTTACCTCTTTAGGTTAAGAACTTTTAAACTACCGTTTTTGTAGGCAAGGCCTTAAAGGGAAGGCCTTTAATTGTCGTTTATTTAACCCAGAGATGTTCAGACTTTGCGTCGCTACGCCCTGGTGCCTCGTTTCAATATTCCAAGGGGGTCGCCAAATGATCCCCCACATGTGCACTGGAAATTAATGTTACACATTTTTTTTTAATTTTTACTTTCTTTAACAATCAAATAAATTAAAACTGTAAAATTCCAATCGCCGTGCGCGCGCAAGTCAAAAAATGTTAACAAAAGCTTCGCAAGAAAGCAAGAAACCTTTTTTTATTAGTGACTTATGTGAATTCGATTCAACACTGACTTCTGTATTTAAGTTTGTTTTTGTCAAAATAAAGAAAATGAAGTCTAAACCCACGGCTCTAAGAAATCGGCTGGCGAAAAAATGTCACTATGCATAAAAATAATCGCAACCCTTCTGTGGTTAGATCTGAGATCTTAACAGTAGATTCCTTGTGCGATATGCCTTTACACGGTATGCCTGTGATCTTTATCGAATACCGCAGTTTTCGTTTGCTGATACCTGTGCTGGTGTTAGCACACTGCTTCATGTATGAGCGATTGGCCCCTGAGTTTATTTTTTATCTAAACTTGAATGGACAAGAAATCACACTACAAAGATTGGCACCAAATGTATATCACCTTGGTTTGTAATGTCAGCTTATTTTTTTATTCGTTAACCGGATCAAAGAATACGTCACAACTTACAACAAAGTGGGAGTTTGTTGCCCAAAAAACTTTTATGATGACATGAAAAAAATTCTGCATAAACGTATAGTTTGTTAAACTGTGGTAAAATTTCATGTCGATTCCACTTTTTACAAACTTTCTAATGCGCTCAACCTAAAAATATTCATGTTTGCTAAAGAAAACATTTGACCAGTATAAAAATTTCTTAAAAGATACAACGCTGACACCTCTAACTGAACTTCGCACTCTAACCCCAAGTTTGGCAACATCCCCTTTGCAATTATCCCGTTTTCTCGAGCGGAAATCTTAAGGTGAGCAAATTACCAGTTTGTCGACTTGTGTTCGTGTTAAGCCGACACCGGTCTAACATAATTATCGCCCACAGGTGACCACGTGACAGGAAAAGGCTACTTAAGGTCGCATCAAAGTGTGAAGTTCAACGTCAGGACAGGTTCAATCGCTTGGTTCCAAAATATGTTTTTAGGTAACAGTCTGTCTGGAGCACAATATTGTACGTTACAGTAGGTTTGTCCGATATTGTTGGTTTGTTATAGACAACCTATAGCAGGGGTGGGCAAATGTATTCAATTGAAGATCCATTTGCAGAAAATACCAGCACCAAAGAGACTCAAAATTATTTCAATACAAAAACGGTAAATAATGGAAAGTTAGTCGCAATAATAACAGAATTGTAATATAACAAAACAATAATAATTAACACAATAATAATAACGGTAATAACAAAATAACACGCACAATATTTATTGATATCAGTCTTTTGCTAACTAACTCTTCGGATTCTATTTCTAGTGTTACTTCATAAACGAAATTCTTGCCGAAATAAAGAAAAGAAACATAGAGAAACGTTCCTAAACGATCTCTTGGTAGCCGTTACAGTTTGTTAGGAACTTTACGATTCGACTAGAAGAGCCACAAAAAACATGCCGGAGAGCCGCATGTGGCTCGCGAGCCGCAGTTTGCCCACCCCTGACCTATAGTATCCATACTCGTCCTATACTAGGGTGGCATCGGTGTACCAAATTAGTTTGTTACAAGGAGCCATGGTTTGTGATTCAAAAGAGTTTTCTAACTTCATAGACAAAGTTCCAAGAGAATGTAAAATTAAAAATAGAAGGTAAATAGGCTTCTTAGCGCAAAAGCTAATTTTGGCATATTACCTTTAAAACATTAAAAATGCCCCTTTTTTAATTTGATCATTGCAATGACGTCATTCGTCATCGAATCGAGATGCTTAGTGCTCAAAATATCGGTTATCGGTATCAGAATAAAATATCGGCAATCCCTAGGTTGTAGTGTGAGGTAGAAAAAGTACGAACGCCCAAAGTTCGCTTGCTTCCCAACTGCCATTGCTCGTTTCAATGTATTTTTTTTTAACTTTTTAACTTGTAAGATTGTTTTTGGGAGAATGATTGATTGTTTAAGAAAAAAAAAGAATGTAAGTACGTAATAATCAGTCAGCCAACTTTATTGGCGTGAAAATATATAATACTCAATCGAAATACTGCCAAGTTATTTCATTCTCTTCATCACAGGTTGTATCAAACAAATACTGCATTCAGTAAAAACAAAATCCTCAGTTGGAGCATAATGTCTGGAGGTTGTAGGAAGACGTAATAGGAATATCAAAGTAGGTATCATGTTGTTAGCGTTTCTAAATAACAGTTTATACATTTTTCGATAGTGTATACATATAAAGAGGTTTTCGGAACGTACAAAACGATACCTACTTTTGTATGGGCTTTGATATTCTTACTAATTCCTCTTTTGTTACTGCAATAACTAAAGGCTTCCCCCAATTAACCCATTTAATTGGAAATTGCCTTCTCTATAAACCAATTTCTAAAAGTTGTATCCACACCGCCATCTAGTGGTCACTTATGTCGATTTGTGTTTTTTTGTCAACTTGAACATGCTTCAAAATTATGAACGCATTTAATATCATTGGTCCTTTTTTCATAAAATTTAAAAAGAATAAGTGAACATTTATATTTTACGTTATCTGATAAAATTATTGCATTATGAAAACGGTGAAAATGTTTTCTTTTTAGAATAAATAAATTAAAAAACTTTTTTCAAAGGTTGTTTGTTTTAATCTCTAAGCCTGATGTACCTGATTAAATTTAGATCACAACAGCTTAAAAAATTAAGGCAACTTTATGTAAAATTTCAGTATTTTAAAGTATTTTGTATTTTTTAAACCTTCCTAGTTATATACTTTTATATAATCTGATTAACATGTATTTTTAGATTCCATAGTTGAAACATATATTCCCCTGTTTTGTAATTTCCATTAGTTTAATATAAATGTGATTTATGTTGTAAGGTCACACCCTTTGTGACTTTACAACCTTCCATTGTTTGGCGCAACATGTGGTTATGACGTCATATTGAGCTTCCCGACGTTGACCTTCGTTCGAACTGATTGCTGAGGTTTGAAATGATTGTTGGTTGTATTGTGTCGTCACAAGACATCTGGGAAACCGAAAACAAGTCAAGTTTTTTTATTGTCATCACTTTCGCATGACCAAGACACTTATGCTAAAATCAATTTCTTAACCATATCTAGATTATAAAGATTAAACTAAGTACAGAACTTAGTAAACCGAAAATCAGTTTGTTTGTATGTAATAAAAAGGTAAATATATTTCGCTATAAAGCATCATCAGTATCTAAAAACATAACACAACATAAGTAAAGAATACGCTAATAAAAACCTAAACCAACTCTTCTAGGCAAGTGGTGCACTATGCAAGCCGCAACTATTGATGTGCAACCAGAATCGTTTGTTTTCACTATTCGGAATCAGGCAGATTTTGTTATTCCAAAGAATACTTTGACCATATGTAGATTGTCGCAAAGACGCTTTAAAATTACGTGCCTTTAAAATTTCCACTTTCAAGTTAAACAAAAATAGATTTTCTTGTTAATTACAGAAAAGTTGTTCACAAAGCATTAGTACCTGTGAACTTGTGTATGTTTCTTCATAACTTAAAAACGTCACAAAACTGCTTGGGTTTTTTGTAAAGTTTCTCCTGCATATTGGATGTATGACAAAATCGGCCTACTTTATTTTCTATATTAAAGTGAAGACCTCAAAAAACATTATTTTTAATAAAACGAATGCTTCCTTTTTTATCAAAAATCAAGGAAACTGATAAGCTGTTTTTATGCTTAGAATCACGCAGCTAAAACTTCTGCCTTAAAAGTTTAAAACGCTTGGCAAACTGTGAGTTAAAAAAACAGTGCGCAATGTTGTAAACTAAAATCCTATCAATTAGATTTTTTCGCATGGCTTTGTAATCAACAAAGTATATAAGGATACTCCAAAATGGTGAACAGGTACAGAATGTGTACAGTTTTGCAATGATTGACCCATTCCGGTTTGCTAAAGTCTACAGAAAATTAAAATATCAAGAATGTCAAAACTTTTTTTTACACGTATCTCTGCTATTAAACCAGGTCAAACTTTTAAGTTTATAAGTAAAACAATTTGTTCTCTAGAAGGGTAATTCCCACAATACAAAGCTTTTAAGCAACTACTGTATCCAAAAGTAGCATAAAAACAGTCCAAAAACTTGAGAACCCACATAAAACTCTACAACAATTGACGTCTTCGAATCCGAAACGTGACAATAAACTATTGTGACGTCAGCATTATCTCAAGAATGTTTGTTTAGTAACGTAGAATGGTGCTTTGAAAGTGAAGTGTTATCAAATCGGGAAATAACCGCTTATATATTTGTCGGTAAGCGAAATTAATATTTATAGCTTCAGGTTATCTTAACGCCAAATCGCTGTGTGCTCAATAAGAGGCTGCGCTTTATAGTTTGTTTACTCAAGTCATAATTTAACCCTTTCCTATTCAAATATAGCTGCTTCGGAGTATTTGCGAACGAATCCGAAACTTTCCGAACGAATATTCCGTAGCTGTTTCGGCGCCAAAATTTGTAATGCCGGTTTCTTGTTGCATATTAGGGGATTTGGAATTTTCTGCATTATATAAGCCACCGAGGAATGAGTTATATCACTCTACTAATCTTCAGTTACAGTATTCAGTTCACGGAACTTGTCAAGAAAAAAATCAAAGTCAAGAATAAAGTATGAATTTAAAAAAGGTATGTTTCAAAGTATTTTTTTAAATTATGCTCCAAAATTTTTGTAAGCGGTGAATATTTATATTTTGTGATTATTATCTGCCTGATAGTTTTACTGTTATATGTAATTTGCCGTTACATCTAAAAGCAAGGATTTTTATGTTTAATACTGACTTTTTAGAAAATTACTTTTCTATTATTTTTTATTGCAAATAATACCTGTAAAAATCGCCAAACGTCATTGACATTGGCTGTTTGCTTTATGCTGAATAAGTTTTTTTTTGGAGAATCTTTTGCGCCGTCTAGCGGATCTTATTTTTTATCGTGTTTCAGATTTTCGTCCTGGCTTGCATTGTTGTTGGCTGCCTTGCTCGAAAAAAAGAAGTTAAAAAGAGCACAGATCCGTTTAAGATCATCACTAAGAAATTAAATCTAACTCAAAAAAGGTAAGGCTTAGTTATTGGTTTTGGAATATATTGCGTTACTTTTAGTGGTTGACTAATATTTATAGATAGCAGACCGTCCTTTTAGAATATACGTTATATTTCTGCGCAGAGCTAAAATGGATAAAAATATTTGTCTTGCGAAACACTTTACGCTCGAATATTGAAAAATTATCATGTTTCCCCGTTTTTTCACAGTTTCCTGAAGCATCACTTTTGTAAATTTCAACCAGTCGAACCAGCTTGTCAAGACGCGCTGGTTCCAGGTTTGAAAGGCACTTTGAAATGCAAGAACACAGACCCAGCCAGTATAAGCGTCACTGCTTGTCCAGATGCTTGCTATCTGGATAACAAATTACCGGAGAACCGAAAACTGTGGAGAAAAATGCCCAAGAATGAGAAAAAGCTAGCGAAGAAGCTCAAGAGAGTACTGAAGAGGAGGTATTACATGGCTGAACCTATAGATGTTCGAAGCAACTTGACCGATTTTAGGACCAACGAGACTCTCAGTTTTAAATTTCCAGATTATTGTCGCTGCGTAAAAGTTGAAAGTTCGTGCGAATCAGCAACGGAATGATAACAAGTATGCCCTGGTGTTTTTAAAAATATTTTTATATTGTTTTTTATAAGTTTTTATTTTTAAACGCCTTTTTTGCTTGATATCTTTTAAAGGAATCAATTTGTTTTAAAAAAGCTACGTGTTTATGCGGATATGTTGTTTTTATTTTTGTCGAAGAACTTCCTTTCCAACTTCGGAAACATTAAAATTGTCTTGGATTGTTTTATTATTTTTTTTTTTTATAATTTTTGTAATATTTGCAAAGAAACATTTTTGTTACCAATTTTTCTATACAATTTATTTTTTAACATAACAAATTGCATTTTCCTTTTATTTTGTTATTTCTTAATTGCAGCGGACGCCGTTTTTCGCCTATTTAAATATATGCTTTATTACACTTTTGTTTGTCGAAATCATTGATTTTGGAAAATATCAATCAAACTTATAGGTTTACAGTGCCTCTGTGTTTCCCGCTTGTATCTTGTACCAGTGTTTATTTATTTTATTTATAATAAACTAACTTTGCAAGAAAATCTAACACAGGTGTCATTCTGTTTTGTGTCTAGTTTCTGGTTTTAACCGACTGAGCTTAAAATAATTTCCAGTAAAAACACTGCATCAAGTGTTATTTTCCGCAACTTGTTTATTGCCGAAATTGTGTCCGAAGAATTTGAGATTTTTTATCCAAATTGTTGAAGTTTTAGATCAAGGGTCTCAAACACGCGGCCCGCGGGCCGCATGCGGCCCGCGAGAACATTTTGTGCGGCCCGTGTAGAAATTTTGGATTTCCAAGTATTTAACAATATTTAAGTGCCACATATCTTTTTTTATCAGATTTGAAAGTTAAAATTCACTTTAACATTGCTTCAAAAAACTGAAACTATACTCACCAAACTTCACTGTCATATCACTTTCAAACGCTACCATTTATGCGGTAAAAGATCTACTATTACGTCACATTGCCTATTCAACTCTAATATCGAGATTCTTGTCCTTCAAAAACGCTGCAAGTAAAGCAGCCAGAAGAAATAACTATAGCCTAAAATCAGCCTACATGTGTTTATATTTTATTGTGTTCTATTTATTGTGAATTGCGGCCCTTGGGCATTTGACACGTCCTCATTTGGCCCTCAGAGCAATTTGAGTTTGAGACCCTTGTTTTAGATGTAGTAAGAATATCAAAGTCCATTCATAAATACAGGTTTGCAAATGGAACGTTTCGAATCTTTTTCATTTTCAAGATGTTAAAATGTCTTGCTACAACCTGCAACCATTATGCTCCAAAATTTTACTTTAAAACTTAGAATATTCAACAGAAAAAAGTTAATTTTCTGGCCATTCATTACCTTAGGCTTAAAGGGAAACTGGTGTTAAGTGTCCTGTCGAACCCTGAACTATAAAATACTAAAAACTTACGAAAAATGGCCTTGAAATGTCCTTCACGCCATAGTTTGCAGCAATGAACTTCCTAGAAACACAACCTGTTTTCTTATGTAGCTTGAATTATATCCTACTGACATAATTTCCAAATAATGTCTTTCGTTATTCCGAAAAGTACGTCTTTGGTGACTGCATGTGCAATGTCATGCAATAACGCGAAGCCTAAAAAAGAAGCTCTAAACAGTTAGGTATGGCCAACACTTTAAATTGTATTTTAAATCATGATTTTATGAGCACAAAATGCGGCGCTCTTTTATGCTAAGCAATTTTTTTAAACTTGATACGCGCAAAACACAATTGGTTTATCTATAAATAAAATCATTTAGTCAATTAACCCAGGGATTTTTACAGTTTTGTGCAAAGTTTGATGAAAGAATGATATATGCTTACTAGGTCATTTTTGTGCTACTGAGTGTAAAAAAATTATTTGCAATTATGTGATTGGGCTAAAACAAGGAAAATTCGGGTTAAAGTTAGGCCGTCAGCCCCGACAATAAATGACTGCATTACTTTTAAAAATTTAAATCTGTAAAGGTAGTGTTCTTCGGTTATAAGATCAAAATGAGTGTTGTGCACCTTTATAGTTATTTTGCTTTTCGATATTTGAATAATTTGCCTTTAAAAGTAGAAAACTATAATCTTTGACAACTTAATTAATAATCAAAATAATTATCTTAGAACCTATGTGAATAAATTTTAAGCAGAGATACTGAATGTTTTCGGCGTAACTGCACTAGTTTAAAAAAAGATCTAAAGCAACTTTATTAATTATTATAGAGGGAATAAAAAACATAGTTAAGTTGTCTTAGATGCATTTTAAGCTTGTATAAACTATGCGTTAAATTACAAATCACGGAAAAAATTCCTATATTGATTTCGTGCAGGATCGGCACCGATACCACTCTAGTGTCGGACGAATATCGATACTTCCACTTGGTATCGGGTATCGGCTTCGATCCGATATTATCGGGCATTCTGATTATCGAAATGGAGAATCTCCAAATTGTTACACCTTCCCCGCCTAATTATGACGTCACTTTGGAGAAATTGCTTCGGGATTTTCACAGAAAGAGAGATTTGTTCGATGCAATTTATTAGGAAGTTTTGCGAAACTGAAACACGATAAATAAATAAATTAGCGACCACAGGAAATACGCTTAAATATCACTGTGACGAAATAATAAAAAATATACGTAAATTTAAACGTAAAAAGCAGGTAAGGCAACAGGCAAGAAAGAATAAATAAAAAACACTTAAAACTTTAAAAACAAAAAAATCTGGTCTAAACGAAAAATCTGTCTTTCACGCTTAAATGATGCCACATAAACCTTAATTTAATGTAGTTTTGGGCAATAACAGGCAACCGCTATCCTGAAGGCTTGTTCACGTCTTCCAACCGGTTTGGATATTACGTAGGTCACTTCGGCCGCTCTGATTGGTCGGTTGTTGTGGGCAGGGTAGCAGAACACGCCCCCGCATGTTGCCACTTTGAAGGTTGCCATTCTGTACTTGGGGCAGAACAGTGTGCTGTAGCTAAACTCCAAAGCTGACGTTCTTATCGTGCCGTACTGACGCGGGATTTGAATGCACCTGCAAGACAAAAGCATAGTTTTAACTTTTTGATGTCTTATATAAATGATTGGCAAACTGCCTTTCTCAGATATGTTTTTTAGCATATTTAGCTAAAGTTTGGCATCCAAGTTTATAAATATATATTAACCCATTCAAAAATTATTTTATGCCTTAGTATTAAGCTGGTTTACACACTGTGATAAAAAATTACAGTGTGCTGCTTTAAAGAGCCAAACTGTTTCAATAGTTTTTTGTAGAGAGGTAATACAGATAAGTATTATTTTTTCATAGCCCCGTATCAGCCTGATTTACCCACTGTTATATAACAGTTTGGTTATATGCCTATATTGTTGCTTTTATTCTGCGAATTTTCTATGAAATTTAATACTTCTAGAAATGTATTGAATAATCCCCAAGTTCAAATTTGCTTTAAGTAAGCAACTAAGATTAACTTTTTGGACTGAATAAATAGCATACAAGGCATCACATTTTTTTTAGAAAATGCTTGCCGAAATATGGGATTTGCGTCATAGCTGCTACAACATTTACCTAACAAACTCTTAGCCAAAAACTGACCATTCAGTTCGAAAGACATAAACGTTATTGTTACGTCACTTACCCTCGTGTCGAAGCGTTGATGTCTATTGGCTGAGAGCCGACGCTGCTGACCAACCAGAACGCGAGGGCAAAAAGACAAAGTCGTACTTCGGAGATGTTCTGAGGAAAAAATGATGTTGGTTGTTAGCAAACAGTTACTTTAGTAAACCAGTGTTCTTAACAAATACTTTTTGCCAAATTTTTCGCTCTGGCTTTTATGTTAAAAGTTTTAACAAAAAAAGCAAAAATAAGCTAGCATCGATTTGTTACAATGCCAACGACTTAATAGTTTTTTCACCTTTGTAGGCTACTATTATAGTTTTTCATATCTTGCCCGCAAACTTTTGTTTAAATAACATTCTGAAAAAAACACCTATTTAAAAAAAGTTCATTAACATGACTTATTTTTACACCAGTTTTCATTGATCGTTAAATTAAAAAAAAATACAAAAAAACGATTATAATATATTTTATAGAAGTTTTTTTATTGCTTGCCAAATTTGAAAAATTTTTCGCCATATAAAAAATACTGTAACAAAATGTTCGTTAAACTGCAATCTTAAACCTGTCAAAAATGTTTGCTGAGTTTTTTTTAAAAAATATAAAAAATACTTCTCGCAGATTAATTATTCTTAAAAACGTCAAAACACGCCACTTGCATGTTTTTTTACAATTATGCTATTTTATTTTTCTTGTTCGCAGATGTCTAACGAACTTTATTAAATGTCGAATTCATTTTAACTACCGTACTGATAAATAACTCTGTTAACAATGAACCTAATGAACCTAAAAAGCGACTGAACAAGTATATTATATCAGTATTTAATACTCACTAAACAAAACAAAAAACGAAATACTGCGTCATAGCAAAAGAACGGTAAAAAATATTGATTAGAATTCATTTTTAAACACAAATGTCGAGTATTAAATGAAGCGCTAAAAAACTACTTTTTGCAAATTATTCCTCAAAAACGTCAACTTACCAGTTGCATATTTTTCGTTGATCTGATTACTTGTTGCTTGATGGGGCGAGTGCGCTTAATGTCGAGAAACAATTTTGGGGCCGGTATTATACACCCTGGGTTCGACTGCATTCCCCGACGGGAATTACCGCAACCCATTGTTTCGTCATAGAGAGCGGCGCGCGTCGCAACAGAATGGGCAAAAAAATCGCGACGATTTTTGTGTTCTTTTCCCAGATTAGAATCAGTTGCGCCGGAAGGTGAATTTTTAGGATTAGAAAATTCTCGTTCGCGTGTTTATGCTGCCATCTGTGCCACCGCAAAAATAGCAGCCGTAAAATTTAACTGTTTTCTTGTTTAAAGATAAGTTAAAAACTAGCTATTTTAATCGGTGGCTTTTTTCTCAAAGGAAAACCATACAAGCAATTATTTTTTTCTAAAATGTAAACGTTTAGAAAACCATAGGCTCTTTAATTAGGATTATTTGATGTTATCGGATCGGGCACTCGTCCGATACTAGGTTGAATCGGTTCTGATCTGATACCAAATTATTTTGTAATTCAGGCGATCCAACATAAAGTTTTTTTACTTTAAAGGGTAAATTTCGGAGAAGATGTCACATTAAAATTCAAAAACAAATAGGCTTTCTTGCACAAAACACAAACTCATCAATTTGACCAATTTCGTTAAATTCGACAATGGAAATAACGAAATTTGGTATTGGCTCGCACATCCATATATTTAAATAAATAAATATCGCAATCACTATCGGAATATGGAATACCAAGTATCGGTATCCCTAGCTTGTTGTCATAGTTAAAAATATTCTAATTAAAAAGTAACAAATAAAACGATTAAAATTTTTGCTATGCATTGTAATGTGATCATTCAATCAGAAACACCGGTGTCGTAAAAATGTATTTAAGTTCCAGATGGTCACTCGCGTGCGGTTATAGGCTAAGGCAAACAGCGTTTAATTTTAGCAGTTTTCTTTTCGCTCATCTATTTCCAGTTCGTCGCATGGTCGCTTCAAATATTTGCGCCCTTGTTTAAGGGGAGGGCCGGTTATGCAAATATCGTCTAGCCGTTCTTCTAACAACACGGACCGCTAAATCACGGCGAAACACGTCTTTAGAAATTGCACAAAAGAAGCGGCATCAGATTACCTTGTAACGACGGGTTGCTGAAGGAATTGCACGTTTTTAGTGCAACTTGTTGGTAACGTTGTGGCCTCGGTTATCGCTTTTGGGTTGGAAAGCACTCGAAAAAAATCGCTAATCAGTGGCGCTTGAACCGCCGAACAATTACCAGGTAGTTGGGAGCTCTATGAAATTATGCCACTTTTGAAGTTGACTTTAATGATATAGACCAGTGTCACTCAGCCCATTGGTTTCATATTGGTAACCCTTTAACTGCTGAATTCTTTTTCGCAAATCTCAAGTTTTGATCAGGTGATGCTTCATAACTTCTCCTGCAATTGTCTTAGAAGATAGACAAAAAGTTGCTCTGGCAAAGTTTTTCCTTTTGAATTTTTCTACAATTTGATTGAAATTTTTTTTGCTGACGTCATCACCAAATCGATGACGTCACGTTCAAATGTATTTTGATAAAAAAAAAACTTTGAAACACAATTTTGCAGAAGTCTTAATAATATTAAATTGAGAAGGAATTAACTCTGCACAAAATTCTGTTTCATTTACGCTATTGACGTCATCTGTGTAGTTGTGACTTCACAATTTAACCTATTCATACTTTTCTTCTAATTGTGCTTTTACCAGATAAAGTTGTTTATTTCACTTTTTTTGTTGAAATTGAAACATTTTTTTAACAGTATCACCAAAACAGTAACTAAAAGTTACTTTCTTACCCACTACATCAATATTTAGAACGTGTATTAAAAATTACCGACAGAAATTAACCAAAATAAACCGTGTAGACTAATTGGTAAAATTGCGTCACACCAAAGCCTAACATGTACGCTTCTCACATAATCGGCGTCGAAGGTAAAAGGTTTGTTTTAAAAATTCTGGAAAGTTTATAAATTTCTCCTTATTGGTTAAGTTGGCGCATCAATATAAGTCACGCTTGCTAAACTTGTTCGTATTCTTTTGGAAAATTAATATTTCTGAATACTACGCTGGATTTTTAATATTGTCCTTACCAAGATTTGTCCGAAATTTTTTCACATCTGTGAAAATTGGGCTTATGTTAATCAAATCTAAGCTCATTGATGCTGTTGTCTATTTTGTGTTTTGTTCAGTGAACATAATTGGGACGCCATATCTTTGCTCGGCATTTTCGCTTAGTACTTGCTGGGTCGCAGCGAAAAATATTGAGAAACACTGGTCTTAAGCGCCGCGTCTAAGCCATACAAAAATGGTGTTCACAAACCTTATACCAAAGAGCAAAGATAGAATAATCGTTTTCTTACAACTCATTGAATATCATTGTAAAATTATATTTGTAGTTTTGGCCTAATTAAAGTGCTGTTCTCTAATTGCTGTGCAAATCTGCAACAGAAGTTAGGCTAAACGCATAAAAAAATCCCATTTTTTCGGTTTTGATAAAAAAAACTTTTACTTTACTGAGAAGGGTACTTTGATTACATAAAAATATAAGCACAACTTTTTGGCGTGGTCTGAAAAATTCTTGTAGGAGCTATCAAAGGCTCTTTACGTAAAAATATTACGTCATGGCCGAATTAAAAAAATTATGCTCCCTTAATCGAAAATTGTGTATCAAACCCTCCTCAGCGTCTCTCAACATTTCAAGGGTGATTTCCCCCGTCCATGGGCCCCCTTGAGACAATTCGTGTCCCCCTGCTCACGTTTTAGACAAAATACGTGATTGAATGCGAAAAGGGAAGTCTTTAAATTCAATAAAAAACATAAATTTGATTTTAACCTACTAATAATTTGAATCCAGGATTTTTGTTTTGGAAACAGCTCTTTCAAATCGCGTCACAAATAAGCAATGTTTGATACTCGCGACAACCCAAATATTACTCCGTGCACCCAAAGGGAATTAACCGGTTCTTACTTGACTAATTGTAAGGAAATCATATATATTTAATATTAACTGGGCACAAGGCACACGACAATTACAATAATGTACATCAAACAAAAAAAATCAGTACGATCCACTGACTTAAATTGCTTAGAAAAGCGTTAAAAGAAAGGAAAATAGATAATGTTCAAGTTTGGCTATAAATATAGAGAAACTGATTTATGATAGAACTTAATGTTTAAAGTTTTCGTTATTATTTATTAATGTTAATCTTAGAGCTGGTTCACACTAGGGCTACGGAGTCGGACTCGGGACTCGAGTAAGACCGCGTAAAACTACCCGAGTCCGACGTGCGCATGCGCAGTATCAAATTTAAAAACTGTTATGGCGGCAAAATGTAAGTTGTAAAAGTATAATAGCAAATGGTGAAATATTTTTAAACCATGTAATGCGGGTGAATCAATTATGACACCAATATGAGTGGATTGCAGAAAATCCACCTTAATTTAGTTGCGTAAATGGGTAAAATACAGGCTGTAGAGTCAGGGCTGGACTCGGGACTCGACAAAATCTTACATTTGGCTGGACTCGGGTATATTTTTTTGGCCGGAGTCGGACTCGGGAGTCGGAATAGGTTTTTTTTTAACCGACTCCGCAGCCGAAAGCGTCAAAGTTGAAATATTTCAACTTTTCCGCAACCGAAAGTGTTTTTTTAAAACGTTTTACGTTGACACTAGACGAGACGCGTCTAGTGTGAACCAGCCTTAAGAACAAAAATAAAACAATAAGCATCTTCGACAACTCCCGTTCTGATGAAAAATATATTTATTTTATCCCAAGTTATACAGTTGCTTTATTAGTATTAATTTGGTAAAAATTCATATGGCAAATACCACAATATTAAACTGTCTTATTTACTTGAACCCGTGGGTAATTATTGTCATAAATATTATTGTAATTTTATAAAATATTATAAAACAGTCAGAAATACAATTAATTTTGCAAAAATTAAACAAAATAGGTGAAGTTAAATGCTGGTATGCGGTATAAACAAAAAATAAAAAAATTAAATCAATAAGTTTCTCTGTAGTCAAGGATTGGAAACCATAAACAAAACCAGTGTTTTAAAAAATCACGTTTTATTTCAATATTTGAAATTTTTGTTTTGTATACTTATATTTGTTTTTTGTTTTTTTTAAGGTTAGTTTAGGCAAAACTGACTTTGTACGGCAAAGATCCAAGCTTGCTTAAAATGACTTCTGAAAAATTTGGCGAAAAGCTTGAAGAACTTGATTTAAGTCAGGAAGAAATCGACAGGCTTGCGAAATGCATGAAGGTAACGCCGTAACAGTACCGCCCTGATGAAATATTTCTGGGTATATTTTTTACCCAATATATTGTTTTATATCTGCAATTCACCCTTAAGTTATGAAGTTTGATTGATATTACATGTAATACCCTGAAGTTACAAAACATACTGTTTTTTCGGCGCTGGTCTACAATCCTACCACATCGAACCTCACTGCAGGCCTGCCTTGCTTGCATTATTGTTCAATAGATTCAGTTAATCTGCAATGGTTTTTTGTGTACTAATGAAGTAATGATACGTAATCGATGATCAAAACGCAGCATCAGAAGGGCTAGATTACATTTGTTGAACACATAACTTAAAAATCTAATAAGACAACTTCTTAGTTATCAACTTATATATTTATCTTAAGGATGAGAAGTTCCGTGACTTGCTTCGTGAATATGCAGAAGAAATCTCTGACCCAGAAAATCGCAAGCGTTACGAAGAGGAAATTGCGATGCTTGAGCGAGATCGAGGAATGGACGTAAAGTTCATCAACCCCAAACCCGGCCACGTTTTAAAAACTAGTGTTAATGGTAAGCAAAGGAAACTATTTATCTAACAAGTTTAGTCTCTGTCTAAGACTGGCTTTCAAACATAGTTAAAATAAATAGCTGCACACTTTCTGCAAAACAACAATTTCATAACTTGCAAATCTTAATACATGGTAAAATGGTCTTGGTGTAGTTTTTTTAAAGGCTTTTAAAACTAAAATATTTCCTATTTGTAATACAAATAGGTTATTTTCTAAAATAATAAGTTCAAACTACTTATTGTATTCAGGCTGTCAAATGATTGAAAATCAAAACTTAATATAAAGAAATCGTCTGTGCAATTTTGAATTTATCAGTCAATTAAATTAAAAGGTATTACACTCAGAAAACCTTAGGTTATTGCGGCCGCCAATCCACTGATCTCAAAATATTTATTTCCTTAAAATAAATAATAGTTTGGTTTTCCAGGCAACATAGCAACTATAAAAGACCTCTTTTGACATAAACACAGTTTGAAATTGATCTTGTTAAAATAAATTTCAGTTTGCCAAGTAATTTAAAAAAAGCAGAATTTAACACTGAAAAAATCTACAGCAAAGTGCTTTCGTGCAATAGTAGAATTTTTATTCTCTTATAAAGGAAATCAGAAGTGTTTTGTGAACATTTGCACGAACGACAACTTGGGTCAACCGCGGAGCCGGCCCTCTGTGCAGGGGAATACCCGTGGAATGCAGTGGTCAATTCCTCACAGTGTTTCACAAGCAAGAGAAGATGTCGATAAAGTAGGTGTTTTTTAAAGCATAATGGTTGGAGGTTGCAGTTAGACGTAATAAGAATATCAAAGCCCATACAGAAGTAGGCATAATAATAGGAATTCAAGTACTTTAACTCTTTATTCATTTTCAACATCAGTCTTTTTTGTCTTTTCTCCATAGTGGCTGACAATAAACTTTGGAGCATAATGGTTGGAGGTTGTAGTCAGACAACATAGGAATATCAATGCCCATACAGAAGTAGATAGCATTTTGAACACTTCTATATGTTTTCAATGAATACAGAGTTATTCTAAACGGTAAAAATGATACCTACTTCCGTATGGGCTTTGAAATTCTTATTACGTCTTAGATGTTTTTTATTTTGTTTATATTTATGAATAACAAAACTGGCTCTTAGCCCAAAAATGTTCTTAAACTCTTCCTTTTTGACTTGAGGTTATTCATTTTTGAAATGTTTCCCTTTTTATATTTTTTTGTGTCAAACAGTCTAAATATTCTACCTCTTTGACTTTGTGTTATTTTTGAAATTTTTCCAGTTTATCTTTATTTTTTTTTGTTTTATTGCTCTAGGCTGGCACAAAATGCATGGTGTATGATGTTGTTTTCCACCCGGACACTTATTACTTGCTGAAGAAGAACTCTCGCTTTAAAAAGATGATTCACGACACTGCGCTTGATGCCGTTGAACGACAGTTCGGTGTCAAACTTGACAAAATAAACATCAAGACACCAAAGATGACATTTAAAGGTATTTATACTAATTTTATGTTCAACGTTTTAGAGATGGCTTTTGAATGGTAACTCACTTTTAAGATAATTATATGCTTTAAAACTCAATGCATGCAAACTAAAACTATTTTAAAAGATACCTCCTTTTTTTTATTTACAAACTATATCGTGACCTTTTGATACACAGAGTGTAAAACTTTTAACCTAATATCTGTCTTTAAAATAAAACAGTGTCCCTTGTTTTAAAACGAAGTAAGATACACAATAAAGTTACTGTATTTGCATTGTGTGTCAGCATAATTTGTTTGTATTTTTTTGTTTATATATATAAAAAATCTGTTTTTAAGGCCTCCCCATGTCATCTGTGATTCGAACGCCGCACGCAAACGGAACTGCTGAAGCAAGTGAATCTTCACAAGACGATGTCGACGTTAGACTTAAGCCACCGATGCCTCCACTTAATGGTCAGTTGTTCGGGTTATTAAAAGTTATAAAAAATGTTTGACAAAAATATACATATATTAACTTTTTTGTTGTGGAGCATAATGGCTAGAGGTTGTAGTTAGAAGTAGATTGAATAGATAAGCCAATACAGAAGTGGGTAGCATGGTAAACGAAATAATTCTTTATTTCCTGTTTAAACTGTTTTGATTTTAAGGTCAATTTAGTTATATGTTTTATAAAGCTTTTTACTTGTAGCTATTCAGTAGAATTGAAGTCTAAATTTCTAAACTAATGGGAAGCAAACTGTAAATTGCAAAGGTGGAAAAACGCAAGGTTGAATATTTTCAAACCATATATTGTGGGTGGATTAAGTATGTGACACGCATATAAGTGGATTGTAGATATCTACCATATTTTTCTTATGTAATTGGGTGAAATACGGGCTGTAGAGCAGGGGTCAGCCACCTGCGGGCCAGATCCGGCCCGGCGATGTAATTCATCCGGCCCGCCGCCTGTTTGACAAATTAGACACTCCTATTTCACAAACATTTTGACTATTTTTTAACCATGTAATTGCGAAAAATCTTTGCGCTTCGCACGAATGTTTGTCCGGTTTGTTTACGTTTTGATCTGCCTTTTCAACTAGATCAGCGGTTCTCTACCGTTGCGCCGTGGAAGACTAATGACAAGTGTGTCACACAAAACGAAAAACATATTAAAAAATATTGGACATATATTTTTTAACATTTTTTATTTTCGGCAATGTAATAAAAACTTCAAGAAATTAAAATAAATACTGGTATATATACTCCCCAAAAATTCGCACTCGCTTTGCTCGCCAGGTGGGCCTTGACTTAAAACGGTTAACAAGCACTGAGCTAGATTAACTTTAAATGTTATTTCATCAAGGTAGTTTTATTACACTTTTTTAGTAGTATGGGTGAAGAACGTGTGGACTCAAATTTGTAACCAAGCAAACGTTTAATATAAAATAATTGGGAACAACCTTTCTGTATTTACAGGCTCACATGAAGAAACAGTTCCTTCGAAGCCAAAGCAAGCATCCAAGGCCCAACCCTTTCCAAACCTGAAGGAAGAAGTGAAGAAAGCGAGGCAGGGAAAAAACACCACGACGTCTGGTGGTGGAGATAGCTGCTACATCGAGCCCGAGTATAGCATCATGCACAGAGGATACTTCGATATGCAGGTTGGTTTAGGTCAATGGTTCAATCCGCTGGTCTGTGATAATTTTTTTCCGGCCCAAAAAGAGTGTTTTTTTTGCACAGTTGACAAACTATATATATTTATTTTTCTGAGTAAATTTCAACGTATTTTCACAAAAAAATTGAAAGTAATTTTCTAATTTTAGAATGTTAAGTTATTGTGGTCTTACCTCTTATTATTATGCTAAAATAATTATTTGTCCAGAAATGTGCAAATTTTAAACTAATATTTCCAGATTATCTAGTAAACCTTTGTATTTCTATAATCCTTGTAAGTGTTGTTAATTAATAGCTTGGCGTAGTACTCTCAGTAACAAATTGAGCCTTTGAATTTTTGTTTGCCAGTTTGTGAAATGATTTTTGTATTTTTACCGGCCTTCAAGGGTGAGTATGGTTTAGAGTTATATCAAATAGGGTATTTGTATGTCCCTTATTTGCTCGTTACCATATTTTATGCAATTGATTCACGCGCGACGGGCAAGTGTACTGAAGAAATCATGGGTTGCTATTAGACCTACTAGACCACTGATTCTCAAATATGATCTACGAAAAGGCACAATTTTCATCATTTTTGTTTACAACTATTGCTTGGCTGGTGCTACAAAATGACAGGACAAATCCTATATTCTTTAATATTTGACTTTTACTTAAAACTATCAACTAGCCAGTTCTTAAAAACTGTCACCTATTATGTACTCATAATTATTTGAAACTATTTCATGGCTGTTGAGTGTTGATGTTGTCATTTGTGTTTACGAATAAATCACGCTACTTTTTGTCAAAATATCGGAATAAAATATCAGGTGTCGAGCACTCCTACTTAGAACTATCTTATGGTCAGTGTGAGAAAATGGAAGTGTATAATCTACTATTTATTTATAATTCAGAACTATCGCATGGCTGGTGAGGTTGCCCCTGACAACTGGCCGAAAGAACTTGTAATTAGCATCGACCTTCCTTTGTTGAGCGCAGCAAACTCCGTTAACCTCGAGGTTTTCGAGCGTCGTCTTCACCTCGACTCGGAGAAGCCGGCAAAATATAAACTCGACTTTGAGTTGCCTTACCCTGTCGATGAAAATAAAGGTAAATCTGAAAGATTTGGCAACAAATCCGGCAATATTATATTTTGTTGGCAGCTAGTTTCTTCTTAAAATTGCTACAAATTGCTGGACTTTATTTATTTTTTTATTAGTTTTTTACGAATAACATATTTCCAATGCTTAACATTAATATACATGTATTTTACCTATCATCACAGTTTGATTTATTCCACCTTTTTAAACCAGATGTATTTTTATTACGAAAATTGTTCCAAAATGGGTATTTTTTTTTCACAATTTTTAACTGATCTCTTTATATTTTAAATTGCATTTCCACTTACTTTAAAAGTACACTTATATACTTTGCCTTTTTAAATTGTTTCTTTTTTTCTTTTTTTAAGCTTTAAGGTGTCTTTTATTGCTAAATTAATTGTTTGTCCAATTCTTTCAAACCATTTGATTATAAATTTTATTGTTTCTCCAGGGTTTGCAAAGTTTGACAAGAGTCGTCATCGCTTGACGATAACCCTTGAGGTTTTACCGGCGCCTCCTCCCCCAAAACTTATCCCCTTCACATCACCCCCTCTGGTGGCTGAAGTTGCTGACGACGCGACGACAACAGGTTAATTTTGAATTTTTTCAGATGGAATTAAAAATATTTAAGTTGTGGATTTGCATTACCTTTTTTAATTGTTATACTTTTATATATTTTTTTTATTTGTGTCAAAAACTTAAAGCTCTTCCGGTACTTATTTGTTATATCCGATGTTTCAGCTAACTCTACAGGAAGCCTTCATCAGGAAAAGTAACACATCACGCTAAACAGAACGCAAAAGTAAAACATTCCCTGATGTAGGCATTCGTACGAAGCCGAAACCTTTAGGAAAATCAATAAACATCGGGAGAGCTTCAGTATAACCACAACATATTTATGTAATTGTAAAACCTTTTTCTGAACAGCCCCTGCCCCAACATCGAACCAGAGTGGAACAGATGCTCCCAGCAAAGCTACACCATCAGCTGATCAAAAATCAAGCAAACCAACACAAACTGACAGGTTTGTGAGTTGTGGGACAAATGGTAAAGAAGTGTCATTTCAGAGCTCGTTTTCGTCCATGGACCATTTCAGACTTGAACAACTAGATAATTCTAAAAAGACGTTTAAATACGCGGCTATTTTTAATTGTAATCTAGTTTGTAAACCGCTTGTGTTCACAAATTCTTCGGTTTAATCTAGTTTGAATTTTACCAAAAATGCTGCGTTGTTTGATTTTTCAATGCAACAGATTCGAAAGAATTTACACTTTACGAGTTTTTAATCTAAAACGAATTAAAATAATATTCTTTTAACGATTTTGTTTTAAAATTGATCAAAATATTTCAGTAAAAATATTAAAACCATAATATTCGATTAAATCAACATTTTGTTGTTTACAAGCGTTTCGGCAAACATCAGTGTAAAAATACAAGTGAAGCTAAAAACGGTAAAACACAAAAAGAAAAAAAAATAGAAGTGAAAGGGAAAGTAGGCGATATATAGAGAAATACATTTCATATGTTTCTCTGTTTTCAGACGTGTTAGCAATAAATCATGGCGCCACTTTTTTATCGAATGTATAAAAAAAAAAAAGATTTTATCGAATGTTGTAGTACTTAGATTTTTGTTATCAAGTTAAGGCTGTAATAAAAGTCGTTTTTATTCAAGTTCTCAGCCCGCTGCCAAAACGAAGGCGGACAAAACGAAAAGCGGTGATTCCCCCAAACAGCAACCGTCGTTTGTCGAAGAAGGACGACGTCATTACCAGGAGGGGGCGCTGTGGAGCGACGACGATGTTTCAAAAGGTAACGTTTGCAGACTTTTGCGCAGCGTAAATCAGCCAAGAGATTAAGTTAAGTAAAGGCGTTAAAAAACAACTTTTTAACTATTTGTTTCTTGTGTTGACCATGGTATATATTTACTGTTTTGTTTTTAAATTATATAAAAAACATCAAACCACCCAATTTTTAGATCTTTCAAAAGCTATAAATTTTTTTGGAAAAGTCTTTGAATGTGATTTTTTTCATGAAACTTTATGGCAATCCTGATTTAATGAATCATTAAATATGAATCATTAAAATTTAAAATACAAAAAACTTGTGTTGTTCAGACGAGCCCGACCACAGTCCCAACACTAAGCTTTCTCCTCTCACCAAGAACTCTGCATTTCTCATTGATATGGTGATGAAATATGAAGGGCTGATAAGAAGATGTCCTCAGTACGCATTCCAACAAGACGAACATTACGTCACCTTCATCATAGAAGTCCCGCATATATTTGAGGAGAGTCTATGGTTAGTGGATTAAAAAATAATAGTTCGATACCAAAAAGTTAATATATTGTCTTTAAATGAGAAAAATTTTCCTTGAAAAATCAACTAAATCAATTTACGAGTGTATTTGAGGAGAGTCTGTGGTAAGTGGGTTTGTTGTGTGAAATAACTGAAAATATTGCTATTAAATGAGAAGAATCTAGTAAATTTTGGGACAAAACTTTTCTTTAAATATCCACTTAGTCAATTTACGAGTTAGTACTCCGGTACATTATATAACTACTTTTAGATGGAGAAAGTAGTAATCTATGTTTTGTCAGCAAACTGATGTTTTTTTAAATCAATCGAAGCGTTTTAGTATCCGATTTTAACCATATTCTTTTTAGTTAATGTTATTTTTTTAAATAGGGTATGTGGTAAACATTGATGAAGGCAATTATCCGAACTATTTATACAGGCCCTATAGGCAAATTACCGGGTTTCCTGCGCAACTAAGTATAGCATAAAAACTAGTGTTTTTGACATAGTTTATTAACTAGAATAGGTAATTACCGCACAGCTATAGTTTATGCGGAAGTTCGAAAACGTAAGAAAGGTGCACAAGGTGTTGAGCGTCCTTGAAAATAGACCACGGCTCATTTAAAGTTGAGAACCTGTCCTATTTAAAAGTAAAAAATAATGTCCAACATATACCAATTTAACCATCATACACCCAGGTTGGTTTGAAAACCAAAATATTGACATATTCTTATTAATTAAAAAAATACCAAAATAGGCAAGTAGCAAAACACCAACTCTTCTATAGGTACGCGGTATACGACAACATGCTGCAATTCTGCTGTCTGTCGGAATGCCTGGACGACGATATGGTTAACTCAGTATTTCAACTCTGGGTCGAGTTCGATGATGCGTGTCGGGTTGACCCCCAAAGGTCAAGGGTCGACGTGTCAGGAAACAACGCCGTGTTTTGTCTCCGCAAGGTGGAGCCAGACACCAACTGGCATTTCTTGAGGGCTGGATTCGATAAAGATAATTTGGAAGTAAGTTAAAGGATCAGTTTAATGTTCATCCGACATTTTTTCGTTTGGACTACCAACTTAGTAATCTTCATCATCTTTCATCAATCAACTTTAAACTTAGTGAAAAAATATATACGTAGCCAAAAATAAAAAAACATCACCAATTGACATTTCCCAAGGGCTAGATCCGATAAAGATAATAAAAGAAGTAAGTTAAATTTCCAGTTGAAAAAATGATCGTCCGACAAATATTCTCTATTATATGTGCCAGCGTTTTGATGACCTATTCGGTGATATTTGTCAGAGTAATGAACTATCAACATATATTGCTGTCTGGAAGCAAAGAAAACACAAAAAAATCAGGCGGTATTTTTTCTTAATGAAGATGGAGTACAGTTCAAATGTTGTTGAAAAAAATTTAAAACTAATGTTTGATCAAATTTTTTTTAAAGCTCACTGCAGTTTGTATTGCATAGTTGTTTTTAAACTCCCTTAGTATAAATTTCTTATATTTTGTCAGCTAACGAAAAAAAAACTTCAGTATATAGAATTGGGTTGACAAGGCTTTGCTGTTACACTTATGCCTAATATTTGGGTCGCCGCGAAAAAGGTTGAGAAACACTAAATTAAACTTTATATTTCAGAGTCGTAGATTCGCGACTGAGAGAAACGTGTGCGAGCTTTATACCTTGGTGCATTCGCATGCGGAAAAGATCAAACCAACCCCCCTATCGATCTGCAAAGTTGTCAAGGAAGAGAAAAACCTTCTCATTCTCGAACTGGAGGTGAGTTTAACGTTCATTTTTTCTATGGTTTACTTCCAGGGTCACCAAACTACGACCCGCAGGTTTAATTAGTCGGACTTACAAAAGCATATTTACCAAAACAAGTTTGATGTTTGTTGGATGCAAAACTAAGCTAACTTTTGGTGATATCTAAATATAGACGATAATTTCATGAAGCCCACTTGATACCTTTATGTTTTTTTTGTTTGTTTTTTTGTCCTTGACTAATAGCCAAATCAAATAAGGTCAATACAAAATATAATACCTGATACCTGGCCCGCAATCGTCAGGCAAAACAGCTATCCTGCCTTTTATAAAAAGGTTGGTGACCCCTAAATTAGTTTTATGTTGTCTGCTAATATCTATGTGTTAGATTATTTGGATTCCCGTCGAAAAAAGTTTAAGTTTTACAGTTTGCCTTATTTTGTAGAATAAACAGAAATTTAGTTTATTAGCTGAATTAGCGCCAATACCTTAATCTTACTGCTTTAAAATAAAAATATATTTAATAACGTAAATTAAGTATAATAATCGAAACGTTAAACTTTTACAAATAAATAACGATTTTAAATGTCAAACTTTAATTTTAATTTGAATCAGCCGAAGCCTTAACTTTTAAATTCCATCTGTTTTGCTTGTTTGAGCTAGTAATGACGTCATTTGGTATCAGATCGGGTCGCGATACTTTTTCTCCGATATATCGGGATCGGGTATCGGAATAATTTTCATGTACCGGACATCCTCCATCCTTAAAACATTTCACACCTGCCTAAGCATAACGTTATATCACAACTGGCATGCACAAGACGAATCAAAGGATAATATTTTACAAATAAACAACGTTTTACTTGGGAACACTATATACGGATCTGTAATGTTGCTTGATAATAAATTGCAAAGCCAAAAAGGTCGAGTAGATGGGCAGCATCTTGATTATTAAGACGTTTCGATACGAACTTGTATCATCGTCAGGTAATGTGACATGATGCAATTGCAAGCTCGTATCGAAACGTCTTAATAATCAAGATGATGTCGATCTACTCGACCTTCTTGGCTTTGCAATTTTATTACCAGGCAACAACGTTTTAAATCTACAACTCTAATTTTATTTTTAACTCAGCCGAAGCCTGAAGACCAAAAATCACCCCCTGAAGAAGCGACTCCGAACGGGATTTCACCTGATCCTACTCCTGAAGAGGAAACAAATGGAGACGAGCATCTTCCGGAAGAAAGTCCTCCGCAAACTGAGAAGGAACCGACTTCGTTTGCTTCAGAAGTTCAAGAACACGCGAGGAGGTGAAGTAAATCTTTTTTAACTTTATGTGCAGTAAGTGTTTCAAAAGTGCCGTTAAATGCTTTAAATCGTGTAGACTTTTTTTAATTGTGTTGACATTTGTAATGTTTTGGTCGAACTATATTCGAAAAACGTCAAACGATCCAATTTTAAGTCTCTGGCAAACAATTCGGTGCCATAACAGCGGCGCCCAAACGTCGACACCAAAACCGCCGATGCCAGATCCATGGCCCCAATCGTCCCATACCTTCTACCTACAGTTCCAGGCGTTATTTTGACTATTTAGGCCGTATTTGGATGAATTTAGGACGTATTCCGACAGATTTAGGTCGTGTTCAGATTTTGATATTATGATGTACTGCGTATTACTGTGTATTTGGCTTTAATATGTCGTTGGTCTTAATACTATATGGCAGTGTTTCTTAACCTTTTTTACTTGGGGGCGCACCTTATGAGCTAAGCGAGCGTGAAATTTTTGAGGTGTACCGAAATTTTTCTTAAACTGCCTGCCTTTTTTATTATATGGGTTTTATAGTTGCATTTCTTTAAAGGGACTTCCAGCCTTTGAGACTAAAAACGTTATTTTGTCCATTAAAGTCGTATTCCGATTAGTTTTAGACTTATTTCGACATGTTTTTCCTTTCGCGGCGCACCGGTTGAGAAACGCTGCTATATGGTATTGTAGATTATTTTGCTAAAAGTTATCGTTGCTTTGTAGGTCTTATCGTGTTTTCCCCTAAATAGGCTTTATTACGAATTCGGTTTCAATCTGAATTGATGTTTCCCAATTAAACAACAACCAAGATAAACATAAAAAACTCTCCAATAATGTCGGGAGAGACGAAAAAATAAATAATTAAATAAATTATAAATTTTATTACTTATGTATTCTAGATTATTCTGCTTTAATTAATTGTTGCTTTGTACGTTTTGTTATGTGTTTCCCTCGAGTCCCAAATAAACAAGAACAAAAATAAACCAAAAACTCTTATAGGCGAGACGAAGTTCTCCAGGACAGTGACGACGAAGATGAGCAGAGCGCTCCTCTCACTAATTCCTCCTCAGGAGCAAGAGGAGTGGGAGGAATCGTCACCGTGAAGAACTCGGACGGTTCCATGGAAGAAATCATCCACGATCACGTGACAAAGTCCGCCGTTGCCTTGACAACCGACTCCCTGCTCTTCGAGATCGACGATGACGTGTAGCAAAATCGGGGCTTTCCCTAGCGTGTTTGTTTTTTGGTTAGAAAAGGTCGTTTTACTCTGTTTTAAGACTTGTCGGTAATTTGCAATTCTTTATTGGCTTAATAACAGCAAATAGGATGATTTGGAGCATAAGGGTTGTAGTCAGACGTCGAATAAATACCGAAATTCGTACAGAAGCAGGCTGAATTTTGTGAACGTTTTGCACAAAGATTCATTCATTTTTAGCATGGTCAAGAAAGCACTATAACACTATAACAATATATATATACATTAAACTGCTGCTTTCTTCATAATGTTGGAATGGAGTTAAGATTATTTCAAAACGTTTACAAACTTCTGCCTACTTCTGTATGCGCTTTACAATCCATTCTACCTTTAAATCAAACCATTATGTTTCAAAACTTTGACGCTCGTGTAAAATTTTCAAATCTTTATTTATCCAAACAAAAACAGTGAACTAGTTCAAATAATTAACAAGATTTCTAAAAAAAGTTTGACGATTTAATTTTTTAGCGATTCCAAGCCATCTTGTATTCCTACCGCTTCTATTTTCGAACTAATTGAATTTTGAAAATGCAAAATGATCTGTGTGCCAATGTAGGTTAGTAACTTATTCTGTAAGACTTTGTCAAATGTTTGAGGCTTTTTTGTAAGGTTATTTAACTCAAAATCTTAAAATTGTCTAAAAAATGTGTACGTTTAGGTTTTTGCGACTGGTAAAGTTTTGCCAAAAAGAAAACATTCTTTGAATATCTCTCTCTACTTTTCCTATTTTCCCCCACTGTAGCACTGTGTTGAACGCGAAGTTTCACGTTTTTTATTTAAATGATTTTTGTTTTGCTAAATAAAATGTACCAAGTTTTGCAAAAAAAATCATAAGAGTACTACACAAGGTTTTAGCATTTCCCGAGCGAAATAAAAAGAATGTTTTTTGGACACCGTTTTAGTTAAGACCCACAATTATTTAAAATGGGTTATATTAATTAGCATTTGTCATTAAATAATTACAAAAATAATACCAAACTCGTAACAAATCAGTTAAAAGTGACGCGGATTTAGGATTTTGTTTGGGTGGCATGAATCCAAAACTACACCGTTTACTTGAAAACTTAGGATGGAGAGTCGTGTTTAAGCTGCCAACAAACAACTATCCACACCCATTCGCGATTCTAGGATTTTTTTTGTGGTTACCATAACATGTTTAAAGATGACATCACAAAGTTACTTCAAAACGTGACCACAAACAAAGTTAAACTAAACGTGACGCCAAACGGAAGTAATCTTAAGAACACTTCACAGTCGTATATTTTGCTAAGGTTTTCGGTTGAATGGGTGTAAATTTTATTACATATCTATGTTTCAAAGAGGTTATCGATTCTCGAAAAGCGAAAATGCGCCTTTAAATCGTTTAAGTTTAATTTTCTATGGTGCGATAAGACGCATCATGCCTTCGGGCTAAAACAAATCAGGCTGGGTTCAAACATACTAGAAACGTAACCCAGATTTGCGAGAAGCGCGGAAAATTGTTGCATTAACGTTGGTTAAAATATGCAAAAATACAGTTTTGGGGGATGGCTACTTTTCCCCTTCATCCTGCACAGACGAGGTAGCGACGGCTTGAACACAGCAGCGGCATTGCAGCAGCAACTAGCAATTAATTACAGGCATATAGCGCAAGTTAAAAACATCAAATCCGTGCAGCGCCCGAATCACGTGCGACCACAGTCGACTAAACTGGTTCGTTCTCGTTCTACGTCGATGAAACGGCGTCTCTCTACTCTTTGTGTCATGAGGCTGGTTTCAACTGGTGTTCCAAGCCAGAAAAATGCGCAATTTTCCGAATGACAAATCTGAATATAAAGGAGCGCCCTAATTCCCTGAAAACATCTATTTGTGTTGTCAAATTTGAGCAGTACGGTCGATACTTTCAATCGATGATATTCATTTCGCTATAAAGAAAGAAAAACGAATTTTTCTCCTTATAATCAAGAAGCACGGCAGAGAAATACCTCAACCTTATTGAGCATAACTCGAAAAGGATGTGTACGAACGGCGAAAGACAAAGTGTTTTAATTGAAAGTTCAAGGGGATTTGTTAGCGCTCAAATGCGAAGGAATGCAATCTGTTCCCCAGGGCTAAAAGTCCAGCCGACAATATACAGTAAGTTGACTCGCTTGTAAAGAACGTAATAAAATGGTAATTTTAGTTAAATATATTAAATTTTTGTTTATGGAAATATAACCCTGCTGCAGTATTTTTTTTTTTTTTTCCGTTTCTCGAAAAAATTTTACCGTAAGTTTTTTTGGAAATTTATCATTAGATGTTTTGTTATTTGCTTTTGGCAATATTACACATGATTTTTTTTACCAAGAAAATTATAGTATGTGTATTCTTAATACCGTTTAATAAATGTAAAAAATGTCCGTACAACATTTAGGCTCCATTTTACAAATAATAATTTACCTGTTCGCCAAAAAATGTTTTGGACAAGTCAAAAAACAAAACACTTCTCTTAACACACTGAGCTCTATTTGAACTTGTTTTGAACAACAAGAGGCAGTTTGCAAACAAGGTATTCGAACAATTTGAGCGGTCTATTGTGTCCAGTGAATGCTAATCGATTGTTTCCACCGTATGTCTGGAGCTTGACCACTGTTATTGTCCAGTCGCTTGTTGTTGTGCTAATTGCTTCGCAGCTCGGTTGCTGAACTGTGCTGGTCTGCAATCCGGATTAAACCGGTTCCAGCAAAGCTGTGTAGAAATGTGGACGGATGTCAACCAAATGTCACACCCCTGTGTTTGTAGAGGTGGAATAATTTTGCAAGACAACTAAATATAAGATCAAGTTAATATTTACAGTCGGGGTTTGGTCTTTTATGCGCCGAAAAATTGGCTGACAAAGCCTGTGCACTTGGCAAAAACAGATTTGGAGTAAACTACAATTCAGCACTTGTAAACTGGGCCCATGAGCAAAGTCCAAATACACTAATATCGGAGTGGAAACTTTATTGTATGTCTACCAGTAAAATATGCGTAGTTTCACAAACCCAACCCGGTATCTCATATATATATATATTTTCGTATATATATATCTGCGTAGTAACTTACATCACCTATATTTAAAACCTACACTCACAAAGCCAACCAGCCTACGCATAGTTAAAAATATTACAGAGTGACGCATAAACAGTGCTGATAACCGCTTGTAAACAATGCCCCACGTGTGCGTCACGTGACGAGGCGCGAACGCTTCCGAACAGGCGCGAAGTATCGCGAACGAGCCAAACGGCGCTGGCAGATAAACCAGTACAAACCGGTCTGCAAACCAGGTCGCTTTTTCAAGGCGGCTATTCTCGAGCCCAGAAAAACCATTTCATGACATGTCAGCTTCACTTGGTGACAGTTTACTCCGCAGAAAGTCAACTAAGCTAAAGAAAAGCAAATTGAATGCACCGTTGTCGGTCCAGGTAGTGTTATTAAGGCGAAAAACTTAGACGAAGTGGCATTGGAATTGTCCAAGCATAGCATAGCTAAAGGCGCGAGATTCGAATTTTGAGCACGCAGAACTGAAGTTCCTTATTACCTAAAAAACGTGAGTGGAAATTCTCATCGTTACATGTTAAAAGTAAACCATTTTTGCCCAACTATACCCGAGTAAAAATGTGTTTTGGCGGGTGGGATAACCGTTGGTTTAAAAACGTCGATTAGAGTTATTTTTTGGTATTTTGAACATGTCAGTTTATGTTCGTTAAGGTACAGTAGTGAAAACAAAAACGTTTACATATTTCGATGAAATTAGACCTGTGTTTAGATTAATTTTAATCTTAGCCCTCTGTAATAACCTAAATACAATGTTTAATGCTTTTAAATTGCACCCATTTTAAAAATGCTATTTTTTTAGGATATCTATTGGATTTGTAAAATAGCTACTGTTACTTTTAATTATCAATCGCAAAGTTTTTCAAAAATGCGCTAAAAGTTAAAAAATTGCAGTACTTAGTGTTGTAAAAAACTTGCGCACGTTTTTTAGGCGAAGTCGCCATTTTAAGTTAAAATGTGTGAAATGGTCAAAATAAATCGGAAATTAAACCGATTTTAAACTTTTAAATTAAACTATATTGCGCTTTTTCGCGAATTAATTTTCTAAACCAAAAATCACTGTTGTGATATCGAGCCAGCGCGTACTTGCGTCCTTCGCCCAGCGCCGCGATCTTCAAATGAGCGTTTCGCGCTCGCGTCTGTGACGTCATGGAAATTTTCAATGAATTTTCCCACAGGCCGCTGCACGTGCAGTGTGCGCGATTGCGTGTGCGCGCGCGGGGCCGCGTTGGCGCGTAGTCGAATGCGCGAGCGTTGTCAACATAAGGCCCAGTTTAGACCGACCAGGCAAGGATCGAACCGGACTAGGGCGGTTTTCTGCCTTAAAACCCTCCCCGACTGTGGCGAAATGGAAAAGTACTGGCCACTTGGCTCCGAACCCCCCGATACTTGACGCCCTTGTATATTTTGTTGGTAAACACATTCAGTGTAGTGGCTACACGCGCCGCTCGCAAATAAAATACGCTTTTATTGGAACTTTTAAGACTTGTAACATTGAACTCTTACCATTGCGTAGGACTTTTACTGTGGTACGTTTACCATTGCGTTAAGATGTTGGGCTCATGTTAAAAAAAGTATTTTTTCTTGACGTTTTTTATTAAAATTTCACCTCTAAGCGCTTATACATAAAAAAACACAGTTCATAATAAAAAGAGGTTCTTTGCTAGCTGGACTTTCTTACTCTTGTATATTTACCACCATGTTTAGCCTGTGCTCTTGAATTTTTTTTTTTTTTTACCCTTGTTCATTCAAAGCACTACAGACTCTACTTTTTCTATAGTAACTTGACTTCTACTTTTAGTATGTTTCCAATACACATAGGTTGTCAACCACATTTTCTGTTTTTTTTCAGAAAGTAAGATGCCTCCTGTCGCGATGTCTCTTACAGTTACGCAACAACATGGTCAACAATTGCTTGACTTTTCACAAAAACTGGACATCTCACTTTTGGACAGCGTCGTAGGCTGTCTTTACAATGGAGAAGGCCAATCGGTATGATATATGTGAAATTTATCTACATAAAAAACTGTTTTTTCCTCTCTGATAACGGAAATTTATTACATTGCAGCAACGAATTGCCGAGAACATTCTAACAGCTCTAAAGGAGCACCCAGAATCGTGGACCAGAGTGGATACAATCTTGGAATACTCACAAAACCAGCAGACTAAGGTAAATATAAATTTACTGTTACATCTAAGAATTTGGAATTGTTCTCTAAAAATTTCCAAAATACTTGCTCTATAGACATTTGTAAATTTTTAAAAACTTTTTTCAGAATTGTAACCATTTTTACTTTTGTTTTCAGTATTATGCGCTGCAAATTCTTGAAAATGTCATCAAGACAAGATGGAAGGTTTTACCAAGAAATCAGTGTGATGGTAATTTATTCTTATTATGATATAATATATATGTATTTTTGGTACAATCATTGTTTAATTAATTCATGGCTTTTAAATTTTTATTTTAACTGCTGATAAATCCTGTGTATTTTGTTTTTACATTTTTTGGCCCTTGAGTTAAAATATTAATCTTATTTTTTTCCTTCTTTGTATTTCTCAGGAATTAAGAAGTACATTGTTGCCTTGATCATCAAAACTTCATCTGACGCTGCGTTGAGCGAGAAAGAAAAAACTTACCTCGGAAAGCTAAACATGATACTTGTTCAAATCCTGAAGCAGGATTGGCCAAAAAACTGGCCGACGTTTATCAGTGACATCGTTGGAGCAAGCAGAACTAACGAGTCTCTCTGCCAGAACAATATGGTCATCCTTAAACTTTTAAGGTAAAACTCTCACTACAAAATGCAAACTAAGACTAATATCAAGCCATGCTTATTTAAACTGGCATCATTTTTATTAATTTTTTATGTGTATACAATGTGTATAAACGGGATAACACATTTTTGAGATGTACTAACCAAAGGTGCACACATTATATAGTGCACATGCCTTCACCAAGGCGTAATAGACACTTTAAACAACTTATCACACTTTATTGCTCCTACATAAATTCTTAAGTTTAAAAAGCATATAGTCTGACATTACTTCATAGACTAGCTGTTTATTTATTTTATTTTTACAGCGAGGAAGTTTTTGATTTTTCCCAAGATCAGATGACGCAAGTTAAAGCAAAGCATTTAAAAGACAGCATGTGCAATGAGTTCTCAGACATCTTCCAGCTTTGCCAGTTTGTAATGGTAAGAACTATAAAACTATGAAGGACTATATTTCTTTTGAATGATGAAAAAATTGCTTATATTTCTGAGCAAACCAAACTTTCATATACACAATGTATACTCTGTGATCAAGCCCTTCTGAAGTTGTACTAGCCAACAATAACGGCATACATTATATAATACACAAGATTCCGTCGGAAAGGCAATTATGCAGTAGGAAATTTTGCTATGGTCGTCTCTCGACTTGCGCTATTCTGAGCCTGTGTAGCTCAATTAGTAGAGCGACGGTCCCAGTATGACCGAGGTCGTGAGTTCGAACCTCACTGCAGGTTAGTTGTTGTTTCTAACCTTGCCTTGATTGCACTAAAATCCTGATCGTGGTAACGGATTTTCAGCAAGGCTCTCTGAACTAATTTTGTGTGCTTTCTAAAGCAATATAGTAATTTTTCATACTGTGGGAAGGCAGAATGATTATTGTATAAATTAACTCATTTTATTGTGTTTCAGGATAATTCACAGAATGCTCCCTTGGTGAATGCAACGCTAAGCACTCTTCTCTGCTTTTTGAACTGGATTCCACTTGGCTACATTTTTGAAACCGAACTTATAACACAACTTATTTATAAAGTAAGATTTATGTTTTGGTGGCATTATTTTGTGTCTTTTAATCTAAATTAGCGGTAAAAATACTGAACAAAAATGCGATAAAAATTTGTGGTAATAATACAGTATGAAAATAATTACTGCTTTAACTTAAAAATTCAAGCCTGAATTAAACTTTTTTTATTTTTTCAGTTTCTCAACCTGCCAATGTTCCGAAACGTTACATTGAAATGCCTGACAGAAATCGCAGGAGTAAGCACTGTAGGAAAATATGACGAACAGTTCATCAAACTTTTCACTCACACAATGCAGCAACTTAAACAGGTAAATGCACTTTTTAATGAATTTTCTTTTATTTTGTGAATGTGAACTAGATACAAATCTTGAATTGAACCAATTTAGTAACAACTTTTATTTTTAACTTGCAACAAAAGTTTTTCTTGCTTTTTCAATGCCTTATACAAATTTTAAAACCAGCAGACAAAACCTGTTAATGGAGGTTTGTACATTTACCTAAAGTATTTACTTAGGGACATTAAATATTTAAATTGCATTCAAACAATGTAGAAATATACAACCATAAAAGGTTTACGTCAAAAACCGGATGTTTAGTAATGTTTACATTAACAACAATACCCAGAATTACTTTTGTTTCTACAGATGTTGCCACCGACCATCAACATGCGCAACGCTTACTCCAATGGTTCTGACACTGAGCAGAATTTCATCCAGAACTTGTCATTGTTCCTTTGCACATACCTGAAAGAACATGGAAGCCTCGTTGAAAAAGAACTGCTCAGACCAAACCTACTTGATGTAAGAACGAAACAAACTACTTATTTTAAGGATTTGCATTCTAACCACAAATTGTGGCTTCATAATTAATGTCAAAGCCTACTACTAGGTCGAGTGCATCGACGTCATCCTGGTAAATGTGTTTCGATACGCACTTGTATCATCATCAGTTCATGTTATTTACTGATTACAAGTCTGTATCAAAGCGTTTTTTTTTAAGTAAAAGTGGTTTTATTTTATTGACTTAAAGGCATTCAATATGAAGCTACATTTTGGCTGTTGTTATATAGTTTGGGTTATTTCTATGCTAAATAAAACAAAGTGTTTATAGCTCTTTCAGCTGGTGGCTTACTTATTTAAACCGATCAATACTCAATTATCCAATACAAATATAACTCGCTCTTGTTTTTTGGAAACGTTAGAGATGAATACATATTTTAAAGGAATAGGTAAATACCATAATATTTTTCAACTAACTAATGGTGTAAAATCACGTCTTGCATGTTTGCATTCAAACCTACATTTATTAACGATACATTCTTTATAAAAATGGCAAAACAATTGGCACCATTGAGAATATATTGAGGCATATAGTTTGCGAACCACTGATTTAAAATAGTAATTTTTGTTATTAATGTTGCGAACTTAAATTTCTTTTTCTTGTTTCAGGCTCTTAAATACCTGGTTCTGATTTCCGAAGTTGATGAAACTGAGATTTTCAAGATCTGCCTCGAATATTGGAACACTCTGGCAGCGGATTTATACAGGGAAAACCCCTTTTCACCTGGGTCTAGTTTACCCCTTTCGAACTCCGATTCGGTCCCAGCGAGACGACAAATATACCTTCCTATCTTGTCAAAGGTTTGTAAAATATGCAAAAACTGCCAAAAAAAAGTTAAAACCACATGGTTATTTTAAATTTGAATAAATATTGGAAAAAATACTTCTAGGTTTAGTAAGAATTTCAAAACCCATACAGAATAAGGTATCACTTTGTGACCGTTTATTTTTTAATTTTTAACATGGTGTAGAAAGCACTTGTTATCTAGTTTATTTTTATCATGTTTGAACACCCAGTGATGACAAACTTGCCTAGGAGGGATTTGTTGTGGCGACCAAATGCTCTGCGACAAACACTACAAAGTAGATTAAATTATTCTCTTTATTAAACATTCTAATTTGGACTTCAATAGTACTGTCTGTTGTTTAGCTTGCTTGGTCTGCCTTCCTTATGACAATTGAGATTATGAGATCTGAGGGTGTTTATTCTGAAGCTAAAACTCCTAATAGTTCTTATATGTAACCAATAGGAATTCCGATATTAATTGGAGCCGATGTGCAATACCAAGTTATAATATCGATCATTCTATACTAGTGTAGGGCGGTATCTGTGAAAATATGATAGCTAACTGAACTTGAACAGTACTTTTTCTGTTCAATGGTAATAAATTTGCTTATTTGACCATAGAAATGAGGTCATTTGGTATCAACCGAAAGTTTTGCCCAAAATTTCAGGTATAATATTAGAATATTAACACAATTGACGTCCCTAGCAGCCGATTGTCCATCCTTGTTTCAGTAGTAAATGACATTGTATTATTTCAAAGGTCCGACTTGTAATGATCAGTCGCATGGCAAAGCCAGAAGAAGTTCTCGTTGTTGAGAATGAGCAAGGTGAAGTGGTTCGTGAGTTTATGAAGGACACCGACTCAATCAACTTGTACAAAAACATGAGGGAAACACTGGGTAGGTTGCTAGGATTATCCGATGTGTAATTGTAACTTTTTTACCTAATTTAAACTTTAACCTATATATATAGCTTTAGAATGTTCTTTTGAATAAGGTAAAAAAATTTTTTAATTCCATAATTTTTTTGGTTTCTCCATAGTTGGATATCAGTAAGCTTTTTTCCAATGGGTGTTTTTTTTCTTTTAGTGTACTTGACCCATTTGGATTATGTTGACACCGAGAGAATAATGACAGAAAAGCTCCATAACCAGGTAATCTCACTTCTTGGTGGTTTTAAAAACTAATTTTATTCAAACTGCGTTGAATAGATTTATGTTTAGTGTATCTAGGTAGTTTCTATTTTAAGTAAAATCTTTGCATGATTAGAACTAAACATTGTTCAGTTGTTTAAATTTTGTTTTTGTTTTAAAAGTAAAATGCAAAAACATGTAATGTGAAGTTTTATTCATGGTTAAATTTTTGTCTTTCTATTCACTCAGGTAAATGGCACGGAATGGTCGTGGAAGAACCTGAACACATTGTGTTGGGCGATCGGAAGCATCAGTGGAGCAATGCACGAGGAAGATGAAAAGAGATTCCTTGTGACTGTCATCAGGGGTAAGCTTATAGCTTGGTTGATTGGGTTTGTACTAAATTATATACTGTGGTTAGCTAAAAAAATGGCATTAAGTGCTAATTGCCAGAATCGTAAGATTCAAATTCATTTGATAAAGGTGTGCTTGTAGGCTTTAATGTAGCTGATGTAATCAATTGTATAGCCTTAAATTAGCCAAATATTAGCATGGTAGTTAATAATGTCTGTTATGAAATATTTAAATAAAAATGTTGTAAATGAAATATTTACTGGCTTTGTTCTAGCAAAATGGCTTTGTAAATATTTTTTATGTTTTAATTCTGAATTTTTGAAACTCAAATTTCTTTAATAAGTTCAGGATTTTATTTGTTTGGAGAATAAGAATTTTTTGTTATATTTTTCCTTTTTTTCTAGATTTGTTGGGCTTATGTGAACAGAAACGAGGCAAAGACAACAAAGCAATTATTGCTTCGAACATAATGTACGTTGTGGGACAGTACCCCCGTTTTCTAAGGGCTCATTGGAGGTTTCTCAAAACAGTCGTTAATAAACTCTTTGAATTCATGCACGGTAAGTTGAACTATTTTTTTGTCCTTCTATTTTAATCAGATTTCATACCAATGAATTTATTGCTTTTTCCCAAAAGTAGGATCAGGGATAAACATTTTTTTTTAATTGTTGGCTTTAATTTTTGCTAATTTTGGGTTGTAACATAACATTGAAAGCATTTTAAATGACAAACAAACAAACAAAACAAAACAGCTAAATACCTGTTTTTGAAATGCCTATACTATAATGCTTGATGAACTATTTAAAATATACTAGATTGTTTACTGGACATATGGAATGCATAGGACTTTTGATAATGTGCGATTGGCTTTTAAAATTTGTTGTTCGTTTTGCAAGTGTCTATGGTTGGCGGTTTAACAAAACAATTGGCCTTAAATTAAGTCCAGTTATTTAATCATGTTTGAACACCCAGTGATGACAAACTTGCCTAGGAGGGATTTGTTGTGGCGACTAAATGCTCTGTGACAAACAGTACAAAGTAGATTTTAAATTGTCTTAAATTATATTAAACATTATAATTTGAACTTCAGTAGTACTGTCTGTTGTTTAGCTTGCTTGGTCTGCCTTCCTTATGACAATTGAGATTATGAGATCTGAGGGTGTTATTCTGAAACTACATTTTCGTTTAATAATTTACAATAATTTACGTGATTGTGATTGGTCTGTATAGAAATATCTATTTATAATAAGACTTTTCAATAGAATTTGATGTTTTATTTGCAATGTTTAATGTTGTTTTTCTGAGAATGGTTCAGGAAGTCCCTGTTTAGTTCAATACATTGCATCAAACAGTATTAACAAGCACTTTAGATTAACAAGCACTTGAGTACCGATTAACTTTCAGTTACATTGGCATTGCATTTATTTTATAAATATTTAAATTTTCATAGAAACTCACGATGGTGTACAGGACATGGCTTGCGACACTTTCATCAAAATTGCGCAGAAATGTCGACGTCATTTTGTTCAAATGCAAGCCGGAGAGGTCATGCCTTTTATTGAGGAAATCTTATCGAGCATCAGCACAATAATATGCGATTTGCAACCACAACAGGTATGTTTTATCACAACAAACAGACTTTTAAACCTAATTCCTTATTGAAAAAAAACAACGTATTTTACTTAGTCAAAAATTTTATTTTTTTATAAAAAACAAGTTCTGTCATAAAAATTTAATTATTTTAAAAATTGGCTGTTTCAACTTATAAAATGTATGTAGATAGTTAGCTATGGCACACCACTTTCTAAGTATGAAAACTTTTTTTTTTGAGAAAATAGAGCATTAAGAAATACCTGACTAAGTTATAAGCTGTTAAACTAATCAAAAAATTTTCCCTGTTTATCAATTAGTATTAGTATGAATTTGTATGTATGGCTGGCAACCACAAGTCCTAACATATTGCATTCCACTGTTTTTTTTAATAAAAAAATGTTTTTGTTCAGGTTCACACGTTTTACGAGGCTGTTGGTTTCATGATTAGTGCGCAGAGTGACCAAGTTGTACAGGAACATCTAATTGAGAAGTACATGCTGCTGCCCAACCAGGTAAGAATAGTAACTCAACACAACAAAAAGTCTTTAAAACTCCGATGTTTTCCAAAGTCTTTGAATTTATTTTATGTGCAGCTTTTAAGTTATGTGTTAGGCGTCTACAAAAAAATTTTAACCTTTCTATTGTGTTAACCATGAAACTGTTTTGTTTTCAAATTATATTAAAAAAACGTAGAGTGATCCAACTTTAGGTCCTTGAAATACTGTAGTAATTTTTCTTTGAATTTTTTTCTTAAAACTGTATAGCAACCCTGAGATATTCTATGCAAGATTTAAGTGACCCCAATAAGGTATTTAGGAAAAAAAATAGTAAAAAATACAATTTTAATCAGCTTCTTATTTGCTTTGTTCTAGGTTTGGGACAACATCATCCAAAAAGCAACAAAGGATGTTGATATCCTTAAAGACCCAGCCACTGTAAAACAACTTGGAAGCATCCTTAAAACAAATGTACGAGCGTGCAAAGCCGTCGGACATTACTTTGTAGTACAGGTAAGAAGAAAAACATTATTTTAACAATAATTTTTGCCTTAAAAGTTATAATTTTGTTTACAAACAATGCTAAAAAATGAAGAAAAAAAATTGAATTTATTTTTTTCTATTTGTTTTATTGAAAATTTGTTAACTCTTTTTTTAACAAATTGAATTTTTGTTACTCCTGTGTGCCACCCAGTGATGATAAACTTGCCTAGGAGGGATTTGTTGTGGCGACCAAATGCTCTATGACAAACAGTACAAAGTAGATTAAATTAATTATTTATTAAACATTCTAATTTGGACTTCAATAGTACTGTCTGTTGTTTAGCTTGCTTGGTCTGCCTTCCTTATGACAATTGAGATTATGAGATCTGAGGGTGTTTAAAAAAGTTAAATCCTACTAGAATAGGATTACAGTTATTGCAAGACATATTACTTCATATTAATGCACTACTTGCTTTACATTATAAATAGGTACTTCCAATTTTTGAATATTTAAGAACCTTTTGCTCCTCCCTTAAATAGCTAGCTTCTTAGAGAAAGTGCTTTAACCTTTTAAACTTTTCAAATTATTATTCTAAACTTTTAAAAAATGATCCAAATATTTGGTATCAGTAACACAACAGAATACCAAAAGAAGCTTCGAACATCCTTATCATGACTAATTTGTACAATTTACTAAATTTATCGTTTTTTTTCATCAGCTCGGTCGAATCTACTTGGACATGCTGAACGTCTACAAATGTCTAAGCGAGAACATTTCAGCTGCGATCTTACAAAACGGAGAAGGAGTTATGAAGCAACCCCTGATCAGAAGCATGAGAACCGTCAAGAAAGAAACACTCAAACTGATCTCCGGTTGGGTCAGTCGTTCCTCCGATCTTGAGATGGTCGCTGAAAACTTTGTGCCGCCGCTTCTCGAGGCCGTTTTGCTCGATTACAAAACAAACGTTCCTGCTGCACGAGAACCCGAAGTTCTAAGCACGATGGCTACTATTGTAAATAAACTAGAGGTAGGTAATCTTTTTATATTTTTTAATATGTCATAAACTTGACTGTACGTTTTATTGTAAAGTAGGTTTGAAACTAGCTGTAACCGAGGTTTTCAACCTGTTATTATAAATGATTTTAAAAAATAATTGTAATATTGAACATACACTGTTGCTAATCATGTTAGCTTTTAAGCAAAATAATAATTTACCCTTTATTACAAATTTAACCTAAAGTAAAAGTTTGTAATTTAAGTCTTTTTAGTTTAAGTTTTTCAATCTAACTTCAAACACCTAAAATGTGGTAACCTGGTAGCTATAATGTTGGTTATTCTTTGCAGGGCGCCATCACGAAAGAAATCCCCCAAATATTTGACGCTGTATTTGAATGCACACTGGAAATGATCAACAAAGACTTTGAAGAGTTTCCAGAATACAGAACAAACTTTTTCCTACTATTACAGGTACGGAAGCCTACTAAAGTGGATTTCAAAAAAAAAATTTGTCTGTTTTGTGCCAGTTCTTTACCTACTCCCAAAAATTAAAAAACTCTTGTTTCTTAGTAACAGCCATATCAATTGTAAATTTGTTCCTCCGGCAAATATTTTTTTTGCTAAATGTCATTAAATGTCACACTTTTTCTGGTAGAACAATTTTACAATTGATACAATGGCTGGCAGCAACAGTAAACTTATTAATATCGTTATGTTTTATTACATTGCAACACTTTTTTTAAAACTCATTATTTTTATGTTGGCTATAATACTCAATTGTTTAATTTGTCTTTTTTTGTCTAGAGATCATACATTTTGATTATCTTTTTGTGTACCTATTTCTTCAAAATAATTTATCCTTTTAGGCTGTAAACACGCACTGCTTTGCCGCGTTGCTAAACATTCCACAACCCCAGTTTAAGCTGGTCCTCGATTCAATCATCTGGGCGTTCAAGCATACAATGAGAAACGTGGCTGATACAGGTGTGTTTTCGGTTTAAAAATGCTACAAAAAATAAAGTTTATTTAACATGTAATCTTAAGATTTGCCACTCGTATATTTGGCAGCAAATACCAAACACATAAATTAATATTGCCTTGAAAAAAACACCTAATTTAGACGGCATAATACAGCAAAACTAATTTGTGCACCGTAAATTTGGACTCAAAAATTTTAAATGGAGTGCTGATAAATTATTTGAACAAAATTCAGTCTAGTACTATTTTCGTTGCATGTAGAGAAAGATATCTTGTTTAGACGTAGTAGGCATGTCAAAGCCCATACTGAAGTAGGTATATTTGATTGTCCTACTAGTTGTGACAACCTCCAACCATTATGCTCCAAAATATCTTGTTTAATTTCATTAAATAATTTTACTAAAATAGCCGTTCTTTAGGTTTAAACATCTTGTACCAACTGCTGCAAAACATCACGATGGTTGAAGAGGCTGCGCAGAGCTTCTACCAAATGTACTTCACCGACATCTTGCAGCATGTGTTCAGTGTGGGAACCGATACCTCCCATACTTCTGGTGAGTTAAAATGTTTTTACTACACACATGTTATAAAAAACCTGTATCATTTTGTGAAGAATTGGGTAATTTTTGCAAAATGATTTTATTTGCTGCATGAAAGATGAATCATTAGGTTTCCCACAGTTGTGGTAGTTTGAAAATACCTTAACTTATCTAAGTTGTTTAAATGTCACCTAACTGCTCTAATACAAATAAAAACCTAAAAATGTTAAAATAAATCTGTTTTTTTTTATTGAAAAATTGGAGGGGGAGGCCTTAAAAACAAAAACCTTAAAAAAGTTATACCACTAATAGTTTTACAACTTTTAATCAATGTTTTATAAATTCTATTGCCAAATCATCTCCAAACAACTTGTTGCTAGAACTTTACAAGTAACATTTTCTTTTTCTTGCAGGTTTAACGATGCACGCCTCCATTCTTGCGTACATGTTCAGTTTGGTTGAACAAGGCAAAATAACTGTTCCATTGCACCCTGACCAAGCTGACAACCTCGTGTTTGTGCAAGAATACGTCGCAAACCTCCTAAAAACTGCATTCCCACATTTACAAGAGTAAGTATTTTTGATTAAATGCATAGAAATAAATTTTGTTAAAAAAGTAGTTTCCCGTGGATTCTTGTGCGTTTTAAAATACTGAATGAAACGTTTACCAAATATATTGTTTATAATATTCAAAGTTGGCAAAACTAGATTTTATTTAAATCAAAAACTAAGTAAGATGTTCATTTGAGCTATTAAAGTGATAGATCAGTGATTACCATTCTAAATGTTTACAATATTACTAAACTAAATATTTTTTGTAGTGCCCAGATCAAGTTGTTCGTCCGCGGATTATTCAGCTTAAATCATGACATCGCTCTGTTTAAAGACCATCTGCGAGACTTCCTTATTCAAATCAAGGTAATGTATAATTTAACTTTTGGAACTTCACAAAGAACACCCAGTGATGACAAACTTGCCTAGGAGGGATTTGTTGTGGCGACCAAATGCTCTATGACAAACAGTACAAAGTAGATTAAATTAATTCTCTTTATTAAACATTTAATTTGGCCTCTAATAGTACTGTCTGTTGTTTAGCTTTTGCTTGGTCTGCCTTCCTTATGACATTTGAGATTATGAGATCTGAGGGTGTTATATTTAAAATTACTTAGTACCAAACTATTCTTCTAAAAAAATACATCGTAAAAATGATACATTGTATATCAGTTTAGGAAACGACATCTAGCGATTTAGCACATTGCATCAGTTTTACCAATGTACACTTTTGCACAGTTTTTGAGGTAATCGCTTAACAAATCGATGTGTTAAACCTCCTTTTCTTCTTCCAGGAGTTTGCAGGGGAGGACACAACCGATCTTTTCCTTGAGGAACGCGAGCAAGCTCTCATCAAAGCTCAAGACGAGAAGAGAAGAACCCAGCTCTCAGTCCCCGGCATAATCAATCCGCACGATGTCGCCGAAGAGATGCAAGACTAGCGCGCGTGTGACGTCACAAAGACGCTTGTAAAGTTGTTGTTGTTCAAAATCTGCACAGGCCACAAGTTCACACAACACTTCACGCACGCCAAGCCGGGACGACGCTGCCCATGACGTGTCAATGACGTCATCTGTGTTTGCACGAGGCCCGCATGACGTCACTGCATAAGTACGTGACGTCACCGGGTTGCTGTTATTGTTGCCATGGCGACATGATGTGTTCGTTCTTGCCAAGAAATGTAAATTGGCCACACGAGGGGGCTGCAGAGAAAAGCTGTTGAAATATTTTTTCCTTTTTCAAATAAAGTTGTATTTTATCGACCATGTTGGTTATTTGCTTCTTTGCAATAAATTCCTTCTTTTCAAAATCCATGTGATGCTGTTGTAAAGAGCTGTAGTAAACTGAAAAATATAAGAAGTGTTTTGGAACAGACGGTTTTAACTAGGTAACAACAACCTTTGTCAAATCTTAAAAACTTCTGGTAGTAATCTAATTGTTTTAGTTTCTCTGCTTTCAAGGCCAAAATCTTGCGTAGCACGTCCGGACCTCTAATCAATTTTTTAAGATCATTCAAAATTTGTTGCAATGCAGCAATTATTCTGTGTTGTTGTCACCAGTTCTTTGAAGTTTAGATGTGCATTTGTTAACTTGTTTTAATCCAAGAATCGGTAAAAAATGATGCTTTTTCACCAGACCACTCCTCCACCTCCTTCATGTTTTTCAACTAAGACTTTCATCGGTTTCTTAAGATTATTTGTTTTGGACGTCACGTTGTTGAAGTTTACAAGTAGCCTAACGTCATGTTTTTTTTTAAATTCATGCGTCCAGGTAAAAAGATTATTTCCCTTTCGCCTCCTTGAAATCCAGTGAGTCGGCGCCGGACATTATTTTTTAAACAAAACCTTGATTTGTTGTGGTTGAGCTGGTCCTTAAAATGGTATTCTTCATTTTTACCTAGTTGAGAACATTTAACTATTTTCCAAATGAATAGAAGTACACAATTTAAAGAACGGTTATTTAATATAAGCTCTGTAGCGTCCATACACAAAAAACATCTCGGCTGCTCATGAATCGTGTGACGTCAAAACATGACGTCATAAATCGATTCCGGGTGAATACCATAGCAACAGTCGACACAAAACGATAGCACGAAATAACAATTACAGGCAAAGTGATTTTGAAAAGAAGACTGACTTCACAATCGTAGAATAATATACTTTTGCAGTCAGGATCTGCTACGGAAAATTGAACGTTTGTAAATATTGTTTTCCGGTGTACAAATTAAAGTTGCCAAACTAGTGTTGGATTGGGGCCGATTTCCGATACCCAAGTGTCAGTATCGGTACTTGTCCGATACTAAGATGGTATCGGTGCCGATCCTATAGCTAAAGGTGTTTCACCGTGGGTTTGCAATTAATCGCATCGATTTCTATCAAAGTAAGTTAACAATTAACATGTTTAGGTAGAGTAAAAAAAAACATTTTAATTATACCTATTTTACTTTTTGACCTTAATTATTAGGTCATTTGGTACAGGACTGCCTTACTGTTATCCTAAAATTTTGGGTTCCGGAATTTGGTATCGTTTTGACAAAATATCGGGATAAAATGTAAAGTATTGGACACCTCTAATTCCAGCAGTGAAGATTAAAAGGCATTTGAAGTTGTGCATTCAGGTGTATATATATATAAGACAGAAGGATAACAACCGTTCTCAGCTATTGTTTTACGCAGGGATTTGTAATGTAGCTTAAAATGAATTGCAGCTGTTTAACTTCACTCAATGCATATATATAGTAGAAATATCCAGTTCTTATCATCCCGGGTCAAGCGTAATCGTCATTGCTTCGTTTAGTCACGAACTTTTCTGTCTTGTGTCCCTTCATGCCCATCTCATTGTGAACAACCCGGAAGCAAGTTTTGCAGAAGAGCTCGCGGTCGCAGGTGAGACACCTGGTGGTGGCGTCGTCGTTGCACATGAAGCACCAAGGAAACTCGTCGGTCATCGCGTCAAGCTCAGATTGTCTGCCCATAAATACAGGTAACGATCGAGGATGTCCGATAATATTGGACCGGTCCTGATACCCGGTGCTAAGTGGTAGTAACACTAGTAACAACGAAGTTTTTTTCTAGTTTTTTTTACGTCATGTGCTCATCATTTGACGAGAAAAATGTGGGCTTTAAAAAATAACAATGCTTTAAGTTTCGGCTACTTTAAGTGATTATCATTTGTAAACAGCTATCTTCTTTAAAAAGGACGCCAAAATGATTTGGAAATTATTCATTGTAATATATATTTTTTATTCCTTGCTTATATGTTTTGGAGCATAGTGGTTGGTACAAAAGTAAGTGGCATTTTAAAGCTTCAAGTTAAACGGATATTTCAAGTGCTTATCATTTATTACGTCAATCTTTCTGGTTTCTACTTTTTAAAAGGTCGCGAATTTTTTGATATATATTTTTATTTTATATTACTTGCAAAGAAATAAAGGTTTACTGCGGTGAGATTGTTTTATAATTATTATGTACCCAACACTTTTATATCTTCAGGAAAATTATCTAAAAATTTTGTCCTGAAACCGCACCTTGTAAGTTTCTTCTGAGGAAGATCGATTCCTTTGTTCCGGAGGTTTTGCTCCAAGCGATCTTCCTCCATGAGTCGTTGGATGAGAGAAGCGCTCTCAGCGTCGATCTCCTCGTCGAGAAAATCAATCTGCGAGGTACCGGCTTGCTCATCGGAGGGGACTGCAACCAAACATTAATGGTAAGGATGATGGCAAACCGAATGTGTAAAATATGAAGATATCTCCTCGGCCTTACAGGTAAATGACGACAATGACTTCAAACGGTTGCAAATATTCTTTAAGACTTTCCTGTTCTAATCAAAGTCAGTCATTATTGAGGTTCTTAAGAGAAATATATATACTGACTGACTTTGATTGAAACAGGAAAGTCTAAAAAATATGGTAGGGATAAATAACAACATATTTAAAAAGGAATTAAAGGAATGCAACAGTTGTTAGAACTTGTTACCATCATATAATCACAAATGTTTAATATGCCCTTTTTCTCAGTTATAACTTGTTAGGTTGCTTTTTACTTGAACAATTTACTTGGGGCAAATGCTGCCAAATTAACAAAAAAATATACATAGTTAAATAATTACCACTTATCATAGTAATGAGCTTTAATCTCTATACCAAATTGCACAAAACGCGCCTTTAGTATGAATGTATTTTTATATTTATATAATTAAGTTTGTGATAAAAGTTGTATATAATCTAAAACGCGTGAGCTATGTTGATCCTTAGGCATTAAATAATTTGCAATGTTGAAAACAAGTTGCATTTTAATCCAACTCCAGGTTAAGTCATTCCTCAACAGCAAAGCAATTAAAATACCTAAACTTTACCTTGAGGGATGTCGTCGAGTTGTGACAATCGTTTGCTTATTTCATCGTCTTCCATCTGATCCATCTTTATTCCTTTTTTAGCTTTCTGAATTTCGTCTTGCGCTAACTTAATCAGGTCAGCTGCAGTGGCGTCTGCAAACAAAATTAGATTTTAGCGGCAAGACTGTTATAAAACTCTAGTAATATCAACTGCTTAACTATTGACTGGGCCTGCAAAAAAAAAAAAAAAAAAAAAACACCCCTGAATTTAAAAAATAAAACAAATATGGTAATACATGTATCCATGTCTGTCATTAATGTACAATCATCAAACCTGTTTATGTATTTTTCTGCCAATTGTGTATGCCAAAAATAACTGTTTAATCTAAAACAGATTATCACTTGAACAAAATAAACAATAGATATAGCTACGTGGCATGTTTTTTTTTAATGTTATTCCACTATTGGTAATTCCAAGGCTACTATTCAATTATTTCAGTTGTAGTTACCATCAGGAGCCTTATATTGTGAAAAATCAACCCCATCCATTGGGTCTTCTGTTTCCATGGCGATCTCTTCGGTGTACTGACGGATCAGTTTCTTCGCATCGACGAATCCTGGCTCCGACTTTGACGAGCTTGCTTCATCATTGGTTGACGCTCTCTGATTAATCACAAAATCAAGCAAATAAGAAAAGTAAATATAATTAAAAGAAGGTAACTAATTTGAGGGAAAGCAATTATATTTGATTGATCAAAGCCAAAGTAACACAGAAGGAAATGGTTTATTGCAAAAACATTATAAACTATTGAGTTAGTAATACCGAAGTTATATAAAAATTTATTTGTGAAATTCCCAATTATTTTTTAAGTGAAACAAGACTAAAAACTAAAGTTAGGTTAACTTTAAATTTAGAGTAGGTTTTATATGAAAAAACATGTATGTTATACATCAGCTGAAGTAAACGATTTTCCTAATTTGTCAACTCTTTGTTTAGGTAGCTTCATTTATTGCTTCAAGAAAAACATAATTTACCCTTAAACTGTGAACTCTAATGGCCGGAGGTCGCGACCCTTTTAGCTTTGCAAGCCGATAATGTAATTCTTCGAAAGTAACGTTGTCTTTTGGATCGTATGAGAGTTTTTGAAGTCTCCGTTCCAAATTATCAACAGAAATATCTGCGAGGAAAAGCGCATAAAAAATAAAATCTGCATGAAAGGTGTGTATGAGACTAATTGGAAAACTGTACAGGAGAAATTTTAATGATATTGGAATAAAGAGCGTAAAATCAAACCTGGCCAACAAAATTTTGCAGTGGTTCTCAGTTTTTTTACTCAAAGGCCTCATTTTTTCCATTTGGAAATGATAGAGGACCTTATCATATTATAATACAGGAGAAGTTTAAAAAATCCTTGACAATAATTACAGACTCTAAATAAAACTTCCTTACTGACCCCCAGGAGACTAAGTTAAAAATCGCGTCTTTAAAGCACAAGAGTTCTAGATTGTCAAATGGCAGAAAAATAGTCTTTTACTAAAGTTTGAAACACGGTTAATGATAATATTTTTTTTACCCTCTTCTTTTTCTCCCCCATTTGGTCTAGAATCCTTTAGTTCTTGAAGTCGTAACCTTAAAGCTGCGTCCGCAGCAGTTTCTTGCGGAGCTTCATTTCGTGCTTCCTGCTTTTTTGCCATTTCCCTAAAACATAAAAAATGAAAAAATAGTTAGTTATTTAAGTTTTTTTTTTAAATGCTCTGTAGGGCAAGGTCAAAATTAGCAACTGGAATACACATACTTATAAAGTGAGATAATTTTTAAATAAATATCCATGTTTTAACATTGGTATCAATAGAAACAGATGAGGATAATCAAAAATATACATATTTTAATTTTGTTCAAAAACATTAAATTGAAAATGAGCCGCTGGCCGTAAAATTGCTTGGCGGCATTGACAAAGTATGCAGTCCTTAGTTTGCCCAGGTTTGATCTAATTAATACATATATTAAAAACATATAAATTTAACCTCATGTTTTCAACTTGAGGGCAGAGTTCAAAATCTATATAATAAACACCAAGCAAGCTTCAGGGTTTGTTTTTTACCTTTTAAAATTAGCCGGTGGTGAAATTCTTCCAGAATTTTTAGGCTGAAGCTGAACTTTGCAGCATTTTCGACAAACATTCACCAGGTTCGGGTCTTTACCCAGCACTTTAGCTGACAGACAATCTTTGCAAACAGTGCAGTGGCATCGGGCACAGTCGTACTGAAAAAAAGTAAACAGTTTGCGTAAAATATATGTCGATGCAGCACTAAACATATGGTAAATTTTGGCGCTGGTCTAGAATCTTACCACTGCAAGCAGTTATTAAATTAACACACAATCTTTGGGTTAGGGTGAGGGCTAGCTTTTGGGTTTGGTTAGGTCAAGTATTAATATAAATATAATAATACTTGACCCACCCACACCCAAAACGCTAACCCCACCCTAACCTGAATATTGTGCGTTAATTTAATAACTGCTTGCAGTGGTAAGATTCTAGACCAGCGCCAAAATTTCTATCTGTGTGGATTAAATTTTAGAACTGGTTGAGTGTTTTTATCAAAAAGTTTTACCAAGCTGGGCAGCTGGCTAATTTTAACACAATTTTTATTGCTTGTTTTAAAATCAGTGTTTATTCAAAATAAACCCTTAAAGACTCTCTACAAAAACTTAACAAACCTTATTAAGAATATCAAAGCCCATATACGGAAGTAGGTATCATTTTCAACGTCAAATAAAATAAATCTTTATCAAATTTCAACATCAACAACACTGAACACTTGTCATGCAAAAAAAAAGATTTTTTTGACCAAATAACATTCTAATACCTGCTTTTTAAACAATCCAAACTTTGTCATGCACAAAGAACAGTTTTGAGGACCAGACATCTTAAAATCTCCAATAAATTATCGCAATTTCAACTTTTAGCACTGAATTCTTGTTTTGGTCTTCCTATAAGTGACGTCATCCACCTGTGATATGTTTATAGTTGCTGTTCAGTCAAGCGTCCAGTCACGTGGTAACCACTTGAAAAATCTCGAGTTGTTTTTCATTTCATTTCATTCGAGTCAAAAATAAGTTAAAGATGGTCTGCATTTATTAGGGGAAAAGCAAAACGTGGTTTAACAAGTTGCGGGAAATTATTTGACGTTGAAATTTAGTTATATAAATTGCGGTTTGCAAATTGCGGTTGTCTCAAATTTCAACGCCATTAAGCTTTTCAGCTCAACTTGGTAAAAAAAATTTGTTTTATAAAGTGTTGTAATCGAAACTCGTGCTTGTCTTATTTTCACCAACTAACAAATTTAAAATCCGGTCAAGTTTATTCGTCAAAATTCCTGAAAATCTGAGAGACCTGTGCGGCCAAAAAAAAGGAAAAAGGCACGCACCAGGTACAGAGTGACGTCACAATGGAAAAGAGCGGTGGTCATCAATCGGAGATCGCGCGACGCTTCGAAGTTCCAGAACGCAAAGCGAAGTTGGCGACTTATTTTGAAGGGCGGCAACTTAAAGCGAGCAAAATGAGCGATGACAGTGACCAAGTGCAACTCTACTGCATCTGCAGATCATCGGATATCGACCGCTTCATGATAATGTGCGATGACTGCGAAGAATGGTGCGTCTTCTTTTAAACCTTTTTTTAAATTGACAAATTAAAGTCAAAGCCAATTAAAAATATTTTTCCATATGTACTTGTATCATCACCAGTTAATGTACCATTTGACTTTGAGTCATTATTTCAATTTTGTTTCAAACACAGAATGAAGCAATTTTTTTCATAACTTATGCAATGCTAAACAACAAAAAACAGGGCTGATTTAGAATCCTACCACAGCGTTCAAACAATTATTAAATCAACGCACAATATTTGGGTTAGAGTGTGGGTTTGGGTGGGTCAAGCTTATTATTTTAATAATACTTGACACACCCAAATGCTAACCCGCACCGTAACCAAATAATTTGCGTTGTGGTAGGATTCTAGACCAGAGCCCAAAAAACTCTTATTGGTAAAAATATACAAGCTGGCCTCAGGCACATGATTACAAATTAATTACATTCTGCAAATTACAATTAGGCTTTAATAAAATGTATGGTTTTACTTAAATATTGCTGATTTGCAGCCATTGGTTAAGCTAAATTTTTGTTTTTTTGTAGGTTCCACGGTAACTGCATCAATGTGTCTGAAAAGGAAGCGAAGCATATCAAGTACTTTTACTGCAAACAGTGCCGAGCAAAAAATCCTTTTCTTAAAATTAAATATCGCAAGTCGAAAAGAAAAGAAGAAAGGGAAAAAACCGAGAGAAAAAAGCAAAAGGAAAAGTTAAAAAAGAAGAAAGTTAAACACAGAGATGGTAACTATAATGCTCTGAATATGATAGAAGTTATGCAATTTTGTCATTTAAAAAAAAAAGTATGATAAATTTGTATTGTGAAATGAAGTATTCTAAAAGCTATACAGTGCTTACATAAAATAAAGCAATTTTTATTTTGCAAAAAATATACTTCAAATTAAATTTCTTACATTTTTGAATTCTGCTCAAAAAATGCAGTTATTATATGACAATAAAATAGTTATGCAGTAAAAACATGAAATTTAAACAATATATTTCTACTGCTTTAACTCTCATCTTTCAGGTGAAAAAAATGTTCACAAATCTGCGTCAGCCCCTGCGTTTGTTTCCGAGCCAAAAGGTCGTTACGAGCAAGACGACAACTGGCGACCGACGCAGCCGAGAAAAATATCGTCACACGACAAAAAACCAAGCTTCTCCATCAAAGTTTATTCAACAGATGAGGAGGAGAAAAATGATTCAGGTATTTGAATGACAAGCATTGTAATCACAAGTCAGGGGTTCTTAAACTGGGGCCATGGACTTTTTGGCAGAAAATGTCCTAATTTAAGGATTTTATAAAGGTCTAACTGAAATCTTAGTGGAAAATTTGGAAAATGAAAGAAATTTTTGGAAAGAAACGTTTAATTAAACAAAAACTCACTTTACATTTTGTCAGGACTTCTGACATATTGTTTGAAATTTAACAAGTTTAGCATTGTTCCTATTTGGAAAATAAACTTTTTTTAGATATCAACTTTGACAAAATGGATTCCAAACACCCGACGATTAAACTGGAACCAAAAGTTGAAAGCGAGGACGGCGATGATTACATTAACGTCGACGCTCCTGTGAAAAATGAGCGGAAAAAGAGCTCAAAGAAATGTGGAACTTGCGAGAACTGTCTTCGGACGGAGGACTGCGATTTGTGCGACGCTTGTCACGATCGTAGAAGGGGAGTTGCAGGGAAAATACCAAAGTGTAGATTTCGACGATGCCTCAATGAAAAGCAAAAGAAGAAGAAAAAAGATGTGAGGATTGATTAGTGGCGGAATAGCAGGAACACACAATTAGACCTACAAAACAACAGTATCTAAACGGAAAAATCTATAATACCATAGTATTAGGAATAGGGAATGATGAAGCTGTTGTTGGTTAGGTGAAAAGGTTGTTTAGACATGTTTTTTAACTACTTAGACCTTATTCTGACGGTCTTAGGCATTGTCCTAATTTATAATTCCGACTTAAGTATCATTGTATTTTAGTTTTATTTAAAACCTTTTGATCGTTTTTTTAATTTGCAGCCGTATTGCTGGAGTCCATTAAAACCTTTTTCTTGCAGACAACAGATGTCAAGGTTACCACCAGTAGGAAAGTGAAAAAGGAGAAGCATGAGCCGGTTCCGTTAGTTTCACAGACGGTGATTCCCAGCAGTATAGCAGACTTTGATTCAAGGACAGTAAAACAATGCTTCGGGCCACAATGCACGAATGCAGCTGTACCACCATCAAAGTATGTATTGAAATGATGGCACATGTTCATACTTTGTTTTAATGTTGTTAATCAAAGCATTTTTTTTTTACATTAAAATTTTTTGTATAAATTTTCTGTATATTACAAACTTGAATGCAAAGATTATTGCAAGTAACATAATCTGTAGAACCATCTTAAATATAAGTATATTCATGAATAATGCTGTAGTTTGTTAGATAGTAATTTTGTTACCGATTTTGTGCTGTAATATTTATGGTTAAATGTTTGTAAAAAACAAACTATACTTTATTTATAAAACTATTTGTTTAGTGAAATTATTTTTATCATTGTTAAAAAAATTTAGGTAATTACCTTTAAAATGCTATTTTTTTTTTACATGCTGAAATTTTTCCGAACGATTTTTTGACAAATTCTTTTATAGATATTGCAGCGAGCAATGCGGTCGTCGTCTGGCTCGTAATCGCTTGCTGCACATCTTACCCCAACGTGTTCAGGAGTGGAACAACACTCCGACTGTAGCTAACGATATGGGACGGCTGGAATTGGAGAGGATTCGATCGCAGATGGAGCAAGCAAGGAACGAACTTCAATCACTCGGTACTTTTTGTTAAAATCATGAAGAACTAAACATCAGTTAAAGTCAGGGTTACCATGTGGTAAGTCCTTAAAATAAGCTGCTTGGTGATGGCTCATTATATAACCACCTGAAATTATATTTTAACAAAAGTCATTACACATTTCTTCTTGTGAAGCTGTTGGGTTTATAATGAGCGTTAAAATAAGTAGTTAAAAAACTAAGCATCACAAACAAACACAAAGTGCAGAATTCTATTCCTGGTTGTAGTTCTCTTTAAACTCGTCGCCGAATTTTTTTTTGGTAATTTAGGAAAAAATTTTATTTTAGTTAAAAAAAGTTTCCATCTTTTATTGAAATGTTTTAACAACCAGTTTCCCTATTTTTGAATTTTTTTCTGAGAAAAGCATTTTTATTGTCTACTGCCTGATTTAATTAAAAACTTAAAAAAAAATAATAACTATCATTTCCTGTTTTTTTAATACTTCCCACTTTCCTAAAATATTTACTTTCACTTGAAAATGCAGAAGGAAAATTCCGGCAACTTGAATCAATAATCGCTGCTGGAAAAAGTTTGCCGATTGATAAAAAGCTTCGAGAGGACGATGAAAGTGAAACAGAGTCGGAGCATTCTATTTATTGTGTTGTGTGCGGCCATTCAGTCAGCCTTAAAAGTGCAATCAAACACATGGACAAGTAATGAATTTTTATTTTTAGTTTGTTTTTGAATAAATTTTTATTTTTTTTATTTTGGAATAAAATATTTTCTTCTATTTGTTAAAGTAATATTGCTTTTTAAATTATTTTAAATTAAGAATTTTAAAATTTGCTGTATTTCTTTTCTAAATGTTGCTGTATTTCTTGATTTATAAAATGTAAAAGCAATAGCAATCAAAATTCCCTGTTTACAGACATTTCAACAAGGCTCATGCCAAAAATATGTCGATTTTCTGACTTTAAATATTTTTTGTGTGTTTAAATAGGTTATTGTGAAATTATTGCAAGAACCACTAACCTTAGAGGCGTTTCAAAACTACTTGTTTGATGACATCATGTGTAAAGAGTTACCCCTGTGATGATACTTTGACATTTCTTTGCAGGTGCTACATTAAAATCGAGTCGCAAATGTCGTTTGGGTCAGTTTACCCGACAAGAATTGAGGGTTCACAACGACTATTTTGTGATGTTTTCAACGAACAACAGCAAACTTACTGCAAAAGACTTCAAGTAATAACTATTTGTATAATTGTGGTCAATTCAAGCACTTTTTCTTGACAGACCTTATTTTGTAAAAATATAAATGTATAAAGTTCTAACTTAATAGAATAGGAAAACATTATTAATATATATACTTTATTTATTTGTAGAGCCTTTTGTAGAATTTTTTCGAGAGAATTTTCATAAAAGCTTAAGCTAAATAAACTATAATTACAAAAAATGCCTTATAAGCTTCACCCAATGTGTTACATATTTTCTTATTTAATTTGTTTAATCATAATTAAATTTCTTTGGGGGATTTTTTTATTATTACTGATCTCGTTAAACTATAACTACTATTCTAAATTTTATAAGGAAATTGTTGCTTTATAGCTTTATGTTCCTATTCTTTCTTATTTAATTTAATTTGTTAACAAAGTGCAACATTTATGTTTCCAGGTTTTGTGTCCGGAACACACAAAGGAGCCGAAAGTTACAGACGAAGATGTTTGTGGTTGCCCCCTTGAGTGTGATATCTATGGCAAACTTAAACCGACCAAACCGTCACATTTCTGTCGCCTTCCGAAACGCAAGTGTACCATACATTTCAAGTAAGTGACTTTTCAACGGAAAGAGTAAAAAAAAAAAGAAAAATAATTGTAGATCATATATAAAGTGTTAAGCAAGTGTTTGTTTTATATTTGACATGTAAAAGATTAAAAATTAGGATGGACACTACCTTCCAAAAGTTGCGAAGTTTTTAAAGTGGATTTTGGATGTTTTTACAGTCATTTATTTATTTGTCGCTTAAACATATTTTCCAGTTAAGCAGTAAAATCCTGCAAGTTTTATTAAAACTTGTACTTTTCTAAAACAAAAACGAAGTTTATGCCAAAAAATGTTTTGTATTTTAGCTTGATAATAAATTGCAAAGCCAAAAAGGTCGAGTAAATCGACAGCATCTTGATTATTAAGACATTTTGATACGAGCTAGTATCATTTTGCATTTATCTTATAATTGCAATCAATTTTCATATCAGAAAATTTGCCTTTGTAACATTCAAATGTGTATTTTTATAGGTGGGAGACAATGTATAGGGCTGAGGTGGACTTACAGCGAATCCGCCAATGGCTAAAAATCGATGAAATATTTGACGAAGAGCGACGAATAAAGACTGCGATGTCAAACAGGGCAGGACTTATGTCGCTTCTACTGCACCAAACTACAGCTCATGACCCTCACTGTATGGACATGCGAACAAAACCTACAGTAACAAAGAAGCCAGCCTACAGACTTATGATTTGAAATGCTGAATAAAAAAATCGTTTGATAAACAGTGGAGTGTTGTACTAAAGTTTGGAAAAAAATAGGAATTATTTTTTAAATCCAAAATCATTTTGAGAAAAGTCCTATTTGTTTAAAGGTCTGTCGTTATTGTGAAATGAGTTCCTTTGAAATATATGTTGTTTTGAAAAGATATAATATAATTAGAAATATCGGACAAATTTCCGGTCTGATGATTTTCGAGGTAGACGCTTTTCTACAGGTGTTCAAATAACTGGAGTGAGTCATTGATTGGATAAGGCGTGGGCTGTAAAAACCCGCCAGTTCTTTAATTCATGTCGTAACAAAAACTCTGTAAACGTAAAGTTTTTCGAAAATTTATTCAAATAGGAGAAACGTTTATTTTAATTTAATGAATTCTGTCAGCGAATTTACGTTTGTTGATAAATGTCGATTTAATATTTCTTCTCACAACGTCTGGCGCGGTTTGATTTCTATGCGCGATCCCGCCTCGAGAAAATCAACGTTAACTTTCCTTGGAGGAAAGTTCCAAATCGAACTCGCTTGGGTCTTGGTGAGAATAAAGGTTGAGGTAAAGTGCTAGAAATTAGATTTTTTTACGTGAGTCTTGTTTCTCGTTTCGACGAATTTTGTTTCACATTTTTCTATTAATTTGCGGCACGCGTCTACTGTGCGCTTTGCCCAGGGCTATGCGAGAATATTTGTTTTATTCTTGCAATTTGGAAACACGCCGTTTTTTCGGTACTTTCCAAAAGTGTTTGCGTAACAGTTACACAAAAAGCACATTGTTTTAAGATTTGTATCAAGCCATAAACTGGAAAACATGACCTGAATCATGTTTTAAGAAATTTTCTAAGGTTTTCAAAAATACCTCATCGAAACCCTAATAATTAGGGCTAAGGCAGAAAATTAATTTTTAAGTTGCGGATTAAAACACATTATCCTTAATAAAGCAAGACTTTAGAATTATTTGAACATTTAACTCCATTAAATATTACTGTGTTGTTTATACTGGAATGTTTATAAACAAAGTTATTGTGCAATATTTTCTTGATAACAATCAAAGTTTTTTTAAAAGTTGCTCTGTTTTTACCTTGTTTCATTGCTTAGTGATAAAATGTATATATAGTGTTCAAGGTATGGCAGCAAAAACACATCTTTAAAGTGAAGAAGGTTTATAACATAAGGCTTTCCAAACTTTTTTGACTTAAGAAACAACAGAATATTTTTGTTTAATCACTGTTTTGAAAGCTTAGCTTATTTTTGTTTGATTCTGAATTTCTAGTAAAACAGTCCCTATGCTTGTGCAATTATGTTTCAGATAATTAATTGTTCCTAGTGACCAGCCTGCATTCTGTGTCAGGTGCACACCCATTTTAAAGTAATCTGCGATAACACTTAGATTAGTAAATTGTTTACCCAACTTTTAGAGAAAAGGCAAAGTTGTGGTGAACTTTCAAACCTTAGGTTTGCTTAAAACCTTTATTGCACATCTACACAATGTGGTGCTGCAAACCCAAGATCTAGTCAAAAAGTGCCATAAAATATAGACTGGCCTACTAATAGAATAGTGACATGCAAAGGAGATGTGGATTATAAATTAAATTAAATCCAAATTACTTACAATATAATGCTTATTGACACTTTTCTTTCAGATGTTTAATTGTTCCTACTGATAGAATAGTGTTGTGCAAAGAAGATACGTATAAGAATTTTTAACATTGGTAAATGCTTATAACACTTTTCTTTCAGATGTTTACTAGTTCCTACTGATAGAATAGCGACCTGCTAATATAAGAGCTGAATATGCCAGTGTTGCGCGATGCTTGTCGCTTAAACCTTGGATACCTTTCATGATGTACACTATAGAAGAGTTACGAGGTTGGTGGGAGGTACCTGCGATCGCTCATTTCTTTTCGCTCTTCAAAAGCTGCTTTCAACTCACAGATTTCACCATCGAGGTGCGTTTTTTTATGTATGTTAAAATATTGAAAACTGATGTTTTTTTAAGTTTTGATGTTTGGCATATAAAACTAACTGTATAGGCTGTATATTTGTGTAATCAGAAATCACAGTAGCTGATCAGGTATGATGCTAAATGTTATGTGTGTTGAGATATCCAGGAAAACCGTTTTTTGATCTTTGTGATTTTTTGCATATAAAATGTAACTATAAGTATTTATTTGTAATTAGTGATGTCAGAAAATATCAGAATACCCAATGCAAGTGAAAGTATCAGTTACTTGTCCTAGGGTCATATTAATAGTGCTTTGATTTTGATTTGAGCAGTGATTTCTACCTTAAAAGATAAATTCAACCGACTGAAATTGAACTTCTTGAATGCTCTAGCTCATTTTCCTTAAAAATAACTACATTTTCCATTTTTATCCATTTTCCTTGTTTGTTCATAGCAATAGCGTCATTTATTAATTTTTGTTTGAAATAGCAAGTATGTAATATCCCTCTTTGTGGTTGCTTAAATTGTAAAGTTATATTTCTACATATTCATTGTTGTATTTAATTTTATCGTTGTTTTAATTTGTATTTTAAAAATATACTTGTCACAAAATCATATTGCTTTTGTACTAAAACATGTTTGCTTCAAAAACATAATATATTATATATTACAAACAAAATCCAAGTTTGTTTAATAATTTTGCTACTGTCATACTAGAATATAATATTTAAAATACCCATGTAAAAACGGTGCCATGATAGTTCTGTCAACATTTGTGCCATTTAATGACAATTTTTTTTTATTTTTAAATATCTGGGCGACTTAACACCTTAATTGCATTGCTCTTTATTGTAAATTTTTGGTGCCCAACTTGGTGTTTGATAACTGCTGGTTACACTAGTTGATGAATATCCCAAACTATGTCACTTAAATGATGAATTGTACTAATTTGCCTTCAAGATTCAACCATACCTTGCTTATGAATATTTAATCACATGCGGTGTATATATATGTATTATATGCAAATGCTTGAAATGTGCATTTTAGAAAACATATTTTTTTGTAGGAGTTAGAGGAGGCTTTATTGGGGGATGGTGTCGAGGACAAATCAACTATTTTCACTTCTAGACTCCTAACAGAGCTTTTGCAAGGATGCTACAACAACCCAAATATCAGGTATCTATCTAATTACTTGTAACTTCAAGGGGCTAAACTGATTTTGGGTGCGTTGTGTTCAAATATTGTATCTATAACATTATTTACCTTCATAGTAAAACGCATTGTGAATTCCCAAGTGACTACTACTTGTATATATACGTACGTTATCTTGAATAATATGGTACTGTAGACCCCTTTCAATATGAAGTTGCTTGTATTAACTGAATGTAGCAAGCATTAGCTATGGTTGTTTCTCGACTCGCTTCCCTCTGAGCCTGTGTAGCTCAGTTGGTAGAACAACGGTCCCGGTATGACGGAGGTCGTGAGTTCGAATCTCATCTATCTTACTACTCATTATTTAAAAACAAAAAATCCTAAATCAATGCAAATTTCTACTTGTTGTATAGCAGTAGTTCTAAACATTTTAACATTTAATACAAAAAAATTACATTTACATAGTTAATGTTGTAAAAAAATAAGTTTCCAATTGCAGAAACAAAGAAAACTTTTGGGCAGGCTGGCAAAAATTTATTGAAAACCGGCAGATAAGAACCACTGTTATAATATAGCATCAGAACACAGTATTTAAAAATCTTTTTTAGAATTTAGAGGAAAAACTTAATCCAATTGCATCTCATTGCTCGATCAAAAACAACATTGAAAGTATCCAGTATCCACTCTTATTATGGCGCTTACCACGATAAAATAGAGGTTTGGTAACTTTTTGTCAGACTGGCAAGTTTTTTGTGAACTGTCACCGACCGGCCTTGTGAGAATAATGACTACTATTTGTATCACATATCACAAACACAATATTTAAAAAAATCTTATTTAGAATTTACCGAAAAAAAAATATGCTCAATCTAATTATTTTGTTATCTAAGTCCATTGTCAAATATTTGCATTGTCAATTAGCGTGACGACATACCACGATGCTCTCATCTCAATCATGAAGAAACGCTGGGAAGAAGAAGAAGGGAGAATCAACCCTCTTTCCTCGATCAACGCAGACTTCCACAGCCTTCCTACACAACTCAAGGCACAAATCATTCATCGGCTCACAGAGTACAGGCTCGATGCACAGGTTGATAAGTTTTTTTATAAAGTCAGAGCTGCTGAGTCAGGTAAAAATACCTTAAGTATGAATCGGCCAAATTTTGCATTTTATTCGAGTCCCCAGTCCGACTCTCACTCTACAACCTGTATTCCACCCACTTGCGTAGCTAAAATAAGGTGGATATTCAGCAATCCACTTATAGGAGTGTCGTAATTCATGCACCAACCATATGTGTTTGGAAATTATTTTAAAATATGTTATTGAACCTTTACAATTTACAGTTTGCCGCCTTCAGTTTTAAAGGCTGTTAGTGCACACTTCAGACTTCGGGTAGTCTTGAGTCCCTGTCCAAGTTTCAGACTCTTGACTCCGCACAAAACTTGATATTTTTGGAACAAAAGCAGTTTTCCGAACATGTCCTGTTTTTAGTATGTTATTTATTTTAAAAATCCTAATGATTTATGATGTTGTTACAGTAGTTAATTTTCCTAATTAAATTAAGAAATTAAAATGTAGAAATATAGTTAGCAATTAAAAAAAGTTTTATGAGCATCAACATTCTTTAAATATTTTTCCATGTGTGGATTTTTGTTTATATAGCACAAAAATCAACAAAAATTTGGTATATAACGCAGATTATTAAAATAATTGTCAGTTTAAATTTGTTTGATTTTAACTTTTATAATTTCTACTTAGGACGTCGCTGACAAACTTGCGGGCTTGAACCCCTCCGACTTACGTCTTGAACCTCTAGGGGTCGACCACAACGGTTCACGATACTGGTACTTTTTCGGAGTCAGGTAAATATACATATAAAGTAAGTTTTTAATAGAAAATTTGTTTTTTAAACACATTTTGGTGCAAACTGTTCCAATGATATGTGAAGTAGAGATTTGCTCATAATAGTAGCTTTTACAAATATCGGCTTTTTAAAAAAATTTCCATTGTGTCTTTATTTAATTAAGATTATTACCATGACTCCGCTGTATGAAAATTGAATATAGGAATTGGTCAGAAAGGTGATATCGATCAAGTTTTTTGAGCAAATTGTCTCAATGAGATTTGTAGACTTGGTTTATAAGATTTAGACAAAAAGTGCTTGATATTTAGCTGATTTTTTCCCTTGTAATTTAAATGTATCCAGAAGGTTTAGGGCAGTGGTCTCCAACCTATGAGTCGCGACCTCATGTGGGGTCGCCTAAACCTTTTATGGGGTTGCCATCACTAACCAATTCCTGCAGTTTTAGTGATTTTATTGCCCTTGTTGTTTAAACGAGCGTACTGAGTATATTAAAAATGTTATTAAAACAAAAGGAAAAATAATCTAGACTTGTGTATAATTTAAGCACGTTCAATCGCTTTTGTTATTTAGTTCAAGCGCTGTTTATCTGATAACAAACTTGGGGTCGCCTGTAAATGCAGGTTTCAGTTTAATTTAATTGGGGTCGGGTATAAAAAGGTTGGCGACCACTTGTTTAGGGCATACTGAACTTTGGACACCTATTTGTAATCTTGTTTAAAAAATGGGAGTGATTTTGATGATATCTCTAGTTGCTTTATATGGGTTAAAAGTCACATTAAATGGATATGGGAGTGTTCAGAAGCTTATGCTAAATTGAGTTCATACTACTATTAAAGTGTTACTTTTAATAACTATTAAGATGTTTATCTATTTGTGTGACTTTTTTAGCTTGGGTTATTGAAGTGTTTACAATTCGTCTTATATTTATTGAGAGTTTAATTGTTAGCCCTAAATTTGAAAGTCTGTTGTTATTTTAAATCCATATTCATTACAGACTCTACAAAGAAACACCTTCTCCAAAATTGTCACGAAAAAGAAAGCATGAAAATACAGAAAAGGTAAATTAAATTGATCTACACATGACCTAAAACAATAATTTTTTTGGCACTTACATATGATGATAATTGATATTGAATACACAACAGAATTAATTCACCGAATTTGAACGAAAAACATTTAAATGTTAGCTGATGAACTTTAAAGAACTGGTAAAAAGTATTAACATACTTTCAAAACTGGTAAAAAGCATTAACATACTTTCAAAACTGGTAAAAAGTATTAACATAACCTTATATCGAATTTGGGGTTATTATATAGTAGACCTGTTCTAACAGGAAAACATCTTTTTAGAAGATTGCCCGAATAGGTGGTCGAAACGTTGATACTTTAAAACAAATTTGCCGGAAGAACAATTGAAACAATGCTTGGCAGCAAGAGCAGGCCTGTTGTAGTTGGTTGATCAGCATAGGCCTGTTAGTCACAGTGGAAAGTCCCATAGTGTTGCAATTTGCTTTGTTGACATTGCGCTTAAAGTGTCTATTTTTGTGTATAGTCAAACTCTGGAACTGAAAATGGGATTTTTACTTTGTTTACCAACAAGAATCACCTAAACAACAAGAAAAAAAAGAAAAAGAGAAAGAAACACAAAAAGCTAAAGGAAAGCAAGCACCCAGGTTTGATAATTAATATTCGACACATATTTTTTACCCTTTTTCTCAGAAATTTGTTGCCATTTTGAGAGTGTAGCAGTGTAGTGTCCAAACATCCTAAAACAATGTTAATATAGTTATAGGAACTATTTGTAACAATGTATTCATATACTGTGCCATTGTTTTGTAAATATCCAGCTGAAAATCTGAAGGCATTTTTGTGAGAAAGTGCATTTTAATTTAGACAAATTTTTCATAATAAACTTTCATAAATGTTTACATCAGTGATTTTTTAAGTAATGTTATTATGTCCGTGTTTGTTTTTAAACACTTGTGTTTTACGCTTTTTGAAATAAAAAGACATTTTACGATAAATTAAAATGCAAAGGAACAATTTTGGTACTAGACTGAATCCATGTTTTGTTTTAACTTTGACATTTTTTTCTATAGCTTGGTTTAAAAAAGATATGGCTCCAAAAAAAGCAATGTTATATACACATCGAAATATTGAAACAAAATTTATATTTTACCTAAATTTACAGTGTTGACTTACAGTGTTTGACGATAAAAATGACTTGACTTTTAAAGTAATTGTGGCATTAAACAAATTTCAACCATAACTTTTACAAATTTACACTTTTTCATAAACAGTTTAATTACCATGGAACCATAAAAATAGTTATATTGCTTACACAGGTTCGCCTTAATATGGCATTTAGTCAATGTTAAGTTTTATTTAATAAAACAATTTTTTTGGTAGCTTTTCCACCCCATGGCTTATCGGAAAACATCTGGGAGATTGTTTGCTACGACATCAGGGATTGGAAGAAGCTCGCAACGAGTCTTGAAGGAGCAACATCGAGAAAGGAGGAAGCTCTTCGTCAACTCATCATCGACAATTTCCTCCCAAACCTTCCAAAGATTGTTGAAGACATGGTGGGTTTTGCAACTAGAGATAGACAGATAATCCACTCATACCAATATATCAGTATATTACGGTGTTTCCTTAAAAACATAACTTTTAGTATTTTTTATTGTATTTCATTTTCATTGCTGGCTAATTTAACATACATAGATAATTTACAACCTCATTTGTAAAGCGAGATTGAGTAAACTGATGATGATACAAGTGTGTATCGAAAGGTCTAATTATAAAAATGATGGCGATTTTTTTCTGCCTATTTGGTTTTTATATTCATTTTTGAACTACTTAACACTCCATAGTGGACCTAGTCCTAAATACTTTATAACACATTTGTAAACAACAAACAGCACCAGTAGGTCTTCTTCTTGCAAACTTTTTAAATAACTTTCGGTAAAAACAATAAGGATTTTCTATGTGACAATATTCACAAAAAGCAGTATATGCTACTAATGTGGTGCCATGTTTCACTGGCCCATAGCGCAGTGTTTCTTAACCAATGTGTCGCGACCCAATATTGTGTCACAGTTTGATTTGATTGGGTCGCCGACTTAGTTCATCTGGTTAATGGTTCTGACCAAGATTTTTCCGAAATTTGGGAAAATTGCTGAAGCAGTATAAAGACATGAGCTTGATTCATTAATTAAATTTTAATTTATTTATTAGTTTGTCATATTTGTGCTTTGTTCACTTTAAGCCTACCTAATTTTCTTATTATAGTGTCTTGCTTATTATAGTGTCATTTTACCATGACATGTCTTCCTTGAAGTGTCAATATCTGTAGTGTTTTTATCCGTAAGTGTAATTTGCTGTAGTGTCTTTATCTTTGGTATCATTTGCTGTAATGTCTTCCAGTAATGTAATTTCTATGTACTTTTGTTTGCAGGATAAGCAGCAGATGCACAAGTCTCAGGTTGACCATCCTCGGAGAAGTTCATGTCGACTCCTTGCCAAGAAACTACATGAGGAGGAAGACACGGTAAGCAGGATAAATCTTAAAAAATTGAAGGAAATTTAACATCCACAATGTTAAACTAGACAAAAAATGTGGTTTTGGTAAAAAGAAAAATGGAAATTTTTTGCATTGAGAGCATCAGCGTTGTTTAACCTTTTTAATTTATTATGCAAAACTTATTTATAGTTAATTATAACCTACAACTTTTTTTCTAAAATAATGCTTATTTAATTTGTAGTTTAATTTTTATATTTAAAAAACAGATAAATCTATATTATTTATTGGGATTAGAGTAAAATGCATTATTTTTTATGGAATTTTTAAAATCTTCAGGAAACCACTTTATGCTATATATTTCATACTATTTGTAAACAAAACTTGTTTAATTACAGGTTTAATTTCATACTTTCATTGAAGGAAACGTAAAATGCATTATTTTCATGGAATTTTAAAAATCCTAATTGTTATTTCAGGAAACAACTCGCGCTCGTTTAGTTGCCGATCGCGAGGAAAACGAGAAGATCCGTCGAGAAGAGGAACAGAAGCGACTGGAGTCGGACTTTGAGGTGATGCTCGCTGCTGAGCTGGAGAGAGCAAGGAAGATTAAACTACAGGAGTTTGTTAAAGGTTAGTTCATCGCAAAATCAACAAGAAAAAAATTGGTGCAACCTCTGCATAATATGGGGACCATGGCAAAAAAAAGAAAAAAAAACTAATCTTAAGCTGCAGAAGTTTGTTAAAGGTAGGTTGATTGCAAAATCCACGGAAAATTTTTATAAAAAATATTGCCACAACCTTTGCATAATATTATGCTATGATTGCTGTGACAAACGTTTCTTAGGTGTAGTATGACTCCACAATGAAGACAATTACTTTTGCTGTATATATAGTCCAAGAACTGTAAAATGTGCTACTATGAGTACAACTCTGAATAAATCACTTACTGAGTCTGTGAGTTTATTTCAATATATAATTTATACGAGTCGTCAAATTGGGTCAAGCATATCGAAGCGAAAAACTAAGAAAGAAAAAGCAGTCTAAGTCAGGTAATTAGACGGATGGAATAAATAAAAAAGTTGTTATATGATGGATTGATGGTAACATCTTATCATAGCTTTGACAAATATGATTAACAAAGGAGCTATTTTTGAATAAAGATAGAAAGTTTCTGCATAAAATATTATGGCTAAATTCATCATGGCTTGATTAAAAAAAATAGTAATATCTTCAAATAGTTTAAATTATTCTTTAATTTTGTTCGAATATTTTTCAGACCAAGAAGAGGAGCGCAGAAAGCGCTTGTTTCAGGGACTTCCCCTCGACTCTGCTTCAAGTTCAGAAGAAGGGGAAACCCCAGATGTCCGACCCCCCAAACCCCCCGGTAAAGGAACGGGCCGGCGCACCGCAGACATCCCCGTTGTCGGAAAAAGAAAGGGGAGACTTGTGAAAAGGTGATTTTGTCTGGATTGCCTAGTTTCTTTAAAGATTAGAAGTGTTTAAACCAGTGGTTTTTAACTTTTTTTCGCGGCGACCTAAATACTAAGCATATAATTACAACAGTGAAGCTTTGGCGACCCAATTCTCTTTACTGAATGTTTAGTAAATTAACAAAACAGACGGCAAATAGCGCAAATAAGCGTTTTTTTTTAATTAAAAAAATAAATCCTGCTCTGAACTCTTAATGAATCTATCAAACTGCAAATCATTACGAGCCGTGCCCATGGGTTGAGTATAGTGACAATATTGACTTGCATTTTCGCATTAAGTAACCACAATAAAAAATGCCAAACACGACGAATAAATAATATCAAACGTAGAACCTTGCAATGTAAACGGACATGGTAACACCTAACAATGCTCGCTTCTGTATAACATTTTATTTTAACATAGGTAAAACTTGTCTGTTTTTACTACCTACAGTGAACTGTTGATTATATGTTTGTATAACGTTAGTTAAACTATTTTTAAGCACATTAAATGAAATATCTGGACAGTATGTTTACTTATTATCATCTCTAGTGTTATTACAATAAGGACTGCGGAGTTGATTAAAAATAACTCCAATCTCCGGCCTAAAACACCAAGTCAATTATAACTCCAGCCAAAACAAAAACAGAGTACGAGGTCTGACTCTCCTCATATGTTCATTTTTATCAAAGCATTTATTTTACTGATTTCCTCTATTACGTAACAAATAAAAGGTAAATGTTCACCAATCCACTAACAGGGCTGTCATATAACTCACCAAACCAAAATATATAGGTGAAAACTATCCCACTATACGCTATTCAAAGTTTACAATTTGCAGTTTGCGACCTAGAGGTTTGGAGATCTGACTGAGAACTCGTTTTTTACGGGCTGGGTTTTGAAACGACTGCCTCCTCAAATTAATTTTTTCATGTTTTTTGTTCCAGCAAACGCGGAGGCCGTTCTGGTGCCGGCTCCAACCACAAAACCACTCAACCATCCAAGGTGGAACCAGAAGAGAAACCAGAACAGACACCAGTGAACCAAAACAACGATCTGGTCAACGAAGATGGTTTCGATCGTGAAACTGGCGAGGCTGAGTTTGTGGCAATGATGGAGGTAAGGGTTGGATTAAATGTTGTGTTGGTACACTTGTGTCTTCTGTTCGAAATCGTATTGTATGCTACATTACCAATAGAATGAAACGTACATATACACAATGTGTAGTCTATGATCAAGCCTTTTATGGAGTCGTACTGAAGAACGTTAACAGCACAAGTTATACACAAAACAAATAATGCCTTCGGAAAGACTAACCGAAACCAGGATTGTAGTGTAAACAAGTTCTGGCTAGAAAAACAACTAGCTTGTGGTAGGATTCGAACTCACGACCTTCGGTCAAACGTGACCGTCGTTCTACCAACTGAGCAACACAGGCTCAGAGAGGAGCGAGTCGACAAACAACCATAATGTTGCCTGCTACACACTGTTCGTAAAACTAGCCTGTGGTGAGGTTCGAACACACGACCTTCGGTCTCCAGCCAACAACCCGTATTTGAGCAACTGGTCGTACTGGCCAATGATAACGGCACACAAAATATAGTACCCATACTGCTCGTGTATTGTATATAGTAGAAAAGTAATTTTTTTCGTTTATTATTTGCAGACATGGAGGTTGTTGGACGACCACCCTGAGGCCTGGCCCTTCCAGAAGCCTGTAGAGGAATGGTACGCACCTGGGTACCACAATATTATCAAGGTAATTATGACAACACCTTAATAAAAGTACCACAATATTATCAAGGTAATTAGGGTAACACCTTAACTAAAGTACCACAATATTATCAAGGTAATATACGCTACCTGTGAGTATTTCGTGCTGTGAACCAGCTGTAAAACTAACCCTTGTTCCATTTTCTTCAACTTATCTGTGCGAATGCGGCTTCTCTGTCTGGCTTACTATCAAAATGCACTAAACTGACTTCATGTTGAATCTGGTATTCGTTGTGCATTACCTACTGCTTAATAAAAATAACAGATTTCGGCGAAAAAAGTATTTTACTTTTAGACGGAAAGTTAAATTTAAACCTTGAAACAAATTTTTACCATCGAAGTGACTTAACCCCGACCCGTTGATATATTTTTAACGATTTTACTTTACAAAATTAATTGTAATATTTTTGTTTCGTCCAGCTTGACAGTTCTGTGTTCGACGATCGAACTTTATTTTTATCACATTCCTGTTTTTTAACTCTTTCTTTCGGTTTCACACTATATAGTATATACGCTGATTATGGCGTGGGTAAATGTTTTGAATGGAAGGGCCATTTCAGAGAAAATACAAGTACCAGAGAGCCTCATAATTATTTCAATACAAAAAGTTCAGCAATAATAATAGAATTGTGATATAACAAAACGGTAAAAACAAATGCAATAATAATAACGGTAATAACAAAATAACACGAACAAAATTTTTCAATATCAGTCTTTTGTTTGATTTGCTAATCTTAGCAATGAAATTGCGTTGACTTGCTGTTAATTAGCTCTTCGGATTCTATGTTTAGTTTTACGTGACTAACGAAATGCTGGCTTGAATTAAAAAAAGAAAAATAGAGAAACGTTTATAAACGGTACTCTTGGCATCCTTTAAAATTTCACTGAAATTTTACGATTCGACTAGAAGAGCCACAAAAAACATGCCGAAGAGCCGCATGCGGCTTGCGAGCCGCAGTTTGCCCACCCCTGGTATATACGCTGATTATGGCGTGGGTAAATCTCTTCAATTTTTGTCTTTGTTTGAAAATATTAAACCACTCTTATCGCTTTTTTCTTATTTCAGAGGCCGATGGATCTTTCCACGATTGAGGAGAAGATTAACAAGAAAACTTATAAGAACGTTGTTGAGTTTAAGGACGACATTACGCTGATGTTCAACAACTGCAGGCTGTACAACGGACCTGATAATGGTAAAACTTTTAAATAGTTACCTTGCGTAATTTTTTTATTATTGTCAATTACTATTTGACAAAATATGTCCAGTTGTGATTACTAATTCTGATTGCATACCAAGTTACTAACCACAGACGATAAACTTTTTTTTTTTTTTCTTTTGACGAAATATCCATTAATCATTTAAGACACTTTAAAACAGCAAAAAGAATACTCTTAACTGATCAGACTACTGATCAATATCTTTTGTTTGTTTCGAAGAAATGACGAGCTTTTTAGAGTAAGTTGAAGAAATGTGTGTTAAGGCAAATTGTTGTCTCTTGTAATTCTACGACTTTTGTTGTTCTTTTCAGAATACACCCAGGTTGCGAACGAACTGGACGTTCTGTTCAAAACCAACCTCCTCGAAAAACTGTCGCCTGCAAAAGAAGAAAAGAAAACCAAAGCGGAACCAAAAAGTAAAAATAAGAAAATCAAGAAAGGTAAAGTTATGTTTTTCGTCAGTTCGTTTATATCAAGAGATCTTGTAAATTGTACTGCCTTGTTAAATCCAATTCCCTTCAGTTTCATATTATGACGTTTTCCATGTAACTAAGGTTGTTTACAACTTAAGAAAAACAAAATGTTTGTCAAGAGAAGAAAAATTTTAAAGTTTGTTTTTTAACAAGTTGCACGTTTTTAGAAGCTTCTCCATCTGAGAATAACAAAGATTCGGAGGAAGCATTTAAAGAAGAACAAGAAGAAGAGGAAGAAGATGAGCAGGAGGATTCAGAAGATCCTGATTCCTCCTCATCCGACGAATTTGCTCCTCCAGGAGTTTCGAAAGCTCTTCTAAAGAAAAAGCGACTCGAAATGGCAAAAACCCTCGGAGTAATAAAGGACAAACCACTTGCGTCGAAAGCGAAGACTCCAGCTCGATTAAACAACGGGAACAATCGGAGATCCTCCGTTGAAGTTGGAGCCAAGAGGAAGAAGAGCACAACAGATGATGAGAGCATCAAGTCTCCTCCTCCTAGAAGGTCTTCTGTTACTCGAGGAAGACCTAAATCTTCGGTGAGAGGTCGGAGAGCGAGTAGGAGGAAAACGAGAGACAAGTCCGAGTCGGAAAGTGACGATGCGCGACCTCCTCTGAAAAAGGCGTTCCGAGGAGGAAGGACTCGGAGAGGTGGAGCCGCTTCTCGTGCAAGAGCAAACAGGAAAACTTCCGCGAAGCCGGAGACATCCGAGTCGGAAGCGAGCAACGAAGGCGATTCTCCTGCGAAAGAGGAAGACGTCGTTACCGAGGAAACTGCGGACAACACCGACGCACTTTCAACCGATCACGAGAAAGAAGCGGAAGCTAAATCGCTGACTCCTGTTCCCGAGGAGGTTGCAAAGCCGGATGAGCCGCAATCTCCGAAAGAAAAAGTTCAATCTCCTCCGAGAGAAGGAGACAGTTCTTCTTCATCCTCCAGAGCGTCCTCGCGATCCCCATCGCTCGAGAAGTTCGAGAAACTTGAAGAGGACGCCAAGTCGAAGCCGCAGGTGATGTGGTCGCTCGACTATCTCGCTTCGCAGGCGCGGGTACTCGAAGAACAACATCGAAAACTCGAGGCTTCGACATCGAGCACAAGGGAGCTGACGCGCAAACAATCGGTGGACTCTGTGCGGAGGACGAGCAGCCAACCCGGCACTCCTGATGTTGTTGCCAGGCAACCAGCGCTGGATGACTTCAAGAAGTTTTCGCCTCCGAGCGCTCTTCAGCCGCGCCGACGGAACTCGAATTTGTCGCCGGCGAATCGCTCTTTGGAGGAAAATTTTGTATCCAAGCAGCGCAGGACGACACCTGGTGGCGAGGATGACCCGTACAACTTCCGGGATGAGGACTCACCGGCGAGCCTCTTCACCAACAAACCTCCGAGCGTTCCTCCGGCGGTCGTTGACAAAACCTCGATGGATTCGCCACGCGAGAATATCGGTCTTTGTCCTGATAACGAAGTTCGTCGTCAAGACAACATCCCTCCGCATCGCCATGACAACCACGTCGTGACGCCCTCTCCAAGGACTCCTACGCAAGCACCGCTCCAGCATCCAGCACAGAAGGACCTCTCTCCTCCTGCCAAAGAGATCACTCGTCCTCTTCAGGAACAAAGAAGACCTGAATCTTCCCCGTTGGGTGAAATGATGCGACACGGCTTCGTCGAAACATCGCCTCGTTCCATGCAAGCAGTTACGGCCTTGGGAAAGCCCCCAACACCCCAAGCTAGCCCCCAAACGCCCCAGACGAAACCCCAGACACCCTTAACCCCTACACATCTAGGAAAACCACCTACTCCTTTAGGGAAACCCCCTACCCCTCTGGGAAAACCCCCTACTCCTCTAGGGAAACCCCCTACTCCATTGGGAAAGCCCCCTACCCCCCTGGGTAAACCCCCTACCCCGCTTGGTCCCCCCAGCGTTCCAAGCAACCCCCTGACCCCGTTAAACGTCATTTCTAATGACGTCACCAACAGTATAAGGTCACCGATGAACTACGCGAGGTCACCGATCGTTGCAAACAATAAACCCCCTGTTACGTCACAACCACTTCCCCAACAACCCCCTACCTCAACCCCGCCCCATAGGGGACTTCCCCGCCAGTCCCCGCAGCCCCACACTGACATCCGGTCCCCGTTGGGTCAATACCAGCACTCACCCACCCCCCTGGTCAAACACACCCAGGAAAAAGCCCCCGAGAAGCAGCAACCCGAAAAACGGGGTATTCCCCCGCACGTGCAGCCCCCTAGCCATAACCCCCAGAACCGACTCCACTCATACAACCCCCATATGAACCCAAAGAACCAAACCGAACCCCATTTTATCCCCCAAAACCTAGCTGACCCACAGCGCCGCCATTCAGGACCCAAAAATCCCCAATTGACCCCTAAAAACCCTTCTAACCCCCATATGACCCCCAAGAACCCATCTGAATCTCATTTAGCCCCTAAAAACCCCACAAACCCCCATATTAACCCCAAACAACCCACTGACCCCCAACGCCGACACTCCGGCCCCACTTACGACCATCAGCGACCCCCGGAGGGGAATTACCGGGCCCCCCAACCGACCAGCACCCCCCAGCAGTGCAACTACCGGAACCCACCCCCGCCCCCCGCAGCGACGGGACGCAGAAGTTCCGTGACGTCATCAACTACGTCAGCAGGGCATGACAACGCAGTGACGTCACCGTACCCGCAAGATGGTAAGAACGGTGATATTTTATTTTTTACTAAATTTTAGTTTTCAGTTAAAGTCTGCTACTTCTATTTAGCCCACTTTCAATTTTCGTCTATCTACAAAACAGTAACATTTTCCTATTGTTTAACTTCCTGTATATCCAAGGTATCTCGAACACCCCGCTGTTGCTTCAAAACCCGACGATGGCCAACTTTGGTATGAGCCCTTGGTCGTTAGCCCAAAGCAACGAACCCCAGCACAACACAACATCTGGTGGAAGGTCAAGTCAGAGGAAAAGCAACAACCAAAGCACTGGTGAGTCTATCAATAATAATGTTTAAACCTGGAGGCAGGGACAGAGTAAAACTGCGTCTAATTAGAGAAACTGTTAAGCTTTAGGTCTAATTAGAAAACACTGACATATCACAATCCCTAAGTAACTTACTTTCCAATACAATGCCAACCCGAAGAAAAACTTTTTCGAACTAACTCTACTAGGTCTACAACAGCGGTTCTCAACCAGTGGGCCATGGCTCACTGTTGAGCCATAAGAACATTTGAGGTGGGCCACAGACCAATTTAAAAAAGCTAGATTTAGTTTAAATTGTGTCACTATATATTTTACCGGAATAATGGCTTGGAGAGGAATTAAAAAGGAATGTAAATTTATTTTTCAGCCGCAAGTTACTCACTAATGCACGGTTTAATAAATAATCTGTTTTGAAATACGGTCTGCTGTGTTTTGGTTTAAACCTATTTTACGGTCTTTTCTTTCATAAAAATTTATTGGGCCACAGAATTTTTTTGCAGCGTAAATGGGCCATGAAAGATAAAAGGTTGAGAACCACTGCTCTACAAGGTCTACAAGTCTATTTAGTGCAACCTTTTTTTTACCTTGGTATCGGATATCGGCTTCGATCTGGTTACAACCATTGGTCAGGCCGCGTTACTAATTTATTTCTATTAAAACGCAAAAACTATGACTATTTGCTTTAAGATTTACCGATAATTATGCGAAAGTTCATATTGCCACTAACGCCCAGTTTGCGAACCGCTTTTAAAACAATTTTTTTTTGCTTTCAAAGGTGGCAACTCTTCTTATCCGAGCAAGTCGACTTCCAACGTCACCGCGACGCCGTCTGTTACGTCACAAAGCCACCATCACCAGCAACAACATTACCACCCGGTATCGACATCGGGGATGCACCCGCAGCACAACTCCTCAAGTGAGAGTTTTTGGCGAATAACTAAAAAATGGACAAATTACAAAAAAAATTTACACATAACAAAAAAATAGACAAATTACAAAAAAATTGACGAATAACAAAAAAAAATTAAGAATAAAAAAAAAATGACGAATCACAAAAAACAGACAAATTACAAAAAAATGACAACAACAAATATTCTCGGTCACTAAAACATTGTGTGGACGACGTTTGTGGCGTACTTGTGAGCTTTCTAACACCCATTTTGATTAGTTTTAGACCAACGCAATCTAGGGCAGTCTGGAAGTTTACACTACATGAGGGTTCTTAAGATTCCTTGATTTTTGACGTCGTGTTAGTGCACAACTTTGTTACGTTATTCTAAAAAATGTAATAGCCCCCGAACAAAAATCCTGGATAAAAACTAATTAATAAAGTAATGTCTCTAGTGCAGGGGTGGCCAACCAGTCAGAGACCACGAGCAACATTTTTTGCTTGGTTAGCTGTAAGAAAACGCACCTGACACGTGGGAAGAAATAAATTTCACCCTGTTTCTTTCTTAGTTACAGACATATGTTTGCTCAAAATTATACAAGGAGCGTGAAAAGAAAATCATTGCCCTAGAATATCGTGGTAAACCCACTATCACCCTAATTAACCCCCCATACCCCCACCGACAGGTTCAGGTCATCTGAGTGGGCGCAAGGCACAGGAAAATTATAAAAGTGGCATGATAGAAGAACCACTTCCCTCTATTATCGAGTTAAACCCCCCATTTTCACCCCAATTAACCCTAAATACCCACCCTAGGCTCAGGTCACCAATCCTCGAAGCAGCGAAGTCAAAGCACCGAGAGTCACGTGACCTCCAGCAAGCACCGCCCTAACAGCAATCACGTGACCGCAAGCAACAACTCGTCCAGCCAATCAGCGTCGAGCAGCAGACGGCAGTCGGGAGGCAACGCAATGCAACAATACCAGGTTCGAATCCCGCCCAAGCACTTTTGTCTGGGCTGTGTAGTTCTGTTGGAAATCTTTTAAACCGTTACGGGGCATTGTATGTTTGTTCAAAAGTAATTAACCAGTCTTATTTTATTTACTAGTTATGCTTTTAGAGCGATTATTCATGTTTTAAACTATGTATTGGTATTTCTGCAAATTGTGTTGTTCATGGCACTAGGCGTTACTGGCCATTGTATCAACACACTGCAAAGTAAAAACAAGGTATGGTTTTTTCAAAATTCATTATATAGTCTTTAAATTTATTTACATTTTAAGTTATGTTTTTAGAGCCATTGTTAACCATTTTTTATACTATATATTTTCATTTCTTCAAATTGTGTTGTCCGTAGCATTTATACTTTTTTGTTTTCTAATTATACCTAAAATCTTTTATGTGATTCAATTTCAGGTCTTTGAATCTACTCATTGTCGTTCAAAACTCTTTCAATGCGTTTAAACGTTTTTCATATAATTGTGTGGAAACCCTTTTTAAAGTAGGTGTTTCAATAAGACAACCAATCAGTCAGTGTTTTTCTATTTCTGATGGTGCTGTTTTGTCTCATAGCTATGTGTGCATTGCTCGCTCGCCCTGCTTTGAAAACTGAAGAGGGTAATATACGAACGGTTACGGAGCGAATAGGTTAAGAATTCTTCTAAACAAGAACCTATACTGCAAAAAGTGTCGCGGAAAACGCACCAATAACAAAAGATTTAAAAATGAAAAAGATTTTACCCCTTTGTTTGATCACAGAAGAACGCTACCGACTACATGGGCTATCACATCCCCCCTACCCCAGCCCCCACCCCCAGGGACGCCAGGACCCCTGTTTATTCGCCCCACCAGCAGAACGGACTCCTGGCAGCAGCTGCTACACACCAGGACCTTACTGCGTCTGCAACGTTAAGGTAAGAACCGTGCTTTGAATAGCTATTAAAAACTTAGATAAAACACAAGTTTTGTGAAACCCTAAAAAATGAGTTTATTTAAAATCTTTAAAAAAAATATTTTAATAAAAAACTATTATTTTATTTGAAGTCTCAGAAAAACATTCATTTTTAGTCTAATAAAAAAGTAAATATATTTATAAACTCTTTAAAACGGTCTACACTCTGTATATGTGTATAAATGCACAAAAAATACTTTAAATTCTGTAAACTTTGAAAAAGTATATATTTAAAATCTGACAAAAAACACAAAGTATATTAATATCTTTCAACTCAAAACACTCATTAGATTCTCAAACTTTTTTAACATGTCAATAATGCTCTTTAAGAAATGTTCTTTCTAAATACATTACCTTTAATGTTTTATGATACATACGTTTGTGCCATTTTACAACATGTGGGCTTCATATAAACAAGAGCTATGCAAAAATTATCTTCAACATTTATTGTTTAAACACCATGAGGATTTAGAGTTTATTATTGCTTCAATACAATAAACAATTCTCACACAAAAATGATCCAGAGATCTTGGTGATCGAACTTGCAAACTAAGATATTAGGGTTAGTTTCAACTGAACTTCATTATCGCAATTGTTCGACCAAAATGTTTCGCATATTTGAATGTGATTTTGCATAACCTTGCTAACAACTCAGGTTAAACTAACATCACCGAAACCAATTCGATTTATTATATGACCATTCTGTAAACTTCCATATTCAAATTTTGGAACAAAGCCAAGGGTTTATGCGTTGAAATCACTTCCTGACTTAGACACGTAGGCACCTACAAACTTTGCCTGTATGCATAACAACTTTTGCATGGAAACTTATCTATGGTTTGCTGTCTTTCTATTTAGGTCGGCTATTTTGACCTAAAATCATATCTGAATGGTATTATATCGGCTTGTGAAATTATGAAACATGACTGCAGGTGTAAAAATTTACAGTGTATTTGTAAAAAGAAAATGTTTTTTGCAAGCACACATTTAATACGAAACCTTGCAAAAGCTACCTTGCAAAAGCTACCTTGCAGGCTTGCACGTATTTTTTTTCAAATATTTTGCAATTAAAAAAGCTAAAAAACATCAAACGGTAAGAAAATAAAACCCATTTCAATGTCGCCTTTAGTATTTAGCTATTAACACTTTATTAAAGACCTTTGTATATGACGCTTTATATTAGATTTAATGTCAGGACTTTATTATAATATTATTCAAATAAGGATTAAAACAAAACATAATGACTCTCATACAGTTACTTTAGTTGCCATACAAAATTAAACCAAACCGATTTAGGAAAAATGAGTTTTTTTCTTTAAATGTTTGAGTGAAATGAGCAGTGTTGTAAACAAGTGATTTTAAAATGCCCCATACAAAGTCATTTGTGGAATAAATTCTAGTCAAGTGAAAGTCCCAGTCCATTACAATAAACCATTACAATAGGCCATTACAATAAACCATTACAATAAACTATTACAATAAACCATTACAATAAACCATTACAATAAACCATTACAATAAACCATTACAATAAACCATTACAATAAACCATTACAATAAACCATTACAATAAACCATTACAATAAACCATTACAATAAACCATTACAATAGGCCATTACAATAAACCATTACAATAAGCCATTACAATAAACCATTACAATAAACCATTACAATGAACCATTACAATGAACCATTACAATGAACCATTACAATAAACCATTACAATAAACCATTACAATGAACCATTACAATAAGCCATTACAATAAGCCATTACAATAAACCATTACAATAAACCATTACAATAAACCATTACAATAAACCATTACAATAAACCATTACAATAAACCATTACAATAAACCATTACAATAGACCATTACAATAAACCATTACAATAAACCATTACAATAAACCATTACAATAAACCATTACAATAAGCCATTACAATAGGCCATTACAATAAACCATTACAATAAACCATTACAATAAACCATTACAATAAGCCATTACAATAAACCATTACAATAAACCATTACAATAGGCCATTACAATAAACCATTACAATAAACCATTACAATAAACCATTAAAATAAACCATTACAATAAACCATTACAATAAACCATTACAATAAACCATTACAATAAACCATTACAATAAACCATTACAATAAACCATTACAATAGGCCATTACAATAGGCGATAATTCAATTTACAAAATCACATGTAGCAATCTAATCGTTTTATGTGCAACACTTGTAATAAATAGCTCAATTTTATAATAAAATGGTAATTGAAAACCATAATTTAAACCCAAGTCATTTGACTCAATGAATTAAGTCCAAGTCCAGTCATTTGTCTTAAGATTTAAGTCGAGTCAAGTCATTTGAAAACAATGACTTAAGTCATTACAGCACTGCAAATGAGTGCTGGGATTTATTAGTATCTTAGAATATGTGGGTTTTGACAAGTTTGCTCTGTCACCAACCGTTTGATAAATGAAAAACTGAGAAACAAATGTTTTTGGGTTAAATCATCGTTCTTAATAAAACAAAGTAAGCATTACACCATGTTGGCATACACGAGGCGTGTGTCGTCACAATAGCCTTTGTTGATGACGCGATCTTCAACGCCCCGCTTGCTACTTTTACCACCAGGGGTCGCTGTCACCCCGGTTTGATTCCATCTGGGGTTTGGCGGGGGTGGGTCAACTTGCTGGCCTCTTTCGGCTGCTCGCCTTAAAGTTAAAGCTTGTTAAATGACCTTTTTTAAATGCCCAAACTAAATAAATAACTAGGTTGCCATTTACCGGACTATTAAGGCTAAAATTAATCACATACATGCCAAATTAAAGATATATACGCTAAAATTGGCCACATTCAGTCCTATTAAGCATTTATACGGTCAAATAAATTGCATTCCTGTTCACTTATTTGTTTATTTAATTATTACCAGCTTATGAGCTTTCACATAACCTTTACTAACCTTTGTCTTATCAACATAGCGATCAATAGTGAAGCAGTTATAATGAAGAGAATGGCCATTACAATAACAGTAATAGTTAAGGCATCATTCTTCTTAATTGCTGTTTCTAGATTGCTAGGGTTTTCAGCTGAAAAACACGTTAAATAGTGGCTTAGAAATATTAGGAGAGAAATTGTTGCTTGTCCTGAAGAGTTGTACAAAAACACAATTTTAGGAATGAAACGCAAACTCGTATTTAACTGCCAACAAACTTTTAAACCTGCAAATGAAGTAGTTTTAGGGAGAATACAGTGTTACATGTCTGTTATTTTAGGTATGTTGTACGTATTAGTTTAGCATATTTTATTCAGTTAGCGTTCGGTACTGAATTCAAAGCAACTCTTTTGGTAAACATGGGTGTTTTGGGAGTAAATAGCGACAACCCTTGCTATTTTTCTACCACTTTGTACATATGTAAGTTTCTGTATCTTCAAATTTAATTACTTCGGTTAAATAGCTGGCTTTAATAAAAACCTTTATAAACGTTTAAAACTTGGTCGAAGGCCGAAGCCGCATTGCTTACTCTAGAGCCACACAGTACATATAAGCATAAATAAATATCACTCGAAAACGTTTAAAAACACAACACGATAGTTTCATATGATTTTTTATTTTTCATATGTTACCTGATAGCATGCTATATCACAAATCAACAACCAAATACTTACTTGTGGTTATATAGGAAGTGTTGCATATTGGTTGCTTATCCCCCGCTGCTTCTGATCGTACAAGGTTTGACTTGTTGGTTGTGTTGGAAATGGTTGTTGCATCATTCGATATTGTCGTTATTCTGGAAAGTACCTTGTCATTATCTGGGCATTCTAGAAAGGCGTACGTAATAAGCAGTTGTGTGTCATAAAGGTAGGTCGATACACTTGGCGGCCATGACTTGGTGTATTTCGAAGGACGGTTTCGGCATATTTTCGGGTAGATTTTGCCGACTTTGCAGTTGTTGTTTTCTCCTTGATTTCTGTTCACGTAAACTCCACACCAGCTTGATCTGTTTGATTTTAAAGCTCGTTTCCAACTTGAGTTAAAGTTTGAACCTGAAAATAAACGAAATATTAGGATTTGTTGCTCCGAATTTTTTGTTTGCTGGATTGAAATATTTTAAGCGTATTAGGATATAAGCGGTAGTATCGGTATTTGTCTGATATTAGGGTGGTATCGAGGCCTATTTGATACAATTATTTCAGATATTCCAATCTAATGCATTCTACCTCGAATTTTTAATCAGAACAAATGGGTTTATAACCGATTATTACAAAGTTTCGTAACGCAAAACAAATTAAGAGTAAATACCAGTAAACCTTGATTTCACGTTTGATAATTCCAATGTTGTCGTTCCAATCTCGGGATGTTAATAGTAATTTAGTATCTTTGGAGCATAATGGTTCGAGGTTGTAGTAAGACGCAATAAGAATATCAAATCCCAAAATGATACCTACTTCTGTATGGGCTTTGATATTCTTATTACGTCTTACTGCAACCTCCAACCATTAAGCTCCAAAGTTTATTGTCAGCCACTATAGAGAAAATACAAGAAGCACCAAAATGATACCTACTTCTGTATGGGCTTTGATATTATTATTACGTCTTACTGCAACCTCCAACCATTAAGCTCCAAAGATTATTGTCAGCCACTATAGAGAAAGCACTAAAAATGCAACCTACTTCTGTATGGGCTTTGATATTGAAATTTACTATCTGATCTGCCTATTATTCCTGGTGTCGCTAACAATAAAGTTTTAAATGTCTTGCTTTATGCAAATCACATTGAACGATACAGGAAGTATTGTATGGTTGCAGAAATAAGCTCGACCTGCTAAGTCTGTGTGCTTGTTTGTGTTATAACTTATAAGGTTTTAAGCAACTGGTTCTGAACATTACAAACTAATTTGAAACCGTACGGTATTTACCAATTATTCAAAATAGCTCAGACTCTGGTAATTAGAAATGTCCGTTACTTGATATTTCATTCCATACCGATATCCAATATTTTAGACAAAAGTATCCGGTACAAAATGACGTCATTACTTGGCTCAAACAATTAAATTGAATAGAAATCGATTTTTTTTAACTTATTACGCTTAAATGTGCTTTAGTGTTCAGAAGTTTACATACCACAGTTGCTAACGGTAGCTTACTATTTTATTAGTTAGGTATCGGATCGGTGCCGATACCACCCTAGTATCGGGCGAGTTGCGATACTACCGATTCGATATTATCGGACATTCCGACTAGCAACAGTCCATATATATATAACAAATAGGCTAATCAGGTTGCAGTATATAAAGACAAATTGTATTAAAATCTTGACAAGTTTTCGCACAACCGTGCTTCATCAAATCAAAGTCAATGACTACCCTATTTGGAATTAGACAAATACGGACATTTACAAAGATATAGCAATTATTTCCAGAAAAGAGCTATTTCTACTACTTATGATTTGCTTACCGTCTGGTAAGGTTAGGTTGTTGTAGCTTCTTCCACTAGACATTCTTATTCGCAAGCCAAGCACAACATCACTCCTACTATTAATGTTGAACTTGTGGAGGCAACGTTCTCTGTAGATGGATTGCCTCTCGTAGTACACTAAACCGAATTGCTGGACGCTGTGTGCAGGGCATGACGCTACTGTGTTATCTGCCAATGAAAAAAATCTTTATCTTGTCTATTGCTAAGCACAGTGGTTCTCAAACTGGGGTCCGCGAGACAATTTTCTGGGACCGCGAAACACCTTACAAAAAAATCAACATGACGCTTCTGAAGAAGAAATTTTTTTGTGCATTAAAATTTTCAGGCAACTTACTTTTCCAAACCTAGCTTAAAATGCCCTAGATAGGCCTAATTGTGGGATAGATGAAAGAAAGCCAAACTCATCGACCTATACCATTAAAAACAACGTGTTAGTTTGTGTATAAGTTTAAGGGGACCGTGAACAATTTAAAAAATTGCTAGGGGACTGTTGCGTTAATTTTTTAAAAAGTTTGAGAACCACTGGCTTAGCACCTGCAATACACCACGAAAAAATGTTGGATTGAAAAACCGTTTGAAAACTGATTGACAGGCGATTTAGTGTTAGATTTTATCTTTTTTTGTCTACTTAATCTAAAGTGCGAGAATATGTTTCCTCTTTTGTAAGTTTTGACACACATTTTTTGGTTTGTTTTAAAATTAAATTTTTTTCTCGCTTTGTGAATATTAGGTGTTTTGTAATTTTTTGTTTAAAACGATTTTTCTGTGTAAACTTTTGTAATGCACAGTGCTATTGCATTTAAACTTTTTGTGTCCAATTACCAATTTGTAGTTTCATTTTTCAAAAACAATTACGATTGTTTACAACAACACAGAAGTTTAAACAGGGTAAATGAAATGTGCTTACGAGTTTCTAAATCGAAGTTTACATTTTTAAAGCAGAAGCAACATGCATTTTAGCATACTAATACCAGATTAAATTAATACATTTTTTTAACTTTAAAAACACAATAAAGCCATAAAATTCGAACAAATTGACATTTTTTCGTTCTTTAATGAAGAAAAACTATCCATTTTTACACCGATTGAAACGTCGAAAAACAGAAATGTGTCGATTTTTGTTTGAACGCATGTTTTGCGACTTACCCAAAGTTGTTCCAGCCAGTAAAATCAGAAGACTCCAGTAAATTGGTGAGAAAGTTAGTTTCATGACTCCAACCTCCACCGATTTCACCTCCGACTTTGCGTATGAAGCAAAGCAGATAAACAGTTTTTTTTTTCCTGTGTTATTGTTTTTAAATATGTGCAAGATTTATGTGATTTGACCACCATTAGTCTACACTTGTGGTTCTCAACCTTTTTAGCTTACGGACCGGTAAAATTTTAATACAAATTTTGCGGACCGGTGGACCTTTAAAATCAACTTTAAAGCAAATAATTAAAACTTCTAATTAACCAGTAGCCTAATTTGCTGCTGTCGTTTTGATATAATTCTTATACGTGGTTCTATTGATGTTTTTCACGTACAACTGGTCTTAAAGTTTAAGACTTAAACGAGTTGTAGCCTACTTTTAATCAGTTAGGCATAACGCATAGTGACGTACTAAAGTAGACGATTAAACTCTATGTTAGGTCACAATGCTGCAAATTACGGAACTGGCGAAGTTCTAACTTTTAAGGACAAGCTTTTAATTTAACATCTTGCATTTTGCTATTGAGATTATAAAATTGTAATATATTTGGCGGACCGCAAAAAAGTTGACGTGGACCGGCGGTTGAGAACCACTGGTCTACACCATTAGTTATTCTAAACCGCTAAATTTAGCTGTTTCGACGCCTTCTAATGATACAATAAGCGCAGTTTCTAAAAATAAATGCTAATAATCTTGTAGATTTTTTTATGACAAAAAGCCACAAGCTGAACGTATTTTACATAACACCTTCCTAAGCTGTCTCAGGTTAATGAAAATAACTTCGGTTAAAATGTCCTAAACTGCCACGTACAAATACGCTACATAAAACTTTGCATACTTGTACAAAGTGAACTTGCCTTTCTCTTTAGTGAACTAGATCAAGATTTAAATAAAAAGTTGAATAAACCGTTGGGAAGAATCATTGTCTGGCGTTTTAGCCTTGGCTTATTTCCCAAACCTCTAAAACGCACCTTCTAATAAAGTTTGAATGAACGGTTGGTTTATTCCTGTTAATCCCATAATAGTGAAGCATGTTATTAAAAGAACTAATTGTTTACAGACATATTTAAAGCTTGGCTGATTAAAATACTAAGTTAATATGTAAGTATTAGCCTAGCCAATATATTCGAAGTTAATTATGCTAAGGACAATCTAAATACGCAATTAGCAGTTGGTTTATTAACATGCAAATCCAATAGCTTCTTAAACCTGGAATGCACAATAATATCGGATCGGGGCCATTCGAAAATAAACTAACACAGTAATCTCAGCCACGATTTGCAAATCAACGCAGCCATTTCTACTTCCAAAGGTTAATTTTATCAAAAACAGTTGGCGAGCAGGGTTGCGGAGTCGGGCTCAAGTGGAATTGGTTAATTTCGTTCGAGTAAGACCACGTAAGACTACCCGGGTCCAGAATGTTCACCAGTACAATGAGTTATATGACTCATATGAGTGGATCTTCCCCATTAGGTTAAGTGGATGGGCGGATTAAAATAGAGCCGGGACTCCACTTAATTTTACAACCCAAAGTTGCATTAGATCGAATCCGGAGCCCTGCTTTGCCAGAACCACGTCGCAATAACAGTCGGGGCTTGTAGAAACAGCAACACAAACACACATAAACACACACAAACAGAAACAAACACACAAACCCTGCCTTGATTGCAACTTTTCCTTATCACGATTTCTGTATATATACTTATCCGTCAGCAGGGCTTTGCAACAACAACACAAACACACACTTACAAGCAGAAATAGACAAATAGACTAAAAACAAAAAAACAAACACACACTTACAAGCAGAAACAGACAAATAGACTAAAAACAAAAAAACAAACACACAAAACAGGCACAGCCGGACATTTTCCTTATTACGATTTTCTGTATATACTTTCTCAGCAGGGTTTTGCAACAACAACAACAACACAAACAGAAACATAAACAAAAAACAAACACAAACCCTGCCCTAATTGCTACAGGCGTTTTTCCTGTATATATACTTATCCAATATTCATATATACTTACACGATTTCTGTATATATACTTATTCGTCAGCAGGGCTTTGCAGCAACAACAACACAAGAGCGATCGTCCATCTTCACATGCTGCAGCTGCATCTATGTTTCACCACTACGCGGCGCAACAGGGCGCTGTAGCTGCTGCCAGCGAACAATACAACAGACTGGCATCGGGTGAGTCAGTGGTAACTTAAAAAGTGTAATTTTAGGTGGGTTTTTGTATAGAAACACTCAGAATTGTTTGGTTCATGATGTTTACAGTGAAACCGAGGCACAGATGAATGGTAACTTATTCATAATTTTGTGTTTTATTAGAGTAACGCACTTTAGATTTTGATGCAGTGTGTAATACTAGGTTTACTGATATTGCAAGTATTTTTTTGGAACACATTACACGTTTGTTTTAGTAATTTGAATAAAAATACTAAAGCCATTATATTTGATAAAATCGACATTTCGTTGTTTATAAACGTTTTAAAATATCTTATGACGTCATCAGTGTAAAATACAAGTGGAGATAAAAACGCTAACACATATACAAAAGAAAAGAAAAAATGACAAAAGTAGCAGGAAAAGAGGGCGATGTATAGGTCATCGAGTACCAGAAAGTACTTCACTAATATTATATATACACTAATTTCACTTTACAAGTTTTCTTTTACGTGCTTCAATGCCACTAATTTGCAAACATATTTTTGTAAATAATAAATAATACTTTATTTTCACCTTATTTTTTTCGCAGCTCATCGCGCAACTCCGCAGCACCCACTAGCGGGAGTTTACCACCACCACCAGAGTGCTGCTACGTCGTCTGCGCAACACGCTGCTGCGCATCTCAGTGCTCCCTGGTTACAGGTGAACACCCCCTGGATTTAACTTATTTGAAAATTTTAGAAGGATCTTTATCAGTTTGTTTGTATTCCAATACCCGATATTTGTAAGACTTTTAAAGGCGTCAAAGCTCATACAGAAGTAGGTAGCAGTAGGATTTTGAAAGTGGGAAAATGGTGAAATGAATAAAGATTTATTCGAAAAATTCAAAAGCTACCTACTCCTGTATGGGCTTTGATATATTTACTATCAGTTAGCAGAAGCCTATAAGCTAAATAGTCAGTTTACAGATATTTTAGTAAACAATGGCTTTCGTCGTGACACCCACCTGGTTGCAGATAACCCCCTTCCTGTTTTTTAGTATTTCAGAGATGTCTAACAATTATTGCGATATTTTGACCAAAAGACGATATCTAAAGGCATGATTTCAATTTTTTTTATGGTTTAGTTTTCTTAGGTTATCGGTAAAAAAATTAGTTATCATTAGTTCTTAACCTACTATTTTTAAATAAATTTACATTTTAGGGAGCAAAATCATAGCTAAAATTCCTATATATTTCAGTATCGGACGTGCACCGATACCACCCTAATCATGGGGTCTCTTTTCAGATTTAAGTGTTTTAACCCCTATTTATGCTTAGGCTGGACCAGGGGCGGCTTACCCCAGCAACTTATTACCACCGCCCCACATGGACCCAGTCTACCAACTCATACAACAAAGTGGAATGCACGGGCATGGACAGGTAAAAAAGAATTCAGTGCTAACATAAGGGTTTTAATAACAAGAATAACTTAACCTTGGTAGTAAAATGTGGCTCGTTTTTAACATTTGCGTTAAGTTCAACATATATGGGCCCCAAATAATTCAATATTGTGGGCCAAACTACTGAGACAACCGTAATAAATATTTCTTTTCCAACACTAGTTTTTAAAAAAAACAGCTTTACCCTTTCAAATTAATTGAAACCATTCGTCATTCTTTTCTTTTTAGGAAATCATCAAGCATTAAGGTATTTTAAAGTTTTCAGCATTCCCTTTCAGAACCATTATGTTATTCTTGTGTGGCAAACTGAATGGTTAAAATATGAAGATATTTCCTCGGCCTTACACGTAAATGACGACAATGACTTTAAATTGTAGCAATTTATCTTAGACTTTGTTCCCTCAGTCAAAGTCAGTCATATATGAGTTCTAGTCATTAACGGAGAAATATAGTTCGTTCATTCGAAAACATATTGATAGTTTTCTACATTAATAATTTTAACCTTCCACCATTCCCTGTTCAGTACCAGATGTATCCCAACCCTGTTGTCCAGCAACTCACCCAACAACATCTACAACATCATCACATGCTACCCAAGTACTGATCACGTCATCAGCGTGACGTAGACGTTACGCCATCAAACCTGTCGTCTCGGTACTGACGTCACGCGCGAGCCCGGTGGTTCCCCTATGTACACTTCAATTCAGCCGCAAGTGACGCCGTGAAAGCATTTTGTGACGTCACAGAGATGTGACGTTATTATTTTGAGGCGTGTGACGTCACGATCTATGACGTGCCAAGCTCCAGTATTTCGCTGCTTCTTCTGTAAACAACTTTTTACTAATCTCTCCGCGCGCGAGTTTTTTCCGACTTTCTGCTGTAACGTTTTTTTTTTTCTCGATGAAATTTGATATTTTTATTTTTTCACCAATCGACCCGGCAGTATTTGATGACGTCATCGTGTTCGTGACGTCATCGTCGCTTCTCTGTACAGGTTTCAGTCGGCAAGATGGAAATTGTTGTTTTTACGTCGCATTCGATGAAATTCGTCGTTTTTTTTTTGGTGCGAGTTTCATGTTTTTTACTTCTTTTACCTTTTGTACATACGAATCGGTCGAGCGTGACGAACACTTCCGGGTGCGCGTCAGCACCGGGGGAAAATCCTGCACTTTGAAATGACGTCATGGCAAATATGGCCCACGAGTTTTTTTAGTTGTTTTTATCGCAATTGATCAACCGAGATATTTGGGCTTCAAGTTTTTTCCAACAATCACACTTTGGCTGCAAGCATTGTGCATTCAGTTAACAAGTTAAAAGCAAAAAAACAAACTAATATTTTCGGGCCCACTGGATCACCTTTAGCAAATATGCCAACATTTGTTTAATTTTTGGATATACTTGGCATACGGCGATACGGAGCTGGTAAATTTGCAAAATTTGTGTTTTTTCCATTCCATTTTAAGTGTTACTTTGTCGTTCTCCCAATTATTACGTCCGATTTCTACAATTTCCAGCCACAGGTTTAAATTCCCCCAAACCCACATATAAGACGTTTCTAAGTTACTGACGACAGCAAGCGAAAAGCGAATTCGCTACAGCCAGTTGGGCCGAATTCGATCGATGAAATATATCGATCCGAGGTTTTCAAAACGAAAGTGCGCTACACGCTCTTGTCAGTTCAAACATAAAACCATGCCAGCAAGGCTATTCGTTTGTGAATATTCAACAAAAAGTATTTTACTCTTTTTTTTTTTTTTTTGGACAATTTTAACCCCTTTTCTTTTGAAGTGCAACTGGATTTAGTGTATGAATCTTTTACATCGTTTTAACATCCCGTTGCTGAACATTTTACCCGAAACAATATTTTCCCACCACAGGCCTTGAAATGCTTATTAATTATTAGCCTTCCTCTCATTAACGTTTCAAGTCCTGCATATGTCATTTAAACTAGTGGTTCTTGACCCCTGGTTTATTACCCTAAGAGGGATTTCAGGGTTAATTTCGGAAATATATATCATATGAGATGTCATTTTTAATTTATTTCAGTGTTACTTAATCATTGACTGAATAAATGTCATCATTTACAACTATTTAAAATTTATAAGTGAAATTTGACTCACATCGGGTAGACACTAAAGAAGTTAAGAACCACTGGTTTGAAAAACTGTTAAAAAGCCCCGTCTAAACGCAGGGTTTGAAATATTAGTTGCCTTTATATTCTTGTCGATGTTATTTCCATCTCTGCGGCCCTTATTTTTATTATTTTAACAAATCTCAACAAACTAAGTATTCAAACGAACCTGTTTTACTTAACAAGTACAGACCTTTAACGGAGTGCACTATTGTTACGTCACACCCACTGCCCACCTGTCTTCGTGACGTCACAAACAGTGACGCGCGAAAGCAGTACTTACGAGCGCCATCTTGTGATTAAGCTTGTGCTTTGTGTGACGTTTCTTGGTCACGTGATAGAAGCTTTTAATAAATCAGTTGCTGAAATTTCTCGCGTATTGTCCAAGGAGGTCTATACTCAGTCATACTTAGTCGTTTTCCACGTTTAAGAAGATCTATGATTTGTTTCGTGTTTATTATTTACGGTTGTTTATTAGGGATGTCGGTTAGTAAGGGAGCCGTCACCAGATAGAAAGTGGTAGTATTGGTATTCGTCCGCTACTCGAGGCTAAAATAGTTTCATGTATACCATTTTTTGAAGCAACGTACAGTTTTCTACTTTTAAATTTCTGTGAAGTGTTGCAACATAGACTTACTAATCGCCAAAGGAATTGTTTTACCCTTTTTCAAATTTGCTGATTATACCACAGTATTGACGCCATTTCTTATCTGAACGTCGTACCTTTTCGTTTGTCCACGCGTCTTGTAAATGTTTATAGTGCCTTAAACTTGTTAGCAACATCTCCGATTATTCCAAACTCAGGGTTTAAATGTGTTTCTTAAACTGACAAAGTTTTTTAACGAACTTGTGTGACCTGGCCAGGGTTTCTAAACTATGGCCCTCGGCATCCCCGAAGGGCCACTGAGCTGTCTTTGGGCGCCATAACAGTTATGTTTTAATTATTAGCAAGGAAAACTCGATTTTGTAGCTAACATTACCACTTTAGAGACCCTTGTGCGTACTGTGACGCATTACTCCAAAACTTCTACAGTTGAGCAACAAAAGGTTGAGAGCCAATGGAAGTGGGACGTCACTCAACTAAAGGTTGAGAACAACTGGTTAGACCAGGGGTTCTTAAACTTTTTTCACCCCGGACTCCTAAAATTATTTTTTGCTTCACGTGGACCCCTGTAGGTAAGAAATTATTAAAAATGATCTCATAAATTGACGTCACAATCAAATAGCCTGTCAGAAATATGCTGATGGTTTAAGTAAAAAGGAGTCTAACATTCAGTGGTAAAACGTTTCATTTTTAATTAAACTCTTTTTTTAATTTGATTACTTTTTAAACGTACACTAATATTTCAATTTGGCCTTCATGGACCCCCTGAAATTAGTTCACGGACCCTCAAGGGGCTTATACCAAGTAACAAGCTGTATTATGAGTAAGTCGGTAAATATTTGACCTACAATTATTGTTAACTACCCAAAAGTATTTCAACGTTAAATAACATAGCGCTTTTTCATGGGGCGACACAATCTTCTCTGCGGTCAAATTTCGATCTAATTTGTTCGTAAGCTTGAAAGCGTCAAAGTCTCCTTTCAGTGGTAAAAATTAAGCGAAACGGTTTGAAACAGCGTTCCTGTAAAACTTATTATTTTTTCACCAGGCCATCCCGACATCTTCCTGAATTCTTTTAAACTGTAGATTGCAGTTGCATGTTTGTGCACTACGTCAATCGGTCCCCGAAAGTCACTTGTTTTAGACTTCACGTTATGACGTTACTTTGTGACGTCATCTCTGAAAACTATGATGCTTTCTAGTTGTAATTTTTTCGCCATTCTGGTAAGAAAATTATTGTTCTTTCAGCCCTGCAATCTTTTGTATTGGAATGCGTTAAGAAAACCTAATTTTAAACTAATATTTGATTGTGTGGCGCACATTGCATTTTGATATGTGCCATATGAGGTTAAAAGCTTTCAACGTTGGGAAAGCATTTGGTGTTAAAATGAATGACTTCACGTTTCGAGATGCCCAACTTAAAATTGGATTTCTCAGTAGTTGCAGTCACGGTTTTAATTTTGTCTTGTAAAGCTGTTTTTTTGTTGTATTTTGTGCAACTTTCGGTTCAAAGGTTAAGGGTATTAACCCTTGGGTTAAAAAGGTATAGATTTTGTATATGTATATTACCACCTGCTAGACAAGATTTGTAATTTGTAAGCTGCCATCGGCTTACTAGTGAGAAAGTGTTCTTTCTAATGAAAAAATAAAAATTAAAAGTTGATTTTCGTTTCAGGGCTCCACGCTATTTGTGCTTTGTTTGATTGGAGTACTTTCAACATTTGAGTCACAAAAGGATACGTTGCATTATTTCACATCTAAAAGGATAACTGAATGTACAACCAACAAATTCCACGTGGTCCAGATTGAGTAGGAGATTTACTCACTTTCACACGTAACAAACCGCACAGTGACGTAACAGTCACTTTCACACGTAACAAAGCCTACAGAAAGGCAGCAACAATCACTTTCACACGTGTCTTGCTTTGGACTGGGTCCGCTCAGTTATTTCAAAATGCGACGTGTCACTAAAAAACTACGTCGCGAGTTTGTCTTTCAAATCGTCAAAAAATCGATGGCGACTGTTGAAAGCGCGCGAAGCACTTGACTATCGATTGTCGAAGTGATTGTTTCGTCATAATTAGGCCTGCTAGTGCCACGTTATTCTGCATGGGAGCCGCTGATTGGACAATGGAGGGTCTATAAGTATTCGAACGTTGCCCATTGTTTCGTGTCAGCGCCGATTGTCATAATCATTGTTCCGACTAAATTGTGACGGAAGGACGCGATATTTTTGTGCTGCTCGAAAGTTATAAATTAATTTTTATTTTTCGGTTGCGATTGAAGATAAATGTTTTTCGATTGTTGATTTGGTAAAGTTTTATGCATACAGGTTAATTATTAATTTTTATAACCAATCAAGCAAAAGTTTTTGTATAATTTATCAAGAAATAATTAAATAACAAAAAATGCATGGATTATGGTTTTCTGAAATCGTTTTATGTTTTTAAAAAGAACAATTATGTTTTGCAATTTCATAACAATGAAATAATTTTTTATTTTGTTTTATTTATTTTCAAATATTTTTTTACTAATTTAAATTTATATAAAAACTAACTGCAAAAAAATTTGTTCTGGTTAGACAAACTTTACCGATAAAGGTTCTTCATTTTTTTAGTTTTAGTTTTATGAACTGAATCTATTATTTCCTCTTTTAAATCGTATTTTCTTTTCAATCCAAGGTTAATCACGGTCACTTAGTAGAAATCATATAATCAAGATGAGGTGTGTATTTTTCCTCTTTATGTTGTTGGCCTTGGTCTGGCCTCAAGTCTCATTCGCTCAAGACACCGAAGCGTAAGTCCTTCAACATTTTTTCATTCTTTCAATTTATATTTATCTAGCATCGTCAATTCAAATTTTGCCGCCTTTATAAACAAATGTTTATAGAAGAGTAAGTTCTTTCAGGGATTTGGAAACGCCTAGTTAACGAATTTGGTAAAAAAATTAAAACAATAGTTTTTGTGTACAGAAGTAGATAGCATTTGAACGTTTCGAGTAACTCTTTATTCCTTTTTTAACATCTTCAAAATGCTATCTACTTCTGTATGGGCTTTAATATTCTTATTACGTCTAACTACAACTTCCAACAATTATATTCCATGGTTTTTGGATTATTCGAATTTATTCTACCTTAACTTTGTTTGTGCGAAACCCACAAATAACTTTTGCTTTGCAGGTTCCTCACTGCATTTATTTCAATAAAAATTGTCGAATTTTTATTTTAGTGCACATGAATAATTCGAAATGGCCTATAGAATACATTAAACCTGTGCCCATGATTTCGAACCGTACCGCAAGCTAGATTTTTTAGTCTATCTATTTGCCTTTCAAGACTTAACACGCAATGTACTATCGAAATGTAAGCTAAACGAATTTTGCAACTGAGATGTTGAGAGATAAAATTGCTGTAGAATGCAAATCATTTCATTAGATTAATTCAAAAATACTTATGGCTCGTTACTTTGGGCTCTAGGATAATATGTCTGAGAAAAACTGAGAAACACAAATGTAAATGTTAAGCATAATACGTAAGAATATCAAAGCCCATACAGAAGTAGGTAGGTTTTTGAACGTTTCAAATAACTCTTTATTCAATGCCAACATCGTTTATCATAATATTGCTCAAAAACTCAATCGTGCAATTCTTTCTTAGGGAAGATGACGGTGCTGAAGTAACCACAGGTAAGCTTTCAATAACCTTATCCTATGTTTCATGTCATCATCATTATCATTATCGTCATATTACGTCATCCCCATTGTCATCTCATTGTGACGTCATACGTGTGCCCGCGCGTTCCTCGACAGAGCAGAGTCGCGACGAACATGGCTCGCTATTGGACGGGACGAGCCAATCAGCAGCGAGCAATTAAGGCCTTTCAGCAGGTGGGGAACTACAATTGTTGAGATGTGCGATAATATCGGATCGGAGTCGATACCTGACAACAAGTGGAAGTATCGGTTCTCGTCCGATACTAGGGTATTATCGATGACGATCCCATACCAAATTGAAATAGCATTTCAGCAATGGTTTGCGATTTTTTCCACTTTGAAAAGAATCTTTTTAAAAAATATCATATTAACAGAAAAGGTTTTCAAGCGCTGAAGTAATTTTGCTGCCTTACAACCTTGAAACTTTTACATGCTTCTAATTAACCACTTAACCAGCTTTCCTGTTTGACCACAGTAATGACGTCGTTTGGTAATCGTGATACTTTTCCCTACTATACCAATACTTGCCATTTTCTCAAACTGCGATTTGATACCAAATGACGTCATTACTATGTTTTATAATGCAACATTAATCAAATTGGAAGCTTTAACATACTTTCTCCAGGTTGTTTAACATAGTTTCGCCAGGTTAATAGATCGAAATCGCTCTTCTGGTGTAAACGAAGTATAAAATAATATCGCCAGGTTGTCAGGCTAAAATTTAAGTTAGTTGAATACAATATTTTTCAAAATTACCCTTAAAGTGGAAAACGTCCAGTTAGATCATAAACCATGGTTGAAGTGCTTATATTAGTTTGGTATCGGACTAGTGCCGATACTAACACTTGGCATTGCGTATTGGCTTCGACCGATATTATAGCACATCCTTAGTGTTAAGTGGGTTTATTTATAAAATAAGGAGTTTTACAAACCCTGGGTATTTCCTTGTAGCAACAACGACTGATGAACAGAAGGCGAAGAACAGCGATTCCACCCTGGGTACATTACAGTAAGTATGGGTAATGAAGGTATATGGCAAACAGAGGTCGGATTAAGAATTGTTGTTTGGTGGACACGGCCTGCTACCCGGCAAATTCTAGATTCGCCCCTGCTTCAAATAAGGGCGGGTCAAGCGGGTACTAGGCCATGGTCCCCAAAACAATAATTCTGTAACAGGCCATGCCCCCGAAGGAAAAATTTGGATCCGCCCCTGCTCCAAATAAGAGCGAATCCAAAATTTTTTTGTGGGGTTTGGTCTAATACCACTGGATCCACCCCTATTAGGGCGAGGGGTTACGCGTGAGCCAGCGTCATCATTCTGAGGTCACAATCATCCACATGTCATACCACATCGTCACTAAGTATTACGTCATCATCATCGTTAAAAAATAAGCGAACAAAATTGACCTGGGACCCCCGGGATTTTGCGACCTCAGAAGAAGGAGACGCTGAAGCTGACGCTGACGCTGATGCTGATGCTGCAGAGGAGCCCAATGAAGACGGAAAGAAGGAATTGGAACTTGAGGACTTACAGCTCTGGTCATCCATGGATCTGGACAAAGATGGCAAACTCACAGTCTCCGAATTCGAGAGGTTTGTGTGTGCCTGTCACGTTTTTCAAACTCGCCCGGCAAATATCAGACATTTTATGCGTTTAGAGGACAATAACCCTGTCCTATTGTCGTCAGATGGAATTTTCCGTCGTCTTTTTCGACACTTAATTACTAAGGGGAATATTTCCTGATTTGGCTTATGGTAATTGACCAATTTAGGTGCTTAATGTGTTAGTGAACACGCAACAGTTCCGTTCCTTGCCAATGTGGCAGCGGTAAAAGCTCGTGGTTTAAAAGTTGTGAATTTCGAGCAGGTTTTCGAGGTCTCCAAACGCCCAAGCATTTGTTCGTCAGATGAAAGCTAACAAGGCGGTTGAAGAATGGGCAGCCAGTGAGCACTTGTTTGTTACGTCATAATACTTATTTTGATTTGAAAGTTTAAAGTTTAAACCATAACTTTTGTTTGTTTTATGGTTATATGTTTTAATTTCGGTCGATTGGATATATCCGAGTTTAAATTAAGAAAAGTTTTGCAATCTATAACTTCCATTTTAACATAAATACCAACACGAATTAAGTGTTGTTTGTTATTCCTTGGCAGTCATTAAAATTAAACTAATGCAACAAACCAATTAACGATAGTTGCTGTTTTTACCGAACCATGTTTCTCTTTTTCGTTTAAAAGGCGATATATATTTTTGTTGAGGCTATATAAAAAAGTTTTTGTTATACTGCCCTAATATTAGCAAACCGTTCCTTAACCTATTTAATTTAAACTCAAGCAATGTAACCCCGAGAAAACAATAGTTAAAAACTACACGGTAAAATACAGTGTACTGTTTTGCTACTTATCCGAGCAACTCACTAATCTCGCCAAAGCGTGCGCGTAGACACCACCAGAGTGACGTCACAGTTGTAATTGTGCGCACAGAGCTCGGCATCGACGTTGAGAAGGCAAAGGCCGCGATGATGGTCGGAGCTCAAGCCCAACGTAGAAGACAAGTCAGGAGTGTTAGGAACGCTCAGATGATCAACGCTCAACGCAGAAGAGCTGCCATTGCAAGGAGGAACAGCATCGTTATGAACCAGCACAGAATGAGACAGAACTACTGGTCCAACTTGGGAGTAAGTTGCAGACTTTAACTGTTTTTGGGCGCTGGTCTGGAATCCAACCACCTTTACAGTAATAAAAAGTAGTGTTTGGGGCTGGTCTGGAATTTTACAGTAACGATAGATATTGTTGTAAACAAGTCATTTTGAAATGACTTAAGTCCCAGTCAAGTCATTCGTAAAATAACAAGTCAAGTCTCAGCAGTCAAATCAACTTCAAGTCGTTGTTGTCTTAAAATTAAACGTTAAATTATTTAAATTATGATCAATAACGCAATTAAAAAAAACAATACGCAACATATAGCAAGCAAATGATTTGGGTAGAAAAAATGAGTTAAATCATTTGGGTTCGGGTGGGTCAAGTATTGTTATATTTATTCTCCCAGTTTGCAATTTTAATTTCGACGACTGGTTTCGTTACTGCACCTAAACAATGTGGTAGGATTCTAGACCAGCGCCATTGTTTAAATTAGCGTTTTAGTGTCTCCATCAAATGTAGTAACCGAATTTTGGAATGACATTTCATTTAGCTTGGATTTGGTTTCAATGTAACAATCTCTTCATACCAGTCTGTATTCTGTAGCAGGTGGACTCCCGGCATTTTTAAAGCAATTTGTATGCAAAGTTTTCGAAAAAAGTTAAAAAGTCAAGGGCTCCATACATGACATTAACTCATTTTTGACTTACTTCTAAAGCTGTAAAACTAACCACAAAATTATCATCCCCCTTATACAGACCTAAGCAAAGTGTAGCATGTAATTTATTTAAAAAAAAATGTTTTAGCTAAAAATATCTCTGAATGGCTTTTTCTTAATGCAAGAATATGTAATTAAATAAATTACACTAAAAAGGCCACCTAACTTTTCCTACTTTTACCAGCTTTTCAAAACAAGAATAATAGCAAAAAAAGACCCTGACATCATATTATGTGTATTTTAGATCCATTTTTGTTTCGGTAACAATTCTTTTATTTTCATGTGGCACCCCGTTAAAAAAACTACCCTCCCTACCTTAAAACCTTACAATGGAGTTGGTACACACCTTTCTTCCTGATATCGCATGCATAATTGGAAGCCATGTTTTGTCAAAATCATTTGTTATATTAAACCTTAATCTTGTAATTACAGCGGAATCGCAACCTTCAGGTGATCACTATAGTTGCATTGCGTAGAACTTTACTAACCTTACCTAACATAGCCTAGACTAGTTAATACAGCAGTGCTGTTATAGACGCACTACAAGCTAAAAAACGATATTTATTAAGTATAGAAAAAACGACGGACAATAATCAATCATTAAACGTAACAACAAAACGATTTTTTATGCCTCTTTTATGCGATACGGATAGGCTATTATACCAGCTTTAAGCAGTATTTAAAATTTAGGCAATCCTAATGCCGATACCTATTATAGAAACACCAAAGCAGCTCTGTTTTCTAACAGACTTTAACTAAAAAGTGTTTTTTATTTTGTTAATATGATTTTTTATCTCATTTTTGCTCAATTGAGTAGCAACAATAAAATAAAAACGTTATACGTACTATAGAAGTGTTATACGTTGTATTTTTAATACGTTTTTGCTTAACTGCTTGTATAGTTTTATTATATATTTAGCTCAAACGTCCGATTGTTTTCCTTGTTAAATCCATTCTGAAAGATATTTCGCAAAGCAAACGCAAAAAACGAAACATATATCAAGTTAGGATATTTCTTTTAATAATTGACTCAAAGGCCCAGTTTTACCAAAAAGATTCAATTAAAATATCTTAACATACGTCGAATTATTTGTGTAAATAAATTAAGTCATTTGTCTAAAAAACTAAGTCAAGTTAAGTAGTCATTTAACAAACAGTGACTTAAGTCATGTTAAGTCATTTAACAAGCAGTGACTTACGTCATGTTAAGTCATTTAAAGAACAGGACTTAAGTCATGTTAAGTCATGTAACAAACAGCGACTTAAGTCATGTTAAGTCATTTAAAAAACAGGACTTAATTCATGTTAAGTCATTTAACAAATAGTGACTTAAGTCATGTTAAGTCATTTAAAAAACAGTGACTTAAGTCATGTTAAGTCATTTAACAAACAGTGACTTAAGTCATGTTAAGTCATTTAAAAAACAGTGACTTAAGTCATGTTAAGTCATTTAACAAACAGGACTTAAGTCATTTCAAAACAGTGACCTTAGTGCCGTTGACTGAAGTCATTTGTCCAAGTGCCAGCTTAACACTCGTTTTACATTTCTTCCCAGCAGAGATACTACCAGGCAATGAGACGCCACGGCAAGCAACACAGACGTGAAGAATTGTAAGCAACAAGCAGGAAAGAACAGCGCACATAGAACAACCTACAACCCAACCACATTATGTTGTCAAATAGCTTCGGCCGAACCACACATTACCAGTCTAGGAACAACCGTGCAACTTGCATTTCTTTGTATATTAGCAATTGGTGATATTTTTGTTTTTGTCTCCACGTCCAACAATACACTTCCAATGTACATCTCTATCTATATATCAAAACAACCTTCCGTAGATTTCGCGTGGTATTTAGTCAATAAACTAGCAATGTATGTTTCTTCTGCTTGTTTTCTGTATCCAAAACGCAACCGGAAAATCAAAACTTATGTTAGGCGAAGTTGACCACTTCTTAAAGGTAAATGCAATAAATTCTAACTTCTTTAATTACAAGATTTTTATAGAAAGTTTATAGGTTTTCAAATACCAAAACTAAATCACTTAACTTGTTTCAAATATAAATCGAAAACAAAAAAATAATAAATGGTATGTTTAACACAATAACAAATGCTTTTACGTTTTGTTTTAATACTGAACATTCTGACCAAAAGTTTTTTTTGAACTTTCTAAACAGTATGTAAAGACTTTCGAAGAATATAGAGCCTTTGAAAACCGTTCAACACGCAAATCAATTCGAAAAGAACTAAAAACTTTGTGGTTACCATGTTATCAGGGTAATTACACTTTTCACGTTGGTCAATTCGCTATTCTACTTACATTTGTAGCCACAAACAAAATAAACTATTTGCTTACCTTACTCTCAAAAACGACTTCGTTTATTAAAATCCAGTTGTTTTATTTCCTCAGCAACACAGGTGAAATAAAACACAAAAACTTTGCTAAAAAACAAAATATCGCACTAGATATGGCCAACCGACGTACTAACAACACGTTGTGATAAATGTAGGCAGCTTAATGGTAAAGATGAATAAAAAAAGGTGTTGCTACCTTTGTGCGCCATTTATATGAGGAAGTGTTCAAGTTTTAAACACTAGAACAAAGATAAAGATAATAGGAAGTGGTTCAGCTAATACAGTAGTTTTTAAAACCTAAAAAACCCACCCAAATTCGCAGGTAAACTCCTTGTTTATCAATCGCTTTTTAATCGTAAATAATAAACAGAATCTCCATGTTCGAGACCGACATGAATGTTTCCAAAAAAAAGATAAAAACAAAATAAAGAAAAAGGCGGTTTTATGTTTTAGAAATTTTCCATTTCTTCATTAAATAATAAAGAAATGTTTGTGGAATCTCTGATCGAACATAAAGCGTGATTCGGGTCATTATTCGACTCAACCTACTCAAAAAAATCTTTACGCATGACACAAAGATACGAATGAAAGAAAAAAGTTAGTTTTTTATCTTGGGGCTGCGGAGTCGGGTAAAAACAATTAGATTCCGAAAAGATTATTTGGTAATTGCAATTATCAGAAACCACTGTAAGTATAGGTAACAGTTTCAGAAAGAAAAGTGGCATGTAATTACGTAACTTAAACCTAAATGAACTTAAATTACAGTACATTTTGAGAAATAAATGCAAATGTTTGGAAAAAACGTTTCACAGCGCGTAAAATCGCTATTGATGGAAATGTCAGAAAACAAGAATCTTTTTTATTGTTGTTCATTGTTACGTAACATTTTCGTATTTCGTAAAAAGAACTATCGTTGGCGAGTTTTGTTGTCTGCGGTAAATGACCTAATTTCCTTCTGTAAAACCGCGTTCAAGAAAATATTTTAATGCAAAACACCTTAAGAAGACGACTGGAATGAAAGATAAAGAAGGAATGTGTTTCAATTGTTCCGCCCTGTTATCGTTATTTTTTCATCTCATTTTCCTTCTTATTGCTCCTGTTGTTTTATCTTATTTTATTATTGTTCCCCATTGTTCTTATTGTTCCTTTCTATTTTTGTTAATTTTTCTTCCAATTTTTTCCTTCTGTTTGCTCTTATTGTTTTATCCGATTGTTCCTATTGATCTAATTGTTCATCCCCATTGTTCCCATTGTTCTTCAGTGCATCGCTTCCCACATCAAATCTTCTTCAACTTCATCTTCCAGCACATCGCCTTCCTCTCCTCCGTTCAGCGCTTCGCTCATCCGCGCTCCCTGCGCCTCGTAGAATGTCGCGCGTCGCGTCAGCAGCGACATAAGTGCCGCGTGTCGCTCTGTTGCGTGTCGCATCCTCTGCTGGATTTCCCGGGTCCTCATCTCGTGTTCCCTGATCCTCGACTTCATCAACCTCACCCGGAGATTGCGTTCCCCGCCCCCAGAAGTGCCACGCCCACCTCCCCACGTTCGTGATTGGACGCCCTGACCCGCCCTCGCGTGTGATTGGCCGTTCGGCGTCGAGTCGGCGTGTGATTGGCCGGTTTTATCCCCCATGGCGTACGATTGGCTGATTGTGGCCAGGCTCGTTCGTGATTGGTCAGTTGGCGCTTCCTCGCTGAAGCGCCGCCTTTTCACCATCGAAAGTCCAGAAAAGCGGTTCGGCGCCGATTTTCGCTTCTGCGTCTCGCCAAATGACGTCACAGCCGTTGACGATGACGTCATAGCGGCGTCAGAGGGCGCCACCATCCGGCCGCCGGACCCCTCAAAGAATAGTACCTCAGGGGAGGTTGGACCCTGCTCCCTGGATGTGTAATCTATTGATGAGGATGGTGAGAGTTCGGTTTTGAGAAGTTGGTGGTTCTTGGGATCTTCGCTCATCGAAGTCTGGACTCGGTGGAGGATCGAGTCCACGAAGGTGGGGGGAATTCCCCCGGTTGATGAGGAGCGTGAGGCTGGAAAGTATTGAGGGAGGATTTCATTTAAATTACAATATTTTAAAGGTTTTTATTTTACTGCAGTGTTTATCAACCATGGGTCGCGACGCAAAAACGAGTCAATTCCTGTAAAAACACACTTCTAATTAATTCCACTTCCATACCGGTGAACACCGTTTTCAAATAAAATTTATTTCCACAGAAAATTAATTTGACTCCGCAAAACCGGTGTTTCGCCACCCATATTTGCTCCTAATTTGATCCCCCGTATACAGTAGTTTACATTAGGTTTCTTAGGATCCAATGTTTAAGACAGTTTCGGCAGAAATACAACGATATGGATTATATTAATTAAATTCGAACTAATTTCTTATGTTTTAATTTCTTCTAAAAACTCCAGTGAAGAGAACTTTTGCCAAACCTTCGCTGTATAAGAATTTGGGGCGACGTGAAACAATGTTGAGAAAACACTGATTTTTTGGTCGATAATTTAAAGCAATGGGATTCAAAGTCAGAATCAATATTTTAAACCTACCATGATCGCCCATAACGTTGTTCATCCGTTGATTAAGTTGCGGCGTCAAACTGTTAGGTCCCATCTCCGAGTACATGCTCAGCAGCGCCCCCGTGTGCTCGTGCTCCTGTAATATTCCGACTTGTGCATCAGAACAATCCGGGTTCGATTTGCGGAACCTTGTCTTCATGTTCTCCCAGCACTTTCGCAGTTGGCGCATGTCACGGTTGCAAATCAACTGGTAAGAAATACAAGCATTTTTAATTTAATAATTTGAATTTTTTTTTATTTTTTTTATTTTTTTTTATTTTTTTTTTCTTAAATCATTTTTAAGTTACAAAAGTTTTTTTTTTAAGAAACGTTTTTATATATATGCTTTCTAAAACCATAATTGATGGATGTCCGGTACTTGACACTTAACTCCGATAGGATTTGACTTAAACAAGCCCAATAAATGGAATTGTAACGTTTAAGAAATTGCGTTACAAATTGCGGCCAATAGTTAAATGTAAACAGCTTATAATAGCTCTGGTAACGCGCCCGGAACTCGTTTTGGCCTTGTATGATAAAATTTTAGATCTTTTTAAAACTAGGTGAGGTTTTTTGAAACGCCTTCAAGCTAGTCAAGCGGTCGATTTTGAAGTTAAGCTCGTAATTCTTGGTCTCGTCGCGTAATTTCGGGAAATATCTTTTGTGTCTGTAACTGTGTCTATTATCTCGTGACATAGGTATAAGCAAAACCCGTTTGAATTGGGCGCACAGTCATTCTGGGTCTTATATCGCTCCTGGTTGGGTGATTAACTTACCTCACAATTCTGGTTAAACTCCTCAGTGATCATTTTCCAAGCATCTCCCTTCTGTCGAGTTGAAACTTCGCTGTTGCGGCTCATAAGGATGTCCTTGTGCTTCTCAACCTGCGAAATAACACACACAAGGTATGTAGCACGCGTCAATGGTCTAAAAGCCGCTGCGATCGCTTATATTAATGTTAGATTAAAAAGAATATTAAAACGAATTTTGCGCGTAAAAAACAAATCAGTAATTCGTAGTGACTATTAAAGCCCATACAGCAGTAGGTAGCATTTTGTGAACGTTTCAAATATCTCTTTATTCAATAAAAATAAATAAAACGTTCAAAGTGATAAGAAAGAGACTATGAACATTTCATTTTTTAAAGGAATAAAGAGATAGGTTTGGATATATTTCGGTCACATTAACACATGATGATACAAGAACCTATCGAAACATAAGATAAAGTAAAAAATTAGACAAAATTTTGCTACCAGGCATAGTAATATTAATCAAAAACAGCTCCTCTGGAAATTGTAATTGTAAACAAACGTTTCGGCAACCTATTTAAATCGTATTCTTCAGGGTGAATGACACCAAGCGCTCGTAGTACAATAATAGAATTTGTTGCAATAATTAGGTGTTGTGTGATATTGCTTTAAACCCTCGCAGAGCAAGCTTTTTGGTTTGTTTTAATTCCTATTTTCAAACTTCATTTTACAATACTAAACAAAATGCTACCGCGAAATGACACTACTGCTAAATGACACTACTGCTTGATGACACTACTATAAGATGACACTACTATAAGATGACACCACTTAAATAAAAAATCGATCATTCGTAGCGGTGTAGCTAAATAAAAGTGATTCTTTAAAGTATTCCATGTTTACCAAAAGTTTAAAGATCTCATACGACGTCGCGTAAAAAATGCCGGCATGTCTGTAAAAAAGTTTCACTTCGCCGTTGACAAACATCTCAGAATAATACAATTCAACAGAAGCTCCTCTGGCAATTGTGATTGTTAACTAACGTTTCGCCAACCCATTCCAATCGCATTTTTCAGGGTGAATGACACTGAACGCTCGTAATGTATATGGAAAACACACAGTGGAAAAAATGCAGGAATATTAGTACACGGCGGTCGGCCGCTAGCAGACCGTGTCAATCAAAGCGCCCTAACTTACCAGCATTCGGCAATAGAAGTATATGAAAAGCAAAAATCAATTAAGAAAAACACGTCACTTGAATATGTGCCTTCGTTTATCACGTGACAGCATTTAGTACTGTAAACCGGGTTATCTTTGATTCGTTTGTGATAGACACAACCACAGTTTGCCTACACAGCATAACACGCCATAGTTATGAATGGCGTCGTTTGAGGTACATACAAAATGCAAGCTAATTAGCGAAAAAATAAACCGGTTATCGTAAGGTTTAACTTCGTTAAAGTTACCTCGAATATATTAGAAATCGATTAGGTTTATAAATAGAAACAATTAGGATATGAAACTATCGGTTCTGTGGCGATACGAAACCAAATTATTATTTGCATTTAAGCCATGGATTGCATATTAACGCAACGTTTTTCGCATAATTTTAAAATTTATTTGTTTCACATTTAACAAAATTTTACAAAATAGCAAAATAACAATCTTATAAGCCTAATAATGCTGAATTAAACTTTGGCTTAATGTCTAAATTACTTTATCCTTGATCGTTTAACAATATTGCATACTTGTTATACTTTTGCAAACTTACCAGCGATATAAGTCGCATCCTTTCCTCCTGCGTGAAATTGATACGCTTCAGCGGTCCGACATACGTCATGTGTTGCTCGGCACACGTCATCCTGACGTCACAAACTTTAACAATCGATCGAGCGACCGTGGATAATTGCCTTTGTGCGTTTGACACAAAAATGGCGCATAAGCAAAACGGAAAGTCTAATTGCTTAACAGTTGAATGGACAAAATGCAACTAAGTTCTGTTTAAACAAAAAGGACAATTATTAAGTGAGCAAGAGTTTGCTTAAAATCAACGTCTTCTTATAATAATGTCAGCGGTTCACTGTCTAAGTTGTATTTTTCCAACCATGCTGAAAAATGAAAATCCGCGATAAGCCGATTGATTTTCTTAAAGCCTTTTTAAAAGCACTTAGTGTGCTGTTAGTCTGTTTCTGGTTATAAGTGTTCTTTTATCTTTGGTCACTTATCTTAGAATGCCTAATTCGGTTAATTGTACATATCATAAGTTACAATCCAGTACTGGGTAAGCAGCCTGTCATTATATGTAACAATAGGTTTTTCGTGTTGACTTGCTAATAAGCGCGTTTTCTTACAAATAAGACACTCTCACTTTTACCCTTAATACACAAACTAACATTATGCATACTTTTTCTTAGTAAGTATACTCTGCTGTATACAAAAGTAGACTTAACACCAACCAGTCTACTTCAGTAAGTGCTGTTTCAATCTACCAGCATCACCAGCCTTACCTAAGTCAGTAGCCAGCAGTCGTGTTCGTCTCTCACACACAAAGCAACAGCTTCCAGTCAAACTAAAGTGCACCGCCCATAATAAGCGAGCGATAAAGCCAAGCAGGCAAGCCAACATATGGCTCTCTTTGCTAAGTGCTTTGCTCGGAGCGAAAGACGAGGCCATAAACGTTTAAATACGAGCCGAGTCACTCACGGCACGACAGGCCTAGAGCCCGTGTGTTGAGTGCCCTTTACCGAGCGTTTCCTGATAGCTCTTGGCTTAGTCTCTTTAATAGCTCGCGGCGCTCTTAAGTCAGCCAGCAGCGTGACGCCCATTCTGAATCACTTAACGACACGAGAGAGCCATTAGCTTGATATTCTGCATTTGTTCGAATGCCTTTTGTTTACGAGACTTACATTTCGAACACACCATTAAAGTCGCATTAAAATTGTCTATTACGCGTAACAATGACAATCGATTTTGTTTTAAATAAAAGGTAGTCGTTTTACACAACTAAACGCATATACGGCAAAGAATTCACAACTTTTTGGTGCTATACTAAATTTTTTTTTTCTTTGAATTAAAAGTAACAAACAGTCTAAAACTTAAATTAGTAGTTTTTTTATATTTTTGGTAAGATTAACGCTTTTAGGATGTCAGGATGCGTTGATACGTAATCGTTTATGCACACAGCACCCTATTAAACTGAGTAACCTAAATAACGGATCTGGGCTCCAAGGAAAACACAATTATATGCCGCTGGGCGCTGAGAAGATTAGCAATAGTCCTCAATCAAATCGCTGATTTATTCCCCTTATTGATCGTTTAGACCCAGTCCTGCTGCAAATTATCTTGAACCCTTTTTACGTTGTTCCCTGTTTCGATCAAAAGCAATCATTAGCATAAATGATAATCGGTTAAAATCGAATTACAAAATCATTTTCGTGTTAGAAATGTTTCACACAAAATATACTTTAAATTTGAATTTTTCGCTTGAATTTGAGTGAATTGAAAATAAACCTTAATTCTCGAGTATAAGGCTTTCGTCGTACTAAAAAACTTTAAAACTAATTCTGCGAAACTTGACATAAATTACAAGCGAACTTGAAAGTTACTTTTGTTTTTTCTCGCTTGTTTACAAACACGTGTGTCCGTTCATGCGTAAAGTCCATGTTTGTCGAGTGCATAGAGATCTTAAAAAGATTTGAGGGTTTTTCAGTTTGCGAAGGTAAGCAAACAAGTTGGTATGTTTCGGCGAAAATTGGCTGCACTGAATCATCCCAGATGCAACGAGTTTGATCCTAAAAGTAAGTTCATCTGTTTAAACATACCTTGTTTCGCGCATTAGGGTGTAGTTAAGTTAGCAGCTAATGCAAAAAAATGATTTTTCCCATATTTCCATAGCTAAAAACGAAGAACGTTTTTTTCAACTGGAAACATTACTTTTTGCTTTCAGGGCCATTATTTGTATCGCGAAAATAGACGAAATTTGTTTTGTGCAATTATGACGTGACAATACGCCCATTGATTCCTGCAAAAATAGTAATTCATTACTTTCATGTGTAGCCTTACACCAGTACAAAAAGTGTATGCAGATGGATTTTACTCTTAACGAATTTATTACTATTTTTCGGACGGCTATGCACATTTACAACAAAAAACAGATTCACACCCTGATTATTTGATGCTTTCCTTAAATTTTTCAAAAGTAACATAGATAAGAAAAACGAGTTGACCTCCTGTTGTGCCAAAAAGTCATTTGACTTTAAACTTTGGTCTAAAAGTTCCATGAAGCTATTTAATAACAACTAGCAAGAAATAAAAAAGATACTGGTTTGCCACAAAAAAAGAATTTGTGCTTGACTTATATAACTTAAACACGCTATAATTGTGGTATGTGAATAACAATCGTATATCGCGGAAGTTTTATATTGTTCACTGCCAAACAGCGCATAGGTCATTTCTTGGAGCTGGTGTAGAATCTTACCACAGGGTTAAAACAATTATTAAAGTAACACACATTATTTTGGTAGGGGTGGGTTAAGTTTTACTATTTAATAATATTGTTTAATGTACTCTACCTCGCATCCTAGCCCAAATAATGTCGGTGTTGTAGGATTCTAGGCCAGCGCTATTTATTTGTTATGAGAGTAGATCGCCACTCTACGTCGTCTTTTATTATTTTACACAAAATTACACAACGCAATATTTCAATAATAATACCGAATCTGTTTCCCAAGTATTTGTGACGGATTTTTGAATAAATTATAAAAACAAACAAGTCTATTGCCTATGGAACCAGTTCTGCAAAAATACCATCACTATGTACCTCATAATTGAAGATTTACACCTGAGATCTTGGCATAAAGTACCGCGAAATGTATACCAGATTTATCAGGGGCGTTCGAAACTTGGGGTCACACAACCAGTATTAGGGGTCACAAGAAGGCCTCTATCAATTTCACAAGAGTTGTGTTGTTTGTGTAGGTTGCACTTTTTCTTTCGAAATGTAAATCTAAAAAATATAGTGAAACAAAATCCCAAAACTCAGTTGCAATTAAAATTATTAAAATGCAGACTAAAAAAAATTAAAAAAAAAAAAAAAAAAAAATTACCATATGCATTTTGCTTAATAAAAAACCTACACACTTGTTTAACTTTGCAAATCCACGACCATAAAAAATGTGAAGAGAGTAGTTTGTCATAAACACCACTTTCAACAAACTTTTTGATCTGGATCAGTTATTGGTACTAAAAAGTTGTTGACTCAAACAACTTGCTTAGTTGTAGTACACAGCAGTTGGTTTTTTAAAACAAAATGCTGTTGTTTTTTAGATTTTATTAAGTTGCTATAGTTCAAATAAAACTTCTGGCTGTTATTCTGCTGTGTAATGCTAAGTTATCAGTTCATCTCAAGGGCCTTAACACTTGGTGCTTTAGTAAAAATCGGTTTATTTTCATCAGTGAAGCACTGTGCTGGTCTAACCTACTCCGCAAGTCTTTGCCACCAAAAACCGAACATGTCCGTCAATTCTGTGAAGTATCTTGGCCAAGTAGAAGCTCAAGAAATCGACCAAGAACTTTTTAACAGTTACAAGTTTAGCGTTGATCAGCTTATGGAGCTAGCCGGTCTGAGTTGTGCCCACGCTGTTGCTAAAGCATATCCCTTGACAGATGAAGAAACTAACAACAAAATCTTAGTTATTTGTGGCCCAGGGAATAATGGAGGTGATGGCTTGGTTTGTGCAAGACACCTTTCTCTTTTTGGTTATCAGCCGGTTATTCTTTACCCCAAAAGACCGAAAAGAGATCTTTTTGATGGTCTTACAACCCAATGTGAGAAAATGGGCCTGGATTTTAATACTGAGCTGCAGTCAGCAGAGGAAGTTGATGCGCAATATCGCTGTGTTATCGATGCAATATTCGGATTTAGCTTTAAGCCAGGCTCTGGAATTCGTGCCCCATTCGGAGACATAATTGATGTGCTAAAAAACCTTAAATCGGCACCAATTTGCAGCATTGATATGCCTTCAGGTTGGGATGTCGAAGGTGGTAACATTAATGGAGATCAAATGAATCCAGAATGTCTCATTTCTTTAACTGCTCCAAAATTGGGAGCAAAATCGTTCAAGGGAAAATTTCACTTTCTCGGCGGACGATTTGTTCCGAAGGCTATGGAGGAAAAATATGAACTGAACTTGCCAAAGTACCAAGGCACCGACTGTATCTTAAAGTTGTAGATGTTTAGTGGATTTGGCTTTGTGCAACTGTGGCAAGATTCTCTTAAATATTTTCAAAGCTTTACTTTTATGACTTACTAAAACCTAGTGCAGTGGTTTCCAACCTTTACTGGCTCACAGCACCCAGAAATATAGATTTGCGACACCCCTAATATATTTTTGTTATGTGGTGTACTGTAAGGTCACTAAAAATATCCATTTGATTCTTTGTTCTTCAATCCTTCCAAAATATTTGTATCAAGTGGCTTATTAATAGGGCTAAAAATATTTTGGCACCCTTGAGTATTAGAAATGACACCCCGGTTGGTAACCATTGGCCTAGTGCATTGTACTTGTTACAGTTTGATAACAAATTAAGAAAAAAAATGACACTTTTGTTGATTTTCACTTTTTTTCAATCACAATATCCTTTTTTATGACATTGGTGAACATTGTATTTATTTTGATATACTTTTTAGTTAGTCGAAGGATGACCAGATAAGTACCTTGTTCATCACTGCTTTGATACACGTCATTTGAACATTATTTCAAGTTTAGTATTATATTCCTTCCGCTGCATTATCATATTCTAGAATCTTCCTTTTGAATAAATTTCTTATTTATCAAATTGAGAACCCTATTTGTTGCATTTGAAATAACCACAACTATTTTTTTCATGCAGATGATTCGGAGTTTAAAAACCTCATTGTTTGGATTGAAGATCAAAAGATTCGACATTACAAGATTGAGGATCGCTCAAGAATAAGAAATATCAAGGTAAATGTGACAAAGCAGATAAATGTGATTTTTTTTTAGGGGAACTTGAAAATTGTATTATTTTTAACCTTGGCATTTTTCGGTTAGTTTTTTTTTTGACTAAATCAATAGAAGGAAATATTTTATGTTCATACCAATAACTGATTTAGAAATTTTATATACGTGGAATATGGTCAAAATTTCAATTAATTAAAATAATTTCCAAATAACTTTCAGTTTATCAACCTTTGCATATTACCTTGGCATGATGCTAAACCAAAAAAATTGCTAAAAAATAGAAATATGTGTAAATTTGCAGGAAAAACTGTATCATATTTTTAACTAAATATTGAACAAAATTCACTGATACTGATATATTGTAAGTAAATATCAGCCGGTATTATCGTTAAACCAACATTTTGGTCTATCTCTAGTTATCATAGGCGCCGAACTTTCAAAATTTCAGGGCGTTATTTTCTAGACAGTGCAAAGTTTCCTTTGAAAATGGGCAAATCGTAACAATAATTTGGAAAAAAAAAATTGCATAAAACATAGTTTGGGGGATTCCATGACCTCATGTCTATTTGTGGTAATACGGGAAAATTTGAATAACTTTTGGTTAACTAAGACTGTTCTACAGTAATTAATTTGCACATTTATTAAAAACTTGGTCGAATTCCAGGGCGTTTTGACGCCATACGAGAAATATAGGGCGTCTAAAAACGCTCTGCACACCCACGTTCGGCGCATATGCTAGTTATGTTAGGGTTTTGTATGCAGTTTTATTATCCAAATTAAGGTAGGTATCCAATTTAGTGAAGACATTGTGCTGTTAATAAAGTTCCTAAAAATGCTAAAAAATATTTTTTGTAACTTTTTTCACACCTAAATGTAAAAAACAGTATATATATATTTTTTTTTAAGAGTTAATGGATATATATTTAAAATTTTTACTGTTTTCTTGATTTTATACATTACAGGCAAAAGACTGGGACAAAGCGTTAGCCTCGTATTTGAAAGCACTTGAATGCCCATTTGCAACAAATGATCGTCCTGCTGTAACCGATTGGATTATTGGGCTGGCCGTGAGACTAGAGTTTGCTGATAATGGTAAGAATAGAAGTATACCAACTTTGTCGATGCTATTAAAAGTTATGTATTTTGTCATGGGAAAATAAGTGTTTTAGACCATATTATAAACTCTTTTAATTTTAAAAAGTCTTTGAATACCCTTCATTTCCAAAAGCCATTTGTTTTGAAAGTGTTTAGAAAGTGCTGTAATAAAATATTTTTTAAACTATTTGTTATTGTGTTGACCATGGGATATAAAATGTTTTGAATTATGTTCAAACTAAGTGACCCAATTTTAGGTTTTAAAAAAATCTATAGTTTTATTGCTTTATATTTAGAAAAGTTGTGGTTTGTTTCAGCGATTATAACTCTTTTTGTGGTAATTTTGTTGGTAGAAAGTTTATATTGGGAGAGATCTTACTCTTGTTGTAATTTTTTTTAAAGTTTTGTGTTCATATAAAACAAGTTTCATAAAATTTCAATTGAAATCCAGAAGGCCACAATTTTGTTAAATAAAAAGAAAAAAACAATCTGTTAGTTATGCCTGCTTTGTCGTTTCATAGCATTCAGTTACATAATGGACAACAAAACATGGTTCATTTATTGTTTCACTCATTTGATTTGTATCTACTTTTAGTTGCAGAAAAGGGCTACAACAATGTTACTGCAAAAACAATTGAAGCAAGAAAATCTAAAAGTGCCCTCGAGTCCATTAAAAGTAAGAATATATTGTGAGGTCACTTACCACCTTCATAAGTTTGAACCTCATCGCAGTTTAGAGCTTGCCTTGCTTGTGGGTTGATTCCCGTTAGACTGACTGTATTTGGTAATAGTCTGTTCAAAGGTTCCCAATATATAATTATGCTCATGCTGCAATCGTTGGTCAGTACTTAAGCACGGCTGATCATACAATATACCAGTGATTCCCAAACTGTAACTTCTGTGCCTCGAGTGATTCTCAACTGTGCTGCAAAACTTTTTGTAATTTTGGGACCAATAGGCCTACACGCAAGCATTTTAGACTTAAATACGCACTACGCATTACAAATTAATAATATTGAGACATTTACATATAGCTTGTCGTGTGTTAAGGGCGCTTGTGAAATAACTCTATTGTTGTTTTGTTAAAAGTGCGCCGCGAAATATTTAAGATTCTTTTAGTGTGCCGCAAGTTAGTGTTTTGCGAGCTAGAAAAGTTTGAGAACCACTACAGTATACCCACGTGAATTCCATGGCTCAGTTGCACAAGCCAACATAGTCTTGGTTCAATATTATCCAACGCATTCTAATCCAACTTGGTCAACTGATTTTGGTAATAGCCTCTCTGAATGTAGCCGATATATTATTATGAGTAGGGTGGTATCGTTTTAGGCCTGCTAATCACAGTACATGCCGAATACCCATGTGGATTCCATATCTTAGACACGTTTTGTTTTCATGTCATGTTTTTGTTTCGGTAATAGTCTTTTGAAAGGCAACCAGTGCATTATTATGACTATGATGTAGTCGTTTATCAGACTATTTAAGCAGGTCCTGATCAAAGTACATACACAAAGTGTTTGTGCATGTTTTAGTTCTAGTAGAGTTTTATTGAATAACTTCTTTTTAAAGCCAGTGATTCTGATTTCCACGCCGGGGTACAAAAGTTGGCGAACATCCTTAAAATTCCACTTCACGAAGATGATTTGGTGACACTGGAGGCAGTCAAGCTACTTGTGGAAGAAAGGTTGTCAAAAAACGCGAATGAGAAACAAGACGTACCACAAAAGGTAAAACAATTTTTTCATTATATAAAAAAGAAAAATCTGATTTAAAATACATTGCCTGCCTGTCAGCCTTTTTATTTTCTTTAAATTTACTTTATGTACAGCTTAAATTATGTGTTTCTACTTGATATTGTGTTTGCCATGGTTTTATTTGGGAATTATATTTTAAAATGTCTAGCAATCCAATTTTAGGTCTATAAATTTTCTTTGAAAAGTCATTCAATGTTTTGAAATTTTTTTTAGTAAAATTGTGTGGCAACCCTGTTTAACAGAACTGACACTAGAGTTGTCTATACAGCAGGTCTTACTGTGTTCACTGTAATTCTAAATGCAAATTTTGTTTTTTGTAGCGTGTCAAGGTTCCATTGGATCTTCAAGAACTTGGCTTCGACACCGGCGACCAACTTTTAAACAAGGCCGCCCGAGTTCTGCGTCTTTTGCACATCAACGAGTTACGGAAACTCCAAACTGACATCAACAATGCGATCGTAGCCGTCCAAGCATTAACTGCAAACCCAAAAACTAACCAAAGTCTTGGAAAAGTTGGACGCTCGTAGGAAACTATTAGTTAAGATGCTCGTAGTTAATTTTTTGAAATATTATGAATTTAGTGCATTTGATGGTGGCTATTTATTGTGCTTTATTCAGTAATTAAGGTACAGTAAAGCTTTGTTCATATTATATAAGTTTTGTGCACATGAAAAATGAAATTCTACTGTTTCTAAAAAGTGATGTGAAAACAGAAAATTTCAATCATAATGAATTTGTTAGTAAAGTTTAACAGTATATCATAATGAATTTGGTAGTTTAATATGTTGAATATTGTTTGTTCCATTTTTAGTGAGCGCAGTTTAACAGTATTAGTGCTTCTGAAATAAATTTCTAGCCAGTAGTTTTAGAAATGTGTAAGAAAATGGTATTAATGAAAAAAACGTTTACTTTCTGTTTGCGCTTCTTCTTCGTGACATCAATGCTTTTGGTGGTTAAAAATGTAATTTTATTCAAAGGACGAAGTACATACAATGGACATGGGTTTAAAAATATTTGATCGAAAATTACAGTTTAGAAACACACAAAACTGTTATGAAATGAAAATGGTCCAGAGTAAAAACTTGTTTCTTAAAACGCGAATAAAAATATTTTAACAATTGCAAAAGTTTGTGTTTTGTCCATTTACACAGAAAACAGGGGAATTACTCCCTTAAGGCAACACTAGCATCAGCGAATATGCGATAAAAACTGCCAACAATGACAAAAAGAGGTGATAGTTTCTATGATTTTGAAAACATGTCTTTTTCGTGCGCGTTATTCCCTGGTAAAAACTCTTCACTACAAACCAGCCTTAACATTAGGGATGTCCGATAATATCATCATATTAATACCAATCCAATGCCAAATGAATTTAGTGGAACTATAACCCCTTTTTAGTTCAACTATAGATGACATATTTAGTTACAGCCTCTTAAAACATATTCACAGTAAGTGGCCAAACCTAAATAAATCTAAAATATTGGGCATCGTATCAGAAAAAAATGACGTATTGGACATCCCTACTTCTCACAAAGTCCTCAGTCGTAAAACAGATTTTACGTCAGAATGCCTCCTTCCATTTCTTCTTCTCTCACTTGCTCCCCACGCTGGTGGTAAAGTGTGTTGTTGTGCAAGTGGAACTCAGCACGCATCGTGATCACTTGAAAGTCGCGGATGAAAGTGTAGAAGAACGCTAGAAAGGAACTGGCCAAAACCCATTCGAGAATTGTGCTCGCTAAATGAGCTGCGTATCCCTGAAACAATATGTGTACAATCATTAAACTGGGGTTTATATACTTTACAGTAAATTCAAGTAAAATGTAGCAATCTTGTATCCACCTGTAGTGCTTTACAAACAATATTTCTTTAAACTTGAATAAAATAGCTTTTGCTACATTTGTCAATTTGAAGAATGTATCTTTTTATATAAAGGTGGGTGCTTTATAATCAATTGCTCTTAATATAAGTTAAAAGTGCCAATTGTTAGAAATACAATAAATACCTCAAAACTTCTTTAATAGTGCTTTTTCACGTAGTAAACTTGTTTGTGGTTAAGCAAAAGTAAGATATATGCCTTTATTTTTTTTCTAGTTTAAAACTCAATTTGCAGCACAAAATGTATTTAAAGTTTCTTACCTCATCGCCAGGCTTCCAATGGAGTTTTATATTTCCTTCTGTGTCAATCGCTGGAACAAAGGATGTTGCTATGGTACCTTTGAATGTACAAGTATGATGTTAAGGTTTCCTCCTGACTGTTGTTAAACTCATTCTGGTGTAATTTTTAAATAGTTGTGTTAATTTCTTGGCTTTGATATCGTACCACTTTATTATTTAGTAGAAGGAATAGTTTGCTACTTGTTATGAATAGGGTTTTTATTTAAAAGTTAACACTATGCGGCCATATTTTTCAGTTTTGCAGATAAATGCACTTTAAATTACAAATAAATTATTTAGTTTCTGTTTGCCAAGTCTTTTATAATTTCGACAATTCAGTATATTTCAAAACTACTAGGCATACAACAATAACAATTTTTTTAAATTATTTTCACTTACCACCAATCATGGCCGCGCCACTAACACATGCAATCGCTAATCTCGCATGGAACACTCTTATACTGTTAACTTCAGGGTGCATCTTGTATGTTATGTAGGCTTGAATGAAAGCATAGACCGTTCCAAGGCCAAACGCCATCAGGGCACCAGTAACATGTACGCCAAATACACTGGTTTCCTACACATAAAAATCACATGTTTCGGTGTACTATTGGTTACATAATCCTTGGTCAAAATGCAGCTTTAGAAGGGCTAGATCACAGGTGGTAACACACATATATGTTTCATGTTTAAATTAGTAAGAATATCAAAGTCCATACAGAAGTAGGCAGCATTTTGAGCGTTAAACTCTTTATCACATTGTTGAAAATGAACAAAGAGTTATTCAAAATGTTCAACATGCTACCTACGTTTTACTGCAACCTCCAACCATTATTCTCTAATGTTTACATGCACTAGAGGTTTTTGTTCTGCGTGAAACTGTTGTAAGCTAAATGTATAAATATAGAGAGACGAAATAAAATGTTTCATTAAGCACATTTTCATAAAATCGGGTTATTTATCCTAATTTTTGCACATAAAACAATTTGTTTGCTATAATATATTGTGTTGTGTTTGTGTTATTTTTGAAGTGAGTTATTGCTTGTAATCAAGATAGTTAACCAATTTTAGTAGTTAAACGTTTAAATTTATGTCAAGGACTTTGACTTAGAATGGACCTGCTATAATAATGACTTGACAGAGGTCATTTCAAAATGGTTTGTTTGTAACACTGATCTGTATTACCTGAAAATTAGCCACCAACGAAATTCCGAGGCATATAAGAAATGCAAGAAAGAATGAAATCTTGTTTAAAATGTTGACCCTTCTCGTCTTCTCCATATCAAGCATCTCCAAGTAACCAAGCACTTGCTTGTAGCGAATGTAGAGACATGCAAAAGCTAAAAACAAAAACTTATGAAATTAGTAGCTGTTTAAACAAAAAAAAACTTTGTATTTTGTAGGGTATTTGCCTAATGGAATTGACACCGCTTTTTTGTGCTGATGGTATCAATTAGGGATGTCCGGTAATATTGGATCGGACCTGATACTAGAATGGTATTCTGATGCCAAACTAAATTAGGAGGTTCTGCCAAGATTTGCGATATAACCAGTTATTTTTACAATGAAGGGTAAAATTATCAAAATCCAGTGGGTTAACAACAGGAGGTAATTAAATATATAAACTAAAAAAACAAGCCTGGAACGTTTTATTGTCATCTATTTAGTAAATTAGTAATGCTGCCATTGGGTATCGGAATGAAATGTCAAGTATCAGACATCTTTAGTATGGATGAAAACAAGTATATAAATTTCCAGTCATGACTTCTTAAAGAAGAAATAATTATGATTTGACAAATTCATAGCGTAAAGTATAAAAATTTGTTCCCCCTCAAAAAACAGTTAAATTTTACCTGTTACAGCAGAAATGTTTAACATTTGTCCGAATATACAACTCTCCGGCCTTCTAGCACCAGTATCGGAAATATAGGGAAACCCAGGGTCTACATCACCCCTTGCAACGGCGATAATGTACGATATGGTGAACGTGAGGTATGTCCATACCACGAGGAAAAATGGCAGGAAAGACATTCCCTTCTGGAACCAAAATGGACCCATGCTGCTCACAATTCTCTTCACCACAAGCAGCTACTTTCTATCAAAGAGTTACGGTAAGTTATTTCAGTTTACACAGTAACACCAGGTCTGATTTATTTATATTGTTTTAGGAAAAAAAAATAATAATAAATTAGTCTTTTCTTTTATTTCCAAAGCAAGAAATGCAAAAATTAACTTATATTTTTCATATTCCAATATTTTTAACCAGTTTTGCGAAATTTAATATCCCCAGGTTTTCATTTTCGTTTTAATCTTATGACTCAAATTTTTCTGGCGTTCATATCAGGATAAGGAATACCCTTTACTCAATTTAGTTGATCAGCATTTTTAAGATCTACAAACTAAGTTGTTTCATGTAATTTAATTCCCTTCAACATTTATAACCTGCTTTGTTGGTCCCTGCTTTAGAAATGTAAAATAGCTTTATCCACAAGAGGAAAAGAGCTTTTGACCTATTTCCTGGTTCGGCATTTATATTTCCTGGTTTTGTAAGGTTGGCAAACTAAGACACCAAAAGTCACTTGCTACAAAATGTGAAAAAAAATGGCACTGCTTTAGAATGTTGCCACTTATTGGTCCAGAGGGTTTATATTGCTAACACTATTTGGAATAGAGTGCGATTTCAGGTGGGTCAAGTTTTACTGCTATATTTATTTTCCCATATATATTTCTTTCTTGCAGGATTAATTTTTGACACTGCAACTTTGCTTAAATTTTGGTATATTTTACATTCAAACTTGTTTCAAAGTTACTAGCAGGTTAACATAAATACCCTTTGCCCTATTTCCTAGTCTACGCATTTATTTAAAGCTGCCAACTCAGCTATCTTGTCCTAATTTTAAAGCCTTTTTACTTGAAGTTTCTAAAAGCAACGTAGAAAACAACGTAGCTAGCTGGCTTTCAACCATAGATCAACCTCCAAATAGTTCGCAAACAGTTCGCCTGCCATAAACTCACGCCTTAACATTTACATTAGCCTATCGTTCAACTTCCAAAAGGTAAACAGTTTCAGGCAATTCCCACACTCAAATTCACTCGCATCTGTTCCCCACAAGCCAAACGACAGCCTCGGGCCGCATAACTAGGTGTGAAAATAAGCAACCGGCGTTGCGCGGTTGCGGGGAAACCCCATGTGGGATCTTGTGACTGCAGTTATCGTCATGTGAACGACCACGTCATTAACTTCGACTTCCTGGTCGATTTGCTGCGTTTTTTGCTAAATTGCGCGCTAATTTAACCAGTGTGGTCTGCGTGTACCTGTAACATCTTCTGTTCCCTGCGTATGGTTGTTTAATTTAGTGATTCGTAAACGTTTTTTTCTTATATTTAAAAGTTTACAAATTGTTGAGCGGTTATTGGCACGGGCCGAAATTTGTCATACTTAATACTCATGTAGCCTACTGTTTGTGCCCCAGGCAATCTTGAATCGCTATAGATATGTATATGGCTCTTTTCTAATGTAGGCTACTACTCCTTATGTTTTCATAATCAATTCTATTTCGTAAAATGAAGGTTTATGTAATATCTGCGGGTTAACGGTTACTTAAAAACTTCTTCGATAGGAATTACATTTATTTATTTCTGCCTAGACAACAAACACTGCTATGTAGACGGCGTAAATAGGATACTTACTCCAATAGTAACCCTACCTTAAAAGCATCTTATTGAATAATTATTTGACAACTCAATAGAAACGACAACGTGAATACTGCTGTGTAGGCTGCATAAAGAACACAATTGATCTTACACCAAGAGTTGTACTAAAATGCTTATTATTAGAGCAAAAATCAGAGTTATAAAGAAATTTCACTCGAGTCACATCATTGGTAAAATGAAGTGTATTTATAAAGCATTTTTGTCTTTGGCTTGAAGTTGACTTGTTCTAAATATGTACTTGTTATTTATTCAAAAAGACTTGACTTGGACTTTATTTGTTATACTAACAGGCTTTTACTACGATTTGGCCTTATTTATCACTATCATAAAACTATAAACTAAAAGCTACACGTTTTTTTTCACACTTTAAACGAAACATTTGCTTAGGTGTTGTGTATTTAGTTTTATACGTTGACGAAAAGTAGGGCTGTTGAGGGTAGGTTCTAATACACGGGTTAGAAATTTGACAAGTTACATTTACACGACAAAACTTCGCATTTTAGCTGATTGTTAAAACAACACATATAACAAGGTAAAATACGTAGTTCATTTTTTTGTTACATTTACGAAGAAAAAGCAAGCCATTCCCTGTTTAGATAGAATGTGTTTTTTGTGTGTCTTTTAAATTTAACAGAGATATAAAGCACTTTACTACGATACTACAAGCAGCTAAAACTTAAAATACGCGCGAAGCAACATAAAAACAAACACACTAGAAAATGTGGTCACAGGTAAGTTTTGGTCGGAACATCAAAAGGTAAAACGTGCATAAAAAATCGTGACAACAACAAACATGAAGCAAAAATACCGATCTGGTCCAAAAACTAGAGATAAAATATACTACTTTCGATAAAGGGGTGTCGACTTATTTTTGATAACACGGCAACGCAATAAATGTTTTAAAAACTTTTTAGACATCCTTTAAATACAAACGTTACGCCTCTCAATCAAGGTTTGTGTTGTTATTTGAAAATCAAACAATACTGAACAAAATGGGTCAATTTGTTTTGCAGAAAGCACACTTTTATATTGCAATATTTGCAAGTAACATGCTTCGAATAAATCAGTAACAGCTAAAAAAACTACTGCATTATTTATTGTGTGGCTTTGAAAGTCGCTTCTGTAAAATAAGGTATTAGGATTTCAATATGATCAACTTATAGGCACTAACTAAACAAGCTACATTCAATGGCACTTTAAATCAAGTACATTAAAGGTAAAGATTTTGCTTTAGTCCTCTATAGTTGCGATAGGTCGACTTTTGCTGGCCCAAACGGGTGTATCTGTAATGATAGAACCTTAAACTATTACAGCAGATTTGTGCTTGTCGATCTAGGCTCCGCTGACGCGTATATGAACAAGTAAAACTCTTAGTTAAAAAACACGAAAAAATGTTTTTTTCACTAAGGAATTGATTGTTATGCCAGTTGGACGAAATATAAGCTCCTCTAAAGCAGTGGTTCGAAGCCCTTACGCCTCATACTAAGAAAATCATTTGCTTAGATTTACTTTAAACCTAAACAAAAAAAAAAAAAAAAAAAAAAAAAAATATTTTAAGACTCTCTATAGCAGCCGCATATTTGAGAATATAAGTCAAAATACACTTGCGTTAGTTTTCGCAAAGTACATGAAAATCCTTCTCATGTGCACTAATGGTTAAGAACCACTGATTTTAATAAACGTTGACTCCGCAAGAAACTTGATTTTTAGCTGTACTAAAAGCACAAACACATTTCCGCGTAATTGTGTCAACATTTTTTAGAACCACTGCTTATAATAAACGCACACTTACCTCGATTTTTCAACTTCAAGGTTTACTTTTTATCTTTACTAAAGCACGAACTAATTACTGCGTATCTTGGTCATCTTTCTGCGATTTCCTTAAAAATCCTCGAGTCCTTTCAAGTTCTTGTAAAGATCGAGTGACTCTGGATTGCGGAACGCACCGCGTTGTTTGATTTCTATGCCGGCTAGAATCCGTGTAACCGCAACTTCCACCTTTTTGCCACTGATTGTGTACTATAAAAGTAAATAAAATGAACCAGGTATAAGAAAATTGCTGTATAAGAAAAGTTGAAAAGAAATAAGGTTACTAATAATAGTGTCAATTCGTAAAACATAAAATTACCTTTAATTATTCGTAAAATTTCGATTTTTTATTTCTATTTATTTTTTGTAAAACACACAAGATCACTTATCAAAGGCATGTTTTAAAAGCCCTAATTATTTACCGAGATATCAGCATATAAACTGTATTCAATTAAATTTTGCATTTCATTGGATATCATAATTTAAAACTATATTTAATTCAATTATTATTTATTTTATAGAAGATCATAATTTTTAACTATATTAAGTTAACTATATATTTACCGGCATACCAGCATTTAAAACTATATTAAGTGCAATAATTTACTTACCTAGATATCAGCATTTCAAGCTTTATTAAATTTAATTATGTAATTCTCGGGATATAAGCACTTAATCTATATTAAATTGAATTAGGCATTTCTTTGAATATCAGCATTTTAAACTATTGTAAGTTCAATAAATTCAAATTTGCATTTCATGAGATATAAGCACTTTTAATCTATATTTTGTCCAATAACTTATTTACCAGGATATCAGCAATTTATTGTATATGAAGTTTAAACTATTGTAAAACTATTGTAAGTTTAATTAGTTAAAATATGTATTTCATGAACTATCAGCATTTTAAAGTATATTCAGTTTATTAAGTTTAATCATTTACGTCCCGAGATATCAGCACTTTAAAGTATATTCAGTTTATTAAGTTTAATCATTTACGTCCCGGGATATCAGCACTTTATTGTATATTAATTCAAACTATATATTTACCGGGTTTTCAGGCCCTTTAAACTTGAAAATTGTAACCCTGAGTATTTAAAATCTACCAAGAAATCAGCATTCAAAACTATATTAAATTCAATTATTTATTTACCGGGATATCAGCGACCTCTAATACCACAGCTGGTACATGACGAGGTGACAGTAGTGTCCTTATGGTCCTCTGCACAGTCCGTTTAAGGTCGTCGTCCAACACAACTCCAGGTGACATCTTCAGGAAGAGGACGACCCGCTCTTGATCTTTCACCTCCTCCTCAGCTTCTCCGACTCCTCCTCGTTTTTTCCCACTCCTCCCGCGCTGAGCGGCCGCAACGCAATCGACAACTTGCTCGCTGAAGTTTGTTTCGACTGCGAATAAAGGTAACGCCATCGTAATGGTAAAATAAAATTTTTTATAAAGATAGGAATTTTGGTCAACGCAATCTTAAGTACGTCATGGAAATAAACAAACTTGAAAAAGTAGAAAATGTTGTCAACGCAATTATTCTAACTCCGTTAAAAAAGTTTATTTTGACTGAAAAACAAAATTATTGCTGATAACAATCGAGAACTTGTTTGAAGTTTTGACTGGAAAAGTAAGATAATTAATATTTGCTACAAAATCTTTAGAGCGTAATGTCTTGAGGTTGTAGTTAGACGTAGTAGAAATATCAAAGCCCAAACAAAAGTATAGGTAACATTTTGTAAACGTTTCAAATAAATCTTTGTTCCTGACAAAGTCATCTGGCCCTTAGCGCCCCATAGTAGGAGTTGCAAGTTGAATAAGGTATGAACCTGGTTGACTTTCGATATATTCAATAAATAAACTGTGCCAGCGTTATCAAAGGCAATTGCGAAATGCTCTGAAATGCTTTTATAAGGTCATTAACATAATAGGGGGCTTTCCGCCCCACAATGGGGGTATTTCGACTAAAAACTTTTTGATTTTTATTGACGAACTTACTTCTAGCGTTGATCTCCGAAGTTCCGAACCTGACTTAAATTTAATACAAAACCTGAACAAACATCACGCCAAATATTATAACTTAACTTAAAAAAAGCAATTACTTATTGTGTACAGCCTTAAAGTTTTGACCCTGACTCAATTCGGCTTTAGTGTCAACCAGTAGTAAACCATAACCACAACTTTATGTATAACCACTACTCCACTACTTTATGGCGTCTGACTAATTCAAACTGTTTGATAAATTGTGCCAACCTTAACAACACGAACTCACTTATTGTGTAGAGCTCCGAAGTCCCGAACCGGACCCCGTTCGGGTTTAACGTCGCATCGCTTCTTCCAAGCATCACAAAACCGTGAGTGGATTCCTTCTCAATACAGAAGTCGCCGTGAGACCAAATGCCTGGGAAAACACGAATATTTTTACGCAAGGTAGGTTGAACATTTTCGTATTTAAAAAGAAAACGGTCAGACAGTAGAAAAATATTTTTATTTTAAATACAATAATTTTACTGACAGGCGGATATATTTAGTTTTGAAATAAAAAATTACAATTATGGAGTGCTTTATTATTTGTATACAAATCAATTATTAGAGCAAAATTGACTTGACTTAGGTCCATTACACAAATGGCATGTTTATACTTGATTCATTTGTACCAATATCTTATTAGAGTATGTGGTAAGGTGGTTTAATTAAACACTTTTAGTAAAATTGGTTTATTTAGGCTGTGACTTGAAATTGACTTTTTATTTGTTAAATGTCAGTTTAAAATGACTTGTTTACAATACTAAACATTTTTTACAAACTGATTTACTACATTTTAACCGAGTAAAACATTGTTTAACAAACCAAAAAAATGAGAGAACAATTTTAGCGGTCACCAAAACCAAACCTTAACAAATTGTCGTTCATCGTGGTAAAAACTGTTTAAAAAACTGGAAATACTTGCCATATATTGCAAAAAACAACCTGAAAAATTAGAGAAGTATGCTTTCTTGAACAAGGCACCGTCTTTGTCTTTCCAAAAGTGCGTCGGCATACAAGGGAAAGGTTTCAAGCAAACCAGCTCCCCAGGACGATTAAAAATCTGCTCTCCGGCGCCATCTTGCGTCTCTTCGAAACAGGCGACCGACATTCCGAGGTTGGCGCCCTGTAGCTCCCCCCGGTGGACAGGTAGCATCGGGTTTTGACCCATAAAACAGGAAATGATGTCAGTGCCACCTGGAAATGCGAAATAAATGTTTAAGAACTTATATTTGGAAGTGTTTTTTAAAAAAATAAATCATGTTTGTACCTGTTTTCATGAAACGGTGAAACTAATTACGGGAAAAAGTATTTATTTTCAAATGTTTATTTGTTGCATTGCCAAGTGTGACTCGCATGAGTTTTCAGTAAGCAATTAATTACAAACTTGCCAATAAATAAATTTAGGACTGGGATGTTCATGAAAACTATGCCTTTTTTAGAAGGGCAATCAGATAAGGAAACACGCTTCCTAGGTCTGCGCTTTGATAACCAACTAAGTCTAACAACAATCTCAAAAATATAAACATCATGCCCCTAAGATTAAAATCAGGAAGATCAGCAACCTGTCGTATTAGTCGACTAGAATTATTTACATACCAGTAATAGAGGCCAATTGTAAATCTTCTTTCACGTGATCTCTCACATAATCGAACTGATGTGGAGCAAGTGGTGAACCGGTGGAGAGGATGCAGCGCAACTTCGGCATTTCGTGGGTTTCCCGCGGTTTTAATCCCTTCTCTTCCATAACAGCGAGACACTTGGCGCTGGTGCCGAGTATAGTAACGCTAGAAACGTAAATGGTTGATAAACAGGGTTACCGTGCACCAAGAAAAAAAAAATGACATTTCAATAGACGTTCAGAGAAATAGACGTTTTATAGGTTTTTAAAGACCTAAAATTGGATAGCTCGACGTTTAATCTTGTGTTGTAGTTTAAATTTATTTAAATTTAAATTTAATGTTTAAATTCAGCATTGAAAAGCCAATTAAATTTGGGCCTACATAGTTTTTAAGGAGTTACATTTTACCAATCAGTAAAACCTTATCGTATTAAAATTAAAAAAAATGCGAAATTTTTGTTATGCTCTCAATCTATGCTTTAGCTTGAATTTATGGTTTGACAAACAGTTTCATAAAAAAAATTTAAAGGGCCCAAAATTTAATCGAAAGTTTCATAAAATAAATTCAAAAAACCCTTAAAAATTTAAAGACTTTGTAACAACCCTGTTAAAAGGCTTTAAACTTAAACAGCTTTGAGTTAAGAGGTCAAAATTAAATATTTTAAATACCCTTGCTGTTCAACCACGTCCCACAATGCATCTGGATTCGGGTGAAAAGGGGAACCATCGTAGAGCACTATGCTGCCACCTGATGGTAGAGCTCCAACCATCCAATTCCACATCATCCAACCGGTCTGTTGCAAATAAAAAAAACAGAATTATTTTTCAAGAAATTTGAAATATTTTTTGGAATAAGTAAAAAAAATTGTGAATAAATCAGACTTATGATTGCTTTTCATTAAATCAGAGGATGTGGTTTTCTATTTAATCTGTTTAGGATTATTTTATGCTAAACCCATTTTCTCTAATGTTAACTTGTCTCTCAAATATGACTTTTAGGGAGTACTTTTTATCATATTAGGAAATTTTTGAAATTCTTTTGAAACAATGTTCCTTTAACTTTTGACGCATTATTTCACTTCTACTAAAAAATCAAGTCACTTCTCAAATTATTTTTAATAATATGAATTTTAAGAAGATATACATTTACCATCAATTTAAAAGGAATGTGAACAGTCATATAAGACTCTTACTGTTGTGTAGTAAAGTATGGAGTCACTTCTTGTCATGTTGCTGTGTAGAATGTGCTCCTTCATATGCTGAAGTAAAGTGCCCTGAAAATGACCAAATAAAAATGAAATTTCAATTATATTATGAAAGAGGTTCTCCAACTATAATTTTTTAGGGTCTATGTTTCCTATCTGAACTCAATTGCAGTAAGAAAATGCTTTCAGGTATTATTATAGCATGCCATATGCATTAGGTTTTGTTACAAAAAACTGCACCATTTGCTTGGTGCGTTGCAAGCAAGGAGTTGAACTCAAGTAAGACCACATAAAACTACCAGCTGACGTGCGCATGCACAATTGCGCAGTGCCAAATTTTTAAAGTGATAAGGCCGCAACTGGAAATTGTAAAGTTGGAATAAGCATATGGTGGAATATTTTCAACAACCATGTATTGTGGGTGGATGAATTATTAGACGCCCATATGAGGGGATTGCTGAAAATACAGCTCATTTCTTTACGTAACTTGGTGAAATTCAGACTATATAGTTGCAGCGGGACTTGACAAAATCGCATATGGCCAGTGTCGGACTCGAGAGTGGGACTTGGGTTATTTTTATACCAGCTAGGCAGCCCTGGTTGCAAATACAACATTTTTTTACACAAATGCCGCAAGGGAAAAGCATACACAAAACTGCAGTGCAATAATTAAAAAAGGGCAGCTTTTTAGGGCCAAGTTGCAAAAGACTTTGCTCATTTAACTACTTTATTTCGATTTCAATTCTTACCCCAGCCGAGTGAACCATGCATTTTGGGGGTCCCGTCGTACCTGACGAGTACATTATAAAAAGCGGATGGTTGAAAGGTAGCTGACGGTAAACCAACGGCTCATCCGCTGAACCAAGTTTAAGGAAAGATGATAAAGTCATGCTAAAAAAGATAAAATGGTGATATTTGAAGGAAAATAAAATAAATTAAACATAAATGGTTAATTTGGGTGAAAAAAAACATCTGGTGATAATAAATTTTAAAAAGAGTCAGTTTATATAGGTGTGTATGATGCAAATAAACCCTTTACATCATGAAAACCCGAAAAAATGGAAATAAAAATAGCTAGGTGCTATGGCCAATGAAAATGACAAAATTATTGGGTTAGGGTTATGATAATGGAAGTACAAACTAGTTTTATTCTTTAATGCAGATTTTTAACAAATCTAAAAAACGTAGTTTAAAAATGTTTTAAAACATTAAAAAACCAACAGAACAAAAACATGTTGCTTTGATTTTGATTTCGCTTTAGCTATGGAAACTTATTTAAAATATTTTCTCTTGTTCTATTATTATACATTAGTGCTTGCAATTTGCATTAAGTAGTGATAACAATCTAAACAAAAATGTTTTAAAGAATAATAAACAGATGGTTGCTATAGTTTTAGCCATAATTTCATTAGTTCATAAAAAGTCTTAAAGATAACTAAAAAAAGTTCAAAAGTTTTTATGAGGCTAGCAAATAACCGTCATATTTTTCAACCTTTTTTTCACATTTGTCAGATCTATTGATAAATCATCAGGATCCACAAATGAGATTACAATGCAAGCTTCCAGTTCAGGAAGGCCTTCCACCACCTTCTCCAGTTTGGACAAGTGAGGGTGGATTTTGTTGTTGTATCGAACAGCTTCCACAGAAAATAAGACTTTCGGCTCGATTTGATGAAATCTTTCCAAAACGCCCTGAATATATTGATGTTTTATAGATTTCATGAATCTAGTTAAGTACGAGTAACTCACAACAACCTGTAGGTAATATTTATAGGTAACATTTTATTTCAATTTGATGGAATCTTTTCAACACTCCCTACAAAGATAAAATGTACATAGTTTGGTAGCTTAATACATATAATTTGCCATTGGTTATTTAGGGCAATCAGTAAGAAATATGTGCTTTTTTAAATGTTAATGGTGAAAATCTTTTCAACACTGAGTATAAAGTTTTATTTATAGATTTTAAGAAGCCTTGTACAAGAAAAGACAGAAATGATAGTGCATAGAAAAAAATAAAACTTACGTCAGGGAATTTTCTAAGATTTTGTTTTAATGAAGCTAATTGCATGAAATGTATTTATCAGGTTTAGTTTTTTATTACTCAGCATAGGTTAGGGATTAGTAATTTTGTATATGGTATTAAATTGTTAAATTGTCGGTTTTTAGAAATAAACTTACAGTGACTCCGAAATCTGGCGAAGTGCTGCTGTATATTGCACCAATACTTGCTGTTGCTAACATTATCGTGATCGCCTCTTTGCAGTTCGGGATGTAACCTGTAAAAGCACATCAAATTAATAAAACTTTGCTAAAAATATTTGTGTTAAAACAACAAACTTTCACAAATTAATGTAGTTAGTTTTTAACTTTTTACGAAAAAGCAAACTACTACATCACTAGCTTTTAAAAATAGAATAACTTTACAAATATAATAAGGTCAGCAATGGACCAGTTTGAAAAAAAAAACACTCTTGTAACAAGCACAACCAACTTTACTAAATGTGATCTAATAAGTTCCTGTGATTGTAATTGAATACCATTTATACAATATGGTTTTTAACACTTTACTAGCCTAATTTTTAAGCCTAATATAAAGCAACTAACTTTTACCAAGATTTATTCAGTACCGCTTGTAAAACAACTAAACATTGTTAACCAAATGCATTTAAACAAATGTAAAATATTTTTGCATGTGGCTTTTAGAAAACGTTTTTATAAAAGTTTTACCTACAACCCTATCGCCACAGCTTACTCCAAGCTTCTTCAAAGCAGATGCATACAAAGCTACATTCTCATGCAGCTGTTTGAACGAAACAGTGGCAACATCTCTGCCTTCTCCTGTCAAACAAAACAATCAACAGGTTGTTATTAAAAGAATAACTATAAAATAAACAGTAACAAACACACTAAATCCAAATTTATATTTATCAGGATTTCCACACAGGAAATAAATTTAAAGACATTGAAAGAAAATTTATAGGTTTAACTTATAAGACCTAAAAGATCATGTTAAAATGTTTTGAATTTTATTAACAATCGCTTAAAAAATTAGTTTACTGCGGCAGTTTTTAACACATAACTGCTATATAAAGTAATTTCAAAAACTTTTTAAATCAGTTCATTTCAGTTTCTCATTTTCAGTTAAGATTTGTGGACACCTTGTTTATGTAAATCTCAGTGAAAAACTTCATAGAAAATCATAGAAAGTCATAGAAATTTAATTTTTAATTTAACTAATTACTTATTTTTAAAATATATGTACAAACTCATAAGCACATAAACACATACGAACATAAACACCGACCTGTGGCTATAATTGCTGGTTTGTCATCATTAAATCGCAACATGTTTTCAGCGTAGTTTAATCTTGCCCCTTCAAACCATTGAGGATTTTCTGTGATGCCTTTGCTTGTGTCAACGATATTTGTGTAAGCTTCAGAATAAATTATGTCCATAAAACTCCAAATTTCACCCCAAAATTGGTCATAGTTTTGAGTTGACCACTTCCATAATTCTCTGTAGGTTTCTGGAAGTTAAAAAGTGACATTTGTTTTATTCTCATGGCTGGAGCTTGTAGTTAAAACGCTGAATGAAGCCCATACAGAAGTAGGTAGCACTTTGTTAAGGTCTTGAATAAATCTTAAGGTTATGCCTAGGTATCAAAACCTATACAAAGTAGGTTCCTTTTTTTGACATTTTAAATAAAACTTAATTTATTTTCAACATCTTGTTTTAGAATAATTAAGTATGATATTTTTTTACACTGTAGAGATGCTTTTTTCATTGTGTGCTTTCATGTGAATTACATTATTACATTTCAAATCTATTGGTACTTTTATAAATTTTCTTGTTGCAATAATTGATTTTTAATTTGATGATATCTTACCTAAACTTAGGCTATATTTATTATTGACACTTTTCATGAATTCTGTCATTTTGTTTGATTTACTCTTCGGTTTCCACATAACTTTTGGCGACAAAGAATTCCCATTTTGATGAGCAGTATCATCCGATGGCATTTTTACTGTAACACAAGTTTACCTACCCTTCCTAAAGACAAAGTGTATTAAAATAATGTTTTTCAAATATAATTTATATAAACATAGGGGCGCTGGTCTAGAATCTTACCACAACAAACATTATTTGGGTTAGACTGTAGGCCAGGTTGCAAAACGGTCATAGCCACGCATTTCATGTAAAATCAACGTTAAATGTGCTCACCAGCGCAAAATCGCTCAAACTATCATCGCACTAACGGTTTTTAGTATATTACTCCATTTTCTGCCAGGTAAATTTTACAAATAACGCTATTACAGCCGCACAACTTTTAAGCTGCAAAATCGTCTCCCCCGCGCAAAATCCAAAGTTTACAATCTGGGGTGTGGGTTAGCGTTTGGTTTAGGGTGGGTCAAGTATAATTAATAAATAAAAAATATAATAATACTTGACCCAAACGCTAATTTTGTGGGTTATCTTTATAACTGTGGTAGGATTCTAGACCAGCGCCGTTTATATTGCTAACAACATTTGGGTTTCGGTGGGTCAAATATTATTTAAACATCTCGTGTAAAAAAGTGGTAGAATTATAAACCAGCGCCCTAACATAATTTCTTGCGAATTTAAATACTACTCACACTTTCTCAATAGGTTAAAAAAGATTAATTTTCAACGTTATCGAGTATATAGTGATACGTTATTTTGCACAGTTGCAAAAACAACTTTAACGTGGCAAAATGTCCCTAATATCCTGTTCAACTTTCATGTTTTTATTGTGACACGTTGCTTTTGAGTAAACAAACGTTAAGGGGATTCCCCGTTGATACTCGATCCCTGCTTCACGCTTCAGTGAGTTTGTCAAATTACTACAACTTGATTTGATTTTTTTCCATTCTCGCAAAAAAAGTTAAACTTTGGGATAGTGCGGTAAAACATTTTCGCCGAGCTTTGTGTAACAGCATTTTTTTCGCTAAATAAGTTTTTAATGATTATTTTTTGTCCTGCTGTCCAACTTGAATATTTTTTTTCTGAAAGCACAAACACGTCAATCTAGGAAACGATTTTTAACTGTGGAATGTTGCGATAAAAATTTGTCTCCAAGCTTTGTGTAGCTATTTTTTGCTAAGTTAGTTTTTTGTGATTAACTTTTGTCCTCCTGTGCACTTAAAAACTTGTTTGGCTAACTTTTTTTAGCACAAAAACAAAAAAAATCGATTTATAAACCCGCCGCTAGCTCATTTAGCGCTAACAATTTGTTTTTACGTTGCTCTACGACTACGTAGTGCTAGGTTACATGATTTGCATAATACGCATTGAGTCCAACAACAGCCTGGTAATTTTACGCTTTTCGTCACACATGTTCAGCAGCTTACAACGCAAAATGCGGTCGGCGGTTTATCTGCTGACGAGAGTGGCTTACATCCTGTAACATTATGTGACAGCAAGATTAATTGGTTACGCCGCACATGTTAACTAAGCGATGTTTGTGACACCCTTTACTGTTATAACTGCTAGAGGTTAGACAATTTTGTTAACCTATTTTGAAACACATATTTACTGTAACGAAGCCATATTGGTATCTGTAGCCCTGCTTAAGTGGTACTGACTATTACGGCATAATTTAGCACAGGGGTTCCCAACCTGTGATGCCTGTGACTTTTCGGTATTCCTTTGTAGCACCCGGTATCATGTTACCTATTAGATTATGTTACATATTAAATAAATTCCTATTTTGCCAAACTCGGACTATAACAGTTTATTTAGTACAGGGGTTCTTAAACTGGAGTCCATGGACCCCTTGGGGGTACGTGAGCCAGTTTTAGGGGGTCCATGAAGGCCTAATTGAACTATTAGTGTATATTCAAGCAATCTATTTTTCAAAGAAAGAGTGGGCTATATAGTTATATAAATATAAAACGTTTTTGCACTGAATATATATTTGAACTTTATTTCATTTCACATTCTTTGAACCGAAAACAGCAAATTTCTGAAGTCTGTTTGTATTATGACGTCATCACTAAAAATTTCTTGCCTTCGCTGGTCCGTGCGAAGCAAACATTTTTTTTAGGGGTCCGCGGAAGAACCCCAACTTTTTTTATATTGAACTAAATAGCAGTAAAAAAACACACCAGGAAAACAGTTTACGAATAACTTTTTGGAAAAGAGGTGGATATTTTTATTCGAAGTTCGCCAGGCATCGTGCATTGAAGCGAGTAGAAACAACACAACGAAATTGTGTAGAAAAAACACAAATAATAAGCCCCTGTAACAACAGTACAACGAGAACCTTGGAAAAATTGCGCCGATTTGTCAAAAGAGAAGCAACGTTGAGAGAAACCAGAGTCCAAAAAGGCTGTTACGATATAATGAAACAAGCTTAAGTTTTATAAAAAAAAAACATTAAACAATAGTTTTCACATATTTTCTCGTATTAAAACCAGGGCATTTTATGATTTACTTTTTAGGCGTACAAGTGGGTAAAAGTAATGTTTTTGTCGGTAGGCTTTTAAACATCTAGCAAATTCACACAAAAAGGTCCAGGGCGAGATTTTGTTCTTTCGGCGAAAAAAAGGATCGGATAATGACGTCACAAAAAACGCGCGAAAAGGGCAAGTTGCTTAGCAACAGGGGGGGGGACTACTGACAAGTTGTAACATGATTTAATAGCACGAGAGTTTCCTGAAATCAGGTTGTATATTTAAGTAGTTAGGCTTCTTTAGAAGCATATTAATTTACTTTTTGGAGGAAAGTGGTTGAGGGTTGTAGTAAGGATATCAAAACCCATACAGGCAGCATTTTGATCTTGGAAATGAATAAAGAGTTATTCGAAACGTTCAAAATGATAATTCTGTATGGGCTTTGATATTCTTATACCTCCTTAATATTTTTGATATTCCACTAGGTACTGTAAAAATATATATACCCCAGTGTTTTTTGTATGAGCCATTTTTTTTAATGAAAAACATACTTTGGCTGTTTACGGTGACCCTTGATTTAAATACAACAGAAGAACTGTTTTTCGTAAGAGGCATTTTTTCAAAGTGAAAACTAATATGCCCCACTTAAAATCCGACGACCTACCTAATTTAAATATGTGAATTACCCCACAAAGGCCCCACTCACTCCAAAACCAGCACAAAAAAGCGCACAGAAGTTTTAAAACAATATATTTTAAACAAAAAGATAATAATATTACAAAAAACTTTGCTCGCGACCTTAGATTGAAAGCTTTGCTTTTAAAGGACCGCCTTTGGGTTTCGTGGATGGGTTTTGGGTTCACGAGAGTCTTTTTTTTTTTTGGGTTCGCGAGTCTTTAATCTATCGAAGAAATGGGCAATTTCTACAATGAAAAACAGACTATTAGAAAAATCGTAAATTTAATTTGATTTGATTTTAGTTTTATATTGGTGAATGAGTTTGACCGAGTCAAACTGTTTTATGACGTCAATTTATGACGTCAAGTTTTAAAATTCGACCTTGATACACGCCAACATCGTTTTTAGGGCGCTCAATTAAAAAGTTAGAACCCCTGCTTAAACATAACTTTGTAAAGCAAAGCGTGAAAAAAACGTTTATATAACGCAGAATGCAACAAAACAAAATAAATGCTGAAGCAAATTTGTCCTATGTTAGATTTTAAATTTGTTTGGGAATGTTAAATTTAAATCGCCAAATAAATCAATAGCAAATTCGAAAACAATTAAAAAACTTTTGAAATAGTAGCCTACTTTTAGGAACTTTGCTAATTAATGTAGTTTGTAATTAGGGATGTCCAAAAATATCGAAACGTAGTCGATACCCGATACGAAGTGGTACTCGTCCGATACTAGGGTGGTATCGGTGCCGATCTATGCCAAATTAATACGAGAATTTCAGCCATGATTAACGACGCAGCTTGAAAAACGTTACAAAAACGTTGTTAGTTCTGGGGTTGGCTCAACTTTTTAACAACGAAGCAAAATTTAAAGACCTAAAAAAATTACCTTTGATATCTAATTTCATCTATTTTACTTGATTGGGGAAATTAATGATATAATTTGGCATCGTTTTGTTTTAGAAATTTGGTATCCGATAATAAAGTCAAGTATTGGACATCATGTTTTTAACACTGAACATAATAATAAAGGTATGGTGGCCCTTAGAGAAGGAAAATGAAAACGGGCCACACCACACAAAAAAAGCATTTTCAAAAAGCGGCAACAGAAAGTTTTTACAGCAACAGAGAAAAAGCACCTTTTTCCCCTGTAAATAAATATATTCAAAACTCTTAAGCAATTTTGTTAACGGAATTAAAAATTGCTCAAAAATGAACCCTAACTAGAAGATATTGAAGCACTTTGTCAAAGCAATTGCACGGATTTCCTAAACATTACTAGTATGGCCGGAATATAAGTGGTACAGAATCCCTGGTATTTTTTAAAGTAAATCCTTTAAAAAACACTTAACCCTGATTTAAATTAAAACCAAAAAAGTCTTGACACCTAAAAAAAACTACTCTTTGATAACTCGGCCACATTTTACTATTTAGCAAATGTATAAAAATAATTTTACTAGTTTTCACTTCCGCCACTCTTTTCTTCGTTCGGGTGTTGTGTTATAGACAACTTATTGTGTCAAGTCCTGCGGCCTGATATGTCAGAGAACTGATCTTGGGGTTCGTTGAGATTGTTGGCGAGTGCTACCGGGGTTAACCATTCTTGGGGTAAGCACCTTTGTAGAAAAGGGATACAAGAACTCACGGCTGCGAGACGGTTCACATAACGAGGTATTGGGCGGCCACAAAGAATCTAAAAGAGAAAATAAAATAATTAGTAAACCTAAGTGTTTAAATAGACCAGGGGTTCTTAAAGTTTTTTTTTTGTTTTGCGTGGACCACGGTAGGCAAGAAATTTTCAGAGATGTCATCATTAATTGACACCGCAGTTCAAATACACTTCTGAAATCTGCTGATTTCGGTCAAAAATGTGAAAGTTTAATGAAGTCTAAATACATTTAGTGCAAAATCGTTTTATTTTTAATAAAATATTTTCTTGGAAAAACTGATTACTTCCTAAATATACTCTAATATTTCACAGTGATGAGGTTTGAAGTCACGACCCTCCGGTCATACCAACTGAGCTACACAGGCTCAGAGGGGAGCAAGTTGAGAAACAACACAGCCCCACTGCCTTCTGCATCCTGTTGCTCTAACTAGCCTGCAGTGAGGTTCAAACTCACCACCTCCGGTCAAGCCGGGACCGACGCTCTACCAACTGAGCTATGCAGGCTCAGAGAGGAGCGAATCGAGAAATAACCATATGCCGTTGCTTGCATCCCATTGATAAGAACAACTTCATATGGAGTACATCTACATACAGGTATGTGTGTATCTTTTTAGTTTCATTATAAAATAGAGCGTAACTAAGTGTATTTGAATTCAAATCCTCTTTTTATTATATTCTGCATTTTTTACTATTGGTGAATAACCACTGGCATGTCATAAATGCGGGTAAAACCAGATAAAGGATACAGAACATGAAATTATTTGGCTATATAAATATTCTTGCCAGTCAACATATGAATCTTCACAGTTTGTTTTTTAATGCCATTCTACTACTAATGTTGTGGTTAGTATTTGCAACACATTTTGTAAATCATGAAATGTTCATATCAAATAACAGCAAAGCCCTTTAAAAATCCCTGATTAAAATTTATAGCACTGACCCTGAATAGCCCTCCAATCTGCCACAACAAAATAATCCCACCATGAAATCAATTTTCCCATAAAAGCATGAAGCTTACACAAAGCTTACACCTAACCTAGGATCACACACTGTCAATCAACAGATGGATTAATCTGTCCTGCGATGCTCAAAGTAAATGTTAGGTTTTTAGATTAGATATCATTATTGCCTGATGCAAAATATAAAATGTGCTAAACACTCTAGACTACAATATTTTAAGTCTTCAACAGACTAACCGAATTAGTTAATCAATTTAGGATTTTTAGCAAGGCAAGGATAATAAACAACTAGCCTGTGGTGAGGTTCAAACTCACGACCTCCAATCATACCAGGACCGTCTAAATAATGCCATTTACAAAGATTTCTCCCTTCAGATACTGCAAGTCTGAGAGAAACAACCATAGCACCGTTGCCTGCTGAATCCTGTTTCCAAAACTAAACTGTGGTGAGGCTTGAACTACTGACTGAGCAAGTCAAAGAACAACCACGGCTCTATTGCTTACCTTGTATCATTGACCGACTGATTTGGTTAGTCTGATGAAGGCTTGCCGTTTACAATAATACACAATGCGTTACCGTTAATTAACAATATGACTTCAGAAGAGCATATTGTATAAGTGAAACACAAGTTTTATTTCCAGGTACAATGTTTGTTGGTAAAGCTTTGTTCATAACTTTTTACCTCTGCAAAAGCGGACGAGAAATGATTGCAGTTCTTATGCATGAGGTGGTAAGCTGAACCCTTGAATTCTTTGCCGAGTTGTTCAGCGATTTTCTCCACATCACTTTGAGTGAAGTCGGTCATTCCAAGAACAATACTTTCCCTGAAATATCAAAATAAAAATTTATGTGTTTTAGATTGGCTTATTAAGTAAAGAGTTTACCTTACTGTAAAATTGCACAGTTCTAATATATCTGATTTTTCTGCTTCGTTTTGTATTCAAATAAGAGGGCTTGACAAAATATATTTTTTCTCTGAACTGATTTCTAGTTGCCCTCTGCTTAATTTAGAGATATAAATTTTGTTTATATACACTTAACATTATCAATCTTAACAATTCCTGAAGTTTACAGCGAATTCTAAAATATTTGATTAATTCAATCATCGGCCTATGTCATAAGAAAATAAGGCAACTTCAGCCCACTCAAATAACATTGTCAACATGACAGCCTTAAGCTGGTAAAAATAATTAAAATGTCTTTGTTTAAAAATAGGTTTGAGTTACCGTCATTAATTAAAGTTATTTTACAGATGGTTTCATGTGTCGAGTAAAATTAAACCAAATGCAATCAAACAAAATCAAACAACCGACTTCACAATACTTTTCCAAACACTTAAAATGTAAAAATGTATGGTTTTAAAAGTCATCATCATCTTGATTAAGACGTTTTGATACAAACTTGTGTCCTTTTATTACTGCATACTGCATAATGTGGATGGTATTAAAATATAGTTTCAAACATTTGGAGATTTGATTTGTTGTGTGAAATGAAACCAAATGTCACCAGTTCATTATCAAATAACTTGCATTACAACAATTAAGCTTCCAATTGACACACAATTAACGTGAGTTAAGTGGCGATCCGTAGTGCAATTTAATCTTATTATGTCATCGTTTGCGGGATGTGTCATACCGCTCATGACTAATAGTTGTATTTGGTGGAAGTGGCAGCTTGAAGCTTACAGGAAGCATTCAAAGCACATTGAATACTACGTCCTAATGGTGTGAAAATTACTGCCCAACATTAGCCAAACAACCGACTTGTTTATACCTTTAAAACAAGCTTTACTGTTAAATATAAAGTATACATAGGCAATAAACAACAGTAGGCTTTTAAGTTGGTTTGTAAAATCTTTTGCTCAGCTATTTTTAGAAAGAAACGCTTCTTAGTTACATTTTTCGCCGAACTGCAATATTTTGTAATTTGAATAAAGTGTTTTTTACACCCTTATAAACCGTGTTGTTTTTTTATTTTTAGGTGATGTTGAAATTCAACCTAGGTAAAATATGCACATTAAATGTGCATCTTTGCTAACAGTTATACAAGGAAATCGAATAATAATATTTTGTTATGACAACTCATACAACACACAAAAATCAATGTTCAAACAAGTAATTTAAACTGCTTATGTAATCAATTCCAGAAAGTTACAGTAGGTCAAAGGTACAAAAACACTTCTAACAAGAGGTATATAAACCTTTTTTGCACATTTTGTTTTGCAACAAAGAAATAAAAGAACTAGTAATAGTGGTCACAACATAAAAAAAGGTTAAGACAAACATTGATGGAGTGGGTTCAAAGTACATTTAAACACCCTATTATAAATCAATACTAGGTCACTAGGTTTTTAACAACCTTATGTTATGAAGTGTCTTACTTCTTGCAGAGCTGGCATTTTGCACTCACCCTCTCGCTAATGCCAAAAACGAATTTAGCGTGACATACATGGTAAGTGCTCTATGCACCCATTAAACAATTGAAGCCAACAAAACAATACTTATATTAGCACTCTAAAATATAAGGCAGGTTTATTAATTTATGAAAAAAACTCGGTAGAACACAAATGGCGTACCAACATTTTTAGATTTGTGACTGTGTAAGTGTCTTTTTAGTAGACACAAACCGTTTGTCAAGTGCAAATTTTATTCAATACCAGTCCTGTATAGTGTATACCTTCACTTCGAACTTCAAACTTAATCAGAACATTAAATAATTTTTAGAAGTAATAGGGTGTTTATTTATTCTTTAAATACAATTAAATGGATCACATAATAGAGTCCTAATAGCATATGTTAGCATTTTAAATGATCAGTGTAACTTTGTTGTGATATTTGTTTATTAGAATTTACTTACTTAAATTTAAATGACTCTCCTAGTTCTGTTGTGTCTCTTGGAAGTATTTCAAAAACGCCGGTGAAACTGAACTGGTGTCCACCATAAGCAAACTCTAAAACAACAAAGATTTGTTATTTTGTTGGATAATAATTCAATTCAATTGCTAGATCAGAAAACAGTAATATATCTACAAAATACAATTTTAAATGGGCAGCTACTGTTTTTTATTGCCTATATATATTTTATATTTAATAGTAAAAAATGATTAAAGTTACAAGTTGAAAATTTTTTTTTGTTATTATATACAGCCAATTGGCTACAAGAAACAAAGTGATAAGGAAATATTAACGCTACACTAATGCTAAAATGAGAATAATGAACTTTTTATATCCCAGTCGATTGGCTATTCATTTGACAAAACAAAGTTACATTGTTATGTTAAAACTAATGCTAAAGCAGAAGTTTGTGACACAGAGATGTCACTTCACAACATAAACAGAACTTGTTAAAAGGAATTTCTGTCACTTTTATTGCTATATTTCTACACCGCTGTCAATAACGACGGTTGCAAAAGCATATCTTGAACAACTAGCAGTAACCTTAACACATAGGTTTATTGATCTTAAGTAATTTCTATTTTACCTCTATTGTAAACTTCTACTCCAGTATGATAAACTCCTAATCCGATGTTTGAAGTATATTGATTAATCCAATACTGCAACAATTAAAAGCTATTGATCCACTGTGTGATTTTTAATCAATGGAAAGGATACTGAAGTAAATTAAACTTATATTTTCTTTCAACGTTCTTTAGAGCCCTAAAAAAGGTTATATTTCAAAAAGAAGAGTAATAGGACATTAAATGGTAATAGTAAATAAAGCTCTTCGTGGATTGTGGGCCATGTTATAAATTATGCATGTAATAGTGCAGAATATTAGGTATTTTACTTATGGGCATACCACCAAACAAAAATGTTACACGTCTAATTAAATGCATCACATCTTGTTAAAACATGATTATACAAACAAATCCTACCATGTCATAAACGTTGAGGATAACTGGTGCGCTTGCCATTTTGGTCTGAAAACAAATAGTCCTGATGTAAATTTTATGTACGTAACACACTGTAAATAGAAATTTGTTGATAAACATAACAAAATATGTAATACTAAAGACTTTTGGGCAATTGAGTAAATATATCACATTTAAGTTGAAAAAAACCTGTCACATTTAAAGTCAAAAAGTAGGTGTACAGCAATAATTTTTAGATTTTTTGTTTACAATTTTTAGATTACATTAAAAGTGTGTATTGTGTAAGGCTCTTATTTATCACATAGGTATGTTTATTAGTGGAAAAATACATATTTAAGTATCCAATTCACTTATTCCGATTTTTACAAAACAGAACTTATAATTTTTGCGGATATGGATTAACCACATAGCGCTAACTAGTATATATAACATACATAGGCATTAATTTAATTTAAAGCTTATCGATTTGCATGCTTAGTGTGTTGTTAATTTATACCTTCTGGTCTTAATAGCCAACTTCGCTTTAATTTGTCAAGTGAAACACCCAAATACCCAGACTGACTCGCATTCCATAACGTTTAGGTTGACAAATTTATTGTCCAATTTTACTAATCAAAATCTGCAAGCGCAAGTTTTGCGTGTTTGCTGACTCAACTTTGCGCTACTGAACGCACTTCAATGAAAAATCACCTTCATGTAAATGAACTGGGCATTTACCCCTCACACATGCCGAATTTTCCAATCTGGGTCAAATAAAAGGTTAAAACAAGAGTTTTGTCCAACCTGTTTCTGTAGCATTTGGAGTACACAAACACAGCTTGAGAAATATTAAGCCCATACAATAACAAACAAGTGTTCTCTGACCTGTTAAAGTTGCTCAGTTGGTTGTTGAAAGTTGAGAAGTGCAAGGTCACCACGCAGGAGGAAAAATGCAAAATAAACTCAACCTAACCCAGCATCATTGCTAAGCATAGAGAACATAAATTATGGTGTGATTAATTGCATATTTCCATGTATTAAGCAGTGTCTATCAGTCTTTTATGGTTAGCTGCACCCATCAGAAATAATAAATAGATTGCGGCACTCCTACAAGATTTTTCCATAGTTAATGAACTAGAATGTCACAAAAAACGGAACTGGAACAACACACCAACTCTGCATAACGTAGGAAGTTATAATTGGTTTTATTTTAATTGCACAAGGAAGAAATAAATATAATAATAGATTACCCACCCCAACTTGCACCATAACCCAAATAATGTTAACAATATAAACCCAAGAACAAAAATGTGGTACGATCCTAGACCAACACCATTTTTTATATCTTACTAATATTAACACAACCAAGGCCATCAAGCAATCAAACTTCTGAAATTTTTTAAATTATGTATAAAATGATGGCATTTAGTTATTATCAACATGTGCATCAAACCTGCAGAAACAGAAGACTCCATCAAGAAAAATGTGGAATAATAACACAGTCTATAAAAATGTTTGATAATAATAACACTGACTATAGCTATAGGCACTCTGGTTAAAATTTACTAAAAAGCTATTTACCAGGACACCAAAGTAGATCGAATCGACATATAATCACTAACCGGTGCAAGTAAAAGTGTGACCGGTCAAATAGACTAGGCACATCCTGAGGTTATTTACCCGGCTAACAAAGTAATTTAAATTGATTTAGAAATAATGCATGGAAAATATGCTAAGTTTGGAAATTTAAGTTTAATACCACCACCACCACCCAAACGCTAACCTCAACCTGGACCCAAATCGATAAATATTCACGTATTGGTGCAAGAGCAAAAGAGCGATCCAGTTAAATAACCACTTCCTAAAATTTATTGTCCCATTTAGGGTACTTTTTTTATAAAATTGGCAGTTGTGTTCGGAAATCAACTTCAAAACGTATAAAGTTAGTTTTTCTTGAGGTAAGGCAATGTTAACATTAATTTGCATATTTTTATTTAATTCAGGCATCACCAAATTAATGATTATCTTAACAGCACAAATATCATAATAGCATAATATGGGTAACACTATAATATTCACAAAAACCTTAAATAGATAACAGCGATTTGAGAAAACAAAAAATGGGACTTTTTCTTCCGCATACCACAATCCGCGCCTTTGAGAAAAGTGTTTTTAATTTTAATACTTACAGCTTTGTGCAAATCGACTTTTCCTGGGCATATTTAAATTTTTAATATTTTTTAACAATTTTCGATGATTTTTAGTTACACCGTAAAAAAATGGACTTAATCTTACTTAATGTTCCTAACATTAATTAGTGCCTAGCATTTACTACCAGAGGTAAAGGTTGGTTTTACATGCTTGTAACTTTTTTGCCTTTTTAACATGTTTGTAACTTTTTGCTTTTTTACTTTTTCATCTTTACAATCCTAATTAGGTTGAAAAAACATTGTTTAAAAGGAGAACTTGTCATTTTTCAGCATACCACAATTATAGCAGCCTAAAAATTCATTTCATCGCAAATTTTATGTGATATTAATATTTATGTACCGGTATTAAATTAGCTCACTATAACGATTGGTGTGCGTTTAATCTATATAATGATTTTATTCAAGAAAATGCAATTAATTTTTACGCTTAATTCTATTTGTTAATTTGCCACAGAGATTTCTATTACCATTTGAGAGGGAAATTGAAAACAGCGGGTTTGAAAAATAAATTCTGGTTTAAACTGCGTCAATTCGCGTGTCCTAATCTTATTGTTTTTGACAATTCGCTTGTCTTTTTGTTTTTGGTTGTTTTTGAGATGTTTTTTGTTATAGGGAGAATGAGCAGTACTTTAGCCCCCTAAAATCAATTTGGTAAATAAAACTTTAATCAAAATTTGAAAACTTAACAAGGATATATAGCTATTTAGCCTTGTCCCTTTTTTGGTTGTCAAATTTTTTACATAAATCTATTTTCAACAGGAAATAACCGGATTTTTACCCAGAACCCGGTAATAAAACAATCTCGAACTGGTTTCTGCTTGAATTTCAAGATAAAAAAAAGCCTTATGAGTCTGCACCCCTAGGGGTTTGGTTTGGTACAGAAAACCTAAAACAGTATGACGTCATCGTTTTAGCTCTTGTAGCTTTCTACTCCCTTCGAATTCTGGTGGTATTGTAGACACCTCTGTTAGCAACTGTTTTGTATGTTGCTTCAGCGAAACATATTAACTAAATGTTGATAAACCTAAGGCCTTGTGAAAACCTTATTGTTGCTTTATGTAATAAACGTTATAGCCACGATTCGATGGTAAACATGTAATACTTGGCATGGCTTTTTAACGTAAATAAATATCGGATGGAAGATACGTATAACAGAGTAAATAAAGACTATACATTTATGTAATACGAGACAGTGTATACGTATTATCTACATAAAGTTCCTTGTGAAATTAAAATATTTTTCGAACTATCCACAATTACCTCATCGTATTTGAATTTAATGTGGCGGTAATAAATACAAGAGACAATACCATATAATAAAGTTCCACCCATCCTATCGTATAACGCAGGGAAGGCTTTTTTGGCGAGATATGCTGCTGCTGTTCTGGTTGTTGTTCGTCGCCCAAATTCGCACGCGCCCCTCCAGAGTGATTTGGTAACTAAATAACCCTGTATAAGATGATCCAATTGCTTTGACAAACCACCATTAAAAATGAGGCCTTGAAAAACACCGCCAGACAAAATATACAACAACTGCAACCCCGTCTAGTGAGGTACGTCTGTTATTTTATTATGATAAGTGTTTATTCTTAAAATATTTTGTTTTTTTATAAAACCAAAGGCTGAGTTCATCCATTACGTCATCGATATTGCAACATTTCCAATAAGTGGTTAAAAGACGTTCGCTTGCGCGCGACGCAAAACGCGACAGGAACAACAGGTGTACTTCCTTGTGACGTCACAGTAAACAACATTTTCCATGATTTTATCGGGACGTCTTTAGCGGGCTGAGATGTGAATATAAGCTTGGTACGAAACATTATGCGACACAAAACACAGAGATGGTCTTGCCATATTGTTCTTGACATTTAGTTAATGTTACACGCCGATTAAACCGCTATATTTGCACTCGCAGCTTAGCACAAGATACTGTAAACTGGTAAAATGCAGTTGCAAATGTTTACTGTGTGTGTTTGTGCGTTGCTCGCCTTGTGCGCTGAAGCAAATGCAAGATGCGCCGAAGATCAGTTCGAATGTAACAGGTTAGCTCAGGAGTCATTTGGAAAGTGCATCAATCGAACTGAAGTTTGCAATGGGCGATGGGAGTGTAAATTTGGCGAAGATGAGATCAACTGTACAACTTGCATTGCAGGAAGATGTGCGGCGTTGGGAGCAAATGTGTTCCCGCAAGTCAGTGGTTCGATGGGCGGGAAATTTGTTATGATTGGAGCGATGAGACGAACTGCAACAGTTGTGGAAGTCAAGCAGTGCATTGCAACAATGGGCTTCAGTGTGTTCGCGAGTCCTACATATGTTGCGGTGGTCAGCCCCTATGCTTGGACGGTAGCGACGAGTGGTTTTGCAGAGCTTGCCAGCAACAAGTAGCTGACGGTAGGATCCAGTGCGTCGCATGAAAGGAGCCTTGCGATAATCGGCGTGTGTATGTTGGCAATAAGCACGTATATGTAACTCTTTGTTCAAACGAGACAAGTAAAACCGAATTTCAAGCGATCCACAACAAGACGACTTGCCGCCAACTTATGGGGCCGTGTAAAAGGCGGAGAGACAGGGTTTGTGGGAATGGACAGTGGGTTTGTGAGGAAGGAACGCACACAACTTTGTCACGATGCAGTAACGGTAATCTCATTGCCACCCTTGATTATTGCGACAACAAGATTCGTTGCAATGATGATAAAATCAAAACTGGACTTGGTTTTAAATGTTTGGGAACAATCAGAACAGGAATTTGTGTTCTGCCACAGATAAACATCTACGACGATAAACCTCAGTGCGCTGATAAGTCAGATATATGTTTTGTTGATGGGCAATTCGTTTGCTTCTTGGACAAACGACTGGTTGTTTCTCAACAGCAAGTTTGTGACGGGGTTCCAGACTGCTACGATCTTTCTGATGAATGTTTATGCGACGCCCAAGCACTTTGCCCGGCAATCTTGGGCGACGCTAGAGACACTTGCCCTCCCAACCAAATACATTGCTTCAATGAAACGGACTGCGTGGATATGGACAAAGTGCTTTGCAACCCAGAGGTCAGTTGTCTTAGAGAATCCAACACGAAATATTGCGGACTACTTCAGAATGACGGTGAAGTGAATCGCATGTATTGCCAAATTGGCTTCTTTTCACTCCCCGCACGCGCCGAGAAATGCGATGGCAGACCTGAATGTGACAACATGGAAGATGAATGCAATGGTTGTGAGCCTCGACCAAAGTTCTGCGATATAAAGTGCATGGATGAAAGAGCAACTTTAGGACAAGCATGTAAGGAGGTGAATGTGTCATGGTGCGGCGAACGTGGATTGTGCCCTAAGCGTCACGATTGCGCCAGTGGAAAGCTCACCAGCATCGATGTCAACAACCTTTGTGACGGAACAATAGACTGCGACGACGGATCCGACGAGAATACGACGCGATGCAACGAAACGAGGTTTTACTGTCGCAATGGAAAGCCCCTGTCGGTCGACATCAACTTGGTTAAAGATGGATTTCCTCAATGTTCGGACGGAAGTGACGAATGTCCGCCCATAAGTAAGCGAAGTATCACTTTCTCAAATCAAAAGGAAATGATAGCCAATCCTGTTTACAGAGCGTTCTTCTGGATAATGGGGTTGGCGGCTGGCATCGGAAATTTAGCGGTTGTCGTTATTACTATAAGGGACATTGTAAATAAAAAAATGCAAATAATTTTACAAAAAGCACCTACATATTTTTGCTTAGTTTGGCACCTGCTGACTTTCTTATGGGGATTTATCTTATTGCAATAAGCATAAAGGGTTTACAGTTTTCGGGGGATTATTGCTCATTTGACGCAGCTTGGCGCACAAACAGCACTTGTTCTATTCTTGGGGTTTTGTGTGTTCTAGCTACCATGGCCTCTTCGGGTACCATGGCTGTTATGACAGCGTTCAGACTTGCAACAGTGTACAAACCGTTTATCACCAGAACTATGGAGCTAAAGGGAATTTACATTTCATGTGCATGTGTTTGGCTGTTTTCATTTCTATTTGCTATTCTACCTTTGTTTGATTACAGTTCAGGATATTTAGTTTCTCATGTTTTGTTTTCAAGTAGATTTTTCAAAACTGATCATGTCCTTAAACAAAAAAATGATTGATTTAGCCAATAAAATAAAACCACACAACATGACGTCACTTCATTGGCATGACGTCACTCAACTAATGAGCAAAACCTTCCCCAATCAACCGATAAAAGGATTATTTGGTTATTATGGTGAAACTAGTGTTTGCATGCCCAGACTGTTTGCCTCTGCTAATGACGCTTCTTGACAATATTCTGTGTTTCTTATCACACTCAACTTTCTGCTGTTCATTTTTATGCTTGTGGCTTACATACTTATTTACATACGAAGTAACAAAATGGCTAAATCTAGAAACAAGCAACCCAACAGCGAAATGCAAAAACGTATTTCTCGCTTGCTTACTACTGACTTCTGTTGGTGGATCCCAATGTGTGTGCTTGCTTACTTAGCTGTTTCTGGTGTTCAACTACCTAATGATGTTTATCATATTAGTGCTGGTATTTTGCTTCCCATTAACAGTGCATTGAACCCCTTGCTTTATTCCACGTTGATAGACAGGTGCACTGTTCGAATGGAGAAACTTAAAAATCGTAAGATTCCTGCCTTAAGCAGAAATAAAGAAGGGAATGTCGTTGCAGAAAGTCAACTTTAAGTCCAGAAATGTAAAAAAATATTATGGGTCATTTGAATTAAGGGAAACCATATAAACACACCCTAGTTTCACAAATTATCCCTCTCATACTTTCTCTACTGAATATCTTCATCTAAGTTTGATATAATCACCATCGCTCTATGTTTCTGCTTATCAGTAAGCTTGTTGTAAATATTGTCGATTGAATTGTATCAAATTGTAGCCTTTTATATTCCATATGTGTTATGTGCGCATTTTAACAATATAACTAAATGAGATTTTAAAAGCTTTTCTTTACACACAAACCAATAGACAAGTAAATAATAGTCTAAAATATAAGGTGAAAGAATTCCCAGTTTTATAGGGAAAAAATATATTATAAGCCATTGTTTACTGTTTGTTTAATCACAGCAGAGTTGATAAACAACCATTTTTGTATTGATGGCAGTAAAACATAAACACTGCGCTTTTGATTTCAACGCAAAGACATAAAAGGAGCCTAACAGCGAATCCCAAATGCGTGTTCCATCAAAGCTTCCTGTAATTAACGCATAGCAATGCTCTGTATATTCCGGGAAGTGTTTTGCCATTATTTAAAGCAGAGTCGTTCCTTTACAGGTGCTATTATTGAAAGACTTTGGCCAAAAATCAAATACAATAATTAAAATTGGTTAAGAAAAAAACGTACAAAATACATCTAAGTACTAGGTTGGTAATAAAAAGTGGTTTTAAAAAATTAAATGAACTTTAACTGGAAGGAATTTATTTCATTCTACTTAGATTAACTTGGATTAATATTCCCTGTATAGCCTAAGTGTCAAACAAACAATTATTTTTTAGTTTTTTAGAGGGCGCAATGCATAAACCAGCAGTCCTTAACTTTTTAACGTGGCAATTAAACGGAATGAAACATTTAGAGTTGACATCATAAAAAAAACGTAATGTTTGAACAAATGTGAAACTGAATTAAAGTCTACATTAATACAAGACGAAGATGGAAAAGCGTCGTTTTTGTAAATTAATCTCGTTTCGTAAAAAAATAATTTTTCAAAAAATGCATTAAGAAACCTATTAGACCTTCATGGACTCCAGTACATCTTTTGCCATTTATTCACTTGATATGCCATTTGGAAATCTATACTAAAGCATGTGTTGCTATTTTTGTTAGTCTGTGTTGTAAGAACCTATGTGTTTTATGTAACCCAGTGATTCTTGAAAATTTTTTCAACCGGACCCAACTTTCGTTTTAAAAAATATGTCAGGCCCCACTAGACCTACTACTATTTATAGGAAAATGTGATTGCACCACATATTGCTACAAGAAGGGATGTTCAAAGAAGTAAAATACTAGTAGGTTTCGAATCTAGAATAACCAGAATACGGAAATGGAATCCTAGTGTATTTAATTATTTCCCTGTTATTTTTTCGGGTGGATTAATCAAAAAACACCCTTTAGTTACAAAAAAAAAACGGTAAGAAACGCCTTAAGCTGGTTCAATCAAGAATTTCCTGCAATTTAAAGCAAAAAGTTATTTTGGTAAAATTTGAAAATTAGGCAAGGCTATAGCCTTGGTGTTTTTTCCATTTTTGGCGATTTTAACAATATCCAATTTTCATGGGAAATTCCGGATTTTTCAACAAAAACCGGTAAGAACCGCCTTAAACTGGTTTAATCAAGATTTTGGGGCAATTTGAAGCAAAAAGTTTTTTCGTTAAAATATGAAAATTTGGCAAGGCTATAATACAGCCTTGGTGTTTTTTCCATTTTTCACGATTTTAAAAATATCCAATTTTCATAAAGAATTTACCAGATTTTTCAACAAAAACCGGTTAAAACCGCCTTAAACTGGTTTAATCAAGATTTTGGGGCAATTTGAAGAAAAAAGTTTTTTCACTAAAATTTGAAAATTTGGCCCTTGGTGTTTTTTCCATTTTTGACGATTTTAAAAATATCCAATTTTCATGGGGAATTTACCGGATTTTTCAACAAAAACCGGTTAGAACCGCCTTAAACTGGTTTAATCAAGATTTTGGGGCAATTTGAAGCAAAATTTATTTTGGTAAAATTTGAAAATTAGGCAAGGGTATTGGCAAGGCTATAGGCTATATAGCCTTGGTGTTTTTTCCATTTTTGGCGATTTTAACAATATCCAATTTTCATTGGGAATTTACCGGATTTTTCAACAAAAACCGGTTAGAACCGCCTTAACCTGGTTTAATCAAGGTTTTGGGGCAATTTGAAGCAAAAGTTATTTTGGTAAAATTTGAAAATTAGGCAAGGCTATAGCCTTGGTGTTTTTTCCATTTTTGGCGATTTTAACAATATCCAATTTTCATTGGGAATTTACCGGATTTTTCAACAAAAACCGGTTAGAACCGCCTTAAACTGGTTTAATCAAGATTTTGGGGCAATTTGAAGCAAAAGTTATTTTGGTAAAATATGAAAATTAGGCAAGGCTATTTATAGCCTTGGTGTTTTTTCCATTTTTGACGATTTTAAAAATATCCAATTTTCATGGAGAATTTGCCGGATTTTTAAACCAAACCGGTTAGAACCGCCTTAAACTGGTTTAATTAAGTTTTGTGGCAATTTGAAGCAAAAGTTATTTTGGTAAAATTTGAAAATTAGGCAAGGCTACAGCCTTGGTGTTTTTTCCATTTTTGACGATTTTAAAAATATCCAATTTTCATGGGGAATTTACCGGATTTTTCAACCAAAACCGGTTGGAACCGCCTTAAACTGGTTTAATCAAGATTTTAGGGCAATTTGAAGCAAAAAGTTTATTCGCTAAAATATAAAAATTTGGCAAGGCTTAATCAAGATTTTAGGGCAATTTGAAGCAAAAAGTTGTTTCGCTAAAATATGAAAATTTGGCAAGGCGATAGCCTTGGTGTTTTTTCCATTTTTGACGATTTTAAAAATATCCAATTTTCATGGGGAATTTACCGGATTTTTCAACCAAAACCGGTTAGAACCGCCTTAAACTGGTTTAATCAAAATTTTAGGGCAATTTGAAGCCAAAAGTTTTTTCGCTAAAATATGAAAATTTGGCAAGGCTATAGCCTTGGTGTTTTTTCCATTTTTGACGATTTTAAAAATATCCAATTTTCATGGGGAATTTACCGGATTTTTCAACAAAAATCGGTTAGAACCGCCTTAAACTGGTTTAATCAAGGTTTTGGGGCAATTTGAAGCAAAAGTTATTTTAGTAAAATTTGAAAATTAGGCAAGGCTATAGCCTTGGTGTTTTTTCCATTTTTGACGATTTTAAAAATATCCAATTTTCATGGAGAATTTGCCGGATTTTTAAACCAAACCGGTTAGAACCGCCTTAAACTGGTTTAATCGAGATTTTGTGGCAATTTGAAGCAAAAGTTATTTTGGTAAAATTCGAAAATTAGGCAAGGCTATAGCCTTGGTGTTTTTTCCATTTTTGACGATTTTAAAAATATCCAATTTTCATGGGGAATTTACCGGATTTTTCAACAAAAACCGGTTAGAACCGCCTTAAACTGGTTTAATCAAGATTTTGGGGCAATTTGAAGCAAAAGTTATTTTGGTAAAATTTGCAAAATAGCCTTGGTGTTTTTTCCATTTTTGACGATTTTAAAAATATCCAATTTTCATGGGGAATTTACCGGATTTTTCAACAAAAATCGGTTAGAACCGCCTTAAACTGGTTTAATCAAGGTTTTGGGGCAATTTGAAGCAAAAGTTATTTTGGTAAAATTTGAAAATTAGGCAAGGCTATAGCCTTGGTGTTTTTTCCATTTTTGACGATTTTAAAAATATCCAATTTTCATGGGGAATTTACCGGATTTTTCAACCAAAACCGGTTAGAACCGCCTTAAACTGGTTTAATCAAAATTTTAGGGCAATTTGAAGCCAAAAGTTTTTTCGCTAAAATATGAAAATTTTGCAAGGCTATATAGCCTTGGTGTTTTTTCCATTTTTGACGATTTTAAAAATATCCAATTTTCATGGGGAATTTACCGGATTTTTTAACAAAAACCGGTTAGAACCGCCTTAAACTGGTTTGATCAAGATTTTGGGGAAATTTGAAGCAAAAGTTATTTTGGTAAAGTTTGAAAATTAGGCAAGGCTATAGCCTTGGTGTTTTTTCCATTTTTGACGATTTTAAAAACATCCAATTTTCATGGGGAATTTACCGGATTTTTCAACCAAAACCGGTTAGAACCGCCTTAAACTGGTTTAATCAAGATTTTGTGGCAATTTGAAGCAAAAGTTATTTTGGTAAAATTTGAAAATTAGGCAAGGCTATAGCCTTGGTGTTTTTTCCATTTTTGACGATTTTAAAAATATCCAATTTTCATGGGGAATTTACTGGATTTTTCAACCAAAACCGGTTAGAACCGACTTAAACTGGTTTAATCAAAATTTTAGGGCAATTTGAAGCCAAAAGTTTTTTCGCTAAAATATATGAAAATTTTGCAAGGCTATAGCCTTGGTGTTTTTTCCGTTTTTGACGATTTTAAAAATATCCAATTTTCATGGGGAATTTACCGGATTTTTCAAGAAAAATCGGTTAGAACCGCCTTAAACTGGTTTAATCAAGGTTTTGGTGCAATTTGAAGCAAAAGTTATTTTGGTAAAATTCGAAAATTAGGCAAGGCTATAGCCTTGGTGTTTTTTCCATTTTTGACGATTTTAAAAATATCCAATTTTCATGGAGAATTTGCCGGATTTTTAAACCAAACCGGTTAGAACCGCCTTAAACTGGTTTAATCAAGATTTTGTCGCAATTTGAAGCAAAAGTTATTTTGGTAAAATTTGAAAATTCGATTTTAAAAATATCCAATTTTCATGGGGAATTTACCGGATTTTTCAACCAAAACCGGTTAGAACCGCCTTAAACTGGTTTAATCAAAATTTTAGGGCAATTTGAAGCCAAAAGTTTTTTCGCTAAAATATGAAAATTTTGCAAGGCTATAGCCTTGGTGTTTTTTCCATTTTTGACGATTTTAAAAATATCCAATTTTCATGGGGAATTTACCGGATTTTTCAACCAAAACCGGTTAGAATCGCCTTAAACTGGTTTAATCAAGGTTTTGGGGCAATTTGAAGCAAAAGTTATTTTGGTAAAATTTGCAAAATAGCCTTGGTGTTTTTTCCATTTTTGACGATTTTAAAAATATCCAATTTTATGGGGAATTTACCGGATTTTTCAACCAAAACCGGTTAGAATCGCCTTAAACTGGTTTAATCAAGGTTTTGGGGCAATTTGAAGCAAAAGTTATTTTGGTAAAATTTGAAAATTAGGCAAGGCTATAGCCTTGGTGTTTTTTCCATTTTTGACGATTTTAAAAATATCCAATTTTCATGGGGAATTTACCGGATTTTTCAACAAAAACCGGTTAGAACCGCCTTAAACTGGTTTAATCAAGATTTTGGGGCAATTTGAAGCAAAAGTTATTTTGGTAAAATTTGAAAATTAGGCAAGGCTATAGCCTTGGTGTTTTTTCCATTTTTGACGATTTTAAAAATATCCAATTTTCATGGGGAATTTACCGGATTTTTCAACAAAAACCGGTTAGAACCGCCTTAAACTGGTTTAATCAAGATTTTGTGGCAATTTGAAGCAAAAGTTATTTTGGTAAAATTTGAAAATTAGGCAAGGCTATAGCCTTGGTGTTTTTTCCATTTTTGACGATTTTAAAAATATCCAATTTTCATGGGGAATTTACCGGATTTTTCAACAAAAATCGGTTAGAACCGCCTTAAACTGGTTTAATCAAGGTTTTGGGGCAATTTGAAGCAAAAGTTATTTTGGTAAAATTTGAAAATTAGGCAAGGCTATAGCCTTGGTGTTTTTTCCATTTTTGACGATTTTAAAAATATCCAATTTTCATGGGGAATTTACCGGATTTTTCAACCAAAACCGGTTAGAACCGCCTTAAACTGGTTTAATCAAAATTTTAGGGCAATTTGAAGCCAAAAGTTTTTTCGCTAAAATATGAAAATTTTGCAAGGCTATAGCCTTGGTGTTTTTTCCATTTTTGACGATTTTAAAAATATCCAATTTTCATGGGGAATTTACCGGATTTTTTAACAAAAACCGGTTAGAACCGCCTTAAACTGGTTTGATCAAGATTTTGGGGAAATTTGAAGCAAAAGTTATTTTGGTAAAGTTTGAAAATTAGGCAAGGCTATAGCCTTGGTGTTTTTTCCATTTTTGACGATTTTAAAAACATCCAATTTTCATGGGGAATTTACCGGATTTTTCAACCAAAACCGGTTAGAACCGCCTTAAACTGGTTTAATCAAGATTTTGTGGCAATTTGAAGCAAAAGTTATTTTGGTAAAATTTGAAAATTAGGCAAGGCTATAGCCTTGGTGTTTTTTCCATTTTTGACGATTTTAAAAATATCCAATTTTCATGGGGAATTTACTGGATTTTTCAACCAAAACCGGTTAGAACCGACTTAAACTGGTTTAATCAAAATTTAAGGGCAATTTGAAGCCAAAAGTTTTTTCGCTAAAATATGAAAATTTGGCAAGGCTATAGCCTTGGTGTTTTTTCCATTTTTGACGATTTTAAAAATATCCAATTTTCATGGGGAATTTACCGGATTTTTCAACAAAAATCGGTTAGAACCGCCTTAAACTGGTTTAATCAAGGTTTTGGGGCAATTTGAAGCAAAAGTTATTTTAGTAAAATTTGAAAATTAGGCAAGGCTATAGCCTTGGTGTTTTTTCCATTTTTGACGATTTTAAAAATATCCAATTTTCATGGAGAATTTGCCGGATTTTTAAACCAAACCGGTTAGAACCGCTTTAAACTGGTTTAATCGAGATTTTGTGGCAATTTGAAGCAAAAGTTATTTTGGTAAAATTCGAAAATTAGGCAAGGCTATAGCCTTGGTGTTTTTTCCATTTTTGACGATTTTAAAAATATCCAATTTTCATGGAGAATTTGCCGGATTTTTAAACCAAACCGGTTAGAACCGCCTTAAACTGGTTTAATCAAGTTTTGTGGCAATTTGAAGCAAAAGTTATTTTGGTAAAATTTGAAAATTAGGCAAGGCTACAGCCTTGGTGTTTTTTCCATTTTTGACGATTTTAAAAATATCCAATTTTCATGGGGAATTTACCGGATTTTTCAACCAAAACCGGTTGGAACCGCCTTAAACTGGTTTAATCAAGATTTTAGGGCAATTTGAAGCCAAAAGTTTTTTCGCTAAAATATATGAAAATTTTGCAAGGCTATAGCCTTGGTGTTTTTTCCGTTTTTGACGATTTTAAAAATATCCAATTTTCATGGGGAATTTACCGGATTTTTCAAGAAAAATCGGTTAGAACCGCCTTAAACTGGTTTAATCAAGGTTTTGGTGCAATTTGAAGCAAAAGTTATTTTGGTAAAATTCGAAAATTAGGCAAGGCTATAGCCTTGGTGTTTTTTCCATTTTTGACGATTTTAAAAATATCCAATTTTCATGGAGAATTTGCCGGATTTTTAAACCAAACCGGTTAGAACCGCCTTAAACTGGTTTAATCAAGATTTTGTCGCAATTTGAAGCAAAAGTTATTTTGGTAAAATTTGAAAATTCGATTTTAAAAATATCCAATTTTCATGGGGAATTTACCGGATTTTTCAACCAAAACCGGTTAGAACCGCCTTAAACTGGTTTAATCAAAATTTTAGGGCAATTTGAAGCCAAAAGTTTTTTCGCTAAAATATGAAAATTTTGCAAGGCTATAGCCTTGGTGTTTTTTCCATTTTTGACGATTTTAAAAATATCCAATTTTCATGGGGAATTTACCGGATTTTTTAACAAAAACCGGTTAGAACCGCCTTAAACTGGTTTGATCAAGATTTTGGGGAAATTTGAAGCAAAAGTTATTTTGGTAAAGTTTGAAAATTAGGCAAGGCTATAGCCTTGGTGTTTTTTCCATTTTTGACGATTTTAAAAACATCCAATTTTCATGGGGAATTTACAGGATTTTTCAACAAAAACCGGTTAGAACCGACTTAAACTGGTTTAATCAAGGTCTTGGGTCAATTTGAAGTAAAAGTTTTTTCGCTAAAATATGAAAATTTGGCAAGGCTATAGCCTTGGTGTTTTTTCCATTTTTGACGATTTTAAAAATATCCAATTTTCATGGGGAATTTACCGGATTTTTCAACAAAAATCGGTTAGAACCGCCTTAAACTGGTTTAATCAAGGTTTTGGGGCAATTTGAAGCAAAAGTTATTTTGGTAAAATTCGAAAATTAGGCAAGGCTATAGCCTTGGTGTTTTTTCCATTTTTGACGATTTTAAAAATATCCAATTTTCATGGAGAATTTGCCGGATTTTTAAACCAAACCGGTTAGAACCGCCTTAAACTGGTTTAATCAAGATTTTGTCGAAATTTGAAGCAAAAGTTATTTTGGTAAAATTTGAAAATTAGGCAAGGCTATAGCCTTGGTGTTTTTTCCATTTTTGACGATTTTAAAAATATCCAATTTTCATCGGGAATTTACCGGATTTTTCAACAAAAACCGGTTAGAACCGCCTTAACCTGGTTTAATCAAGGTTTTGGGGCAATTTGAAGCAAAAGTTATTTTGGTAAAATTTGAAAATTAGGCAAGGCTATAGCCTTGGTGTTTTTTCCATTTATGACGATTTTAAAAATATCCAATTTTCATGGAGAATTTGCCGGATTTTTAAACCAAACCGGTTAGAACCGCCTTAAACTGGTTTAATCAAGATTTTGTGGCAATTTGAAGCAAAAGTTATTTTGGTAAAATTCGAAAATTAGGCAAGGCTATAGCCTTGGTGTTTTTTCCATTTTTGACGATTTTAAAAATATCCAATTTTCATGGAGAATTTGCCGGATTTTTAAACCAAACCGGTTAGAACCGCCTTAAACTGGTTTAATCAAGATTTTGTGACAATTTGAAGCAAAAGTTATTTTGTTAAATATCGAAAATTAAGCAAGGCTATAGCCTTGGTGTTTTTTCCATTTTTGACGATTTTAAAAATATCCGATTTTCATGGGGAATTTACCGGATTTTTCAACAAAAATCGGTTAGAACCGCCTTAAACTGGTTTAATCAAGGTTTTGGGGCAATTTGAAGCAAAAGTTATTTTGGTAAAATTTGAAAATTAGGCAAGGCTATAGCCTTGGTGTTTTTCCATTTTTGACGATTTTAAAAATATCCAATTTTCATGGAGAATTTGCCGGATTTTTAAACCAAACCGGTTAGAACCGCCTTAAACTGGTTTAATCAAGATTTTGGGGCAATTTGAAGCAAAAGTTATTTTGGTAAAATTCGAAAATTAGGCAAGGCTATAGCCTTGGTGTTTTTTCCATTTTTGACGATTTTAAAAATATCCAATTTTCATGGGGAATTTACCGGATTTTTCAACAAAAACCGGTTAGAACCGCCTTAAACTGGTTTAATCAAGATTTTGGGGCAATTTGAAGCAAAAGTTATTTTGGTAAAATTTGAAAATTAGGCAAGGCTATAGCCTTGGTGTTTTTTCCATTTTTGACGATTTTAAAAATATCCAATTTTCATGGGGAATTTACCGGATTTTTCAACAAAAATCGGTTAGAACCGCCTTAAACTGGTTTAATCAAGATTTTGGGGCAATTTGAAGCAAAAGTTATTTTGGTAAAATTTGAAAATTAGGCAAGGCTTATAGCCTTGGTGTTTTTTCCATTTTTGACGATTTTAAAAATATCCAATTTTCATGGGGAATTTACCGGATTTTTCAACAAAAATCGGTTAGAACCGCCTTAAACTGGTTTAATCAAGGTTTTGGGGCAATTTGAAGCAAAAGTTATTTTGGTAAAATTTGAAAATTAGGCAAGGCTTATAGCCTTGGTGTTTTTTCCATTTTTGACGATTTTAAAAATATCCAATTTTCATGGAGAATTTGCCGGATTTTTAAACCAAACCGGTTAGAACCGCCTTAAACTGGTTTAATCAAGTTTTGTGGCAATTTGAAGCAAAAGTTATTTTGGTAAAATTTGAAAATTAGGCAAGGCTATAGCCTTGGTGTTTTTTCCATTTTTGACGATTTTAAAAATATCCAATTTTCATGGGGAATTTACCGGATTTTTCAACCAAAACCGGTTGGAACCGCCTTAAACTGGTTTAATCAAGATTTTAGGGCAATTTGAAGCCAAAAGTTTTTTCGCTAAAATATATGAAAATTTTGCAAGGCTATAGCCTTGGTGTTTTTTCCATTTTTGACGATTTTAAAAATATCCAATTTTCATGGGGAATTTACCGGATTTTTCAAGAAAAATCGGTTAGAACCGCCTTAAACTGGTTTAATCAAGGTTTTGGTGCAATTTGAAGCAAAAGTTATTTTGGTAAAATTCGAAAATTAGGCAAGGCTATAGCCTTGGTGTTTTTTCCATTTTTGACGATTTTAAAAATATCCAATTTTCATGGAGAATTTGCCGGATTTTTAAACCAAACCGGTTAGAACCGCCTTAAACTGGTTTAATCAAGATTTTGTCGCAATTTGAAGCAAAAGTTATTTTGGTAAAATTTGAAAATTCGATTTTAAAAATATCCAATTTTCATGGGGAATGTACCGGATTTTTCAACAAAAACCGGTTAGAACCGCCTTAAACTGGTTTAATCAAGATTTTGGGGCAATTTGAAGCAAAAGTTATTTTGGTAAAATTTGAAAATTAGGCAAGGCTATAGCCTTGGTGTTTTTTCCATTTTTGACGATTTTAAAAATATCCAATTTTCATGGGGAATTTACCGGATTTTTCAAGAAAAATCGGTTAGAACCGCCTTAAACTGGTTTAATCAAGGTTTTGGTGCAATTTGAAGCAAAAGTTATTTTGGTAAAATTCGAAAATTAGGCAAGGCTATAGCCTTGGTGTTTTTTCCATTTTTGACGATTTTAAAAATATCCAATTTTCATGGAGAATTTGCCGGATTTTTAAACCAAACCGGTTAGAACCGCCTTAAACTGGTTTAATCAAGATTTTGTCGCAATTTGAAGCAAAAGTTATTTTGGTAAAATTTGAAAATTCGATTTTAAAAATATCCAATTTTCATGGGGAATGTACCGGATTTTTCAACAAAAACCGGTTAGAACCGCCTTAAACTGGTTTATTCAAGATTTTGGGGCAATTTGAAGCAAAAGTTATTTTGGTAAAATTTGAAAATTAGGCAAGGCTATAGCCTTGGTGTTTTTTCCATTTTTGACGATTTTAAAAATATCCAATTTTCATGGAGAATTTGCCGGATTTTTCAAGAAAAATCGGTTAGAACCGCCTTAAACTGGTTTAATCAAGGTTTTGGGGCAATTTGAAGCAAAAGTTATTTTGGTTAAATTTGAAAATTAGGCAAGGCTATTCCCTTGGTGTTTTTTCCATTTTTGACGATTTTAAAAATATCCAATTTTCATGGAGAATTTGCCGGATTTTTAAACCAAACCGGTTAGAACCGCCTTAAACTGGTTTAATCAAGATTTTGTCGCAATTTGAAGCAAAAGTTATTTTGGTAAAATTTGAAAATTCGATTTTAAAAATATCCAATTTTCATGGGGAATTTACCGGATTTTTCAAACAAAACCGGTTAGAACCGCCTTAAACTGGTTTAATCAAAATTTTAGGGCAATTTGAAGCCAAAAGTTTTTTCGCTAAAATATGAAAATTTTGCAAGGCTATAGCCTTGGTGTTTTTTCCATTTTTGACGATTTTAAAAATATCCAATTTTCATGGGGAATTTACCGGATTTTTTAACAAAAACCGGTTAGAACCGCCTTAAACTGGTTTGATCAAGATTTTGGGGAAATTTGAAGCAAAAGTTATTTTGGTAAAGTTTGAAAATTAGGCAAGGCTATAGCCTTGGTGTTTTTTCCATTTTTGACGATTTTAAAAACATCCAATTTTCTAGGGGAATTTACTGGATTTTTCAACAAAAACCGGTTAGAACCGACTTAAACTGGTTTAATCAAGGTCTTGGGTCAATTTGAAGTAAAAGTTTTTTCGCTAAAATATGAAAATTTGGCAAGGCTATAGCCTTGGTGTTTTTTCCATTTTTGACGATTTTAAAAATATCCAATTTTCATGGGGAATTTACAGGATTTTTCAACAAAAATCGGTTAGAACCGCCTTAAACTGGTTTAATCAAGGTTTTGGGGCAATTTGAAGCAAAAGTTATTTTGGTAAAATTCGAAAATTAGGCAAGGCTATAGCCTTGGTGTTTTTTCCATTTTTGACGATTTTAAAAATATCCAATTTTCATGGAGAATTTGCCGGATTTTTAAACCAAACCGGTTAGAACCGCCTTAAACTGGTTTAATCAAGATTTTGTCGAAATTTGAAGCAAAAGTTATTTTGGTAAAATTTGAAAATTAGGCAAGGCTATAGCCTTGGTGTTTTTTCCATTTTTGACGATTTTAAAAATATCCAATTTTCATTGGGAATTTACCGTATTTTTCAACAAAAACCGGTTAGAACCGCCTTAACCTGGTTTAATCAAGGTTTTGGGGCAATTTGAAGCAAATGTTATTTTGGTAAAATTTGAAAATTAGGCAAGGCTATAGCCTTGGTGTTTTTTCCATTTATGACGATTTTAAAAATATCCAATTTTCATGGAGAATTTGCCGGATTTTTAAACCAAACCGGTTAGAACCGCCTTAAACTGGTTTAATCAAGATTTTGTGGCAATTTGAAGCAAAAGTTATTTTGGTAAAATTCGAAAATTAGGCAAGGCTATAGCCTTGGTGTTTTTTCCATTTTTGACGATTTTAAAAATATCCAATTTTCATGGAGAATTTGCCGGATTTTTAAACCAAACCGGTTAGAACCGCCTTAAACTGGTTTAATCAAGATTTTGTGGCAATTTGAAGCAAAAGTTATTTTGTTAAATATCGAAAATTAAGCAAGGCTATAGCCTTGGTGTTTTTTCCATTTTTGACGATTTTAAAAATATTCAATTTTCATGGAGAATTTGCCGGATTTTTAAACCAAACCGGTTAGAACCGCCTTAAACTGGTTTAATCAAGTTTTGTGGCAATTTGAAGCAAAAGTTATTTTGGTAAAATTTGAAAATTAGGCAAGGCTATATCCTTGGTGTTTTTTCCATTTTTGACGATTTTAAAAATATCCAATTTTCATGGGGAATTTACCGGATTTTTCAACCAAAACCGGTTGGAACCGCCTTAAACTGGTTTAATCAAGATTTTAGGGCAATTTGAAGCCAAAAGTTTTTTCGCTAAAATATATGAAAATTTTGCAAGGCTATAGCCTTGGTGTTTTTTCCATTTTTGACGATTTTAAAAATATCCAATTTTCATGGGGAATTTACCGGATTTTTCAAGAAAAATCGGTTAGAACCGCCTTAAACTGGTTTAATCAAGGTTTTGGTGCAATTTGAAGCAAAAGTTATTTTGGTAAAATTCGAAAATTAGGCAAGGCTATAGCCTTGGTGTTTTTTCCATTTTTGACGATTTTAAAAATATCCAATTTTCATGGAGAATTTGCCGGATTTTTAAACCAAACCGGTTAGAACCGCCTTAAACTGGTTTAATCAAGATTTTGTCGCAATTTGAAGCAAAAGTTATTTTGGTAAAATTTGAAAATTCGATTTTAAAAATATCCAATTTTCATGGAGAATTTGCCGGATTTTTAAACCAAACCGGTTAGAACCGCCTTAAACTGGTTTAATCAAGATTTTGTGGCAATTTGAAGCAAAAGTTATTTTGTTAAATATCGAAAATTAGGCAAGGCTATAGCCTTGGTGTTTTTTCCATTTTTGACGATTTTAAAAACATCCAATTTTCATGGGGAATGTACCGGATTTTTCAACAAAAACCGGTTAGAACCGCCTTAAACTGGTTTAATCAAGATTTTGGGGCAATTTGAAGCAAAAGTTATTTTGGTAAAATTTGAAAATTAGGCAAGGCTATAGCCTTGGTGTTTTTTCCATTTTTGACGATTTTAAAAATATCCAATTTTCATGGGGAATTTACCGGATTTTTCAACAAAAATCGGTTAGAACCGCCTTAAACTGGTTTAATCAAGGTTTTGGGGCAATTTGAAGCAAAAGTTATTTTGGTTAAATTTGAAAATTAGGCAAGGTAATAGCCTTGGTGTTTTTTCCATTTTTGACGATTTTAAAAATATCCAATTTTCATGGAGAATTTGCCGGATTTTTCAAGAAAAATCGGTTAGAACCGCCTTAAACTGGTTTAATCAAGGTTTTGGGGCAATTTGAAGCAAAAGTTATTTTGGTAAAATTCGAAAATTAGGCAAGGCTATAGCCTTGGTGTTTTTTCCATTTTTGACGATTTTAAAAATATCCAATTTTCATGGAGAATTTGCCGGATTTTTAAACCAAACCGGTTAGAACCGCCTTAAACTGGTTTAATCAAGATTTTGTCGCAATTTGAAGCAAAAGTTATTTTGGTAAAATTTGAAAATTCGATTTTAAAAATATCCAATTTTCATGGGGAATTTACCGGATTTTTCAACCAAAACCGGTTAGAACCGCCTTAAACTGGTTTAATCAAAATTTTAGGGCAATTTGAAGCCAAAAGTTTTTTCGCTAAAATATGAAAATTTTGCAAGGCTATAGCCTTGGTGTTTTTTCCATTTTTGACGATTTTAAAAATATCCAATTTTCATGGGGAATTTACCGGATTTTTTAACAAAAACCGGTTAGAACCGCCTTAAACTGGTTTGATCAAGGTTTTGGGGCAATTTGAAGCAAAAGTTATTTTGGTAAAATTCGAAAATTAGGCAAGGCTATGGCCTTGGTGTTTTTTCCATTTTTGACGATTTTAAAAATATCCAATTTTCATGGGGAATTTACCGGATTTTTCAACAAAAATCGGTTAGAACCGCCTTAAACTGGTTTAATCAAGGTTTTGGGGCAATTTGAAGCAAAAGTTATTTTGGTAAAATTCGAAAATTAGGCAAGGCTATGGCCTTGGTGTTTTTTCCATTTTTGACGATTTTAAAAATATCCAATTTTCATGGAGAATTTGCCGGATTTTTAAACCAAACCGGTTAGAACCGCCTTAAACTGGTTTAATCAAGATTTTGTCGAAATTTGAAGCAAAAGTTATTTTGGTAAAATTTGAAAATTAGGCAAGGCTATAGCCTTGGTGTTTTTTCCATTTTTGACGATTTTAAAAATATCCAATTTTCATTGGGAATTTACCGTATTTTTCAACAAAAACCGGTTAGAATCGCCTTAACCTGGTTTAATCAAGGTTTTGGGGCAATTTGAAGCAAATGTTATTTTGGTAAAATTTGAAAATTAGGCAAGGCTATAGCCTTGGTGTTTTTTCCATTTATGACGATTTTAAAAATATCCAATTTTCATGGAGAATTTGCCGGATTTTTAAACCAAACCGGTTAGAACCGCCTTAAACTGGTTTAATCAAGATTTTGTGGCAATTTGAAGCAAAAGTTATTTTGGTAAAATTCGAAAATTAGGCAAGGCTATAGCCTTGGTGTTTTTTCCATTTTTGACGATTTTAAAAATATCCAATTTTCATGGAGAATTTGCCGGATTTTTAAACCAAACCGGTTAGAACCGCCTTAAACTGGTTTAATCAAGATTTTGTGGCAATTTGAAGCAAAAGTTATTTTGGTAAAATTCGAAAATTAGGCAAGGCTATAGCCTTGGTGTTTTTTCCATTTTTGACGATTTTAAAAATATCCGATTTTCATGGGGAATTTACCGGATTTTTCAACAAAAATCGGTTAGAACCGCCTTAAACTGGTTTAATCAAGGTTTTGGGGCAATTTGAAGCAAAAGTTATTTTGGTAAAATTTGAAAATTAGGCAAGGCTATAGCCTTGGTGTTTTTCCATTTTTGACGATTTTAAAAATATCCAATTTTCATGGAGAATTTGCCGGATTTTTAAACCAAACCGGTTAGAACCGCCTTAAACTGGTTTAATCAAGATTTTGGGGCAATTTGAAGCAAAAGTTATTTTGGTAAAATTCGAAAATTAGGCAAGGCTATAGCCTTGGTGTTTTTTCCATTTTTGACGATTTTAAAAATATCCAATTTTCATGGGGAATTTACCGGATTTTTCAACAAAAACCGGTTAGAACCGCCTTAAACTGGTTTAATCAAGATTTTGGGGCAATTTGAAGCAAAAGTTATTTTGGTAAAATTTGAAAATTAGGCAAGGCTATAGCCTTGGTGTTTTTTCCATTTTTGACGATTTTAAAAATATCCAATTTTCATGGGGAATTTACCGGATTTTTCAACAAAAAACGGTTAGAGCCGCCTTAAACTGGTTTAATCAAGATTTTGGGGCAATTTGAAGCAAAAGTTATTTGGTAAAATTTGAAAATTAGGCAAGGTTTCGACGATTTTAAAAATATCCAATTTTCATGGGGAATTTACCGGATTTTTCAACAAAAAACGGTTAGATTTTCGACGATTTTAAAAATATCCAATTTTCATGGGGAATTTACCGGATTTTTCAACAAAAACCGGTTAGAACCGCCTTAAACTGGTTTAATCAAGATTTTGGGGCAATTTGAAGCAAAAAGTTTTTTCGCTAAAATTGAAAATTTGGCAAGGATATATAGCCTTGGTGTTTTTTCCATTTTTGACGATATTAAAAATATCCAATTTTCATGGTGAATTTACCGGATTTTTCAACAAAAACCGGTTAGAACCGCCTTAAACTGGTTTAATCAAGGTTTTGGGGCAATTTGAAGCAAAAGTTTTTTCGCTAAAATATGAAAATTTGGCAAGGCTATAGCCTTGGTGTTTTTTCCATTTTTGACGATTTTAAAAATATCCAATTTTCATGGGGAATTTATCCGGATTTTTCAACAAAAACCGGTTAGAACCGCCTTAAACTGGTTTAATCAAGATTTTGGGGCAATTTGAAGCAAAAGTTATTTGGTAAAATTTGAAAATTAGGCAAGGTTTCGACGATTTTAAAAATATCCAATTTTCATGGGGAATTTACCGGATTTTTCAACAAAAAACGGTTAGATTTTCGACGATTTTAAAAATATCCAATTTTCATGGGGAATTTACCGGATTTTTCAACAAAAACCGGTTAGAACCGCCTTAAACTGGTTTAATCAAGATTTTGGGGCAATTTGAAGCAAAAAGTTTTTTCGCTAAAATTGAAAATTTGGAAAGGATATATAGCCTTGGTGTTTTTTCCATTTTTGACGATATTAAAAATATCCAATTTTCATGGTGAATTTACCGGATTTTTCAACAAAAACCGGTTAGAACCGCCTTAAACTGGTTTAATCAAGGTTTTGGGGCAATTTGAAGCAAAAGTTTTTTCGCTAAAATATGAAAATTTGGCAAGGCTATAGCCTTGGTGTTTTTTCCATTTTTGACGATTTTAAAAATATCCAATTTTCATGGGGAATTTATCCGGATTTTTCAACAAAAACCGGTTAGAACCGCCTTAAACTGGTTTAATCAAGATTTTGGGGCAATTTGAAGCAAACGTTATTTTGGCAAAACTTGAAAATTAGGCAAGGCTATAGCCTTGGTGTTTTTTCCATTTTTGACGATTTTGAAAATATCCAATTTTCATGGGGAATTTACCGGGTTTTTCAACAAAAACCGGTTAGAACCGCCTTAAACTGGTTTAATCAAGATTTTGGGGAAATTTGAAGCAAAAATTTTTTCGCTAAAATTGAAAATTTGGCAAGGCTATATAGCCTTGGTGTTTTTTCCATTTTTGACGATTTTAAAAACATCCAATTTTCATGGGGAATTTACTGGATTTTTCAACAAAAACCGGTTAGAACCGACTTAAACTGGTTTAATCAAGGTCTTGGGTCAATTTGAAGTAAAAGTTTTTTCGCTAAAATATGAAAATTTGGCAAGGCTATAGCCTTGGTGTTTTTTCCATTTTTGACGATTTTAAAAATATCCAATTTTCATGGGGAATTTACCGGATTTTTCAACAAAAATCGGTTAGAACCGCCTTAAACTGGTTTAATCAAGGTTTTGGGGCAATTTGAAGCAAAAGTTATTTTGGTAAAATTTGAAAATTAGGCAAGGCTATAGCCTTGGTGTTTTTTCCATTTTTGACGATTTTGAAAATATCCAATTTTCATGGGGAATTTACCGGATTTTTCAACAAAAACCGGTTAGAACCGCCTTAAACTGGTTTAATCAAGATTTTGGGGCAATTTGAAGCAAAAGTTATTTTGGTAAAATTTGAAAATTATGCAAGGCTATATAGCCTTGGTGATTTTCCATTTTTGACGATTTTAAAAATATCCATTTTTCATTGGGAATTTACCGGATTTTTCAACAAAAACCGGTTAGAACCGCCTTAAACTGGTTTGATCAATATTTTGGGGAAATTTGAAGCAAAAGTTATTTTGGTAAAGTTTGAAAATTAGGCAAGGCTATAGCCTTGGTGTTTTTTCCATTTTTGACGATTTTAAAAACATCCAATTTTCATGGGGAATTTACTGGATTTTTCAACAAAAACCGGTTAGAACCGATTTAAACTGGTTTAATCAAGGTCTTGGGTCAATTTGAAGTAAAAGTTTTTTCGCTAAAATATGAAAATTTGGCAAGGCTATAGCCTTGGTGTTTTATCCATTTTTGACGATTTTGAAAATATCCAATTTTCATGGGGAATTTACCGGATTTTTCAACAAAAATCGGTTAGAACCGCCTTAAACTGGTTTAATCAAGATTTTGGGGCAATTTGAAGCAAAAGTTATTTTGGTAAAATTTGAAAATTAGGCAAGGCTATAGCCTTGGTGTTTTTTCCATTTTTGACGATTTTGAAAATATCCAATTTTCATGGGGAATTTACCGGATTTTTCAACAAAAACCGGTTAGAACCGCCTTAAACTGGTTTAATCAAGATTTTGGGGCAATTTGAAGCAAAAAGTTTTTTCGCTAAAATTGAAAATTTGGCAAGGCTATATAGCCTTGGTGATTTTCCATTTTTGACGATTTTAAAAATATCCAATTTTCATTAGGAATTTACCGGATTTTTCAACAAAAACCGGTTAGAACCGCCTTAAACTGGTTTGATCAAGATTTTGGGGAAATTTGAAGCAAAAGTTATTTTGGTAAAGTTTGAAAATTAGGCAAGGCTATAGCCTTGGTGTTTTTTCCATTTTTGACGATTTTAAAAACATCCAATTTTCATGGGGAATTTACTGGATTTTTCAACAAAAACCGGTTAGAACCGACTTAAACTGGTTTAATCAAGGTCTTGGGTCAATTTGAAGTAAAAGTTTTTTCGCTAAAATATGAAAATTTAACAAGGCTATAGCCTTGGTGTTTTTTCCATTTTTGACGATTTTAAAAATATCCAATTTTCATGGGGAATTTACCGGATTTTTCAACAAAAATCGGTTAGAACCGCCTTAAACTGGTTTAATCAAGGTTTGGGGCAATTTGAAGCAAAAGTTATTTTGGTAAAATTTGAAAATTAGGCAAGGCTATAGCCTTGGTGTTTTTTCCATTTTTGACGATTTTAAAAATATCCAATTTTCATGGAGAATTTGCCGGATTTTTAAACCAAACCGGTTAGAACCGCCTTAAACTGGTTTAATCAAGATTTTGTGGCAATTTGAAGCAAAAGTTATTTTGGTAAAATTTGAAAATTAGGCAAGGCTATAGCCTTGGTGTTTTTTCCATTTTTGACGATTTTAAAAATATCCAATTTTCATGGGGAATTTACCGGATTTTTCAACAAAAATCGGTTAGAACCGCTTTAAACTGGTTTAATCAAGGTTTTGGGGCAATTTGAAGCAAAAGTTATTTTGGTAAAATTTGAAAATTAGGCAAGGCTATATCCTTGGTGTTTTTTCCATTTTTGACGATTTTAAAAATATCCAATTTTCATGGGGAATTTACCGGATTTTTCAACAAAAATCGGTTAGAACCGACTTAAACTGGTTTAATCAAGGTTTTGGGCAATTTGAAGCAAAAGTTATTTTGGTAAAATTTGAAAATTAGGCAAGGCTATAGCCTTGGTGTTTTTTCCATTTTTGACGATTTTAAAAATATCCAATTTTCATGGAGAATTTGCCGGATTTTTAAACCAAACCGGTTAGAACCGCCTTAAACTGGTTTAATCAAGATTTTGTGGCAATTTGAAGCAAAAGTTATTTTGGTAAAATTTGAAAATTAGGCAAGGCTATAGCCTTGGTGTTTTTTCCATTTTTGACGATTTTAAAAATATCCAATTTTCATGGGGAATTTACCGGATTTTTCAACAAAAATCGGTTAGAACCGCTTTAAACTGGTTTAATCAAGGTTTTGGGGCAATTTGAAGCAAAAGTTATTTTGGTAAAACTTGAAAATTAGGCAAGGCTATATCCTTGGTGTTTTTTCCATTTTTGACGATTTTGAAAATATCCAATTTTCATGGGGAATTTACCGGATTTTTCAACAAAAACCGGTTAGAACCGCCTTAAACTGGTTTAATCAAGATTTTGGGGCAATTTGAAGCAAAAGTTATTTTGGTAAAATTTGAAAATTAGGCAAGGCTATAGCCTTGGTGTTTTTTCCATTTTTGACGATTTTGAAAATATCCAATTTTCATGGGGAATTTACCGGATTTTTCAACAAAAACCGGTTAGAACCGCCTTAAACTGGTTTAATCAAGATTTTGGGGCAATTTGAAGCAAAAAGTTTTTTCGCTAAAATTGAAAATTTGGCAAGGCTATATAGCCTTGGTGATTTTCCATTTTTGACGATTTTGAAAATATCCAATTTTCATTGGGAATTTACCGGATTTTTCAACAAAAATCGGTTAGAACCGCTTTAAACTGGTTTAATCAAGGTTTTGGGGCAATTTGAAGCAAAAGTTATTTTGGTAAAATTTGAAAATTAGGCAAGGCTATATCCTTGGTGTTTTTTCCATTTTTGACGATTTTAAAAATATCCAATTTTCATGGGGAATTTACCGGATTTTTCAACAAAAATCGGTTAGAACCGACTTAAACTGGTTTAATCAAGGTTTTGGGCAATTTGAAGCAAAAGTTATTTTGGTAAAATTTGAAAATTAGGCAAGGCTATAGCCTTGGTGTTTTTTCCATTTTTGACGATTTTAAAAATATCCAATTTTCATGGAGAATTTGCCGGATTTTTAAACCAAACCGGTTAGAACCGCCTTAAACTGGTTTAATCAAGATTTTGTGGCAATTTGAAGCAAAAGTTATTTTGGTAAAATTTGAAAATTAGGCAAGGCTATAGCCTTGGTGTTTTTTCCATTTTTGACGATTTTAAAAATATCCAATTTTCATGGGGAATTTACCGGATTTTTCAACAAAAATCGGTTAGAACCGCTTTAAACTGGTTTAATCAAGGTTTTGGGGCAATTTGAAGCAAAAGTTATTTTGGTAAAATTTGAAAATTAGGCAAGGCTATATCCTTGGTGTTTTTTCCATTTTTGACGATTTTGAAAATATCCAATTTTCATGGGGAATTTACCGGATTTTTCAACAAAAACCGGTTAGAACCGCCTTAAACTGGTTTAATCAAGATTTTGGGGCAATTTGAAGCAAAAGTTATTTTGGTAAAATTTGAAAATTATGCAAGGCTATATAGCCTTGGTGATTTTCCATTTTTGACGATTTTAAAAATATCCATTTTTCATTGGGAATTTACCGGATTTTTCAACAAAAACCGGTTAGAACCGCCTTAAACTGGTTTGATCAATATTTTGGGGAAATTTGAAGCAAAAGTTATTTTGGTAAAGTTTGAAAATTAGGCAAGGCTATAGCCTTGGTGTTTTTTCCATTTTTGACGATTTTAAAAACATCCAATTTTCATGGGGAATTTACTGGATTTTTCAACAAAAACCGGTTAGAACCGATTTAAACTGGTTTAATCAAGGTCTTGGGTCAATTTGAAGTAAAAGTTTTTTCGCTAAAATATGAAAATTTGGCAAGGCTATAGCCTTGGTGTTTTATCCATTTTTGACGATTTTGAAAATATCCAATTTTCATGGGGAATCTACCGGATTTTTCAACAAAAATCGGTTAGAACCGCCTTAAACTGGTTTAATCAAGATTTTGGGGCAATTTGAAGCAAAAGTTATTTTGGTAAAATTTGAAAATTAGGCAAGGCTATAGCCTTGGTGTTTTTTCCATTTTTGACGATTTTGAAAATATCCAATTTTCATGGGGAATTTACCGGATTTTTCAACAAAAACCGGTTAGAACCGCCTTAAACTGGTTTAATCAAGATTTTGGGGCAATTTGAAGCAAAAAGTTTTTTCGCTAAAATTGAAAATTTGGCAAGGCTATATAGCCTTGGTGATTTTCCATTTTTGACGATTTTAAATATATCCAATTTTCATTAGGAATTTACCGGATTTTTCAACAAAAACCGGTTAGAACCGCCTTAAACTGGTTTGATCAATATTTTGGGGAAATTTGAAGCAAAAGTTATTTTGGTAAAGTTTGAAAATTAGGCAAGGCTATAGCCTTGGTGTTTTTTCCATTTTTGACGATTTTAAAAACATCCAATTTTCATGGGGAATTTACTGGATTTTTCAACAAAAACCGGTTAGAACCGACTTAAACTGGTTTAATCAAGGTCTTGGGTCAATTTGAAGTAAAAGTTTTTTCGCTAAAATATGAAAATTTGGCAAGGCTATAGCCTTGGTGTTTTTTCCATTTTTGACGATTTTAAAAACATCCAATTTTCATGGGGAATTTACTGGATTTTTCAACAAAAATCGGTTAGAACCGCCTTAAACTGGTTTAATCAAGGTTTTGGGGCAATTTGAAGCAAAAGTTATTTTGGTAAAATTCGAAAATTAGGCAAGGCTATGGCCTTGGTGTTTTTTCCATTTTTGACGATTTTAAAAATATCCAATTTTCATGGAGAATTTGCCGGATTTTTAAACCAAACCGGTTAGAACCGCCTTAAACTGGTTTAATCAAGATTTTGTCGAAATTTGAAGCAAAAGTTATTTTGGTAAAATTTGAAAATTAGGCAAGGCTATAGCCTTGGTGTTTTTTCCATTTTTGACGATTTTAAAAATATCCAATTTTCATTGGGAATTTACCGTATTTTTCAACAAAAACCGGTTAGAACCGCCTTAACCTGGTTTAATCAAGGTTTTGGGGCAATTTGAAGCAAATGTTATTTTGGTAAAATTTGAAAATTAGGCAAGGCTATAGCCTTGGTGTTTTTTCCATTTATGACGATTTTAAAAATATCCAATTTTCATGGAGAATTTGCCGGATTTTTAAACCAAACCGGTTAGAACCGCCTTAAACTGGTTTAATCAAGATTTTGTGGCAATTTGAAGCAAAAGTTATTTTGGTAAAATTCGAAAATTAGGCAAGGCTATAGCCTTGGTGTTTTTTCCATTTTTGACGATTTTAAAAATATCCAATTTTCATGGAGAATTTGCCGGATTTTTAAACCAAACCGGTTAGAACCGCCTTAAACTGGTTTAATCAAGATTTTGTGGCAATTTGAAGCAAAAGTTATTTTGTTAAATATCGAAAATTAAGCAAGGCTATAGCCTTGGTGTTTTTTCCATTTTTGACGATTTTAAAAATATCCGATTTTCATGGGGAATTTACCGGATTTTTCAACAAAAATCGGTTAGAACCGCCTTAAACTGGTTTAATCAAGGTTTTGGGGCAATTTGAAGCAAAAGTTATTTTGGTAAAATTTGAAAATTAGGCAAGGCTATAGCCTTGGTGTTTTTCCATTTTTGACGATTTTAAAAATATCCAATTTTCATGGAGAATTTGCCGGATTTTTAAACCAAACCGGTTAGAACCGCCTTAAACTGGTTTAATCAAGATTTTGGGGCAATTTGAAGCAAAAGTTATTTTGGTAAAATTCGAAAATTAGGCAAGGCTATAGCCTTGGTGTTTTTTCCATTTTTGACGATTTTAAAAATATCCAATTTTCATGGGGAATTTACCGGATTTTTCAACAAAAACCGGTTAGAACCGCCTTAAACTGGTTTAATCAAGATTTTGGGGCAATTTGAAGCAAAAGTTATTTTGGTAAAATTTGAAAATTAGGCAAGGCTATAGCCTTGGTGTTTTTTCCATTTTTGACGATTTTAAAAATATCCAATTTTCATGGGGAATTTACCGGATTTTTCAACAAAAAACGGTTAGAGCCGCCTTAAACTGGTTTAATCAAGATTTTGGGGCAATTTGAAGCAAAAGTTATTTGGTAAAATTTGAAAATTAGGCAAGGTTTCGACGATTTTAAAAATATCCAATTTTCATGGGGAATTTACCGGATTTTTCAACAAAAAACGGTTAGATTTTCGACGATTTTAAAAATATCCAATTTTCATGGGGAATTTACCGGATTTTTCAACAAAAACCGGTTAGAACCGCCTTAAACTGGTTTAATCAAGATTTTGGGGCAATTTGAAGCAAAAAGTTTTTTCGCTAAAATTGAAAATTTGGCAAGGATATATAGCCTTGGTGTTTTTTCCATTTTTGACGATATTAAAAATATCCAATTTTCATGGTGAATTTACCGGATTTTTCAACAAAAACCGGTTAGAACCGCCTTAAACTGGTTTAATCAAGGTTTTGGGGCAATTTGAAGCAAAAGTTTTTTCGCTAAAATATGAAAATTTGGCAAGGCTATAGCCTTGGTGTTTTTTCCATTTTTGACGATTTTAAAAATATCCAATTTTCATGGGGAATTTATCCGGATTTTTCAACAAAAACCGGTTAGAACCGCCTTAAACTGGTTTAATCAAGATTTTGGGGCAATTTGAAGCAAAAGTTATTTGGTAAAATTTGAAAATTAGGCAAGGTTTCGACGATTTTAAAAATATCCAATTTTCATGGGGAATTTACCGGATTTTTCAACAAAAAACGGTTAGATTTTCGACGATTTTAAAAATATCCAATTTTCATGGGGAATTTACCGGATTTTTCAACAAAAACCGGTTAGAACCGCCTTAAACTGGTTTAATCAAGATTTTGGGGCAATTTGAAGCAAAAAGTTTTTTCGCTAAAATTGAAAATTTGGCAAGGATATATTGCCTTGGTGTTTTTTCCATTTTTGACGATATTAAAAATATCCAATTTTCATGGTGAATTTACCGGATTTTTCAACAAAAACCGGTTAGAACCGCCTTAAACTGGTTTAATCAAGGTTTTGGGGCAATTTGAAGCAAAAGTTTTTTCGCTAAAATATGAAAATTTGGCAAGGCTATAGCCTTGGTGTTTTTTCCATTTTTGACGATTTTAAAAATATCCAATTTTCATGGGGAATTTATCCGGATTTTTCAACAAAAACCGGTTAGAACCGCCTTAAACTGGTTTAATCAAGATTTTGGGGCAATTTGAAGCAAACGTTATTTTGGCAAAACTTGAAAATTAGGCAAGGCTATAGCCTTGGTGTTTTTTCCATTTTTGACGATTTTGAAAATATCCAATTTTCATGGGGAATTTACCGGGTTTTTCAACAAAAACCGGTTAGAACCGCCTTAAACTGGTTTAATCAAGATTTTGGGGAAATTTGAAGCAAAAAGTTTTTTCGCTAAAATTGAAAATTTGGCAAGGCTATATAGCCTTGGTGTTTTTTCCATTTTTGACGATTTTAAAAACATCCAATTTTCATGGGGAATTTACTGGATTTTTCAACAAAAACCGGTTAGAACCGACTTAAACTGGTTTAATCAAGGTCTTGGGTCAATTTGAAGTAAAAGTTTTTTCGCTAAAATATGAAAATTTGGCAAGGCTATAGCCTTGGTGTTTTTTCCATTTTTGACGATTTTAAAAATATCCAATTTTCATGGGGAATTTACCGGATTTTTCAACAAAAATCGGTTAGAACCGCCTTAAACTGGTTTAATCAAGGTTTTGGGGCAATTTGAAGCAAAAGTTATTTTGGTAAAATTTGAAAATTAGGCAAGGCTATAGCCTTGGTGTTTTTTCCATTTTTGACGATTTTGAAAATATCCAATTTTCATGGGGAATTTACCGGATTTTTCAACAAAAACCGGTTAGAACCGCCTTAAACTGGTTTAATCAAGATTTTGGGGCAATTTGAAGCAAAAGTTATTTTGGTAAAATTTGAAAATTATGCAAGGCTATATAGCCTTGGTGATTTTCCATTTTTGACGATTTTAAAAATATCCATTTTTCATTGGGAATTTACCGGATTTTTCAACAAAAACCGGTTAGAACCGCCTTAAACTGGTTTGATCAATATTTTGGGGAAATTTGAAGCAAAAGTTATTTTGGTAAAGTTTGAAAATTAGGCAAGGCTATAGCCTTGGTGTTTTTTCCATTTTTGACGATTTTAAAAACATCCAATTTTCATGGGGAATTTACTGGATTTTTCAACAAAGACCGGTTAGAACCGATTTAAACTGGTTTAATCAAGGTCTTGGGTCAATTTGAAGTAAAAGTTTTTTCGCTAAAATATGAAAATTTGGCAAGGCTATAGCCTTGGTGTTTTATCCATTTTTGACGATTTTGAAAATATCCAATTTTCATGGGGAATTTACCGGATTTTTCAACAAAAATCGGTTAGAACCGCCTTAAACTGGTTTAATCAAGATTTTGGGGCAATTTGAAGCAAAAGTTATTTTGGTAAAATTTGAAAATTAGGCAAGGCTATAGCCTTGGTGTTTTTTCCATTTTTGACGATTTTGAAAATATCCAATTTTCATGGGGAATTTACCGGATTTTTCAACAAAAACCGGTTAGAACCGCCTTAAACTGGTTTAATCAAGATTTTGGGGCAATTTGAAGCAAAAAGTTTTTTCGCTAAAATTGAAAATTTGGCAAGGCTATATAGCCTTGGTGATTTTCCATTTTTGACGATTTTAAAAATATCCAATTTTCATTAGGAATTTACCGGATTTTTCAACAAAAACCGGTTAGAACCGCCTTAAACTGGTTTGATCAAGATTTTGGGGAAATTTGAAGCAAAAGTTATTTTGGTAAAGTTTGAAAATTAGGCAAGGCTATAGCCTTGGTGTTTTTTCCATTTTTGACGATTTTAAAAACATCCAATTTTCATGGGGAATTTACTGGATTTTTCAACAAAAACCGGTTAGAACCGACTTAAACTGGTTTAATCAAGGTCTTGGGTCAATTTGAAGTAAAAGTTTTTTCGCTAAAATATGAAAATTTAACAAGGCTATAGCCTTGGTGTTTTTTCCATTTTTGACGATTTTAAAAATATCCAATTTTCATGGGGAATTTACCGGATTTTTCAACAAAAATCGGTTAGAACCGCCTTAAACTGGTTTAATCAAGGTTTGGGGCAATTTGAAGCAAAAGTTATTTTGGTAAAATTTGAAAATTAGGCAAGGCTATAGCCTTGGTGTTTTTTCCATTTTTGACGATTTTAAAAATATCCAATTTTCATGGAGAATTTGCCGGATTTTTAAACCAAACCGGTTAGAACCGCCTTAAACTGGTTTAATCAAGATTTTGTGGCAATTTGAAGCAAAAGTTATTTTGGTAAAATTTGAAAATTAGGCAAGGCTATAGCCTTGGTGTTTTTTCCATTTTTGACGATTTTAAAAATATCCAATTTTCATGGGGAATTTACCGGATTTTTCAACAAAAATCGGTTAGAACCGCTTTAAACTGGTTTAATCAAGGTTTTGGGGCAATTTGAAGCAAAAGTTATTTTGGTAAAATTTGAAAATTAGGCAAGGCTATATCCTTGGTGTTTTTTCCATTTTTGACGATTTTAAAAATATCCAATTTTCATGGGGAATTTACCGGATTTTTCAACAAAAATCGGTTAGAACCGACTTAAACTGGTTTAATCAAGGTTTTGGGCAATTTGAAGCAAAAGTTATTTTGGTAAAATTTGAAAATTAGGCAAGGCTATAGCCTTGGTGTTTTTTCCATTTTTGACGATTTTAAAAATATCCAATTTTCATGGAGAATTTGCCGGATTTTTAAACCAAACCGGTTAGAACCGCCTTAAACTGGTTTAATCAAGATTTTGTGGCAATTTGAAGCAAAAGTTATTTTGGTAAAATTTGAAAATTAGGCAAGGCTATAGCCTTGGTGTTTTTTCCATTTTTGACGATTTTAAAAATATCCAATTTTCATGGGGAATTTACCGGATTTTTCAACAAAAATCGGTTAGAACCGCTTTAAACTGGTTTAATCAAGGTTTTGGGGCAATTTGAAGCAAAAGTTATTTTGGTAAAATTTGAAAATTAGGCAAGGCTATATCCTTGGTGTTTTTTCCATTTTTGACGATTTTGAAAATATCCAATTTTCATGGGGAATTTACCGGATTTTTCAACAAAAACCGGTTAGAACCGCCTTAAACTGGTTTAATCAAGATTTTGGGGCAATTTGAAGCAAAAGTTATTTTGGTAAAATTTGAAAATTATGCAAGGCTATATAGCCTTGGTGATTTTCCATTTTTGACGATTTTAAAAATATCCATTTTTCATTGGGAATTTACCGGATTTTTCAACAAAAACCGGTTAGAACCGCCTTAAACTGGTTTGATCAATATTTTGGGGAAATTTGAAGCAAAAGTTATTTTGGTAAAGTTTGAAAATTAGGCAAGGCTATAGCCTTGGTGTTTTTTCCATTTTTGACGATTTTAAAAACATCCAATTTTCATGGGGAATTTACTGGATTTTTCAACAAAGACCGGTTAGAACCGATTTAAACTGGTTTAATCAAGGTCTTGGGTCAATTTGAAGTAAAAGTTTTTTCGCTAAAATATGAAAATTTGGCAAGGCTATAGCCTTGGTGTTTTATCCATTTTTGACGATTTTGAAAATATCCAATTTTCATGGGGAATTTACCGGATTTTTCAACAAAAATCGGTTAGAACCGCCTTAAACTGGTTTAATCAAGATTTTGGGGCAATTTGAAGCAAAAGTTATTTTGGTAAAATTTGAAAATTAGGCAAGGCTATAGCCTTGGTGTTTTTTCCATTTTTGACGATTTTGAAAATATCCAATTTTCATGGGGAATTTACCGGATTTTTCAACAAAAACCGGTTAGAACCGCCTTAAACTGGTTTAATCAAGATTTTGGGGCAATTTGAAGCAAAAAGTTTTTTCGCTAAAATTGAAAATTTGGCAAGGCTATATAGCCTTGGTGATTTTCCATTTTTGACGATTTTAAAAATATCCAATTTTCATTAGGAATTTACCGGATTTTTCAACAAAAACCGGTTAGAACCGCCTTAAACTGGTTTGATCAAGATTTTGGGGAAATTTGAAGCAAAAGTTATTTTGGTAAAGTTTGAAAATTAGGCAAGGCTATAGCCTTGGTGTTTTTTCCATTTTTGACGATTTTAAAAACATCCAATTTTCATGGGGAATTTACTGGATTTTTCAACAAAAACCGGTTAGAACCGACTTAAACTGGTTTAATCAAGGTCTTGGGTCAATTTGAAGTAAAAGTTTTTTCGCTAAAATATGAAAATTTAACAAGGCTATAGCCTTGGTGTTTTTTCCATTTTTGACGATTTTAAAAATATCCAATTTTCATGGGGAATTTACCGGATTTTTCAACAAAAATCGGTTAGAACCGCCTTAAACTGGTTTAATCAAGGTTTGGGGCAATTTGAAGCAAAAGTTATTTTGGTAAAATTTGAAAATTAGGCAAGGCTATAGCCTTGGTGTTTTTTCCATTTTTGACGATTTTAAAAATATCCAATTTTCATGGAGAATTTGCCGGATTTTTAAACCAAACCGGTTAGAACCGCCTTAAACTGGTTTAATCAAGATTTTGTGGCAATTTGAAGCAAAAGTTATTTTGGTAAAATTTGAAAATTAGGCAAGGCTATAGCCTTGGTGTTTTTTCCATTTTTGACGATTTTAAAAATATCCAATTTTCATGGGGAATTTACCGGATTTTTCAACAAAAATCGGTTAGAACCGCTTTAAACTGGTTTAATCAAGGTTTTGGGGCAATTTGAAGCAAAAGTTATTTTGGTAAAATTTGAAAATTAGGCAAGGCTATATCCTTGGTGTTTTTTCCATTTTTGACGATTTTAAAAATATCCAATTTTCATGGGGAATTTACCGGATTTTTCAACAAAAATCGGTTAGAACCGACTTAAACTGGTTTAATCAAGGTTTTGGGCAATTTGAAGCAAAAGTTATTTTGGTAAAATTTGAAAATTAGGCAAGGCTATAGCCTTGGTGTTTTTTCCATTTTTGACGATTTTAAAAATATCCAATTTTCATGGAGAATTTGCCGGATTTTTAAACCAAACCGGTTAGAACCGCCTTAAACTGGTTTAATCAAGATTTTGTGGCAATTTGAAGCAAAAGTTATTTTGGTAAAATTTGAAAATTAGGCAAGGCTATAGCCTTGGTGTTTTTTCCATTTTTGACGATTTTAAAAATATCCAATTTTCATGGGGAATTTACCGGATTTTTCAACAAAAATCGGTTAGAACCGCTTTAAACTGGTTTAATCAAGGTTTTGGGGCAATTTGAAGCAAAAGTTATTTTGGTAAAATTTGAAAATTAGGCAAGGCTATATCCTTGGTGTTTTTTCCATTTTTGACGATTTTGAAAATATCCAATTTTCATGGGGAATTTACCGGATTTTTCAACAAAAACCGGTTAGAACCGCCTTAAACTGGTTTAATCAAGATTTTGGGGCAATTTGAAGCAAAAGTTATTTTGGTAAAATTTGAAAATTATGCAAGGCTATATAGCCTTGGTGATTTTCCATTTTTGACGATTTTAAAAATATCCATTTTTCATTGGGAATTTACCGGATTTTTCAACAAAAACCGGTTAGAACCGCCTTAAACTGGTTTGATCAATATTTTGGGGAAATTTGAAGCAAAAGTTATTTTGGTAAAGTTTGAAAATTAGGCAAGGCTATAGCCTTGGTGTTTTTTCCATTTTTGACGATTTTAAAAACATCCAATTTTCATGGGGAATTTACTGGATTTTTCAACAAAAACCGGTTAGAACCGATTTAAACTGGTTTAATCAAGGTCTTGGGTCAATTTGAAGTAAAAGTTTTTTCGCTAAAATATGAAAATTTGGCAAGGCTATAGCCTTGGTGTTTTATCCATTTTTGACGATTTTGAAAATATCCAATTTTCATGGGGAATTTACCGGATTTTTCAACAAAAATCGGTTAGAACCGCCTTAAACTGGTTTAATCAAGATTTTGGGGCAATTTGAAGCAAAAGTTATTTTGGTAAAATTTGAAAATTAGGCAAGGCTATAGCCTTGGTGTTTTTTCCATTTTTGACGATTTTGAAAATATCCAATTTTCATGGGGAATTTACCGGATTTTTCAACAAAAACCGGTTAGAACCGCCTTAAACTGGTTTAATCAAGATTTTGGGGCAATTTGAAGCAAAAAGTTTTTTCGCTAAAATTGAAAATTTGGCAAGGCTATATAGCCTTGGTGATTTTCCATTTTTGACGATTTTAAAAATATCCAATTTTCATTAGGAATTTACCGGATTTTTCAACAAAAACCGGTTAGAACCGCCTTAAACTGGTTTGATCAATATTTTGGGGAAATTTGAAGCAAAAGTTATTTTGGTAAAGTTTGAAAATTAGGCAAGGCTATAGCCTTGGTGTTTTTTCCATTTTTGACGATTTTAAAAACATCCAATTTTCATGGGGAATTTACTGGATTTTTCAACAAAAACCGGTTAGAACCGATTTAAACTGGTTTAATCAAGGTCTTGGGTCAATTTGAAGTAAAAGTTTTTTCGCTAAAATATGAAAATTTGGCAAGGCTATAGCCTTGGTGTTTTATCCATTTTTGACGATTTTGAAAATATCCAATTTTCATGGGGAATTTACCGGATTTTTCAACAAAAATCGGTTAGAACCGCCTTAAACTGGTTTAATCAAGATTTTGGGGCAATTTGAAGCAAAAGTTATTTTGGTAAAATTTGAAAATTAGGCAAGGCTATAGCCTTGGTGTTTTTTCCATTTTTGACGATTTTGAAAATATCCAATTTTCATGGGGAATTTACCGGATTTTTCAACAAAAACCGGTTAGAACCGCCTTAAACTGGTTTAATCAAGATTTTGGGGCAATTTGAAGCAAAAAGTTTTTTCGCTAAAATTGAAAATTTGGCAAGGCTATATAGCCTTGGTGATTTTCCATTTTTGACGATTTTAAAAATATCCAATTTTCATTAGGAATTTACCGGATTTTTCAACAAAAACCGGTTAGAACCGCCTTAAACTGGTTTGATCAAGATTTTGGGGAAATTTGAAGCAAAAGTTATTTTGGTAAAGTTTGAAAATTAGGCAAGGCTATAGCCTTGGTGTTTTTTCCATTTTTGACGATTTTAAAAATATCCAATTTTCATGGAGAATTTGCCGGATTTTTAAACCAAACCGGTTAGAACCGCCTTAAACTGGTTTAATCAAGATTTTGTGGCAATTTGAAGCAAAAGTTATTTTGGTAAAATTTGAAAATTAGGCAAGGCTATAGCCTTGGTGTTTTTTCCATTTTTGACGATTTTAAAAATATCCAATTTTCATGGGGAATTTACCGGATTTTTCAACAAAAATCGGTTAGAACCGCTTTAAACTGGTTTAATCAAGGTTTTGGGGCAATTTCAAGCAAAAGTTATTTTGGTAAAATTTGAAAATTAGGCAAGGCTATATCCTTGGTGTTTTTTCCATTTTTGACGATTTTAAAAATATCCAATTTTCATGGGGAATTTACCGGATTTTTCAACCAAAATCGGTTAGAACCGCCTTAAACTGGTTTAATCAAGGTTTTGGGGCAATTTGAAGCAAAAGTTATTTTGGTAAAATTTGAAAATTAGGCAAGGCTATATAGCCTTGGTGTTTTTTCCATTTTTGACGATTTTAAAAATATCCAATTTTCATGGGGAATTTACCGGATTTTTCAACCAAAACCGGTTAGAACCACCTTAAACTGGTTTAATCAAGGTTTTGGGGCAATTTGAAGCAAAAGTTATTTTGGTAAAATTTGAAAATTAGGCAAGGCTATAGCCTTGGTGTTTTTTCCAATTTTGACGATTTTAAAAATATCCAATTTTCATGGAGAATTTGCCGGATTTTTAAACCAAACCGGTTAGAACCGCCTTAAACTGGTTTAATCGAGATTTTGTGGCAATTTGAAGCAAAAGTTATTTTGGTAAAATTCGAAAATTAGGCAAGGCTATAGCCTTGGTGTTTTTTCCATTTTTGACGATTTTAAAAATATCCAATTTTCATGGGGAATTTACCGGATTTTTCAACAAAAACCGGTTAGAACCGCCTTAAACTGGTTTAATCAAGATTTTGTGGCAATTTGAAGCAAAAGTTATTTTGGTAAAATTTGAAAATTAAGCAAGGCTATAGCCTTGGTGTTTTTTCCATTTTTGACGATTTTAAAAATATCCAATTTTCATGGGGAATTTACCGGATTTTTCAATAAAAATCGGTTAGAACCGCCTTAAACTGGTTTAATCAAGGTTTTGGGGCAATTTGAAGCAAAAGTTATTTTGGTAAAATTTGAAAATTAGGCAAGGCTATAGCCTTGGTGTTTTTTCCATTTTTGACGATTTTAAAAATATCCAATTTTCATGGAGAATTTGCCGGATTTTTAAACCAAACCGGTTAGAACCGCCTTAAACTGGTTTAATCAAGATTTTGTGGCAATTTGAAGCAAAAGTTATTTTGGTAAAATTTGAAAATTAGGCAAGGCTATATAGCCTTGGTGTTTTTTCCATTTTTGACGATTTTGAAAATATCCAATTTTCATGGGGAATTTACCGGATTTTTCAACCAAAACCGGTTAGAACCGCCTTAAACTGGTTTAATCAAGATTTTAGGGCAATTTGAAGCCAAAAGTTTTTTCGCTAAAATATATGAAAATTTTGCAAGGCTATGGCCTTGGTGTTTTTTCCATTTTTGACGATTTTAAAAATATCCAATTTTCATGGGGAATTTACCGGATTTTTTAACAAAAACCGGTTAGAACCGCCTTAAACTGGTTTGATCAAGATTTTGGGGAAATTTGAAGCAAAAGTTATTTTGGTAAGGTTTGAAAATTAGGCAAGGCTATAGCCTTGGTGTTTTTTCCATTTTTGACGATTTTAAAAACATCCAATTTTCATGGGGAATTTACTGGATTTTTCAACAAAAACCGGTTAGAAACGACTTAAACTGGTTTAATCAAGGTCTTGGGTCATTTTGAAGTAAAAGTTTTTTCGCTAAAATATGAAAATTTGGCAAGGCTATAGCCTTGGTGTTTTTTCCATTTTTGACGATTTTAAAAATATCCAATTTTCATGGGGAATTTACCGGATTTTTCAAGAAAAATCGGCTAGAACCGCCTTAAACTGGTTTAATCAAGGTTTGGGGCAATTTGAAGCAAAAGTTATTTTGGTAAAATTTGAAAATTAGGCAAGGCTATAGCCTTGGTGTTTTTTCCATTTTTGACGATTTTAAAAATATCCAATTTTCATGGAGAATTTGCCGGATTTTTAAACCAAACCGGTTAGAACCGCCTTAAACTGGTTTAATCAAGATTTTGTGGCAATTTGAAGCAAAAGTTATTTTGGTAAAATTTGAAAATTAGGCAAGGCTATAGCCTTGGTGTTTTTTCCATTTTTGACGATTTTAAAAATATCCAATTTTCATGGGGAATTTACCGGATTTTTCAACAAAAATCGGTTAGAACCGCCTTAAACTGGTTTAATCAAGGTTTTGGGGCAATTTGAAGCAAAAGTTATTTTGGTAAAATTTGAAAATTAGGCAAGGCTATAGCCTTGGTGTTTTTTCCATTTTTGACAATTTTAAAAATATCCAATTTTCATGGGGAATTTACCGGATTTTTCAACAAAAATCGGTTAGAACCGCCTTAAACTGGTTTAATCAAGGTCTTGGGGCAATTTGAAGCAAAAGTTATTTTGGTAAAATTTGAAAATTAGGCAAGGCTATAGCCTTGGTGTTTTTTCCATTTTTGACGATTTTAAAAATATCCAATTTTCATGGGGAATTTACCGGATTTTTCAACAAAAATCGGTTAGAACCGCCTTAAACTGGTTTAATCAAGGTTTTGGGGCAATTTGAAGCAAAAGTTATTTTGGTAAAATTTGAAAATTAGGCAAGGCTATAGCCTTGGTGTTTTTTCCATTTTTGACGATTTTAAAAATATCCAATTTTCATGGGGAATTTACCGGATTTTTCAACCAAAACCGGTTAGAACCGCCTTAAACTGGTTTAATCAAGGTTTTGGGGCAATTTGAAGCAAAAGTTATTTTGGTAAAATTTGAAAATTAGGCAAGGCTATATAGCCTTGGTGTTTTTTCCATTTTTGACGATTTTAAAAATATCCAATTTTCATGGGGAATTTACCGGATTTTTCAACCAAAACCGGTTAGAACCGCCTTAAACTGGTTTAGTCAAGGTTTTGGGGCAATTTGAAGCAAAAGTTATTTTGGTAAAATTTGAAAATTAGGCAAGGCTATAGCCTTGGTGTTTTTTCCAATTTTGACGATTTTAAAAATATCCAATTTTCATGGGGAATTTACCGGATTTTTCAACCAAAACCGGTTAGAACCGCCTTAAACTGGTTTAATCAAGATTTTAGGGCAATTTGAAGCCAAAAGTTTTTTCGCTAAAATATGAAAATTTGGCAAGGCTATAGCCTTGGTGTTTTTTCCATTTTTGACGATTAAAAAAATATCCAATTTTCATGGGGAATTTACCGGATTTTTTAACAAAAACCGGTTAGAACCGCCTTAAACTGGTTTAATCAAGATTTTGGGGAAATTTGAAGCAAAAGTTATTTTGGTAAAGTTTGAAAATTAGGCAAGGCTATAGCCTTGGTGTTTTTTCCATTTTTGACGATTTTAAAAACATCCAATTTTCATGGGGAATTTACTGGATTTTTCAACAAAAACCGGTTAGAACCGACTTAAACTGGTTTAATCAAGGTCTTGGGTCAATTTGAAGTAAAAGTTTTTTCGCTAAAGGATGAAAATTTGGCAAGGCTATAGCCTTGGTGTTTTTTCCATTTTTGACGATTTTAAAAATATCCAATTTTCATGGGGAATTTACCGGATTTTTCAACAAAAATCGGTTAGAACCGCCTTAAACTGGTTTAATCAAGGTTTTGGGGCAATTTGAAGCAAAAGTTATTTTGGTAAAATTTGAAAATTAGGCAAGGCTATAGCCTTGGTGTTTTTTCCATTTTTGACGATTTTAAAAATATCCAATTTTCATGGAGAATTTGCCAGATTTTTAAACCAAACCGGTTAGAACCGCCTTAAACTGGTTTAATCGAGATTTTGTGGCAATTTGAAGCAAAAGTTATTTTGGTAAAATTCGAAAATTAGGCAAGGCTATAGCCTTGGTGTTTTTTCCATTTTTGACGATTTTAAAAATATCCAATTTTCATGGGGAATTTACCGGATTTTTCAACAAAAACCGGTTAGAACCGCCTTAAACTGGTTTAATCAAGATTTTGTGGCAATTTGAAGCAAAAGTTATTTTGGTAAAATTTGAAAATTGAGCAAGGCTTATAGCCTTGGTGTTTTTTCCATTTTTGACGATTTTAAAAATATCCAATTTTCATGGGGAATTTACCGGATTTTTCAACAAAAATCGGTTAGAACCGCCTTAAACTGGTTTAATCAAGGTTTTGGGGCAATTTGAAGCAAAAGTTATTTTGGTAAAATTTGAAAATTAGGCAAGGCTATAGCCTTGGTGTTTTTTCCATTTTTGACGATTTTAAAAATATCCAATTTTCATGGAGAATTTGCCGGATTTTAAACCAAACCGGTTAGAACCGCCTTAAACTGGTTTAATCAAGATTTTGTGGCAATTTGAAGCAAAAGTTATTTTGGTAAAATTTGAAAATTAGGCAAGGCTATAGCCTTGGTGTTTTTTCCATTTTTGACGATTTTGAAAATATCCAATTTTCATGGGGAATTTACCGGATTTTTCAACCAAAACCGGTTAGAACCGCCTTAAACTGGTTTAATCAAGATTTTAGGGCAATTTGAAGCCAAAAGTTTTTTCGCTAAAATATATGAAAATTAGGCAAGGCTATAGCCTTGGTGTTTTTTCCATTTTTGACGATTTTAAAAATATCCAATTTTCATATGGAATTTACCGGATTTTTTAACAAAAACCGGTTAGAACCGCCTTAAACTGGTTTGATCAAGATTTTGGGGAAATTTGAAGCAAAAGTTATTTTGGTAAGGTTTGAAAATTAGGCAAGGCTATAGCCTTGGTGTTTTTTCCATTTTTGACGATTTTAAAAATATCCAATTTTCATGGGGAATTTACCGGATTTTTCAAGAAAAATCGGTTAGAACCGCCTTAAACTGGTTTAATCAAGGTTTTGGGGCAATTTGAAGCAAAAGTTATTTTGGTAAAATTTGAAAATTATGCAAGGCTATAGCCTTGGTGTTTTTTCCATTTTTGACGATTTTAAAAATATCCAATTTTCATGGGGAATTTACCGGATTTTTCAACAAAAATCGGTTAGAACCGCCTTAAACTGGTTTAATCAAGGTTTTGGGGCAATTTGAAGCAAAAGTTATTTTGGTAAAATTTGAAAATTAGGCAAGGCTATAGCCTTGGTGTTTTTTCCATTTTTGACGATTTTAAAAATATCCAATTTTCATGGGGAATTTACCGGATTTTTCAACAAAAATCGGTTAGAACCGCCTTAAACTGGTTTAATCAAGGTCTTGGGGCAATTTGAAGCAAAAGTTTTTTTGGTAAAATTTGAAAATTAGGCAAGGCTATAGCCTTGGTGTTTTTTCCATTTTTGACGATTTTAAAAATATCCAATTTTCATGGGGAATTTACCGGATTTTTCAACAAAAATCGGTTAGAACCGCCTTAAACTGGTTTAATCAAGGTCTTGGGGCAATTTGAAGCAAAAGTTATTTTGGTAAAATTTGAAAATTAGGCAAGGCTATAGCCTTGGTGTTTTTTCCATTTTTGACGATTTTAAAAATATCCAATTTTCATGGGGAATTTACCGGATTTTTCAACCAAAACCGGTTAGAACCGCCTTAAACTGGTTTAATCAAGGTTTTGGGGCAATTTGAAGCAAAAGTTATTTTGGTAAAATTTGAAAATTAGGCAAGGCTATATAGCCTTGGTGTTTTTTCCATTTTTGACGATTTTAAAAATATCCAATTTTCATGGGGAATTTACCGGATTTTTCAACCAAAACCGGTTAGAACCGCCTTAAACTGGTTTAATCAAGGTTTTGGGGCAATTTGAAGCAAAAGTTATTTTGGTAAAATTTGAAAATTAGGCAAGGCTATAGCCTTGGTGTTTTTTCCAATTTTGACGATTTTAAAAATATCCAATTTTCATTAGGAATTTACCGGATTTTTCAACCAAAACCGGTTAGAACCGCCTTAAACTGGTTTAATCAAGATTTTAGGGCAATTTGAAGCCAAAAGTTTTTTCGCTAAAATATGAAAATTTGGCAAGGCTATAGCCTTGGTGTTTTTTCCATTTTTGACGATTTAAAAAATATCCAATTTTCATGGGGAATTTACCGGATTTTTTAACAAAAACCGGTTAGAACCGCCTTAAACTGGTTTGATCAAGATTTTGGGGAAATTTGAAGCAAAAGTTATTTTGGTAAAGTTTGAAAATTAGGCAAGGCTATAGCCTTGGTGTTTTTTCCATTTTTGACGATTTTAAAAACATCCAATTTTCATGGGGAATTTACTGGATTTTTCAACAAAAACCGGTTAGAACCGACTTAAACTGGTTTAATCAAGGTCTTGGGTCAATTTGAAGTAAAAGTTTTTTCGCTAAAATATGAAAATTTGGCAAGGCTATAGCCTTGGTGTTTTTTCCATTTTTGACGATTTTAAAAATATCCAATTTTCATGGAGAATTTACCGGATTTTTCAACAAAAACCGGTTAGAACCGCCTTAAACTGGTTTAATCAAGATTTTGTGGCAATTTGAAGCAAAAGTTATTTTGGTAAAATTCGAAAATTAAGCAAGGCTATAGCCTTGGTGTTTTTTCCATTTTTGACGATTTTAAAAATATCCAATTTTCATGGGGAATTTACCGGATTTTTCAACAAAAATCGGTTAGAACCGCCTTAAACTGGTTTAATCAAGGTTTTGGGGCAATTTGAAGCAAAAGTTATTTTGGTAAAATTTGAAAATTAGGCAAGGCATAGCCTTGGTGTTTTTTCCATTTTTGACGATTTTAAAAATATCCAATTTTCATGGAGAATTTGCCGGATTTTTAAACCAAACCGGTTAGAACCGCCTTAAACTGGTTTAATCAAGATTTTGTGGCAATTTGAAGCAAAAGTTATTTTGGTAAAATTTGAAAATTAGGCAAGGCTATAGCCTTGGTGTTTTTTCCATTTTTGACGATTTTGAAAATATCCAATTTTCATGGGGAAGTTACCGGATTTTTCAACCAAAACCGGTTAGAACCGCCTTAAACTGGTTTAATCAAGATTTTAGGGCAATTTGAAGCCAAAAGTTTTTTCGCTAAAATATATGAAAATTTTGCAAGGCTATAGCCTTGGTGTTTTTTCCATTTTTGACGATTTTAAAAATATCCAATTTTCATGGGGAATTTACCGGATTTTTTAACAAAAACCGGTTAGAACCGCCTTAAACTGGTTTGATCAAGATTTTGGGGAAATTTGAAGCAAAAGTTATTTTGGTAAAGTTTGAAAATTAGGCAAGGCTATAGCCTTGGTGTTTTTTCCATTTTTGACGATTTTGAAAATATCCAATTTTCATGGGGAATTTACCGGATTTTTCAACAAAAATCGGTTAGAACCGCCTTAAACTGGTTTAATCAAGATTTTGGGGCAATTTGAAGCAAAAAGTTTTTTCGCTCAAATTTGAAAATTAGGCAAGGCTATATAGCCTTGGTATTAGGCTAAGGCCATTATCTGTTAAAAAAAAATCAAAAAGTTTTTGATTTGAGCTATTTTTCCGGATGTTTTTCCCCGCATTTCTAGTGTTCTATTCATTCCGACTGGCATCGCAAAATTTCGAGAAATTGCGGCCTACTTTTAAGACTACAATTTGTTGTTATTTGCAAATATTTTCTTTTAAATAATTTTCATTTTAATAACCTGTTTCGTCTGAAATTTGTTAAGTTCTGGTCTCTTTTTTCATGTTCTAAAAAAGTTCTGGTCTCTTTTTTCATGTTCTGTTTCTGTAACGATAAATCGAATTGCTCACAGTAAAATGTACAATGAAAAAGCACGAATAGAAAAAAACAACGAAAAATCAATTGTCATATTTTGTAGCGTAATTCATTTCTGCTGTTCACTCGTTTCAACCAGAATTGAGTATCGTTTGTATTAGACATGCCTCTCTTCAATGTTAACTCTCTCACTTGTTTTCATGCAGCGAAAATGTCTTTACTCTTCCAAAAGTCGACAGCATTGGGTTGGCCAACTGTTAATAAACGTTGAGAAATATTGAAATGTGGAATTTACAATGAAATGTTAATTAATGGTATACAAACGGTCTTTTAATTTTACACTTTTTTGCCTTTAATTAATAAAGTTCAAAAAGGATTTCGGTTTGAAGTGAAAGTGATTATTGCATTTTGGCACATTTTAACACACAAGTAATTTAAATGCAACTTGAAGAGTTTGTTATTTACTTCCTTAACATTTTTTAGGGCGAAACAAATGCTAAGCATAGTTCAACAGGGAAGCTTTGGCGACCCAATCATCTTAGCTTAAAGCAAACTAAAAAGCAATGGAACATTTTAATAACTAATTTGAATTGAATTAAGTCCTCATATTGCTTCCGCAATTTTCCCAAGTTTTGGAGAAAACTTGCCCAGAACCATTTACCAGGTTTTTTAAGCCAACGAAATTAAACTGTCAGCCATATAAGCTGTAGTTGTGCATCGATTACATTGATCTCCCAACTGCTTGATTGAGGGTCAACCCCGATAGCATGAGTTTAGTGTTCTTTTGAAACTCTTTCCAACGCGGACCTCTAGAAATAAACTTTGATTGCGCGGATCACGGTCGGCGTGAATTGTTTAGAGATGAAGTCATAAATGTATCGATTATGAAATTGTGTTAAAGGATGTTTAGTGCCATGGCAACCGTAGCTTCGTCTACAAAAATAACGTCGAATAGAAAACTATCAATATTTTCTAATAATGTTTGGCATTTTGTATTTTTTTCTCGATTTGTAGAAGAGCGCAGTAGCGACAATGTTTAGAGATGACGTCATAAATTGACGTCGTAAAATAAAGAAATTTTTCGGTTTAATAAAGGGTTACCCCCGATAGCAGGAGTTCTTTTTTGTTTTTAAACTTTTTTAGCGCTGAGGTCTATGACCTTACAGTATGTTTGCGCAAATGTTCAAGAAGGTACGAAAAAACAATAAACAAGGTAGGCCTAGTGACTAATGTTACTCCCGCAACTCTATACTGTTGACCTAATTCTCTTTACTGAACTTTTCGTAAACCTAAAGTGAGCAAAACACAATAAATACCACAGCATAAATAAACCCAATTTTAATTAATATGTGAGCCATGCACTGCGTCCAAATGTTTAAACTTTGTAGCAATCTTGCTTAGAACCAATCTTAATAACTCAATAAATCTAACAATGCCAAAAAACTTTTTGCTGGTAACTTTGGACACTTGGGCTTGCGATACACTCTCTCAGTCCTAAATTAAGACGTTTACAAACTTTAGAGGCCTGCATACATTTTCTCGCATAATAGGTGTGTTTCAGCATGGGAACATGGACTCTTTACTGTAGAACTCTATGAGATCGATTCAGAACAAACTGCTTCGAAATTAAATATTATTAAATAAACAATAGGAGCTCGTCTGTCCATGAATCAAAGAATAAAGTGGTTTTCAGCACCTAGGGCATGGGCGCCCGCACGGGGGGGAAAGGGGGGGGGCAAGTGGATTTACCCCCCCCCCCCCTTTGTAAGTGATATTATCGTTTTTTGTTCGTTTTTGTCATGGTTTAACAAACTGTTCGAAGCGGCGTGCTTTTTAAGTAATTGGGTCACGCGTCTTAATCTAATGCGAAACCAAAATCGAGCGCAACACGCCGTTTTTCGTCTTTAGTTTGGTCAACCTTTAGGTTTAGGTTGACTGTTTAGCAAGTGTGTATTCGACAATTGACAACGCTAAGTCAAACCTTCTTTCTTTTTACTCGCTAAAAACGTCGAGTTATATGCAGTATGTTCCTCGCTGTTTGGTCTCTGCGCTAATATCCGATGTTGGTGTAACATCGACATTTGTTTAACTGAAGCAGATTCTTAAAAGGAGGTATAATGGTGACTGTTGTGCGTGTTTCAAAGCCTCCATTTTTATGTAATGATAGTTAACGCAAAATTATGCTCTCACGTGCTGTGCAACACAACTTATTTCCCTTTAATCACAGCTTGTAATTTAGCTGACATGGCACACAGCTCGGCGCAGATGTTGCGCCAATCGTGGAATAATAAAACCCGGTAAAAACGATCTTCGTTTAGTATTTCACGTGGTGAAAGACGTGCTTGTAGTTTAGCGCTAGTTTTGTTCATGGAACTTAAAAACTGCGCTTCTGATAGTCAAATTAAGTATGATTCTACCACAATTAATCACACATATTTCACGGTCTTGGTTTATTTTTTCGCCTGAAGCTAACGATTGCACACTGTGGTTTCACAGCTGGCGCCTGACAGGATTGTCGACGACGCGCGTGCTCGCTTTTGCTGGACGTATTTGGCTGTTTCTGAGTTTTTTTATTACGTCTTGCAATCACCATTCTATGACGTCTACTGCCACTGTTTTATGACGTCATTATACATTAACGTCAGACGAAAAATAGGGGAATTCCCTAAGTTAAAAATTCAGGCCCCCTTTTTGATTTTCTGGTTACGCCCCTGATTGACCCCCCCCTGGAAAATTTTCTAAGAAGTTCATAGGTCAAAATTTTCAATAAAGCAAAATTTTGTCAGATTTTGGCTTTTGACAAAGTTCTTGTGTTTCTTGAGAGTCATTAATGTAAAAATCGTCATGGAAGCATTGTAAATCAGGAACTGCGACACAATTAAACCATATTAACCCATATAAGCAGGAAGTATGTCACAATGCCCACTTGGATCAGCAGTAACTTTAATCGCAAATTGTCCATTGTTTATTCATTGTTACAACAGTTTGGATTTTAGGAATAGCCTACTGACATTCTGTAATACAAAAAATACCTAAGCAAGCTTTTCTGTAGTGATTTCTTTAAAGCCGCGTGAAGGGGGAGTGCAAAGTCAGTTTCGCTTCCTTGAAAAAACTCTAGTCATTATATAATTTTTTGTTGACTAGTTAGAATTTGGCAAAGGATTTTGTTGAACACTTATGAAAACATTGTCTATTGTGATTTATTTAAATTAATGGCTATCTTTAACTCCACAAGAAATATTAACTCTAATTCTTTGGATGGACAATTATTTTTTAAGCATTAAAACATAAACATTAATTTACCATGCGGAAAAATCCAGGCAAAGAGCCCTTTCTACAAGGACAAAATAACACAAGCTACCTAAATCTATCGCAAAAAAACTCGATGCACTTTTTATAATCCATAAAACGCCTTGACTTTGCGACAAAATATTACGTTTGGGTCTGAAATCGACAAAATATTAAGTTTGGGTGACTGGCATCAATTTAAGGAAGAACTGTAGCCTCTACTAATAAGCAATTTCGTTTAAAGTCAAAAAAATTTTGAAAAAATCCAGTATGGCACATAAAACAGACTAGAAACCCCGAATCCAGAAGAAAACATATTATTTTTTAAAGACAAGACAATTAGAATTCCAGTTGCAATCTTAGTGAGGAAAATTATTCTACTTTGACCCCTGCTATAAAGGATATAAATTGAATTAAACTAGCCGTAAAATAAATATATTATAGTTGTTATGATAAAATATGTTATAATTGTTGGATTTGGGTGCAACCTGACAAGTCAAGGTTTGTAACACACTTGCGACCAGTGGCCCGCCAAAGAATTTTGTGTCGCCCGCGAAGCATTCCAGGGAGACCACGGCAGTCCTGAAGTTTTTTGACCCGAATAACGAGTATATCATGCAGGAATCGTAGAAACTGTTGTGTAAATCCATACAGTTAACCATCAAACCAAATTTCTCATTGAGCAAAAACTTTCATTAAGTGTTTATTTGTTATTTCAGATTTCAATATTGCGTTAAATAATTTTAGCTGTATGGTTCGAGTGGGTTTTGATTGGTTTCGCTTGATGAAAAATTGTTTATGATTTTAACTGGTTTTATAGTATGAGCGACAGCAAATAGGTTCGTCACCCCTGGTCTAGTGTATACTTAATGTAGTAGGAAACACCCACATGGTAATTTTCCACGCTACAAACTATACAATAGCGGATGCCTATTAATCAACAGTAGCCTAATCGAGTTCGCTTTTGCAGCCCACTTATGACCTGAAGTAACCCCGCGCAACCGCCCACGGTTGACCTGCAGTAACCCTGATCACCACAACGTGGTTTAACAGCGGATTTCGGGATTGACAGATATTCGATATGGATGTTTTGTTTAGATTTAATGTATTTTCGCTTAAATCAAAGATAAAATAAACCAAAAATGCTTGCATTTTGTTGTGAAACCGAACACATTTTCTCTAGTTTATTTTAACTGCTAGACAATTTTTTTTGCTAGAAGGACGGGAACTCTTAAATGAAAAAAGAGCGTCCGGCTAAAAATTTCTTTATTGGCTTTATTAGACCTATAATTGTTATAAAACGACGGAATAGAAAATATATGTGTTTCAAATTATCATTTATTGTAAAATTTTACAAAGATTCAGCTCAATTTTGCATTCTCCAAACATTCCAAATACCACCGTAATGTGGTGGTATTAATAGGGTAATTTAGAAAAACATTCCGCGGGCTGGAAGAAAATAAACCGGCGGAACGGATCTGGCACACAGGCCGAAGTTCGGTAACCCATGCACTAGATCAGGGGTCGGCAACCTACGGCCCGCGAGCCGGATCCGGCCCGCCGATGTTATTCATCCGGCCTACCGCCTCTTTGACAAATTAAACACCATTTCACATACTTTTTGACTATTTTAACTACAAAAGTGCAAAAAATGTTATCGCTTCGCGCGAATCATCATCTACCTACGGTTTGTTTACGACTTAATGCTGTCTTTTCAACTAGATCAGCACTTCTTTACCGCTGCGCCGTGGACAGCTGCCAAGTGCTTCGCGAAAAAACTGAAAAGGTTTTTAAAAATATTGGACATATCTTTATTAAGAGATTTTTTTTATTTTTGGCAATGTAATAATAACTTGCAAGAAATTTAAAACAAATGCCGGTATACCATAAAAAAAATTGCGCTTGCTTCTTTTGCCAGGTGTGCCTTGACTTGAAAATGTTTACAAACACAGAGTTAGATAAACTTAAAATGTTATCACGTTCCCCAAAGTAGTTTTATTTCACTTTGCATTAGTAGTATGGATGACGACGTGTGAACATGAATTTTTAACCAAACGAATATTTTTTTTCACGCTTCGCGCCAACACTTTACTGCCTCCTTAAATTTAATTAAACACGTTTTTAAGTGCCAAAACGATCCGAGGCCCCTTGATTCACAGTTGTTCCAACATGTTAATAACACAATTTTAGATAACATTTTGTGCGGCCCGCAGAGACCTTTTTTAGTTGCCGACCCCTGCACCAGATCATTGCTTATATTCAGAGATCAGAAACAATGAGCTCGCAAAAAAACCTTGTTCAATATACATTTCTATTCTTACCACGCTGCTCTGTTTGCTAAATCAACAAAAAATAAGGGAATAATGATTTCATGCTTGTACGAACAACGAAGGCGCATATGTTGCTGTCAGCGATTTTCGTTATTATTGATGTAACCTCTCCATAATTGATTTCTTGATAACAATATTGTAGGCTTTTTTGACCACATAATTCTCACTTAGGTTTTAGTGAAAATGAACCATTTGAGAGCTTTCGTAATGTGAGCAGTCCTGCAGTCGGAATGAGTACTGATTTGAATGTTATAGTGATTATTGCAGGGCTAATTTACAGAATCAAATATGAAACTTGGCCATATTAATTTAAAATGTGCCATTAGAATTTACACCACTCATGTGACATTAAGAGTTAGAATTCAACCAGTCAAGAAATAAGTGGCCTAACCAGACATATGCATGAAATAAACCAGGTATTAATAGTTAATAGCAGAGCTATCCAAACCAAGGGTCGCGCTGCAAGTTTAATGTTTCACGAGGAGGCCTGTAGGCCTACTAATTTTACACAAAGTGTTACATCTATATCAGGATGTCAAACTCAAGTCCTACATAGGGCCACATAACAAAATTGGAGCAGTAGGCCACGCCAGCGGGCCACAATAATAGAACTAAAAAACAAAAATTACATTTACTATATATGTGGTACCTGCACTAAGCAAAGTTAAAAGCAGTGTTTCGTGACTTTTTTGACATGTTGGTGTACTTAAAGATGTCGAAAAAAAAATTTATGGTATACAGGTATTCCTCTAAAATTTATCGAAACGTTTAAATTACTCCCTACTTATATATGGGCTTTGATATTCCTCCTACGTTAGGTGAACCTTCCGTCATTCTGCTTCAATTTTTTACAGTTTTTTCCGGTTTGGTGCCAGAGGCCCAAAGTGCGCGAAAGGAAAATTTTCCTTTGCAAATGATATTTTGTAGCCGCTAGTTTGCAAAGTTGCACACATTAGATCAGAGATTTTTACACTAGCATTCGTGTGCTTTTTGGAGGTATGTGGACTAGTATTAGGCGGTCTATGAAGGCATAATTGAAATTTTTGGTATATTAAAACCAAAAAAAAAAAGATAAAAGAGTTAAAAAACGCTTTGGCGTCTTCTTCCTAAATGTATTTAGAGTAGAGTTCAATTTTAAATTGTTTTGACCTAAAACCGCCTTTTCTTAAGTCTACTGATTTTATGACGTCAATTGATGAGGTGATCTTTACATGCGAACCAAAACGGACCTAAACAACAGATTTCTGCCTCGCTTCATGACGTTAATATATGACGTCATCTCTACGCTAACCAAAGATAGTTTTTAGGAAACCGCGTTAATAAAAGTTTAGGAACCATTTACTTAAAGAAACAATGTACATTGTAATGCCTCTTCGGTTAATTAGAATCAATGTGGTATACACTTAATTAATCAAACATCGCAAATTATTGCGCACATTTAGTAGCTACAAGATAATTAAGCGTGGGATTTTCGTAATAAATTCCCCACAAACCACTCACTTATAATTAATTATTTTTTGAAACAGCGCCTATACGTTCGTTTTAAATCCAGTGATGTCATGTAACACACATTGCTTACACCGGTAGGGTTATATACACTTATTTGTCCGTCTTAGAAATATTATAGCTATTTTTTTCGGTCAGGTACGCATACACCCATTAGTAAATATACATTGATTTGGCTCGTCAGGTACGCATACACTCATTAGTAAATATACATTGATTTGGCTCGTCAGGTACGCATACACCCATTAGTAAATATACATTGATTTGGCTCGTCAGGTACGCATACACTCATTAGTAAATATACATTGATTTGGCTCGACAGGTACGCATACACTCATTAGTAAATATACATTGATTTGGCTCGTCAGGTACGCATACACTCATTAGTAAATATACATTGATTTGGCTCGACAGGTACGCATACACTCATTAGTAAATATACATTGATTTGGCTCGTCAGGTACGCATACACTCATTAGTAAATATACATTGATTTGGCTCGACAGGTACGCATACACTCATTAGTAAATATACATTGATTTGGCTCGACAGGTACGCATACACTCATTAGTAAATATACATTGATTTGGCTCGACAGGTACGCATACACTCATTAGTAAATATACATTGATTTGGCTCGTCAGGTACGCATACACTCATTAGTAAATATACATTGATTTGGCTCGACAGGTACTCATACACTCATTAGTAAATATACATTGATTTGGCTCGACAGGTACGCATACACTCATTAGTAAATATACATTGATTTGGCTCGTCAGGTACGCATACACTCATTAGTAAATATACATTGATTTGGCTCGACAGGTACGCATACACTCATTAGTAAATATACATTGATTTGGCTCGTCAGGTACGCATACACTCATTAGTAAATATACATTGATTTGGCTCGTCAGGTACGCATACACTCATTAGTAAATATACATTGATTTGGCTCGTCAGGCACGCATACACTCATTAGTAAATATACATTGATTTAGACTACTTTGCTGTCCGTATAAGTCACCTCTTCCTACAAAAAAAAAAAAAAAAACACGATACAATAACTGACGATTACATCAACTGTAGAATTATTTCAAAGTTTAATGGCCAAGGGGTCCGTCTTAAAAAATGTCTAAGAACTACTGCCTTAGAGGAAATACTGCATATCGTAATGGCTTCGATTTATTACAATCAAGTTGGCAGATACCTAACTAAGCAAATTGATGTAAACAGTTGGGCGGGTTGCGCCTATAATATAAGATAAATTAGCCTGGTATTTTTATAATAACATCGCCCACAATTGGATATAGTGTATTTGTCGGTTTAAAATCTAACTGGTGCCATGTTATCATTATTTACCGGTATGGTTACACATGTAAATGTTTAAAACAATCACCCACATTGGTAATAATGCCAGGCATTACCGTATTTTGCGGACCATAAGGCGCACTGTCAATAAATTGCTGTGATTTGATTTTTGTTCATACATAAGGCACACCGGGCTATAAGGCGCACGATCAATTTATCCAAATCGCCCGGGCTTCCGCATACGCTGAGGCCTCCACAAAAAAGCCGAGACTTCAGCCGCGTGGTAAACCGCTCCGCTCTTTCTCCTACTCCTCCCACTTTTTCTCCGCGCTCCTCTTTTCGTCTATCGGTACAGGTTTTGAGTGTAGGCAATAAAGCACTTCTGTACTTGATCCATACATTAGGCGCACCGGATTTTAAATGAGGAAAAAGGGATTTAAATTGCGTCTTATGGTAAAATACGGTACACACTATTTACACCGGCAGGATTTCTCTCGTTATTGTTTAACAGGGAACCTACATTGGTTTTAATTCTGCCGATGTCTTGCATTACACGCGATTAACACCGGTAAGATTACGTTTGTTGTTGTTTACCTTTAAAACATATCCCACATTGCTTTTAATGTCATGCGTTGTACGCAATTTACATCGGCAGGGTTACGCTTGCTAAAGCAGACTGTGGTATGACGCATTGCGTGTCTACGTACAACCAGGAAGGAAATATGAACAGACGATGTCTTAGTATCCATCAGAGTGTATACCGGTATTTATAGAAGACAGCATTGTGAAGAATGGACAGGGAAACGAAACTGCAGCGTGTTTTTGTTTGTGAACGATTTACGTGAAGTAACTGTGCTTTAGATTTTAGGATTTGATTCAATGCACTTTATTTCGATAAGGTTTAGTACATACGTAAGCCAATGCTTTTCTGGAAAGTTTTCTAATAACAAGCATTTCCGTATGTAACACTACGACACTTTGGCAGTATAGAGAAAATCAAACCAAGCTTCTCTTTGGAGACTTACCGCCCCTTACTGGTATGTTAAAAGCTTAAAAAAAATGTACAATATGTAACTATTATAGTTTTAGATTTTGTTGTTTTTGTGTAGTCGAGATGTTGATTTTAATTTTTATTACAAATGTTGCAGCAAAGTTGTTATTTATTATCAGTAATGGGTATTTTTATGTAATATTTGTGAAAAAGTTAGAAAAAAGCATTCCATTGCAGTGGTAAATAGACACTCTTTTCTACGAAAAGCTCATTTCGCTTTGTATTTGTTTTTTGGTCTCCTTTGAAACCTGTTATCTTAATTGGTGCTTCATGCTTCAAACAAAATGCGAAAACCACCTTTATTTTTGGGTACGCTAGAGTTTCCAATAATATCATGTTGTATTCCCAATGTGTTGGGCGGAAGTAGCTGCGCGGATAGTAGAGTTAGGTGGTTTAGACCAGGGGTCGGCAAGCGTTTCCCCGTTGCGGGCCAAAACCAAATTCAGAAAGGTCTCTGCGGGTCGTAATAAATTGTAATCGAAATTTTTAAGGTTAAAACGTGTAGTTTATTATAACAACGGTCAGGTGTTGACATAGGTCGGATATTGCAGTTGAAAACGTGACTTAAGCTATTATATTTTGAAAGAATGCGGAAATGCAGCCTGAAGCGCGAAACAACGCGTTTGTCTGGTGTAGCCTAAGTTTGTAAAACTTTAGTATTCATAGTTCTTGGGTAGGCACGGCGCTTTTAATCTGATTCCCTAAAAAAACAAACGTAGTCTACCAACAAAATGGCCAAACAGAACATTTTAGCGTAAAAAATTAACATATGCGACCTCGTGCCCAGTTTGTAAATTAGGCGACGGGCCCAACCATCGAACCGTAGGTTGCCCACCCCTATACACAGAAGAGATGGATCGTACAAGTTAATGACAGCTGGTATTTGAAGTTTTCTAACTGCGATATTATCTAACTTTGTTCGAGGGTTGAACTTTTAGGATTTTAGTTTTTACCTTGGATTTTTATTGGTGATATTACAAGCCTGCTACCGAGTTTTATGCTTTGACAGAAAACGAATTTGTTTTAATTTTACAACAAGCATTAACTTTTATAATTATATTACAGTAACCAAAAAATGTCAAATGCGGTCCTAATTTGTCAGACTTTCTTTCGAGTCAGCCAACTCTTCATGTCCAAAACAGTTCTCTGATATTTTAAATAGTTAAAGTAGCCTTATGCGTCTCTACGTGCATTGTAGTTAACACTCCTTCTTATTTTTTCGAAATTTTAGACTAATCAGGTACATGGATTTCTATGGTGATACAATCTCTGTAAAGGCTGTACCGGTACTCGTCTAATTCTAAGTAGGGTAATCAGGTGGCACTATATAAAGTATAGGAATTTGCCTTTATATAGTGCTACCGTAATACCCTATGTTGACAATAAATAAAAAAATATAGCAACAATTTTATCGCTATAGATATAGTCGACCACATAAATATTTACTGTATAATTGTAAAGCAGGCTATATAGCGGTACAAAATTGTCATTTTAGTACTGTCGAAAAATATTGCTAGAAATATGTCATCTTAAATGCCTAGAAACTTTTAAATTTCCAAATGTAAACAAATATTATTATAGTTTAAAACTAGCATTCATCGGAACTACGTTGTGTTTACAATAATAAAATCCACTGGTAAATTGTTTTGATTGGCCTGATCAGCTCTGAGTTATCATTCCAACAATATTTCCCCAGAGGTACATCTTGAGTCCAGGGACGAATTAGGATATTTTCGGGGGGCTGGACGTCATAAACAGTTGTCGAACGAACTCCGCTCAAAATAAACCACTTTAATAGGACGGGAAATAAATTGGCGTATATTTGGTTCAAATAGACAAAAATAAAGGCAGTTTGGAAAAACACTAAAATAAAAGTATATAAAGCATTAAAATAGTGAATGAAATTGGAATACATGTTCAGAACACAAACAAAAAACAACTGGAAACTTGTACAGTTTTCCAATTAGATTTGACGTAACGCACTTTCACCAGAAATTAAAAATATGTTAAAAGGTCAAAGCCTTTTAAACTGCCCGAATAATACAATAACTAGATTTAAGTTTCTTTTTTTATGTCGGTTTCTATGTTATTCAACTGAGTCATCGAAAAGTCTATAAGGTGTAAAGCAATGCGCTTTCAAACTTTAGAAGGGTGAAATAAAGGGTTCAGTGAAATGTTGCTAATAACAGTTTAATCGTCGTTCCTCTACAATGGCAACTGTCTTAGTTTCGATCGTATACAGTCAAGTCAGCGCAAATGATTAACCCGGGTGACTAATGGTATAAAACAATGCGCACCCACACGGTTTAGATCGGTGCACATAAGGTTGAGTGAAATGACGGTCTTCGCGTTCTTTGGTGGTATTTTCAGCCACAAGGAAGAAATACGCTGCGTCAGAAAGTGTCAGTTTGAATAGTCGGTTTATAAAGCGGATTGTCTTGAAACCCGTTGGCGTTTTAGCATTTTTATTTTAGTGAAAATTAGAGCTATTTAAACGAACATTTATTCTGTACAACGAAAGCCATCGCAGACTAACTGATTCGATCATTAATGCAAGCAAGTCAGGCTTCAAAAAATAGCCTGCAGTTAAGTTTGAACTCAATACCTCCTGTCATACTAGGACCGTCAGGACTAGACCACAGTTTAACTATTTGTCCTGCTGTTATTATTTTTCTAAAGAGTTATCTAAACGCAGAACAAATTAAGCATTTTGCGAACGTTTAGAATAATCATTTACTTTTCATGATTTTATTTTTGCAAAGAGCTATTGAGTTTTTGTTTACAATTACAAAATTTGTAGAAGCTTTAACTAAAATTTGAACTAGAAATGCGTTTCTTTAATTGAGAAGCGCCCTATCTTCGGCGTTGCCCAACTATCTTCCAGCCTTAAAAGTTTCTGGAGTTCGAAAACTCTGGCGAGCGAAGCGATAGCAAGATATTTTAAGTATGCCGATATTTGTCGTGAGTTTCCTGCAAGTTTTATGACATAGGCCACACAGTTGTATAAGAATGCAAATGGTGATGCATATAAGCAAAAACCAGGAAATACTGTAGTAAGTTATTTATGATATTATCTGTGTGAAGTACGAAACAAAAACACCAACGAAATCGTTTGTAGGTTAGTGCTATCATAATAGAAGCTCAGCAATTTCAAATATTTTATTTGAACAAGGAACTGATGTTTCCAAAATATATATTCCTATAAAAAATGCCTGATCCTGGTTTTACTCGAGTGTTTAAACTTTTGAGTTTTATTGTCAATATACGCGTCCAGTGATAGACAAGCAGAAACCTGCTGCCATTGGTTTTGGATTCCATAAAGATACGCCCTTTTATCTCAAACAAAAGCTTTCACATGTAAGCGTCCAGTACTTCTTTGTACAAACAACTCATAGTAAAAACACTGAGAAATGGAAATAGCAAAGTGACTCATAGTTTTGCCTCGAGAAAGTTTCGCATGTAGCTTCTCATACCCGCGTGACATGCAATGACGTAACTTAGTCACACACAGTTTATTAACCTACCGTAGGCGAGCATCGCGGTAAAGTATCCGTGTAGGCCAGTGCTTCCCAACCAGTGGGTCACAAAGCTATTTCAGGTCGGTCGCAAAGCATTTCTAAATGTTATTGTTTTTTATTCGATCGGGAAATTATTTCATTATTATTAAGTAACATTTATGCAACAAAGTAAAAAATACGCAACAATTAGATGTGTTGTGCTCGGTTATTATTATTATTTTTTTATTTATTTATAGCATATTGTGGGTCGCACAATAAACGCACTGGTGTAGCTTATTAAGTAGGAAACGTTACTTGCAGAGGAATAACAGAGTCTTGTTTAAAACACTACTATACACGGTATAGCCAGGGTTGTTATTAGGCATTTTGTCAGTTTAATTTCAGCCCAAGTCAGATCATTTTCAACAAATAGTAGGCTAAGTCCTTTAGGTTTACTTAAAAGACAAATCCAACTTATAACAAGCAAATCCAAGACAGACCATCACGATCTAAACCAGGGATGTCCAACGTGCGGCTCACCACTTATTCTTACTTTCAGTAGCCTTTATTTCAAACATTGTTTCGACTATCATTAAAGTGTGTAAAACGCGCAGTATTTGATGTACACCTAATCTAATATATTTTATGAGACTATAATCGAGTCTAATGTCGTATTTTAACATCCATCAAACACTTGCGCATCCATCATTGTTAAGCAAGATGAGAGTTTTTTTCTTAATGTGTATTTTGCTGACTGTTTTAAGGAAATATATCAGCCCAAATATGTAAACTCAATTTTCCGCGCTTCTCGCTATTAGGCCGAGATTCACTTACATTGCGCACGAGTTAACTCTGGAAGAACGGGTGTTTATAAGTTAAGTTCACGATATGACGTAACTTATGACGTCATCCCTTTAATTTAATGGGTTTTGTGGAGCATCGATCTTTTTAAAGTGGCAATGCGGCCCATTCTGCTAAAAGGTTGTACATCCCTGATCTAAACAATTAAAAGGTTAACGTACAATCGTTTTCTGAGCAATACTTTGCATTGCAAACAAAACGAATAGTAAGTTCACATTAATTAGATTTAACCACTGACGCGAATAACACCATTTTACTGTAATTAATTTGATTTAAGCAATTGAATTTAGGTCGGGAGATTTTAATTAAAGGCTGAAGTCAAGTCAAGTTATTCAGAAAGAGTGACTAAAATTAAGACGCTGTTTATTATATTTGTATATCAAGCAAGATTACTTATAGAGTAATAACAGACACTTGTTCCTACATCATAGTCAGCAAATCATTTGACCGGACTTAATAGAGGAAGTGAACTTAAGGAACCTGTTATTTTTGTCTAAAACTGTAAAACTATATAATGGAGTTTACAGTCCAGGGAAAAGGCGTCAAACAATTTTGTTTTCAAACGAACTCTTTATTTAAATTCATCTATTTTTCGCATAATATACTAAATTAAAAGTCAATTCGATTTTCATGAATCATTTAAAATCAGTCCACAGACCCCAGTTTAAGAAGCCTTGTCTTACAGATAAGCCTACAGCAGTTTTACCTTGACACATTTTAAAACCGTTGCAATTAAAACTTTTTACAGTCTTTGGAATTGTAATTAGTAATTTTTAAAACTGCATCACTAATATTAGGTTATGTCTCAATGAAAATGGAAAGTTTTTATTGGATTCTTCAGGTTTTGCTGATAGCAATTTTGCAGTCGTCAGCGGTTTTGTCGGGTAAGTTTGTTTGTCAATCCATAACAATTGTTCATCAAAATCGCAATGAGGTATTTATGTTTGTACTAGCGTAAGTTATGTCATTTCAGGTGGAAATTTCCGTTTTCAGTTCTCGATCAGCGTTAGTTCCCCAACAAGCCTTGTCAGAGAGACTCCGCGTTGTACAATGAACAATAAACTTGCGTTTTACGATCTTGCTTCTCCTTAGTGCCAGCTCTATTTTGAAAAACTTAAGCAAAATGTACCGCAAAAATGTTTAAATATAACACTTTTTTATAAATTATAATTGCAAGAAAGAAATTGAATTTACCACACAGATTATTTAACCTAAACTACTTGTACCTAAGTACCAATATTTACCCAAAATCTGTAATACATAAAAACTGTTATACACAATTAGTAATAAAACCCACGCGAAACATACAGCTGAAATTATTTAACGCAATATTGAAATACGAAATAATAAAAAATAACAAATAAACATTTAATGATGTTTTTGCATTAGCGCTTGACATTAAGACGAACTGCCGATGTGGCAACTCTCAACTTCATACTACGATATTCGTCTGTTACTTCGTCCGCCTGAAACGATTCTCACCCGAATGCTTCGCGGGCCACACAAAATTCTTTTGCGAACCTTTTGTGGCCCGCGGGCAACGTGCTAGTAACCCCTGAATTCAAGGTTATCACTTCTAGGCTGAGAAAATCGAATTGCAGTCAATGACAAAAAACACATTGTCATTAGGAATGACATCATAACTATGTTTAGATAAGTAAAGTGCAATGGTAATAATCTTCAGCGCATTAAATAAAAATTTTCTTGTTTCCTTAGTAAGCCAATTTATTTTCTATCTGTATGTAAAAATTTACGTTTTAAAATGGAAAACAGAAAAAAGCAACACTAAAATAAATTTTGTTATCTGTTATTTAACAACACTGATACCATTCTAGTTTCGGACAATGATCAATAATATATCACTTAAGATAATTTTATCTATCTCATCTAATTAAAAAAACATCTTTTTTGAAAAGGTTAGCTTACGGTTTTCTAGGTAGAAAAACTTCACACTTTTTTTCCCAGAAAAGGGACTTGTAGCATGTTGCCGATAAATGTTTACAACGCTTAGTGCTTAGAAAATAAACTGCCTTGTAGTAGTCCTTGTAGTAACGATAATTCTTGCTGAAACCACGCAATAAATAAGAAAGCAAGTCCGCAACAAATAGAAAAAATGTTACACCGTGGTCCGCATTGAAACGTGGCTTGCACTGTAAAACTGTATTTCTCTTGTTATAAAGAAACGAAGTATTTCGCTGCAAATTTAATTATATTTGCACAATTATTTCAGCATGCAGTCCAATAACATTTGGCGCCAAGGACAGCGCCTTGACCCTCTCCTCCAACCAAGTCAACGCAGATACAGCTGATGGGGAATGTGTTAAGTTGGGAGGACATCTTGCGTCAACTAAAGACCAGCAGATCAGCAACTCTCTAACAACAGGGATATACCGACAAAGTGGTCTATGGCCAGTCCAGTCTCGCCGAGGTAAGCTTACTATAAAATTGGGTTTTCAGTATAGACTACGTTCCGGTTTCAAAGTTCTAAACAGGGCTCAGGAGTCGGTTAAAAAAAGTCCGACTCCGGCTAAATGTGCGATTTCGTCAAGTCCCGATCCCAGCTTAGACTCTACAGCCTGTATTTCACCCATTTTGCGCAACTAGAAATGTGTAAATTTCCGAATCCAACTCCGCAGCCCTGGTTGCAAACAAGTCATTTTTAAATGACCAAAGTCTAAGTCAAGTCATAAAAATGACAAGCCATGTCCAGTTAATTCATTCTTAGAGCAAGTCACAAATAGCTCAATTTTAAAATAAATGTACAACATTGCCGTTGTTTCATGTCCGGAATTCGGGTGATACACTTTGTGTCGGGGGAGATTTTTTTTAACTAAAACGGCTAAAAAAAAACTAGTATAATTAAAAAGAATCGTATTTAGATAGTAGGCTGGGTAAAAAAAATATGATTTTCATACCAAATTTGTGGAGGACAGGGTCTGGTTCCTCCCCCTGGCAAACAACTTTTCATTTATTTTTTCGTTTTTATTTCTACGAGTAAAACAGGGCTCTTAATATGTTGGCATATTTCAGTCGAAATTACCAACACGTAAGCAAATTGCCAATGTTCGTATTTTTTCTAGGTATACAAAGAGTCTACATATTCTACAATCCAAACGACGACAAGGTTTATAAATACTCCAAAAGTTCGACTGAGTCAGGAGTTTGGAGAACTACGAAAGGAAATGCAAACGAGTCTCTATGGTACATTGATCTTTACCGAAGGTAAGTTAAAAAACAAGTGATGTAGATGTAAGACTTTGCATAAAAAAAATGTAGGCCTACTCGAACCCTGAATGTAATTAAGGAAACCAAAGTTTCCATTTTAAGCAATATCTGTTATTGTGTTTTATCTGGGGTTCTAGGCTTTAAGTTTCATTGTAGTTTAAAATCGTACATAATATCTTTGTCCTCCATTTTTTAAGCAAAATAAAAACATCATATTTTTATTTATTTTTTTCGATACCAAGTTAAGTGTCATAACAAATAAACAGGAAAATTTAACAGACAACAGTGCGTTGTTTGTTTTGCATTAATGACAGACGAAAAAGTAAAATCTAAAACAAGAATATTGGCGGGTGCTGAAGGCTGTGGTGCTCAAACTTTTGTTTCTTGCGACGCCTTTCAAAAACTTGACTAAACATTGTTGCGCGTTTTTAATACTTGCTTCTTGTGGAATAAATAATGGAATAAAATTCAAACGACGCACTACGGCGTCAGAACGCACAGTTTAAGAACGTCTGATTAAAAGCAAACCTTGCGCACCAGGGGTTGTTAAACTTTTTTTAAAGACACGTAAGCCGCTATCGTTGGTCATTGTGTGTATGTATCTTACATATACGTGTATTGCTTGTGTACTTAAACAACAGCAACAATTTACTTCCACAGTTCAGCTGACGACCGCACAAGCGTCACATTTTGTCAATCTGAGCAAATAAAGTGGTTGATTTCGGTCGGGCAAACGGAAAGATCCTGTGGACCAGAAAGCGGTGGTAAGACACGATAATTACAGAAATTTTGGAGCATACTGGTTGGAGGTTGTAGTACAGTAAGAATATCAAAGCTCATACGGTTGTTTCTGTTTGTTACAGAGCTACCCGAACTAAGCTTTTATTAACCGCAATTCTAAACCTTCTGGCGGGGGCATCATTTATTTTGTGTACTCTCTTAATTGCCTAAAAAACGAAACAAGCACCATTGTTTCGTAACCACGCAATCAGTCTGAAAGACTGATTTCTTATAGAAGTAACCTATTTATCGCCATTTTTAACATTTGTAATAAATCTTTATTCATTTTCAACACCAAATAAAAAGTTATTTGAAACGAGCCTTTAACATAAGATTTATTTAAAATGTTAAAAAATACTACCTACTTCTGTATGGGCATTGATATTCCTATTACGTCTAACTACAACATCCAGCCATCATACAAGGATTTTTAGAAAAGTTCATAAATTACTATCCACTTTTGTATGGGCTTTAATATCCCTACTACGAATTACAGAAATGTTTATCAGTTTGGTCTACAAGAAAAAATAATTAAATAGCCTGATGAAAAACGCGACACAGATATTTACAATTGTAGAAAATTACACAAAGTTAGTTGTTGCAGGCCGTTTTATTCGGAAAACGTAGATTGACCTTCAGTTAACCCGGTTCTAATGCAGAACCCACCTATTCCTGTGTTTTTTGGTTTATTTTGTGGATAAAAAAGGGAAGAGGGCGATAAAATAATACTCGCCAAAATAATGTAATAAACCCTTCGCGCTACCAAAATCATAAGAAAACACTCCTATTGTCACCCTAGTGGAGAATAGTTGACAAGATAAAGATGCGGTGTTGCAAACAAGTCTTTTTGAAATGATTTAACTCAAAGTCAAGTTTTTTTTTCAAAAAACCCAAGTCCAAGTCAAGTCATAATTCAACCAAGTCAATTTTAAGTCATTTCGACGTTACGCAACATACAGCAAGCAAATTGTTTTACGTGCAAAACTTAAGATGAATAATCCAGTTTTATAATAAAAACACTTCGTTTCAACCAAAGTTATTTGTCCAAAATAACTGAAGTCAAGTCATTTGAAAACAGCGACTAAAGTCAAGTCATTACAACACTGTCAAGAGGTCTTCGACCTTACTCACTCATTGAGCCATTCCCGCCTTCTTACTGGCCAATTAGAACAACAAAAAGTAACATAATAGCCTTATAAGCTGTTTACAGGCGTAAATGAGGAAGGCCCACTAGTGAAAGTTTACCAAAAATTATTTTATGAAAAGTTTCAAGTCAAATAAACTAATATGTCCAAAAGACTTTTGCTAAATCCAAGTCAAGGAAATGACAAAGTTAAAAATAAATGAGTTAAGTCAAGTAACTTACAACACTGATAAAAATAATGTAATATAATAAAATCGCAGGTTGGTATTACGACTTTAAACTTTACGCACCAAACTCAGCGGTTGGAAGCCTGAAGATTTACAGCTACAGAAGCGCTACAGTCCATGGAAGCAGGTTAACTTCGCTGCGAGGAAATCATATCAGTGATTTTGCTGACAGGGTGATTACATTTAATTCACCAGGTAATTACGCTACTAAACAAAAAAATGTTTTTTACCAATGTTTGTACTACGTAGTGCAGAGGCGCGAATCCAGGATTGATGTTTGGGGTTAAGCATGAATTTATTTAGAGATAATGTCATATATTTACGTCGTAACGTGATGTTACAAAGTTAGGTCACTGCATGACGTCAAAATGTGACGTCATAAAGTTCCATCTAAATGTGACGTCATAAAGTTTCATCTAAATGTGACGTCACGAAGAACCAACCTTAAGGACACCACACAGTTCGTTTAGTCTATTTAAGTTTTAGGTTGGAGAAGCTTTACTTTTAATTAAAAAATACATAACAAAAATTGCGCAAAGCAAAAAAACGCCTTTGTATTTGCTAAAGCTAAAACCTTTTCTAAGGTACGTAAGACGCATGAGCCTTTTTTGGCGTAAAACGTTATTAAAATGGGCGTAAGACATAACATAGCCTACATGAATTCAGATTCGCGCAAAAACATTAGGCATAAAAAAAGTTTTTACAACCATAGCACCGTTGCTCGCTGAATCCTGTTTTTTTAAAACTAGCCTATGGTGAGGTTTGAACTCCCGACCTTAATTATACTGGGATCGTCGCTCTACCAACTAAGCTACGCAGGCTCAGAGGGGAGCGAGTCGAGAAACAAAAGTAGCACCGTTGCCTGCTGCATCCTATTCTAAAATCTAACCTGTGGTGAGGTTCGAACTCACGACCTCGTTCATACCGGGACCGGCGCTCTACCAACTAAGCCACGCAGGCTCAGAGAGGAGCGATTCGAGAAACAACCATAGCACTGTTGCCCGCTGCATCTTGTTCGTAGAACTTGCCTGCGGTGAGGTTCGAACTCACGACCTCGTTCATACCGGGACCGTCCCCCTACCAACTGAGCTACACAGGCTCAGAGGGGAGCGAGTCGAGAAACAACCATAGCACTGTTGCCCGCTGCATCCTGTTCGTAAAACTTGCCTGCGGTGAGGTTCGAACTCACGACCTCGTTCATACCGGGACCGTCCCCCTACCAACTGAGCTACACAGGCTCAGAGGGGAGCGAGTCGAGGAATATCCATAGCAATTATATAGGCTACTAAAGTTTCATAAAAATTCGGACCAAAGCAAAAGACGCATTTCTGGCATGAATCAATTACACTTTGTTATTTCAACTGTTTTTCAGATATACAGCGGGTTTACATGTTTAACAATCAAAATGACGACAAATTTTATAAATATTCGACAAATTCAGCCGAAGAAGGAGTTTGGAAAAGTACAAAATACAATTATCTTGAAACCCTGTGGTATATCGATTTGTTCACAATGTAAGTACATATCATAAACGAGAACAAACACTATTTAAAAATAACTCAATTATCTTGGTTTAATACTAAAATCTTAACAATTTCGACGTGAATCACAACTGTTTGTAGCTTTTTCAATTAATCGTTTTACCGAATTAAGTTGCATTAACAGGACATGGTTCTAAACTATGTCTTCATGGCATTATTAGGAAATGTGTTAGAAAACGTGGTAAAAATTGGGTATTGACAGTTCTAAACTAAGTCTTCATGGTATAGCATAAGATATATAGTCTGCAGTAAATTGTCAAATTGGGTGATTTCCCAAAAGTTTTTTCACTTTATTCTACTAACTAAATATAAAAAATGTTTAAAATATACAATACAAAACAAGGTTTAACAAACATTAGAAAGCACAACAGTTCATAGCGTACTGCGTTACCTATACACAATTTAAAATACACATAACACTCAGATGTTAGCTATGTTAAATCAGGTTCGTAACGGTTATAGGTAGAAAATCCACCTCTTACTGTGACCATTATGTAAACCAGGTTCAAAATAGGAGTTTTATTTTTCTATATATTGGCTTTAACTAGTCATTTACTGTTTAGCCCGGTATCATAATACATTAATATCATTGCATATATTATAAACTACTGCTGCATTGTAATGACTGAAGTCAATGACTTGACCTTCAATCATCGAGTTAAATAACTTGGGTTGAAATTAGGTGTTATCATTTGACATTTTACTATAAAAAATGAGCTATTTATCTTAAATTTTGCACGAAAAACGTTCAGATTGCCACAAATTTTGTGAGATTTTTTGTTCAGCAATTGCTCATAATTAGACTACGTTGTTCATTTAAAAAGTTTAACGGTTTATTGTTATAACAAGGACGTGACTTGCTCCAATAATGACTTGACAGGGACTGGGCAACTGTTATCTTGGACTTAGATTTAAGTTATTTCACAAATGACTTGACCGAGACTTGGCATTTAAAAATAACTTGTTTACAAAACTGAACTACTGTCTTAAACCCTATTTTTACGCCAAGTTCATATTTCCTTAGATGGACAACTGGGCGTGTTAAAGTTACGTTCTGCCAAGCAGGTAACAACAAATGGTTGATCGCGGTGGGACAAAGTGGAACTAACTGCGGACCAGGCAGTTCTCGTAGGTTTTTAAAGGAGTGTCAGAATGGATATAAAAGTTTAACATAAAAATAAAAAGTATAACAGGTAAACAGTTGAGGGGTCGCTCGCGGGGTAGTTTTGATGTCTTGATTTTTTTAATAATAAAATCAGGCATATTTTACAAATTTCGAATAACAGGAATTTTCAAGCTTACTTTAAACTAGATAAACGACAAAACTTACCGCACTTCCCAAATGCTTTTCTTTACTTTTCATGTGACTTTCGCTGTAATCCTGTAGAAAAAATAATTTTAAGTTTATTATAACACGTTCACGTGTTATTAACGCCGCGGCTTTTGTACGGTATGTAGACTAACACATTTTCAAACAAAACTTTGTAAAATAAACGCACTAAAATGGCGTTCTAAGAATAGGCTACCTCTCTTAGGAGATACACAAGTTTGCAGATTATTCAGCGCTTTTGTCGCGCGTAAAAGATTGTGACGTCACGTTTTAATGTAACTTTGTGACATCATTAATTGTCATGGTTCCCCAAACGAAAATTATTGATCTTAGTGTGTGAGGTTTAGTTGGTTTCTCCCACTTATCAAACTGGTATTTGCAACAGGATGTAAATCAGTGTTTCTCAACTAGTGGGTCACCGTTAGATTTGGTTTGGGTCGCCAACTAAGATAATTAACATGGTTTAAATTATTAGGAAAACATGGCTTGCATTAATTAAATTTCAACCGATTAATGCTTAAAGAAACACTGGCGCAAGTAAAATGGTATTACATGTCGCGACTTCTTTAGGCAGTAATCTCGGTAATATGATACCACTGTGACGTCATTCAACACGTAAAAAATATTCGGAATTGGTCCGAAGCAAAGGTTTGCGTTGTAGAGCCGTCGTTTTCAGAGGGATGTCCGATAATATCGGATCAGAACCGATATCAAGTTGTAGTTTCGGTGCTTGTCCGATACTAGGCTGCCAAATTAATTTTAGTATTACAACTATATAGTTTGCGGTATCTTGTAAGCGATTTTAAGTTCTCAAATATATTTCTTGTGCATTTAGTTACCAGCGTAAAGAACTTTTTGGCGTAACAATCCCGAAACACTTTTGGTTTTAAGTGATTAAAATTGATCAACTTTGCTTATTAGACCAGATCGTGTATGCGAGAACACACAGTAAGACATACAAGCAAAAATATTTAAAGCGAATTAATCTATAATACCATAGTATCAACACCAACGACATAATTAAGCGAAATACGCAGTAATATTTACGACAACATAAGAACTTTATATTCTGAATAAGATTTAAATCGGTAATTCAAATATTAGGAATAGGGTCTAAATAAGACAAAATAACGCCGAAAGACTGTAGGTAGATGATATGGGACGATTGGGGGTCGTCGGTCTAGCAGCAGCTGTTTTGCTGTCGACGTTAGGCGCCCTAGTTTGAACAGGGCTGTTTGGGGCACCTAAAATGTTGTGTATAGGCCTGCCCAGGTCATTTAGGTTTATTTCGATAGGTTAAGGTCTTATTTAGACTTTATCACGACGATTAGGTATTAGTCGTAATCAGGTCTTGTGTTTTATTTCGTCGTTAATGTTGTTCTAATTTCGGTCCTAATTAAGGCTGTAATATGTGTATATGGCTCATACAACATTGCCAGATGATAAACCGTGAAAATCGCCTTTAAAGGTTGGAGTTATGACTTTCATCTGTACGGATCACCGTCAATAGCTGGAAGCCAGAAAATTTACAGCTACCGAAGAAGTGCTGGTCGAAGTTTTGCAAGCAGATTAACGACTCAACAAGGAAACATTTACAACCAATTTGATGAAAATGAGATCAGCTTCTTTTCACCAGGTATCCCTATATGTGCATAAAAATCAAAGCGGAAAACCAAGCAAATAAAAACAATTTTGCGGAAGACCAAACAAAAAAGTAATTTTGCGAAAGACCAAACAATTAAACATAATTTTTCGGAACACCAAAGTCGCACTTGCCGTTGAGGGGCGCTACAGTCACAAGCTCCTTTGTTTATATTAATGTTTGTAGTTTGACTTAGCTGACCCTTGCGATTACCCGAAATGCTGGAAACTCGACCTTATCGTTTCTGTTGGCAGGGTGTGCGTTCGCGCAAAACCCCATACAAACTGTTTTCGTCCAATTGTGAAAATGGAAGCAACAAATGGCCCTATTGGAGCAACAGAGCAATTTTAGATAACTTCTTTGTCTTTTTCAGCAGATCTTACCTAAATTTTTTTCAAAAGTTTTCACACATCAGCGGTGATTATCAATTTATTAGCCGCTCAGTTGTCAAAAATGAAATTGCAAAGAAGAAATAAATATAGGAGAAAAAATACATTAATAATAATACTTGATCAACCCAAACCTGAACTCAAACTCACACCCATACCTTCCAGTGCTTTTCAACAATTTTGCTGAAGTCGAACCCTATGGAATCATTTCACTGGCTCGAGGAACCCCAGTGTAATAAACACACCTCAATTAGCTGAACAATTTAGAAATTGCGGAACCCCTGGACTATAGTAGCGGAACCCTTAGGTTCTGCGGAAACCTGGTTAAAAAACAACTGACTTAATAGAATGTCTGATATGATTCTACACCAGCGCCATAGATTTTTCTCACCTTTAATTGCTAGGCCATAACTCTACTTAGCTATCCAGTGTATTTAAAACGGTTTGTATTTTTTAGTTCCTGATGTGAAGACATTAATTGGTGCAAGATACAGCAACTCACAATGGCTTTGGAGCGATGGAACTCCAGCAAACTTCGCAGTCCCAACAATAAGTCCATCGACTTGCTTGCAGAAAGCTTACAACCCAATAACAGGCTTATTTGAAGATGCACAATGCACACAAGCTGCTTATTATGCTTGCCAAGTTAAATGTAGGGAATACAGTAGTTCAATAATGTAAAGCAAAACGTACAATAAATAGCTTCTCCATAGTTGTTTATTAAGTCTAAAAAAACATAGTGTTCTTCCGCCAATTGAAATGAAATTTGTTAATAAATATCCAAGTGAAAGATACAAACACGTATATGTGTTTCACAACTGTGATCTGGCTCTTCTGAAGCTGCTTTTTGACCAACGAAAACGGCCAACGTATTATTAATACACCGAAAAGTCATCGCAGACCGAATCTGACGATCAATGATGCCAGCAAGGCAGGGTAGAAAAACAACTAGCCTATGGTGAGGTTCGAACTCACGACCTCGGTCATACCGGGACCGTCGCTCTACCAACTGAGCTACACAGGCTCAGAGAGGAGCAATTCAAGAAACAACCAAACGCCAATGCTTGCTACATTTTGTAGTACAAGCAACTTTATATTAAAGAGGATCTACACTCTACATCAGTGGTTCCCAACACATTTTTAAGGCGACAAATTAAAAACAAAATCTGTTCGGTAAAACCTTCGCGACCCAAGCAAATTGTCGCCACATTTTAAAAGCCATACAAGATTTCGTTGCAAACAAACAGCACTGTAAACGCAGTAACTTGTTTTGAAAAGAATATGTTTATTAAATCACTAATGAGATAGCTGTGCTAGCTTGCTCCTAGTGAGTTTTTAAATCGAGGCAATTTTTTGTTTAATAAACCTATAGGTAAAACCGAGTTTTAAAAACGCTTCATTGTATGATAGTTTTGCAATTTTTCGTAGGCCTAATAATATTGATTAACAAAAATATAGTTCACTCTGCAATAACCTGTGTTTATATTTTCCAGTTTTGTGATATCTTCATGTTTTTATTTTAATTTATTTTTACATCCAAGATCGTAAAAGTCTGAAAAACAAGCGACCCCAAAAAATAATCAGGCGACCCAACATTGGGTCGCGACCCATGACTTTACAGTACCATACCGTTTAATGAATAATACACACACACCTGTGTGTCAACAACTGTGATCTAGCCCCTGCAGTTATCATTAATCGACAGATTCGGTTAGTGTGCGATGGCTTTCGTTGTACTAAATATCCAAGTGGTTTATTTTATGCCTCGCAGCATTAGTCTGTATAAGTCGGAAGATTGTTAATTATTCAAATTGTTTTTATTGTAGTTGTTGCTTCAATTGCAAAGCAAACACAGTGCAAACCAACTGAAATTGTTATTAATTGGACGAACAGTTTGTCACAATTAACAGCATCCACATCACAAACCCTTGTTATTCAGGTAGGAAGCGATGTTTTGACAAATTAAACATATTTTTTACCCCAAACAATGATATTACAGATACAGGGAAGCGATGGTGTTTTGAAAGTGAATGTGGATTATGGAAGATTAAATGACACAGTGAGGAATCTGGCAACAAATAAACACTATCAATTCACAGTAAGAAATACTGTAATATCGTTTTAATTTATAATGAAAACATAATGGAAGAGTAATAAGAATATCGCCCATACAGAAGTAGGCATCATTTTAACACCCAGGTTCCTTACTGAAAAATGAATAAAGAAAAAATAAATAACGAGTTATTTTCAACATTGAAAATGAATAAAGACTTATTCGAAACGTTCACAAAATGCTACCTACTTCTGCATGGGCTTTGATATTCTTATTACGTCTTACTACAACCTCCAACCATTAAGCTCCAATCAAAGAGTATTTAACGTTTACAAAAGTTCCATTGGAATAAATCAAAACACAAAATTTTCTAATAAAATAAAAATATCTTTACTAAAATAATCTCACAAAAATTTACCAGATTCAAGCCCAGTTCACCGGTTGTACAAGTTTTAACGTTGAAGTTAAAGCAAATGTCACAACAGATTATGGAATCCCAGATTTGTCCACTGCAAGTATTGCACCACAGAAAAATACATGTGTCATTGATATTCCAGCAGATCTTAAATACTACAACATACAGAAAACCCTGGAGTATAAGGTGAAAAACAAAACATGAATAAGTAAATATTTGTGCATTACAAGAGAAAAAGTTTAAAACTAATAAACTATTTTTTCTAATGGAAATATAAATGAACACGGGTATGAATTATTACCCAAGGGCACCTCTGCTTTAGTTCAGAGCGTTGAAACAAACCAACTCAATTATGTTACTAAAGTTGTGCTTTTTATACTCGAACTTGGGTACCAAAACAGCATGTCAAATTATCCCACGCCCTCTATACAATTTATAAATTATTTAGGCAATTTAGATCAAGTTTAAAAGTTCAAAGGTAGACCACATGGTAGTATTTAATGTCCACTGGCCAAAAAAATATGATAGGCCTAAAATACATAAAATAAATAATCAACTATTTAATTATTAAATGTTAAATTTGAAGGTAACCTCCATAAGTACAAACAATACACTAACATTTGTTTACAATATGAACACAACATCTGCTTTACGATACCAGCAATTTCTTGAAATTCCAACAAATCTACATGGATATGGACAAAGCATAAACCTATTAGTAAGTGTGCACCTAACTTGAGATACAAAACAATGAGTTATCGAGATAAAATACTTTTAATGTGAACATGTGTTACAGATTCAAGCAATTACTGCTAATTGCACAAGTGCAGTAAAGACTATAACTGGAAAATGCTTTTCACCAGGTAAAAAAATGGAGTGTAAAAATTAAATAATTTCAACATGTGACTGCAACAAAACAAATAACGGTTACTGAAAGAACACACCTGTTCAACTATATCTTTGGCCCAATTTAGTTTAGACATGAAATGAAATTATTGTGCGAGACCTTTGGCAAAGTAAATAACCACACATGGGCTTCGCGACACCCAATATAAGAAACTGTGGTATCACATTGTGATTGCTAGTTAGGTATATAATAGTTTACGATTTCTGATAAAAGTTGTACCACTTTTTCAGCATGTGCACTATCAACAAGCTCAATCAACGACAAGATATTGACGTTATCTGATGAAATTGTCACTTCAAAAGAGGCTGCATCAAATTGCAGTATGATGGGTGCAAAATTGCTTGTATACAAAGATGTGCAAAAAGTGGAGACTATTAACAATTTATTGAAATCCAAATACACATCAGGTGAAAGTTTAAAAATCAACTCTTTATGTTTATTAAATCACAAGCGATATTTTTAGATTACCGATAATATCGCCGAATATTTAACTTCTATCATATCCGTAAATTTAGACCTATATCATACTGTAAAAATATTAAACAGCTTTTCCCCAAAATCAAAAAATTGCATAATCTTTCTCTTAAGTTTTCCACTAGCAAAAATTTTCATCACTGACTGATTTTACATAGAGTTTGGTTTACACCATGAAAAATGAACACGCAAAATAAGAGTTTTATAATCTAATAAGTAGAAGAACTGAATAAATTTAAATTCTAGGTTCAATTAATTAAAGTTATTAAGTGCATCTCAGGTATATAAAAATCAGGTATCCTTTGGCATAAACTTAAAAAAATTGGTTATCGATATTAGCCAATAGAGCAATATCGGTTAATCTCTAATCAACAGTTAATCTCACCAAAATTCCTAATTAAAAATTTTTGTTTAGGTTTGCAAAGAGTATGGGTTTTTCAGGAGAGTACTTCATCAACAACTTTTAGATATTCACTAACTCAGAATGTTTCTGGAAATTGGCAAATTTACCAAGCAATTCCTTTTTTCGATTTGTTTAAAAAGTAAGCAATTTATTAAGAAACAATTCAATATAACACATCTGTTAAAATTTAATTTTTTTTAGTTTTAAACCGAACACCAAACCTATACATTTTTGTCAAAATAATACACATTGGAAGATTGTTATAAACAAACAATGCACAGAAACAGGTGAGCAACATTATGTGGTATGTCAAACTTTTTATGATGAATTCCAGCATTATTGGCTTTAAATAGAAACAAAGGGATTAGATTGTGGCTCTTTTTGTTTTTGACTTCATTCATCATGTTTTAAATGCTATCTTGAAAAAAACTATTGTTACATTTTAAATTGTTAACAGAATTGAGGCCCCAAGTGAAAATATCTGTTTGAAAGGAATTTGTATTTAGAAAACACAACAGTTGGCAAGATAAATAAGGAACTTAGGCAAATTTTTTATATTTAAAAACAGTAATAAGGTGCTCAAGTAGTGTTTTTTTATAATATTGTGCAGGTTGGAATTGGAATTTTACACTTTATGGTGGCTCCAGTATGCAGGATGGATATAAAACACTTTACCTCGTCGGTCAAAATCAGCTTATTACAAGTGGGAATACTGGAACTAGTACTAGTATTTTTGCATTAGGTAAGACAAACCTATTTTTTGTAATATGTGTAATTAGAAATAAACCTGTTTTATTTTAATACAAAAACTAACATGTTGGGCAAAACAGATAAAAAAAAATAACATAAGTTTATAAGATCACATGTCCGCATCCCTGCAATAGGGTATCTGTTGCAATCTGGTAAAATTAGTCATGTTAAATATTAACTACTTTTGATTGACTAAAGTTATGAATTCACTATACAGTAAAGGCATACATATGTTTTACAGCAAACGTGATTGATGAAAAAACCGACAACATAAAATCTGATCAAAACTATAACATACACTTTTAAACATCAGTAGAAACAAGAAAAAAATGTTTCCAACATGTCATAGATTTATTAGCCTGGCCTTTCCTGATTGATAGACAGATTTGGGTTTGCCTTTTAGGGCTATCGGTGTTCTATAATAAATAAACAGTCTTAACATTATCTTGTACAGCTTTTGTTTGATTGTAATGGCAACTGAATAGAATTACTTTGAATTATTTTAGATGTAAATGTTTTCGTTGGAGCAACTTTTGACCCAAAAACAGAGAAGTGGATTTGGAGCGACGGTTCTGAGGCAAACTTTACAAAATCAACCTCATCGACTTGTCAACAGAAAGCTCTACATTATGAACATACATGGAAACTTGTAGACAAACCGTGCACAAGCTTTAAAGCTTACTATGCATGCCAAGTTCAATGTGAGATTACTATGAATATATACATATGGGCAGCATGTTAACTAACTATATATTTGAAATACCTGTAAGTGTAACAAGGTCGCTAAAAGTTAAAGTTAAAATATATTAAATATTTCTGTATTTGTAACCATTATAACACATCTTGTAATGAACTATTAAGCTTTTCAACAAGCAACAATACAATCATATCTCAAACTCATTACATTGGTAACATTAAGCGGACATAATTAACTCAATATTTTAATGCAACTACACTAAGACAAAGCTTAGGCCGTAGGATACAGCACAAAACAGTGTAATGATCTTTTAAGCATTTTAAGAAGCAACATTACAATCATATATCAAATTAGTAACTTTAATAACTTAATTGTGTTGACTGTGGACATAAATTACTTATTATTTTTTTAGTGGAAATCAAACCAGTTGTGGATCAGTGCAATTCATCAGCTGTTTTTTTGCAAATATCAAACTTTGCCAAATTAACTCAAATTACCAAACAAACTTCTGAACTTTTGGTAAGATTCTATTTCTGCAAAGAATTGTAATCACCCAAAAACATATTTCCTAATTTATTTTGCAGGTCACTATAACGGATCCAACTGGAAAAACAAACACAACCTTAAATAATTACAATACTGTTTTTACCATGCTAACAAAACAAACCACTTATCAACTAAAGGTAGAGATTTTAACCTGTGTATTCACTGTAAACACCATTTTTAAATAAGATTTAGAGTTTTTTGAGATTTGGTTGATCATCCTGAAATTAAAGACTGCTATTTCTAACTATATGAAAAACAAACCATAGTTGCTATAACGCATGTTACTAGTAGAAGTAAATATTTTAAAAATCTGTTTTTGTCTATCATAATACCTTGAAAAATACTGATTATTTATCATTTTTTAAATACACAGGCGAAGGCAACATTAAGTGGTTGTGTCAACTCCAGCATAGAAACCTCAGTTAATGTTACAACTGCTTTCGGGATTCCCGATCCTGTTACAGATGCAAGAATCAACTCAACTCATCCGTGTATTGTAGAAGTAAAACGACCACCAACACAAAACATTAGCTACAAAGTAAGAATTTTTCAATAGAAAAAATGTTTAAAGTTAAATGGAATCAATGATTTCCATGTTTATTTGATGGTTTCTGAATCAATTAAAACTGGAGTTGGACCATGGTATAGTTTTGTGCATGCATTTTGTTGTCGCGCTTACTGGTACAATGCATGCTCTATGTACATTTATTCTATGTTCATCTAAGGCACAGTAAGTATTGATTAACATTTTAATTGTGAATTGTGATTGTATTCTGTGTTTTTTATACTTTAGTTTGACCCTCTTGAGTAATAAACTTTACCTGAACACAATTGCTGTACCCTTCATTTTAGGTTACAGCAAAAAGTAATCTTACAAGCACAAGTGAAATATTCAACAACGCATCTACTTTTCCACTGGAAATTCCCACAAGTGGACATAAAGATGGCAGTCAAGTCCATTTGACGGTAATCCGTATACTTTAAAGATTTTTCTGTAAAAGTTGCCAGTCACTTAACCAAACTGCCACACATTTTTACTGAATAATGCCAAAGATATTTACAAACTTTTAAACAAAATTTATATGTTTTAAAGACCTAAATATCACTTGAAAATAAGTTGAAAACAAAATTGTCCAGAATGCCATGGTCAGTACAATACAAGAATGTTTTAAAATAATTAGTAGCAGAATTTAATACTTTTTTGTTCAAAATAAAACCAAACAGGAATTTTGTGCTATAAACCAACTGTTTAATTTTACTTTAGATTGCAGCTTTTTCTTGCGAGGGGAAAAGTGCTGTAACATCATTAAGTGGATTTTGTAAAGCAAAACCTATAGTTACAACTACAACAACAGTGTCAGCGGCAACTACAACTACTAAAGCAAAACCTGCCACTAGTGGGCTACCTGTAGCAATAATTGGCGGCTCAGTCGGAGGAATTTTGGCTTTGGTTCTGATTGTATTGCTTATACTTGCGCTATTGAGGTATATAAGAATTTTGGTATTTTTGATACACAAAAGGTATAACAAAAATTCCTACAGATTTCGAATATACATAACTGCAGTAATGATGCTGAACTCTTGCCTCTTTTGATATCTTTTATGAATTTACAATAGTATAAACATCTTAATATAGTATTCAGAGATTCAGTAAAGATAAAGCAAAAAAAAAACAATCTGCTAAACATGGAACTAAATACATACACTAGCTAAAATGACAAGTATTTGCATTACGGCAAAAAAATAACTGCAGATTTAACAACAGACCAGAAAAAACAATTTAAAGTCACATATTTTTCGATTTAATAATTTATTCAATGTTTTAGGTATTCAAGAAACAGAAAGAAACCACAAACCAATGTGACTTACACCCATACACAAAATGAACCTGGAGAACAGGTAATATAAATGCTACATGCTGTGTTTACCCTTTTTTATAAAATTATGTGAAATATACGATTTACACAGGCATATTAACATGGTATTCACATTACACTATTGATATATTACAGAACCCCTATCAGAATATTGCAATTGAGTTAGAAAACCCTTATGAAGACACAGGTATATATGGAAAACACATAATCAACTTTTTATTATAGTGTAAAATCATTTCTTCTTTGGTTTACATGGAATAAACATAATGAGGTATTTTTTTATTTTCAGTTGATGACCCGCAAATCAGGCTTAAGGAGATGTATTTGTGCAAAATTGCAAACGGCATGAAAATTTTCAAAAGTGAATTTGAGGTAAAAATAGTGCATTGAAAATTATATAGAATTTTAATTTATTGCTTTTTGTAAAAAGAACTTAGTCATCAATACCAACCATTGATTTTATGAATATCTCTAGCAATAAATGTATACAGCAACCCAATATATACTGTTGTTAAGTGTCTTAAGTGTTACTTTATTTTTGTTTAAAAAAAAAGTTTCATTTGTATATTCCAGAAAATATTGAGTGATAGCAAGAGTAAAATGAAGCCCAGGACTTATTCTCAAAAGGAAATAAATGCTCCGAAAAATAGATACAAGAATATTTTTCCATGTAAGTTGAGATTTTCCATGAATAAATATCTAAAAACCTAACAAATGTGTTTTTTTACAGTTGATCATGCACGGGTAATATTGGATGGCAGAGACAACGAGAATGATTATATAAATGCTTCATACATACAGGTAGAATATGTTTACAGCAATAAACTATATAAAAACATTTTTTATATTGAATTTTATTTATTTAAGGGCTTCATGGACACCAACAAGTTTATAGCATCACAGGGACCCAAGCCTAACACTATAAACGATTTCTGGCTGATGGTTTGGCAACAAAATACTTCAATTATTGTCATGTTAACAAATCTACGTGAAAAAGGAAAGGTAGGTGAATATAGACGAAAAAATGTGTTTTTTTTACAAATTCTGAAATGAATCAAGAATTCTTGAATTCGGGTTGATGGACTCGTTCAAGGTGAACTAGTTTTTTTTGAGCCTATGAAGGTCTATTTATATCTTAAAATATTATTTACAAAATTAACTCATTTTTTCAAAAGAGAAGAGATTAATTGAAAGATGCTTTTGTGCATTCTCCTTTAATATAATTAGACTGAAATTCAGTTTCATATTTGTCTAAAAACATGTTTCTAATTTCTATATAATTTATGGGACTATCCACATAAAATCTTTTACCAGCCCTGTTCCTTGCATACAAAAATATTTTTGTGGTGCGTGTTAGAAACAGTTAAAGAAGCTCTGTCATAATTAAAGTAACTGCATAAAAAATCATAATAATTACAACTCTAGAACAGGAGTGGGCAACCTATTTTACAAACTGAAGACACTTTTACTACAGATAGAATCCTTTTAATCGCAAAATACCCTAGTTTTATACCTGATCATCAGTCGGTGCAGTTGTTTATAATAAGATGCTTAAGTCTACACTGTTAAAATTTACCACCTCACAGAGACCTTCAAGTTTGGTTTTGGTTGGCGACTAGGGAAATGTTGCTTCCCTGCTCTAGAACATGGAAACTTACAAACGCTTGGTTATTTTTCAGCAAAAATGTGAGCAGTATTGGCCAGATCTTGGAAAAACTACAAACTCTGAGAATCTTGTCATCAAAACAATGGAAGAAACCGCAATTGGGGGAATCACAAAAAGAAAATTTAACTTGGTCTTTGGAAATGTAAGTTAATCAAAGAAAACAATCTGACACTATATGTACTTTACTTATTGTGTTTTTGGTTATACACTCAGCCTATGAATACCAATCTGTATAAAATCATTGTTATATCAAACACATTTGATTGCTAAAATAAGAGTAAAAGCAATAATATAATAACATTAAAAAAAGGCAAATATGCACACAATCTGAAAAAAGTTGACTGTCAGACAATTCTAACACAAACACATTCAACCTCTGAACAACAAATGTAATACCAATTTTGATATTTCTGATTTATTGCTTAGGAAACAAGAGAGGTTCAGCAGTTCCAATACACAACCTGGCCTGACCACGGAATCCCTGCAACAACTTCAAACATGATTTACTTGCGAAAAATGGTGGAAGAAAATTATGATAACGCTTCTCCAATAGTTGTACACTGCAGGTGAAGTATTTTATGTTTAGTGGCCTTACCAATAATAGATTAAAATGACCCTAAAACAAATTCAGTTAATTTTTTTGAACCAAGATATATTTACCGTAAACAAACCTTACCTAAATCTGGATTGATTACGAAATAAACAAAATAAAATGTGGAATAATTTTGAATTTTTACAGTGCCCAACTGCAACCACATATTTTAGAAAAATACACACTTTTATACTTTTCAGAGTTCTGTAAATATTACTAAACTTCTATAGTTCTGAATTTTCACATTTCAAGATAAAGATAGTCACGTTACTACTTCAACTATTACACAGTGCTGGATGTGGAAGAACGGGAACTTACATCGCGATGGACATTCTGTTCAACGCAGTTGACAAACGAAGAGACGTAAACGTTCCTCAAACTATAATGGACATGAGAGACAACAGGACAGACATGGTGCAGACCCTGGTAAGTTTAACATTTTGTTTGAGATGTTCAACACACTAAGATAACCAAAAAAATTTGGACATCCTTTACAAGACAAATTCAATAAGCATAACTACAAGACACCATACCATCATATTTTCAGCTAGTATATGGATAGAGAGCATTTAAACCTTGCATGCGCGATTGCATGCATATTAATAGTATAAATTGTTTTGTAAAAGTAATAAATAGTTTGTGTCACACAAAACCTCGTAAGGCAAACTTCTGCACAGTTCAGGAACAATAGCATATTGTATCTTAACATGGAGATAGACTTCGCAAGAAAAATGAAAAATTAATTTTTTAAACAACAATTCCACTACAGCAAAAAATAGAAATTTAGAAAAATAGATATTTCAGTAATTTCCATGAAAATAAAGTTGTTTTTTGAAAAATCTGTTTTCTTTAACACATATACTTTCACTTGAACGTAATATTTGCCTACAAGATAAGCCACATGTGACTTTCTGTTCAGGCTCAATACATATTTATCCACAAGCTTTTGGTTGAACATGAAATGATTCCTGATACAGAGAGAACAACAAATGACATTCAATCAATGACAGAAGCTGATATGTAAGTGCTATGCTTATTATTGCCACATCTGAGCAACCTGTGTGAAACCCCACTTCTCAAAATTGGGCTGATGGGCTCCGCACACCAATTGGGGCCCGTGAAACAGTTGAAGGGGTCAAGTGTGATTTTTTCACCATACACTTGTTACTGTACTATATATATAAAAAATTGGAATGGCTAAATTAAATATTTTACAAAGTAAACTATTGGAAAAATTTAAAAGTCCTTATGAATCAAAAGACCAAAAACATTAAAGTCTCTCTTAAGTAAAAGTATGGGCACTTGGCAAACTCTAAAATGAGTTTATTGCCTTAAATATGCATAGTTTGCAATAAAATATTTCTATCTTGGCACTTTTAAATGGCCAGCAAACTTCATCTAGATAAGTATGTTGTAAGATCAGTTAATTCAGATAGCAATTTGTCCGGTAACTTATTTATAAACCTACCTTTATTCTCTAGGTCCAAGATAGGATCTGAAGAATTCCAGGTTCTCAGGCAAATTATGCAACAAACACCAGAAAGATGTAAGTTTTTTTTGGCTATACTTGGCAACTGCACAAAACAAGCATTAATGTTGCTAAACTTGAAGCTATGTCTCTTTTGTAGATGAGAAATTTGTAATTTCTGTAAGCGAAAATGAGAACATGATAAAGACAAGTGCATCCCATATACAGGTAAGAAATCTAGTACTCTAATTGAAACAAAACTTACATATAACCAATTTGCCAAAATAATGTTGACTTAAGAAATTGGTGCAGAAAATAACTCGAATTATTTTTTTTTGAATTTTTTTGAAAAAATAGACCTTGTATTCTTATTCTTAATATTATTCATATATTTATCTTCTAGATGATTATTGCATCGTTTTTTCTAAACATGGCCAGGTTTATACACTTGGGAACACAGCATTTAAATTTAGAGGGTGTTAAATTTAAATGTGTGAATATACAAGAAGAAATTCGGCCAAAATTTTTGTCACTAGTAAGCTGGCAAGGTTGAACAAGCCTGCATAAATATACCTTAAAACATACATTGATTAAATTACTTCTCAGGAACTAAGTTGCTAGGCCCAGTTCAGTGCATCACAGACTATAACTGTTTTTTGACTTCAAAAATGTTGCGTTTTATTTGAAAATTTTTTTAATTTAGAATGAGAAGTAAAGCCCTTTTCACACAATGCCTGATATAATGTCATTTATCAAAGTGATTTTGGCCAAATGTGACTAAAAAAAATCATGCCTAAAATGGCAATTTAAATCAATGCTCCACAATTTTAGGTTAAAATGTAAGAAAATACAATCATAAATATTCATACCTTTTAGAAACACAAATCATAAATGTTTATACCTTTTAGGATCTTGGTTGCTCAGTTCAGTTCATCGCATCACAAACTCCAAATGAAAACACACAAGAAAAGTTTTGGAAAGTTGTTGCAGAACAGAATGTGGGCATTGTGGTTTCACTGGAGGTAATATTTTAATAACAATCAGGTGTTGCATAGTTTTACAGCTAAACATGGTTGGCTAACGATAATTCAACAGGAAAGTCATTGTTGTAAATAACCTGTAAATATTTTTTTCCAAAAACGTAAAATAAAAATTGTTCAAAAACTTGAACGAAATATACCCATTCTAAATGTAATTCACAAAAACTATGTGAGCAAGGCATTATAGTATCACTGAAGGTAATGTTACATACCATTGAGTAATGCTTAGCGGTGCAACTTGTTTTTATGATGAAAACTGGATAATTTTTATTTACTGACTGACTGAAAAGAGACACAGGGAATTCTAAAAAATTTAGTTACACTAAATATAACAGAATATTTGGTTATTAAGAATAATATGGTTTATATTAGGGTGTTCTATCAATAGAAATGAAAAAAACAAGGGATAGTGTTGCAAGCAAGAAAGACACAATTTTCAATGAGTTTTCTGGACTGACAGAAGATCTAGATCAACAATAATTGCTTCTGAGCAACCTATTTTACTTTGTAAATGAAAGAGCAGTGTAAATTAAAAATTAAACACTAAAAAGTGGTATACAAATTTTAACAATAATGTAAAAACTTGTAGTGCAAATTAAAAAAATTCCTCGACTGAGAGTTACAATTCCTAATAGTTTTCTCACTAAATCCAACAAATTATGTTTAATTTAACTCGCAAATCATGGTAATCAAGAAATGGTTGAAAGTGGGGTCTTTTATCCATATAAATCACTGACAAATTTTTAATTCAGAAAATCAAATGACTGAAGTAGCAAAAGAAAAAAAAAAATATACCATCTAATATTTTAATGACAATAAAATGCTAACCTTTCAAGTTATGTAAAAGTTAAACAGAAAGATATAAACATCAAGTATATTTAGAAAACAGCAGCTGATTTGGTGGCCTCCAGTCACCAGAGGACAACAGCTAACCTTGGTAAATTGCACATCACTGTCTCAGATATCCACAATGACGGCAACATTACAGAGAAAACAGTCACAAGCCAACTGCTCAGACAAAAGGTAAAATACTTGAAACTATAAATGGATACCAAAGTACAAACTGTGATACTGGCAATGAGATGTTTAACAGTTAAATATGCAAAATACTTGCTACAATTTTTTGGGTATTTTTATTTACAGATAGTTGCCTATTTTCTTCCTACATGCATGAACAAGATTTAGTAAAACTGATTTTTTTACCATAACAATGTTTTGTAACAAAAAAAAGCAGATAGCAGTTGTTGCCACTGCTTAATATAACTGTAATACACTTAAATGAATTTTTAAAACGAACCTTTTTTAAAACAATGAAACCAAATAACGTATTTTTTTAACAAAAGTAGCATACTGACAAAACCGTACCCTTTGATACTTCAATAGCAATTTAATTATTTATTTTTTTTGTTAACAGACTAATCTTGATACTCAATATCTTCAAATCGATAACTGGACACAGGCCTCAACTCCACCTAGTGGCAAAATGATGCTAGCGCTGATCGAAAAAGTTCAACAATTACACCGTGAAGCGAGGAATGGAAAAGTGCTGGTTTGCTGCAGGTATTTCAAATTTAGCAAAAATCTACTCTTATACAGAGGTACACTGAAACCTTTAATATTTTTTTTTCGGCAAGGCAAGATTTGCGAGGTATTGTAACTAACAGGTCAACATTGTCACATTTGTTTCATGTGGCATGTTCGTTGGAATTTGTCGTCATGCCAATCTTCCCACAAATTAACTGAATCCAATTGCAGAAAGTGTTTATGTCACAATAAAGTATTTAAAGTCACAAATAAAGGCCAGAAGTTTATTTGAAAGTGCTCCTGAAACTTTGTCTTGTGACCCCCTTGGAAAAGTTGTCTAGACTTACCAAATTGAAGGGAATTTCATTTGACATTATGTTTAACAACAAATTAAAATTATTTATTTGTTTGTTTTAAAAAATCATAATCAGTTGCGATTGGTATTTTGCAACAATAAATTTCAAATTACTGGTCCATTGACTAATGTTATCCGCAATAATTTTATTACCCCAATTAAGTTTAAACAAAATACAATTATTGTGTGTTGTAAAGCCCTTGGCAAAGCGAAACAACTAACAGTTTGATAACCTCTGTCCTATTTTGTTTTCCTATAAATGATCAAGTACCAACTATAACAACAGAATCTCCATGTAAACGATAATAATCTGGTTTAGAATTAATCACATTTAGACAAAATTATGATCTATTTAGTGTGGCCTAAATGTGAATGGACATATAAAGAGGAAAAAGTCTTTTACTTAATAGAAGAAATCTTTAAAAGCTTAGTGATAACTTGTCAAAACCCAAAGCCAAAAAATTAATTTTTAATTTTTTTAGTGATGGATGCACCAGAAGTGGGACTTTTATTGCATTGGTGAATATTCTGGAACTGCTGAAAGCTCAAAACAGAGTTGATGTTCTTAGGATGGTTAAAGATCTGAGGGACATGAGACCAAATATGGTCAATGACTTGGTAAGTGAAATGCTTTGTCTTTACATTTATTAAGTGCTGTACACAAGTCATTTTAAGGATCTAAGTTCCATTTAAGTTATTTAAAAAATAATTTTTATAAAGTATTTTGCAAGCATAACAAGACAAGTCAATATGTAAGCATGTCAACTTTAAGTCAAATCATTGACAAACAAAAATATGTGAAAAAAGATTAATGAAAACATTTAATTTCAACCAAACTTATTTGACAAGTCACACCATTTAAAAACAGTGACTTAAGTGCAAGTCATAATAACACTGTCAGTATTTCAGGAGTTATGGTTTGATTTAGTAAACAAGGGTTCCTTCGTTCTGTGGCATACAATTTCTTAATCGATTTGACCGTTTACGTCAGTTGAGCAAATCAAAAATGGTGCCGTTTAAAGCTAATAAATGTTTCACTGGGTACATAAATACTTGCTGGTATTATCTACAATAGACACGTTATTTTGTAAAAGTAAAATTAAGCGATATTTTATAGTTGTAAATAAACTTAATTTTCTTCTTTTTTGTTATGCCGAATGAGATTGTATGTGACTGTTAATGAAATGTGCAGAACTGTTAAAATACATTTATATTGTTTCAGAATTGCTACATGTATATCTACTCAGTCATTATGGAATACCTTGCTTCTTATGACACCTATGCTAACTTTCAATAAACTATTATTTTTATACTTTTTATGCTGCTATTTTGTGTGTATATTTAACTTGTGTTGTGTTTAGCGTTACAAACGCTGCTTATAAAGTTCTTTGATCAATTCCAATCATTTTAACATTTTTATGATTTCTAGTCTCAATATTGGCATAAACTGTTTATTATGTTTAAACACTATTCATATTTTTTATTTCTTTTTGACTGTATAGATGTTAAGAAAGCAAACCATGTCCCTATTTAATAGGAAAATGATCATCATATCAGTGTATAAATGTATCTTTAATTTGACTGTTGTTCAGTTTTCTAAGTTTCATAACATACACACATATTTATATTCTTACGCTGTTTGTTAAATGCTGTTGTATTTATATACTATATGAAAGTGTAGCATTTTTGTAATTCTATGCTGAAATTCCTATTTTTCATAATAGTAAGTTGTGTTTTGAGTTAATTAGGAATATGTAAATATTGGTTACAAGTCTGTATCACTATATTTGTATGATTAGTTAAAGTGGTATTCTGGTCACCGTAGTTCTGATTGCTGCATTGGTTTTATGTTTATTAGGTTTTCATAAAAATATTTTAACAATTGAATATTAGCAGGTATAGTATGAACTTTTCTTAAACTATAAAGTTTCCACAAAAGAAAACTGCTTTGAAAATTTGTCATGGAAAATCATGGCTCGCTTGTATCATTAATTGCACTATTAGCTAACCGCTGTATTTTTTTATTAATATACTTTTCTGGAAGTTTTTCTATTTGGGGATATGTCTGTTAAAACATATGGATTTAAATTTCAGTAACATTTAGCTAACAGCTACAAATTGTTGTGCATGTATTTCTAGTTCTTTGCACTTTTTCTGAATATTATCTATTACTAATATTAATTAATAAAAAAGTGTAACTAATATTCCCCGAATTTAGTAGAAAAACTGCAAGATCCCTCTCAATAATCTTTTGCTACAAAGTTTTTAAATAGGTTAGGATCAGTTCTGATTTTTGATAAGTGAGTGGGACGAAACGAAAAGTACAAACTTCCACTAGAATCGATGGGGGTGTATCGGTGAATTTCAGCAATAATTTGCATTAAACACAGCGATTTCTACCTTTAAAATTCTTAATACTAAACTTCTGTAATTAGAGAGACACGGCAGCTGTTATGTTAACGCCAGCAACACTGACATTTACCCGCGGCTAACGCTTAGCTTAATGTTGAAGGCAGATGTTTGGCGACTTACCAGGGAATTTATAATGCCCTTGTGTTACCACCTTCATAACTTTCCAAGCGCCTAGGGGCTCAGTGTTGTTTTGGGGTGAAATGGGGGTGTTTAAATGTGATGTTTTTCACAGCGGTGCTAAAATTTTCAATCAACATGAAGGCACGTTTATAGCTAGATGATTTAAATAAGTGATTGTGAAAATCTTAAACCAAAAAAAAGCAAAAAGTTTCACGTATTGCGGTGTGAAAGATTGTTTAAAAAGACGTTAACATTTTTATTTCGCCCTAAAAGTTGCAACATGTGAGCTGGACGGTAAATAGGTATTTCATGTCATGTGATATGTTTTTTGCATTTTGAACTTACATGCTGAAAATATAAGTTTATATGTGGAGTAATATAAATTTAAATTTTGCCATTCAATACTTTCATCACTTTATAAATGCGAATGCTTTTTGCATTTTAGTAAATGGTCCAATTGATTTTGTTTGAACAAACAATGTTCTTTATTATATAACTGTAAATGTTCATATTAATAACCCAAGCTACTTGAAAGCAATAGTTTATTCGCTAGGCAATAATTTGCTTAATTGCAGGTAAACAAGGTATAAAGAACTAAGACTGAACTTCAGGCAGTTTTATTTGATGGCACAATCTAACAAAATTTAGTCGTAATCAGGGAATCAAACTGCTGAGAAACAATTCTGTGCGAAAACTACAGTTTGGGAAAGGTGGTATGCAGTTTCTTTCTTTAACGAAAATATACCTTTTTAACAAAATGAACTACCACTGTTTAAATGACGAATGGCTATTTATCTCACATGACAGTAAAGATTGCTGTGAAAAATTTTGAAGTCGGTTCAAAAAGTTAAATTGGTCGGTCTCCAGCATATCTGCTTTTAGCTGTTGTTCTTTCAACTAACCCAGTGTTTTTTACTTTTTTAAGTAACACAAATATTAAGCGTAAGTATAACAATAAAGCTTTGGTATAGGCTTGAAAGATTGCCTTTGCACACCCAAGCCCCAGGTTGAAAGTTTGGCCTGGGATAAATCCCCATGCAGTTTCTCGCTCAGCCCCGGTCATAGCCGCGCATTTCACGTAAATTCAACGTTAAATGCGGTCAGCCGCGAAAAATCTTAAATGCGCAAAACTTACGTCGCGCTAACGGTTTTCAGTATAGTGCTCCATTTTCAATTTCAGGCGTGCAAATTTTACAAATACCGTTATTAGAGCCGAGCAAATTTGGGTGGAAATGTTATTACAGCCGCGTAATTTCAAGCTGCAAAATCGTCTCCCCCGCGCAAAATCCAAAGTTTCCAATCTGGCCCAAGCCCAGAACAACTAGCCATATCTTTATATTGCTTCCAGAATTTTCTAATTTTTTAAGAAATCTTGCTCAGAAATAATCTCAAAAAAATACATTGGATTGTTTTACATTTAGAACAATCGGCGCTCTTTCACTATTGTACGTGAAAAGTTATGCAAAAAAAAAAAAAAACGCATATTGTTTGGGTTAGGGTTAGCGTTTGGGTGGGTCAAGTAATATTATGTCTATTATTAATAATAACTTGACCCCAACCAAACGCTAACCCGCACCCTAACCCAAACAATATGTGTTGTGGTATGCGGAATTTAAAGATAAAAAAAATTTTATTAATTTTCACGTACAATAGTGAAAGAGCGCCTAACAATCTTTAATGCAAATAAAAAAATACTTTATGGCTTATATTCAGAGTAATAGACTGGCAAACAAAAAATGCGATATTTTACCATTTTAACGATAGTACTTTACTATACAAATATAGTTCTTACAAAACTTACCTAAAGCTCTGCAATCTACACTTTTTCTTGTCAGCAAGATCATGGGCGTGTAGCACAAACAAGGTTTTTGCATACCGGAGTTTGGGAATCCTACCACATCTCAAACTTGATTTCTAAAGTTTAGGGGGACAATCCTACCACATTTTTTCGTCCGGGGGGTTAACATTGATGGAACAAAAATGTGGTAGAATTTAGATGAGCGCCTTGAGTTTTACTCGTAAAACTCTGAGATTCTAAACATTTCTTCAACTGGCGACAAACTTTTGTTTTAAAATAAGTGGCGCGAAATGGCGGAAAAACTTTTCGCGTCGCGTGTTGCGACACACGACAAGACGTAACCTAATCGTTTAGAATGCCAGAATACTACTTTCACGATTGAAATTATCGTTCATTACGCTTTGCATAATTGTTTAAATGACTATAAAACAAAATAGTTTAGTTTATCTCAAAAAGATCAACCACACCTTATTTAAAGCGAATTTGTTGGCATAACAGAACATTTAAAAAGGCGTGTCGCGTGGTATGCTGCGACAAACGTAACACGTAAACTTATCTTTAATTATACCATAGAATACTAACTTATATTTTTATAAGTTGTGCATGTAAAAACAAGTTGTAAAATGACAGATAGTATGTATTTTATATTTTCCACACGTCAACGTTTATCACCCACGTTTAGTATTTGTAACCATAATCACTTCATTTGCTGGTGTCACCTTAAACTTTAAAACGACCAGAGTTTAGCTACAAACTGAAAATTTTAAGTCTTGAAAATACAATAATCCAATGAACAAAATATATCCGCTATGGTGAAAGTTTGTTTGCGAAATATGAAAAGTTCTTTGTCCTCAAAACTCAACCAAATAGCAGATAGATCGATTTCAGCAATGAGAGGTGCGAGTAAATCAATCCGAACAAGGGATTTGAGCCAAATACCTAAGAATACTGTGTTTGACTTTGTATCATGTCGCCTATAGATTAATATATAGATGCGTGTTTACTAACATTATGGTATTTCACTGCAACGTGATAAAATATTTCTATCCAACAGTCAGTTATATGAGGAACAAAAAGACAACTAATATTCAGGAATATTTGTTTTATTAGAGTTTGGCTGATAATAGAAGGGAAAGAACAGTGTGATACAAAGAAATATATTTGGGTAACTTAATCAGGACGGAAGCATCTGAATATCAAACTTCTTTCTAAGAAAGTTTTTAAGAGTTTTGGCAGAATTTTCATCAAGCCTGCCGTGCTTAATCAAATCATCGATAGAGCTGTAAAAAGGAACAATAAAAAGTTGACAGAAGTTCAACGTTTGACTATTATGTGGTCGGCAAATGTGGACCGCAGAACCATTTTTTGTGGGCCGCGAGTTACTTTTGAATAGCTTAGTGTTATAATGTAGTTGTGGGCCGCGTGATAGCCGTACATTCATTGCACTTTATTTTAACAATTGGTGTGGCATACAATTTTTAAATTGTCTCAGCTTGGATGGGCCCACGTGCCAAATTTGGTCCTGGGAGCCTGTCGAACTATATTCTTTGCCAACTTTAACAATATGTAATAGAATATTTATCGCGTATATTCTTCGTTTTATATTATAGTATGTTTTTACATTAAGATATGGCAATGTTTTGGGCACCAAGGCCTTAGGACGTAACCGGTCAACATTTGTTGAGAAACACAATTGACTCGCTACTTTATTGATAACCTTAAATAAAACTACGAACGCCATTTAATCTCCAATCGCCAAAATAGTACGTACAGCTAGTTGAATGCAGAGTGTCGAATGGTAAAATAAATTCTACATAGAACACAGTTTTAAACAGTATTTTACAGGAAAGAAAAAAAAAGATTTTCTAACCGGAATGATTGAAAGAGATAAGGTCACAAAATACGTGCTTACGACCGCCTAAAACAAGTAACATTATATGTAAACTGGGTTTATCGTTCGATGTCGTGCACAAATATGAAACTGAAACCTAGTTTAAATACATTCAAGGAGATAGCGCTATGCCCGAGTAAAAATGGGACATAACCTTGTAAAAAAAACATTTAAAAAAAAAGCATTTTTTTACCGGTACTGCGTATCTGCAACATCATTATTTTACCGTAACGGCGTTCTGGACCATTCCGGCTAACTTTCACCATTGGGGTTTTACAAAATAAGCTTATCTTAATTATTACCACACGGCTTAGATTTGTTGTTAATTCAAATACAACCAAGAATTAATAATGAATTGCAAAGATTCCATTATCAGGCTACATTACAGATCAGTTTACCCACTCATGTATTACCTTTTGCATATCGCTTGCAATGATTTAAACTTGTGGCATAGCTGTAAAGCACCAAGATACGGAATTCCAGGAAAGCTGTTGTAGACGTTGAATAGGTTCTTCAGCTTAGGGTCTGTAGAATAAGCGAGTATCTTGGAATCTATATCATTGCCGTGTCTTCTCTCTGAATATGCAAAGTTGTTAAGAATCTCCGCTGATTGTTCCTGCAAAGGAGTTGAGAAATTGGCGAAACTGACTGATTTAAAACAATATAAAAATCAAAATTTACGACGCCCCCTAAAATAAAATGGAGTCCCACTTTCCCTTTATGCCAGGGGTTCCCAACCTGGAGGCCATAAAAAATAACATTTTTATTGTGTGTTGTAATTATATAATTTTATCATTCTAACTACCGGTTACTAAATAAACCATTTTTTTTAATTAAATTTACGTTTCTTAATTTTTCAAAAGGTTCAAAAAAATTGATTTGCATTGATTGCTCAAAATTTTCAAAGGAGCGACGGTGTAAAAAAGGTTGGGAACCCCTGCTTTATGCACACTTATTTTCGGACATTTAGCTGCAAAGTAATCAGTTTTAATAAATTATAAAGCCGAGTTTGTAATTGTGTTACACAAATGACTATATTTTAACCCTTACAATTTTGGTTTGTATAACAGTTTTAGAAAATTTCAAAGACTTACTGAATTCAATAATACAACTCTTATTTGCATTTAACTTTGCATAAAAATTGACACATTAAACCAAACACCACAGTATGTTAAATCAGCCAGCCATGAAATTGAAAGCAAATAACAAAAGTTCAGAAATAAGGAAATTTGTTTGTTTTTAGGAAAACTCTGATCAATATTTTTGTTTGGCAACAATATTGGTCAAAGTGGAACATCAGTTTGATGTTATGTTTAACCAGTATATCGGTTAAAAAAGTGGTATGTATTCTAATCAGTAAATCTATAATTTTGATAAAGGGATTCCACTTAGGAGCATAATGGTTGGAGGTTGTAGTAAGACGTAATAAGAATATCAAAGCCCATACAGAAGTAGGTATCATATGATGGATTCCACTTAAATTTGGACATAATCGATAATCCTAAATCCAAAAAAAATAATTCATTTACTTAATGCAAAACACAGAATCAAGCTATAAAGTACATCAATGTAAATAACCTGGTTATCGCTGAATAGAAGTCTGAAGTCAGATTGACAGATTGTGATAAGGTTTGAAGTGTAATGATGAAGTTGGGAAGTGCTGCTAAAACTCGCCTTTCCTGAAACAAAACCGCATTGCTTTCTTCTCAAATTTTGGATAAATCTCGTCAGAAAAAAATATAAAAATCTAACCATATAAAAGTAATACAGTCGGCGAACCCAATTTCGGTTGACACTGCATTAGAATACAGAAATAACTATCAAAATCTTGATCAAACCAGTTTAAGGCGGTTCTAACCGGTTTTTACTGAAAAATCCGGTAAATTTCCCATGAAAATTGGATATTTTCAAAAATCGTCAAAAATGAAAAAAACACCAAGGCCATAGCCTTGCCAAATTTTTAAATTTTAATGCAAAAACTTTTTGCTTCAAATTGCCCCAAAATCTTGATTAAATCGGTTTAAGGCGGTTCTAACCGGTTTTGGTTGAAAAATCTGGTAAATTCCCCATGAAAATTGGATATTTTTTAAAATCGTCAAAAATGGAAAAAACACCAAGGCTATTGCCTTGCCAAATTTTCAAATTTTACCAAAATAACTATTGCTTCAAATTGCCCCAAAATCTTGATTAAACCTGTTTAAGGCGGTTCTAACCGGTTTTGGTTTAAAAATCCGGCAAATTCTCCATGAAAATTGGATATTTTTTAAATCGTCAAAAATGGAAAAAACACCAAGGTTTATAGCCTTGCCAAATTTTCAAATTTTGCCAAAACAACTTTTGCTTCAAATTGCCCCAAAATCTTGATTAAACAAGTTTAAGGCGGTTCTAACCGGTTTTTGTTGAAAAATCCGGTAAATTCCCCATGAAGAAGTTTTAAATGGTTTACGTTCAAACCCTTTAATTGAGAAACTGAAACGTCGGGGTCTTTAAAATGGCTCAAGGGACCCTCATAGTCGGGTCCGTTGAACCACGATGAAGGGAACCTTGAGACACGCTATTTAAAGGTTATTTATTTTTCAAAAACCAAGTCAAACAGCACATTTCTTTAAAATGGCATATTTAATAGACGAAAAACAACATTTCAAATAACAATACAAGTTTTCATTTGGAAGCAGCATCGGTACTCAGAAAGTGGCACAAAATATCTTTCATTGAGGACTCAACAATCCGCTTTTATTGTCCTTACCTAAAAATATATACTTTAAAATCACCATCTTTATCATTAACAAATCACCTAATGCACGCTTTTATTCTCTTTATACTTATACACAACAACATAACTATTAATTTTTGCAGTTGAAGAAACTGTTATAATCCTTAACTTTACCTTTTTGCTGCAATCTTTTTTGTATCAGACTTGTGGTTCCAACAGGCATAGTAGTAGATAAATAAAGCCTTTAAACACATCTTTTTCATCTGAAGAGGGGCATTTTTTTTAGTAAACTAAAAATCAGGCTCTGGAAATCCAACTTGGCAATTAGACATTTGGAAACATCTTATGGTGCAAATAGTTGTTATTTGCAAGAGATTCCATGTCAATGTTTGTAAATGCCTATGTATTAAATCAAGTTATTTGACAAAACCAAAACTATCAACAGCTCAAAAAGAAAATAATGGGTAAAAACTCAATGATTAGACCAATAAACAAATTGAACAGCTAAATTCATTCCAAAAGCCATGTAGAACAAAAATTCCACTTTAATAATAAACTTTAAGTCCTTATTGTGGTATTTTTTACATTTTCTTACCTGCATTGTATCATTTTAAAAGCAACTTGATTTTAACCCTTTAGGCTTTTGTCTTTAACATATTATGACAAGGTTCTTTGGTCAACGATCGAGCTTCTGCTTACAATCTTATTGATTAAAATTTATCATTAGCATCTTTGACAGCAAGCTTCATGAAACCTGCTACAAAGGTGCCACATAGTATTTCTGCAATATTTTTTTAACAGACATCTTGCATTATGTTATTTCAACTGTAAATATTAATAATATGTGTTACAATGGCCGTAGTTATCAAAAGACCAGTGGCTCAAAGGTCCCTGTTTTTATTGTCTCATCGGTCCCGCACCACTAATGTTGACTAAATTAGCAAAAAAAACGTTTATAAAAACGTTCAAGTGTGTAAAATACTGGCTTATCTGAAAGAGTACTGTCCATACTTTGTATACTAAGTAAAGATAATTTTAATAATAACTCTTCGAAACACATTAAACAAAAATAGTAAACACCCAAAAATTTAGTGTCAACCTGACAAAATACATTTTTCTACCTAAATTTTACAACATACGACCAATCCTGCTGATTTCGTTGTTAGGAAGCCAGTATAACATGCTCGAAAGAGCTAATTAAGTTGGAGGCGCTAAAGTGTTAAAATTGTAAGTTATTGGGGGTGGCTCATCGGTCCGGCCTGATCATAGGTCCCGGTTTACAGAAATTATAAATAGTTAGCGGTACCCTTGCTCGTATTTTTGCTGAGTCGTGTAAAGTTACAATAAACGAGTTGAAAACAGCACATTAACTGTGCAACAAGGTTAAAAAAAACTTGTAGGGGAAGTGCGGGACCCATGGAACACTGGCATATTGCGCCCCCTGTTGGCAGAACTAAATAAAATTTTGGTTGTGGGAATGAGATTTTGTGTACGGAACTTTGTTCAGAAAGTTCCACAGCGTGCTTTTGGAAATGGTTGATTTATTCCAAATTTTCACTTTTCTAGGTGAAAAATGTAGTTTTTAGCTTGATTTCGTAAGGTGTTTTGATAGTCTTTAGGTAATCGTAAGGGAGTGAATATTGTTTTGTGGAGAGAGGGGATATCTAGGTACATGTTGAAAGTAAGTTTGATTAATTGTATTCAGAGTACTGGCTAGCCATGAGTGTTTTTATTAAAAATGGCGATTAGAGGACCTTTGGAACATTCTGTTCCATTTGTCTCTCGATCATTTAGTGATCATATTCTTAGATTTTAAGGATAGTAGTATGCCGACTTTTAAGATAAGTACATCTAATAAGGGGTTGTTCACTGAGAACCAGAGCTGCGGAGTCGGACTCGGGACTCGAAGGAGTCGGACTAGGGACTCGAGTAAGACCACGTAAAACTACCAGAGTCCGACATGCGCAGTACCAAAAATTGATATTGCCGTCAATTGCAGTTCTTAATAGCGGAATAGCATATTGTGGATATTTTCGAACCATTTATTGTGAATGGATGAATCATATGACATCCCTATGAGTGGATTGCTAAATATCCACCGTACGTAAATTGGCGGAATATAGGCTGTAAAGTCAGAGTCGGACTCGGGACTCGACGAAATCGCACATTTGACTATTATTATATTTGCAGACATGTTCTCCTAAAGAAGAAAAACAATTGATATAATAAACCTGGGTTGCAAATTCTACCAGTTATAAAAAAATATCATTTCAGCATTTTGTGCTTGTTTCCATGTGTTTTTATTATATTTCTTAAAATAAATTTTCTTGTGCCACTATTACTACACCATTAACTGAGTAGTTATGCACTTGGAAATACTCAGCGCAGTGGTTTTAGATGCAGTCATGCTCTGTTCCATGGGGTGTTCCAATGGTCCTGTGGGGTGGGACCGATGGAACAAAAAGTTACGTAAGGATATGTCAGATTTCAATTATTTTTTTCATTTAGGTACCCATAGCTGTAAGCCGTCCAAAGAAAATAACTGCGAGTGTTTTTGAGTTGTATTTTGAAAGATATTACCGAAAAAACAAATCCATTCCATGGGTCCCGCACGAGCAAAAATTGAAACCCTAAAGAATTTCAACATCTCTCGGCACTCTTGAGCGTTAAAAATCGCACTTAGATTTTAATGAAAATGAACCATTTTGGTAGCTTTTGTAATGATAGCAGTCGGTTTGAGTACTGATTTGAATGTTAAGTAATTATTGGAAGGCTGATTTACAGCACCAAAACTTGGTCATAATAATGCAAAATGTGCCATTAGGTATTTACACCACCTATACATTAAGGAAATAGGTAATCGCGTTAAAAGCCAGGAAGGAGCATGGAACGAACCCAGGTTTTAATAGTCAATAGCAGAGCTTTCCAAACTAAGAGTCCCGCTGCGAGTTTAATGTTTCACGAGTACTATTTCATGCCGATCATGGTCCGCATGAACCAAATATATTTTTTAGGTGACCGCGTTAAAAAAGTTAAAAAACCCAGGCCTTAAAGGAAACACTTGAGATTGTAATGCCTCTTCGATTTATTAGAATCCAGTTGGTAAACACCTAATTAATCAAGCATAGGAAATTAAAATACGCAAAGTTAGTGGCTACACGTTAATTACGCGTGGGATTTTGTAATATATTCCCCACAAACCGTTATCTTATTGCTTAAAACAGCGTGTAGGCCTTCATTCGTTTTTAATCCACTGATGCCATGCCACTCATTGTTTACACCCGTAGGGCTACGCTTATCATTGTCCGCCTTGGAAATATTATATGGAAGTGTTTATTTTTTCTGCTTGGTCAGGTACCCATATACCCATTAGTAAATACATTGGTTCAAATACTTTGCTGTCCGCATAAGTCGCCTCTTTCTATTAAAAAAACAAAAAAACACACGCTACAATAACTGCTTATGTATCAAACTGTTAAATAATTCCAAATTTGAGTGGTCAAGGGGTCCCAGTCTTAAACAGAAGTCTAACAACATAGTATGTTTGTAGGTTTAAAATCCCGCTAATGCCAATGTAACTCATTGTTTACCCCGGTAAGATTACGCTTGTTATGGTTTCAAACAGGCACCTAGATTGGTTTTAATCCTGCCGATGTCTTGCATTACACGCAATTTGCACCGCGGTAAGATTACGTTTGTTGTTGTTTACCTTTAAAACATATCCCACATTGGTTTAAATGTCATGCATTGCACGCAATTTACATCGGTAGGATTATCCTGGTTAAAGCAGACTGTGGTATAACGCAATGCGTGCTTACGTCGAACCAGGAAGGAAATATGACACTCGACGCCTTAGAAGACGGAAAAGAATATATTTAGAAGAAAGCTTTGTGAAGAATGGACAGGGAAACGAAACTGCAACGTGTTTTTGTTTGTGAACGATTGACGTGAAGTAACTGTGCTTTGGATTTTAGGATTTGATTCAATGCATTTTATTTCGGTAAGGTTTTGTACATACGTAAGCCAATGCTTTCCTGGAAAGTTTTCCAACAACAAGCATTTCCGTATGTAACACTACGACACTTTGGCAGTATAGAGAAAATCAAACCAGGCTTCTCTTTAAATACTTATGTTAGAAGCTCGTAAACAATTTGCAATAAGTAATTGTGGGTTTTAGATTTTGTGGTTTATTTTACTGGAGATGTTGGTTTTAATTTTTTATAACAAATGTTGCAGCAAAGTTGTTAATTTAATTTCAATATAGGGCAGTTTTATTTAATATTGATGATTAGGTCAGCAAAAAGCATTCCATTGCATTGCTAATTAGAAACTGTTTTCTACGAAAGACGTATTTCGCTTTGCGTTTGTTTTTTGGTCTCCTTAAAATTCTGTTATCTTAGTGCTTAACGCTTTAAACAATATGCGAAAAAGACCTTTATTGGGTACACTGTAGTTTCCGAAAATATCGTATTGTGCTCGCATAATAGAGTGGATACTGCGCGGATAGTAGAGTGGATACTGCTCGCATAGTAAAGTGGATACTGCGCGGATAGTAGAGTGGATACTGCTCGCATAATAGAGTGTATACTGCGGTGGATAGTAGAGTGTATACTGCGCGGATAGTAGAGTGGATACTGCTCGCATAGTAGAGTGGATACTGCGCGGATAGTAGAGTGGATACTGCTCGCATATTAGAGTGTATACTGCGCGGATAGTAGAGTGGATACTGCGCGGATAGTAGAGTGGATACTGCTCGCATAGTAGAGTGGATACTGCGCGGATAGTAGAGTGGATACTGCTCGCATAGTAGAGTGGATACTGCGCGGATAGTAAAGTGGATACTGCGCGGATAGTAGAGTGGATACTGCTCGCATAGTAGAGTGGATACTGCGCGGATAGTAGAGTGGATACTGCGCGGATAGTAGAGTGGATACTGCTCGCATAGTAGAGTGGATACTGCGCGGATAGTAGAGTTGGGTGGTTTAGACCAGGGGTCGGCAATTTTTTCCCTCGCGGGCCAAAACCAAATTCAGAAAGGTCTCTGCGGATCGTAATAAATTATAATCGATTTTTTTACGGTTAAAACGTGTGGTTTGTTATAATAACGGTCAGGTGTTGACATAGGATATCGCAGTTGAAAATGCGCCTAACTATATTTCAAAAGAATGCGAAAATGCGGCCTGAAGCTTGAAACAACGCGTTTGTCTGGTGTAATAATGCATACAGACCGACATAGCCTAGGCTGGTAAAACTTTAGTATTTATAGTTGTAGGGCAGGGGTTCCCAACCTTTTTACGATCTCGTACCACTTAAACGCTTTGTATTGCCACGCGTACCACTTCTTGCAGAACAACTATTTTGAACATTTTGTTCCGATCTATTTTTAGCTTACTAGTATTATTCAACGCTATACGTCGCTGAAGCTATAAAACAGTAGATGATATCTATCAAGAGCAGACCTGGGCAACATACGCCCCGCTAGACGGCATGCCAAGCGATTTAATCCGGGCCGCGGCTTATTTTTCCTAAAGTGCATATAAGCAAAAACAAGGGCGAATTATACATGTTTGGTTGTATCTTAAACACTCTTTCCAAAGTTGGATCTAGTTTTGACCACGCAAAACATTTCTGGCCTGTTTTAAATACTAAAATGGAAATTATTATCGCGCTTCGCGCGAATCTCTTTTGTCTTTCTCGTTAGTGCCACGCGTTTTTTAGCATTTTTACAGTCAAAAGCGGCCTATGCATAATGGTGTTCTCTCCAATAAAAGTTTAACAAACTTATCCTACTATTTCTATATTTTATGCGCTTCGGTCGAATGTATTCCGTCTTTAAAATATGAACTAAACACCAGCCGCCAGCCGTTTTCTAAAGTCTGAAACATACCGATTCACATTTTGTCAGCCTAATTAAGTTAATGAATGCTGTGTGTTTCTCCCGAGTTATGCCGTCTTTGCAATATGGCTGTTGTACCGGGTATCACATCGATAACTTAAAGCCTCAAAAGGCAAAAAAAACATGGTAATTTTTAGTGAAATTTTTTTATGTATTTTAATCTTAACTTTTGGGTCAACGCGCCCTACACCTTGATAAATGCCAATATATCAACAAGATATGTAGGCTACATTTTTTATCTGTGCTCAATGCGTCATGCCCCCACTAAATCTAAATTAAAGTTGTCATTTTAAAACAAACATAGGCGCAATTATTTCGCGCTTTGCGCGACGTCTTCTTTAAATGAGGCTTGAATTGCAAATTTTAGCAGAACTACACGTTATAACAAGTTCGTTAGCTTATTTGTTTTATAGTTTTAGAATATGACGTCATATAGCCCTATTTGAGATCCTATTTTTGACCAGGCTCGCCACACCATTTTAAGTATTGCCCACCCCTGATCAACAGCAATCATTTGACATAATTAACGCCCATTGTCCCACAGCGTTGTACGGCATTTTGACATGGCCTGTGTCTTAAAGATCGTAACAATACGAAACAACAGGAATAGTTACACAATAATAGGAATAGGCTTCAGGATTTTTTTTTTAAACAAACCAGTTAAACAAAATATAAAGTTGTGAAACCAGCTTTTTGTAAAAAATATGGAAGCTACTCGCGTACCACTAGTGGTACGCGTACCACAGGTTGGGAACCCCTGTTCTAGGGTATGCACTGCGCTTTTAAGCTGATTCCCTCAAAACAGAAACGTAGTCTATCTATAAAATGGCTAAATATGACCTTTTAGCGCAACAATTAGCATTTACGACTTAGTTCCGAGTTTGTAAAAGAGGTGGTGGGCCGGATGATTTAGATTGGCGGGTCAAACCATCGGTCGGTAGGTTACCCAAACCGACAGTTCAGTTAGGTCGTACAATTTAACGGCAGCTGGTATTTAAAGTTCTCTAACTGAGATATTGTCTAACTTCGGTAGACGGTTTTACTTCTAGAGTTTTAGTTTTTTACCTTGGATTTTAATTGGTGATATTACAAGCCAGAAACCTAGTTTTATGCTTAGACAGAAACGAATTTGGTTTGATTTGACAAAAAGCATTAACTTTTATAATTGTATAACCTAAAGATGTCATGTAGCTCAAATTTGTTTGAGTCAACCAACTCATGTATTTGCGTGAAAAGAAAATCATGTCAAAAACAGTTCGGTGACATTTCAAACAGTTAAAGTAGCCATAAGTGTCTCTGCGTGCATTGTATTTAATACTACTTTTTCGAAATTTTAGACTAATCTGGGACATGGCTTTCGATGGTATTACATTCTTTGTAAAGGCCGTATTTGTCCTATTCTAAATAGGGTAATCAGGTGGCACTATATAAAGTGGGCTATGGGAATTTCTGCTTTGATCTGATGAACACGGTTGTACTAAAGCTTGTCGATAATCAATAGAGTTTGTCTTTACATAGTGCTACCTGATTAACAAATGGTGATACAAGGTAATAACAAGACGTCATAAACAGTTCTCGAGCGAACTCCGCTCAAAATAAACCACTTTAATAGGACGGGAAATAAATTGGCGTATATTTGGTTCAAATAGACAAAAACAAAGACAGTTTAGAAAAATACTAAAATGAAAGTATAGTCTTAAATAAATAATAAAGCATTAAAATAGTGAAGTCTCGAAAGCGTGGAATTAGGCTATCTTTTGTTTCTAAGTACATTTTGCACATGTGATGATCAAATTGGAATACACGTGGAATATAACAACTGGAAACTTGTACAGTTTTCCAATTAGATTTGACGTAACGCACTTTCACCAGAAATTCAAAATATGTTAAAAAATCTTTTAAACTTGCCCTTTTAAACTGCCCAAATAATACCGTAACTAGATTTAAGTTTCTTTTTTTATGTCGGTTTCTATGTTATTCAACTGAGTCATCGAAAAGTCTAACTCTAAGTGGTAAAGCAATGTGCTTTCAAACTTTAGAAGGTGAAATAAAGGTTCAGGGAAATGTTGCTAATAACAGTTCAATGGCAACTGTCTTAGTTTCGATCGTATACAGTCAAGTCAGCGCAAATGATTAACCCGGGTGACTAATGGTATAAAACAATGCGCATCCACACGGTTCGCAAGGAAGAAATACGCTGCGTCAGAAAGTGCCAGTTTGAATAGTCGGTTTATAAAGCGGATTGTCTTGAAACCCGTTGGCGTTTTAGCATTTTTATTTTAGTTAAAATTAGAGCTATTTAAACGAACATTTATTCTGTACAACGAAAGCCATCGCAGACTAACTGATTCGATCATTAATGCAAGCAAGTCAGGCTTAACAAAATAGCCTGCAGTTAAGTTTGAACTCAATACCTCCTGTCATACTAGGACCGTCAGGACTAGACCACAGTTCAACTATTTGTCCTGCTGTTATCATTTTTCTAAAGAGTTACCTAAACGCAGAACAAATTAAGCATTTTGCGAACGTTTAGAATAATCATTTACTTTTCATTATTTTATTTTTGCAAAGAGCTATTGAGTTTTTGTTTAAAATTACAAAATTTGTAGAAGCTTTAACTAAAATTTGAACTAGAATTACGTTTGTTTAAATGAGAAGCGCCCTATCTTCGGCGTTGCCCAACTATCTTCCAGCCTTAATAATTTCTGGAGTTCGAAAACTCTGGCGAGCGAAGCGATAGCAAGATATTTTAAGTATGCCGATATTTGTCGTGAGTTTCCTGCAAGTTTTATGACATAGGCCACACAGTTGTATAAGAATGCAAATGGTGATGCATATAAGCAAAAACCAGGAAATACTGTAGTAAGGTATTTATGATATTATCTGTGTGAAGTACGAAACAAAAACACCAATGAAATCGTTTGTAGGCTAGTGCTATCATAATAGAAGTTCAGCAATTTCAAATATTTTATTTGAACAAGGAACTGATGTTTCCAAAATATATATTCCTATAAAAAATGCCTGATCTTGGTTTTACTCGAGTGTTTAAACTTTTGAGTTTTATTGTCAATATACGCGTCCAGTGATAGACAAGCAGAAACCTGCTGCTAATGGTTTTTGATTCCATAAAGATACGCCCTTTTATCTCAAACAAAAGTACTTCTTTGTACAAACAACTCATAGTAAAAACACTGAGAAATGGAAATAGCAAAGTGACTCATAGTTTTGCCTCGAGAAAGTTTCGCTAAATGTGTTGTGTCGCATTAACTATTTCAGTACGTACGCCAGTCGTAAAGATGCAGGTTTTACGTAAATGTTATTTCCTTATTAATTTTTTTTATTCGTTTGGTCATATCTTATTGTAGGTCGCACAATACACCTTGCATTAAAAAAAAATTCTGAGCAACATTTTGCATAGAGAACACTAAAAACGAAACGAATAGTAAGTTTACACTAATTTACAAGAAACTTTGCACTAAAGCCTGAAATCAAGTCAAGTAAAAACGCTAACTTAATTTAAGACATTGTGTAACATATTCGTGTATTGCGCAGGAGACATTATTTGCAGCATAGTATATTAACGGACACTTCTTTGAACACTCTATGCCAGGGGTTCCCAACCGGGGGTACTCGTACCCCTTGGGGGTACGGGATTGAACATCAAGGGGTACGAACTTCCTTGGGCCACCGAGCAGTTTTACAAACAGATTTCACTGTATAGTTTTATTTTACAATTGTAAATGATATTATGGTATTACATTCTTTGCTTTAAAAAAAATTATGTACAAATAAGTGTTGTTATTTAGTAAGAAACCTTATTTTTGTCAATGAAGCAGCAACAAATATCTCACTGAGAAGTGATAAACAAAATAACTACTGATATTTAGCAATTTTTGTGTAAAATAACCGTTTAACGCAGTGGTCGGCAAACTGTGGGCCGCGAGTTACTTTTGAATAGCTTAGTGTTATAATGTAGTTGTGGGCCGCGTGATAGTTGTACATTCATTGCACTTTATTTTCAAAGTTGATGTGGCATAGAATTATTAAATTGGTTCATCTTGGAAAGGCCGACGTGCCTAATGTGGTCCTGGGAGCTTGTCGAACTATAATTATTTTTTTCCAACTTAAACTGTATGTAATTCAAATTTTTTCGTGCTTCGCGCGTATATTTTTGTATGTCTCACATTGTGATATGTTTTGCGCGCTAAGGCGCTGTGTCATATTTCACCCTAAAATAAAATATCCAGAATCTGCCACTTTTTAATAGTGGTTTTACTTAGTGGGCCTTCAATAGCTTTGAAAAGAGTCGGGGCTGCGACAAAAAAAGTTTGCCGACCACTGGCTTAATGTTTAAATGAGCTATAAAAGCATTATATATCTGAAAATTTCCATCAGAATTTTTTTGGGGGTAAGAAGAACGCTCTGACCTGACAAAGGGGTACGAGCAGCACAAAAGGTTGGGAAACCCTGCTCTATGCAGTTTATTTGAGATAGTCGAGAATAAATAGCGAAGAGAAAGATACCTTCAACTTCTTAGAGTTGACGCAATAAAAGAAGACTTAAGAAACCTGATATTCTTCGTTTAAAATGTGAAACCGCAATAAAGCGTCAAATCATTTTTAAAATTAAACTTTTTCTTTTAAAAATGTAGACCTATATTTTATTTTTACATATTTGGGTCTTGATAAACCCTTAACCCTTGTCTTATGGGCTCAGCATTTTAACTTGGGAATTGCGATTAATATCGCACTTTCAAAACGCAACCATTTTTCCATTCATTTTTAAACAATTGCAATTTAACCTTTTTACAGACTTTAGATTTGTAATTAGCAATTCTATAAAACTGCATTACTAATATTGGGTTATGTCTCAATGAAAATGGAAAGTTTTCAATGGATTCTTCCGGGTTTGCTGATAGCAATTTTGCAGTCGTCAGCAGTTTTGTCGGGTAAGTTTGGTTGCATCTAAGTTATCATTTCTGGGTAGACAAAATAGCATTGCAGTCAATGACAAGAACCACTTTTTAGTAGAGATGGCCGATATTTGGCATTTAATTTTGGTCGAATAAGCTATCACCATTAAAAAATGTGATGGTTAATGATTTTCAGCTAATTAGGCCTTTGTTTCTCTATAGTAAGTATATTTATCTTTCTAGCTTTTTTGTAATACTTTTTAAAAAATTACGTTTTAAAGTAGAAAACTAAGAAAGACGTAAATTCATTTTTTTTTCGGCGTCGGCAGTGATGCAACCTTAAAAGCGGACAATGACCAATACTATCACTTGGCATCTTGTATTGGCTCCGATCCGATATTATCGAAAAAGTTACTTGCCGCGACGCACAATTCGAACACTTCCGTAGTGTTTTAACTCCAAAATTCGAATGTGGAAAAAGCCAGAAGTATAATTTTTTAAAAGTAGATTTAACTGTAAAAGGTCAGCAATTAGAGCATTATGTGTAGTAAAGCAACGAAAAATTCGCTGCAAATTAAACTATATATGCACAATTATTTCAGCATGCAGTCCAATAACATTTGGCGCCAAGGACAGCGCCTTGACCCTCTCCTCCAACCAAGTCAACGCAGATACAGCTGAGGGGGAATGTGTTAAGTTGGGAGGACATCTTGCGTCAACTAAAGACCAGCAGATCAGCAGCTCTCTAACAACAGGGATATACCGACAAAGTGGTCTATGGCCAGTCCAGTCTCGCCGAGGTAAGCTTACTATAAAATTGGGTTTTCAGCATAGCCTACGTTCCGGTTTTAGAGTTGTAAACAGGGCTGAGAAGTCGGTTAAAAAAAGTCCGACTCCGGCCGAAAAAATTAACCGGAGCTCCTCTCCGGCTCAATGTGCGATTTCGTCAAGTCCCGATCCCAGCTTAGACTCTACAGCCTGTATTTCACCCATTTTGCGCAACTAGAAGGGTGAAAATTTCCGAGTTAAACTCCGCAGCCCTGGTTGTAAACAAGTCATTTTTAAATGACTAAAGTCTAAGTCAAGTCATTAAAATGACAAGTCATGTCCAGTTAATTCATTCTAAGAGCAAGTCACAAATAGCTCAATTTTAAAATAAATGTGAAATAAAAATGCAAAAAAAAAACAGTGACTGAAATAGTCATTGACTGAAGTCAGTCAGTACAACATTGCCGTTGTTTCATGTCCGGAATTCGGGTGATACACTTTGTGTCGGTGAGAGATTTTTTCTAATTAAAACGGCTAAAACAAAACTAGTATAATTTAAAAGAATCTTATTTAGATAGTAGGCTGGGTAAAAAAAATATGATTTTCATACCAAATTTATGGAGTACAGGGTCTGGTTCCTCCCCTGGCAAACAACTTTTCTTTTCTTTTTTCTACGAGTAAAATCAGAGCTCTTAATATGTTGGCATATTTCAGCCGAAATTACCAACACGTAAGCAAATTGCCAATGATTGTATTTTTTCTAGGTATACAAAGAGTCTACATATTCTACAATCCAAGTAACGATAAGGTATATAAATACTCCAAAAGTTCGACTGAGTCAGGAGTTTGGAAAACTACGGGAGGAAAGTCAAGCGAATCTCTATGGTACATTGATCTTTACCGAAGGTAAATTTGTAGAATCAAATATATTGACAGCAGGTTTTACAGTGTAATGACAGTAGGTTTTACAGTTCAATGTAGATCTTAAGACTTTGTGTGAACAAAATGTAGGTCTACTCGAGCCTTAAATACAATTAAGGAAACTAAAGTTGCCATTTTAAGCAATACTTCTTATTGTATTTTACCTGGAGTTTCAGGCTTTAAATTTCATTCGAGTTCGTTAACGTGCATAATATGTTTGTTCTCTATGTTTAAGTAAAATAAATACTTCATATTTTTATTCATTTTTTCTATACCAAGTTATTAAGTGTCATAAAAAGTAAACAGGAAAATTTAACAGACAACAGTGCGTTGTTTGTTTTGCATTAATAGCAGACGAAATGGTTAAATCTAAAACAAGAATATTGGCTGGTGCTGAAGGCTGTGCTGCTCAAACTTTTGTTTCTTGCGACGCCTTTCAAAAACTTGACTAAACATTGTTGCGCGTTTTTAATCCTTGCTTGTAGTGGAATAAATAATGGAATAAAATTCAAACGACGCACTAGGGCGTCAGAACGCACAGTTTAAGAACGTCTGATTAAAAGCAAACCTTGCGCACCAGGGGTTGTTCAACTTTTTTTTAAGACACGTAAGCCGCTATCGTTGGTCATTGTGTGTATGTATCTTACATATACATGTGTTGCTTGTGTACTTAAACAACAGCAACAATTTACTTCCACAGTTCAGCTGACGACCGCACAAGCGTCACATTTTGTCAATATAAGCAAAAAAAGTGGTTGATTTCGGTCGGGCAAACGGGAAGATCCTGTGGACCAGAAAGCGGTGGTAAGACACGATAATTACAGAAATTTTGGAGCATACTGGTTGGAGGTTGTAGTACAGTAAGAATATCAAAGCCCATACGGTTGTTTCTGTTTGTTACAGAGCTACCCGAACTAAGCTTTTATTAACCGCAATTCTAAACCTTCTGGCGGGGGCATCATTTATTTTGTGTACTCTCTTAATTGCCCAAAAAACGAAACAAGCACCATTGTTTCGTAACCACGCAATCAGTCTGAAAGACTGATTTCTTATAGAAGTAACCTATGTATCGCCATTTTTAACATTTGTAATAAATCTTTATTCATTTTAAACACCAAATAAAAAGTTATTTGAAACGAGCCATTAACTTAAGATTTATTTAAAATGTTAAAAAATACTACCTACTTCTGTATGGGCATTGATATTCCTATTACGTCTAACTACAACATCCAGCCATCATACCAAGATTTTTAGAAACGTTCATAAATTACTATCCACTTTTGTATGGGCTTTAATATCCCTACTACGAATTACAGAAATGTTTATCAGTTTGGTCTACAAGAAAAAAGAATTAAATAGCCTGATGAAAAACGCGACACAGATATTTACAATTGTAGAAAATTACACAAATTTAGTTGTTGCAGGCCGTTTAAAACGTAGATTGACCATCAGTTAACCCGGTTCTAATGAAGAACCCACCTATTCCTGTGTTTTTTGGTTTATTTTGTGGATGGAAAAGGGCGATAAAATAATACTCGCCAAAATAATGTAATAAACCCTTCGCGCTACCAAAATCATAAGAAAAAACACTCCTATTGTCCCCCTAGTGGAGAATGGATGACAAGATAAAAATGCGGTGTTGCCAACTAGTCTTTTTGAAATGATTTAACTCAAAGTCAAGCTTTTTTTTCAAAAAACCCAAGTCCAAGTCAAGTCATAATTCAACCAAGTCAATTTCAGTCATGTCGACGTTACGCAGCATATAGAAAGCAAATTGTTTTACGTGCAAAACTTAAGATGAATAACCCAGTTTTATAATGAAAACACTTCGTTTCAACCAAAGTTATTTGTCCAAAATAACTGAAGTCAAGTCATTTGAAAACAGTGACTTAAGTCATTACAACACTGTAAAGAGGTCTTTGACCTTACTCACTCATTGAGCCATTCCCGCCTTCTTTCTGGCCAATTAGAACAACAAAAAGTAACATAATAGCCTTATAAGCTGTTTACAGGCGTAAATGAGGTAGGCCTACTAGTGAAAGTTTACCAAAAATTATTTTATGAAAAGTTTCAAGTCAAATAAACTAATATGTCCAAAAGACTTAATCCAAGTCAAGGAAATGACAAAGTTAAAAATAAATGAGTTAAGTCAAGTAACTTACAACACTGATAAAAATAATGTAATATAATAAAATCGCAGACTGGTATTACGACTTTAAACTTTACGCACCAAACTCAGCGGTTGGAAGCCTGAAGATTTACAGCTACAGAAGCACTACAGTCCATGGAAGCAGGTTAACTTCGCTGCGAGGAAATCATATCAGTGATTTTGACGGCAGGGAGATTACATTTAATTCACCAGGTAATTACGCTACTAAACAAAACATGGTGTTTACCAATGTTTGTACTACGTAGTGCAGAGGCGCGAATCCAGGATTTATGTTTGGGGTTAAGCATGAATTTATTTAGAGATAATGTCATATATTTACGTCGTAACGTGATGTTACAAAGTTAGGTCACAGCATGACGTTAAAATGTGATGTCATAAAGTTCCATCAAAATGTGACGTCATAAAGTTTCATCTAAATGTGACGTCACGAAGAACCAACCTTAAGGACACCACACAGTTCGTTTAGTCTATTTAAGTTTTAGGTTGGAGAAGCTTTACTTTTAATTAAAAAAATACATAACAAAAATTGCGCAAAGCAAAAAAGACGCCTTTGTATTTGCTAAAGCCAAAACCTTTTCTAAGGTACAGAAGACGCATGAGCCTTTTTTGGCGTAAAACGTTATTAAAATGAAGACATAACATAGCCTACATGAATTCAGATTCGCGCAAAAACATTAGGCATAAAAAAAGTTTTTACAACCATAGCACCGTTGCTCGCTGAATCCTGTTTTTCTAAACTAGCCTATGGTGAGGTTTGAACTCCCGACCTTAATTATACTGGGATCGTCGCTCTATCACTGAGCTACACCGGCTCAGAGGGGAACGAGCCGAGAAACAAAAGTAGCAATGCTGCCTTCTGCATCCTATTCTAAAAACTAACCTGTGGTGAGGTTCGAACTCACGACCTCGTTCATACCGGGACCGGCGCTCTACCAACTAAGCTACGCAGGCTCAGAGAGGAGCGAGTCGAGAAACAACCATAGCACTGTTGCCCGCTGCATCCTGTTCGTAAAACTTGCCTGCGGTGAGGTTCGAACTCACGACCTCGTTCATACCGGGACCGGCGCTCTACCAACTGAGCTACGCAGGCTCAGAGAGGAGCGAGTCGAGAAACAACCATAGCACTGTTGCCCGCTGCATCCTGTTCGTAAAACTTGCCTGCGGTGAGGTTCGAACTCACGACCTCGTTCATACCGGGACCGTCACCCTACCAACTGAGCTACACAGGCTCAGAGAGGAGCGAGTCGAGAAACAACCATAGCACTGTTGCCCGCTGCATCCTGTTCGTAAAACTTGCCTGCGGTGAGGTTCGAACTCACGACCTCGTTCATACCGGGACCGGCGCTCTACCAACTGAGCTACACAGGCTCAGAGGGGAGCGAGTCGAGGAATATCCATAGCAATTATATAGGCTACTAAAGCTTCACAAAAATTCGGACCAAAGCAAAAGACGCATTTCTGACTTGAATCAATTACACATTGTTATTTTCAACTGTTTTTCAGATATACAGCGGGTTTACATGTTTTACAATCAAAATGACGACAAATTTTATAAATATTCGACAAATTCAACCGAAGAAGGAGTTTGGAAAAGTACAAAATACAATTCTCTTGAAACCCTGTGGTATATCGATTTGTTCACAATGTAAGTACATATCATAAACGAGAAAAAACACTATTTAAAAATAACTCAATTATCTTGGTTTAATACTAAAATCTTAACAATTTCGACGTGAATCACAACTGTTTCTAGTTTTTTCAATTAATCGTTTTACCGAATTAAGTTGCATTATTGAGACATGTTCTAAACTATGTCTTCATGGCATAGCATAAGATGTATAGTCTGTAGTAAATTGTTTAATTGGGTGACTTAGGTAGAAAATCCACCTCCTACTGTGACCGTTATGTAAACCAGGTTCAAAATAGGAGTTTTATTTCTCTATATATTGGCTTTTTTAGCCCGGTATCATAATACATTAATATCATTGCATATATTATAAACTACTGCTGCATTGTAATAACTTGACTTGGTCTTCAATCATCGAGTTAAATGACTTGGGTTGAAATTAGGTGTTATCATTTGACATTTTACTATAAAAAATGAGCTATTTATCTCAAATTTTGCACGAAAAACGTTCAGATTGCTACAAATTTTGTGTGATTTTTTGTTCAGCAATTGCTCATAATTAGACTACGTTGTTAATTTAAAAAGTTTAACGGTTTATTGTTATAACAAGGACGTGACTTGCTCCAATAATGACTTGACAGGGACTGGGCAATTTTTATCTTGGACTTAGATTTAAGTTATTTCACAAATGACTTGACTGAGACTTGTTCATTTAAAAATAACTTGTTTACAAAACTGAACTACTGTCTTAAACCCTATTTTTACGCCAAATTCATATTTCCTTAGATGGACAACTGGGCGTGTCAAAGTTACGTTCTGCCAAGCGTATAACAACAATAAATGGTTGATCGCGGTGGGACAAAGTGGAACTAACTGCGGACCAGGCAGCTATGGTATGTTTTCAAGGGAGTGTCAGAATGGATATAAAAGTTTAACATAAAAATAAAAAGTATAACAGGTAAACAGTTGATGGGTCTCTCGCGGGGTAGTTTTGATGTCTTTGTTTTTTTAATAACAAAATCAGGCATATTTTACAAATTCAGTATAACAGGAATTTTCAAGCTCACTTTAAACTAGATAAACGACAAAACTTACCGCGCTTCCCAAATGCTTTTCTTTACTTTTCATGTGACTTTCGCTGTAATCCTGTAGAAAAAATAATTTTCACTAAGTTTATTATAACACGTTCACATGTTATTAACGCCGCGGCTTTTGTACGGTATGTAGACTAACACATTTTCAAACAAAAACTTTGTAAAATAAACGCACTAAAATGGCGTTCGAAGAATAGGCTACCTCTCTTAGAAGATACATAAGTTTGCAGATTATTCAGCGCTTTTGTCGCGCGTAAAAGATTGTGACGTCACGTTTTAATGTAACTTTGTGACGTCATTAATTGTCATGGTTCTCCAAACGAAACTTATTGATCTTAGTGTGTGAGGTTTAGTTGGTTTCTCCCACTTATCAAACTGGCATTTGCAACAGGATGTAAATCAGTGTTTCTCAACTAGTGGGTCACCGTGAGATGGTTTGGGTCGCCAACTAAGATCGTTTACATGGTTTAAATTATTAGGAAAACATCGCTTGCATTAATTAAATTTCAACCGATTAATGCTAAAAGAAACACTGGCGCAAGTAAAATGGTATTACATGTTGAGACTTTTTTAAGCAGTAATCTTGGTAATATGATGCCACTGTGACGTCATTCAACACGTAAGAACTATTCGAAATTGGTCCGAAGCAAAGGTTTGCGTTGTAGAGCCGTCGTTTTCAGAGGGGGATGTCTGATAATATCGGATCAGAACCGATATCAAGTTGTAGTTTCGGTGCTTGTCCGATACTAGGCTGCCAAATTAATTTTAGTATTACAACTATAGGCTATAGTTTGCGGTACCTTGTAAGCGATTTTTACTTTAAAATATATTTCTTGTGCATTTAGTTCCCAGCGTAAAGAATTTTTTGGCGTAACAATCCCGAAACACTTTTGGTTTGAAGTGATTGATCAACTTTGCTTATTAGACCAGATCGTGTATGCGGGAACACGCAGTAAGACCTACAAACAACAATAGCTAAAGCAGAATAATCTGTAATAGCATAGTATCAACACCAACGACATAATTAAGCGAAATACGCAGTAATATTTAGGACAACATAAAAACTTTATATTCTGAATAAGATTTAAATCGGTAATTCAAATATTAGGAATAGGGTCTAAATAAGACAAAATAACGCCGAAAGACTGTAGGTAGATGATATGGGACGATTGGGGGTCGTCGGTCTAGCAGCAGCTGTTTTGCTGTCGACGTTAGGCGCCCTAGTTTGAACAGGGCCGTTTGGGGCACCTAAAATGTTGTGTATAGGCCTGCCCAGGTCATTTAGGTTTATTTCGATAGGTTAAGGTCTTATTTAGACTTTATCACGACGATTAGGAATTAGTCGTAATCAGGTCTTGTGTTTTATTTCGTCGTTAATGTTGTTCTAATTTCGGTCCTAATTAAGGCTGTAATATGTGTATATGGCTCATACAACATTGCCAGATGATAAACCGTGAAAATCGCCTTTAAAGGTTGGAGTTATGACTTTCATCTGTACGGATCACCGTCAATAGCTGGAAGCCAGCAAATTTACAGTTACCGAAGAAGTGCTGGTCGAAGTTTTGCAAGCAGATTAACAACTCAACAAGGAAACATTTACAACCAATTTGATGAAAATGAGATCAGCTTCTTTTCACCAGGTATCCCAATATGTGCATAAAAATCAAAGCGGAAAACCAAGCAAATAAAAACAATTTTGCGGAAGACCAAACAAAAAAGTAATTTTGCGAAAGATCAAACAATTAAACATAATTTTTCGGAACACCAAAGTCGCACTTGCCGTTGAGGGGCGCTACAGTCACAAGCTCCTTTGTTTATATTAATGTTTGTAGTTTGACTTAGCTGACCCTTGCGATTACCCGAAATGCTGGAAACTCGACCTTATCGTTTCTGTTGGCAGGGTGTGCGTTCGCGCAAAACCCCATACAAACTGTTTTCGTCCAATTGTGAAAATGGAAGCAACAAATGGCCCTATTGGAGCAACAGAGCAATTTTAGATAACTTCTTTGTCTTTTTCAGCAGATCTTACCTAAATTTTTTTCAAAAGTTTTCACACATCAGCGGTGATTATCAATTTATTAGCCGCTCAGTTGTCAAAAATGAAATTGCAAAGAAGAAATAAATATAGGAGAAAAAATACATTAATAATAATACTTGATCAACCCAAACCTGAACTCAAACTCACACCCATACCTTCCAGTGCTTTTCAACATTTTTGCTGAAGTCGAACCCTATGGAATCATTTCACTGGCTCGAGGAACCCCAGTGTAATAAACACACCTCAATTAGCTAAACAATTTAGAAATTGCGGAACCCCTGGACTATAGTAGCGGAACCCTTAGGTTCTGCGGAAACCTGGTTAAAAAACAACTGACTTAATAGAATGTCTGATATGATTCTACACCAGCGCCATAGATTTTTCTCACCTTTAATTGCTAGGCCATAACTCTACTTAGCTATCCAGTGTATTTAAAACGGTTTGTATTTTTTAGTTCCTGATGTGAAGACATTAATCGGTGCAAGATACAGCAACTCACAATGGCTTTGGAGCGATGGAACTCCAGCAAACTTCGCAGTCCCAACAATAAGTCTATCGACTTGCTTGCAGAAAGCTTACAACCCAATAACAGGCTTATTTGAAGATGCACACAAGCTGCTTATTATGCTTGCCAAGTTAAATGTAGGGAATACAGTAGTTCAATAATGTAAAGCAAGACGTACAATAAATAGCTTCTCCATAGTTGTTTATTAAGTCTAAAAAAACATAGTGTTCTTCCGCCAATTGAAATGAAATTTGTTAATAAATATCCAAGTGAAAGATACAAACACGTATATGTGTTTCACAACTGTGATCTGGCTCTTCTGAAGCTGCTTTTTGACCAACGAAAACGGCCAACGTATTATTAATACACCGAAAAGTCATCGCAGACCGAATCTGACGATCAATGATGCCAGCAAGGCAGGGTAGAAAAACAACTAGCCTATGGTGAGGTTCGAACTCACGACCTCGGTCATACCGGGACCGTCGCTCTACCAACTGAGCTACACAGGCTCAGAGAGGAGCAATTCAAGAAACAACCAAACGCCAATGCTTGCTACATTTTGTAGTACAAGCAACTTTATATTAAAGAGGATCTACACTCTACATCAGTGGTTCCCAACACATTTTTAAGGCGACAAATTAAAAACAAAATCTGTTCGGTAAAACCTTCGCGACCCAAGCAAATTGTCGCCACATTTTAAAAGCCATACAAGATTTCGTTGCAAACAAACAGCACTGTAAACGCAGTAACTTGTTTTGAAAAGAATATGTTTATTAAATCACTAATGAGATAGCTGTGCTAGCTTGCTCCTAGTGAGTTTTTAAATCGAGGCAATTTTTTGTTTAATAAACCTATAGGTAAAACCGAGTTTTAAAAACGCTTCATTGTATGATAGTTCTGCAATTTTTCGTAGGCCTAATAATATTGATTAACAAAAATATAGTTCACTCTGCAATAACCTGTGTTTATATTTTCCAGTTTTGTGATATCTTCATGTTTTTATTTTAATTTATTTTTACATCCAAGATCGTAAAAGTCTGAAAAACAAGCGACCCCCAAAAATAATCAGGCGACCCAACATTGGGTCGCGACCCATGACTTTACAGTACCATACCGTTTAATGAATAATACACACACACCTGTGTGTCAACAACTGTGATCTAGCCCCTGCAGTTATCATTAATCGACAGATTCGGTTAGTGTGCGATGGCTTTCGTTGTACTAAATATCCAAGTGGTTTATTTTATGCCTCGCAGCATTAGTCTGTATAAGTCGGAAGATTGTTAATTATTCAAATTGTTTTTATTGTAGTTGTTGCTTCAATTGCAAAGCAAACACAATGCAAACCAACTGAAATTGTTATTAATTGGACGGACAGTTTGTCACAATTAACAGCATTCACATCACAAACCCTTGTTATTCAGGTAGGAAGCGATGTTTTGACAAATTAAACATATTTTTTACCCCAAACAATGATATTACAGATACAGGGAAGCGATGGTGTTTTGAAAGTGAATGTGGATTATGGAAGATTAAATGACACAGTGAGGAATCTGGCAACAAATAAACACTATCAATTCACAGTAAGAAATACTGTAATATCGTTTTAATTTATAATGAAAACATAATGGAAGAGTAATAAGAATATCGCCCATACAGAAGTAGGCATCATTTTAACACCCAGGTTCCTTACTGAAAAATGAATAAAGAAAAAATAAATAACGAGTTATTTTCAACATTGAAAATGAATAAAGACTTATTCGAAACGTTCACAAAATGCTACCTACTTCTGCATGGGCTTTGAAATTCTTATTACGTCTTACTACAACCTCCAACCATTAAGCTCCAATCAAAGAGTATTTAACGTTTACAAAAGTTCCATTGGAATAAATCAAAACACAAAATTTTCTAATAAAATAAAAATATCTTTACTAAAATAATCTCACAAAAATTTACCAGATTCAAGCTCAGTTCACCGGTTGTACAAGTTTTAACCTTGAAGTTAAAGCAAATGTCACAACAGATTATGGAATCCCAGATTTGTCCACTGCAAGTATTGCACCACAGGAAAATATATGTGTCATTGATATTCCAGCAGATCTTAAATACTACAACATACAGAAAACCCTGGAGTATAAGGTGAAAAACAAAACATGAATAAGTAAATATTTGTGCATTACAAGAGAAAAAGTTTAAAACTAATAAACTATTTTTTCTAATGGAAATATAAATGAACACGGGTATGAATTATTACCCAAGGGCACCTCTGCTTTAGTTCAGAGCGTTGAAACAAACCAACTCAATTATGTTACTAAAGTTGTGCTTTTTATACTCGAACTTGGGTACCAAAACAGCATGTCAAATTATCCCACGCCCTCTATACAATTTATAAATTATTTAGGCAATTTAGATCAAGTTTAAAAGTTCAAAGGTAGACCACATGGTAGTATTTAATGTCCACTGGCCAAAAAAATATGATAGGCCTAAAATACATAAGATAAATAATCAACTATTTAATTATTAAATGTTAAATTTGAAGGTAACCTCCATAAGTACAAACAATACACTAACATTTGTTTACAATATGAACACAACATCTGCTTTACGATACCAGCAATTTCTTGAAATTCCAACAAATCTACATGGATATGGACAAAGCATAAACCTATTAGTAAGTGTGCACCCAACTTGAGATACAAAACAATGAGTTATGGAGATAAAATACTTTTAATGTTAACATGTGTTACAGATTCAAGCAATTACTGCTAATTGCACAAGTGCAGTAAAGACTGTAACTGGAAAATGCTTTTCACCAGGTAAAAAAATGGAGTGTAAACATTAAATAATTTCAACATGTGACTGCAAAAAAACAAATATCGGGGAGATATTTGGCAAAGTAAATAACCACACATGGGCTTCGCGACACCCAATATAAGAAACTGTGGTATCACATTGTGATTGCTAGTTAGGTATATAATAGTTTAGGATTTCTGATAAAAGTTGTACCACTTTTTCAGCATGTGCACTATCAACAAGCTCAATCAATGACAAGATATTGACGTTATCTGATGAAATTGTCACTTCAAACGAGGCTGCATCAAATTGCAGTATGATGGGTGCAAAATTGCTTGTATACAAAGATGTGCAAAAAGTGGAGACTATTAACAATTTATTGAAATCCAAATACACATCAGGTGAAAGTTTAAAAATCAACTCTTTATGTTTATTAAATCACAAGCGATATTTTTAGATTACCGATAATATCGCCCAATATTTAACTTCTATCATATCCGTAAATTTAGACCTATATCATAGCCTTCTGTATATCATACTGTAAAAATATTAAACCGCTTTTCCCCAAAATCAAAAAATTGCATAATCTTTTTTCTTAAGTTTTCAACTAGCAAAAATGTTCACCACTGACTGATTTAATATAGAGTTTGGTTTACACCATGAAAAATTAACACGCAAAATAAGAGTTTTATAATTTAATAAGTAGAAAAACTGAATAAATTTAAATTCTAGGTTCAATTAATTAAAGTTATTAAGTGCATCTCAGGCATATAAAAATCAGGTATCTTTTGGCATAAACTTAAAAAAATTGGTTATCGATATTAGCCAATAGAGCAATATCGGTTAATCTCTAATCAACAGTTAATCTCACCAAAATTCCTAATTAAAAATTTTTGTTTAGGTTTGCAAAGAGTATGGGTTTTTCAGGAGAGTACTTCATCAACAACTTTTAGATATTCACTAACTCAGAATGTTTCTGGAAATTGGCAAATTTACCAAGCAATTCCTTTTTTCGATTTGTTTAAAAAGTAAGCAATTTATTAAGAAACAATTCAATATAACATATCTGTTAAAATTTAATTTTTTTTAGTTTTAAACCGAACACCAAACCTATACATTTTTGTCGAAATAATACACATTGGAAGATTGATATAAACAAACAATGCACAGAAACAGGTGAGCAACATTATGTGACATGTCAAACTTTTTATGATGAATTCCAGCATTATTGGCTTTAAATAGAAACAAAGGGATTAGATTGTGGCTCTTTTTGTTTTTGACTTCATTCATCATGTTTTAAATGCTATCTTGAAAAAAACTATTGTTACATTTTAAATTGTTAACAGAATTGAGGCCCCAAGTGAAAATATCTGTTTCAAAGGAATTTGTATTTAGAAAACGCAACAGTTGGCAAGATAAATAAGGAACTTAGGCAAATTTTTTATATTTAAAAACAGTAATAAGGTGCTCAAGTAGTGTTTTTTTTTATAATATTGTGCAGGTTGGAATTGGAATTTTACACTTTATGGTGGCTCCAGTATGCAGGATGGATATAAAACACTTTACCTCGTCGGTCAAAATCAGCTTATTACAAGTGGGAATACTGGAACTAGTATTACTATTTTTGCATTAGGTAAGACAAAACTATTTTTTGTAATATGTGTAATTAGAAATAAACCTGTTTTATTTTAATACAAAAACTAACATGTTGGGCAAAACAGATAAAAAAAAATAACATAAGTTTATAAGATCACATGTCCGCATCCCTGCTATAGGGTATCTGTTGCAATCTGGTAAAATTAGTCATGTTAAATATTAACTACTTTTGATTGACTAAAGTTATGAATTCACTATACAGTAAAGGCATACATATGTTTTACAGCAAACGTGATTGATGAAAAAACCGACAACATAAAATCTGATCAAAACTATAACATACACTTTTAAACATCAGTAGAAACAAGAAAAAAATGTTTCCAACATGTCATAGATTTATTAGCCTGGCCTTTCCTGATTGATAGACAGATTTGGGTTTGCCTTTTAGGGCTATCGGTGTTCTATAATAAATAAACAGTCTTAACATTATCTTGTACAGCTTTTGTTTGATTGTAATGGCAACTGAATAGAATTACTTTGAATTATTTTAGATGTAAATGTTTTCGTTGGAGCAACTTTTGACCCAAAAACAGAGAAGTGGATTTGGAGCGACGGTTCTGAGGCAAACTTTACAAAATCAACCTCATCGACTTGTCAACAAAAAGCTCTACATTATGAACATACATGGAAACTTGTAGACAAACCGTGCACAAGCTTTAAAGCTTACTATGCATGCCAAGTTCAATGTGAGATTACTATGAATATATACATATGGGCAGCATGTTAACTAACTATATATTTGAAATACCTGTAAGTGTAACAAGGTCGCTAAAAGTTAAATATATTAAATATTTCTGTATTTGTAACCATTATAACACATCTTGTAATGAACTATTAAGCTTTTCAACAAGCAACAATACAATCATATCTTAAACTCATTACATTGGTAACATTAAGCGGACATAATTAACTCAATATTTTAATGCAACTACACTAAGACAAAGCTTAGGCCGTAGGATACAGCACAAAACAGTGTAATGATCTTTTAAGCATTTTAAGAAGCAACATTGCAATCATATATCAAATTAGTAACTTTAATAACTTAATTGTGTTGACTGTGGACATAAATTACTTATTATTTTTTTAGTGGAAATCAAACCAGTTGTGGATCAGTGCAATTCATCAGCTGTTTTTTTGCAAATATCAAACTTTGCCAAATTAACTCAAATTACCAAACAAACTTCTGAACTTTTGGTAAGATTCTATTTCTGCAAAGAATTGTAATCACCCAAAAACATATTTCCTAATTTATTTTGCAGGTCACTATAACGGATCCAACTGGAAAAACAAACACAACCTTAAATAATTACAATACTGTTTTTACCATGCTAACAAAACAAACCACTTATCAACTAAAGGTAGAGATTTTAACCTGTGTATTCACTGTAAACACCATTTTTAAATAAGATTTAGAGTTTTTTGAGATTTGGTTGATCATCCTGAAATTAAAGACTGCTATTTCTAACTATATGAAAAACAAACCATAGTTGCTATAACGCATGTTACTAGTAGAAGTAAATATTTTAAAAATCTGTTTTTGTCTATCATAATACCTTGAAAAATACTGATTATTTATCATTTTTTAAATACACAGGCGAAGGCAACATTAAGTGGTTGTGTCAACTCCAGCATAGAAACCTCAGTTAATGTTACAACTGCTTTCGGGATTCCCGATCCTGTTACAGATGCAAGAATCAACTCAACTCATCCGTGTATTGTAGAAGTAAAACGACCACCAACACAAAACATTAGCTACAAAGTAAGAATTTTTCAATAGAAAAAATGTTTAAAGTTAAATGGAATCAATGATTTCCATGTTTATTTGATGGTTTCTGAATCAATTAAAACTGGAGTTGGACCATGGTATAGTTTTGTGCATGCATTTTGTTGTCGCGCTTACTGGTACAATGCATGCTCTATGTACATTTATTCTATGTTCATCTAAGGCACAGTAAGTATTGATTAACATTTTAATTGTGAATTGTGATTGTATTCTGTGTTTTTTATACTTTAGTTTGACCCTCTTGAGTAATAAACTTTACCTGAACACAATTGCTGTACCCTTCATTTTAGGTTACAGCAAAAAGTAATCTTACAAGCACAAGTGAAATATTCAACAACACATCTACTTTTCCACTGGAAATTCCCACAAGTGGACATAAAGATGGCAGTCAAGTCAATTTGGCGGTAATCGGTATACTTTAAAGATTTTTCTGTAAAAGTTGCCAGTCACTTAACCAAACTGCCACACATTTTTACTGAATAATGCCAAAGATATTTACAAACTTTTAAACAAAATTTATATGTTTTAAAGACCTAAATATCACTTGAAAATAAGTTGAAAACAAAATTGTCCAGAATGCCATGGTCAGTACAATACAAGAATGTTTTAAAATAATTAGTAGCAGAATTTAATACTTTTTTGTTCAAAATAAAACCAAACAGGAATTTTGTGCTATAAACCAACTGTTTAATTTTACTTTAGATTGCAGCTTTTTCTTGCGAGGGGAAAAGTGCTGTAACATCATTAAGTGGATTTTGTAAAGCAAAACCTATAGTTACAACTACAACTACTACAACAGTGTCAGCGACAACTACAACTACTAAAGCAAAACCTATAGTTACAACTACAACAACAGTGTCAGCGGCAACTACAACTACTAAAGCAAAACCTGCCACTAGTGGGCTACCTGTAGCAATAATTGGCGGCTCAGTCGGAGGAATTTTGGCTTTGGTTCTGATTGTATTGCTTATACTTGCGCTATTGAGGTATATAAGAATTTTGGTATTTTTGATACACAAAAGGTATAACAAAAATTCCTACAGATTTCGAATATACATAACTGCAGTAATGATGCTGAACTCTTGCCTCTTTTGATATCTTTTATGAATTTACAATAGTATAAACATCTTAATATAGTATTCAGAGATTCAGTAAAGATAAAGCAAAAAAAAACAATCTGCTAAACATGGAACTAAATACATACACTAGCTAAAATGACAAGTATTTGCATTACGGCAAAAAAATAACTGCAGATTTAACAACAGACCAGAAAAAACAATTTAAAGTCACATATTTTTCGATTTAATAATTTATTCAATGTTTTAGGTATTCAAGAAACAGAAAGAAACCACAAACCAATGTGACTTACACCCATACACAAAATGAACCTGGAGAACAGGTAATATAAATGCTACATGCTGTGTTTACCCTTTTTTATAAAATTATGTGAAATATACGATTTACACAGGCATATTAACATGGTATTCACATTACACTATTGATATATTACAGAACCCCTATCAGAATATTGCAATTGAGTTAGAAAACCCTTATGAAGACACAGGTATATATGGAAAACACATAATCAACTTTTTATTATAGTGTAAAATCATTTCTTCTTTGGTTTACATGGAATAAACATAATGAGGTATTTTTTTATTTTCAGTTGATGACCCGCAAATCAGGCTTAAGGAGATGTATTTGTGCAAAATTGCAAACGGCATGAAAATTTTCAAAAGTGAATTTGAGGTAAAAATAGTGCATTGAAAATTATATAGAATTTTAATTTATTGCTTTTTGTAAAAAGAACTTAGTCATCAATACCAACCATTGATTTTATGAATATCTCTAGCAATAAATGTATACAGCAACCCAATATATACTGTTGTTAAGTGTCTTAAGTGTTACTTTATTTTTGTTTAAAAAAAAAGTTTCATTTGTATATTCCAGAAAATATTGAGTGATAGCAAGAGTAAAATGAAGCCCAGGACTTATTCTCAAAAGGAAATAAATGCTCCGAAAAATAGATACAAGAATATTTTTCCATGTAAGTTGAGATTTTCCATGAATAAATATCTAAAAACCTAACAAATGTGTTTTTTTACAGTTGATCATGCACGGGTAATATTGGATGGCAGAGACAACGAGAATGATTATATAAATGCTTCATACATACAGGTAGAATATGTTTACAGCAATAAACTATATAAAAACATTTTTTATATTGAATTTTATTTATTTAAGGGCTTCATGGACACCAACAAGTTTATAGCATCACAGGGACCCAAGCCTAACACTATAAACGATTTCTGGCTGATGGTTTGGCAACAAAATACTTCAATTATTGTCATGTTAACAAATCTACGTGAAAAAGGAAAGGTAGGTGAATATAGACGAAAAAATGTGTTTTTTTTACAAATTCTGAAATGAATCAAGAATTCTTGAATTCGGGTTGATGGACTCGTTCAAGGTGAACTAGTTTTTTTTGAGCCTATGAAGGTCTATTTATATCTTAAAATATTATTTACAAAATTAACTCATTTTTTCAAAAGAGAAGAGATTAATTGAAAGATGCTTTTGTGCATTCTCCTTTAATATAATTAGACTGAAATTCAGTTTCATATTTGTCTAAAAACATGTTTCTAATTTCTATATAATTTATGGGACTATCCACATAAAATCTTTTACCAGCCCTGTTCCTTGCATACAAAAATATTTTTGTGGTGCGTGTTAGAAACAGTTAAAGAAGCTCTGTCATAATTAAAGTAACTGCATAAAAAATCATAATAATTACAACTCTAGAACAGGAGTGGGCAACCTATTTTACAAACTGAAGACACTTTTACTACAGATAGAATCCTTTTAATCGCAAAATACCCTAGTTTTATACCTGATCATCAGTCGGTGCAGTTGTTTATAATAAGATGCTTAAGTCTACACTGTTAAAATTTACCACCTCACAGAGACCTTCAAGTTTGGTTTTGGTTGGCGACTAGGGAAATGTTGCTTCCCTGCTCTAGAACATGGAAACTTACAAACGCTTGGTTATTTTTCAGCAAAAATGTGAGCAGTATTGGCCAGATCTTGGAAAAACTACAAACTCTGAGAATCTTGTCATCAAAACAATGGAAGAAACCGCAATTGGGGGAATCACAAAAAGAAAATTTAACTTGGTCTTTGGAAATGTAAGTTAATCAAAGAAAACAATCTGACACTATATGTACTTTACTTATTGTGTTTTTGGTTATACACTCAGCCTATGAATACCAATCTGTATAAAATCATTGTTATATCAAACACATTTGATTGCTAAAATAAGAGTAAAAGCAATAATATAATAACATTAAAAAAAGGCAAATATGCACACAATCTGAAAAAAGTTGACTGTCAGACAATTCTAACACAAACACATTCAACCTCTGAACAACAAATGTAATACCAATTTTGATATTTCTGATTTATTGCTTAGGAAACAAGAGAGGTTCAGCAGTTCCAATACACAACCTGGCCTGACCACGGAATCCCTGCAACAACTTCAAACATGATTTACTTGCGAAAAATGGTGGAAGAAAATTATGATAACGCTTCTCCAATAGTTGTACACTGCAGGTGAAGTATTTTATGTTTAGTGGCCTTACCAATAATAGATTAAAATGACCCTAAAACAAATTCAGTTAATTTTTTTGAACCAAGATATATTTACCGTAAACAAACCTTACCTAAATCTGGATTGATTACGAAATAAACAAAATAAAATGTGGAATAATTTTGAATTTTTACAGTGCCCAACTGCAACCACATATTTTAGAAAAATACACACTTTTATACTTTTCAGAGTTCTGTAAATATTACTAAACTTCTATAGTTCTGAATTTTCACATTTCAAGATAAAGATAGTCACGTTACTACTTCAACTATTACACAGTGCTGGATGTGGAAGAACGGGAACTTACATCGCGATGGACATTCTGTTCAACGCAGTTGACAAACGAAGAGACGTAAACGTTCCTCAAACTATAATGGACATGAGAGACAACAGGACAGACATGGTGCAGACCCTGGTAAGTTTAACATTTTGTTTGAGATGTTCAACACACTAAGATAACCAAAAAAATTTGGACATCCTTTACAAGACAAATTCAATAAGCATAACTACAAGACACCATACCATCATATTTTCAGCTAGTATATGGATAGAGAGCATTTAAACCTTGCATGCGCGATTGCATGCATATTAATAGTATAAATTGTTTTGTAAAAGTAATAAATAGTTTGTGTCACACAAAACCTCGTAAGGCAAACTTCTGCACAGTTTAGGAACAATAGCATATTGTATCTTAACATGGAGATAGACTTCGCAAGAAAAATGAAAAATTAATTTTTTAAACAACAATTCCACTACAGCAAAAAATAGAAATTTAGAAAAATAGATATTTCAGTAATTTCCATGAAAATAAAGTTGTTTTTTGAAAAATCTGTTTTCTTTAACACATATACTTTCACTTGAACGTAATATTTGCCTACAAGATAAGCCACATGTGACTTTCTGTTCAGGCTCAATACATATTTATCCACAAGCTTTTGGTTGAACATGAAATGATTCCTGATACAGAGAGAACAACAAATGACATTCAATCAATGACAGAAGCTGATATGTAAGTGCTATGCTTATTATTGCCACATCTGAGCAACCTGTGTGAAACCCCACTTCTCAAAACTGGGCTGATGGCCTCCGCACACCAATTGGGGGCCGTGAAACAGTTGAAGGGGTCAAGTGTGATTTTTTCACCATACACTTGTTACTGTACTATATATATATAAAAAATTGGAATGGCTAAATTAAATATTTTACAAATTAAACTATTGGAAAAATTTAAAAGTCCTTATGAATCAAAAGACCAAAAACATTAAAGTCTCTCTTAAGTAAAAGTATGGGCACTTGGCAAACTCTAAAATGAGTTTATTGCCTTAAATATGCATAGTTTGCAATAAAATCTTTCTATCTTGGCACTTTTAAATGGCCAGCAAACTTTATCTAGATAAGTATGTTGTAAGATCAGTTAATTCAGATAGCAATTTGTCCGGTAACTTATTTATAAACCTACCTTTATTCTCTAGGTCCAAGATAGGATCTGAAGAATTCCAGGTTCTCAGGCAAATTATGCAACAAACACCAGAAAGATGTAAGTTTTTTTTGGCTATACTTGGCAACTGCACAAAACAGGCATTAATGTTGCTAAACTTGAAGCTATGTCTCTTTTGTAGATGAGAAATTTGTAATTTCTATAAGCGAAAATGAGAACATGATAAAGACAAGTGCATCCCATATACAGGTAAGAAATTTAGTACTCTAATTAAAACAAAACTTACATATAACCAGTTTGCCAAAATAATGTTGACTTAAGAAATTGGTGCAGAAAATAACTCGAATTATTTTTTTTTCAATATTTTTGAAGAAATAGACCTTGCATTCTTATTCTTAATATTATTCATATATTTATCTTCTAGATGATTATTGCATCGTTTTTTCTAAACATGGCCAGGTTTATACACTTGGTAACACAGCAATCAAATTTAGAGGGTGTTAAATTTAAATGTGTGAATATAAGAAGAAATTCGGCCGAAATTGTTTGTCACTAGTAAGCTGGCAAGGTTGAACAAGCCTGCATAAATATACCTTAAAACATACTTTGATTAAATTACTTCTCAGGAACTAAGTTGCTAGGCCCAGTTCAGTGCAGACTATAACTGTTTATCGACTTCAAAAATGTTGCGTTTTATTTGAAAATTTTTTTTAATTTAGAATGAGAAGTAAAGCCCTTTTCACACAATGCCTGATATAATGTCATTTATCAAAGTGATTTTGGCCAAATGTGACTAAAAAAAATCATGCCTAAAATGGCAATTTAAATCAGTGCTCCACAATTTTAGGTTAAAATCTAAGAAAATACAATCATAAATATTCATACCTTTTAGAAACACAAATCATAAATATTCATACCTTTTAGGATCTTGGTTGCTCAGTCCAGTTCATCGCATCACAAACTCCAAATGAAAACACACAAGAAAAGTTTTGGAAAGTTGTTGCAGAACAGAATGTGGGCATTGTGGTTTCCCTGGAGGTAATATTTTAATAACAATCAGGTGTTGCATAGTTTTACAGCTAAACATGGTTGGCTAACGATAATTCAACAGGAAAGTCATTGTTGTAAATAACATTTGGTTATTAAGAATAATATGGTTTATATTAGGGTGTTCTATCAATAGAAATGAAAAAAACAAGGGATAGTGTTGCAAGTAAGAAAGACACAATTTTCAATGAGTTTTCTGGACTGACAGAAGATCTAGATCAACAATAATTGCTTAAAAAAAAAAAAAAAAAAAAAATGTAAAAAAATGTAGTGCAAATTAAAAAAATTCCTCGACTGAGAGTTACAATTCCTAATAGTTTTGTCACTTAATCCAACAAATTATGTTTAATTCAACTCGCAATCATTTGGTAATCAAGAAATGGTTGAAAGTGGGGTCTTTTATCCATATAAATCACTGACAAATTTTTAATTCAGAAAATCAAATGACTGAAGTAGCAAAAGGAAAAAAAACAAAATATACCATCTAATATTTTAATGAAAATAAAATGCCAACCTTTCAAGTTATGTAAAAGTTAAACAGAAAGATATAAACAGCAAGTATATTTAGAAAACAGCAGCTGATTTGGTGGCCTCCAGTCATCAGAGGACAACAGCTAACCTTGGTAAATTGCACATAACTGTCTCAGATATCAACAATGACGGCAACATTACAGAGAAAACAGTCACAAGCCAACTGCTCAGACAAAAGGTAAAATACTTTGAAACTATAAACGGATACCAAAGTACAAACTGTGATACTGGCAATGAGATGTTTAACAGTTGAATATGCAAAATACTGCTACAATTTTTTGGGTATTTTTATTTACAGATAGTTGCCTATTTTCTTCCTACATGCATGAACAAGATTTAGTAAAACTGATTTTTTTACCATAACAATGTTTTGTAACAAAAAAAAACAGATAGCAGTTGTTGCCACTGCTTAATATAACTGTAATACACTTAAATGAATTTTTAAAACGAACCTTTTTTAAAACAATGAAACCAAATAACGTATTTTTTTTAACAAAAGTAGCATATTGACAAAACCGTACCCTTTGATACTTCAATTGGAATTTAATTATTTATTTTTTTTGTTAACAGACTAATCTTGATACTCAATATCTTCAAATCGATAACTGGACACAGGCCTCAACTCCACCTAGTGGCAAAATAATGCTAGCGCTGATCGAAAAAGTTCAACAATTGCACCGTGAAGCGAGGAATGGAAAAGTGCTGGTTTGCTGCAGGTATTTTAAATTTAGCAAAAATTTTACTCTTATACAGAGGTACACTGAAACCTTTAATAGTTATTTTTTTCGGCAAGGCAAGATTTGCGAGGTATTGTAACTAACAGGTCAAAATTGTCACATTTGTTTCATGTGGCATGTTCGTTGGAATTTGTCGTCATGTCAATCTTCCCATAAATAAACTGAATCCAATTTCAGAAAGTGTTTATGTCACAATAAAGTATTTAAAGTCACAAATAAAGGCCAGAAGCTTATTTGAAAGTGGTCCTGAAAATTTGTCTTGTGACCCCCTTGGAAAAGTTGTCTAGACTTACAAAATTGATGTGAATTTCATTTGACATTATGTTTAACAACAAGTTAAAATTATTTATTTGTTTGTTTTAAAAAATCATAATCAGTTGCGATTGGTATTTTGTAACAATAAATTTCAAATTACTGGGCCATTCACTAATGTTATCCGCAATAATTTTATTACCCCAATTAAGTTTAAACGAAATACAATTATTGCGTGTTGTAAAGCCCTTGGCAAAGCGAAACAACTCACAGTTTGAGAACCTCTGTCCTATTTTGTTTTCCTATAAATGATCAAGTACCAACCATAACAACAGAATCTCCATGTAAACGATAATAATCTGGTTTAGAATTAATCACATTTAGACAAAATTATGATCTATTTAGTGTGGCCTAAATGTGAACGGACACATAAAGAGGAAAAAATCTTTTACTTAATAGAAGAAATCTTTAAAAGCTTAGTGATAATTTGTCAAAACCCAAAGCCAAAAAATAAATTTTCAATTTTTTTAGTGATGGATGCACCAGAAGTGGTACCTTCATTGCATTGGTGAATATTCTGGAACTGCTGAAAGCTCAAAACAGAGTTGATGTTCTTAGGATGGTTAAAGACCTGAGGGATATGAGACCAAATATGGTCAACAACTTGGTAAGTGAAATGCAATTCTATTTTTGCAGTTTTCCTAAGTTTACGATATGACAACTTGGTGCATGAAATGCATTTGATCATACCAAACGCAAATGATACAGAAAACTGTAATGCAAATAAGTGTGCAAAACCAATATAAGGAAACTCAAGTTTATTTAACTAAGGTGCAATAGTATAACTATTTAAAATTTATCAAGGCAATGAGAATTTTTTAAGTATGGAAATCAATCATAACATAGACAAATGTTAAAATAAAAAATTACTTATTAATTAGGTAAACTTTTATTTTGTTCACAGAATTGCTACACTTATATCTACTCCGTCATCATGGAATACCTTGCTTCTTATGACACCTATGCTAACTTCCAATAAATACCCAAATGACTCTATAAATCAGTGGTTCCCATTTTAAATCATCAACCAATTCTTGCACCCCTTTTAGAATTGCTAAAATAACAAAACTATGGTAATTTTATTTTTCTGCAAGTAACTGATAACACAGTAACACAATTACCACGTAAAACAGGACAACAATTCAAACTTGGTTAGTTCTTTTGTTAACAACAAAACAACAAGGTTGTTGATTCGGAGATAGTGCAAGATAGCAATTTTACACCTACGTTTGTTTTGATCGAATATTTCTAAAAAAAAATGTAACAGTATACTTAATGCAACATGATGAATTAAAAAATAAAGATAACCCTTGAATGGTCTACATTACCGACACATTGCAACTGACATAACATGATGTTGTGTTTCTTTCATTTGCAACCATTTTCAAACAAAATATTTGTCGCTTTCTTCTATTGATATCATGACTTTTCATTCCTTTTTGATGTTTAATATGAAAATTAACTAGTTATGAAGACCCTTTAGGTTCATTTACTTGTGTTTTTTTAATATTTTGTTTATGGTATCACTGCAATTTAATTTGTTCAAATTTATGGTCATGGCTTTCTAGAACTTTTGGGATTAAATAAATTCTTCAAATTAGCAAGATTTTAAACTTTGAAATTATCTTCTTTAAACATGTTTTTATTGAAACAGTCTTGCTTAACTGAAAGCAATATTTGAACGGTTTTATGAATAATTTAATATGCACTTACATTTCTTTTTAAATAATAAATTTTTGTACTTTTTATGAAATTTATCACTGAACTTGTCATCGTGTCACTGTCGAATGATTTTTTTATTCATTTTTTGCAATTTACTGTTTGCTTTTGTTGTTGTTTCATTTTATGCTGAAAATTAAAAAAAAAACTTCAGGTGGCCAACAGCTTTAAAATATTGTATCATGTGAATAGTAAGATGTTTGCATTTAAATTTTACCAATAGAGAAAGTATGGGCATTGTAGTCAATTTGGAGCTAGACCTACATGGCCATACCATGGTTCGTAAAAAATACTTAGTAAGGCACTATAAAAAATAAATAAAATGGTTAGGGCATTATGAAAAATAAATAAGACGGCTAGAATAAATAAAATGGTTAAGGCACTATGGAAAAGAGTTTGGGATTCCATAAATACAGCAAATATTTTGCAAATTCTTGAAGAAAGTGAAAACAGAAGTTGCTGTCAGTATTTTTAGTGTCATGATGTTTAGTTTGGTCAAAGCTTAGCAAAGTGGTTCTCAACCTTACAAAACTCACACGAAATCTTGGAATCTATATCATTGCCGTGTCTTCTCTCTGAAGATGCCAAGTTGTTAAGAATCTCCGCTGATTGTTCCTGCAAAGGAGTTGAGAAATTGGCTTAACTGTCGGAATTAAAAAAAATAGAAAATCGAAATATAGGGCGCATCCGTTCCAAAAAAATGCAGTCTTATTTTCCCTTTCAGTGTTGGTAAATTCTAAACCGAGGTTGAAATTGTGTAACACAAATGACAACATTTTAGGCAACTAACCGAGGATACCGATATATCGGCAGTAGTGGAATATCGGTTGACATTATAGGTTGGTCCATATATCGGTAAAAAAACAAATATATATATATTGCTTATATTAGGACATAATCGATAATGCCAAAATACAAAAAAAAAATTATATACCTAATGCAAAATACAGAACTAATATTAAAAGTACATCAATGTTGAACAACCTGGTTATCGCTGAACAGAAGTCTGAAGTCAGACTGACAGATTGTGATAAGGTTTGAAGTGTAATGGTGGAGTTAAGATGTGCTGCTAAAACTCGCCTTTCCTGAAAACAAAACTTTTCAATTTTCTCAAATTTTGGATACCGTATTTTACGGACCATAAGGCACAATTTAAATCCATTTTTTTCCTCATAAATTGATTGTGAGTCTTATAGGCCGGTGCGCCCAATGTATGGATCAAGTACAGAAGTGCTTCATTGCCTACACTTAAAACAAGTGCCGATAGACGAAAAAGAGGAGCGCGGAGAAAAAGTGGGAGGAGTAGGAGAAAGAGCGGAGCGGTTTACCACGCGGCTGAAGTCTCGGCTTTTTTGTGGAGGCCTCAGCGTGTTGCGGACGCCCGGGCGATTTGGATAAATTGATCGTGCGCCTTATAGCCCGGTGCGCCTTATGTATGAACAAAAATCAAATCACAGCAAAAATACGGTAAATCTTGTCAGAAAAATTAAAAAATCTAACCATGTAAAAGTAATACAGTCGGCGATCAAATGGCGACCCAATTTTGGTTAACATTGATTAGAATACAGAAATAACTATCAAGATCCTCTTAACTTGGTTCTAAATCAATCAAGCCATCGTATTGCTTCCTCAATTTTCTTAAATTTTGGGTAAACTTGCTCAAAATATCTATAAAAACGTAACCATATAAACTAAAGCAGTCGGCGTCCCAACCAAATCAAACAACGACCCAGTTTTGGTTAACACTACACCACAATGCAGAAATAGCGTTGGACATTTTTCCCAACTTGGTGCTCAATCTATGAGCATCGGACCTTTACCAGTCGGGATTCGAACCCAAGACCCTATCTTGCTGTACAATGGTAGCACACTTACGTTGAGGACACTGCATTAAAATACAGGCCAGCACATAATGTTGAAAAAAGTCCTCTTGTTTAAACGCTTAATCTGCGAGCATCGCACGTTTCCCAGCCGGGATTTGAACCCAGAACCTAAGATTGCTGTGCAGTGGTAGCACACTTACTTTGAGGAAACTTTATTAAAATACAGGCCAGCACATAATGTTGAAAAAGTCCTCTTGTCTAAGCACTCAATCTGCGAGCATCGCACGTTTCCCAGCCGGGATTTGAACCCAGAACCTAAGATAGCTGTGCAGTGGTAGCACACTTACTTTGAGGACACTGCATAAAAATACAGGCCAGCACATAATGTTGAAAAAAGTCCTCTTGTTTAAACGCTCAATCTACGAGCATCACACCTTTTTCCAGCCGGGATTCGAACCCATGACCCTAAGATTGCTGTGCAATGGTACCACACTTACCGCTTCTTACGCGGTCCTTCTCCACGATGAGGACAACTTTAGCGAAGTAGGTTTGCGCTGAAGTTAGTTGGGATGCGATCTTTTGACGACTTGCAACAGTTGAGAGGTCGGAGGCAGTTTTACGCACAGCAGCCAACCTTATAACGATTGGAAGTTGTTACTAGGAATACCCAATACTTTGTAATTCATTACGATACCAATACCCGATAAATTAGGTAAAAGATCGACCGTCTGATCTAAAAGCAAATTACCTTATTAGTTATTACTAATGTTCAAGTTGTAAAATAATGAAATTGAAACTTGTAACATACTTATGAATGTCAAAGCCGAAAAGGTCGAGCAGATCGACATCATCTTGACAAAGACGTTTTGATGCACACGTATATTATCATTTATCAATGCGGCTGAGATATATCCAATCCTCACTTATAAAAGGTGGGACGCAATTCTTATCTTATTTTTGATTTACAGTTTAAACTAAAAATAGTTCGATCGCAAGTTATGACGAAAATACCTATATTAATTTTGATATAGGTTTGACACTGATATTAACCTAGTGTCGGACAAGCTTGCCATTGTGCATCGGCTTTTATCAGACATAGAATATGGGACATTCTTATTTTGAAATCTAACCACATCAGGCGTTCTAAAACTTTTTTAACGCAAGCGCCTGAAATGAAAATACTTAAAAAAACGGTTGTTTTCAGTCAACCAAATGTAGAACTAAAATGGAGTCTATATAAATTCAAAGAGATAGCACCAAAGTGTTTTTTAAATAAACCCCTTTTTGCGGAAAAAAAATATTTGATTTTTTAATTACACCCAATAATTTGTTAGGCCTTTATAGCCCCTTTAAAACTAGCACCAAGAGGACTAGGGGTCTCGGTTGAACACCTAAACTTCATTCTCCCAATCGCTATCGACTCACCTATAGCCGAGAATATAGTCGCACACTTGTAATGAAGCCACAGTAGCGTTAACGTTATGCTGAGTACGAAGTAGTTGCACCAACCGACTTGCACCACTGCTCACTTCACGACTGTCACTCAAAATCACCAACTGACCTGCGTGGTAAAAACAAATGAAACGTGATTAATAATGAAGTAATGAAGAACCTACTGAAGAAATATAACGAAGAATGCCAAAATAACACCAAAAAAAAAGTTGTCAAAATAATGCGCAATTTTTTTAGCAACTTAAAATCGGCTTGAACAGGTTGGTAAACATTTTACATTTTAAAGATTTTTTAAATAAAATTTTCCAAAAAATTGTAAATTGTTTATTTTTTTCGCGAAACTATGGCAGCTTGAACAGGGTTTCCACACACAAATTAATTTAAAAATGTTATAGATTGAAGTCCAAAATTTTACATGAACAATGGTTTTGGTTTTCTCATAGAAGTACAAATATTTCATCTTTACGTTCAAACATTTTTTTTCTAAGGTTTTAAATTTGGATTTTTTTCAGGTTGTAAGTTTGCGCTTAGGTTGGTCTCTTTAAAAAAAGAGTCGTCCTATTTAAAAGCGAAATAACTATTTAACATAATTTTTTAACTTAATCTACTAATTTGGAGCATAATGGTTGGTGTTTTTTCCATTTTTGACGATTTTAAAAATATCCAATTTTCATGGGGAATTTACCGGATTTTTCAACAAAAACCGGTTAGAACCGCCTTAAACTGGTTTAATCAAGATTTTTGGGCAATTTGTAGCAAAAAGTTGTTTCGTTAAAATTTGAAAATTTGGCAAGGCCATAGCCTTGGTGTTTTTTCCATTTTTGACGATTTTAAAAATATCCAATTTTCATGGGGAATTTACCGGAATTTTTCAACAAAAAACGGTTAGAACCGCCTTAAACTGGTTTAATCAAGATTTTGGGGCAATTTGAAGCAAAAAGTTTTTTTGGTAAAATTTGGAAATTTGGCAAGGCAAAACCAAACCAAAAGTTATTTTGATAAAATTTGAAAATTTGGCAAGGCTATATATTTTGGGGCAATTTGAAGCCAAAAGTTATTTTGGCAAAATTTGAATAACTGGTCAGTTAACGACCTCGGTAGGAAGGATGCAAACGGGGAAAAATATACGTTTTTAAACAGACTTTTCGAGGACACACGCGAAACAAACACGTTGTAATTACTAATAGAAATGCCGATGCTTGATCGCAACACAGTATCGGAATAAAATATCAATTTAATTATCGAACTTTCTACAGACTAGAACCTCAAAGAAAACACTCTATTTTTTAAACGCTAGACCAGCGTTTCGCAACCTTTTTTGTCTTGCGGCACCCTTGCTCGTATTTTTGCTGAGTCGTGTAAAGTTACAATAAACGAGTTGAAAACAGCACATTAACTGTGCAACAAGGTTAAAAAAAACTTGTAGGGGAAGTGCGGGACCCATCGAACACTGGCATATTGCGCCCCCTGTTGGCAGAACTAAATAGAATTTTGGTTGTGGGAATGAGATTTTGTGTACGGAACTTTGTTCAGAAAGTTCCACAGCTTGCTTTTGGAAATGGTTGATTTATTCCAAATTTTCACTTTTCTAGGTAAAAAATGTACTTTTTAGCTTGATATTCGTAAGGTGTTTTGATAGTCTTTAGGTAATTGTAAATCAATGAATATTTTTTTGTGGAGAGAGGGGATATCTAGGTACATGTTGAAAGTAAGTTTGATTAATTGTATTCAGAGTACTGGCTAGCCATGAGTGTTTTTATTAAAAATGGCGATTAGAGTAGCTTTGGAACAGTCTGTTCCATTGGCCTCTCGATCCTTTAGTGATCATATTCTTAGATTTTAAGGATAGTAGTATGCTGACTTTTAAGATAAGTACATCCAATAAGGGGTTGTTCACTGAAAACCAGAGCTGCGGAGTCGGACTCGGGACTCGACGAAATCGCACATTTGACTATTATTATATTTGCAGACATGTTCTCCTAAAAAAGAAAAACAATTGATATAATAAACCTGGGTTGCAAATTCTACCAGTTATAAAAAAATATCATTTCAGCATTTTGTGCTTGTTTCCATGTGTTTTTATTATATTTCTTAAAATAAATTTTCTTGTGCCACTATTACTACACCATTAACTGAGTAGTTATGCACTTGGAAATACTCAGCGCAGTGGTTTTAGATGCAGTCATGCTCTGTTCCATGGGGTGTTCCAATGGTCCTGTGGGGTGGGACCGATGGAACAAAAAGTTACGTTTTTTATATTAAAAAAAAAACTTAGAAGGATATGTCAGATTTCAATTATTTTTTTCATTTAGGTACCCATAGCTGTAAGCCGTCCAAAGAAAATAACTGCGAGTGTTTTTGAGTTGTATTTTGAAAGATATTACCGAAAAAACAAATCCATTCCATGGGTCCCGCACTTACTGGCACTTTTATTGTACACGAAAACTGTATCATGAAGCTTACCAATAGAGCAAAAATTAAAACCCTAAAGAATTTCAACATCTCTCGGCACCCTTGAGCGTTAAAAATGACACCCTAAAGTGCCGCGGCAAGCCGGTTGAGAACCACTGCAAGAGACAGACAGACTTCTATAGTTGAAGGTGGGAGCCTAGAGTATGCTTAATTTAGTAGGAAATACCCACGTGGTAATTTTTTCACGCTACAAACTATACAATAACGGATGCCCATCAATCAACAGTAGCCTACTCGAGTGCGCTTTTTCAGTCCACATATGACCTGAAGTAACCCCGCACGAAAAAACAAATCCATTCCATGGGTCCCGCACTTACTGGCACTTTTATTGTACACGAAAACTGTATCATGAAGCTTACCAATAGAGCAAAAATTAAAACCCTAAAGAATTTCAACATCTCTCGGCACCCTTGAGCGTTAAAAATGACACCCTAAAGTGCCGCGGCAAGCCGGTTGAGAACCACTGCAAGAGACAGACAGACTTCTATAGTTGAAGGTGGGAGCCTAGAGTATGCTTAATTTAGTAGGAAATACCCACGTGGTAATTTTTTCACGCTACAAACTATACAATAACGGATGCCCATCAATCAACAGTAGCCTACTCGAGTGCGCTTTTTCAGTCCACATATGACCTGTAGTAACCCTGACCACCACAACGTGGTTTCGCAGTGGATTTCGGATTCCTGGATTAAAATACATTCGATATATATGTTTTGTTTTCCGATAAGTACAGGTGTAAAGAATTTTTTTTAAAAAGCTTACGCTAAGTCAGATAAATTCAAATAAAGGCGAACGGTAGTTTTATTCTCATGAGCATTTTCGCTTAAATCAAAGATAATATAAACGAAATGTTAATTTGCTTTTGTCATGGGACTGAAATATTTTTTGTAGTATATTGTTCGAATAGGGCTAGGCCATACACTTTCCATAATAATTAAAAAAAACTTGGTGTATAGTCGTAAAAATTAGAAAAGTAAACAGGAACTGAAAGGTTGTTTACTTAAATCACCAATAGAATTAATGATAGTGTTACTTGATTTTCGTCATGAAATTGAATATATTTGTTTGTAGTTTATTAAAAAAAAAAAAAAAAAACTAAACTGTTTATCTAATTAGTTTAAAATATCATAACGATTTAGCTCAATTTTGCATTCGTCAAACATTTCGATTAAAAAAGTAACCGTATTTCGGGATAATTTAGGAATTCGCAGGCGGGAAAAAATAAACCGGCGGGCCGGATCTGGCACACAGGCAGAAGTTCGGTAACCCCCGCACTAGATTATTGTTTATATTCAGAGTTCAGAAATCAATGAGCTCCCAAAAAACCCTTGTTCAATATACATTTCTATTCTTACCACGCTGCTCCGTTAGCTAAATCATCAATAAAATCAAGGGAATAATGATGTCATGCTTGTACGAACAAGACGCATATGTTGCTGTCAGCGATGTACGGTACGTTAGTATTGTTGTAACCTCTTCATAATTGATTTACTGATAGCATTATTGTAGGCCTATTTTGACCTCATAATTCACACTTAGCTTTTAATGAAAATGAACCATTTTGGTAGCTTTTGTAATGATAGCAGTCGGTTTGAGTACTGATTTGAATGTTAAGTAATTATTGGAAGGCTGATTTACAGAACCAAAACTTGGTCATAATAATGCAAAATGTGCCATTAGGTATTTACACCACCTATACATTAAGGAAATAGGTAATCGCGTTAAAGCCAGGAAGGAGCATGGAACGAACCCAGGTTTTAATAGTTAATAGCAGAGCTTTCCAAACTAAGAGTCCAGCTGCGAGTTTAATGTTTCACGAGTACTATTTCATGCCGATCATGGTCCGCATGAACCAAATATATTTTTTAGGTGACCGCGTTAAAAAAAGTTAAAAAACCCAGGCCTTAAAGGAAACACTTGAGATTGTAATGCCTCTTCGATTTATTAGAATCCAGTTGGTAAACACCTAATTAATCAAGCATAGGAAATTAAAATACGCAAAGTAAGTGGCTACACGTTAATTACGCGTGGGATTTTGTAATATATTCCCCACAAACCGTTATCTTATTGCTTAAAACAGCGTGTAGGCCTTCATTCGTTTTTAATCCACTGATGCCATGCCACTCATTGTTTACACCCGTAGGGCTACGCTTATCATTGTCCGCCTTGGAAATATTATATGGAAGTGTTTATTTTTTCTGCTTGGTCAGGTACCCATATACCCATTAGTAAATACATTGGTTCAAATACTTTGCTGTCCACATAAGTCGCCTCTTTCTATTAAAAAAACAAAAAAACACACGCTACAATAACTGCTTATGTATCAAACTGTTAAATAATTCCAAATTTGAGTGGTCAAGGGGTCCCAGTCTTAAACAGAAGTCTAACAACATAGTATGTTTGTAGGTTTAAAATCCCGCTAATGCCAATGTAACTCATTGTTTACCCCGGTAAGATTACGCTTGTTATGGTTTCAAACAGGCACCTAGATTGGTTTTAATCCTGCCGATGTCTTGCATTACACGCAATTTGCACCGCGGTAAGATTACGTTTGTTGTTGTTCAACTTTAAAACTAGCGCACACATTTGTTTTAAAGCCATGCATTGCACGCAATTTACATCGGTAGGATTATCCTGGTTAAAGCAGACTGTGGTATAACAAATTGCGTGCTTACGTCGAACCAGGAAGGAAATATGAACAGACGATGTCTTAGTATCCATCAAAGTGTATTTATAGAAGAAAGCTTTGTGAAGAATGGACAGGGAAACGAAACTGCAGCGTGTTTTTGTTTGTGAACGATTTACGCGAAGTAACTGTGCTTTAGATTAAGGATTTGATTCAATGCATTTTATTTCGGTAAGGTTTAGTACATACGTAAGCCAATGCTTTTCTGGAAAGTTTTCCAATACCAAACTTTTCCGTATGTAACACTACGACACTTTGGCAGTATAGAGAAAATCAAACCAGGCTTCTCTTTAAAGACTTATGTTAGAAGCTCGTAAACAATTTGCAATAAGTAATTGTGGGTTTTAGATTTTGCGGTTTATTTCACTGGAGATGTTGGTTTTAATTTTTTATAACAAATGTTGCAGCAAAGTTGTTAATTTAATTTCAATATAGGGCAGTTTTATTTAATATTGATTATTAGGTCAGCAAAAAGCATTCCATTGCATTGCTAATTAGAAACTGTTTTCTACGAAAGGTGTATTTCGCTTTGCGTTTGTTTTTTGGTCTCCTTAAAATTCTGTTATCTTAGTGCTTAACGCTTTAAACAATATGCGAAAAAGACCTTTATTGGGTACACTGTAGTTTCCGAAAATATCGTATTGTGCTCGCATAGTAGAGTGGATACTGCTCGCATAGTAGAGTGGGATACTGCTCGCATTGTAGATGGGATACTGCTCGCATAGTAGAGTGGATACTGCGCGGATAGTAGAGTGGATACTGCGCGGATAGTAGAGTGGATACTGCTCGCATAGTAGAGTGGATACTGCTCGCATAGTAGAGTGGAGTGGATACTGCGCGGATAGTAGAGTGGATACTGCGCGGATAGTAGAGTGGATACTGCGCGGATAGTAGAGTGGATACTGCGCGGATAGTAGAGTGGATACTGCTCGCATAGTAGAGTGGATACTGCTCGCATAGTAGAGTGGATACTGCTCGCATAGTAGAGTGGATACTGCTCGCATAGTAGAGTGGATACTGCTCGCATAGTAGAGTGGATACTGCTCGCATAGTAGAGTGGAGTGGATACTGCGCGGATAGTAGAGTGGATACTGCGCGGATAGTAGAGTGGATACTGCGCGGATAGTAGAGTGGATACTGCGCGGATAGTAGAGTGGATACTGCTCGCATAGTAGAGTGGATGCTGCTCGCATAGTAGAGTGGATACTGCTCACATAGTAGAGTGGATACTGCTCGCATAGTAGAGTGGAGTGGATACTGCGCGGATAGTAGAGTGGATACTGCGCGGATAGTAGAGTGGATACTGCGCGGATAGTAGAGTGGATACTGCTCGCATAGTAGAGTGGAGTGGATACTGCGAGGATAGTAGAGTGGATACTGCGCGGATAGTAGAGTGGATACTGCTCGCATAGTAGAGTGGATACTGCTCGCATAGTAGAGTGGAGTGGATACTGCGCGGATAGTAGAGTGGATACTGCGCGGATAGTAGAGTGGATACTGCGCGGATAGTAGAGTGGATACTGCTCGCATAGTAGAGTGGATGCTGCTCGCATAGTAGAGTGGATACTGCTCGCATAGTAGAGTGGAGTGGATACTGCGCGGATAGTAGAGTGGATACTGCGCGGATAGTAGAGTGGATACTGCGCGGATAGTAGAGTGGATACTGCTCGCATAGTAGAGTGGATACTGCTCGCATAGTAGAGTGGAGTGGATACTGCGCGGATAGTAGAGTGGATACTGCTCGCATAGTAGAGTGGATACTGCTCGCATAGTAGAGTGGATACTGCTCGCATAGTAGAGTGGATACTGCTCGCATAGTAGAGTGGATACTAGAGTGTATACTGCGCGGATAGTAGAGTGGATACTGCTCGCATAGTAGAGTGGATACTGCTCGCATAGTAGAGTGGATACTGCGCGGATAGTAGAGTGGATACTGCTCGCATAGTAGAGTGGATACTGCTCGCATAGTAGAGTGGATACTGCTCGCATAGTAGAGTGGATACTGCTCGCATAGTAGAGTGGATACTGCGCGGATAGTAGAGTGGATGCTGCACGGATAGTAGAGTGGAGTGGATACTGCGCGGATAGTAGAGTGGATACTGCGCGGATAGTAGAGTGGATACTGCTCGCATAGTAGAGTGGAGTGGATACTGCGCGGATAGTAGAGTGGATACTGCGCGGATAGTAGAGTGGATACTGCTCGCATAGTAGAGTGGATACTGCTCGCATAGTAGAGTGGATACTGCGCGGATAGTAGAGTGGATGCTGCACGGATAGTAGAGTGGATACTGCGCGGATAGTAGAGTGGATACTGCTCGCATAGTAGAGTGGATACTGCTCGCATAGTAGAGTGGATACTGCTCGCATAGTAGAGTGGATACTGCTCGCATAGTAGAGTGGATACTGCTCGCATAGTAGAGTGGATACTGCTAGCATAGTAGAGTGGATACTGCGCGGATAGTAGAGTGGATACTGCTCGCATAGTAGAGTGGATACTGCGCGGATAGTAGAGTGGATACTGCGCGGATAGTAGAGTGGATACTGCTCGCATAGTAGAGTGGATACTGCTCGCATAGTAGAGTGGATACTGCGCGGATAGTAGAGTGGATACTGCTCGCATAGTAGAGTGGATACTGCTCGCATAGTAGAGTGGATACTGCGCGGATAGTAGAGTGGATACTGCTCGCATAGTAGAGTGGATACTGCTCGCATAGTAGAGTGGATACTGCTCGCATAGTAGAGTGGATACTGCTCGCATAGTAGAGTGGATACTGCGCGGATAGTAGAGTGGATACTGCGCGGATAGTAGAGTGGATACTGCTCGCATAGTAGAGTGGATACTGCTCGCATAGTAGAGTGGATACTGCGCGGATAGTAGAGTGGATACTGCACGGATAGTAGAGTGGATACTGCTCGTATAGTAGAGTGGATACTGCTCGTATAGTAGAGTGGATACTGCTCGCATAGTACAGTGGATACTGCGCGGATAGTAGAGTGGATACTGCGCGGATAGTAGAGTGGATACTGCGCGGATAGTAGAGTGGATACTGCGCGTATAGTAGAGTGGATACTGCGCGGATAGTAGAGTGGATACTGCGCGGATAGTAGAGTTGGGTGGTTTAGACCAGGGGTCGGCAATTTTTTCCCTCGCGGGCCAAAACCAAATTCAGAAAGGTCTCTGCGAATCGTTATAAATTATAATCGAATTTTTTACGGTTAAAACGTGTGGTTTGTCATAGGCGCCCTAACTATATTTCGAAAGAATGCGGAAATGCGGCCTGAAGCTTGAAACAACGCGTTTGTCTGGTGTAATAATGCATACAGACCGACATAGCCTAAGCTGGTAAAACTTTAGTATTTATAGTTGTAGGGCAGGGGTTCCCAACCTTTTTACGATCTCGTACCACTTAGACGCTTTGTATTGCCACGCGTACCACTTCTTGCAGAACAACTATTTTGAACATTTTGTTCCGATCTATTTTTAGCTTACTAGTATTATTCAACGCTATACGTCGCTGAAGCTATAAAACAGTAGATGATATCTATCAAGAGCAGACCTGGGCAACATCACCCCGCTAGACGGCATGCCAAGCGATTTAATCCGGGCCGCGGCTTATTTTTCCTAAAGTGCATATAAGCAAAAACAAGGCCGAATTATACATGTTTGGTTGTATCTTAAACACTCTTTCCAAAGTTGGATCTAGTTTTGACCACGCAAAACATTTCTGGCCTGTTTTAAATACTAAAATGGAAATTATTATCGCGCTTCGCGCGAATCTCTTTTGTCTTTCTCGTTAGTGCCACGCGTTTTTTAGCATTTTTACAGTCAAAAGCGGCCTATGCATAATGGTGTTCTCTCCAATAAAAGTTTAACAAACTTATCCTACTATTTCTATATTTTATGCGCTTCGGTCGAATGTATTCCGTCTTTAAAATATGAACTAAACACCAGCCGCCAGCCGTTTTCTAAAGTCTGAAACATACCGATTCACATTTTGTCAGCCTAATTAAGTTAATGAATGCTGTGTGTTTCTCCCGAGTTATGCCGTCTTTGCAATATGGCTGTTGTACCGGGTATCACATCGGTAACTTAAAGCCTCAAAAGGCAAAAAAAACATGGTAATTTTTAGTGAAATTTTTTTATGTATTTTAATCTTAACTTTTGGGTCAACGCGCCCTACACCTTGATAAATGCCAATATATCAACAAGATGTGTAGGCTACATTTTTTATCTGTGCTTAATGCGTCATGCCCCCACTAAATCTAAATTAAAGTTGTCATTTTAAAACAAACATAGGCGCAATTATTTCGCGCTTTGCGCGACGTCTTCTTTAAATGAGGCTTGAATTGCAAATTTTAGCAGAACTACACGTTATAACAAGTTCGTTAGCTTATTTGTTTTATAGTTTTAGAATATGACGTCATATAGCCCTATTTGAGATCCTATTTTTGACCAGGCTCGCCACACCATTTTAAGTATTGCCCACCCCTGATCAACAGCAATCATTTGACATAATTAACGCCCATTGTCCCACAGCGTTGTACGGCATTTTGACATGGCCTGTGTCTTAAAGATCGTAACAATACGAAACAACAGGAATAGTTACATAATACTAGGAATAGGCTTCAGGATTTTTTTTATAAACAAACCAGTTAAACAAAATATAAAGTTGTGAAACCAGCTTTTTGCACAAAATATGGAAGCTACTCGCGTACCACTAGTGGTACGCGTACCACAGGTTGGGAACCCCTGTTCTAGGGTATGCACTGCGCTTTTAAGCTGATTCCCTCAAAACAGAAACGTAGTCTATCTATAAAATGGCTAAATATGACCTTTTAGCGCAACAATTATCATTTACGACTTAGTTCCGAGTTTGTAAAAGAGGTGGTGGGCCGGATGATTTAGATTGGCGGGTCCAACCATCGGTCGGTAGGTTACCCAAACCGACAGTTCAGTTAGGTCGTACAATTTAACGGCAGCTGGTATTTAAAGTTCTCTAACTGAGATATTGTCTAACTTCGGTAGACGGTTTTACTTCTAGAGTTTTAGTTTTTTACCTTGGATTTTAATTGGTGATATTACAAGCCAGAAACCTAGTTTTATGCTTAGACAGAAACGAATTTGGTTTGATTTTACAAAAAGCATTAACTTTTATAATTGTATAACCTAAAGATGTCATGTAGCTCAAATTTGTTTGAGTCAACCAACTCATGTATTTGCGTAAAAAGAAAATCACGTCAAAAACAGTTAAGTGTCTCTGCAACATTTTGCATAGAGAAGTCGTTTAGGTTGACTTACAAGTCAAATTCAACTTATAACAAGCAAATCCAAGACAGACTGTTGGGATCTAAAAAAATAAATGGTAAATTTAGAGAAAAATTCTGAGCAACATTTTGCATAGAGAACACTAAAAACGAAACGAATAGTAAGTTTACACTAATTTACAAGAAACTTTGCACTAAAGCCTGAAATCAAGTCAAGTAAAAACGCTAACTTAATTTAAGACATTGTGTAACATATTCGTGTATTGCGCAGGAGACATTATTTGCAGCAGAGTATATTAACGGACACTTCTTTGAACACTCTATGCCAGGGGTTCCCAACCGGGGTACGAGATTGAACATCAAGGGGTACGAACTTCCTTGGGCCACTGAGCAGTTTTACAAACAGATTTCACTGTACAGTTTTATTTTACAATTATAAATGATATTATGGTATTACATTCTTTGCTTTAAAAAAAATTATCTACAAATAAGTGTTGTTATTTAGTAAGAAACCTTATTTTTGTCAATGAAGCAGCAACAAATATCTCACTGAGAAGTGATAAACAAAATAACTATTGATATCTAGCAATTTTTGTGTGAAATAACCGTTTAACGCAGTGGTCGGCAAACTGTGGGCCGCGAGTTACTTTTGAATAGCTTAGTGTTATCATGTAGTTGTGGGCCGCGTGATAGTTGTACATTCATTGCACTTTATTTTCAAAGTTGGTGTGGCATAGAATTATTAAATTGGTTCATCTTGGAAAGGCCAACGTGCCTAATGTGGTCCTGGGAGCTTGTCGAAGTAATTCAAAATTTTTTCGCGCTTCGCGCGTATATTTTTGTATGTTTTACATTATGATATGTTTTGGGCGCCAAGGCGCTGTGTTATATTTCATCTAAAATAAATATCCAGAATCTGCCACTTTTTAATAGTGGTTTTACTTAGTGGACCTTCAATAGCTTTGAAAAGAGTCGGGGCTGCGACAAAAAAAGTTTGCCGACCACTGGCTTAATGTTTAAATGAGCTATAAAAGCATTATATATCTGAAAATTTCCATCAGAATTTTTTGGGGGTAAGAAGAACACTCTGACCTGACAAAGGGGTACGAGCAGCACAAAAGGTTGGGAAACCCTGCTCTATGCAGTTTATTTGAGATAGTCGAGAATAAATAGCGAAGAGAAAGATACCTTCAACTTCTTAGAGTTGACGCAATAAAAGAAGACTTAAGAAACCTGATATTCTTCGTTTAAAATGTGAAACCGCAATGAAGCGTATAATCAGAAGAAAAAGCGCCAAATCATTTTTTAAATTAAACTTTTTTTTTTTAAATGTAGACCTATATTTTATTTTTACATATTTGGGTCTTGATAAACCCTTAACCCTTGTCTTATGGGCTCAGCATTTTAACTTGTGAATTGCGATTAATATCGCACTTTCAAAACGCAACCATTTTTCCATTCATTTTTAAACAATTGCAATTTAACCTTTTTACAGACTTTAGATTTGTAATTAGCAATTCTATAAAACTGCATTACTAATATTGGGTTATGTCTCAATGAAAATGGAAAGTTTTCAATGGATTCTTCCGGGTTTGCTGATAGCAATTTTGCAGTCGTCAGCAGTTTTGTCGGGTAAGTTTGGTTACATCTAGGTTATCATTTCTGGGTAGACAAAATAGCATTGCAGTCAATGACAAGAACTACTTTTCAGTACAGATGGCCGATATTTGGCATTTAATTTTGGTCGAATAAGCTATCACCATTAAAAAATGTAATGGTAATGATTTTCAGCTAATTAGGCCTTTGTTTCTCTATAGTAAGTATATTTATCTTTCTAGCTTTTTTGTAATACTTTTTTAAACAATTTACGCTTTAAAGTAGAAAACTAAGAAAGACGTTTAAAAGCGGACAATGACCAATACTATCACTTGGCATCTGGTATTGGCTCCGATCCGATATTATCGAAAAAGTTACTTGCCGCGACGCACAATTCGAACACTTCCGTAGTGTTTTAGCTCCAAAATTCGAATGTGGCAAAAGCCAGAAGTATAATTTTTTAAAAGTAGATTTAACTGTGACAGGTTAGCAATTAGAGCATTATGTGTAGTAAAGCAACGAAAAATTCGCTGCAAATTAAACTATATATGCACAATTATTTCAGCATGCAGTCCAATAACATTTGGCGCCAAGGACAGCGCCTTGACCCTCTCCTCCAACCAAGTCAACGCAGATACAGCTGAGGGGGAATGTGTTAAGTTGGGAGGACATCTTGCTTCAACTAAAGACCAGCAGATCAGCAACTCTCTAACAACAGGGATATACCGACAAAGTGGCCTATGGCCAGTCCAGTCTCGCCGAGGTAAGCTTACTATAAAATTGGGTTTTCAGTATAGACTACGTTCCGGTTTCAAAGTTCTAAACAGGGCTGAGAAGTCGGTTAAAAAAAGTCCGACTCCGGCTAAATGTGCGATTTCGTTAAGTCCAGATCCCAGCTTAGACTCTACACTCTTCAGCCTGTATTTTACCCATTTTGCGCAACTAGAAATGTGTAAATTTCCGAGTCAAACTCCGCAGCCCTGATTGCAAACAAGTCATTTTTAAATGACTAAAGTCTAAGTCAAGTCATAAAAATGACAAGCCATGTCCAGTTAATTCATTCTTAGAGCAAGTCACAAATAGCTCTATTTTAAAATAAATGTACAACATTGCCGTTGTTTCATGTCCGGAATTCGGGTGATACACTTTGTGTCGGGGGAGATTTTTTTTAACTAAAACAGCTAAAAAAAAACTAGTATAATTAAAAAGAATCGTATTTAGATAGTAGGCTGGGTAAAAAAAATATGATTTTCATACCAAATTTGTGGAGGACAGGGTCTGGTTCCTCCCCCTGGCAAACAACTTTTCATTTATTTTTTCGTTTTTATTTCTACGAGTAAAACAGGGCTCTTAATATGTTGGCATATTTCAGTCGAAATTACCAACAAGTAAGCAAATTGCTAATGTTCGTATTTTTTCTAGGTATACAAAGAGTCTACATATTCTACAATCCAAACGACGACAAGGTTTATAAATACTCCAAAAGTTCGACTGAGTCAGGAGTTTGGAGAACTACGAAAGGAAATGCAAACGAGTCTCTATGGTACATTGATCTTTACCGAAGGTAAGTTAAAAAACAAGTGATGTAGATGTAAGACTTTGCATAAAAAAAATGTAGGCCTACTCCCTGAATGTAATTAAGGAAACCAAAGTTTCCATTTTAAGCAATATCTGTTATTGTGTTTTATCCGGGGTTCTAGGCTTTAAGTTTCATTGTAGTTTAAAAACGTACATAATATCTTTGTCCTCCATTTTTTAAGCAAAATAAAAACATCACATTTTTATTTATTTTTTTCGATACCAAGTTAAGTGTCATAACAAATAAACTTAAGGAAAATTTAACAGACAACAGTGCGTTGTTTGTTTTGCATTAATGACAGACGAAAAAGTAAAATCTAAAACAAGAATATTGGCGGGTGCTGAAGGCTGTGCTGCTCAAACTTTTGTTTCTTGCGACGCCTTTCAAAAACTCGACTAAACATTGTTGCGCGTTTTTAATCCTTGCTTGTAGTCCAATAAATAATGGAATAAAATTCAAACGACGCACTAGGGCGTCAGAACGCACAGTTTAAGAACGTCTGATTAAAAGCAAACCTTGCGCACCAGGGGTTGTTAAACTTTTTTTTAAAGACACGTAAGCCGCTATCGTTGGTCATTGTGTGTATGTATCTTACATATACGTGTATTGCTTGTGTGCTTAAACAACAGCAACAATTTACTTCCACAGTTCAGCTGACGACCGCACAAGCGTCACATTTTGTCAATATAAGCAAATACAGTGGTTGATTTCGGTCGGGCAACCGGGAAGATACTGTGGACCAGAAAGCGGTGGTAAGACAAGATAATTACAAAAATTTTGGAGCATACTGGTTGGAGGTTGTAGTACAGTAAGAATATCAAAGCCCATACGGTTGTTTCTGTTTGTTACAGAGCTACCCGAACTAAGCTTTTATTAACCGCAATTCTAAACCTTCTGGCGGGGGCATCATTTATTTTGTGTACTCTCTTAATTGCCTAAAAAACGAAACAAGCACCATTGTTTCGTAACCACGCAATCAGTCTGAAAGACTGATTTCTTATAGAAGTAACCTATGTATCGCCATTTTTAACATTTGGAATAAATCTTTATTAATTTTCAACACCAAATAAAAAGTTATTTGAAACGATCCATTAACATAAGATTTATTTAAAATGTTAAAAAATACTACCTACTTCTGTATGGGCATTGATATTCCTATTACGTCTAACTACAACATCCAGCCATCATACAAAGATTTTTAGAAACGTTCATAAAATACTATCCACTTTTGTATGGGCTTTAATATCCCTACTACGAATTACAGAAATGTTTATCAGTTTGGTCTACAAGAAAAAATAATTAAATAGCCTGATGAAAAACGCGACACAGATATTTCCAATTGTAGAAAATTACACAAATTTAGTTGTTGCAGGCCGTTTTATTCGGAAAACGTAGATTGGCCTCCAGTTAACCCGGTTCTAATGAAGAACCCACCTATTCCTGTGTTTTTTGGTTTATTTTGTGGATAAAAAAGGGAAGAGGGCGATAAAATAATACTCGCCAAAATAATGTAATAAACCCTTCGCGCTATCAAAATCATAAGAAAACACACTCCTATTGTCACCCTAGTCGAGAATGGTTGACAAGATAAAGATGAGGTGTTGCACACAAGTCATTTTGAAATGATTTAACTCAAAGTCAAGTTTTTTTTTCAAAAAACCGAAGTCCAAGTCAAGTCTTAATTCAACCAAGTCAATTTCAGTCATGCCGACGTTACGCAGCATATAGCAAGCAAATTGTTTTACGTGCAAAACTTAAGATGAACAACCCAGTTTTATAATAAAAACACTTCGTTTCAACCAAAGTTATTTGTCCAAAAAAACTGAAGTCAAGTCATTTGAAAACAGTGACTTAAGTCAAGTCATTACAACACTGTAAAGAGGTCTTTGACCTTACTCACTCATTGAGCCATTCCCGCCTTCTTTCTGGCTAATTAGAACAACAAAAAGTAACATAATAGCCTTATAAGCGGTTTACAGGCGTAAATGAGGAAGGCCTACTAGTGAAAGTTTACCAAAAATTATTTTATGAAAAGTTTCAAGTCAAATAAACTAATATGTCCAAAAGATTTAATCCAAGTCAAGGAAATGACAAAGTTAAAAATAAATGAGTTAAGTCAAGTAACTTACAACACTGATAAAAATAATGTAATATAATAAAATCGCAGGTTGGTCTTACGACTTTAAACTTTACGCACCAAACTCAGCGGTTGGAAGCCTAAAGATTTACAGCTACAGAAGCGCTACATTCCATGGAAGCAGGTTAACTTCGCTGCGAGGAAATCATATCAGTGATTTTGACGGCAGAGAGATTACATTTAATTCACCAGGTAATTACGCTACTAAACAAAACATGGTGTTTACCAATGTTTGTACTACGTAGTGCAGAGGCGCGAATCCAGGATTTATGTTTGGGGTTACGCATGAATTTATTTAGAGATAATGTCATATATTCACGTCGTAACGTGATGTTACAAAGTTAGGTCACAGCATGACGTCAAAATGTGACGTCATAAAGTTCCATCTAAATGTGACGTCATAAAGTTTCATCTAAATGTGACGTCACGAAGAACCAACCTTTAGGACACCACACAGTTCGTTTAGTCTATTTAAGTTTTAGGTTGGAGAAGCTTTACTTTTAATTAAAAAAATACATAACAAAAATTCAAAGCAAAAAAACCCTTTTGTATTTGCTAAAGCCAAAACCTTTTCTAAGGTACGTAAGACGCATGAGCCTTTTTTGGCGTAAAACGTTATTAAAGTGGGTGTAAGACATAACATAGCCTACATGAATTCAGATTCGCGCAAAAACATTAGGCATAAAAAAGTTTTTACAACCATAGCACCGTTGCTCGCTGAATCCTGTTTTTTTAAAACTAGCCTATGGTGAGGTTTGAACTCCCGACCTTAATTATACTGGGATCGTCGCTCTATCACTGAGCTACACCGGCTCAGAGGGGGACGAGTCGAAAACAAAAGTAGCAATGTTGCCTTCTGCATCCTATTCTAAAAACTAACCTGTGGTGAGGTTCGAACTCACGACCTCGTTCATACCGGGACCGGCGCTCTACCAACTAAGCTACGCAGGCTCAGAGAGGAGCGAGTCGAGAAACAACCATAGCACTGTTGCCCGCTGCATCCTGTTCGTAAAACCTGCCTGCGGTGAGGTTCGAACTCACGACCTCGTTCATACCGAACCGTCACTCTACCAACTGAGCTACACAGGCTCAGAGGGGAGCGAGTTGAGGAATATCCATAGCAATTATATAGGCTACTAAAGTTTCACAAAAATTCGGACCAAAGCAAAAGACGCATTTCTGGCATGAATCAATTACACTTTGTTATTTTCAACTGTTTTTCAGATATACAGCGGGTTTACATGTTTTACAATCAAAATGACGACAAATTTTATAAATATTCGACAAATTCAGCCGAAGAAGGAGTTTGGAAAAGTACAAAATACAATTCTCTTGAAACCCTGTGGTATATCGATTTGTTCACAATGTAAGTACATATCATAAACGAGAAAAAACACTATTTAAAAATAACTCAATTATCTTGGTTTAATACTAAAATCTTAACAATTTCGACGTGAATCACAACGGTTTCTAGTTTTTTCAATTAATCGTTTTACCGAATTAAGTTGCATTAATAGGACATGGTTCTAAACTATGTCTTCATGGCATTATTAGGAAATGTGTTAGAAAACGTGGTAAAAATTGGGTATTGACGGTTCTAAACTAAGTCTTCATGGTATAGCATAAGATGTATAGTCTGCAGTAAATTGTCAAATTGGGTGATTTCCCAAAAGTTTTTTCACTTTATTCTACTAACTAAATATAAAAAATGTTCAAAAATATACAATACAAAACAAGGTTTAACAAACATTAAAAAGGACAACAGTTCATAGCGTACTGCGTTACCTATACACAATTTAAAATACACATAACACTGTGGTCCCAGATGTTAGCTATGTTAAATCAGGCTGGTAACGGTCATAGGTAGAAAATCCACCTCTTACTGTGACCATTATGTAAACCAGGTTCAAAATAGGAGTTTTATTTCTCTATATATTGGCTCTTTTAGCCCGGTATCATAATACATTAATATCATTGCATATATTATAAAACTACTGCTGCATTGAAATGACTGAAGTCAATGACTTGACCTTCAATCATCGAGTTAAATAACTTGGGTTGAAATTAGGTGTTATCATTTGACATTTTACTATAAAAAATGAGCTATTTATCTCAAATTTTGCACGAAAAACGTTCAGATTGCTACAAATTTTGTGTGATTTTTTGTTCAGCAATTGCTCATAATTAGATTACGTTGTTAATTTAAAAAGTTTAACGGTTTATTGTTATAACAAGGACGTGACTTGCTCTAATAATGACTTGACAGGGACTGGGCGCAACTGTTATCTTGGACTTAGATTTAATTTATTTCACAAATGACTTGACCGAGACCTGGCATTTAAAAATAACTTGTTTACGAAACTGAACTACTGTCTTAAACCCTATTTTTACGCCAAGTTCATATTTCCTTAGATGGACAACTGGACGTGTCAAAGTTACGTTCTGCCAAGCAGGTAACAATAAATGGTTGATCGCGGTGGGACAAAGTGGAATTTACTGCGGACCAGACAGTTCTGGTAGGTTTTCAAAGGAGTGTCAGAATGGATATAAAACTTTAACATAAAAATAAAAAGTATAACAGGTAAACAGTTGAGGGGTCTCTCGCGGGGTAGTTTTGATGTCTTTGTTTTTTTAATAACAAAATCAGGCATATTTTACAAATTTCGTATAACAGGAATTTTCAAGCTCATTTTAAACTAGATAAACGACAAAACTTACCGCGCTTTCCAAATGCTTTTCTTCACTTTTCATGTGACTTTCGCTGTAATCCTGTGGAAAAAATAATTTTAAGTTTATTATAACACATTCACATGTTATTAACGCCGCGGTGTAGACCAACACATTTTCAAACAAAAACTTTGTAAAATAAACGCACTAAAATGGCGTTCGAAGAATAGGCTACCTCTCTTAGGAGATACATAAGTTTGCAGATTATTAAGCGCTTTTGTCGCGCGTAAAAGATTGTGACGTCACGTTTTAATGTAACTTTGTGACATCATTAATTGTCATGGTTCCCCAAACGAAAATTATTGATCTTAGTATGTGAGGTTTAGTTGGTTTCTCCCACTTATCAAACTGGCATTTGCAACAGGATGTAAATCAGTGTTTCTCAACTAGTGGGTCACCGTTAGATTTGGTTTGGGTCGCCAACTAAGATAATTAACATGGTTTAAATTATTAGGAAAACATGGCTTGCATTAATTAAATTTCAACCGATTAATGCTAAAAGAAACACTGGCGCAAGTAAATATGGTATTACATGTTGAGACTTTTTTAAGCAGTAATCTCGGTAATATGATACCACTGTGACGTCATTTAACAAGTAAGAACTATTCGAAATTGGTCCGAAACAAAGGTTTGCGTTGTAGAGCCGTCGTTTTCAGAGGGGGATGTCCGATAATATCGGATCAGAACCGATATCAAGTTGTAGTTTCGGTGCTTGTCCGATACTAGGCTGCCAAATTAATTTTAGTATTACAGCTATATAGTTTGCGATCCCTAGTAAGCGATTTTTAGTTCTCAAATATATTTGCGTAGAAAATTTAAAATAAGCTAACTTAGTCATCAGCGCTGAAGCTTTTTTTGGTTAACAATCCCTAAACACTTTTGGTTTTAAGCGATTAAAATTGATCAACTTTGCTTATAAACCAGGGTGTGTATGCGAGAACACACAGTAAGACATACAAGCAAAAATATTTAAAGCGAAATAATCTATAAAACCATATATCAACACCACAATAAAGTCAAATACACAGTACTATCCACGACCTAAACAGGTCGAAACATGTTATAAATTAACCGGAATAAGGCCTAAATCGGACAGAAAACGACTAAAACTGTAGGGAGAGAGTATTGGACGATCGGGGGACTCCTGTCTGACATCGGTCGTTCTGTTGTCGAACCTCGTTTGAACAGCGCCGTTAGGACTCCTCTGTTTGGAAACCGTAAAGTTTGCCCCTGTTTTAATGTGTGGGATATAGGGTTAAGCAGATAGTTGCATAAGCCTGATTCTGACCATTTAGATCTGATTCCAAAAAGGTTAAGGTCTTATTTAGACGTTATTAGGAAGATTAGGTATTAGTTGTAAATTAGGCCGTAGAACTGTGTTTTATTCCGTCGTTCATATTCTGTTCTATTTTTGGTCTTAAGGCTGAAATCCGTGTATGTGAGTTCACACAACATTGCCAGATAATACACTGTGTAAATCCTCTTTACAGGTTGGAGTTATGACTTTCATCTGTACGGATCACCGTCAATAGGTGGAAGCCAGAAAATTTACAGCTACCGAAGAACTGGTCGAAGTTGGGCAAGCAGACTAACAACTCAAAAAGGAAACTTTTACAACCATTTTAGCATAGATGAGATCAGCTTCTTTTCACCAGGTATTCTAAAGAGCAGTTTTTTCAAGTTATGTAAACACCATATACGAACAAATAAAAACAAGTTTGCGGAACACCATGTCGTTGAGTCGCTCTATCACTGAGCTACACCGGCTCAGAGGGGAACGAGCCGAGAAACAAAAGTAGCAATGCTGCCTTCTGCATCCTATTCTAAAAACTAACCTGTGGTGAGGTTCGAACTCACGACCTCGTTCATACCGGGACCGGCGCTCTACCAACTAAGCTACGCAGGCTCAGAGAGGAGCGAGTCGAGAAACAACCATAGCACTGTTGCCCGCTGCATCCTGTTCGTAAAACTTGCCTGCGGTGAGGTTCGAACTCACGACCTCGTTCATACCGGGACCGTCACTCTACCAACTGAGCTACACAGGCTCAGAGGGGAGCAAGTTGAGGAATATCCATAGCAATTATATAGGCTACTAAAGTTTCACAAAAATTCGGACCAAAGCAAAACACGCATTTCTGACATGAATCAATTACACATCGAGTTAAACTTTACTATTTTCAACTCTTTTTCAGGTATAATACAGCGGGTTTACATGTTTTACAATCAAACTGACGACAAATTTTATAAATATTCGACAAATTCAGCCGAAGAAGGAGTTTGGAAAAGTACAAAATACAATCCTCTTGAAACCCTGTGGTATATCGATTTGTTCACAATGTAAGTACATATCATAAACGAAAAAAAACACTATTTAAAAATAACTCAATTATCTTGGTTTAATACTAAAATCTTAACAATTTCGACGTGAATCACAACTGTTTCTATTTTTTTCAATTAATCGTTTTACCGAATTAAGTTGCATTATTAAGACATGTTCTAAACTATGTCTTCATGGCATTATTAGGAAATGTGTTAGAAAACGTGGTAAAAATTGGGTATTGACGGTTCTAAACTAAGTCTTCATGGTATAGGTTAAGATGTATATTCTGCAGTAAATTGTCAAATTGGGTGATTTCCCAAAAGTTTTTTCACTTTATTCTACTAACTAAATATAAAAAATGTTTAAAATATACAATACAAAACAAGGTTTAACAAACATTAAAAAGCACAACAGTTCATAGCGTACTGCGTTACCTATACACAATTTAAAATACACATAACACTCAGATGTTAGCTATGTTAAATCAGGTTCGTAACGGTTATAGGTAGAAAATCCACCTCCTACTGTGACCGTTATGTAAACCAGGTTCAAAATAGGAGTTTTATTTCTCTATAGATTGGCTTTAACTAGTTATTTACTGTTTAGCCCGGTATCATAATACATTAATATCATTGCATATATTATAAACTACTGCTGCATTGTAATGACTGAAGTCAATGACTTGACCTTCAATCATCGAGTTAAATAACTTGGGTTAAAATTAGGTGTTATCATTTGACATTTTACTATAAAAAATGAGCTATTTATCTTAAATTTTGCACGAAAAACGTTCAGATTGCTACAAATTTTGTGTGATTTTTTGTTCAGCAATTGCTCATAATTAGACTACGTTGTTAATTTAAAAAGTTTAACGGTTTATTGTTATAACAAGGACGTGACTTGCTCCAATAATGACTTGACAGGGACTGGGCAACTGTTATCTTGGACTTAGATTGAATTTATTTCACAAATGACTTGACCGAGACCTGGCATTTAAAAATAACTTGTTTACGAAACTGAACTACTGTCTTAAACCCTATTTTTACGCCAAGTTCATATTTCCTTAGATGGACAACTGGGCGTGTTAAAGTTACGTTCTGCCAAGCAGGTAACAATAAATGGTTGATCGCGGTGGGACAAAGTGGAACTTACTGCGGACCAGACAGTTCTGGTATGTTTTCAAGGTAGTGTCAGAATGGATATAAAACTTTAACATAAAAATAAAAAGTATAACAGGTAAACAGTTGAGGGGTCTCTCGCGGGGTAGTTTTGATGTCTTTGTTTTTTTAATAATAAAATCAGGCATATTTTACAAATTTCGTATAACAGGAATTTTCAAGCTCACTTTAAACTAGATAAACGACAAAACTTACCGCGCTTCCCAAATGCTTTTCTTTACTTTTCATGTGACTTTCGCTGTAATCCTGTAGAAAAAATAATTTTCACTAAGTTTATTATAACACGTTCACATGTTATTAACGCCGCGGCTTTTGTACGGTATGTAGACTAACACAATTTCAAACAAAAACTTTGTAAAATAAACGCACTAAAATGGCGTTCTAAGAATAGGCTACCTCTCTTAGGAGATACATAAGTTTGCAGATTATTCAGCGCTTTTGTCGCGCGTAAAAGATTGTGACGTCATCTTTTAATGTAACTTTGTGACATCATTAATTGTCACGGTTCCCCAAACGAAAATTATTGATCTTAGTGTGTGAGGTTTAGTTGGTTTCTCCCACTTATCAAACTGGTATTTGCAACAGGATGTAAATCAGTGTTTCTCAACTAGTGGGTCACCGTTAGATTTGGTTTGGGTCGCCAACTAAGATAATTAACATGGTTTAAATTATTAGGAAAACATGGCTTGCATTAATTAAATTTCAACCGATTAATGCTTAAAGAAACACTGGCGCAAGTCAAAATGGTATTACATATCGCGACTTCTTTAGGCAGTAATCTCGGTAATATGATACCGAACTAAGCTTTCATTAACCGCAATTGTAAACCTTCTGGCGGGGGCATCATTTATTTTGTGTACTCTCTTAATTACCTAAAAGGCGGAGATTTCTCACGAAACAAGCACCATTGTTTCGTAACCACGCAATCAGTCTGAAAGACTGATTTCTTATAGAAGTAACCTATGTATCGCCATTTTTAACATTTGCAATAAATCTTTATTCATTTTAAACACCAAATATAAAGTTATTTGAAACGAGCCATTAACATAAGATTTATTTAAAATGTTAAAAAATACTACTTACTTCTGTATGGGCATTGATATTCCTATTACGTCTAACTACAACATCCAGCCATCATACTAAGATTTTTAGAAACGTTCAGAAATTGCTATCCACTTATAACTACGAATTACAGAAATGTTTATCAGTTTGGTTTACAAGAAAAAATAATTAACTATATAGCAAGCAAATTGTTTTACGTGCAAATTTTTTTTTCAAAAAACCCAAGTCCAAGTCAAGTCTTAATTCAACCAAGTCAATTTCAAGTCATGCCGACGTTACGCAACATATAGCAAGCAAATTGTTTTACGTGCAAAACTTAAGATGAATAACCCAGTTTTATAATAAAAACACTTCGTTTCAACCAAAGTTATTTGTCCAAAATAACTGAAGTCAAGTCATTTGAAAACAGTGATTTAAGTCAAGTCATGACAACACTGTAAAGAGGTCTTCGACCTTACTCACTCATTGAGCCATTCCTGCCTTCTTTCTGGCCAATTAGAACAACAAAAAGTAACATAATAGCCTTATAAGCTGTTTACAGGCGTAAATTAGGTAGGCCCACTAGTGAAAGTTTACCAAAAATTATTTTATGAAAAGTTTCAAGTCAAATAAACTAATATGTCCAAAAGACTTTTGCTAAATCAAAGTCTAGGAAATGACAAAGTTAAAAATAAATGAGTTCAGTCAAGTAACTTACAACACTGATAAAAATAATGTAATATAATAAAATCGCAGGTTGGTCTTACGACTTTAAACTTTACGCACCAAACTCAGCGGTTGGAAGCCTGAAGATTTACAGCTACAGAAGCACTACAGTCCATGGAAGCAGGTTAACTTCGCTGCGAGGAAATCATATCAGTGATTTTGACGGCAGGGGGATTACATTTAATTCACCAGGTAATTACGCTACTAAACAAAACATGGTGTTTACCAATGTTTGTACTACGTAGTGCGGAGGCGCGAATCCAGGATTGTTGTTTGGGGTTAAGCATGAATTTATTTAGAGATAATGTCATATATTTACGTCGTAACGTGATGTTACAAAGTTAGGTCACAGCATGACGTCAAAATGTGACGTCATAAAGTTCCATCTAAATGTGACGTCATAAAGTTTCATTTAAATGTGACGTCACGAAGAACCAACCTTAAGGACACCACACAGTTCGTTTAGTCTATTTAAGTTTTAGGTTGGAGAAGCTTTACTTTTAATTAAAAAAATACATAACAAAAATTGCGCAAAGCAAAAAAACGCCTTTGTATTTGCTAAAGCCAAAACCTTTTCTAAGGTACGTAAGACGCATGAGCCTTTTTTGGCGTAAACCGTTATTAAAGTGGGTGTAAGACATAACACAGCCTACATGAATTCAGATTCGCGCAAAAACATTAAGCATAAAAAACGTTTTTACAACCATAGCACCGTTGCTCGCTGAATCCTGTTTTTTTAACACTAGCCTATGGTGAGGTTTGAACTCCCGACCTTAATTATGCTGGGATCGTCGCTCTATCACTGAGCTACACCGGCTCAGAGGGGAACGAGTCGAGAAACAACCATAGCACTGTTGCCCGCTGCATCCTGTTCGTAAAACTTGACTGCGGTGAGGTTCGAACTCACGACCTCGTTCATACCGGGACCGGCGCTCTACCAACTGAGCTACGCAGGCTCAGAGAGGAGCGAGTCGAGAAACAACCATAGCACTGTTGCCCGCTGCATCCTGTTCGTAAAACTTGACTGCGGTGAGGTTCGAACTCACGACCTCGTTCATACCGGGACCGGCGCTCTACCAACTGAGCTACACAGGCTCAGAGAGGAGCGAGTCGAGAAACAACCATAGCACTGTTGCCCGCTGCATCCTGTTCGTAAAACTTGCCTGCGGTGAGGTTCGAACTCACGACCTCGTTCATACCGGGACCGGCGCTCTACCAACTAAGCTACGCAGGCTCAGAGAGGAGCGAGTCGAGAAACAACCATAGCACTGTTGCCCGCTGCATCCTGTTCGTAAAACTTGCCTGCGGTGAGGTTCGAACTCACGACCTCGTTCATACCGGGACCGTCCCCCTACCAACTGAGCTACACAGGCTCAGAGGGGAGCGAGTCGAGGAATATCCATAGCAATTATATAGGCTACTAAAGTTTCATAAAAATTCGGACCAAAGCAAAAGACGCATTTCTGGCATGAATTAATTACACTTTGTTATTTTCAACTGTTTTTCAGATATACAGCGGGTTTACATGTTTTACAATCAAAATGACGACAAATTTTATAAATATTCGACAAATTCAGCCGAAGAAGGAGTTTGGAAAAGTACAAAATACAATCCTCTTGAAACCCTGTGGTATATCGATTTGTTCACAATGTAAGTACATATCATAAACGAGAAAAAACACTATTTAAAAATAATTCAATTATCTTGGTTTAATACTAAAATCTTAACAATTTCGACGTGAATCACCACTGTTTCTAGTTTTTTCAATTAATCGTTTTACCGAATTAAGTTGCATTAATAGGACATGGTTCTAAACTATGTCTTCATGGCATTATTAGGAAATGTGTTAGAAAACGTGGTAAAAATTGGGTATTGACGGTTCTAAACTAAGTCTTCATGGTATAGCATAAGATGTATATTCTGCAGTAAATTGTCAAATTGGGTGATTTCCCAAAAATTTTTTCACTTTATTCTACTAACTAAATATAAAAAATGTTTAAAATATACAATACAAAACAAGGTTTAACAAACATTAAAAAGCACAACAGTTCATAGCGTACTGCGTTACCTATACACAATTTAAAATACACATAACACTCAGATGTTAGCTATGTTAAATCAGGTTCGTAACGGTTATAGGTAGAAAATCCACCTCTTACTGTGACCATTATGTAAACCAGGTTCAAAATAGGAGTTTTATTTTTCTATATATTGGCTCTAACTAGTAATTTACTGTTTAGCCCGGTATCATAATACATTAATATCATTGCATATATTATAAACTACTGCTGCATTGTAATGACTGAAGTCAATGACTTGACCTTCAATCATCGAGTTAAATAACTTGGGTTGAAATTAGGTGTTATCATTTGACATTTTACTATAAAAAATGAGCTATTTATCTCAAATTTTGCACGAAAAACGTTCAGATTGCTACAAATTTTGTGTGATTTTTTGTTCAGCAATTGCTCATAATTAGACTACGTTGTTAATTTAAAAAGTTTAACGGTTTATTGTTATAACAAGGACGTGACTTGCTCCAATAATGACTTGACAGGGACTGGGCAACTGTTATCTTGGACTTAGATTTAAGTTATTTCACAAATGACTTGACCGAGACCTGGCATTTAAAAATAACTTGTTTACGAAACTGAACTACTGTCTTAAACCCTATTTTTACGCCAAGTTCATATTTCCTTAGATGGACAACTGGACGTGTCAAAGTTACGTTCTGCCAAGTGTATAATAATAAATGGTTAATCGCGGTGGGACAAAGTGGAACTTACTGCGGACCAGGCAGTTCTGGTATGTTTTCAAGGGAGTGTCAGAATGGATATAAAACTTTAACATAAAAATAAAAAGTATAACAGGTAAACAGTTGAGGGGTCTCTCGCGGGGTAGTTTTGATGTCTTTGTTTTTTTAATAACAAAATCAGGCATATTTTACAAATTTCGAATAACAGGAATTTTCAAGCTCACTTTAAACTAGATAAACGACAAAACTTACCGCGCTTCCCAAATGCTTTTCTTTACTTTTCATGTGACTTTCGCTGTAATCCTGTAGAAAAAATAATTTTAAGTTTATTATAACACATTCACATGTTATTAACGCCGCGGTGTAGACTAACACATTTTCAAACAAAAACTTTGTAAAATAAACGCACTAAAATGGCGTTCGAAGAATAGGCTACCTCTCTTAGGAGATACATAATTTGCAGATTATTCAGCGCTTTTGTCGCGCGTAAAAGATTGTGACGTCACGTTTTAATGTAACTTTGTGACATCATTAATTGTCATGGTTCCCCAAACGAAAATTATTGATCTTAGTGTGTGAGGTTTAGTTGGTTTCTCCCACTTATCAAACTGGTATTTGCAACAGAATGTAAATCATTGTTCTTCAACTAGTGGGTCACCGTGAGATGGTTTGGGTCGCCAACTAAGATCGTTTACATGGTTTAAATTATTAGGAAAACATCGCTTGCATTAATTAAATTTCAACCGATTAATGCTAAAAGAAACACTGGCGCAAGTAAAATGGTATTACATGTTGAGACTTTTTTAAGCAGTAATCTTGGTAATATGATACCACCATGACGTCATTCAACACGTAAAAAATATTCGGAATTGGTCCGAAGCAAAGGTTTGCGTTGTAGAGCCGTCGTTTTCAGAGGGGGATGTCTGATAATATCGGATCAGAACCGATATCAAGTTGTAGTTTCGGTGCTTGTCCGATACTAGGCTGCCAAATTAATTTTAGTATTACAGTTATATAGTTTGCGATCCCTAGTAAGCGATTTTTAGTTCTCAAATATATTTGCGTAGAAAATTTAAAATAAGCTAACTTAGTCACCAGCGCCGAAGCTTTTTTTTGGTTAACAATCCCTAAACACTTTTGGTTTTAAGCGATTAAAATTGATCAACTTTGCTGATTAACCAGGGTGTGTATGCGAGAACACACAGTAAGACATACAAGCAAAAATATTTAAAGCGAAATGATCTATAATACCATAGTATCAACACCAACGACATAATTAAGCGAAATACGCAGTAATATTTACGACAACATAAGAACTTTATATTCTGAATAAGATTTAAATCGGTAATTCAAATATTAGGAATAGGGTCTAAATAAGACAAAATAACGCCGAAAGACTGTAGGTAGATGGTATGGGACGATTGGGGGTCGTCGGTCTAGCAGCAGCTGTTTTGCTGTCGACGTTAGGTGCCCTAGTTTGAACAGGGGCGCCAGAGCTAGGGCACCGGAATGTTTACCCGTGTTTTAACATATGGGGTTTAGGGTTAGGTAAAATGTTGTGTAGGTCTGCCCAAGTCACTTATGTCTATGTTGTTAGGTTAAGGTCTTATTTAAACTTTATCACGACGATTAGGAATTAGTCGTAATCAGGTCTTAAAACTGTGTTTTATTTCGTCGTTAATGCTGTTCTACTTTCGGTCCTAATTAAGGCTGTAATATGTGTATATGGCTCATACAACATTGCCAGATGATAAACCGTGAAAATCGCCTTTAAAGGTTGGAGTTATGACTTTCATCTGTACGGATCACCGTCAATAGCTGGAAGCCAGCAAATTTACAGCTACCGAAGAAGTGCTGGTCGAAGTTTTGCAAGCAGATTAACAACTCAACAAGGAAACATTTACAACCAATTTTATGAAAATGAGATCAGCTTCTTTTCACCAGGTATCCCAATATGTGCATAAAAATCAAAGCGGAAAACCAAGCAAATAAAACAATTTTGCGGAAGACCAAACAAAAAAGTAATTTTGCGAAAGACCAAACAATTAAACATAATTTTACGGAACACCAAAGTCGCACTGCCGTTGAGGGGCGCTACAGTCACAAGCCCCTTTGTTATATTAATGTTTGTAGTTTGACTTAAGCTGACCCTTGCGATTACCCGTAATGCTGGAAACTCGACCTTATCGTTTCTGTTGGCAGGGTGTGCGTTCGCGCAAAACCCCATACAAACTGTTTTCGTCATATTGTGAAAATGGGAGCAACAAGTGGCCCTATTGGAGCAACAGAGAAATTTTAGATAACTTCTTTATCTTTTTCAGCAAATCTCACCTAAATTTATTTCAATAGTTTTAACAAATTAGCTGTGATTATCAATTTATTGACCGATCAGCCGTTCTGTATGGTCGAGGTTGTGCGTTCGAATCTCACCACAAGCTAGACTTTTTTAGCGCTGGTTTAGAATCTTACCACTTAAATTTTGCAGTAAATATGGGATAATTAATATATTAATAATACTTCACCCACCCAAACCAGAACTTAAATCCACATCCATATAATGTTAACAATATATTTCCCGGGTGAAAGTCTGGTAGAATTCTAGACCAGCGCCATACATTTTTCTCGCATTTAATTGCTTCTTTATAGACCAAATTATCCCGGCAATAACTCTACTTGCTATGCAGTGTATTTAAAACGTTTTGTATTTTTAGTTCCTGATGTGAAGACAATAATTGGTGCAAGATACAGCAACTCACAATGGCTTTGGAGCGATGGAACTCCAGCAAACTTCGCAGCCCGAACAATAAGTCCATCGACTTGCTTGCAGAAAGCTTACAACCCAATAACAGGCTTATTTGAGGATGTACAATGCACACAAGCTGCTTATTATGCTTGCCAAGTTAAATGTAGGGAGTTCAATATTGTAAAGCAAGACGTACAATAAATAGTTTCCTTATAGTTGTTTATTAAGTCTACAAAAAGAACATAGTTCTTCCGCCAATTGAAATTAAATTTGTTAATAAATATCCAAGTGAAAGATACAAACACGTATATGTGTTTCACAACTGTGATCTGGCTCTTCTGAAGCTGCTTTTTAACCAACGATAACGGTTTACTTATCATTAGTAGACCGAAAAGCCAAAGCAGACTCTTCACCGAATCTGTTAATCAATGATGCAAGCAGGGCAGGCTAGAAAAACAATTAGCATGCAGTGAGGTTCGAACTCACAATCTCGGTCATATCGCGACCGTAGCTATACCAACAGAGCTACAAAGACAACCTAAATATCCAAGTGGTTTATTTTATGCCTCGCAGCATTAGTCTGTATAAGTCGGAAGATTGTTAATTATTCAAATTGTTTTTATTGTAGTTGTTGCTTCAATTGCAAAGCAAACACAATGCAAACCAACTGAAATTGTTATTAATTGGACGGACAATTTGTCACAACTAATAGCATCCACACCACAAACCCTTGTTATTCAGGTAGGAAGCAATATTATAACACAAATAAGACATATTTTTTTCTGAACAATGATATTACAGATACAGGGAAGCGATGGTGTTTTGAAAGTGAATGTGGATTATGGAAGATTAAATAGCACAGTGAAGAATCTGACAACAAATAAACACTACCAATTCACAGTAAGAAATACTGTAATATCGTTTTAATTAATAATGAAAACATAATGGAAGAGTAATAAGAATATCGCCCATACAGAAGTAGGCATCATTTTAACACCCAGGTTCCTTACTGAAAAGTTAATAAAGAAAAAAATGAATAACGAGTTATTTTCAACATTGAAAATGAATAAAGAGTTATTCGAAACGTTTAAAATGCTACCTACTTCTGTATGGGCTTTGATATTCTTATTAAGTCTTACTACAACCTCCAACCATTAAGCTCCAATCAAAGAGTATTTAACGTTTACAAAAGTTCCATTGGAATAGATAAAAAATTTTCTAATAAACTAACAATACCTTTACTAAAATATTTTAATAAAAATTTACCAGATTCAAGCTCAGTTCACCGGTTGTACAAGTTTTAACCTTGAAGTGAAAGCAAATGTCACAACAGATTATGGAATCCCAGATTTGTCCACTGCAAGTATTGCACCACAGGAAACTACATGTGTCATTGATATTCCAGCAGATCTTCAATACTACAACATACAGAAAACCCTGGAGTATAAGGTGAAAAACAAAACATGAATAAGTAAATATTTGTGCATTACAAGAGAAAAACTTTAAAACTAATCAACTATTTTTTCTAATGGAAATATAAATGAACACTTTTTTGCCACATTGTTTTTTCGTCGTTTTTCTTCACTGTATATATATACCTCTGCAAGGTTACAAGTTTATATGCCCTGATGAAGATTACCTGGATAGGTTATCGAAACGTCGGTACAGAATAAATAATTGTCGGAAGAACCCTCTTATAATTAATATAATGCCTGGCAGCAACAGTATATTCAAATGAACACTGGTATGAATTATTACCCAAGGGCACCTCTGCTCTAGTTCAGAGCGTTGAAACAAACCAACTCAATTATGTTACTAAAGTTGTGCTTTTTATACTCGAACTTGGAAAAAACAGCAATGTCAAATTATCCCACGCCCTCTATACAATTTATAAATTATTTAGGCAATTTAGAACAAGTTTAAAAGTTCAAATGGCCCAAAAAAATATGATAGGCCTAAAATACATAAGATAAATAATCAACTATTTAATTATTAAATGTTAAATTTGAAGGTAACCTCCATAAGTACAAACAATACGCTAACATTTGTTTACAATATGAACACAACATCTGCTTTACTATACCAGCAATTTCTTGAAATTCCAACAAATCTACATGGATATGGACAAAACATAAACCTATCAGTAAGTGTGCACCTAACTTGAGATACAAAACAATGAGTTATCGAGATAAAATACTTTTAATGTTAACATGTGTTACAGATTCAAGCAATTACTGCTAATTGCAAAAGTGCAGTAAAGACTATAATTGGAAAATGCTTTTCATCAGGTAAAAAAATGGAGTGTAAACATTAAACAATTTCAACATGTGACTGCAAAAAAACAAATAACGGTTACTGAAAGAACACACCTGTTCAACTATATCTTTATGTTTTGTCTTGCATGTCCTTTTAAAAATTGAGAAGCACCAATTGATGTACATTTCACTAATTATCATCAAAATTTAACAATAATTCTTAAGCCAATTATTGAATTCTTAAAATAACAACCAATTTGGTGCATTTTTTCAATAAGTTTGAATGCACAAGTTACGAATGAAAAAGTATACATATCAAAGCATTTTTTTGGCCCAATTTAGTTTAGACATGAAATGAAATTATTGTGCGAGACCTTTGGCAAAGTAAATAACCACACATGGGCTTCGCGACACCCAATATAAGAAACTGTGGTATCACATTGTGATTGCTAGTTAGGTATATAATAGTTTACGATTTCTGATAAAAGTTGTACCACTTTTTCAGCATGTGCACTATCAACAAGCTCAATCAACGACAAGATATTGATGTTATCTGATGAAATTGTCACTTTAAACGAGGCTGTATTAAATTGCAGTATGATGGGTGCAAAATTGCTTGTATACAAAGATGTGCAAAAAGTGGAGGCTATTAACAATTTATTGAAATCCAAATACACATCAGGTGAAAGTTTAAAAATCAACTCTCTTTGTTTATTAAATCACAAACGATCTTTTTAGATTACCGATAATATCGCCCAATATTTAACTTCTATCATATCCGTAAATTTAGACCTATATCATACTGTAAAAATATTAAACAGCTTTTTCCCCAAATCAAAAAATTGCATAATCTTTCTCTTAAGTTTCCCACTAGCAAAAATTTTCATCACTGACTGATTTAACATAGAGTTTGGTTTACACCATGAAAAATTAACACGCAAAATAAGAGTTTTATAATTTAATAAGTAGAAAAACTGAATAAGTTTAAATTCTAGGTTCAATTAATTAAAGTTATTGAGTGCATCTCAGGCATATAAAAATCAGGTATCGTTTGGCATAAACTTAAAAACATTGGTTATCGATATTAGCCAATAGAGCAATATCGGTTAATCTCTAATCAACAGTTAACCTTACCGAAATTTTTAATTAAAAATTTTTGTTTAGGTTTGCAAAGAGTCTGGGTTTTTCAGGAGAGTACTTCATCAACAACTTTAAGATATTCACTAACTCAAAATGTTTCTGGAAATTGGGAAACCTACCATGCAATTCCTTTTTTTGATTTGTTTAAAAAGTAAGGAATTTATTTTTAAAATAATTCAACAATACACAATTGTTACAATTTAATTTCCTATTTTTTAGTTTTAAACCGAACACTAAACCAATACATTTTTGTCGAAATAATACACATTGGAAGATTGTTATAAACAAACAATGCACAGAAACAGGTGAGCAACATTATGTGGTATGTCAAACTTTTTAAGATGAATTCCAGCATTATTGGCTTTAAATAGAAACAAAGGGATTAGATTGTGGCTCTTTTTGTTTTTGACTTCATTCATCATGTTTTAAATGCTATCTTGAAAAAAAAATATTGTTACATTTTAAATTGTTAACAGAATTGAGGCCCCAAGTGAAAATATCTGTTTGAAAGGAATTTGTATTTAGAAAACACAACAGTTGGCAAGATAAACAAGGAACTTAGGCAAATTTTTTATATTTAAAAACAGTAATAAGGTGCTCAAGTAGTGTTTTTTTTATAATATTGTGCAGGTTGGAATTGGAATTTTACACTTTATGGTGGCTCCAGTATGCAGGATGGATATAAAACACTTTACCTCGTTGGTCAAAATCAGCTTATTACAAGTGGGAATACTGGAACTAATATTACTATTTTTGCAATAGGTAAGACAAAACTATTTTCTGGTAATATATGTGTAATTAGAAATAAACCTGTTTTATTTTAATACAAAAACTAACATGTTGGGCAAAACATATAAAAAAAAATAACATAAGTTTATAAGATCACATGTCCGCATCCCTGCTATAGGGTATCTGTTGCAATCTGGTAAAATTGGTCATGTTAAATATTAACTACTTTTGATTGACTAAAGTTATGAATTCACTATACAGTAAAGGCATACATCTGTTTTACAGCAAACGTGATTGATGAAAAAACCGACAACATAAAATCTGATAAAAACTATGACATACACTTTTAAACATCAGTAGAAACAAGAAAAAAATGTTTCCAACATGTCATAGATTTATTAGCCTGGCCTTTCCTGATTGATAGACACATTTGGGTTTGCCTTTTAGGGCTATCGGTGTTCTATAATAAATAAACCTTCTTAAGATTATCTTGTACAGCTTTTGTTTGATTGTAATGGCAACTGAATAGATGTCTAATTACTTTGAATTATTTTAGATGTAAATGTTTTCGTTGGAGCAACTTTTGACCCAAAAACAGAGAAGTGGATTTTGAGCGACGGTTCCGACGCAAACTTTACAAAATCAACCTCATCGACTTGTCAACAGAAAGCTCTACATTATGAAGATACGTGGAAACTTGTAGACAAACCGTGCACGAGCTTTAAAGCTTACTATGCATGCCAAGTTCAATGTGAGATTAAAATGAATATATACATATGGGCAGCATGTAAACTAACTATATATTTGAAATACCTGTAAGCGTAACAAGGTCGCTAAAAGTTAAATATATTAAATATTTCTGTATTTGTAACCATTATAACACATCTTGTAATGAACTATTAAGCTTTTCAACAAGCAAAAATACAATCATAGCTCAAACTCATTACATTGGTAACATTAAGCGGACATAATTAACTCAATATTTTAATGCAACTACACTAAGACAAAGCTTAGGCCGCAGGATACAGCACAAAACAGTGTAATGATCTTTTAAGCATTTTAAGAAGCAACATTACAATCATATATCAAATTAGTAACTTTAATAACTTAATTGTGTTGACTGTGGACATAAATTACTTATTATTTTTTTAGTGGAAATCAAACCAGTTGTGGATCAGTGCAATTCATCAGCTGTTTCTTTGCAAATATCAAACTTTGCCAAATTAACTCAAATTACCAAACAAACTTCTGAACTTTTGGTAAGACTTCTATTTCTGCAAAGAATTGTAATCACCCAAAAACATATTTCCTAATTTATTTTGCAGGTCACTATAACGGATCCAACTGGAAAAACAAACACAACCTTAAATAATTACAATACTGTTTTTACCATGCTAACAAAACGAACCACTTATCAAATAAAGGTAGAGATTTTAACCTGTGTATTCACTATAAACACCATTTTTAAATAAGATTTAGTTTTTCGAGATTTGGTTGATCATCTTGAAATTAAAAGACTGCTATTTCTAAGTATATGAAAAGCAAACCATAGTTGCTAAAACGCATGTTAGTAGAAGTAAATATTTTAAAAATCTGTTTTTGTCTATCATAATACCTTGAAAAATACTGATTATTTATCATTTTTTAAATACACAGGCGAAGGCAACATTAAGTGGTTGTGTCAACTCCAGCATAGAAACCTCAGTTAATGTTACAACTGCTTTCGGGATTCCCGATCCTGTTACAGATGCAAGAATCAACTCAACTTCTCCATGTATTGTAGAAGTAAAAAGACCACCAACACAAAACATTAGCTACAAAGTAGGAATTTTTCAATAGAAAAAATGTTTCAAGTTAAATTAAATCAATGATTTCCATATTTATTTGATGGTTTCTGAATCAATTGAAACTGGAGTTGGACCATGGTATAGTTTTGTGCATGCATTTTGTTGTCGCGCTTACTGGTACAATGCATGCTCTATGTACATTTATTTTATGTTCATCTAAGGCACAGTAAGTATTGATTAACATTTTAATTGTGAATTGTGATTGTATTCTGTGTTTTTTATACTTTAGTTTAACACTCATGAGTAATAAACTTTACCTGAACACAATTGCTGTACCCTTCATTTTAGGTTACAGCAAAAAGTAATCTTACAAGCACAAGTGAATTATTTAACAACGCATCTACTTTTCCACTGGAAATTCCCACAAGTGGACATAAAAATGGCAGTCAAATCAGCTTGACGGTAATCGGTATACTTTAAAGATTTTTCTGTAAAAGTTGGCAGTCACTTAACCAAACTGCCACACATTTTTACTGAATAATGCCAAAGATATTTACAAACTTTTAAACAAAATTTATGTTTTAAAGACCTAAATATCACTTGAAAATAAGTTGAAAACAAAATTGTCCAGAATGCCATGGTCAGTACAATACAAGAATGTTTTAAAATAATTAGTAGCAGAATTTAATACCTTTTCGTTCAAAATAAAACCAAACAGGAATTTTGTGCTATAAACCAACTGTTTAATTTTACTTTAGATTGCAGCTTTTTCTTGCGAGGGGAAAAGTGCTGTAAAATCATTAAGTGGATTTTGTAAAGCAAAACCTATAGTTACAACTACAACTACTACAACAGTGTCAGCGACAACTACAACTACTTAAGCAAAACCTGCCACTAGTGGGCTACCTGTAGCAATAATTGGTGGCTCAGTCGGAGGAATTTTGGCCTTGATTCTGATTGTATTGCTTATACTTGCGCTATTAAGGTATTTGTATTGTTTTTTGGTGCTATTTTTGATACCTAACAAATGGTGTAACAATTGTTCTAAATATAGAATACAAAAAAATGCATTAAATTTGCTTAACTTTTGTTTGCTTTATTGCCTTTCATGTATTCATGCTTTGATTCTGATTATATTGCTTATACTTGCAGTATTGATGTACTTATAAACTTAAAATGTATTTTTAGTGTTTTTGATAACTAACAAAACGTATAACAATTCTTACAAAAATAGAATATAAAAAATTGTATTAATTTTGCCTAACTCTTGTTTGCTTTTATGCCTTTCATGTATTCCCAATATCATAAAAATCCTAATACAGTATTCAGAGATTCAGCAAAAACAATCTGCTAAACATGGAACTAAATACATACACTAGCTAAAATGACAAGTATTTGCATTACGGCAAAAAAATAACTGCAGATTTAACAACAGACCAGAAAAAACAATTCAAAGTCACATATTTTTCGATTTAATAATTTATCCAATTTTTAGGTATTCAAGAAACAGAAAGAAACCACAAACCAATGTGACTTACACCAATACAGAAAATGAACCTGGAGAACAGGTAATATAAATGCTACATGCTGTGTTTAACCTTTTTTTATAAAATGATGTGAAATATATGATTTACACGGGCATATTAACATGGTATTCACATTACACTATTGATATATTACAGAACCCCTATCAGAATATTGCAATTGAGTTAGAAAACCCTTATGAAGACACAGGTATATATGGAAAACACATAATCAACATTTTATTATAGTGTAAAATCATTTCTTCTTTGGTTTACATGGAATAAACATAATGAGGTATTTTTTTATTTTCAGTCGATGACCCGCAAATCAGGCTTAAGGAGATGTATTTGTGCAAAATTGCAAACGGCATGAAAATTTTCAAAAGTGAATTTGAGGTAAAAATAGTGCATTGAAAATTATATAGAATTTTAATTTATTGCTTTTTGTAAAAAGAACTTAGTCATCAATACCAACCATTGATTTTATGAATATCTCTAGCAACAAATGTATACAGCAACCCAATATATACTGTTGTTAAGTGTTTTAAGTGTTACTTTATTTTTGTTTAAAAAAAGGTTTCATTTGTATATTCCAGAAAATAGTGAGTGATAGCAAGAGTAAAATGAAGCCCAGGACTTATTCTCAAAAGGAAATAAATGCTCCGAAAAATAGATACAAGAATATTTTTCCATGTAAGTTGAGATTTTCCATGAATAAATATCTAAAAACCTAACAAATGTGTTTTTTTACAGTTGATCATGCACGGGTAATATTGGATGGCAGAGACAACGAGAATGATTATATAAATGCTTCCTACATACAGGTAGAATATGTTTACAGCAATAAACTATATAAAAACATTTTTTATATTGAATTTTATTTATTTAAGGGCTTCATGGACACCAACAAGTTTATAGCATCACAGGGACCCAAGCCTAACACTATAAACGATTTCTGGCTGATGGTTTGGCAACAAAATACTTCAATTATTGTCATGTTAACAAATCTACGTGAAAAAGGAAAGGTAGGTGAAGATAGATGAAAAAATGTGTTTTTTTACAAATTCTGAAATAAATCAGGAATTCTTGAATTGGGGTTGATGGACTCTTTAGAGAAAGGTGAACTAGTTTTTTGAGCCTATGAAGGTCCATTTAAATCTTAGTATATTATTTACAAAATAAACTCATTTTTTCAAAAGAGAAGAGATTAATTGAAAGATGCTTTTGTGCATTCTCCTTTAATATAATTAGACTCAAATTCAGTTTCATATTTGTCTAAAAACATTTTCTTATTTCTATATGATTTATGGGACTATCCGCATAAAATCTTTTACCAGCCCTGTTCCTGCATACAAAAATATTTTTGTGGTTCGTGTTAGAAACAGTTAAAGAAGCTCTGTCATAATTAAAGTAACTGCATAAAAAATCATAATAATTACAACTTTAGAACAGGAGTGGGCAACCTATTTTACAAACTGAGCAAACTTTTACTACAGAAAGTATCCTTTTAATTGCAAAATACCCTAGTTTTATACCTGATCATTAGTCGGTGCAGTTGTTTATAATAAGATGCTTAAGTCTACACTGTTAAAATTTACCACCTCACAGAGAACTTCAAGTTTGGTTTTGGTTTGCGACTAGGAAAATGTTGCTTCTTGCTCTAGAACATGGAAACTTACAAACGCTTGGTTATTTTTCAGCAAAAATGTGAGCAGTATTGGCCAGATCTTGGAAAAACTACAAACTCTGAGAATCTTGTCATAAAAACAATGGAAGAAACCGCAATTGGAGGAATCACAAAAAGAAAATTTAACTTGGTCTTTGGAAATGTAAGTTAATCAAAGAAAATCAATGTGATAGTACATGTGCTTGCAATACTTATTGTGCACTCAGCCCATAAACATCAATGTGTAGAAAATCATTGTTATATTAAATACATTTAATTGCTAAAATAAGAGTAAAAGTGATAATAAAATAACATTTAAAAAGGCCAATATGCAAACATAATCTGCCAAAAAATTGAATGTCAGACAATTCTCACAAACACATTCAACCTCTGAACAACAAATGTAATACCAATTTTGATATTTCTGATTTATTGTTTAGGAAACAAGAGATGTTCAGCAGTTCCAATACACAACCTGGCCTGACAACGGAATCCCTGCAACAACTTCAAACATGATTTACTTGAGAAAAATGGTGGAAGAAAATTACGATAACACTTCTCCAATAGTTGTACACTGCAGGTGAAGTATTTTATGTTTAGTGGCCTTACGAATATCGGATTAATAAGACCCTAAAACGAAATCAGTTAAATATAATTTTTTTAAACCAAGAGATATTTAGTGCTACCTTAAACACTAACCTTACCTAAATCTGGATTGATTACGAAATAAACAAAATTAAAGAAGGAATGATTTTAAATTTTTACAGTGCCCAACTGCAACCGCACATTTTAGAAAAAAATACACTTTTATACTTTCCAGAGTTCTGTAAATATTACTAAACTTCTATAGTTCTGAATTTTCACTTTTCAAGATAAAGATAGTCACGTTACTACTTCAACTATTACGCAGTGCTGGAGTTTCTACAACACATTTTAAGAAAGTATACTTACTTACTTTACTTAACTACTTCCAACTATTACAAAGTTCTAAAGTTTTAACCACACATTTTAAGTAAAGATAATTACATCTCCCCTAAATATTCTACAATGCTCTAATTCATTGATTTCCAAACTTTTTTTCTCGCGTACAATTTTGAGCTTTTGTACAGTGTTGATGTACCACCTAAGTTACACCTTACCAGAATATCTTAAACTTTAACTATTTTAGCATATTATACAAAAGAAAATGAGCAGGTAAGCAGAATTAAACTTTACCAAGCGCCATACCAGGAAGACAAAGAAGCCATAAATTAAACAAAACCCAAGGTTCAATGCGATAGTTGTTTTTTCTTCACCAGCTGGTCAATACTACACCGCTCACTATTAGTTTATTACTACATATATATATTAAACCAGCTAACAATTAGCATTTTATTATCTTGAACAAGATAAGTGTGACGTCATAAACATGTGAAACCTCAAGTTAAAGGTAACTAAAAGGCAGCACGGCAAATTACTCAATCTGAAAGTTTTAAAAGTTGAACGTTTTCAAAATTTATACGTATGCTAAAGTTAGTCGCGTACCACCTGAAAGACTCTCGCTTACCACAGTTTGGGAACCACTGCTCTTATTGAAACAACACATTTTAAGTAAAGATACTCACATTCCTTAACTAGTCTAACTATTTCACAGTTCTGGATGTGGAAGAACGGGAACTTACATCGCGATGGACATTCTGTTTAACGCACTTGACAAACGTAGAGACGTCAACGTTCCTCAAAATATAACGGACATGAGGGACAACAGGACAGACATGGTGCAGACCCTTGTAAGTTTACCACGTTGTTAGATCTCTTTAACACACTAATATAAAAAGCATGGGACATTTTTAATAAAAAGTCAAAGTCGATATCCACAACTACACAACAAGGTAAGTTAAAGCTGTTCAACTTTTTACATCCTGAGTCAATATCCAAGACTACATGACAACAGAATAGGCGGCAAATGCCATAACATTTTCAGAGTTAATGGATAGAGTGCATTTAAATATTGCATGCATGACTGTATGTATATATATATAGTTTAAAAATATTAAATAGTCTGCAGTACACAAGGCCGCTTAAGGCAAACTTCTGCACAGTTTTGGAACCACAGCATATTGTATCTTAACATGGAAATAGACTTCATTAGGATAATGAAAAATTAAATTTTAAACAGTTCCACTACAGCAAAAAATAGAAATTTAGAAAAATATATATTTCAGTAAATTCCATAAAAATAAAGCTGTTTTATTATAAATTTATTTTTCTTTAACACATATACTTTCACTTGAAAGTAATATTTGCCTACAAGATAAGCCACATGTGACTTTCTGTTCAGGCTCAATACATATTTATCCACAAGCTTTTGGTTGAACATGAAATGATTCCTGATACAGAGAGAACAACAAACGACATTCAATCAATGACAGAAGCTGATATGTAAGTGATAAATTATTGCCATATCTAAAAGCGGGGGTTAGCAAACTGTGGCCAGCAGAAGGCTTTTTGGAATTTTGTTTCGGCGGACCGATTGGGGCCTATAAAGCGGTTTCAAGAGGGGTCTCCTAAGGTTTTTTACTATAAACTAGTCAATTTAATAACTCTGTTTTTGTCACGGCTTTCATGTAGTGAATGTTATCCTCGGTATTTTTACTGGTCAGTAAACATTAAATCTACAAATGGTTCGCCATGAATTGGGAACAACTGAATACTATTTTTCAAATTAAACTATTGCAAAAACTTGAAAGTCCTTATGAATCATAAGGCCAAAAACACAAGACTTCCTTTTAATTAAGTTTGGGCACTTGGCAAGCTCTAAAATGATTTAATTGATATAAATGCGCATAGCAATCTTTGTAGTTAAATCTTTCTACCTAGGCTCTTTTAAATGGTTGGATAACTTAGGTATGTTGTAAGATCAGTTAATTCAGATAGCAATTTGTCCGGTCGGTAACTTATTTATAAACCTACCTTTATACTCTAGGTCCAAGATAGGATCTGAAGAATTCCAGGTTCTGAGTCAAATTCTGCAACAAACCCCAGAAAAATGTAAGTTTTATTCAGATATACTTAAAAAAGGCATTAACGTTGCTAAACTTAAAGATATTATGCCTTTTCTGCAGATGAGAAATTAGTTATTTCTATAAATGAAAATGAGAACTGGATAAAGACAAGTGCATCACATATACAGGTTAGAAAACTAGTACTCTAATTAAAACAAACCTATCTATCTATATAACCAATATGCCAGAATACTGGCTGCTTGGTGACTACAGCTGAATAAGACAGAAAACTGAAGAAATTGGTGCAAAAAATAACTTGAAATTTTTTGAGAAAGATTAATATAAGTGACCTAAAATGGCAATTTAAATCAGTGCTCCACAATTACAACGTTAAAATGTAAGAAAATACAATCATAAATGTTCATACCATTTAGGATCTTGGTTGCTCAGTCCAGTTCATTGCATCACAAACTCCAAATGAAAACACACAAGAGAAGTTTTGGAAAGTTGTGGCAGAACAGAATGTGGGCGTTGTGGTATCACTGGAGGTAATGTTACATATCATTGAGTAATGCTTAGCAGTGCAACTTGTTTCATGGTGAAAACTGCATAGTCTTTATTTACTGACTAAAAAGAGACAGGGAAATATAAAAAAACGTTGTACTATTGGCAGTTACACTAAATAAAACAGAATGTTTGAATATTAAGAAAATGGTTTGTTAGGTTTTATATCAAAACAAATAAAAAAATTAAATTTAAAGAATCAATGAATAGTGGTGCAAGCAAAAAATACATATTTTCCATGATTTTTCTGGACTCACAGTAAATCTAGGTCAACGATAATGGCTTATGAGAGACCTATTTTACTATTATAAAAAGGCAGTGTAAATTTGAAAAAATAACAATGACTAAAAAGTGGAAGAAAATTTTTTAAATTATGTTTAAAAAATTGCAGTGCAAATTAAAAAATTCCCAGACTAAAAGATACAATTCCTAATAGTTCTTTCACCAAATTAAAAATAAATTCTGTTTGATTTTACTTACAATGTATCATTTGGTCATTAAGAATTGGTTGAAAAGTAGGGTTTTCTATCAATATAAACAAATGACAAAGTTTTAATTAAAAAAATCAATGACTGAAGTAGCAAAAGGAAATAAACAATCCACCTTCTAATATTTTAATGCAAAAAAGAAAAAAAAATATTTGAACAACAACATATCAATATTATGTAAAAATCATGTAAAATTAATTATAAAGAAAGAGTAGACAAGTCACTATATTTAGAAAACAGTAGCTGATTTGGTGGCCTCAAGCAACCAGCGCACAACAGCCAACCTTGGTAAATTGCACATCACTGTCTCAGATATCCACAATGAAGGCAACATTACAGAGAAAACAGTCACAAGCCAACTGCTCAGACAAAAGGTAAAAACTTAAGGTTATAAACAGACAAAACAAAGTACTGGAGTACTGGCAATGATATATTTGAAAAGTTGTTTAAATAAAAAAACTTTCACTATTTTTTTGTATATAAATTTACAGATAGTAGGCTTTTGTTTTCCTATTTACATAAATATGATTCAACAAAACTGATTATTTTACCACAAAAATGTTTTAGAAAAAAAAGCAGATAGCAGTTGTTACCACTGGTTAACATAAACTGAAAAACACATAAATTAATTTTGGGACTTTTTTTTAAACCGAGAAAATAATTATTTTTTTTGAAGAAAATTAGCTAATTGATAAAAATGGTATCCTTTGGTATTGCAATTATTCATTTGGTTTTGAGTTTTTCAATTATTTTTTTGTGTTTTTTGGTACAAAACTGTACCCTTTGGTATTTCAGTAGCAATGCAATAAATTATTTGTTTTTGTAAATAGACCAATCTCGATACTCGATATCTTCAAATCGATAACTGGACACAGGCTTCATCCCCACCTAGTGGCAAAACAATGCTGGCACTGATCAAGAAAGTTCAACAATTGAATCATGAAGCAAGAAAAGGAATAGTGCTGGTTTGCTGCAGGTAGTCCATAAAATCTACTCTTATAGAGGCACATCGAAAACCTTTAATATACTAACCCACGGTTTTCAAAACTTTTTGTTTTACTGACCCCCTTGAAAAAGTTTTCTAGACTTGTGAAATCAATGTGAATTTCATTTAACATTGTGTATGACAACAAATTAAAATTATTTATTGGTTCGTTTCAGAAAATCAAAATTAGTAGCCATAGCTGTCCGTAACTATAAATTTAAAATACAAGGGTATAAACATAAGTTAAGTTATCGGCAATCAAAACGCACAGTTTAAGAACCTCTGTCCTATTTTTTCCCTATAAATGATCAAGTACCAACTATAAGAACAGATTTTCCATGTAAACGATAATAATCTGGTTAAGGATTTATCATATTTATAAAAAAATGATGATTTATTTAATAAGGGTGGACGAATTTATTAAGAGGATTAAGTCGTTTTTAACAAGCTTAGTAATTTTACTTGTCAAATCTGAAAGACAAAAAATTAATTTTTTTAGTGATGGATGCACCAGAAGTGGTACCTTCATTGCATTGGTGAACATTCTGGAACTGCTGAAAGCTCAAAACAGAGTTGATGTTCTTAGGATGGTTAAAGACCTGAGGGATATGCGACCAAATATGGTCAACAACTTGGTAAGTGAAATGCAATTATATTTTTGCAGTTTTCCTAAGTTTATGATATGCCAACTTGGTGCATGAAATGCATTTGATCATACCAAACGCAAATGATACCGAAAACTGTAATGCAAATAAGTGTGCAAAACCAATATAAGGAAACTCAAGTTTATTTAACTAAGGGGCAATAGTATAACTATTTAAAATTTAAGGTAATGAGAATTTTTTAAGTATGGAAATCAATAATAACATAGACAACTGTTAAAATAAAAAATTACTTATTAATTAAGTAAACTTTTATTTTGTTCACAGAATTGCTACACTTATATCTACTCCGTCATCATGGAATACCTTGCTTCTTATGACACCTATGCTAACTTCCAATAAATACCCAAATGACTCTATAAATCAGTGGTTCCCATTTTAAATCATCAACCAAATCTTCCACCCCTTTTAGAATTGCTTAAATAACAAAACCATTGTAATTTTATTTTTCTACAAGTAACTGATAACACAGTAACACAATTACCACGTAAAACAGGACAACAATTCAAAGTTGGTTAGTTCTTTTGTTAACAGCAAAACAACAAGGTTGTTGATTTGGAGATAGTGCAAGATAGCAATTTTACACCTACGTTTGTTTTGATCGAATATTTCTAAGAAAAACTGTAACAGTATACTTAATGCAACATGATGAATTAAAAAATAAAGATAACCCTTGAATGGTCTACATTACCAACACATTGCAACTGACATAACATGATGTTGTGTTTCTTTCATTTGCAACCATTTTCAAACAAAAGATTTGTCGCTTTCTTCTATTGATATCATGACTTTTCATTCCTTTTTGATGTTTAATATGAAAATCAACTAGTTATGAAGACCCTTGAAGTTCATTTACTTGTGTCTTTTTAATATTTTGTTTATTGTATTACTGCAATTTAATTTGTTCAAATTCATGGTCATGGCTTTCTAGAACTTTTGGGATTAAATAAATTCTTCAAATTAGCAAGATTTTCAACTTTAAAATTATCATCTTTAAACATGTTTTTATTGAAACAGTCTTGTTTAACTGAAAGCAATATTTGAACGGTTTCATGAATAATTTAATATGCACTTACATTTCTTTTTAAATAATAAATTTTTGTACTTTTTATGAAATTTATCACTGAACTTGTTATCGTGTCACTGTCGCATGATTTTTCATTCATTTTTTGCAATTCACTGTTTGCTTTTGTTGTTGTTTCATTTTATGCTGAAAATTAAAAAAAAACTTCAGGTGGCCAACAGCTTTAAAATATTGTATCATGTGAATAGTAAGATGTTTGCATTTAAATTTTACCAATAGAGAAAGTATGGGCATTGTAGTCAATTTGGAGCTAGACCAACATGGCCATACCATGGTTAGTAAAAAATAACAGGGTTAGGCACTATAAATAAATAAAATGATTATGGCACTCAAAAAAATAAATAAAATGGTTAGGGCATTATGAAAAATAAATAAGACAGCTAGAATAAATAAAATGGTTAAGGCACTATGGAAAAGAGTTTGGGATTCCATAAATATAGCAAATATTTTGCAAATTCTTGAAGAAAGTGAAAACAGGAGTTGCTGTCAGTATTTTTAGTGTCATGATGTTTAGTTTGGTCAAAGCTTAGCACAGTGGTTCTCAACCTCACAAAACTCACACGAAAATGGCAACCAGATAATAAAATAAATAAATTGTTGTTCTGGTGGTTGACTGTAATGCCACAACAAACAAAACTGGAACAACACAAATTAACTATACACAATGTAGGGATATATATGTTTTGATTTATTGTACTGTAATTGTATACCAAAGATTTGTATCAAAAGGCTTACCAATAATAGCAAAAATCAAACTCCTTAAGATTCCCAATATCTTGCGTCATCCTTGAGCATTAGAAATATGCTTCTACAAAGATTTTGATCCTTCTAATATCAGTATAAATCTCAATAAACTAAAATTAAAAGATCATTAACAGTTTGTTATTTATTTTTTTTAAAGCATTAATTTTGTTCTAAGAGTGAAGTATATAGCACTTTGTATTAAAATTACAAGTACTAAGCACTGTTGCAATAAAGTTAAGATTTAATCATTACAAATAAATTATGTGTTTTAACCATAAACACTCCAAATAAATCCAACCATGACTAAAAAACACAGCACACTAACAGAACTAGTGATGAAATATAAAAAAACTGTAATTCTAAAGCGCAGGATTACAATCAAGTATAGGAAGTAATTTAGAGCCAAATACTTCCTGTAATACAAATTGTATCTCTGGTATGTAACAGTGTAGTAATATGAAATATATTAAAACAGTTTATTATTATTGGAATTTTAAATTTATCTATTATTCGGATTTCAATTTTAACTCATATAAAGCCTACTTAAGAGTCATGAAACAAAAAGGTTAAACAGCCATCCGAAAGTTTTGCACTTTTTTCTTTACATATGCAAATGTAAAAAATCAATATAAACTGATCCAAACTAACCATAAAGCTCAAGAAAGAATAAAACAACTTTATTTAAAACCCAGAATACTGCAATTAGAAAGTGGTGCACATGCTTTAGGCATAGCTTCTATTCATGATAGTATTTTATGCACTATATTTGCTACAATATCGAGTTTTGTCTAGACCAGAGGTGGAAAAACTTTTCACAGGCGCGGACCGAAACCAAACTCAGCCTCTGTGGGTATATATATGGTTAATATAGTTTTAATAATACTGACTTGCGTCGATCTTGCAGAACAGGGAACACAACTTCGGTTCAAGTACCCCAGGAAGCTTCAGTATCGGTTCCAACTGTTCCGATGCGATCCCCGTTTTGGAATGATGTAAGTCTAAGTCAAGGTATATGTAAAATAACTTAGGTACAAGTCTTTTCCTAAAAATTACACGTTAAGCCAGGGTTTCCCAAACTTTTTTGGACCACTGACCACTATTTGTGAATCTGTTTTTTCGCGGACCGCAATACAAACCAAAAATAACGGATTATATTTATTCATAAAACTGACAACAATAATGGGACGTATGCGATTGCTCCTTTCTTATTAAATCATCAATTCTAGGAGTTATGGGTGAAAGGCAAACTCTTAAGTCAGAGTCCACAGAAAGTCTGGACTTGAATTTTTCCGAATGGCAATAAGAATATATTATTATGTCATAGACGAGAAATACAAGAATTATTCGTAAACAATTTTTAACTATACCCAAGACACAACAAGTAAGATTTACGATACTGGATAGCAAAAGCTTTCGTAATTATTAAGTTGTGAATAACTGCGGCAATTATCTTTGAAAGTGTACGTACTGTTCAATGTATGTGTGTGACATTCTAATTTCTTGTCATATCACCACGGACCACAGTTTGGAAAACCCTGCGTGTTAAGCTATTAAATTTGGGTAAACTCGTCCGATTATGAGCAATACCTTATATAAAAAATACCAAAAAGATAATAAAGGGCAAGCAAATTGTTTTAGATGCAAAAAACAGGATAAATAACCAAATCATTTCTGTAAAATATTTTCAAAAAAATTAAATTTCCAAACAAAAATGTTGTTCTTAAAATGAATGGTATTTAAGCAGTATGATATAATAGCTCTCAATCGGGAACTGATTCAGGATTTTTATGCAATTGATAAAGTATTAATATATTTAAGAGAGTAAATTATCCAAACATAATTAACTGTTAACAGTTGAGCAACAAATCGCACAAAAAAGTGGCTGTATAAAAAAAAATTATCTAAAGTTTTGCAAAATAAACAATTTTATTTCTCTATATTGCGTTTGTGTTATTTTTTTAGTTAAATTGTTGCAAATTAGAAAACAGTTGATTTACTTAAAATTTGTTAACAATTACCGGAGCAGCTGTTTTTGATTACTACAAACTAACGCTTATTTTGTTTTCACAGTTCAAAGCAATATCTAACACCCATTATGAATATGGAACAAGGAAATACTCAGTGAATCATACGAAAGTGATGTCAGTTAGTGAATAACAACTAATTACGTTACAGTCTCAATGCATTTATGATAACAAAGCACAAGGAAGTAGCTATCGTGAAGGCCCACTGCAGGTGTGTTTTATCTGTATTCAGTTTTCAAAGCCCATACAGAAGTAGGTATCATTTTGAACATTTTAAATAACTCTTTATTCATTTTCAACATCTGTTCAAAATGATACATACTTCTGTATGGGCTTTGATATTATTATTACGTCTTACTACAACCTTCAACCATTATGTTCCAAAGTATATTCAGTTGTTACTTATATTGAGTATCTGTGAGTTTTGTGTTTAATTAGAGTATTTTTAAATAGTAAAAATTTTATTTGCATTGGGCTCTCTTCTCTCAGCATATTCTTAAAAGTGCAGTATAAATATTAAAAAGGAGATGTGTGTTTCTTTATTTATTGAGGGGATTATAGACATGAGCGTAAAGGTTAAGTAAGTACAATAATACCTGTATAGCCAAATATGTGTAGCAATTTCATCTAGAAAAAAAAAAGGGGAATGTAAATTAGTAACCCTCAATATGAATCGAACTATGTCTGCATAGTAAAAATGGAAATAAGAAACATTAAACAGATAGAACATTAATGCACAGAGCCATACATGTTTAGGTGTTGCATATCAACACAATGGAGTAGTGACTCATACTAAGGTAGCTTCCTAACCACAGTTACGTCTGATGTTTATTACAATTTGGCAGCACGCGACTCTTTCATACAATTGAAGCTTTATACAAATCCATTAAACAGTAAATTTTGGTAAAATATAGTTGAATAAATTTAAGAAAAAGTTTTGTTACTAAACAATAGTATTTTTATTGATTACTTAACAATATTTTGTTTATTTAATATTTGCTGCACCTAGAAAAAAAGTAAATATAACTGCCAAAAAGTTTCTTGTATCTCATTTTACGTAGGGCCTACCCATAATATTTTTGTTCATACCAACTAATCAAAACACATTTCTTACCAAAATGCTTATAGAACTATAAATACTGTTTATAAATATTTTTTTGTTTAAACAACATTACAGGATTACTCTTAGAAAGGTTATGCTTTTATAAAAAATGAAAAGTGTGAAACATCTTTTTTCAGTGTTGGTGATAACACTATTGAAACTAACATCAGTTTTGTCACGTAAGTAATTTGCTATAATGGTAGGTTTCCAGGAAATATCATAAAAAGAAAACAATTTAAAATACTACACTAACCTCTAATCCAGTGGTTATCAACCTTTTTTTCTTCATGGCCCATTTTTGTTGCACAAAAATATGGTGGCTCAACAAACCTTGTTGATAGAACAAACTATAAAAAGTTGAGCACAAATAATAGCCTAAAAACATACAACAATAAATTCATGTTTCATTTACATTCCTGTATAACACGTCGAAACATCAATCTATTGTATATACTGCTGGAAGAGCAACACTCCGTTATATATATCAACAAAGTTACATTTCATTTACATTCCTTCACCATTCCTCCCCAAGCCATTATACCTGTAAAATTAGGTATAGTGACACAAATGAAACTAAATTATTCAATAAATCTAGCTTTTTTAAATTGGTCTGTAGCCCATCTAAAAATTTTCCATGAGCCACCAGTGAGCCATGGCCTACTGGTTGAGAACCGCTGGTCTAATCAATGCGAAGTTAGTGAAAAATGCTGAATATCTCCTCATCTGCATTTACTGAACTAAACAGGAAAGCAAATGGAAATTTATTCACAATCACAATTAGTTCTAGTAGTATTTATATATTTTTGAGAGATTTATTGCTAAAATTTATCAACTTATTTATTTGCGTTTTTTTATTAAACAGATTGTTCAATTTGGCCTGTCAAATAAAAATTTTTCAGCACCAGTTTATCTCCAATTTTCCCCTTTTTCTGTATCAAAAAGTACAAAAAGATATTAAAGCAAAATTACATGGTTGTTAATTAAAGAAGTGATTATTTGCTTTTTAACTTTTTCAACCTCAATTCAGGATAAATAGCAAAATGATAATATACAAATGACAAAATGTTTGCTGTAGCAACTAAACGTGTACACATTGTTTTAATTTGTTGTTTTGACTGAGTGTTAATGTATTATACAAATACCGTCAGGGTCTTTTAAGTCTTTTAATAAACTATTTGCAATTTTGCTAATAGTAGTTATAAACTATATAAGCATACAATAAAACTTTTTTTGTGGTTCTTATTGAAATTGTTAAAAGTTTTTTAAAAAACCTTTTCAACATTTTTTTGGCAAAGAACCAATAGTATGCAATCAATTTTTTTCATGTATACCAAAAGCACTGTTATGGTTAAATATGTGCGTTAATTTCAACTAGAAGCATTTAAAGTATTAAAATTGGTCCACAATGCCTTACTATGGGTAACACATTTACCACTGATGAAAAGTTGGCATAAGGGCAAAGGATGACAATCAGTGAATTGGGGCCTTGACAATTATTCTCAATAAGTTGGAACAAATTAAGTAAATGTAGGTTAGCAGCCTGTGAAGCTTCCAAAACTTGCTTTATTCACTTTTTATTAACACAAAGAAGTTTTGGTTGATAGGATAGCTTTATGAGAATAACAAAAATCACAAACATATCATTCCTTAAAAGGGTTTTAGCATAAATATATATTATGATAAGTACAAATCTTGGTTGATAGTCGTGTTTGTCTTATTCAAAAGCTGAAAACAAATTGCAATGTACAACACAATTTTTCACAAGTACAAAAGCCATTCTTTTCTTAGACAGCAATAAATTAATTCTCTTAAATTAAACTTACTCTAAATCTAAATTTTACATACAATACTTTGTCTGTAGAGTGCAGTCCAACAACATTTGGAGTTAAGGACAGTGCTTTGACTTTATCAAATGACCAACTCACAGCAGATACTGCTGAGGGGGAATGTGTTAAGTTGGGAGGACATCTTGCTTCAACTAAAGACCAGCAGATCAGCGACTCTCTAACAACAGAAATAAAAAACACATATGGTAAACAATACTTTAAGGAGTGTGGTGTATAGTGTTATTTCTAATTGTACATAAAATTATTCTATTTGAATAAGGTAATTGACTCCCTGTGGATGCCTTACTTAATTTAGTAAAATCCTGCCTTTTTATCCTAGGGAAACCTGTGTTTTTGTGGAGGAAGCATTACTAAAATAACTAAACATTTAACCAATACTCCTTACTAAACATTTAACCAATACTCCTTATGAAACTTACCAATTTCTTTAGTTATTACTGACCCACCCCCAAAAAACAAAAAAGTATTAAAATATTATTAAACCAGTAAATTTATCTTAAGCTGGTGAATTAAACAAATCCCTACTGATCTGTTAATAAAATGATTTTTTTAAATTGGTGAATTATCCTATATTGGTGATTTCTGAACATCTCAATCACCAGTTATTTTTCTTTCTATTTTAAGATTTTTTGGATAGAATTCATGTCTATAGTTTGAGACAAAGTATAATTTATTGTTGCTGTTGAGCAAACATTGGTGATAACTAAAAAGCAGTATGAATTTAAGACAAATGCTAAAATACAAATTCTAAATAAAAAAATTAAAGAAAAGAAATAAAGTGTTCAAGATACTTTAGAAGGATGTACACCACTGTAAATAAATATAAATATATATATATATATATATATATATATATCGCTTCTTCCATGTTTTTAGGCTTCCAAAGGGTCTACATGTTTTACAATCCTGATGACAACAGGTTTTATAAGTATTCCAAAGATCCAACAGAGGCGGGAGTTTGGAAAAGTACAAAAAACAATGCAAACGAAAAGCTGTGGTTCATAGATTTGTATGAAAGGTGGGATTAAATATTAGAAACCATTCAAAGTTTAATATTGTTTTAAATTTGATTTGTAAAATTAAAACATAAAAGTTTCATAATGGAAATTACCAACACCTAAAAAGGTATATTTTAGCCAAATAAAACAACTAAGAACATGGTTTTCAAGTCTAAATATTATTTTAAATGTAACAAAGTTAAATAAATACTAAGTTTGTTATCATATAGTTCAGATCAAGAACGCATTAAAGTCACATTTTGCACACCTTAGGGTAAATAGTTGTTAATCACAGTTGGACAAAGCGAAAACCTGACTTGTTTACAAGACTTAAACCCTGATTTTACGCCGGTTTCATATTTCTTTAGGTGGACAACTGGACGAGTCAAAGTTACGTTCTGCAATTATGTACAACTAAAATGGTTAATTGCGGTTGGACAAAGCGGAAACAGTTGCGGGCCACATAGTGGTGGTATGTTAAACAACAATGCACGAATATCACAATACTCAAAACTATAATTGATTTCTTGCTATTTTAATTGCAATCCTTAAAGCATATTTTATATTTCCTTTGAATTTGTAAAAGGTAACAACTTTTCTGGGAAAGAACTTAATTACTTTATTGCTTAAGTCAGTGGTTCTTAACCGGGGTGCCATTTCCAATGCCCAAGGGTGCCCTGAGACATTTGGGAATCTTTAAAAATTTGATTTTTGCTTAACTCTTACAACTTTTTGTGTAAGATTACAGTGGGGCGAATTTAATTAAAACTTCCTACGTTAGGCAGAGTTGTAATCTAGTTCCATTTATTGTGGCATTCTAGTCTTGCGGGGTGCCGCAATCTATTTAATATTTTTGAGGATTGCCACAAGCCATAAAAGGTTGATAACCACTGGCTAAAGTAAATTTACTTTTAATATTAGATATAAATATTTGCTTAAATTTTTCTAATTTCTGACAGGTTGGAGTTATGAATTTGAACTGTATGGTGCTCCCTCAATCACTGGAAGTAAAAAGATTTACAGTTACAGAAGATACGATTCTAGTTATGCAAGCAGGTTAACCAGTGTACAAGGAGATTTTTACAATTTATTTCAAGATCAAGAGATCAGCTTTTTCTCACCAGGTATTTTCATGGAAAATTTATTCCAGGACCATGCAATATCTATGAGGTGCAAAAGTGTACAGCATGTGTATAAAGGTCTAATCAATTAAATTGAAATTTAAAAAATCTACATTTTCTTTAAAAAGATTTTTTTATACTTAAAACAAAATCAATTGTTACCAAAATGGATAAATTGAGTCCATAATTAAAATTTAAGGTACAAAATATAACAAGATATTTTGTCAATTTTAGATCCTAGTGTATTTATCGGTGCAAGATACAGCAACTCACAATGGCTTTGGAGCGATGGAACTCCAGCAAACTTCGCAGTCCCAATAATAAGTCCATCGACTTGCTTGCAGAAAGCTTACAGCCCAATAACAGGCTTATTTGAGGATGTACAATGCACACAAGCTGCTTATTATGCTTGTCAAATAAAATGTAGGAAATTATGTCAAATTTATCAAAATTAAAACACTATTTACAGCAGAATGTTAAAGTTGTATTTATTTATTAAATAGGGTAAACAATAATTAATCAGTCCAGTAGCATTTACCCTACAAATATTAGGCTAGTATACATTTACATTTATTTAAAGATAATCAAATATGTTGCACCCTTTTATACAGGTCAAGTTAAATTAAGGGGATTTCATAAAATCAACATCAAAAAATATTTTGCAGAATGATTTGTTTTTTTGCAATGGAAGATTTTTTTATTTAAAAACCTAAAAAATGTTTATCAAGATGTATCTTAGAAATATTTTGTCTTGCAACATTTACAATTTAAATCCAGTTTCAGCTACAATTGAAAAGCAGCGATGTATTGCAAACAACCTTGTTGCAAAGTGGGGAAATAACCTTTCACAATTGACAAGAACGACATCGCAAAACCTCAATATTAAGGTAACCAGGTTCAAAGTAAAGTTGTTAAGCAAAGTAATAAATTCCTATATTTTAACATTTTAGATTGAAAACTCTGAGGGGATTTCAACAACAACTGCAGCTTACAGTGAGATGAATAAAACCATGACTGGTTTTAAATACGCAAAACTTTATCAATTCACTGTAAGTTTTAAAACAATCAGATGCAATTAAAAAAAAGTTTAAGTAAATTTTACCATGTGTAAAACTACATAACCAAAAAAATAATTTAATTTAGTAAAGTTATTCTTAGCATTTTAAACCAAACCTTTTTGGGTATAAGCATCTTACATAAAATATAGCCACTAGGTGGTTACATTTTTGTAAGTGCTTCACTATAATGCCACCGACACCGAACCTTAAAAAGCACTCATTAACTGTAAATAATTATCCTTGATTTGTTGCACTCCAAATATACAATGGAAATTAAAATGATAATTTTACAACTATACTGAGAATTAAAATCCAAAAAAATGTGAAATGTATTTGCAGCACTGTTTAAAGTTAGAAATGACATCCCCAATTGACAGTGAATTACTGTATCAAACAAAAAAATTATTAAAACTTAAAAATACCATAAATAAAAATCATAATTTGACTATGATTTTTCTGGCTTAAATTTGTTGGTAAATGTATTCACAGATTCAAGCTCAATTCACCGGCTGCAAAATCTTTAATCTTGAAGTCAAATTCAATCTCACAACAGATTATGGGATTCCAGATATGTCTTATACATTTCTTGCATCCGAAAAACTATGTGTTATTGCTATTCCAGCAGATGCTAAATATTTCAAAAAAATGCCAGTTCTGCAATACAAGGTAGGTGACACACTTCTCACTACTTATTTTTGCAAACCATTTGTTTTCGAAACAAAATACGAAAATCAATAAGTTTGAATTGGCGTTGAAACCAAACTAACAATTAAGAAAAATACTGTCAATCACCATAAAAAAATTCTTAAAATGTTTTTAAAAAAACAAAAAAAAAATTAAGTAGAAAGTTACAAAGATATTTTTCAGGATGAAAAAAGATAACATTTTTTTCTCTTTACTACTTTGAATTTCAGACAAAAGACAATTATAAATGTTTCTAGAAAAAATTAAAAAAAAAATCAGTCTTGATGTGACAACCAGTGGTAGACATAAACGATTTAGGATATAAACTTTGTTAACAAAACAAATCTTTAAATTTATATAGAAACTGACTTATCAGCCCCGAAAAAAATATTTTGTTGACATAATTATTTTTAAGGTAAACACTGTAAGTCTGAACAATTCAACGGAGTACTTTTACAAAATGACCACAGAATCATCTTTTAAACACCCCCAATTTCTTCAAATACCAACAAATCAACACGGATACGGACAAAAAATTAACATATCTGTAAGTTAGTAGAAGACACTTAAAATAAACAAACTATAACATCAGATAACCTATGTTAATACATTATTGTGTTGCCAGATTCAAGCAACAACCTTAAATTGTTTAAGTGCGGTAAAGACTCTAACTGGAAGTTGCCATTCACCAGGTAAATATGCCCATCTCCTGCAAATACCTTTTTGACAAGGAATATCAAATTGGTTGATTTCTATATTTTTAAGATCAACATTTAATATGTTTTTAAATTTGCTCAAGAGTATTTTTTTTAGTATTTAGTTATTTATAGCAACTTTATACCACATATGAAAGAAAAGTACTTATGAGGTAATGGATTGTTTTAGGCCATTCTTAAATTAAAAATTTAAGTTCCCAATCTAAAATTGAACAAAATTGCAATCTAAATACTTTACTGGGTTGCTCATAATTAAAGGTTCAATCAATAACAAATCTAAAAAGTCAACATTTCTAGTCATTTAGTGAATACATGGCTTTTTAATATTATGTTAAATCACTATTAAATCTCTTTTCAGGATGTTCATTGTCATTAAATTTAATTAATGACAGAATAGTTACCTTATCTGATGATTTGGTAAATTCCGCTGATGCCAAATCAAAATGTGACTCAATTGGTGGAAAACTTGTTGTTTATAAAGATAACAAAGTTACTGAAAAAATGAAAACTGTACTAAATGACAAGTATTTGTTAGGTAAATAAAATTTCCACTTTTGTTCTCGCTATACAAAATAGGATGATGTAATTTTAATTTTTTTAAGATTTTGTTTACATAACTTTAAAACTAACACACACTGAATGGACATTTCAAACTGCATTTTTGTTGCAGGCATTCAGAGAGTTTGGGTATTTCAGAATGGAAATACTGCTACTAGTTTCAGATATGCACAAAATTCTACGATATTTGGTGATTGGAAAATCTATGAAACAGTACCATATGTAGATTTGTTTAAATAGTAAGACATTTAGGACATTCTGTTTAAAACGTTTAAACGACATCCAACTAACAGTAGAAACATTTGTTTATTTTTTCAGCTTTAAACCCAACACTAAACCAATTCATTTTTGTCAAAAGGACAATGAATGGAATATAGATTTAAGCGCACAATGCACAGATGAAGGTGACAAAAATATACATATTTAAAGAGAACTATTAAAACGTTTTTAAAAAATAGTTGGTAGTAAGTAACTAAGACACCTAAAAGTTAGTTGAGATGTTTAGGAGACAAAAATGTGTGAAAATAACCATTACACATTATTATTAATACTTGCTCAGGTTGGAATTGGGATTTTACGCTTTATGGAGGCTCCAATATGCAAGATGGATTGAAAACACTTTATCTGATGGGACAAAATCAACTCTCGACACCAAGTGGAACGACTAGCACAACAATATTTGCATTAGGTCGATTTTGATACTCAAAAAAAAAAAAATTCTAACTTTTTTTGAAATAAATATAATTTTTGAAAACATCATCAATAGTTTTATTAAGATCAAATCTTAAGGGTATAAAAATGATAAAAAAGGGTTGCTGGTAGCATGGTATTCCAAATCTCATATGGGTAAAGGGTTGGACAACAGGCCATGGCCAAATTATTTTCTTAGCCTTTTAAATTTCGCACTTTAAAAACTGTTTTTAGCCTAAATGTGCTGTGAACACGATGGCACGTTTTTTTTTGCATCTAAATGAAGGATAAAAACTATCCTTCATTCGAAATTGCTCATGCTCAACACATTTATTTAAACAGTACATTATCTTGTTTCAAACGATCACCAGGTTAAGAACCGCTGGCCTATGGCATATATACTAACTTTATAAAATGTATACCTTGGTTCAGCTAAGGTAGTTATGAAATCACAAAGGATCATTTATAAAGTTTTTTTTGTCAATTACAATAACAAAAACTGAACTGATATTGCTAGATTGCAGCAAGGCTGACTAGCAGTTCGCAGGCCAAAAAAGCAGAACTCACGGGCCAACTTAGGCCAGCAGAACCACACTGATCTAAGTTATCTTTTATTATTGATGTAAAAAATATATATACTACTTGTAAAAAATGGTGATAACTTTTATTTCTTCTAAATGCACTAAAGACTACTGTCTATCTCTGAAACTATAAAGAGTTCCAGTATTATTTAATTACATTTAACTTTCCACAGATATCAATGTTTTTGTTGGAGCAACTTTTGACACAACAAAGCAGATGTGGATTTGGAGCGACGGTTCCGAGGCAAACTTTACAAAACCAAGTTCATCAACTTGTCAACAGAAAGCTCTGCATTATGAAGATGGATGGAAACTTGTGGACAAACCATGCACAAGCTTTAAAGCTCACTATGCATGCCAAGTGCAATGTGAGAATACAGTGGTTAATGTAGATATAAAAAGTGTGGTATCTTTACATTAGTATACTACCTATGCTAAGCTGTGATGTAAGAAAGTACCAATAAGTGTATAGAGTGTCAAAAATGTATACACAATAATAATAATTATAAAGTAGTGTTTCATTATAGTAAAGTAGTAGTTTCATTTTTTATTAAAAAAGTGCAAGTATAATTTTCTTGTTTTCAAATTGGTGTGAAACAATTGTTTCATAATGTATGCAATTCTATTGCTTGGCGATGTCAGCAGTGCCTGGATCAAAGTGGACGACAATTTAAGAACAAGAACAAGCAGTGAAAAAAAACTAAAAAATTACACATTCCCTTGCACTTTTATAATAAAAAAAATTTAATTAAACACTACTTTACAATTATTTTTAATGTGTATATATTTTTTGGGACACTCTGTATTTACTGCCCACATAAACACATTTTAAAGCAAACGGTTAATTTTAAAGCTTGTGTGTACCATAGTTAAAAACTACTGATATGTATCCAAGTATTTCTAATGCGCATTATGTCTATTAGTTGATTGCTGTACGCGTGTGTGTTTTGCGTAGTACATGTATTTATCCAAAATCAACCGAATAACAATATTTTTGTTCCAAATAGTGACAGTCACACCAGTTGTGGACCAATGCAATTCTTCCACTGTTTCTTTGCAAATTTCTAACTTTGCCAAGTTAACTGAGTTTACCAAACAAACTCCTGCATTGGAGGTAAGATTATATCTTGCTTTCAGTTAAATAGGTTAAAACAAAAATTGTTTTACGAATAAAGGTGGTCATAACTGATCAAAAAGGAAAGAGCAATACAATGTCAAATATGTATTCCTTCCAATTTATCAATCTTACAAAACGAACAAACTACCAAATAAAGGTAAAGATTTTAACATATTCAATGTAGCACATAAATCAAAGTTTGTTTTACAATGCTATTTCATGGCTTTACATGTTTTGTGTTAATTTTAATGGTTATAAGTAAAAACCTCCAGGGACATCAGAGTACACCTGGTAGGGCTGATCTAAATAAGGCCGATACAACCCTAAAATTAAACAAAATGGCACTGTTTTTAAATGCGATATAACATTTAAATACACAGGCGAAGGCAACATTAAGTGGTTGTGTCAACTCCAGCATAGAAACCTCAGTTAATGTTACAACTGCTTTCGGGATTCCCGATCCTGTTACAGATGCAAGAATCAACTCAACTTCTCCATGTATTGTGAAAGTAAAAAGGCCACCAACACTAAACATTAGCTACAAAGTAAGATATATTTGATTAATAAGCTGTTTATTTCAAGTTTTATAGATCGATTCTATTCTAAAAGTTTTTTTTAAATAAAATGATTTATTAAAAAAGTAGTCACAAATAAAAATACAACTTTAGGTTATAGTAATGTTGTTTTGTTTTTGTTTGTTATGTTTTTCATACTCTACTTTGACACTCACGAGTAAACTTTCTAGGAATAAAATTGTTAAATTTATTATGGTTGTGTTCACTTAGGTTACAGCAACAAGTAATCTCACAAGCACAAGTGTGATATTCAACAACGCATCTACTTTTCCACTGGAAATTCCCACAAGTGGACATAAGGATGGCAGTCAAGTCCATTTGACAGTAAGTTAATCAATATAATTTGACTGTAAACTGCTTAAAATCAAAATGACTTCTCCTAGTTCTTATATTGCTAAAATGATGAAACTCAGCTATTTACATCAGTGGTACTATTTGTTTGGTATAAGAAACATCAAAACAATACAAAAATATGCGGCACACTTTTTTGTACTGAACAACAACATTATAACTTGAAATCAGCAGTAAATAATCTAGTATAACCAGTTTTCCAATAGAAAGTGTGCATTCTAGTCTTAAATGCTTGCTGTTACAAACATTTTCCTTTTCTGTTCCAAGCCTGACTTTAGTCGTTGGCGAGCTTAAAATATAGTTTTATATTTCACTTCTCATTTAAAAATCAAGCACAAATTACCTACTGAATACCAAAACCCGAAATCGGTTTCCACTTGTCATATTAAAAACTCATTTATATTATCAAAATACCGAATTCAAAAAGATTTTTTTTCCATTCAAAGTTATTGAATAAAGAAAATGCATAATCTATTGTTGTAAATTTGAAAATCTTAAGAATATTTCGATGCAGAATCTCTTATACAGACCAATGACTTCATGAATACTGACTTTATTTTTGTTTTTACTTTAGATAACAGCTTTTTCATGCGAAGGCAAAAGTGCTGTGAAACCAGTAACTGGATTTTGTAAAGCAAAACCCACAACCAAAATACCTCCTGCAACAACTAACCCTGTCGTTCAAGGTCCACCTGCAGCAACAATTGGCGGCTCTGTTGGAGGAATTTTTGCTTTGATTCTGATTGCATTGCTTTTTCTTGTAATATTAAGGTATATTTCTTGTTTATTTTCACGGTTGACCAACTTTTAATATTAAGCATATTTTTACCAACATTTATCCTAAAGGGGTAATTTTTTTAGGATTAGATTAGGAATTTACATTTTTTGGAATTTATTGAACAAACTAAGATTTTAACATTTATTTAGCACATCCTTGACATTTTGCCCAAAATAAGTGAAATGATTTTTTATAAACATAAATTTAAAAAGATTTTTTTATTTTACACAACACAAAAATTTAAGCTAATTAGGTGATGCTGAACAGGATTCATGTCATCAGAAAGACTTAATTTTTCAACATAAAATTACTTCCAGGTATTCAAGACACAAAGAGCAAACACATAGTAGTGCTTCAAACAGGAACACTCAAAATGAACCTGAACAACAGGTAAAATAAAATATATTTTGCAAACTACATTCAAAACCCACGATAACATAACTAAAAACATTTTTTACATACTGGATGCTGTTTAAAATTAGTTTATGATTTTGGTTTGACATTGGATTTGCTTATACAGTAAGTCATTTTTGACTGTAAACAAACTACAATTAGTATATGAAGTGATTTCCTTATCTACAGTGTTTCGTTATCTGACTAATTCACATAACGCTACCCGCTGGGCGTTGATTTTTTAATGGCTTTAAGTGGCCGCTTCAAGTATCATCCTTCTAATTCTTTATTAGTTTTTATTTCAGTGGTTGGTATTAAAAGCAGCTCTTGTCTTTTTCTATGTTTTGGATGTATTTTATTTATTCATTTTACATTTTTCTTATTTTATATATTTCGTTATTTATTCTTTGTACAGATAAACTGATGATTCCATTCATTTATGTGGCGAAATGCATATTAATATTAAAAGTTTTGGACCTTGCTGACTGATTGTTGTTTAGAAGTGTTGTGCTTCAAGCTAATTAATGGTGAATTCATATTTTACAGATAGCCTATGAAAACATTGATATTGAAATGGAAAATCCTTATGAAAACACTGGTATGTTATCAATAATCTTAAGGTGTAAACCGTGCAAATAGTGAAAAATAAATCAATTAGGAATCTAATTTAATTATGTTATTATTTAGTTGATGCATCACCAAACCGGCTCAAAGAGATGTATTTGTGCAAAATTGCAAACAACATGAAAATTTTTAACAGTGAATTTGAGGTAAGTAAATTATGTTTATCGTTAAAGAGCATTAAATAAAACAAATCTTTCATTACTTTTTGCCCAAATTATAAACTTAAAAATAGTCTTTCAATTTTCTTAGCTATTTGATTAAGCTTAATCACTACTTACAGAAAATAGTGACAATAACAAAATAAAATGAAGCCAAAAGCCAAATCAATACCAAACATTGATTCCATGAACATGTTTGCCAATAAATTTATACATCAACCCAATAAATACTGTTGTTAATTTGGTTTTAGTTTATTTCTTTTTTTTTAAGTTTTGTTTCTACACTACAGAAAATAGTGAGTGATAGCAAGAGTAAAATGAAGCCCAGGACTTATTCTCAAAAGGAAATAAATGCTGTGAAAAATAGATACAAGAATATTTTTCCATGTAAGTTAATTTTTTTTTTAAACTAAGCAATAAACCTAAAAAATGCCTAATTTGTTTCTAGATGACCACGCCCGTGTTATATTACGAGGCAGAGACAACCAGAATGATTACATAAATGCCTCCTTTATAAAGGTTTGCATACAGCAATAAATATATTTATTTATACTAAACGAAGGTCTTCCGGGATTTTTTTTTATCGATGTATTTCCAACTTTATACAATCAGGTGTTAAAAAATAACAACTAAGTTGGGGTTATCCCTTGTTTTTTAGGTTCGTTTTGCATTTTTATTTTTTTTTGTGTGTAGTTTTACTTCGCATTGTGTTATTGCATTCCCTAATAATGGCAACCTGTATAATTACCGAGCGTCGGATAAAAAAATAAGTGCTCAATTTTTAGTAGCATGAATGCCTGGTAACAACAGCACATGTATCTTATTGAACACTTTTATGCTTATCATCAGGTCAGTTGAAAAGTCACCAAAAATGGTTTTGTTGCATTCCCTGATAATGACAACCTGTCTAGGTAGCGCCAGAAGAGCTTACGTTACTATGATGTTAGCAACAGCATATTTACATTTCAATACTTGGAACTAGGATTGTTCAAAGTAGAATATTGAATCCTTGGATTCGAATCCAGATAAGATTCGAATCCAATTCTGTCGTTTATTTCGGGTAATTGGAACCAATATAATTTAATGTTTTACTACCGATGGTTGCGCCTAATTGTACATACGTGAATGGCAAGTTTTGATAAAGGCCTGTCGCTGCGAAGACACATTTATAGTGTATGCTTTAAATGCAGCCTTGTAGTGCAGTGTCAGCATTTTTTCGGGCGAATAATTATGTGTCTCGCGATAACCTTTGTCCAACAATTAAGTGTCAATCAAGCGTTATTGGGCGAGCGACTAATGTGTATGCCAGGTGCGTATTTCGCAATTTCTCTAAATGCGTTAATTTGCAAAAGTAATATTACATTTTAAAACATACTGGCTGCAACAAAATGCGCTATAGGGTTACTTAGAGTCAACTTAAGGCCAATATTTAGAGAGGTTATGCAGTTATGTACAGTGTATCTGTCAAGTATTTGTTATGTTAATAGAAACTTTGTGTTCTTTGCAGTACATTATTAGACTGCATAACAGATGATGTTAGTCAAAAAAGAAGCACTAAGACCCAACAATGCTTTAAAAAACAAGACCGAATTACTAAAGAGTTCATTGTGCAGTTAAAGAGTTGCACTGTACTTACTATATTACTGGCATTTGGCATAATATAAAGTTTTTAACAACCTGGACATGTATTACAGTTTACACAACTGCTTCAAGTAGGGTATATTAAGATCAATCCCTCCCCCAAAGTAAATCGAGGTTAAATAATTTAATAAAAGTATACTAGGATTCGCTATTCTGGATTCGTTATTCTAGATTCGAAACCTATTATTCTAGAATACCTTGAGATTCTACTTTGAACATCCCTACTTGGAAATTTATTTATTTAAGGGCTTCATGAACACCAATAAGTTTATAGCATCACAGGGACCCAAGCCTAACACTATAAACGATTTCTGGCTGATGGTTTGGCAACAAAATACTTCAATTATCGTCATGTTAACAAATCTACATGAAGAAGGAAAGGTAGGCAAAAATAATACATCATAAAAAAACAAGCTCCAAAATTTCTTAGTATGAGGAACGTTGTTTTATGCATGTAGATTATTATTGACATTGTATAAATTAAAATTTTCATATTCTCATTATCAACATTTAATCAGAAAAAATAATTGTAGAAATCAAAGGAATCAAATATTGACATTTTCATAAAAAACACTATGAAAAATAGCAAAATTTTCAAAACACACATTATCCCCAAAATGCTGATAAAATTAACTTTCAGTTGTATAAATACTCCTTAATTTTCTAGCAAAAATGTGAGCAGTATTGGCCTGTTCTTGGAAACACTGAAAACTATGAGAACCTTGTGATTACAACAACAGATGAAACTGCAATTGGAGGAATCACAAAAAGAAGATTTCGCTTGGTGCAAGGAACTGTAAGCTTAAACCTAATCGCATCAAAATTTAGCAAAAAACCCAAGAGAATAAACAAAAATAAAAAATGAAAACTTTTTTTACAAAAACCCAAATATTTAATTTAAAGTTTTTTTGCAATTTAAAGCAACCTTCTATTTGGTTTTAATACTCTACAGCACATCAAAGTAAAATGAATATAGAGAAAACATTTGTAAAAAAGAGATCGAAACACGAAAATGTTAATTAAAATTTTTGTGCTTTTGTTATTCAAAAAGATTATTATTTCATTTTTTGGCAAAACCAAAAAGCATTATGTTTAATAGTAAATCATTGGCTAAGCATAACTAGTGGTCATTTCACTACAATTTTTGTTACTTAGGAAACCAGAGAAAAAAATGTGCTCTTGTCTTTATTTCATTTGAGTTTTTTCCGCCGTATTGTTATTGTTTCACTTTTAAGGTCTGATTGAGAAGATTTCAAATATATCGATGCAACACAAATACATTCAACTACAGAACAACAATTATTCGTAACACCAATTTTGGGTATTTCTTATTAATTGTTAACTTAGGAAACAAGAGAGGTTCAGCAGTTCCAATACACAACCTGGCCTGACCACGGAATCCCTGCGACAACTTCAAACATGATTTACTTGCGAAAAATGGTGGAAGAAAATTACGACAATGCCTCTCCAATAGTTGTACACTGCAGGTGTGTAACCAAAAAGTTGAGCAGAAATTGCTGCTGCAACCCTATTCAAACAAGTAGGGCTATAAAAATTATACCAATTTTAATGCAAACTGCATTCCTGGTATGGCTGAAAATTAATTTTCTAGCATTATTCCCAACTAAAATTTGAAAGTTAATCATACCGAGAAATGGTAGCAGAAAACAGAATTGATTTACAAAATGGCAATTTTTTTGAAAGTCAAAATATTGAAACGGACTTTGAGTATTGAAACTTGACAAAATAAAGCAAACCTTTGGTTCAATACAACAGATATTATGCTCTAATCCCTAATGTAAACACTAACCTAAGCATCCCCTCAACCTAATAAGTTTATGAAATCTGGAATGAAAAATATCACTTAATAAGAATATCAAAATGCTACCTACTTCTGTATGGGCTTTGATATTCTTATTACGTCTAACTACAACCTCCAACAATTATGCTCCAAAAAAATATCACTATTTTATTTTGTAGTGCTGGAGTTGAAAGAACGGGAACTTTCATCGCGATGGACATTCTGTTCAACGCACATGACAAACAGAGAGACCTGAACGTTCCACAAACTATAATGGACATGAGGGAAAACAGGACAGATATGGTGCAGACCCTGGTAAGTTTAACATATTGCTATATTTAATAGAGTGCACGTCAATTTGATATTAAAACTAAATATTAAATATTCCTTTGAACAATTATTTTCAACAGCAAACAAAAATATTTGCTGAAAATCAAATATTGTGATTATAAGTCGTGTTTGACATGATCAGAATCTAGGTAGTTTCACAGAAAGGAACATAAATTACTTCACACTATAGAAACAGAACACTGTATAACGACAAATTGTATTGAGTTCTCAACAAGCTCATGCACAACCGTGCTTCCTCAGGTCAAATTAGAAAACCCTACCACCTAATTACTCATTTAAAAAAAAATTATGGCCATCTACAAAGTCTGAAGATTATTATCAAAATCGTCTTTTTAAAACATCCCAATAGAAAATTAAACAAAAGGCATTTATTGCAGTATTTCACACAAAAGAAATATAAATTACTTCCCAAATTAAAACAGGCTTATAGACAATGTTAACATGATCCTGAATAATTAGCAAATTCAAACAGCAGAGCCACAATAATGAGCAAAAAAATTAAAGGACTTTAATGTTTGTTTTAGTCACTATTTCTATTCAACTTTTGAAGTTGAGAATATCGACAAGCCTTTACATAACTGGAAATTAGGACAACCCTGACATTTTTTCTTACTTCCGGTCAGGCTCAATACATATTTATCCACAAGCTTTTGGTTGAAAATGAAATGATTCCTGATACAGAGAGAACAACAAACAACATTCAATTAATGACAGAAGCTGATATGTAAGTGATAAGGAACGCTTTATTACAACTTTTAACCCAATTTTTATGCACTGGACTTTTTGCAATCTTTTAAGTTCACAAAACACAAACAAGGCAACAGGCAACATAGATAATTTCTAATTTCAAAATCATAGATGTCTTTGTATTGATTTGATTCTGCAATTTTACAAATATATGGAAATTTTGCTTAAAAAAATCTACAAAACTTAGAAACTATTGCAGCTAGCGACCCACGCAAATCATATGGGTTGAGAAAGACTGATATTTAACAGACTACAGCAAAATTTATATTGGTCTTTCTAGGTCCAGGATAGGTTCTGAAGAATTTCAAGTTCTAAGTCAAATTTTGCAACAAACAGAGGAAATATGTAAGTGCTACAATTGAAACTGCCTTAAAAACATACCTTATGATTTTCACCCAAAACCGTAATGTTGTTAAAGTCAAACAATGATGTTTTCAGATAAGAAATTCTACATATTGGTTAACGAAAATGAGGAGTGGGTAAAAACAACATCATCACATATACAGGTTACAAATAGGGATATTTTGGCATGATTGTTTTGAAGCTAATGCTATATGGCACATGTAGCCAACTTATGTTTGTTTGCGATCGACTAAAATATTTTTAAGACTTATGATCGACTGGTTCAGTAAAAAGTCACAAGAACACTTTTTATAAACATTTTTTTTACATTCCAAGCCAGCGATGAAGGTTAATTCGTTACGTCAAAGAAGAATTTATTAGGCTTGTTCAGACAACAATTTCATTTTAATGTTCTGCTTGTGTGGGACAGCTACTGTAACAACATAACACATATTCGACGCAATCGACCAAACTCTATGCAAAGTATAAGTATCAATTGGTAAAACCGGCAAACTATCTTATGGCAAACGGGTGTATTTATGGATCTGAAGTTGATGTCAATGTATATACTCAGTTGTAACTTGGATAGCTTTGATCTTGATAAAAAAACTTCATATATAATTTTTCGCCAAGTTGCAAGTTTTTTTTCCCTGACAAACATTAACCATAATAGATAATCAAAATGTTGGCACATCTAATAGAAACTATTTGTTGGACAAGCAATTTTATAAATAATTTAATGCCTGGCAGCAACAGTATGTTTCTAAAAAAATATTTTTAAAAATAAATTCTGAGGTTAAAATGTGTAAGAAAACACAATCATAAATGTTCATACCCTTTAGGATCTTGGTTGCTCGGTCCAGTTCATTGCATCACAAACTCCAAATGAAAACAGGCAAGAGAAGTTTTGGAAAGTTGTGGCAGAACAGAATGTGGGCGTTGTGGTATCACTGGAGGTAATATTTTATTAACACTTACTGGGTATTCATACAGCATAATATTTATTTCTGAAATATTATAAAAAAAAATAAATATGTTTTGTAGCTATTTTAACTAATCAGTCTAAAGACCATCTCATTTGAAGGCAGGAATCTTTCCTTCACATTTTCTTTTCTTCAGGAGATTTCTCATTTTTTGAAAGTGTTTTAGCTTTACTTATTGTTGTTGTATAGTTATATAGATAAATATGGTTGGTGTATGACAATCAGTAAACAAAGAAATTAATATTGCAAAATGGCTACATAAAAAAATAAAAAAGTCCTGTAAAAACATAACTTAAAAATATCCCTGTTTCAAAAGTAATTACAAACTATGTGAGCAACGACTTTGTTTTAATGTCAAATTTCTTAGAAAACGTCGGCTGATTTGGTGGCGTCAACTGACCAACAGATCGTCAAAAACTTTGGAAGCTTGCAAATCACCACATCGGATATTACAATAAACAAAGATATCATCGAGAAAACAATCACAACTCAACTTCTAGGGAGAATGGTAGCAAATAAAAACGTGTTTAGGAAACAGCAGGCAATGGTGCACTGATTAGCTTTGTCTTTACTTATGTCACAACACCATTAACTGCAGTATATTCACTACATAGTAAGCACAGGCCTTTATCTAAACTTGCCACTAGAGTTTGTACAATTAGGTGCAACCATCCAGAGTAAAATGAAGAAATTATATAGGTTCCAATTACCCAAAATGAACGGCAAAACTAGATACAAATCCAACTTGGGATTCAAATCTAAGGATCCGATATTCTACTTTGAACATCCCTATAAGCTAACATATTTAACTCATTCAAAAATGAAATAAAAATATGTTTTGTGGAACCCCTTTAATCACCCTCACAGATTCTAGATTGCCAGGCAACAAAATAGTTCAACAATTTGTAAATAGGCATTTACATGAGTAAATAGGTATTAACAAGTATTTGTGTTAAGGAATCTATATTTTTAAGCAGTGTTTCTCAGCCTGTGGGTCTCCAAAATTAGGTGGCCGTATAATTTGATTGGATTGCCGATTGTGATAACTAATATGGTTAGATTTTTAAGGATAGGTTACCAGTAAGATTTCTCTCAAATTTGAGAAATTTGTGGTTAAACAAAACTCAAACATGGCTCATAGTAATCATAATTAAATGTAAACTTATTTATGCTGATGTTCTTTTGTTCACTTACAAAATATTCAGTAAAAAGAATTGGGCCACTAAAGCTTCAACGGTATACTAACGTTCAGTGTTTGGGTCGTTACGAAAAAAAGTTGAGACACACTCTTTTAAAGAAACTCATTGTTATATTATCACCTCTGCTACAGCAAGTTACTAACAAGAACTTAGTTATTTTTTATCAAGTAGTTTGTTTTTAGGAAACGGTTAACACAAGATATCTTCAAATCGATAACTGGACAAAAGCGTCATCTCCACCTAGTGGTAAAACAATGCTATCACTGATCGAGAAAGTTCAGCAATTGCACCGTGAATCAAGAAATGGAAAAGTGCTGGTTTGCTGCAGGTATTTTAATAGATTCCACTTTTTTACCAACAAAATTAATAGTCAGAAGATGTGTTTAGAGGCTAAAATTTACAGTTCAGATTGTAACAAATAAATCAGCATTTTAAACCATCAGGGGAAGCTGTTTTTCACCAAAGCTCAATGATTACTTTATTGATTTCCAAATTTGGTAAAATAAATTTGTTTATCTTAAACAACTCTTTTATTTTAGCGATGGATGCACCAGAAGTGGGACTTTTATTGCATTGGTGAATATTCTGGAACTGCTGAAGGCTCAAAACAGAGTTGATGTTCTTAGGATGGTTAAAGACCTGAGGGATATGAGACCAAATATGGTCAATGACTTGGTAAGTGAAATGCTTTGTTTTTACATTATTAAGTGCTGTACACAAGTCATTTTAAGGATCTAAGTTCCATTTAAGTTATTTAAAAAAATACTTTTATTAAGTATTTTGCAAACATAACAAGACAAGTCATTATGTAAGCATGTCAACTTGGAAGTCAAATCATTGACAAACAAAAATATGTGAAAAAAGATTAATGAAAAATTTAATTTCAACCAAACTTATTTGACAAGTCACGCCATTTAAAAACAGTGACTTAAGTGCAAGTCATAATAACACTGTCAGTATTTCAGGAGTTATGGTTTGATTTAGTAAACGTAAACAAGGCTTCCTTCGTTCTGTGGCGTACAATTTCTTAATCGATGTGAATGTTTACGTCAGTTGAGCAAATCAAAAATGGTTCCGTTTAAAGCTAATAAATGTTTCACTGGGTACATAAATACTGGCTGGTATTATCTACAATAGACACGTTATTTTGTAAAAGTAAAATTAACCGATATTTTATAGTTGTAAATAAACTTAATTTTCTTCTTTTTTGTTATGCCGAATGAGATTGTATGTGACTGTTAAAATACATTTATATTGTTTCAGAATTGCTACATGTATATCTACTCAGTCATTATGGAATACCTTGCTTCTTATGACACCTATGCTAACTTTCAATAAACTATTATTTTTATACTTTTCATGCTGTTATTTTGTGTGCATATTTAACTTGTGTTGTGTTTAGCGTTACAAACGCTGCTTATAAAGTTCTTTGATCAATTCCAATCATTTTAACATTTTTATGATTTCTAGTCTCAATATTGGCATAAACTGTTTATTATGTTTAAACACTATTCATATTTTTTATTTCTTTTTGACTGTATAGATGTTAAGAAAGCAAACCATGTCCCTATTTAATAGGAAAATGATCATCATATCAGTGTATAAATGTATCTTTAATTTGACTGTTGTTCAGTTTTCTAAGTTTCATAACATACACACATATTTATATTCTTACGCTGTTTGTTAAATGCTGTTGTATTTATATACTATATGAAAGTGTAGCATTTTTGTAATTCTATGCTGAAATTCCTATTTTTCATAATAGTAAGTTGTGTTTTGAGTTAATTAGGAATATGTAAATATTGGTTACAAGTCTGTATCACTATATTTGTATGATTAGTTAAAGTGGTATTCTGGTCACCGTAGTTCTGATTGCTGCATTGGTTTTATGTTTATTAGGTTTTCATAAAAATATTTTAACAATTGAATATTAGCAGGTATAGTATGAACTTTTCTTAAACTATAAAGTTTCCACAAAAGAAAACTGCTTTGAAAATTTGTCATGGAAAATCATGGCTCGCTTGTATCATTAATTGCACTATTAGCTAACCGCTGTATTTTTTTATTAATATACTTTTCTGGAAGTTTTTCTATTTGGGGATATGTCTGTTAAAACATATGGATTTAAATTTCAGTAACATTTAGCTAACAGCTACAAATTGTTGTGCATGTATTTCTAGTTCTTTGCACTTTTTCTGAATATTATCTATTACTAATATTAATTAATAAAAAAGTGTAACTAATATTCCCCGAATTTAGTAGAAAAACTGCAAGATCCCTCTCAATAATCTTTTGCTACAAAGTTTTTAAATAGGTTAGGATCAGTTCTGATTTTTGATAAGTGAGTGGGACGAAACGAAAAGTACAAACTTCCACTAGAATCGATGGGGGTGTATCGGTGAATTTCAGCAATAATTTGCATTAAACACAGCGATTTCTACCTTTAAAATTCTTAATACTAAACTTCTGTAATTAGAGAGACACGGCAGCTGTTATGTTAACGCCAGCAACACTGACATTTACCCGCGGCTAACGCTTAGCTTAATGTTGAAGGCAGATGTTTGGCGACTTACCAGGGAATTTATAATGCCCTTGTGTTACCACCTTCATAACTTTCCAAGCGCCTAGGGGCTCAGTGTTGTTTTGGGGTGAAATGGGGGTGTTTAAATGTGATGTTTTTCACAGCGGTGCTAAAATTTTCAATCAACATGAAGGCACGTTTATAGCTAGATGATTTAAATAAGTGATTGTGAAAATCTTAAACAAAAAAAAAGCAAAAAGTTTCACGTATTGCGGTGTGAAAGATTGTTTAAAAAGACGTAACATTTTTATTTCGCCCTAAAAGTTGCAACATGTGAGCTGGACGGTAAATAGGTATTTCATGTCATGTGATATGTTTTTTGCATTTTGAACTTACATGCTGAAAATATAAGTTTATATGTGGAGTAATATAAATTTAAATTTTGCCATTCAATACTTTCATCACTTTATAAATGCGAATGCTTTTTGCATTTTAGTAAATGGTCCAATTGATTTTGTTTGAACAAACAATGTTCTTTATTATATAACTGTAAATGTTCATATTAATAACCCAAGCTACTCGAAAGCAATAGTTTATTCGCTAGGCAATAATTTGCTTAATTGCAGGTAAACAAGGTATAAAGAACTAAGACTGAACTTCAGGCAGTTTTATTTGATGGCACAATCTAACAAAATTTAGTCGTAATCAGGGAATCAAACTGCTGAGAAACAATTCTGTGCGAAAACTACAGTTTGGGAAAGGTGGTATGCAGTTTCTTTCTTTAACGAAAATATACCTTTTTAACAAAATGAACTACCACTGTTTAAATGACGAATGGCTATTTATCTCACATGACAGTAAAGATTGCTGTGAAAAATTTTGAAGTCGGTTCAAAAAGTTAAATTGGTCGGTCTCCAGCATATCTGCTTTTAGCTGTTGTTCTTTCAACTAACCCAGTGTTTTTTTACTTTTTTAAGTAACACAAATATTAAGCGTAAGTATAACAATAAAGCTTTGGTATAGGCTTGAAAGATTGCCTTTGCACACCCAAGCCCCAGGTTGAAAGTTTGGCCTGGGATAAATCCCCATGCAGTTTCTCGCTCAGCCCCGGTCATAGCCGCGCATTTCACGTAAATTCAACGTTAAATGCGGTCAGCCGCGAAAAATCTTAAATGCGCAAAACTTACGTCGCGCTAACGGTTTTCAGTATAGTGCTCCATTTTCAATTTCAGGCGTGCAAATTTTACAAATACCGTTATTAGAGCCGAGCAAATTTGGGTGGAAATGTTATTACAGCCGCGTAATTTCAAGCTGCAAAATCGTCTCCCCCGCGCAAAATCCAAAGTTTCCAATCTGGCCCAAGCCCAGAACAACTAGCCATATCTTTATATTGCTTCCAGAATTTTCTAATTTTTCAAGAAATCTTGCTCAGAAATAATCTCAAAAAACTACATTGGATTGTTTTACATTTAGAACAATCGGCGCTCTTTCACTATTGTACGTGAAAAGTTATGCAAAAAAAAAAAAACGCATATTGTTTGGGTTAGGGTGCGGGTTAGCGTTTGGGTGAGGGTGGGTCAAGTAATATTATGTCTATTATTAATAATAACTTGACCCCAACCAAACGCTAACCCGCACCCTAACCAAAACAATATGTGTTGTGGTATGCGGAATTTAAAGATAAAAAAAATTTTATTAATTTTCACGTACAATAGTGAAAGAGCGCCTAACAATCTTTAATGCAAATAAAAAAATACTTTATGGCTTATATTCAGAGTAATAGACTGGCAAACAAAAAATGCCATATTTTACCATTTTAACGATAGTACTTTACTATACAAATATAGTTCTTACAAAACTTACCTAAAGCTCTGCAATCTTCACTTTTTCTTGTCAGCAAGATCACGGGCGTGTAGCACAAACAAGGTTTTTGCATACCGGAGTTTGGGAATCCTACCACATCTCAAACTTGATTTCTAAAGTTTAGGGGGACAATCCTACCACATTTTTTCGTCCCGCGGGTTAACATTGCTAATGGAACAAAAATGTGGTAGAATTTAGATCAGCGCCTTGAGTTTTACTCGTAAAACTCTGAGATTCTAAACATTTCTTTAACTGGCGACAAACTTTTGTTTTAAAATAAGTGGCGCGAAATGGCGGAAAAACTTGTCGCGTCGCGTGTTGCGACACACGACAAGACGTAAACTAATCGTTTAGAATGCCAGAATACTACTTTCACGATTGAAATTATCGTTCATTACGCTTTGGATAATTGTTTAAATGACTATAAAACAAATTGTAAAATAAAATAGTTTAGTTTATCTCAAAAAGATCAACCACACCTTATTTAAAGCGAATTTGTTGGCATAACAGAACATTTAAAAAAACTTGTCGCGTGGTATGCTGCGACAAACGTAACACGTAAACTTATCTTTAATTATACCATAGAATACTAACTTATATTTTTATAAGTTGTGCATGTAAAAACAAGTTGTAAAATGACAGATAGTATGTATTTTATATTTTCCACACGTCAACGTTTATCACCCACGTTTAGTATTTGTAACCATAATCACTTCATTTGCAGGTGTCACCTTAAACTTTAAAACGACCAGAGTTTAGCTACAAACTGAAAATTTTAAGTCTTGAAAATACAATAATCCAATGAACAAAATATATCCGCTATGGTGAAAGTTTGTTTGCGAAATATGAAAAGTTCTTTGTCCTCAAAACTCAACCAAATAGCGGATAGATCGATTTCTGCAATGAGAGGTGCGAGTAAATCAATCCGAACAAGGGATTTGAGCCAAATACCTAAGAATACTGTGCTTGGTTGAGTTTCGAACAAGGGATTTAGAAATACTGTGCTTGACTTTGTATCATGTCGCCTATAGATTAATATAGAGATGCGTGTTTACTAACATTATGGTATTTTACTGCAACGTGATAAAATGTTTCTATCCAACAGTCAGTTATATGAGGAACAAAAAGACAACTAATATTCAGGAATATTTGTTTTATTAGAGTTTGGCTGATAATAGAAGGGAAAGAACAGTGTGATACGAAGAAATATATTTGGGTAAATTAATCAGGACGGAATCATCTGAATATCAAACTTCTTTCTGAGAAAGTTTTTAAGAGTTTCGGCAGAATTTCTATCAAGCCTGCCGTGCTTAATCAAATCATCGATAGAGCTGTAAAAAGAAACAATAAAAAGTTGACAGAAGTTCAACGTTTGACTATTATGTGGTCGGCAAACTGTGGACCGCAGAGCCATTTTTTGTGGGCCGCAAGTTACTTTTGAATAGCTTAGTGTTATAATGTAGTTTTGGGCCGCCTGATAGCCGTACATTCATTGCACTTTATTTTAAAAGTTGGTGTGGCATAGATTTTTTTAATTGGCTCAGCTTGAAAGGCCCACGTGCCAAATTTGGTCCTGGGAGCCTGTCGAACTATATTCTTTGCCAACTTTAACAATAAGTAATAGAAAATTTATGCCGTATATTCTTCGTTTTATATTATAGTATGTTTTTACATTAAGATATGGCAATGTTTTGGGCACCAAGGCCTTAGGACGTAACCGGTCAACATTTGTTGAGAAACACAATTGACTCGCTACTTTATTGATAACCTTAAATAAAACTACGAACGCCATTTAATCTCCAATCGCCAAAATAGTACGTACAGCTAGTTAAATGCAGAGTGCCGAATGGTAAAATAAATTCTACATAGAACACAGTTTTAAACAGTATTTTACAGGGAAGAAAAAAAAAGATTTTCTAACCAAAAAGATTTTTTCTAAATTGAAAGAGATAAGGTCACAAAATACGTGCTTACGACCGCCTAAAACAAGTAACATTATATGTAAACTGGGTTTATCGTTCGATGTCGTGCACAAATATGAAACTGAAACCTAGTTTAAATACATTCAACGAGATAGCGCTATGCCCGAGTAAAAATGGGACATGACCTTGTAAAAAAAAGCGTTTAAAAAAAGGCATTTTTTTACCGGTACTGCGTATCTGCAACATCATTATTTTACCGTAACGGCGTTCTGGACCATTCCGGCTAACTTTCACCATTGGGGTTTTACCAAATAAGCTTATCTTAATTATTACCACACGGCTTAGATTTGTTGTTAATTCAAATACAACCAAGAATTAATAATGAATTGCAAATACTTCATTATCAGGCTACATTACAGATCAGTTTACCCACTCATGTATTACCTTTTGCATATCGCTTGCAATGATTTAAACTTGTGGCATAGCTGTAAAGCACCAAGATACGAAATTCCAGGAAAGCTGTTGTAGACGTTGAATAGGTTCTTCAGCTTAGGGTCTGTAGAATAAGCGAGTATCTTGGAATCTATATCATTGCCGCGTCTTCTCTCTGAAGATGCCAAGTTGTTAAGAATCTTCGCTGATTGTTCCTGCAAAGGAGTTGAGAAATTGGCGAAACTGACTGATTTAAAACAATATAAAAATCAAAATTTACGACGCCCCCTAAAATAAAATGGAGTCCCACTTTCCCTTTATGCCAGGGGTTCACAACCTGGAGGCTATAAAAAATAACATTTTAATTGTGTGTTGTAATTATATAACTTTATCATTCTAACTACCGGTTACTAAATAAACCATTTTTTTTAATTAAATTTCTGTTTCTTAATTTTTCAAAAGGTTCAAAAAAATTGATTTGCATTGATTGCTCAAAATTTTCAAAGGAGCGACGGTGTATAAAAGGTTGGGAACCCCTGCTTTATGCACACTTTTTTTCGGACATTTAGCTGCAAAGTAATCAGTTTTAATAAATTATAAAGCCGAGTTTGTAATTGTGTTACACAAATGACTATATTTTAACCCTTACAATTTTGGTTTGTATAACAGTTTTAGAAAATTTCAAAGACTTACTGAATTCAATAATACAACTCTTATTTGCATTTAACTTTGCATAAAAATTGACACATTAAACCAAACACCACAGTATGTTAAATCAGCCAGCCATGAAATTGAAAGCAAATAACAAAAGTTCAGAAATAAGGAAATTTGTTTGTTTTTAGGAAAACTCTGATCAATATTTTTGTTTGGCAACAATATTGGTCAAAGTGGAACATCAGTTTGATATTATGTTTAACCAGTATATCGGTTAAAAAAGTGGTATGTATTCTAATCAGTAAATCTATAATTTTGATAAAGGGATTCCACTTAGGAGCATAATTGTTGGAGGTTGTAGTAAGACGTAATAAGAATATCAAAGCCCATACAGAAGTAGGTATCATATGATGGATTTCACTTAAATTTGGACATAATCGATAATCCTAAATCCAAAAAAAATAATTCATATACTTAATGCAAAACACAGAATCAAGCTATAAAGTACATCAATGTAAATAACCTGGTTATCGCTGAATAGAAGTCTGAAGTCAGATTGACAGATTGTGATAAGGTTTGAAGTGTAATGATGAAGTTGGGAAGTGCTGCTAAAACTCGCCTTTCCTGAAACAAAACCGCATTGCTTTCTTCTCAAATTTTGGATAAATCTCGTCAGAAAAAAATATAAAAATCTAACCATATAAAAGTAATACAGTCGGCGATCAAACCCAATTTCGGTTAACACTGCATTAGAATACAGAAATAACTATCCAGATTCTTCTTAACTTGGTTCTAAATCAATCAAGTCTTCGTATTGCTTCCCCAATTTTCTTAAATTTTGGAGAAATCTTGCTCAAAATAGCTATAAAAATGTAACCATAAGTATATAGCCTTGGTGTTTTTTCCAATTTTGACGATTTAAAAAATATCCAATTTTCATGCGGAATTTACCAGATTTTTCAACCAAAACCGGTTAGAACCGCCTTAAACTGGTTTAATCAAGATTTTGGGGCAATTTGAAGCAAAAGTTTTTTCGCTAAAATATGAAAATTTGGCAAGGCTATAGCCTTGGTGTTTTTTCCATTTTTGACGATTTTAAAATATCCAATTTTTATGGGGAATTTACCGGATTTTTCAACAAAAACGGTTAGAACCGCCTTAAACTGGTTTAATCAAGATTTTGGGGCAATTTGAAGCAAAAGTTATTTTGGTAAAATTTGAAAATTTGGCAAGGCTATATAGCCTTGGTGTTGTTTAAACTGGGGGTGGGACCGTTGGAACAAAAAGTTACGTAAGGATATGTCAGATTTCAATTATTTTTTTCATTTAGGTACCCATAGCTGTAAGCCGTCCAAAGAAAATAACTGCGAGTGTTTTTGAGTTGTATTTTGAAAGATATTACCGAAAAAACAAATCCGTTCCATGGGTCCCGCACTTACTGGCACTTTTATTGTACACGAAAACTGTATCATGAAGCTTACCAATAGAGCAAAAATTAAAACCCTAAAGAATTTCAACATCTCTCGGCACCCTTGAGCGTTAAAAATGACACCCTAAAGTGCCGCGGCAAGCCGGTTGAGAACCACTGCACTAGACGGACAGACTTCTATAGTTGAAGGTGGGATCCTAGAGTATGCTTAATTTAGTAGGAAATACCCACGTGGTAATTTTTTCACGCTACAAACTATACAATAACGGATGACAATCAATCAACAGTAGCCTACGCGAGTGCGCTTTTTCAGTCCACATATGACCTGAAGTAACCCCGCACAACCGCCCACGGTTGACCTGTAGTAACCCTGACCACCACAACGTGGTTTCGCAGTGGATTTCGGATTCCTGGATGAAAATACATTCGATATAGATGTTTTGTTTACATTTAATGTAGACATTTTTTAGATTCGATAAGTACAGGTGTAAAGATTTTTTTTAAAAAGCTTACGCTAAGTCAGATAAATTCAAATAAAGGCGAACGGTAGTTTTATTCTCATGAGCATTTTCGCTTAAATCAAAGATAATATAAACGAAATGTTAATTTGCTTTTGTCATGGGACTGAAATATTTTTCGTAGTTTACTGTTCGAACAGGGCTAGGCCATACACTTTCCATAATAATTAAAAAAAACTTGCTGTATAGTCGTAAAAATTAGAAAAGTAAACAGGAACTGAAAGGTTGTTCACTTAAATCACCAATAGAATTAATGATAGTGTTACTTGATTTTCGTCATGAAATTGAATATATTTGTTTGTAGTTTATTAATAAAATGCTAGACATCAAACTTTTTCGTGAAGGACCGGATCTCTCAAAAAACTTGCGATCACGGGCCGGATATAAAATTTTCTATTAACTTTATTAGACCTAATTGTTATAAAACAAAGGAATAAAAAAACTAAACTGTTTATCCAATTAGTTTAAAATATCATAACGATTTAGCTCAATTTTGCATTCGTCAAACATTTCGATTAAAAAAGTAACCGTATTTCGGGATAATTTAGGAATTCGCAGGCGGGAAAAAATAAACCGGCGGGCCGGATCTAGCACACAGGCAGAAGTTCAGTAACCCCCGCACTAGATTATTGTTTATATTCAGAGTTCAGAAATCAATGAGCTCCCAAAAAACCCTTGTTCAATATACATTTCTATTCTTAGCACGCTGCTCCGTTAGCTAAATCAACAATAAAATCAAGGGAATAATGATGTCATGCTTATACGAACAAGACGCATATGTTGCTGTCAGCGATGTACGGCACGTTAGTATTGTTGTAACCTCTTCATAATTGATTTACTGATAGCATTATTGTAGGCCTATTTTGACCACCAAATTCGCACTTAGATTTTAATGAAAATGAACCATTTTGGTAGCTTTTGTAATGATAGCAGCCGGTTTGAGTACTGATTTGAATGTTAAGTAATTATTGGAAGGCTGATTTACAGAACCAAAACTTGGTCATAATAATGCAAAATGTGCCATTAAATATTTACACCACCTATACATTAAGGAAATAGGTAATCGCGTTAAAAGCCAGGAAGGAGCATGGAACGAACCCAGGTTTTAATAGTTAATAGCAGAGCTTTCCAAACTAAGAGTCCAGCTGCGAGTTTAATGTTTCACGAGTAATATTTCATGCCGATCATGGTCCGCATGAACCAAATATATTTTTTAGGTGACCGCGTTAAAAAAAGTTAAAAAACCCAGGCCTTAGGAAACACTTGAGATTGTAATGCCTCTTCGATTTATTAGAATCCAGTTGGTAAACACCTAATTAATCAAGCATAGGAAATTAAAATACGCAAAGTTAGTGGCTACACGTTAATTACGCGTGGGATTTTGTAATATATTCCCCACAAACCGTTATCTTATTGCTTAAAACAGCGTGTAGGCCTTCATTCGTTTTTAATCCACTGATGCCATGCCACTCATTGTTTACACCCGTAGGGCTACGCTTATCATTGTCCGCCTTGAAAATATTATATGGAAGTGTTTATTTTTTCTGCTTGGTCAGGTACCCATATACCCATTAGTAAATACATTGGTTCAAATACTTTGCTGTCCGCACAAGTCGCCTCTTTCTATTAAAAAAACAAAAAAACACACGCTACAATAACTGCTTATGTATCAAACTGTTAAATAATTCCAAATTTGAGTGGTCAAGGGGTCCCAGTCTTAAACAGAAGTCTAACAACATAGTATGTTTGTAGGTTTAAAATCTCGCTAATGCCAATGTAACTCATTGTTTACCCCGGTAAGATTACGCTTGTTATGGTTTCAAACAGGCACCTAGATTGGTTTTAATCCTGCCGATGTCTTGCATTACACGCAATTTGCACCCCGGTAAGATTACGTTTGTTGTTGTTCAACTTTAAAACATATCCCACATTTGTTTTAAAGCCATGCGTTGCACGCAATTTACATCGGTAGGATTACCCTGGTTGTGCTTACGTCGAACAAGGAAGGAAATATGAACAGACGATGTCTTAGTATCCATCAAAGTGTATTTATAGAAGAAAGCTTTGTGAAGAATGGATAGGGAAACGAAACTGCAACGTGTTTTTGTTTGTGAACGATTTACGTGAAGTAACTGTGCTTTAGATTTTAGGATTTGATTCAATGCACTTTATTTCGGTAAGGTTTAGTACATACGTAAGCCAATGCTTTTCTGGAAAGTTTTCCAATAACAAGCATTTCCGTATGTAACACTACGACACTTTGGCAGTATAGAGAAAATCAAACCAAGCTTCTCTTTAAAGACTTATGTTAGAAGCTCGTAAACAATTTGAAATAAGTAACTGTGGGTTTTAGATTTTGTGGTTTATTTTACTGGAGATGTTGGTTTTAATTTTTTATAACAAATGTTGCAGCAAAGTTGTTAATTTAATTTCAATATAGGGCAGTTTTATTTAATATTGATTATTAGGTCAGCAAAAAGCATTCCATTGCATTGCTACTTAGAAACTGTTTTCTACGAAAGACGTATTTCGCTTTGCGTTTGTTTTTTGGTCTCCTTAAAATTCTGTTATCTTAGTGCTTAACGCTTTAAACAATATGCGAAAAAGACCTTTATTGGGTACACTGTAGTTTCCAAAAATATCGTATTGTGCTCGCATAGTAGAGTGGATACTGCGCTAATAGTAGAGTGGATACTGCGCGGATAGTAAAGTGGATACTGCTCGCATAGTAGAGTGGATACTGCTCGCATAGTAGAGTGGATACTGCGCGGATAGTAGAGTGGATACTGCTCGCATAGTAGAGTGGATACTGCGCGGATAGTAGAGTGGATACTGCGCGGATAGTAGAGTGGATACTGCTCGCATAGTAGAGTGTATACTGCGCGGATAGTAGAGTGTATACTGCGCGGATAGTAGAGTGGATACTGCTCGCATAGTAGAGTGGATACTACGCGGATAGTAGAGTGGATACTGCTCGCATAGTAGAGTGGATACTGCGCGGATAGTAGAGTGGATACTGCTCGCATAGTAGAGTGGATACTGCGCGGATAGTAGAGTGGATACTGCTCGCATAGTAGAGTGGATACTGCGCGGATAGTAGAGTGGATACTGCGCGGATAGTAGAGTGTATACTGCGCGGATAGTAGAGTGGATACTGCTCGCATAGTAGAGTGGATACTGCTCGCATAGTAGAGTGGATACTGCTCGCATGGTGGAGTGGATACTGCGCGGATAGTAGAGTGGATACTGCTCGCATAGTAGAGTGGATACTGCTCGCATAGTAGAGTGGATACTGCGCGGATAGTAGAGTGGATACTGCTCGCATAGTAGAGTGGATACTGCTCGCATGGTAGAGTGGATACTGCGCGGATAGTAGAGTGGATACTGCTCGCATAGTAGAGTGGATACTGCTCGCATGGTAGAGTGGATACTGCGCGGATAGTAGAGTGGATACTGCTCGCATAGTAGAGTGGATACTGCTCGCATAGTAGAGTGGATACTGCTCGCATGGTGGAGTGGATACTGCGCGGATAGTAGAGTGGATACTGCTCGCATAGTAGAGTGGATACTGCTCGCATAGTAGAGTGGATACTGCGCGGATAGTAGAGTGGATACTGCTCGCATAGTAGAGTGGATACTGCTCGCATGGTAGAGTGGATACTGCGCGGATAGTAGAGTGGATACTGCTCGCATAGTAGAGTGGATACTGCGCGGATAGTAGAGTGGATACTGCGCGGATAGTAGAGTGGATACTGCGCGGATAGTAGAGTGGATACTGCGCGGATAGTAGAGTGGATACTGCGCGGATAGTAGAGTTGGGTGGTTTAGACCAGGGGTCGGCAATTTTTTCCCTCGCGAGCCAAAACCAAATTCAGAAAGGTCTCTGCGCATCGTAATAAATTATAATCGATTTTTTTACGGTTAAAACGTGTGGTTTGTTATAATAACGGTCAGGTGTTGACATAGGATATCGCAGTTGAAAATGCGCCTAACCCCAAACCTTTTTACGATCTCGTACCACTTAGACGCTTTGTACTGCCACGCGTACCACTTCTTGCAGAACAACTATTTTGAACATTTTGTTCCGATCTATTTTTAGCTTACTAGTATTATTCAACGCTATACGTCGCTGAAGCTATAAAACAGTAGATGATATCTATCAAGAGCAGACCTGGGCAACATACGCCCCGCTAGACGGCATGCCAAGCGATTTAATCCGGGCCGCGGCTTATTTTTCCTAAAGTGCATATAAGCAAAAACAAGGGCGAATTATACATGTTTGGTTGTATCTTAAACACTCTTTCCAAAGTTGGATCTAGTTTTGACCACGCAAAACATTTCTGGCCTGTTTTAAATACTAAAATGGAAATTATTATCGCGCTTCGCGCGAATCTCTTTTGTCTTTCTCGTTAGTGCCACGCGTTTTTTAGCATTTTTACAGTCAAAAGCGGCCTATGCATAATGGTGTTCTCTCCAATAAAAGTTTAACAAACTTATCCTACTATTTCTATATTTTATGCGCTTCGGTCGAATGTATTCCGTCTTTAAAATATGAACTAAACACCAGCCGCCAGCCGTTTTCTAAAGTCTGAAACATACCGATTCACATTTTGTCAGCCTAATTAAGTTAATGAATGCTGTGTGTTTCTCCCGAGTTATGCCGTCTTTGCAATATGGCTGTTGTACCGGGTATCACATCGGTAACTTAAAGCCTCAAAAGGCAAAAAAAACATGGTAATTTTTAGTGAAATTTTTTTATGTATTTTAATCTTAACTTTTGGGTCAACGCGCCCTACACCTTGATAAATGCCAATATATCAACAAGATATGTAGGCTACATTTTTTATCTGTGCTCAATGCGTCATGCCCCCACTAAATCTAAATTAAAGTTGTCATTTTAAAACAAACATAGGCGCAATTATTTCGCGCTTTGCGCGACGTCTTCTTTAAATGAGGCTTGAATTGCAAATTTTAGCAGAACTACACGTTATAACAAGTTCGTTAGCTTATTTGTTTTATAGTTTTAGAATATGACGTCATATAGCCCTATTTGAGATCCTATTTTTGACCAGGCTCGCCACACCATTTTAAGTATTGCCCACCCCTGATCAACAGCAATCATTTGACATAATTAACGCCCATTGTCCCACAGCGTTGTACGGCATTTTGACATGGCCTGTGTCTTAAAGATCGTAACAATACGAAACAACAGGAATAGTTACACAATACTAGGAATAGGCTTCAGGATTTTTTTTATAAACAAACCAGTTAAACAAAATATAAAGTTGTGAAACCAGCTTTTTGTAAAAAATATGGAAGCTACTCGCGTACCACTAGTGGTACGCGTACCACAGGTTGGGAACCCCTGTTCTAGGGTATGCACTGCGCTTTTAAGCTGATTCCCTCAAAACAGAAACGTAGTCTATCTATAAAATGGCTAAATATGAGCTTTTAGCGCAACAATTATCATTTACGACTTAGTTCCGAGTTTGTAAAAGAGGTGGTGGGCCGGATGATTTAGATTAGCGGGTCCAACCATCGGTCGGTAGGTTACCCAAACCGACAGTTCAGTTAGGTCGTACAATTTAACGGCAGCTGGTATTTAAAGTTCTCTAACTGAGATATTGTCTAACTTCGGTAGACGGTTTTACTTCTAGAGTTTTAGTTTTTTGCCTTGGATTTTAATTGGTGATATTACAAGCCAGATACCTAGTTTTATGCTTTGACAGAAAACAAATTTGGTTTGATTTTACAAAAAGCATTAACTTTTATAATTGTATAACCTAAAGATGTCATGTAGCTCAAATTTGTTTGAGTCAACCAACTCATGTATTTGCGTAAAAAAAAATCATGTCAAAAACAGTTCGGTGACATTTCAAACAGTTAAAGTAGCCATAAGTGTCTCTGCGTGCATTGTATTTAACACTACTTTTTCGAAATTTTAGACTAATCTGGGACATGGCTTTCGATGGGATTACATTCTTTGTAAAGGCAGTATTTGTCCTATTCTAAATAGGGTAATCAGGTGGCACTATATAAAGTGGGCTATGGGAATTTCTGCTTTGATCTGATGAACACGGTTGTACTAAGGCTTGTCGATAATCAATAGAATTTGTCTTTATATAGTGCTACCTGATTAACCCATGGTGATACAAGGTAATAACAAGACGTCATAAACAGTTCTCGAGCGAACTCCGCTCAAAATAAACCACTTTAATAGGACGGGAAATAAATTGGCGTATATTTGGTTCAAATAGACAAAAACAAAGACAGTTTAGAAAAACACTAAAATGAAAGTATAGTCTTAAATAAATGATAAAGCATTAAAATAGTGAAGTCTCGAAAGCGTGGAATTAGGCTATCTTTTGTTTCTAAGTACATTTTGCACATGTGATGATCAAATTGGAATACACGTGGAATATAACAACTGAAAACTTGTACAGTTTTCCAATTAGATTTGACGTAACGCACTTTCACAAGACGTAACGCACTTTCGTCCGGCCTGATCATAGGTCCCGGTTTTCCCCTACATTAGAAAATTTTTGCATAGCTCCGGTTTTAATAAAACTTACAGCACAGTAAAACACGTCTGGCAAGTACGGCGTTCATATCGTCCTATCTAGTTGCAGTAGAATTTGAATAACCTAACATCACAGGAAAAGCGAGTGTGTTAGGGATTAACTGGTCAGTTAACGACCTCGGTAGGAAGGATGCAAACGGGGAAAAATATACGTTTTTAAACAGACTTTTCGAAGACACACGCGAAACAAACACGTTGTAATTACTCATAGAAATGCCGATGCTTGATCGCAACACAGTATCGGAATAAAATATCAATTTAATTATCGGACTTTCTACAGACTAGAACCTCAAAGAAAACACTCTATTTTTTAAACGCTAGACCAGCGTTTCGCCTTTTTTTTGTCTTGCGGCGCCCTACAGAAATTATAAATAGTTAGCGGCACCCTTGCTCGTAATTTTGCTGAGTCGTGTAAAGTTACCATAAACGAGTTAAAAACAGCACATTAACTGTGCAACAAGGTTAAAAAAAACTTGTAGGGGAAGTGCGGGACCCATGGAACACTGGCATATTGTTGGCAGAACTAAATAGAATTTTGGTTGTGGGAATGAGATTTTGTGTACGGAACTTTGTTCAGAAAGTTCCACAGCGTGCTTTTAGAAATGGTTGATTTATTCCAAATTTTCACTTTTCTAGGTGAAAAATGTAGTTTTTAGCTTGATATTCGTAAGGTGTTTTGATAGTCTTTAGGTAATTGTAAATCAATGAATATTTTTTGTGGAGAGAGGGGATATCTAGGTGCATGTCGAAAGTTAGTTTGATTAATTGTATTCAGAGTACTGGCTAGCCATGAGTGTTTTTATTAAAAATGGCGATTAGAGGACCTTTGGAACAGTCTGTTCCATTTGTCTCTCGATCATTTAGTGATCATATTCTTAGATTTTAAGGATAGTAGTATGCCGACTTTTAAGATAAGTACATCTAATAAGGGGTTGTTCACTGAGAACCAGAGCTGCGGAGTCGGACTCGGGACTCGAAGGAGTCGGACTAGGGACTCGAGTAAGACCACGTAAAACTACCAGAGTCCGACGTGCGCAGTACCAAAAACTGATATTGCCGTCAATTGCAGTTCTTAATAGCGGAATAGCATATTGTGGGTATTTTCGAACCATTTATTGTGAATGGATGAATCATATGACATCCCTATGAGTGGATTGCTAAATATCCACCGTATGTAAATTGGCGGAATATAGGCTGTAAAGTCAGAGTCGGACTCGGGACTCGACGAAATCGCACATTTGACTATTATTATATTTGCAGACATGTTCTCCTAAAAAAGAAAAACAATTGATATAATAAACCTGGGTTGCAAATTCTGCTAGTTATAAAAAATATCATTTCAGCATTTTGTGCTTGTTTCCATGTGTTTTTATTATATTTCTTAAAATAAATTTTCTTGTGCCACTATTACTACACCATTAACTGAGTAGTTATGCACTTGGAAATACTCAGCGCAGTGGTTTTAGATGCAGTCATGCTCTGTTCCATGGGGTGTTACAATGGTCCTGTGGGGTGGTACCGATCGAACAAAAAGTTACGTAAGGATATGTCAGATTTCAATTATTTTTTTCATTTAGGTACCCATAGCTGTAAGCCGTCCAAAGCCCCCCCATAGCTGTAAGCCGTCCAAAGAAAATAACTGCGAGTGTTTTTGAGTTGTATTTTGAAAGATATTACCGAAAAAACAAATCCGTTCCATGGGTCCCGCACTTACTGGCACTTTTATTGTACACGAAAACTGTATCATGAAGCTTACCAATAGAGCAAAAATTGAAAACCTAAAAGAATTTCAACATCTCTCGGCACCCTTGAGCGTTAAAAATGACACCCTAAAGTGCCGCGGCAAGCCGGTTGAGAACCACTGCACTAGACAGACAGACTTCTATAGTTGAAGGTGGGAGCCTAGAGTATGCTTAATTTAGTAGGAAATACCCACGTGGTAATTTTTTCACGCTACAAACTATACAATAACGGATGCCTATCAATCAACAGTAGCCTACTCGAGTGCGCTTTTTCAGTCCACATATGACCTGAAGTAACCCCGCACAACCGCCCACGGTTGACCCGTAGTAACCCTGACCACCACAACGTGGTTTCGCAGTGGATTTCGGATTCCTGGATTAAAATACATTCGATATAGATGTTTTGTTTACATTTAATGTTGATATTTTTTAGATCCGATAAGTACAGGTGTAAAGAATTTTTTTTGAAAAGCTTACGCTAAGTCAGATAAATTCAAATAAAGGCGAACGGTAGTTTTATTCTCATGAGCATTTTCGCTTAAATCAAAGATAATATAAACGAAATGTTAATTTGCTTTTGTCATGGGACTGAAATATTTTTTGTAGTTTATTGTTCGAACAGGGCTAGGCCATACACTTTCCATAATAATTAAAAAAACTTGGTGTATAGTCGTAAAAATTAGAACAAGTAAACAGGAACTGAAAGGTTGTTTACTTAAATCACCAATAGAATTAATGAAAGTGTTACTTGATTTTCGTCATGAAATTGAATATATTTGTTTGTAGTTTATTAATAAACTGCTAGACATCAAACTTTTTCATGAAGGACCGCATCTCTCAAAAAACTTGCGATCACGGGCCGGATATAAAATTTTCTATTAACTTTATTAGACCTAATTGTTATAAAACAAAGAAATAAAAAAAACTAAACTGTTTATCTAATTAGTTGAAAATATCATAACGATTTAGCTCAATTTTGCATTCGTCAAACATTTCGATTAAAAAAGTAACCGTATTTCGGGATAATTTAGGAATTCGCAGGCGGGAAAAAAATAAACCGGCGGGCCGGATCTGGCACACAGGCAGAAGTTCGGTAACCCCCGCACTAGATTATTGTTTATATTCAGAGTTCAGAAATCAATGAGCTCCCAAAAAACCCTTGTTCAATATACATTTCTATTCTTACCACGCTGCTCCGTTAGCTAAATCAACAATAAAGTCAAGGGAATAATGATGTCATGCTTGTACGAACAAGACGAACAAGATATGTTGCTGTCAGCGATCTACGGTACGTTAGTATTGTTGTAACCTCTTCATAATTGATTTACTGATAGCATTATTGTAGGCCTATTTTGACCACCAAATTCGCACTTAGATTTTAATGAAAATGAACCATTTTGGTAGCTTTTGTAATGATAGCAGTCGGTTTGAGTACTGATTTGAATGTTAAGTAATTATTGGAAGGCTGATTTACAGAACCAAAACTTGGTCATAATAATGCAAAATGTGCCATTAGGTATTTACACCACCTATACATTAAGGAAATAGGTAATCGCGTTAAAAGCCAGGAAGGAGCATGGAACGAACCCAGGTTTTAATAGTTAATAGCAGAGCTTTCCAAACTAAGAGTCCCGCTGCGAGTTTAATGTTTCACGAGTATTATTTCATGCCGACCATGGTCCGCATGAACCAAATATATCTTTTAGGTGACCGCGTTAAAAAAAGTTAAAAAACCCAGGCCTTAAAAGAAACACTTGAGATTGTAATGCCTCTTCGATTTATTAGAATCCAGTTGGTAAACACCTAATTAATCAAGCATAGGAAATTAAAATACGCAAAGTTAGTGGCTACACGTTAACTACGCGTGGGATTTTGTAATATATTCCCCACAAACCGTTATCTTATTGCTTAAAACAGCGTGTAGGCCTTCATTCGTTTTTAATCCACTGATGCCATGCCACTCATTGTTTACACCCGTAGGGCTACGCTTATCATTGTCCGCCTTGGAAATATTATATGGAAGTGTTTATTTTTTCTGCTTGGTCAGGTACCCATATACCCATTAGTAAATACATTGGTTCAAATACTTTGCTGTCCGCATAAGTCGCCTCTTTCTATTAAAAAAACAAAAAAACACACGCTACAATAACTGCTTATGTATCAAACTGTTAAATAATTCCAAATTTGAGTGGTCAAGGGGTCCCAGTCTTAAACAGAAGTCTAACAACATAGTATGTTTGTAGGTTTAAAATCCCGCTAATGCCAATGTAACTCATTGTTTACCCCGGTAAGATTACGCTTGTTATGGTTTCAAACAGGCACCTAGATTGGTTTTAATCCTGCCGATGTCTTGCATTACACGCAATTTGCACCGCGGTAAGATTACGTTTGTTGTTGTTCAACTTTAAAACATATCCCACATTGGTTTAAATGTCATGCATTGCACGCAATTTACATCGGTAGGATTATCCTGGTTAAAGCAGACTGTGGTATAACACATTGCGTGCTTACGTCGAACCAGGAAGGAAATATAACACTCGACGCCTTAGAAGACGGCAAAGAATATATTTAGAAGAAAGCTTTGTGAAGAATGGACAGGGAAACGAAACTGCAACGTGTTTTTGTTTGTGGTTTACGTAGGATTTGATTCAATGCACTTTATTTCGGTAAGGTTTAGTACATACGTAAGCCAATGCTTTTCTGGAAAGTTTTCCAATAACAAGCATTTCCGTATGTAACACTACGACACTTTGGCAGTATAGAGAAAATCAAACCAAGCTTCTCTTTAAAGACTTATGTTAGAAGCTCGTAAACAATTTGCAATAAGTAATTGTGGGTTTTAGATTTTGTGGTTTATTTTACTGGAGATGTTGGTTTTAATTTTTTATAACAAATATTGCAGCAAAGTTGTTAATTTAATTTCAATATAGGGCAGTTTTATTTAATATTGATGATTAGGTCAGCAAAAAGCATTCCATTGCATTGCTAATTAGAAACTGTTTTCTACGAAAGACGTATTTCGCTTTGCGTTTGTTTTTTGGTCTCCTTAAAATTCTGTTATCTTAGTGCTTAACGCTTTAAACAATATGCGAAAAAGACCTTTATTGGGTACACTGTAGTTTCCGAAAATATCGTATTGTGCTCGCATAATAGAGTGGATACTGCGCGGATAGTAGAGTGGATACTGCGCGGATAGTAGAGTGTATACTGCGCGGATAGTAGAGTGGATACTGCTCGCATAGTAGAGTGGATACTGCGCGGATAGTAGAGTGGATACTGCTCGCATAGAAGAGTGTATACTGCGCGGATAGTAGAGTGGATACTGCGCGGATAGTAGAGTGGATACTGCTCGCATAGTAGAGTGGATACTGCGCGGATAGTAGAGTGGATACTGCTCGCATAGTAGAGTGGATACTGCGCGGATAGTAAAGTGGATACTGCGCGGATAGTAGAGTGGATACTGCTCGCATAGTAGAGTGGATACTGCTCGCATAGTAGAGTGGATACTGCGCGGATAGTAGAGTGGATACTGCGCGGATAGTAGAGTGGAAACTGCGCGGATAGTAGAGTGGATACTGCTCGCATAGTAGAGTGGATACTGCGCGGATAGTAGAGTGGATACTGCGCGGATAGTAGAGTTGGGTGGTTTAGACCAGGGGTCGGCAATTTTTTCCCTCGCGGGCCAAAACCAAATTCAGAAAGGTCTCTGCGGATCGTAATCAATTATAATCGAATTTTTTACGGTTAAAACGTGTGGTTTGTTATAATAACGGTCAGGTGTTGACATAGGATATCGCAGTTGAAAATGCGCCTAACTATATTTCGAAAGAATGCGGAAATGCGGCCTGAAGCTTGAAACAACGCGTTTGTCTGGTGTAATAATGCATACAGACAGATATAGCCTAAGCTGGTAAAACTTTAGTATTTATAGTTCTAGGGCAGGGGTTCCCAACCTTTTTACGATCTCGTACCACTTAGACGCTTTGTATTGCCACGCGTACCACTTCTTGCAGAACAACTATTTTGAACATTTTGTTCCGATCTATTTTTAGCTTACTAGTATTATTCAACGCTATACGTCGCTGAAGCTTTAAAACAGTAGATGATATCTATCAAGAGCAGACCTGGGCAACATACGCCCCGCTAGACGGCATGCCAAGCGATTTAATCAGGGCCGCGGCTTATTTTTCCTAAAGTGCATATAAGCAAAAACAAGGGCGAATTATACATGTTTGGTTGTATCTTAAACACTCTTTCCAAAGTTTGATCTAGTTTTGACCACGCAAAACATTTCTGGCCTGTTTTAAATACTAAAATGGAAATTATTATCGCGCTTCGCGCGAATCTCTTTTGTCTTTCTCGTTAGTGCCACGCGTTTTTTAGCATTTTTACAGTCAAAAGCGGCCTATGCATAATGGTGTTCTCTCCAATAAAAGTTTAACAAACTTATCCTACTATTTCTATAATTTATGCGCTTCGGTCGAATGTATTCCGTCTTTAAAATATGAACTAAACACCAGCCGCCAGCCGTTTTCTAAAGTCTGAAACATACCGATTCACATTTTGTCAGCCTAATTAAGTTAATGAATGCTGTGTGTTTCTCCCGAGTTATGCCGTCTTTGCAATATGGCTGTTGTACCGGGTATCACATCGGTAACTTAAAGCCTCAAAAGGCAAAAAAAACATGGTAATTTTTAGTGAATTTTTTTTTTTTTTAATCAGGGAGTCGAACCGGAACCGAACCGGAACTTTATGAACCGGTTTTGGGTCAATTTTTTCCGAACCGTAACCGAACCTGAACCGAATAATTTGAAAGTACCTGAACCTTAACCGAACCCGAACCTGTAAATAAAAGCGGTTCGCTCCTGCATGACGTCACAAATTCTATTTTACAGAGTCAAGTTACGCCATGCTCGAAATTTTATGAAAAAAAAAATAAAGCCTCAAAAGGCAAAAAAAACATGGTAATTTTTAGTGAAATTTTTTTATGTATTTTAATCTTAACTTTTGGGTCAACGCGCCCTACTACACCTTGATAAATGCCAATATATCAACAAGATATGTAGGCTACATTTTTTATGTGTGCTTAATGCGTCATGCCCCCACTAAATCTAAATTAAAGTTGTCATTTTAAAACAAACATAGGCGCAATTATTTCGCGCTTTGCGCGACGTCTTCTTTAAATGAGGCTTGAATTGCAAATTTTAGCAGAACTACACGTTATAACAAGTTCGTTAGCTTATTTGTTTTATAGTTTTAGAATATGACGTCATATAGCCCTATTTGAGATCCTATTTTTGACTAGGCTCGCCACACCATTTTAAGTATTGCCCACCCCTGATCAACAGCAATCATTTGACATAATTAACGCCCATTGTCCCACAGCGTTGTACGGCATTTTGACATGGCCTGTGTCTTAAAGATCGTAACAATACGAAACAACAGGAATAGTTACACAATACTAGGAATAGGCTTCAGGATTTTTTTTATAAACAAACCAGTTAAACAAAATATAAAGTTGTGAAACCAGCTTTTTGTAAAAAATATGGAAGCTACTCGCGTACCACTAGTGGTACGCGTACCACAGGTTGGGAACCCCTGTTCTAGGGTATGCACTGCGCTTTTAAGCTGATTCCCTCAAAACAGAAACGTAGTCTATCTATAAAATAAAATCTATAAAGCTAAATATGACCTTTTAGCGCAACAATTATCATTTACGACTTAGTTCCGAGTTTGAAAGAGGTGGTGGGCCGGATGATTTAGATTGGCGGGTCCAACCATCGGTCGGTAGGTTACCCAAACCGACAGTTCAGTTAGGTCGTACAATTTAACGGCAGCTGGTATTTAAAGTTCTCTAACTGAGATATTGTCTAACTTCGGTAGACGGTTTTACTTCTAGAGTTTTAGTTTTTTACCTTGGATTTTAATTGGTGATACTACAAGCCAGAAACCTAGTTTTATGCTTAGACAGAAACGAATTTGGTTTGATTTTACAAAAAGCATTAACTTTTATAATTGTATAACCTAAAGATGTCATGTAGCTCAAATTTGTTTGAGTCAACCAACTCATGTATTTGCGTAAAAAGAAAATCACGTCAAAAACAGTTAAGTGTCTCTGCAACATTTTGCATAGAGAAGTCGTTTAGGTTGACTTACAAGTCAAATTCAACTTATAACAAGCAAATCCAAGACAGACTGTTGGGATCTAAAAAAATAAATGGTAAATTTAGAAAAAAATTCTGAGCAACATTTTGCATAGAGAACACTAAAAACGAAACGAATAGTAAGTTTACACTAATTTACAAGAAACTTTGCACTAAAGCCTGAAATCAAGTCAAGTAAAAACGCTAACTTAATTTAAGACATTGTGTAACATATTCGTGTATTGTGCAGGAGACATTATTTGCAGCAGAGTATATCAACGGACACTTCTTTGAACACTCTATGCCAGGGGTTCCCAACCGGGTACGAGATTGAACATCAAGGGGTACGAACTTCCTTGGGCCACTGAGCAGTTTTACAAACAGATTTCACTGTATAGTTTTATTTTACAATTGTAAATGATATTATGGTATTACATTCTTTGCTTTAAAAAAAATTATCTACAAATAAGAGTTGTTATTTAGTAAGAAACCTTATTTTTGTCAATGAAGCAGCAACAAATATCTCACTGAGAAGTGATAAACAAAATAACTACTGATATTTAGCAATTTTTGTGTGAAATAACCGTTTAACGCAGTGGTCGGCAAACTGTGGGCCGCGAGTTACTTTTGAATAGCTTAGTGTTATAATGTTGTTGTGGGCCGCGTGATAGTTGTACATTCATTGCACTTTATTTTCAAAGTTGATGTGGCATAGAATTATTAAATTGGTTCATCTTGGAAAAGCCGACGTGCCTAATGTGGTCCTGGGAGCTTGTCGAACTATAATTATTTTTTTCCAACTTAAACTGTATGTAATTCAAAATTTTTTCGCGCTTCGAGCGTATATTTTTGTACGTTTTGCATTATGATATGTTTTGGGCGCAAGGGCGCTGTGTCATATTTCACCTTAAAATAAAATATCCAGAATCTGCCACTTTTTAACAGTGGTTTTACTTAGTGGGCCTTCAATAGCTTTGAAAAGAGTCGGGGCTGCGACAAAAAAAGTTTGCCGACCACTGGCTTAATGTTTAAATGAGCTATAAAAGCATTATATATCTGAAAATTTCCATCAGAATTTTTTTGGGGGTAAGAAGAACGCTCTGACCTGACAAAGGGGTACGAGCAGCACAAAAGGTTGGGAAACCCTGCTCTATGCAGTTTATTTGAGATAGTCGAGAATAAATAGCGAAGAGAAAGATACCTTCAACTTCTTAGAGTTGACGCAATAAAAGAAGACTCAAGAAACCTGATATTCATCGTTTAAAATGTGAAACCGCAATGAAGCGTATAATCAGAAGAAAAAGCGCCAAATCATTTTTAAAATTAAACTTTTTCTTTTAAAAATGTAGACCTATATTTTATTTTTACATATTTGGGTCTTGATAAACCCTGAACCCTTGTCTTATGGGCTCGGCATTTTAACTTGTGAATTGCGATTAATATTGCACTTTCAAAACGCAACCATTTTTCCATTCATTTTTAAACAATTGCAATTTAACCTTTTTACAGACTTTAGATTTGTAATTAGCAATTCTATAAAACTGCATTACTAATATTAGGTTATGTCTCAATGAAAATGGAAAGTTTTCAATGGATTCTTCCGGGTTTGCTGATAGCAATTTTGCAGTCGTCAGCAGTTTTGTCGGGTAAGTTTGGTTACATCTAGGTTATCATTTCTGGGTAGACAAAATAGCATTGCAGTCAATGACAAGAACCACTTTTCAGTAGAGATGGCCGATATTTGGCATTTAATTTTGGTCTAATAAGCTATCACCATTAAAGAATGTAATGGTAATGATTTTCAGCTAATTAGGCCTTTGTTTCTCTATAGTAAGTATATTTATCTTTCTAGCTTTTTTGTAATACTTTTAAAAAAAATTACGTTTTAAAGTAGAAAACTAAGAAAGACGTAAATTCATTTTTTTTTCGGCGTCGGCAGTGATGCAACCTTAAAGGCGGACAATGACCAATACTACCACTTGGCATCTGGTATTGGCAAAAAAAAAAAATTCGCTGCAAATTAAACTATATATGTACAATTATTTCAGCATGCAGTCCAATAACATTTGGCGCCAAGGACAGCGCCTTGACCCTCTCCTCCAACCAAGTCAACGCAGATACAGCTGAGGGGGAATGTGTTAAGTTGGGAGGACATCTTGCGTCAACTAAAGACCAGCAGATCAGCAGCTCTCTAACAACAGGGATATACCGACAAAGTGGTCTATGGCCAGTACAGTCTCGCCAAGGTAAGCTTACTATAAAATTGGGTTTTTAGTATAGACTACGTTCCGGTTTCAAAGTTCTAAACAGGGCTCAGGAGTCGGTTAAAAAAAGTCCGACTCCGGCTCAATGTGCGATTTCGTCAAGTCCCGATCCCAGCTTAGACTCTTCAGCCTGTATTTCACCCATTTTGCGCAACTAGAAATGTGTAAATTTCCGAGTCCAACTCCGCAGCCTTGATTGCAAACAAGTCATTTTTAAATGACTAAAGTCTAAGTCAAGTCATAAAAATGACAAGCCATGTCCAGTTAATTCATTCTTAGAGCAAGTCACAAATAGCTCAATTTTAAAATAAATGTGCAACATTGCCGTTGTTTCATGTCCGGAATTCGGGTGATACACTTTGTGTCGGTGAGAGATTTTTTTTAATTAAAACGGCTAAAAAAAAACTAGTATAATTTAAAATAATCGTATTTAGATAATAGGCTGGGTAAAAAAAATATGATTTTCATACCAAATTTGTGGAGGACAGGGTCTGGTTCCTCCCCCTGGCAAACAACTTTTCTTTTCTTTTTTCTACGAGTAAAACAGGGCTCTTAATATGTTGGCATATTTCAGCCGAAATTACCAACACGAAAGCAAATTGCCAATGTTCATATTTTTTCTAGGTATACAAAGAGTCTACATATTCTACAATCCAGGTAACGATAAGGTTTATAAATACTCCAAAAGTTCGACTGAGTCAGGAGGTTGGAGAACTACGGGAGGAAATGCAAACGAGTCTCTATGGTACATTGATCTTTACCAAAGGTAAGTTAAAAAACAAGTGATGTAGATGTAAGACTTTGCATAAAAAAAATGTAGGCCTACTCGAATCCTGAATGTAATTAAGGAAACTAAAGTTTCCATTTTAAGCAATATCTGTTATTGTGTTTTATCCGGGGTTCTAGGCTTTAAGTTTCATTGTAGTTTAAAAACGTACATAATATCTTTGTCCTCCATTTTTTAAGCAAAATAAAAACATCATATTTTTATTTTTTTTTTCGATACCAAGTTAAGTGTCATTACAAATAAACAGGAAAATTTAACAGACAACAGTGCGTTGTTTGTTTTGCATTAATGACAGACGAAAAAGTAAAATCTAAAACAAGAATATTGGCGGGTGCTGAAGGCTGTGCTGCTCAAACTTTTGTTTCTTGCGACGCCTTTCAAAAACTTGACTAAACATTGTTGCGCGTTTTTAATCCTTGCTTGTAGTGGAATAAATAATGGAATAAAATTCAAACGACGCACTAGGGCGTCAGAACGCACAGTTTAAGAACGTCTGATTTAATACAAACCTTGCGCACCAGGGGTTGTTAAACTTTTTTTTAAAGACACGTAAGCCGCTATCGTTGGTCATTGTGTGTATGTATCTTACATATACGTGTATTGCTTGTGTACTTAAACAACAACAACAATTTACTTCCACAGTTCAGCTGACGACCGCACAAGCGTCACATTTTGTCAATATAAGCAAATAAAGTGGTTGATTTCGGTCGGGCAAACGGGAAGATCCTGTGGACCAGAAAGCGGTGGTAAGACAAGATAATTACAGAAATTTTGGAGCATACTGGTTGGAGGTTGTAGTACAGTAAGAATATCAAAGCCCATACGGTTGTTTCTGTTTGTTACAGAGCTACCCGAACTAAGCTTTTATTAACCGCAATTCTAAACCTTCTGGCGGGGGCATCATTTATTTTGTGTACTCTCTTAATTGCCTAAAAAACGAAACAAGCACCATTGTTTCGTAACCACGCAATCAGTCTGAAAGACTGATTTCTTATAGAAGTAACCTATGTATCGCCATTTTTAACATTTGCAATAAATCTTTATTCATTTTCAACACCAAATAAAAAGTTATTTGAAACGAGCCTTTAACATAAGATTTATTTAAAATGTTAAAAAATACTACCTACTTCTGTATGGGCATTGATATTCCTATTACGTCTAACTACAACATCCAGCCATCATACTAAGATTTTTAGAAACGTTCATAAATTACTATCCACTTTTGTATGGGCTTTAATATCCCTACTACGAATTACAGAAATGTTTATCTGTTTGGTCTGCAAGAAAAAATAATTAAATAGCCTGATGAAAAACGCGACACAGATATTTACAATTGTAGAAAATTACACAAATTTAGTTGTTGCAGGCCGTTTTATTCGGAAAACGTAGATTGACCTTCAGTTAACCCGGTTCTAATGAAGAACCCACCTATTCCTGTGTTTTTTGGTTTATTTTGTGGATAAAAAAGGGAAGAGGGCGATAAAATAATACTCGCCAAAATAATGTAATAAACCCTTCGCGCTACCAAAATCATAAGAAAACACACTCCTATTGTCACCCTAGTGGAGAATAGTTGACAAGATAAAGATGCGGTGTTGCAAAACGTCATTTTGAAATGATTTAACTCAAAGTCAAGTTTTTTGTTCAAAAAACCCAAGTCCAAGTCAAGTCTTAATTCAACCAAGTCAATTTCAAGTCATGTCGACGTTACGCAGCATATAGCAAGCAAATTGTTTTACGTGCAAAACTTAAGATGAATAACCCAGTTTTATAATAAAAACACTTCGTTTCAACCAAACTTATTTGTCCAAAATAACTGAAGTCAAGTCATTTGAAAACAGTTGCTTAAGTCAAGTCATTACAACACTGTAAAGAGGTCTTCGACCTTACTCACTCATTGAGCCATTCCCGCCTTCTTTCTGGCCAATTAGAACAACAAAAAGTAACATAATAGCCTTATAAGCTGTTTACAGGCGTAAATGAGGTAGGCTTACTAGTGAAAGTTTACCAAAAATTATTTTATGAAAAGTTTCAAGTCAAATAAACTAATATGTCCAAAAGACTTTTGCTAAATCCAAGTCAAGGAAATGACAAAGTTAAAAATAAATGAATTCAGTCAAGTAACTTTACAACACTGATAAAAATAATGTAATATAATAAAATCGCAGGTTGGTCTTACGACTTTAAACTTTACGCACCAAACTCAGCGGTTGGAAGCCTGAAGATTTACAGCTACAGAAGCGCTACAGTCCATGGAAGCAGGTTAACTTCGCCGCGAGGAAATCATATCAGTGATTTTGACGGCAGGGAGATTACATTTAATTCACCAGGTAATTACGCTACTAAACAAAACATGGTGTTTACCAATGTTTGTACTACGTAGTGCAGAGGCGCGAATCCAGGATTTATGTTTGGGGTTAAGCATGAATTTATTTAGAGATAATGTCATATATTTACGTCGTAACGTGATGTTACAAAGTTAGGTCACAGCATGACGTCAAAATGTGACGTCATTAAGTTCCATCTAAATGTGACGTCATAAAGTTTCATAACCAACCTTAAGGACACCACACAGTTCGTTTAGTCTATTTAAGTTTTAGGTTGGAGAAGCTTTACTTTTAATTAAAAAAATACATAACAAAAATTGCGCAAAGCAAAAAAACGCCTTTGTATTTGCTAAAGCCAAAACCTTTTCTAAGGTACGTAAGACGCATGAGCCTTCTTTGGCGTAAAACGTTATTAAAATGGGTGTAAGACATAACATAGCCTACATGAATTCAGATTCGCGCAAAAACATTAGGCATAAAAAAAGTTTTTACAACCATAGCACCGTTGCTCGCTGAATCCTGTTTTTTTAAAACTAGCCTATGGTGAGGTTTGAACTCCCGACCTTAATTATGCTGGGATCGTCGCTCTATCACTGAGCTACACCGGCTCAGAGGGGAACGAGTCGAGAAGCAAAAGTAGCAATGTTGCCTTCTGCATCCTATTCTTAAAACTAACCTGTGGTGAGGTTCGAACTCACGACCTCGTTCATACCGGGACCGGCGCTCTACCAACTAAGCTACGCAGGCTCAGAGAGGAGCGAGTCGAGAAACAACCATAGCACTGTTGCCCGCTGCATCCTGTTCGTAAAACTTGCCTGCGGTGAGGTTCGAACTCACGACCTCGTTCATACCGGGACCGGCGCTCTACCAACTAAGCTACGCAGGCTCAGAGAGGAGCGAGTCGAGAAACAACCATAGCACTGTTGCCCGCTGCATCCTGTTCGTAAAACTTGCCTGCGGTGAGGTTCGAACTCACGACCTCGTTCATACCGGGACCGGCGCTCTACCAACTAAGCTACGCAGGCTCAGAGAGGAGCGAGTCGAGAAACAAAAGTAGCACTGTTGCCCGCTGCATCCTGTTCGTAAAACTTGCCTGCGGTGAGGTTCGAACTTACGACCTCGTTCATACCGGGACCGTCACTCTACCAACTGAGCTACACAGGCTCAGAGGGGAGCGAGTCGAGGAATATCCATAGCAATTATATAGGCTACTAAAGTTTCATAAAAATTCGGACCAAAGCAAAAGACGCATTTCTGGCATGAATCAATTACACTTTGTTATTTTCAACTGTTTTTCAGATATACAGCGGGTTTACATGTTTTACAATCAAACTGACGACAAATTTTATAAATATTCGACAAATTCAACCGAAGAAGGAGTTTGGAAAAGTACAAAATACAATCCTCTTGAAACCCTGTGGTATATCGATTTGTTCACAATGTAAGTACATACCATAAACGAGAAAAAACACTATTTAAAAATAACTCAATTCTGTTGGTTTAATACTAAAATCTTAACAATTTCGACGTGAATCACAACTGTTTCTAGTTTTTTCAATTAATCGTTTTACCGAATTAAGTTGCATTAATAGGACATGGTTCTAAACTATGTCTTCATGGCATTATTAGGAAATGTGTTAGAAAACGTGGTAAAAATTGGGTATTGACGGTTCTAAACTAAGTCTTCATGGTATAGCATAAGATGTATAGTCTGCAGTAAATTGTCAAATTGGGTGATTTCCCAAAAATTTTTTCACTTTATTCTACTAAATAAATATAAAAAATGTTTAAAATATACAATACAAAACAAGGTTTAACAAACATTAAAAAGCACAACAGTTCATAGCGTACTGCGTTACCTATACACAATTTAAAATACACATAACACTCAGATGTTAGCTATGTTAAATCAGGTTCGTAACGGTTATAGGTAGAAAATCCACCTCTTACTGTGACCATTATGTAAACCAGGTTCAAAATAGGAGTTTTATTTTTCTATATATTGGCTTTAACTAGTCATTTACTGTTTAGCCCGGTATCATAATACATTAATATCATTGTATATATTATAAAACTACTGCTGCATTGTAATGACTGAAGTCAATGACTTGACCTTCAATCATCGAGTTAAATAACTTGGGTTGAAATTAGACTGAGACTTGTTCATTTAAAAATAACTTGTTTACAAAATTGAACTACTGTCTTAAACCCTATTTTTACGCCAAGTTCATATTTCCTTAGATGGACAACTGGGCGTGTTAAAGTTACGTTCTGCCAAACAGGTAACAATAAATGGTTGATCGCGGTGGGACAAAGTGCAACTAACTGCGGACCAGGCAGTTCTGGTAGGTTTTTAAAGGAGTGTCAGAATGGATATAAAAGTTTAACATAAAAATAAAAAGTATAACAGGTAAACAGTTGAGGGGTCTCTCGCGGGGTAGTTTTGATGTCTTTGTTTTTTTAATAACAAAATCAGGCATATTTTACAAATTTCGTATAACAGGAATTTTCAAGCTCACTTTAAACTAGATAAACGACAAAACTTACCGCGCTTCCCAAATGCTTTTCTTTACTTTTCATGTGACTTTCGCTGTAATCCTGTAGAAAAAATAATTTTAAGTTTATTATAACACGTTCACATGTTATTAACGCCGCGGCTTTTGTACGGTATGTATAGACTAACACATTTTCAAACAAAAACTTTGTAAAATAAACGCACTAAAATGGCGTTCTGAGAATAGGCTACCTCTCTTAGGAGATACATAAGTTTGCAGATTATTCAGCGCTTTTGTCGCGCGTAAAAGATTGTGACGTCACGTCTTAATGTAACTTTGTGACATCATTAATTGTCATGGTTCCCCAAACGAAAATTATTGATCTTAGTATGTGAGGTTTAGTTGGTTTCTCCCACTTATCAAACTGGCATTTGCAACAGGATGTAAATCAGTGTTTCTCAACTAGTGGGTCACCGTTAGATTTGGTTTGGGTCGCCAACTAAGATCGTTTACATGGTTTAAATTATTAGGAAAACATCGCTTGCATTAATTAAATTTCAACCGATTAATGCTAAAAGAAACACTGGCGCAAGTAAAAATGATATTACATGTTGAGATTTTTTTAGGCAGTAATCTCGGTAATATGATACCACTGTGACGTCATTTAACACGTAAAAAATATTCGGAATTGGTCCGAAGCAAAGGTTTGCGTTGTAGAGTTGTCGTTTTCAGAGGGATGTCCGATAATATCGGATCAGAACCGATATCAAGTTGTAGTTTCGGTGCTTGTCCGATACTAGGCTGCCAAATTAATTTTAGTATTACAGCTATATAGTTTGCGATCCCTAGTAAGCGATTTTTAGTTCTAAAATATATTTGCGTAGAAAATTTAAAATAAGCAACTTAGTCATCAGCGCCGAAGCTTTTTTTTGGTTAACAATCCCTAAACACTTTTGGTTTTAAGCGATTAAAATTGATCAACTTTGCTTATAAACCAGGGTGTGTATGGGAGGACACACAGTAAGGCATACAAGCAAAAATATTTAAAGCGAAATAATCTATAAAACCATATATCAACACCACAATAAAGTCAAATACACAGTACTATCCACGACCTAAACAGGTTAAGGCCTAAATCGGACAGAAAACGACTAAAACTGTTGGGAGAGAATATTGGACGATCGGGGGACTCCTGTCTGACATCGGTCGTTCTGTTGTCGAACCTCGTTTGAACAGCGCCGTTAGGACTCCTCTGTTTTGGAACCGTAAAGTTTGCCCCTGTTTTAATGTGAGGGATATAGGGTTAAGCAGATAGTTGCATAAGCCTGATTCTGACCATTTAGATCTGATTCCAAAAAGGTTAAGGTCTTATTTAGACGTTATTAGGAAGATTAGGTATTAGTTGTAAATTAGGCCGTAGAACTGTGTTTTATTCCGTCGTTCATATTCTGTTCTATTTTCGGTCTTAAGGCTGAAATCCGTGTATGTGAGTTCACACAACATTGCCAGATAATACACTGTGTAAATCCTCTTTACAGGTTGGAGTTATGACTTTCATCTGTACGGATCACCGTCAATAGATGGAAGCCAGAAAATTTACAGCTACCGAAGAAGTGCTGGTCGAGGTTGGGCAAGCAGACTAACAACTAAACAAGAAAACTTTTACAACAATTTTAGCATAGATGAGATCAGCTTCTTTTCACCAGGTATTCTAAAGAGCAGTTTTTTCAAGCTATGTAAACACCATATACGAACAAATAAAAACAAGTTTGCGCAACACCATATCGTTGAGTCGCTACTATCACAAACGCCTCTGTTTATATTAATGTTTGTAGTCAGCGCCATACATTTTTCACGCCTTTAATTGCTTCTTTATAGACAAAATTATTTCGGTCCAAACTCTAGTTAGCTATCCACTGTATTTAAATCGTTTTGTATTTTTTAGTTCCTGATGTGAAGACATTAATCGGTGCAAGATACAGCAACTCACAATGGCTTTGGAGCGATGGAACTCCAGCAAACTTCGCAGTCCCAACAATAAGTCCATCGACTTGCTTGCAGAAAGCTTACAACCCAATAACAGGCTTATTTGAAGATGTACAATGCGTACAACCTGCTTATTATGCTTGCCAAGTTAAATGTAGGCAATACAGTAGTTCAATAATGTAAAGCAAAACGTACAACAAATAGATTTATTTCAGTCTAAAAAAAATTTGGCCAATTGAAATTTAATTTGATAATAAATCTCCAAGTGAAAGATAGAAACAAAAATGTGTTTCACAGCTGTGATGTGGGTCTTCTGAAGCTGCTTTTTGACTAACGATTACGGGCTTACTATCATTAGTCACCGAAAAGTCATCGCAGACTGATCTGTCAATCAACGATTCAAGCAAGGCAGGCTAGAAAAACCACTTGCGTGCAGTGAGGTTCGAACTCACGACCTCGGTCATACCGGGACCGTCGCTCTACCAACTGAGTTACACAGGCTCAGAGGGGAGCAAGTCGAGAAATAACCACAGCACCATTACCTGTTACACCCTGTTCACAAAACTAGCCTGTGGTGAGATTCGAACTCACGGCCTCCGGCCATACCATGACCGTCGCTCTACCAACTGAGCTGCACAGGCTCAGAATAGAGCAATTCGAGAATCAACCAAACGCCAATGCTTGCTACATTTTGTTAGTACAAGCAACTTTATAATAAAGAGGATCTACACTCTACAGTACCATATCATTTAATAAAAGATACACACACATATGTGTTCAAAAAAGCTCAAATCTAGCCCCTGTCTTGCTTTTATCATTGATCAGCAGACTCGGTTAGTGTGCTAGCGCTTTCGTTGTACTAAATATCCAAGTTGTTTATTTTATCCCTCGAAGCATTAGTCTGAATAAGTTGGAAGATTTGTTAATTATTCAAATTATTTTTATTGTAGTTGTTGCATCAATTGCAAAGCAAACACAATGCAAACCAACTGAAATTGATATAAATTGGACAGACAGTTTGTCACAACTAATAGCATCCACATCACAAACCCTTGGTATTCAGGTAGGAAGCGATGTTTGGACAAATTTAAACATATTTTTACCCAAAAAAATAATATTACAGATACAGGGAAGCGATGGTGTTCCAACAGTGTACGTGGATTACGGAAGATTAAATAACACAGTGAGGAATCTGGCAACAAATAAACACTACCAATTCACAGTAAGACATACTGTAATATCGTTTTAATTAATAATGAAAACATAATGGAAGAGAAATAAGAATATCGCCCATACAGAAGTAGGTATCATTTTAAACGTTTTCGAAAAACTCTTTTATTCATTTTCAACACCCAGGTTCCTTACTGAAAAATGAATAAAGAGTTAATAAGAATATCAAAGCCCATACAGAAGTAGGTATCATTTTGGACGTTTCGAATAACTCTTTATTCATTTTCAACATAGAGAGAAGTCACTGATGGAAGTGTATATATAGTGCAAAGGCAGACATCAGAAAGAAGGAAACGTGGATAGACACATAATCTAGACTCAAGAAATCTGAGTTCAAGAAAATGTTAAATTGGACCTGCAATGACATCACTTTTCAATTTAGGCAAAAATTTTACACACAGATCGACGGCGTCGCAATGGGTTCCCCGATCGCCCCTCTGCTTGCTGATGTTTTCATGAACTGGTTAATTGATCAAACCGTGGAAAACCCAGCACAACCCCATCTTTTATGCCGCTATGTAGATGACATTTTTGCCGTATTCTACAACAGTGATGAAATTGAGGCTTTTCTCTGCACTCTAAATGGCATCCATCCAAATATCCAGTTTACCTGTGAGTGGGAAAAGGAAAATAATCTGCCCTTTCTGGATGTACTGGTTAAGAAAATGCCTAATGGACACAGCACTCACGTATATCGCAAGCCTACCCATACAGGCCTCCTAACAAGATGGTCAAGTTTTGTGCCATTTAAATACAAGCGCAACCTGATAAATAGCCTATTACACCGGGCTTACAGAATTTGTAACACTTACATGGGGATGCACCACGAATTTCGCAATATTTCAAAAATGTTGATGATGAATGGTTACCCCAAGCAGTTTATTGATACTGCCATTTACAGGTTTCTTGACCAAAAACACAAGGACGTGCAAAACAAAATGGTAGAGCATGAAGAAAACAAAACGTTGTATACCATCACAATGAAGCTCCCGTTTATTGGTAAAACATCGATGAACATATGCAAAGAACTTACTACCTTCGTAGCGCGCAACACCGAAAATAAAGTCAAATTTATTTTCAGCCACGAAACCACACCTATCAGTTCGTTTTTTATACACAAGGACCACCAGCATGTGTTACGTCGTTCAGGAGTTATATACAAAGTGCAATGTTCGTGCGGATCTACTTATATTGGACAAACCAAGCGTAACCTACAAGTGCGTATGGACAACCACGACCCTTCATCACGGTCCACGCAGGACACAGACGTGGCAAGGCATTTGCATCAAATTCGATTTTAAAAACCCCAAGATTCTTGCGACAAGTCGGTGTAGGCGTCGTCTTTTGATTAAGGAAACCGTTGAAATAACACGGCACAACCCGGAAATTAACGCAGACCAAGCTTCTATACCACTCTATCTTTTCAACATCTGATCACGTGGATGGCCTTATCTGCTATCGGCGACCTACCTTCTAATCGCCGCACATCCGGTTTAGATTATGTGTCTATCCACGTTTCCTTCTTTCTGATGTCTGCCTTTGCATTATATATACACTTCCATCAGTGACTTCTCTCTATGTTGAAAATGAATACGTCCAAAATGATACCTACTTCTGTATGGGCTTTGATATTCTTATTACGTCTTACTACAACCTCCAACCATTATGCTCCAAAGAATAAAGAGTTATTTTCTGCCTTCTTCTGTATGGGCTTTGATATTCTTACTACGTCGTACTAGAACCTTCAACTATTATGCTCTAATGCAGTGGTTCTCAACTGGGGGTCCGCAAAAACTTATATACCTTTAGTAAAATAATTAACCCTGGGAAACATGCTTAATCAAAATTTTGGTCAGTGATAAAATCACACTGCAAAATGTTGTAAATAGCATTGAGTGTGACGTTACACTTCCATTGTAATGTAACACAAATGGATTGTTAAATGAATGGCAGGATTATTACAGTTTTCATGTACTGGATTTGGAAAAGATGACATGTGTTTATCTATTCTAGCATTATCGAATACACAACCACGCATTTAAAGACTGCCGCCTCGTAGATGCAGCAGCAGAAATCACATTAACGTGTTATAAAGTAATTTGATGTTGTCTGTTAATTTATTCAACATAAGGCACTATAGGCAGATATACTGAATTATTAAAAAGAACTATAAATGCAGATATTCCACCAAAACAATGTAAAGGGTACGCGGCCATTTGAAAGCACCAAAAAGGGGCCACGGGTACAAAAAGGTTGAGAACCACTGCTCTAATGTATTTAACGTTTACAAAATTTCCATTGGAATAAATCAAAGCACAACATTTTCTAATGAAATAAAATTACCTTTACTAAAATATTCTTACAAAAATTTACCAGATTCAAGCCCAGTTCACCGGTTGTACAAGTTTTAACCTTGAAGTGAAAGCAAATGTCACAACAGATTATGGAATCCCAGATTTGTCCACTGCAAGTATTGCACCACAGGAAAATACATGTGTCATTGATATTCCAGCAGATCTTCAATACTACAACATACAGAAAACCCTGGAGTATAAGGTGAAAAACAAAACATGAATAAGTAAATATTTGTGCATTACAAGAGAAAAACTTAAAACTAATAAACTATTTTTTCTACTGAAAATATAAATGAACACTGGTATGAATTATTACCCAAGTGCACCTCTGCTTTAGTTCAGAGCGTTGAAACAAACCAACTCAATTATGTTACTAAAGTTGTGCTTTTTATACTCGAACTTGGGTACCAAAACAGCAATGTCAAATTATCCCACACCCTCTATACAATTTATAAGTTATTTAGGCAATTTAGAACAAGTTTAAAAGTTCAAAGGTAGAACACATGGTAGTATTTAATGTCCACTGGCCTAAAAAATATGATAGGCCTAAAATACATAAGATAAATAATCAATTATTTAATTATTAAATGTTAAATTTGAAGGTAACCTCCATAAGTACAAACAATACGATAACATTTGTTTACAATATGAACACAACATCTGCTTTACGATACCAGCAATTTCTTGAAATTCCAACAAATCTACATGGATATGGACAAAGCATAAACCTATCAGTAAGTGTGCACCCAACTTGAGATACAAAACAATGAGTTATCGAGATAAAATACTTTTAATGTTAACATGTGTTACAGATTCAAGCAATTACTGCTAATTGCACTAGTGCAGTAAAGACTATAACTGGAAAATGCTTTTCACCAGGTAAAAAAATGGGAGTGTAAACATAATTTCAACATGTGACTGCAAAAAAACAAATAACGGTTACTGAAAGAACACACCTGTTCAACTATATCTCTCTGTTTTGTCTTGCATGTCCTTTTAAAAATTGGAAAGCACCAATTGATGTACATTTCACTAATTATCACCAAAATTTAACAATAATTCTTAAGCCAATTATTAAATTCTTAAAATAACAATCAATTGGTGCATTTCTTAACAACAATAAGTTTGAATGCACAAGTTACGAATGAAAAAGTATACATATCAAAGCATTTTTTTGGCCCAATTTAGTTTAGACATGAAATGAAATTATTGTGCGTGACCTTTGGCAAAGTAAATTACCACACATGGGCTTCGCGACACCCAATATAAGAAACTGTGGTATCACATTGTGATTGTTAGTTAGGTATATAATAGTTTAGGATTTCTGATAAAAGTTGTACCACTTTTTCAGCATGTGCACTATCAACAAGCTCAAGCAACGACAAGATATTGACGTTTTCTGATGAAATTGTCACTTTAAACGAGACTGTATCAAATTGCAGTATGATGGGTGCAAAATTGCTTGTATACAAAGATGTGCAAAAAGTGGAGGCTATTAACAATTTATTGAAATCCAAATACACATCAGGTGAAAGTTTAAAAATCAACTCTTTATGTTTATTAAATCACAAACGATATTTTTAGATTACCGATAATATCGCTCAATATTTAACTTCTATCATATCCGTAAATTTAGACCTATATCATACTGTACAAATATTAAACAGCTTTTCCCCCAAATCAAAAAATTGCATAATCTTTCTCTTAAGTTTTCAACTAGCAAAAATTTTCATCACTGACTGATTTAACATAGAGTTTGGTTTACACCATGAAAAATTAACACACAAAATAAGAGTTTTATAATTTAATAAGTAGAAAAACTGAATAAATTTGAAATCTAGGTTCAATTAATTAAAGTTGTTAAGTGCATCTCAGGCATATAAAAATCAGGTATCCTTTGGCAAAAAACTTAAAAAAATTGGTTATCGACATTAGCCTAAAGAGCAGTATCGATTAATCTGTAATCAACAGTTAACCTTGCCAAAATTTTTAATTAAAAATTTTTGTTTAGGTTTGCAAAGAGTCTGGGTTTTTCAGGAGAGTACTTCATCAACAACTCTAAGATATTCACTAACTCAAATTGTTTCTGGAAATTGGCAAACTTACCAAGCAATTCCTTTTTTTGATTTGTTTAAAAAGTAAGGAATTTATTTTTAAAATAATTCAACAATACACAATTGTTAAAATTTAATTTCCTATTTTTTAGTTTTAAACCGAACACTAAACCTATACATTTTTGTCAAAATAATACACATTGGAAGATTGATATAAACAAACAATGCACAGAAACAGGTGAGCAACATTATGTGGTATGTCAAACTTTTTAAGATGAATTCCAGCATTATTGGCTTTAAATAGAAACAAAGGGATTAAATTGTGGCTCTTTTTGTTTTTGACTTCATTCATCATGTTTTAAATGCTATCTTGAAAAAAACTATTGTTACATTTTAAATTGTTAACAGAATTGAGGCCCCAAGTGAAAATATCTCTTTCAAAAGAATTTGTATTTAGAAAACACAAGAGTTGGCAAATTGAACAAAAAAATTAAGCAATTTTTTTTTTGATCAGTAATATTTGACAGCTAAACATTATGTTTAGCAATACATAAGACAAAAACTATAACCCAATATTTAAAAACAGTAATAAGGTGCTCAAGTAGTGTTTTTTTTTATAATATTGTGCAGGTTGGAATTGGAATTTTACACTTTATGGTGGCTCCAGTATGCAGGATGGATATAAAACACTTTACCTCATCGGTCAAAATCAGCTTATTACAAGTGGGAATACTGGAACTAGTACTAGTATTTTTGCAATAGGTAAGACAAAACTATTTTTTGTAATATATGTGTAATTAGAAATAAACCTGTTTTATTTTAATACAAAAACTAACATGTTGGGCAAAACAGATAAAAAAAATAACATAAGTTTATAAGATCACATGTCCACATCCCTGCTATAGGGTATCTGTTGCAATCTGGTAAAATTGGTCATGTTAAATATTAACTACTTTTGATTGACTAAAGTTATGAACTCACTATACAGTAAAGGCATACATCTGTTTTACAGCAAACGTGATTGATGAAAAAAACGACAACATAAAATATGATCAAAACTATGACATACACTTTTAAACATCAGTAGAAACAAGAAAAAAATGTTTCCAACATGTCATAGATTTATTAGCCTGGCCTTTCCTGATTGATAGACACATTTGGGTTTGCCTTTTAGGGCTATCGGTGTTCTATAATAAATAAACAGTCTTAACATTATCTTGTACAGTTTTTGTTTGATTGTAATGGCAACTAAATAGAATTACTTTGAATTATTTTAGATGTAAATGTTTTCGTTGGAGCAACTTTTGACCCAACAACAGAGAAGTGGATTTGGAGCGACGGTTCTGAGGCAAACTTTACAAAATCAACCTCATCGACTTGTCAACAGAAAGCTCTACATTATGAAGATACATGGAAACTTGTAGACAAACCGTGCACAAGCTTTAAAGCTTACTATGCATGCCAAGTTCAATGTGAGATTACAATGAATATATGCATATGGGCAGCATGTTAACTAACTATATATTTGAAATACCTGTAGTGTAACAAGGTCGCTAAAAGTTAAATATATTAAATATTTCTGTATTTGTAACCATTATAACACATCTTGTAATGAACTATTAAGCTTTTCAACAAGCAACAATACAATCATATCTCAAACTCATTACATTGGTAACATTAGGCGGACATAATAAACTCAATATTTTAATGCAACTACACTAAGACAAAGCTTAGGCCGTAGGATACAGCACAAAACAGTGTAATGATCTTTTAAGCATTTTAAGAAGCAACGTTACAATCATATATCAAATTAGTAACTTTAATAACTTAATTGTGTTGACTGTGGACATAAATTACTTATTATTTTTTTAGTGGAAATCAAACCAGTTGTGGATCAGTGCAATTCATCAGCTGTTTCTTTGCAAATATCAAACTTTGCCAAATTAACTCAAATTACCAAACAAACTTCTGAACTTTTGGTAAGACTTCTATTTCTGCAAAGAATTGTAATCACCCAAAAACATATTTCCTAATTTATTTTGCAGGTCACTATAACGGATCCAAATGGAAAAACAAACACAACCTTAAATAATTACAATACTGTTTTTACCATGCTAACAAAACGAACGACTTATCAAATAAAGGTAGAGATTTTAACCTGTGTATTCACTGTAAACACCATTTTTAAATAAGATTTAGTTTTTCGAGATTTGGTTGATCATCCTGAGATTAAAAGACTGCTATTTCTAAGTATATGAAAAACAAACCATAGTTGCTATAACGCATGTTACTAGTAGAAGTAAATATTTTAAAAATCTGTTTTTGTCTATCATAATACCTTGAAAAATACTGATTATTTATCATTTTTTAAATACACAGGCGAAGGCAACATTAAGTGGTTGTGTCAACTCCAGCATAGAAACCTTAGTCAATGTTACAACTGTTTTCGGGATTCCCGATCCTGTTACAGATGCAAGAATCAACTCAACTCATCCGTGTATTGTAGAAGTAAAAAGACAACCAACACAAAACATTAGCTACAACGTAAGAATTTTTCAATAGAAAAAATGTTTAAAGTTAAATGGAATCAATGATTTCCATGTTTATTTTATGGTTTCTGAATCAATTAAAACTCGAGTTGGACCATGGTATAGTTTTGTGAAGCATTTTGTTGTCGCGCTTACTGGTACAATGCATGCTCTATGTACATTTATTCTATGTTCATCTAAGGCACAGTAAGTATTGATTAACATTTTAATTGTGAATTGTGATTGTATTCTGTGTTTTTTATACTTTAGTTTAACACTCATGAGTAATAAACTTTACCTGAACACAATTGCTGTACCCTTCATTTTAGGTTACAGCAAAAAGTAATCTTACAAGCACAAGTGAAATATTCAACAACGCATCTACTTTTCCACTGGAAATTCCCACAAGTGGACATAAAGATGGCAGTCAAGTCAATTTGACGGTAATCCGTATACTTTAAGATTTTTCTGTAAAAGTTGGCAGTCACTAACTGCCACACATTTTTACTGAAAACCAAAAATAAGTTGAAAACAAAATTGTCCAGAATGCCATCAGTACAATACAAGAATGTTTAAAATAATTAGTAGCAGAATTTAATAGCTTTTTGTTCAAAATAAAACCAAACAGGAATTTTGTGCTATAAACCAACTGTTTAATTTTACTTTAGATTGCAGCTTTTTCTTGCGAGGGGAAAAGTGCTGTAACATCATTAAGTGGATTTTGTAAAGCAAAACCTATAGTTATAACTACAACTACTACAACAGTGTCAGCGGCAACTACAACTACTAAAGCAAAACCCGCCACTAGTGGGCTACCTGCAGCAATAATTGGTGGCTCAGTCGGAGGAATTTTGGCCTTGATTCTGATTGCATTGCTTATACTTGCGCTATTAAGGTATTTATATTGTTTTTTGGTGCTATTTTTGATACCTAACAAATGGTGTAACAATTGTTCTAAATATAGAATACGAAAAATTGCATTCATTTTGCTTAACTTTTGTTTGCTTTATTGCCTTTCATGTATTCATGCTTTGATTCTGATTATATTGCTTATACTTGCAGTATTGATGTACTTATAAACTTAACAAAATGTATTTTTAGTGTTTTTGATACCTAACAAAACGTATAACAATTCTTACAAAAATAGAAAATAAAAAATTGTATTAATTTTGCCTAACTCTTGTTTGCTTTTATGCCTTTCATGTATTCCCAATATCATAAAAATCATAATACAGTATTCAGAGATTCAGCAAAAACAATCTGCTAAACATGGAACTAAATACATACACTAGCTAAAATGACAAGTATTTGCATTACGGCAAAAAAATAACTGCAGATTTGACAACAGACCAGAAAAAACAATTCAAAGTCACATATTTTTCGATTTAATAATTTATTCAATGTTTTAGGTATTCAAGAAACAGAAAGAAACCACAAACCAATGTGACTTACACCAATACACAAAATGAACCTGGAGAACAGGTAATATAAATGCTACATGCTGTGTTTAACCTTTTTTTATAAAATTATGTGAAATATATGATTTACACAGGCATATTAACATGGTATTCACATTACACTATTGATATATTACAGAACCCCTATCAGAATATTGCAATTGAGTTAGAAAACCCTTATGAAGACACAGGTATATATGGAAAACACATAATCAACTTTTTATTATAGTGTAAAATCATTTCTTCTTTGGTTTACATGGAATAAACATAATGAGGTATTTTTTTATTTTCAGTCGATGACCCGCAAATCAGGCTTAAGGAGATGTATTTGTGCAAAATTGCAAACGGCATGAAAATTTTCAAAAGTGAATTTGAGGTAAAAATAGTACATTGAAAATTATATAGAATTTAAATTTATTGCTTTTTGTAAAAAGAACTTAGTCATCAATACCAACCATTGATTTTATGAAAATCTCTAGCAACAAATGTATACAGCAACCCAATATATACTGTTGTTAAGTGTTTTAAGTGTTACTTTATTTTTGTTTAAAAAAAGGTTTCATTTGTATATTCTAGAAAATAGTGAGTGATAGCAAGAGTAAAATGAAGCCCAGGACTTATTCTCAAAAGGAAATAAATGCTCCGAAAAATAGAAACAAGAATATTTTTCCATGTAAGTTGAGATTTTCCATGAATAAATATCTAAAAACCTAACAAATGTGTTTTTTACAGTTGATCATGCACGGGTAATATTGGATGGCAGAGACAACGAGAATGATTATATAAATGCTTCCTACATACAGGTAGAATATGTTTACAGCAATAAACTATATAAAAACATTTTTTATATTGAATTTTATTTATTTAAGGGCTTCATGGACACCAACAAGTTTATAGCATCACAGGGACCCAAGCCTAACACTATAAACGATTTCTGGCTGATGGTTTGGCAACAAAATACTTCAATTATTGTCATGTTAACAAATCTACGTGAAAAAGGAAAGGTAGGTGAAGATAGATGAAAAAATGTGTTTTTTTTACAAATTCTGAAATGAATCAGGAATTCTTGAATTGGGGTTGATGGACTCTTTAGAGAAAGGTGAACTAGTTTTTTGAGCCTATGAAGGTACATTTATATCTTAAAAAAAAATATTATTTACAAAATGTTAAAAATATTATTTACAAAATGAAACTCATTTTTCAAAAGAGAAGAGATTAATTGAAAGATGCTTTTGTGCATTCTCCTTTAATATAATTAGACTCAAATTCAGCTTCATATTTGTCTAAAATCATTTTCTTATTTCTATATGATTTATGGGACTATCCGCATAAAATCTTTTACCAGCCCTGTTCCTGCATACAAAAATATTTTTGTGGTGCGTGTTAGAAACAGTTAAAGAAGCTCTGTCATAATTAAAGTAACTGCATAAAAAATCATAATAATTACAACTTTAGAACAGGAGTGGGCAACCTATTTTACAAACTGAGCAAACTTTTACTACAGAAAGAATCCTTTTAATTGCAAAATACCCTAGTTTTATACCTGATCATTAGTCGGTGCAGTTGTTTATAATAAGATGCTTAAGTCTACACTGTTAAAATTTACCACCTCACAGAGAACTTCAAGTTTGGTTTTGGTTTGCGACTAGGAAAATGTTGCTTCTTGCTCTAGAATATGGAAACTTACAAACGCTTGGTTATTTTTCAGCAAAAATGTGAGCAGTATTGGCCAGATCTTGGAAAACTACAAACTCTGAGAATCTTGTCATAAAAACAATGGAAGAAACCGCAATTGGAGGAATCACAAAAAGAAAATTTAACTTGGTCTTTGGAAATGTAAGTTAATCAAAGAAAATCAATGTGATAGTACATGTGCTTGCAATACTTATTGTGCACTCAGCCCATAAACACCAATGTGTAGAAAATCATTGTTATATTAAATACATTTAATTGCTAAAATAAGAGTAAAAGTGATAATAAAATAACATTTAAAAAGGCCAATATGCAAACATAATCTGCCAAAAAATTGAATGTCAGACAATTCTCACAAACACATTCAACCTCTGAACAACAAATGTAATACCAATTTTGATATTTCTGATTTATTGCTTAGGAAACAAGAGATGTTCAGCAGTTCCAATACACAACCTGGCCTGACCACGGAATCCCTGCAACAACTACAAACATGATTTACTTGAGAAAAATGGTGGAAGAAAATTACGATAACACTTCTCCAATAGTTGTACATTGCAGGTGAAGTATTTTATGTTTAGTGGCCTTACGAATATCGGATTAAAATGACCCTAAAACAAAATCAGTTAATTTTTTTGAACCAAGATATATTTACCGTAAACAAACCTTACCTAAATCTGGATTGATTACGAAATAAACAAAATAAAAGAAGGAATGATTTTAAATTTTTACAGTGCCCAACTGCAACCACATATTTTAGAAAAATACACACTTTTATACTTTCCAGAGTTCTGTAAATATTACTAAACTTCTATAGTTCTGAATTTTCACATTTCAAGATAAAGATAGTCACGTTACTACTTCAACTATTCCACAGTGCTGGAGTTTCTACAACACATTTTAAGAAAGTATACTTACTTACTTTACTTAACTACTTCCAACTATTACACAGTTATAAGTTTTAACCACACATTTTAAGTAAAGATAATTACATCTCCCCTAAATATTCTACAATGCTCTAATTCAGTGATTTCCAAACTTTTTTTCGTGTTGATGTACCACCTAAGTTACACCTTACCAGAATATCTTAAACTTTAACTATTTTAGCATATTATACAAAAGAAAATGAGCAGGTAAGCAGAATTAAACTTTACCAAGCGCCATACCAGGAAGACAAAGAAGCCATAAATTAAACAAAACCCAAGGTTTAATGCGATAGTTGTTTTTTCTTCACCAGCTGGTCAATACTACACCGCTCACTATTAGTTTATTACTACATATATATATTAAACCAGCTAACAATTAGCATTTTATTATCTTGAACAAGATAAGTGTGACGTCATAAACATGTGAAACCTCAAGTTAAAGGTAACTAAAAGGCAGCACGGCAAATTACTCAATCTGAAAGTTTTAAAAGTTGAACGTTTTCAAAATTTATACGTATGCTAAAGTTAGTCGCGTACCACCTGAAAGACTCTCCCTTACCACAGTTTGGGAACCACTGCTCTTATTGAAACAACACATTTTAAGTAAAGATACTCACATTCCTTAACTAGTCTAACTATTTCACAGTTCTGGATGTGGAAGAACGGGAACTTACATCGCGATGGACATTCTGTTTAACGCACTTGACAAACGTAGAGACGTCAACGTTCCTCAAAATATAATGGACATGAGGGACAACAGGACAGACCCTTGTAAGTTTACCACGTTGTTAGATCTCTTTAACACACTAATATAAAAAGCATGGGACATTTTTAATAAAAAGTCAAAGTCGATATCCACAACTACACAACAAGGTAAGTTAAAGCTGTTCAACTTTTACATCCTGAGTCAATATCCAAGACTACATGACAACAGAATAGGTGGCAAATGCCATAACATTTTCAGAGTTAATGGATAGAGTGCATTCAAATATTGCATGCATGACTGTATGTATATATATATAGTTTAAAAATATTAAATAGTCTGCAGTACACAAGGCCGCTTAAGGCAAACTTCTGCACAGTTTTGGAACCACAGCATATTGTATCTTAACATGGAAATAGACTTCATTAGGATAATGAAAAATTAAATTTTAAACAGTTCCACTACAGCAAAAAATAGAAATTTAGAAAAATATATATTTCAGTAAATTCCATGAAAATAAAGCTGTTCTATTATAAATTTATTTTTCTTTAACACATATACTTTCACTTGAAAGTAATATTTGCCTACAAGATAAGCCACATGTGACTTTCTGTTCAGGCTCAATACATATTTATCCACAAGCTTTTGGTTGAACATGAAATGATTCCTGATACAGAGAGAACAACAAACGACATTCAATCAATGACAGAAGCTGATATGTAAGTGATAGGCTAATTATTGCCATATCTAAAAGCGGGGGTTAGCAAACTGTGGCCAGCAGAAGGCTTTTTGGAATTTTTTTTCGGCGGACCGATTGGGGCCTATAAAGCGGTTTCAAGAGGGGTCTCCTAAGGTTTTTTACTATAAACTAGTCAATTTAATTACTCTGTTTTTGTCACGGCTTTCATGTAGTAAATGTTATCCTCGGTATTTTTACTGGTCAGTAAACATTAAATCTACAAATGGTTCGCCATGAATTGGGAACAACTGAATACTATTTTTCAAATTAAACTATTGGAAAAACTTGAAAGTCCTTATGAATCATAAGGCCAAAAACACAAGACTTCCTTTTAATTAAGTTTGGGCACTTGGCAAGCTCTAAAATGATTTAATTGATATAAATGCGCATAGCAATCTTTGTAGTTAAATCTTTCTACCTAGGCTCTTTTAAATGGTTGGATAACTTAGGTATGTTGTAAGATCAGTTAATTCAGATAGCAATTTGTCCGGTCGGTAACTTATTTATAAACCTACCTTTGTTCTCTAGGTCCAAGATAGGATCTGAAGAATTCCAGGTTCTGAGTCAAATTCTGCAACAAACCCCAGAAAAATGTAAGTTTTATTCAGATATACTTAAAAAAGGCATTAACGTTGCTAAACTTAAAGATATTATGCCTTTTCTGCAGATGAGAAATTAGTTATTTCTATAAATGAAAATGAGAACTGGATAAAGACAAGTGCATCACATATACAGGTTAGAAAACTAGTACAAATACTTAAAACAAACCTATCTATCTATATAACCAATATGCCAGAATACTGGCTGCTTGGTGACTACAGCTGAATAAGACAGAAAACTGAAGAAATTGGTGCAAAAAATAACTTGAAATTTCTTGAGAAAGATTAATATAAGTGACCTAAAATGGCAATTTAAATCAGTGCTCCACAATTACCACGTTAAAATGTAAGAAAATACAATCATAAATGTTTTTAGGATCTTGGTTGCTCAGTCCAGTTCATTGCATCACAAACTCCAAATGAAAACACACAAGAGAAGTTTTGGAAAGTTGTGGCAGAACAGAATGTGGGCGTTGTGGTATCACTGGAGGTAATGTTACATATCATTGAGTAATGCTTAGCAGTGCAACTTGTTTCATGGTGAAAACTGCATAGTATTTATTTACTGACTAAAAAGAGACAGGGAAATATAAAAAAACGTTGTACTATTGGTAGTTACACTAAATAAAACAGAATGTTTGAATATTAAGAAAATGGTTTGTTAGGTTTTATATCAAAACAAATAAAAAAATTAAATTTAAAGAATCAATGAATAGTGGTGCAAGCAAAAAATACATAGTTTCCATGATTTTTCTGGACTCACAGTAAATCTAGGTCAACGATAATGGCTTATGAGAGACCTATTTTACTATTATAAAAAGGCAGTGTAAATTTGAAAAAATAACAATGACTAAAAAGTGGAAGAAAATTTTTTAAATTATGTTTAAAAAATTGCAGTGCAAATTAAAAAATTCCCAGACTAAAAGATACAATTCCTAATAGTTCTTTCACCAAATTAAAAATAAATTCTGTTTGATTTTACTTACAACGTATCATTTGGTCATTAAGAATTGGTTGAAAAGTAGGGTTTTCTATCAATATAAACAAATGACAAAGTTTTAATTAAAAAAATCAATGACTGAAGTAGCAAAAGGAAATAAACAATCCACCTTCTAATATTTTAATGCAAAAAAGAAAAAAAAATATTTGAACAAGAACATATCAATATTATGTAAAAAGCATGTAAAATTAATTATAAAGAAAGAGTAGACAAGTCACTATATTTAGAAAACAGTAGCTGATTTGGTGGCCTTAACCAACCAGCGAACAACAGCCAACCTTGGTAAATTGCACATCACTGTCTCAGATATCCACAATGAAGGCATCATTACAGAGAAAACAGTCACAAGCCAACTGCTCAGACAAAAGGTAAAAACTTAAGGTTATAAACAGACAAAACAAAGTACTGGAGTACTGGCAATGATATATTTGAAAAGTTGTTTAAATAAAAAAACTTTCACTATTTTTTTGTATATAAATTTACAGATAGTAGGCTTTTGTTTTCCTATTTACATAAATATGATTCAACAAAACTGATTATTTTACCACAAAAATGTTTTAGAAAAAAAAGCAGATAGCAGTTGTTACCACTGGTTAACATAAACTGTAAAACACATAAATTAATTTTGGGACTTTTTTTTAAACCGAGAAAATAATTATTTTTTTTGAAGAAAATTTACTAATTGATAAAAATGGTATCCTTTGGTATTGCAATTATTCATTTGGTTTTGAGTTTTTCAATTATTTTTTTGTGTTTTTTGGTACAAAACTGTACCCTTTGGTATTTCAGTAGCAATGCAATGAATTATTTGTTTTTGTAAACAGACCAATCTCGATACTCGATATCTTCAAATCGATAACTGGACACAGGCTTCATCCCCACCTAGTGGCAAAACAATGCTGGCACTGATCAAGAAAGTTCAACAATTGAATCGTGAAGCAAGAAAAGGAATAGTGCTGGTTTGCTGCAGGTAGTCCATAAAATCTACTCTTATAGAGGCACATCGAAAACCTTTAATATACTAACCCACGGTTTTCAAAACTTTTTGTTTTACTGACCCCCTTGAAAAAGTTTTCTAGACTTGTGAAATCAATGTGAATTTCATTTAACATTGTGTATGACAACAAATTAAAATTATTTATTGGTTCGTTTCAGAAAATCAAAATTAGTAGCCATAGCTGTCCGTAACTATAAATTTAAAATGCAAGGGTATAAACATAAGTTAAGTTATCGGCAATCAAAACGCACAGTTTAAGAACCTCTGTCCTATTTTTTCCCTATAAATGATCAAGTACCAACTATAAGAACAGATTTTCCATGTAAGCGATAATAATCTGGTTAAGGATTTATCATATTTATAAAAAAATGATGATTTATTTAATAAGGGTGGACGAATTTATTAAGAGGATTAAGTCGTTTTTAACAAGCTTAGTGATTTTACTTGTCAAATCTGAAAGACAAAAAATTAATTTTTTTAGTGATGGATGCACCAGAAGTGGTACTTTTATTGCATTGGTGAATATTCTGGAACTGCTGAAAGCTCAAAACAGAGTTGATGTTCTTAGGATGGTTAAAGACCTGAGGGATATGCGACCAAATATGGTCAACAACTTGGTAAGTGAAATGCAATTATATTTTTGCAGTTTTCCTAAGTTTTTACGATATGACAACTTGGTGCATAAAATGCATTTGATCATACCAAACGCAAATGATACAGAAAACTGTAATGAAAATAAGTGTGCAAAACCAATATAAGGAAACTCAAGTTTATTTAACTAAGGGGCAATAGTATAACTATTTAAAATTTATCAAGGTAATGAGAATTTTTTAAGTATGGAAATCAATAATAACATAGACAACTGTTAAAATAAAAAATTACTTATTAAGTAAACTTTTATTTTGTTCACAGAATTGCTACACTTATATCTACTCCGTCATCATGGAATACCTTGCTTCTTATGACACCTATGCTAACTTCCAATAAATACCCAAATGACTCTATAAATCAGTGGTTCCCATTTTAAATCATCAACCAATTCTTCCACCCCTTTTAGAATTGCTTAAATAACAAAACCATTGTAATTTTATTTTTCTACAAGTAACTGATAACGCAGTAACACAATTACCACATAAAACAGGACAACAATTCAAACTTGGTTAGTTCTTTTGTTAACACCAAAACAACAAGGTTTGTTTTTACACCTACGTTTGTTTTGATCGAATATTTCTAAAAAAAACTGTAACAGTATACTTAATGCAACATGATGAATTAAAAAATAAAGATAACCCTTGAATGGTCTACATTACCAACACATTGCAACTGACATAACATGGTGTTGTGTTTCTTTCATTTGCAACCATTTTCAAACAAAAGATTTGTCGCTTTCTTCTATTGATATCATGACTTTTCATTCCTTTTTGATGTTTAATATGAAAATCAACTAGTTATGAAGACCCTTGAAGTTCATTTACTTGTGTCTTTTTAATATTTTGTTTATTGTATTACTGCAATTTAATTTGTTCAAATTCATGGTCATGGCTTTCTAGAACTTTTGGGATTAAATAAATTCTTCAAATTAGCAAGATTTTCAACTTTAAAATTATCATCTTTAAACATGTTTTTATTGAAACAGTCTTGTTTAACTGAAAGCAATATTTGAACGGTTTCATGAATAATTTAATATGCACTTACATTTCTTTTTAAATAATAAATTTTTGTACTTTTTATGAAATTTATCACTGAACTTGTTATTGTGTCACTGTCGCATGATTTTTCATTCATTTTTTGCAATTCGCTGTTTGCTTTTGTTGTTGTTTCATTTTATGCTGAAAATTAAAAAAAAACTTCAGGTGGCCAACAGCTTTAAAATATTGTATCATGTGAATAGTAAGATGTTTGCATTTAAATTTTACCAATAGAGAAAGTATGGGCATTGTAGTCAATTTGGAGCTAGACCAACATGGCCATACCATGGTTAGTAAAAAATAACAGGGTTAGGCACTATAAATAAATAAAATGATTATGGCACTCAAAAAAATAAATAAAATGGTTAGGGCATTATGAAAAATAAATAAGACAGCTAGAATAAATAAAATGGTTAAGGCACTATGGAAAAGAGTTTGGGATTCCATAAATATAGCAAATATTTTGCAAATTCTTGAAGAAAGTGAAAACAGGAGTTGCTGTCAGTATTTTTAGTGTCATGATGTTTAGTTTGGTCAAAGCTTAGCACAGTGGTTCTCAACCTCACAAAACTCACACGAAAATGGCAACCAGATAATAAAATAAATAAATTGTTGTTCTGGTGGTTGACTGTAATGCCACAACAAACAAAACTGGAACAACACAAATTAACTATACACAATGTAGGGATATATATGTTTTGATTTATTGTACTGTAATTGTATACCAAAGATTTGTATCAAAAGGCTTACCAATAATAGCAAAAATCAAACTCCTTAAGATTCCCAATATCTTGCGTCATCCTTGAGCATTAGAAATATGCTTCTACAAAGATTTTGATCCTTCTAATATCAGTATAAATCTCAATAAACTAAAATTAAAAGATCATTAACAGTTTGTTATTTATTTTTTTTAAAGCATTAATTTTGTTCTAAGAGTGAAGTATATAGCACTTTGTATTAAAATTACAAGTACTAAGCACTGTTGCAATAAAGTTAAGATTTAATCATTACAAATAAATTATGTGTTTTAACCATAAACACTCCAAATAAATCCAACCATGACTAAAAAACACAGCACACTAACAGAACTAGTGATGAAATATAAAAAAACTGTACTTCTAAAGCGCAGGATTACAATCAAGTATAGGAAGTAATTTAGAGCCAAATACTTCCTGTAATACAAATTGTATCTCTGGTATGTAACAGTGTAGTAATATGAAATATATTAAAACAGTTTATTATTATTGGAATTTTAAATTTATCTATTATTCGGATTTCAATTTTAACTCATATAAAGCCTACTTAAGAGTCATGAAACAAAAAGGTTAAACAGCCATCCGAAAGTCACCAATTTGCACTTTTTTCTTTACATATGCAAATGTGAAAAATCAATAAACACTGACCCAAAAAATAACCATAAAGCTCAATAAAGAATAAAACAACTTTATTTAAAACCCAGAATACTGCAATTAGAAAGTGGTGCACATGCTTTAGGCATAGCTTCTATTCATGATAGTATTTCATTCACTATATTTACTACAATATTGAGTTTTGTCTAGACCAGAGGTGGAAAAACTTTTCACAGGCGCGGACCGAAACCAAACTCAGCCTCTGTGGGTATATATATGGTTAATATAGTTTTAATAATACTGACTTGCGTCGATCTTGCAGAACAGGGAACACAACTTCGGTTCAAGTACCCCAGGAAGCTTCAGAATCGGTTCCAACTGTTCCGATGCGATCCCCGTTTTGGAATGATGTAAGTCTAAGTCAAGGTACATGTAAATAACTTAGGTACAAGTCAAGTCTTTTTCATAAAAAATACACTTTAAGCCAGGGTTTCCCAAACTTTTTTGGACCACAGACCACTATTTGTGAATCTGTTTTTTCGCGGACCGCAATACAAAGCAAAAATAACGGATTTTATTTATTTATAAAACTGACAACAATTATGGGACGTATGCGATTGCTCCTTTCTTATTAAATCATCAATTCTAGGAGTTATGGGTGAAAGGCAAACTCGTAAGTCAGAGTCCACGGAAAGTCTGGACTTGAATTTTTCCGAATGGCAATAAGAATATATTATTATGTCATAGACGAGGAACACAAGAATTTTTTGTAAACCATTTTTTAACTATAACCAAGACGCAACAAGTAAGATTTACGATACTGGATAGCAAAAGCTTTCGTAATTATTAAGTTGTGAATAACTGCGGCAATTATCTTTGAAATTTCTTGTCATATCACCACGGACCACAGTTTGGAAAACCCTGCGTGTTAAGCTATTAAATTTGGGTAAACTCGTCCGATTATGAGCAATACCTTATATAAAAAATACCAAAAAGATAATAAAGGGCAAGCAAATTGTTTTAGATGCAAAAATCAGGATAAATAACCAAATAATTTCTGTAAAATATTTTCAAAAAAATTAAATTTCCAACCAACAATTTTTTTTCTTAAAATGAATGGTATTTAAGCAGTATGATATAATAGCTCTCAATCGGGAACTGATTCAGGATTTTTATGCAATTGATAAAGTATAAATATATTTAATAGAGTAAATTATCCAAACATAATTAACTGTTAACAGTTGAGCAACAAATCGCACAAAAAAGTGGCTGTATAAAAAAAAATTATCTAAAGTTTTGCACAATAAACAATTTTATTTCTCTATATTGCGTTTGTGTTATTTTTTTAGTTAAATTGTTGCAAGTTAGAAAACAGTTGATTTACTTAAAATTTGTTAACAATTACCGGAGGAGCTGTCTTTGATTATTACAAACTAATGCTTATTTTGTTTTCACAGTTCAAAGTACAAAGCAATATCTAACACCCATTATGAATATGGAACAAGGAAATACTCAGTGAATCATAAGCGATGACAGTAATTGAATAACAACTTATTATGTTACAGTCTCAATGCATTTATGATAACAAAGCACAAGGAAGTAGCTATCGTGAAGGCCCACTGCAGGTGTGTTGTATCTGTATTCAGTTTTCAAAGCCCATACAGAAGTAGGTATCATTTTGAACATTTTGAATAACTCTTTATTCATTTTCAACATCTGTTCAAAATGATACATACTTCTGTATGGGCTTTGATATTCTTATTACGTCTTACTACAACCTTCAACCATTATGTTCCAAAGTATATTCAGTTGTTACTTATATTGAGTATCTGTGAGTTGTAGCACTAATGTTTGTGTTTAATTAGAGTATTTTTAAATAGTAAAAAATTTATTTGCATTGGGCTCTCTTCTCTCAGCATATTCTTAAAAGTGCAGTATAAATATTAAAAAGGAGATGTGTGTTTCTTTATTTATTGAGGGGATTATAGACATGAGCGTAAAGGTTAAGTATGTACAATAATACCTGTATAGCCAAATATGTGCAGCAATTTCATCTAGAAAAAAAAAGGGGGAATGTAAATTAGTAACCCTCAATATGAATCGAACTATGTCTGCATAGTAAAAATGGAAATAAGAAACATTAAACAGATAGAACATTAATGCATAGAGCCATAGATGTTTAGGTGTTGCATATCAACACAATGGAGTAGTGACTCATACTAAGGTAGCTTCCTAACCACAGTTACGTCTGATGTTTATTACAATTTGGCAGCACGCGACTCTTTCATACAATTGAAGCTTTATACAAATCCATTAAACAGTAAATTTTGGTAAAATATAGTTGAATAAATTTAAGAAAAAGTTTTGTTACTAAACAATAGTATTTTTATTTATTACTTAACAATATTTTTTTTATTTAATATTTGCAGCACCTAGAAAAAAAGTAAATATAACTGCCAAAAAGTTTCTTGTATCTCATTTTACGTAGGGCCTACCCATAATATTTTTGTTCATACCAACTAATCAAAACACATTTCTTACCAAAATGCTTATAGAACTATAAATACTGTTTATAAATATTTTTTTGTTTAAACAACATTACAGGATTGCTCTTAGAAAGGTTATGCTTTTATAAAAAATGAAAACGGTGAAACATCTTTTTTCAGTGTTGCTGATAACACTATTGAAACTAACATCAGTTTTGTCACGTAAGTAATTTGCTATAATAGAAGGTTTCCAGGAAATATCACAAAAAGAAAACAATTTAAAATACTACACTAACCTCTAATCCAGTGGTTCTCAACCTTTTTTTCTTCATGGCCCATTTTCGTTGCACAAAAATTCTGTGGCTCAATAAACCTTATTGATAGAACAAACTATAAAAGGTTGAGCACAAATAACAGCCTAAAAACATACAACAATAAATTTATGTTTCATTTACATTCCTTCACAATTCCTCCCCAAGACATTATACCTGTAAAATTAGGCATAGTGACACAAATTAAACTAAATTCTTCAATAAATCTCGCTTTTTTAAATTGGTCTGTAGCCCATCTAAAAATTTTCCATGAGCCACCAGTGAGCCATGGCCCACTGGATGAGAACCGCTGGTCTAATCAATGCGAAGTTAGTGAAAAATGCTGAATATCTCCTCATCTGCATTTACTTAACTAAACAGAAAAGCAAGGAGGAAATTTTATTCACAATCACTATTAGTTCTAGTAGTATTTATATATTTTTGAGAGATTTATTGGTAAAATGTATCAACTTATTTATTTGCGTTTTTTGATTAAACAGATTACTCAAATTGGTTTGTCAAATGAACATTTTTTCAGTAGCAATTTATCTCAATTTTCCTCTGTTTCGTTTAAAAAAAGAACACAAAAATATTAAAGCAAAATTACATGTGATTCTTAGCCTTTTAACTTCGATTCAACCCCAATTTAGAATAAATTGCAAACTGACAATATACAAATGACAAAATGTTTGCTGTAGCAACTAAATGTGTACACATTGTTTTAATTTGTTTTGACTGAGTATTATTGTATTATATAAATACTGTCAAGGTCCTTTAGGTCTTTTAATAAACTATTTGCAATTATGCTAGAGCAAATAGTATGAGCATACAATAAATTTTTTTGGAGTTCCTATTGAAATTGTTAAAAGTTTTTGTTGAAACCTTTTTATATTTTATTAGTAAAGAACCAATATAATGCAATAAATTTTTTTATGAAAGCAAATATAATTCTAATGCATATTTTAATTCATACCAGAAGCACTGTTATGGTGAAATATGCGCGGTAATTTTATCTAGAAGCCTTTCAAGTATAAAAATTGAAGCCATGACACCTTACTATGGGTAACATATTAATCACTGATGAAATGTTGGCATAAGGGTAAAAGGATGAGAATCAGTGATCTAAATTGAGGCCTTGATTATTATTCAGTTTCCAAAATTAATTTGGAACAAGTTAGGTGAATGTGGCTAGCAGCCTGTTACATCTTACAAAACTTGCTTTGTTCACTTTTTATTAAAACGCCAAAGTTTTTTAATTCATTAGATAGAAGAAAGTTTTGATTCATAAAATAGCTTTGTGGCATTTAAAAAAACATGTCATATCTTTAAAAGGTTTTAATATGAATATATTCATGGAAGTATTTGTCTTATTGAACAATTGAAAACAAGTGGCACTGTATAACACAATACAAAAGTGCCACTTGTTTTAAAATACAAAGCCATTCTTTTTTAGACAGCAATAAATCCACTATAAATCTAAATTTTACATACAATACTTTGTCTGTAGAGTGCAGTCCAACAACATTTGGAGTTAAGGACAGTGCTTTGACTTTATCAAATAACCAAGTCAATGCAGATACTGCTGAGGGGGAATGTGTTAAGTTGGGAGGACATCTTGCTTCAACTAAAGACCAGCAAACCAGCGACTCTCTAACAACCGAGATAAAAAACACATATGGTAAAAGATTTGCAGGTATTTGGTGTTAATTGGTATTTTTATAGACCGATCAAGTTGTAATAAAATTATTCTATTTGAATAAGGTAATTGGCTCCCTGTGGATGCCTTACTTAATTCTGTAAAATCCTTGCCTTTTTATCCTAGGGAAACCTGTGTTTTTTGGGGGCAGCATTACTAAAATCTAAAATAACTAAACATTTAAACTAGTGATTTGCACAACGCCCTGAATGCTGAAGGGTGATGGCAATTTAAAAATTTTTAAGAATCTAAATTTTGCTAAAGTCGTAAGCTCCTTGATACAATTATTTGTGTACAACTAGGGACCATTATTGCCAAATTACATTTTCCTACATGTTTTAAGTTGATTGTGTGGTTCCAGTTCTATTTATAGTGGCATTTTAGTAAAATGTTCAATGAAAATTCCAGTCGGGTTGCCGAAAATTTATTTATTATTTTTGAGGGGTGCCGTAAGCCATAAAAGATTGAGAATCGTTGACTTAACCAATAATCTTTCTTGGCAAACAGAGAGAACCGAGCCACAACCCTTACCTAATTTCTTTACTTAGTTTCACAATTGTTTGACAAAAAAAATTTCAGTAAAATTAGCTAATTGTTAATTTTTTTCATACTTTTAGTATAACAAATGATTTTTCCATTCTGTTGCGATTTTTGTTTTTATTACATTGTTTCAATTTTTTATTGAATTCCAAATCCTCTAGGTGCCAGCAAACTATATTGTCACTCTTTGGCTTTTTGCTGGCTGGTTTCTAATTTCGTATATTCTTGTTTACATTCAAGTTTGCGTTTTTGAAACCCTGTTAAAAATAATGTATTACATTATATTATTAATTTCTTGCAGTTAATTAGACAATCAGAAATACACCAGCAGATTCATCAAATCCCTACTGATCTGTAACTTAAAACAATTTGTTTTTATTTCATTTGGTTAATTATTACATTTTGGGATTTCTGAATGTTACAATAAACAGTTATTTTTCTTTTTTGGATAAATTGGTGTCTATAGCTTGAGACAAGTATAATTTGTTGTTGCTCTTGAGCAAATGGTAACATTTATATCAAGTAAAGAAATGAAAATTAGGAAAAAAAATAGCTTCTTCTGTGTTTTTAGGCTTCCAAAGGGTCTACATGTTTTACAATCCTACTGACAACAGGTTTTATAAGTATTCCAAAGTTCCAACAGAGACAGGAGATTGGAAAAGCACAAAAAACAATTCAAATGAGACTCTGTGGTTCATAGATTTGTACAAAAGGTGGTACTAAATATTAGAAACCATTCAAAGTTTAATATTGTTTTAAATTTGATTTGTAAAATAAAAACATGAAAGTTTCATAATGGAAATTACCAACACCTAAAAAGGTATACTTTAGCCAAATAAAACAACTAAGAACATGGTTTTCAAGTCTAAATATTATTTTAAATGTAACAAAGTTAAATAAATACTAAGTTTGTTATCATATAGTTTAGATCAAGAACCCATTAAAGTAACATTTTGCACACCTTAGGGTAAATAGTTAATCACAGTTGGACAAAGCGAAAGCCTGACTTGTTTACAAGACTTAAACCCTGATTTTACGCCGGTTTCATATTTCTTTAGGTGGACAACTGGACGTGTCAAAGTTACGTTCTGCAAGTATTCACAACTAAAATGGTTAATTGCGGTTGGACAAAGCGGAACCAGTTGCGGGCCAGAGAGTGGTGGTATGTTAAACAACAATGCACGAATATCACAATACTCAAAACTATAATTGATTTCTTGCTATTTTTAATGCAATTCTCAAAAAATATTTTATATTTCCTTTGAATTTGTAAAAGGTAAAAACTTTTCTGGGAAAGAACTTAATTACTTTATTGCTTAAGTCAGTGGTTCTTAACCGGGGTGCCATTTCCAATGCCCAAGGGTGCCACGAGACATTTGGGAATCTTTAAGAATATGATTTATGCTCAAGGCTTACAACTTTTTGTGTAAGATTACAGTGGGGCGAATTTAATTAAAACTTCCTACGTTAGGCAGAGTTGTAATCTAGTTCCATTTATTGTGGCATTTTAGTCTTGCGGGGGCCGCAATCTATTTAATATTTTTGAGGATTGCCACAAGCCATAAAAGGTTGATAACCACTGGCTAAAGTAAATTTACTTTTAATGTTAGATTTAAATATTTGCTTAAATTTTTCTAATTTCTGACAGGTTGGAGTTATGAATTTGAACTGTATGGTGCTCCCTCAATCACTGGAAGTAAAAAGATTTACAGTTACAGAAGATACGATTCTAGTTATGCAAGCAGGTTAACCAGTGTACAAGAAGATTTTTACAATTTATTTGAAGATCAAGAGATCAGCTTTTTCTCACCAGGTATTTTCATGGAAAATTTATTCCAGGACCATGCAATATCTATGAGGTGCAAAAGTGTACAGCATGTGTATAAATGTCTAATCAATTAAATTGAAATTTAAAAAATCTACATTTTCTTTAAAAAGATTTTTTTATACTTAAACCAAAATCAATTGTTACCAAAAAGGATAAATTGAGTCCATAATTAAAATTTAAGGTACAAAATATAGCTAGACATTTTGTCAATTTTAGATCCTAGTGTATTTATCGGTGCAAGATACAGCAACTCACAATGGCTTTGGAGCGATGGAACTCTAGCAAACTTCTCAGTCCCAACAATAAGTCCATCGACTTGCTTGCAGAAAGCTTACAACCCAATAACAGGCTTATTTGAGGATGTACAATGCACACAAGCTGCTTATTATGCTTGTCAAATAAAATGTAGGAAATTATGTAAAATTTATCAAAATTAAAAAACTATTTACAGCAGAATGTTTAAGTTGTATTTATTTATTAAATAGGGTAAATAATAATTAATCAGTCCAGTAGAATTTACCCTACAAATATTAGGCTAGTATACAATTACATTTATTTAAAGATAATCAAATATGTTGCACCCTTTTATACAGGTCAAGTTAAATTAAGGGGATTTCATAAAATCAACATCAAAAAATATTTTGCAGAATGATTTGTTTTTTTGCAATGGAAGTTTTTTTTATTTAAAAACCTAAAAAATGTTTCTCAGGATGTATCTTAGAAATATTTTTGTCAACATTTACAATTTAAATCTAGTTTCAGCTACAATTGAAAAGCAGCGATGCATTGCAAACAATCTTGTTGCAAAGTGGGGAAATAACCTTTCACAATTGACAAGAACGACATCGCAAAACCTCAATATTAAGGTAACCAGGTTCAAAGTAAAGTTGTTAAGCAAAGTAATAAATTCCTATTTTCAACATTTCAGGTAGAAAACTCGGAGAGGATTTCAACAACAACTGTAGCTTATAGTGAGATGAATACAACCATGACTGGTTTCACATACGCAAAACTTTATCAATTCACTGTAAGTTTTAAAACAATCAGATGCAATTAAAAGAAAGTTAGAGTAAATTTTACCATGTGTAAAACTACATAACCAAAAAAAATAATAATTTAATTTAGTAAAGTTATTTTTAGCATTTTAAACCTAACCTTTTTAGGTGTCGGCATCTTATATAAAATATAGGCACTTTGGCCATTACTAAATTTTTGCAAGTGCTTCATTATAATGCCACAGACACTGAACTTAAAAAGCACTCATTAACTGTTCAACATTATCCTTGATTTGTTGCACTCGAAAAATAAATGGAATTTGCATTAATATATAATCTTAGAACTATACTAAAAATTAGAATCACAAAAAAATGTGAAATATATTTTTCAACACTGTTTAAAGTTAAAAAGGACATACCCAATTGATAGTGAACCAGTATATTAAACCAACTAAGTAATAACACTTAAAAAGCCATAAATAAAAAACATGATTTTACCAAGATTTTTCGAGATTAAATGTCTTTGTAAATGTATTCACAGATTCAAGCCCAATTCACAGGCTGCAAAATCTTTAATCTTGAAGTCAAATTCAATCTCACAACAGATTATGGGATTCCAGATATGTCTTATACATTTCTTGCATCCGAAAAACTATGTGTTATTGCTATTCCAGCAGATGCTGAATATTTCAACAAAATGCCAGTTCTCCAATACAAGGTAGGTGGCCAACTTTGAATTACTTATTTTTGCAAAACGATTTGTTTTTGTTACAAAATACAAAAATCAATAAGTTTTAATTGGCGTTTAAACCAAACTAACAATAAGCAAAAATACTGTCCATACATCTAAAAAAAAACATAAAAAATTGTTAAAATGTTTTAAAAAAAGAAAAATTAAGTAGAAAGTTACAAACATACTTTTCAGGTTGAAAAAAGTAATATTTTTTTCTCTTTACTACTTTGAATTTCAGACAAAAGACAACTATAAATGTTTCTAGAAAAATTTCGAAAAAAAATTTCATTCTTGATGTGACAACCAGTGGTAGACATAAACCATTTAGGATATAAACTTTGTTAACAAAACAAATCTTTAAATTTATATAGAAACTTACTTATCAGCAAAAAAAAAAGATTTTGTTGACATAATTATTTTTTAAGGTAAACACTGTAAGTCTGAACAATTCAACGGAGTACTTTTACAAAATGACCACAGAATCATCTTTTAAACACCTCCAATTTCTTCAAATACCAACAAATCAACACGGATACGGACAAAAAATAGACATATCTGTAAGTTAGTAGAAGACACTTAAAATAAACAAACTATAACATCAGATAACCTATGTTAATACATTATTGTGTTGCCAGATTCAAGCAACAACCTTAAATTGTTCAAGTGCGGTAAAGACTCTAACCGGAAGTTGCCAATCACCAGGTAAATATGCCCATTTCCTGCAAATACCTTTTTGACAAGGAATATCAAATTGGTAGATTTCTATATTTTAAAGATCAACATTTAATATGTTTTTAAATTTGCTCAAGAGTATTTTTTTTAGTATTTAGTTATTTATAGCAACTTTATACCACATATGAAAGAAAAGTACTTATATGAGGTAATGGGTTGTTTTAGGCCATTCTTAAATTAAAAATTTAAGTTCCCAATCTAAAATTGAACAAAATCCCAATCTAAATACTTTACTGGGTTGCTCATAATTACAGGTTCAATCAATAACAAATCTAAAAAAGTCAGCATTCCTGGTCATTTAGTGAATGCATGGCTTTTTAAGTTAATATTATTGTAAACCACTATTAAATCTCTTTTCAGGATGTTCATTATCATTAAATTCAATCAATGACAGGATAGTCACTTTATCTGATGTTTTGGTGAATTTCGCTGATGCCAAATCAAAATGTGACTCATTTGGTGGAAGACTTGTTGTTTATAAAGATGACAAAGTTGCTGAAAAAATGAAAACTGTACTAAATGACAAGTATTTGTTAGGTAAATAAAATTTCCACTTTTATTCTCATTATATAACATATGTTGATGTAATTTTTAATTTTTTAAGATGCTGTATACATATCTTATGTAGCCTATTATGTCTGTTTTAACAGAAGATAGTAACAGAAGGTCATTAAAAACTGAATTTTTGTTGCAGACATACAGAGAGTTTGGGTATTTCAGAATGGAAAAAATGGTACTATATTCAGATTTGCACAAAATTCTACGATTTTTGGTGATTGGACAATCTATGAAACAGTACCATATATTGATTTGTTTAAATAGTAAGACAATAAAACTTTCTGTTTAAAATGTTTAAACGACATCCAACTAACAGTAGACACTTTTTCAGCTTTAAACCCAACACTAAACCAATTCATTTTTGTCGAAAGAACAATGAATGGAAGATAGATTTAAGCGCACAATGCACAGATGAAGGTGACAAAAATATACATATTTAAAGAGAACTATTAAAACGTTTTTAAAAAATAGTTGGTAGTAAGTAACTAAGACATCTAAAAGTTAGTTGAGATGTTCAGGAGACAAAAATTTGTGAAAATAACCATTACACATTATTATTAATACTTGCTCAGGTTGGAATTGGGATTTTACACTTTATGGAGGCTCCAATATGCAAGATGGATTTAAAACACTTTATCTGATGGGAAAAAATCAACTCTCGACACCAAGTGGAACGACTAGCACAACAATATTTGCATTAGGTACATTTTTGATACTCAATGTGTGTATATGTGCATGGGACTGCAAAACATTTAAATTTTTTTTAAATAAATATAATTTTTGAAAACATCATCAATAGTTTTATTAAGATCAAATCTTAAGGGTATAAAAATGTAAAAAAAGGTTTGCTGGTAGCATGGTATTTCAAATCTCATATGGGTAAAGGGTTGGACAACAGGCCATGGCCAAATTATTTTCTTAACCTTTTAAACTTTGCACATTGAAAACCATTTTTAGCCCAAAGGTACTGCGAATATGATGGCATAAAGGATAAAAACTATCTTTCATTTGGCCCTGAGACCCTAGATTATCTTATTGAATTAAGAAAAACTAGTGATCAAAAGCTGTTGTTTTCGTTATATGCCCTGTTAATATGTGAAATACAGGATTGTAAGTGCTACCAGTGGCAAAAATATGTTGAAAAGTGAAGAAAAACACCACATCATTGCACTTTTGTATATTTACAATAATTGCGCTATTGTACCGAGTAAGTTTATAATTGCGCATTATCAACACGTCAAAAGCAATCGTTCAATACTAGTGATCAATTTAAATTTGTCTATTTCTAAAACTATATGAAAATTTAATTAAGTTTACCTTTCTACAGATATCAATGTTTTTGTTGGAGCAACTTTTGACCCTACAACACAGAAGTGGATTTGGAGCGACGGTTCAGAAGCCAACTTTACAAAACCCAGTTTATCAACTTGTCAACAGAAAGCTCTACATTATGAAGATACATGGAAACTTGTGGACAAACCATGCACAAGCTTTAAAGCCTACTATGCATGTCAAGTGCAATGTGAGAATACAGTGGTTAATATAGATATTACAAGCGGGGTATCTCAACATTAATATACTACTAATGATATGCTTTGATGTAAGTAAGTACTTTTAAGTCTATATTTTTATTGACCACATAAACTCATTTTAAACCAAATGGTAAATATTAAAGTTTAAGCGTAGTTAGAAACTACTGATATTTATAAGTTTTTCCATTTTCCATTATGTCTATTAGTTGATTGTACTTGTGTGTTTTGTGTAGTACATGTATTTATCCAAAATTCAACCGAATAACAATACTTTTTTTCCTAATAGTGACAGTTACACCAGTTGTGGACCAATGCAATTCTTTCACTGTTTTTTTGCAAATTTCTAACTTTACCAAGTTAACCGAGTTTACACAACAAACTCCTGCATTGGAGGTAAGATAATATCTTGCTTTCTGTTAAATAGGTTAAAACAAAAATTGTTTTACGACTTAAAGGTGGTCATAACTGATCAAAAAGGAAAGATCAATACAATGTCAAATATGTATTCCTTCCAGTTTACCAATCTTACAAAACGAACAAACTACCAAATAAAGGTAAAGATTTTAACATATTTATTGTAGCACATAAATCAAAGTTTGTTTTACAATGCTATTTCATGGCTTTTTATTTGTTGTGTTAATTTTAACGGTTATAAGTAAAAACCTCCAGGGACATCACAGTACACCTGGTAGGGCTGATCTAAATAAGGCCGATACAACCCTAAAATTAAACAAAATGGCACTGTTTTTAAATGTGATATAATTTTAAAAAATACAGGCGAAGGCAACATTAAGTGGTTGTGTCAACTCCAGCATAGAAACCTTAGTCAATGTTACAACTGCCTTCGGGATTCCCGATCCTGTTACAGATGCAAGAATCAACTCAACTTATCCATGTATTGTGAAAGTTAAAAGGCCACCAACACTAAACATTAGCTACAAAGTAAGATAAATTTAATTGATAAGTAGTTTAAATATATTTGAATTTTCATCTGATGATCAGCAATTAGAGACTGATGCCTACTTTGCCTAAAACATAAAAACCCTGCCTCAATCTATAACTGTCTTAAAATTCTAATTTTATCCATTCTGTTTTAAAAGTTTTTTACAATAGATTCATCAAAAGTTTGTCAAAAACAGTCCCAAAATTAAAATACAATTTTAGGTTACGGCAACAAGTAATCTTACAAGCACAAGTGAAATCTTCAACAACGCATCTACTTTTCCACTGGAAATTCCCACAAGTGGACATAAAGATGGCAGTCAAGTCCATTTGACAGTAAGTTAATCAATATAATTTGACTGTAATCTGCTCAAAAACAAAATGACTTCTCCTAGTTATTATCTTGCTAAAATGTTAAAACTCAACTATTTACATCAGTGGCACTTAAAACTGGTTTAGCATAAGATACATCAAAACAATACGAAAATATGCGGCTTTTTGTACACAACAACACCATTATAACTTGAAATAATCTCTTAATGCATGGCAGGCCAACAGTAAATATTCCAGTATTATCAGTTTTCCAATAGATAGTGTGCATTCAAGTCCTAAATGCTTGCGCACTACACACATTTTTTTACATATTAAACCTGGCTTTACTTGTTGGCGAGCTCAAAAAAGTTTAAATCTCACTTCTCATATAAAAAAAAGCACAAACTACCTACTAGATACCGAAACCAGTTTTCACATTTAATATTGAAAACTCATTTATATTATCAAAATACCAAATTTAAAAAAGAGTTTTTTTTCCATTCAAAGTTATTGAATAAAGAAAATGCATAATCTATTGTCAAAAATTTGAAAATCTTAAGTATATTTCGATGCAGAATCTCTTATACCAGGGGTCGGGAACCTATGGCTCGCGAGCCATATACGGTTCTTTTGATGACGCCATATGGCTCTTTTGATGATTTAATCTTGGTCGCAGATAAATCTAAGCTATATGATTTCTTATCATGACTTGAATAAAACTGCAAGCGACCATGACCCCTTTCAAACTGTATTTTTTTAAATTTAAAACTACTCTAACAACAGTTTTTTCGTGCTTGGCGCGAACCCTATTTGTCTTTTCAGGGCTGTTAACCGTTTTGAAAAAATCCCTTTCCATCCAAAAGACTAAGTTTTCGCGCTTACTATGTGGACTTAAACAATTGTTAAAAAATTTAATACGGCTCTTGTGGAAATTCAACCAAAAATGTTTCCGACCCCTGTCTTATACAGACCAATGACTTCATGAATACTGACTATATTTTTGTTTTTACTTTAGATAACAGCTTTTTCATGCGAAGGAAAAAGTGCTGTGAAACCAGTAACTGGGTTTTGTAAAGCAAAACCCATAATGACGACCACAGTACCTCCTGCAACAACTAACCCTGTCGTTCAAGGTCCACCTGCAGCAATAATTGGCGGCTCTGTCGGAGGAATTTTTGCTTTGATTCTGATTGCGTTGCTTTTTCTTGTAATATTAAGGTATATTTCTTGTTTATTTTCACGGTTGCCCAACTTTCAATTTTTTAGCTTATTTTTTCACACATTTTTCCTTAAGGGGTAATTTTTTTAGGATTAGATTAGGATTTTAAATTTTTTAGAATTTACTGAACAAACATTTCAACATTTATTTAGCAAATCCTTGACATTTTGCCCAAAATAAGTAAAATTGATTTTTTATAAACATAAATTTATGAAGATTTTTTTTATTTTACACGACACAAAAATTAAAGCTGATTAATTGATGCTGAACAAGATTCATGTTATCGTAAAGACTTTGGTAATTTTTCAACAAAAAATTACTTCCAGGTATTCAAGACAAAAAAAGCAAACACATAGTAGTGCTTCAAACAGGAACACTCAAAATGAACCTGAACAACAGGTAAAATAAAGGTTATTCTGCAAACTACATTCAAAACCCATAATAACATAACTAAAAACATTTTATTGCATTCCGGATTAGTTCATGATTTTGGTTTGGCATAAAATTTGTTTATACTGAAGTCATTTTTACTAGAAACAAAATTCAATTAATACTGAAGCGATTTCCTAAACTATAATATTTTGTTGCGTCAGTGATTTACACACAGCTTCCCCCTGGGAAACCCCCCTTTTTTATTGGTGGCTATTTTTAATATTTTTAGTTTTCATTTTTATCATTTATATATTTTTTACTATTTTTTTTGTACAGATAAACTGATGATTCCACTTATTTATATGGCGAAATGCTTTAGATTTTACTGAATGACTGTTACAGTGAATTTATATTTTACAGATAGCCTATGAAAACAATGCTATTGAAATGGAAAATCCTTATGAAAACACTGGTATGTTAATAATAATCTTTAAGGTGTAAACCTTGGAAATAGTGAAATATAAATTAATTAGGAATGTAATTTAATTATGTTATAATTTAGTTGATGCATCACCAAACAGGCTCAAAGAGATGTATTTGTGCAAAATTGCAAACAACATGAAAATTTTTAACAGTGAATTTGAGGTAAGTAAATTATGTTTATCGTTAAGGAGCATTAAATAAAATAAATCTTTCATTACCTTTTGCCCAACTTTATAAACCTAATAATAGTCTTCTAATTTTCTTAGCTATTTGATAAAGCTTAATCACTACTTACGGAAAAATGAAGCCGCAAGCCAAATCAATACCAAACATTGATTTCATGAATATCTTTGCCAATAAATTTATACATCAACCCAATAAATACTGTTGTTAATTTGGTTTTAGTTTATTTTTTATTTTTTTTTAAGTTTTATTTCTACACTACAGAAAATAGTGAGTGATAGCAAGAGTAAAATGAAGGCCAGAACTTATTCTCAAAAGGAAATAAATGCTGTGAAAAATCGATACAAGAATATTTTTCCATGTAAGTTAATTTTTTTTTGAAACTAAGCAATAAACCTAAAAAATGCCTAATTTGTTTCTAGATGATCACGCCCGTGTTATATTACGAGGCAGAGACAACCAGAATGATTACATAAATGCCTCCTTTATAAAGGTTTGCACACAGCAATAAATATATTTATTTATACTAAAAGAAGGTATTCCGGGAGTTTTTTTTAATCGATGTTTTTCCAGCTTTATACAATCAGGTGTTAAAAAATAACAACTGAGTTGCTGTTATCGCTTTTTTAGGTTCGTTTTTGCATTTTTATTTTTTTTGTGTGTCGTTTTACTTTGCATTGTGTTATAGCATTCCCTGATAATGGTAACCTGTATAATTACCGAGCGTCGGATAAAAAATAAGTGCTCAAGAGTTTATTTTTAGTATATATTATGGCTGGTAACAACAGCATATGTATTTTATTGAACACTTTTATGCTTACCATCAGGTCAGTTAAAAAGTCACCAAAAAAATGACACTGTCATTTCTAAAACAAATGAAACATGGCTTCTTCGTTGTTTTACTTTGTTTAGGTAGCCGAAACATTGGTTAACATAAATAAGTGCCAGAAGAGCTTACTGTACTATGATGTTAGCAACAGCATATTTATATTTTAATACTTGGACGAGTTTATTTGTAGGGCTTCATCATGGACACCAACAAGTTTATAGCATCACAGGGACCCAAGCCAAACACTATAAATGATTTCTGGCTGATGGTTTGGCAACAAAATACTTCAATTATCGTCATGTTAACAAATCTACGTGAAAAAGGAAAGGTAAGCAAAAATAATACATCATAAAAAAACAAGCTCTAAAATTTCTTAGTATGAGGAACGTTGTTTTATGAATGTAGATTATTATTGACATTGTATAAATTAAAATTTTCATATTCTCATTATCAACATTTTGAACTTAAACCAGAAAAAATAATTGTAGAAATCACCTGAATCAAATAAGGACATTTTCATGCTGTATTTTATAAAAAACACTGTGAAAAATAGCAAAATTTCCAAAACACACATTATCCCCAAAATGCTGATAAGATTAACTTTCAGTTGTAGGGCTGACCTTTTCATAAAGACTCGTTAATTTTTAGCAAAAATGTGAGCAGTATTGGCCTGTTCTTGGAAACACTGAAAACTATGAGAACCTTGTGATTACAACAACAGATGAAACTGCAATTGGAGGAATCACAAAAAGAAGATTTCGCTTGGTGCAAGGAACTGTAAGCTTAAACCTAATCGCATCAAAATTTAGCAAAAAATTTGAGAGAATAAACAAAAGTAAAAAATGGAAACTTTTTTTACAAAAAAAAACAAATATTTAATTTAAAGCAACCTTCTATTTGCTGTTAATACTCTACAGCACATCAAAGTAAAATGAATATAGAGAAAACATTTGTAAAAATAAATTGAAACACATAAATGTTAATTAAAATTATGGCAATGGATGTCAAATTGTGCTTTTGTCATTTTAAACGATCATTATTTCATTTTTTGGCAAAACAAAAAAGCGTTAGGTTTAATAGTAAATCACTGGCTAAGCTGAACTAGTGGTAATCTTCAATTAAAAAAATAAATCTTTGACAGAAAACACATCATTTCACTACAATTTTTTTGTTACTTAGGTAACAAGAGACACTTGTTTATCTCGTTTTGAGTTTTTTCCGCCGTATTGTTATTGTTTCGCTTCAGTTCTGATTGAGATTTAAAATATATCAATCTAACACAAAAACATTCAACCTGTGAACAACAAAAGTAATACCAACTTTGATATTTCTTATTAATTGTTTAGGAAACACGAAAGGTTCAGCAGTTTCAATACACAACCTGGCCTGACCACGGAATCCCTGCAACAACTTCAAACATGATTTATTTGAGAAAAATGGTGAAAGAAAATTACGACAATGCCTCTCCAATAGTTGTACATTGCAGGTTTGTAGCAAAAAAGTTTAGTAGATAATGCTGTTGGAACCCTATTCAAACAAGTAGGGCTATAACAATTATACCAATTTTAATTCAAACTGCATTCTTGGTATGACTGAAAATTAATTCTCTAGTATTATTCCTAACTCAAATTTAAAAGTTAATCATACCGAGAAATGGTAGCAGAAAACAGAATTGTTCAAAATTGCAATTTTTTTGGAAGTCAAAATATTATAACGGACTTTAATAGAGTATTGAAACTTGACAAAATAAAGCAAACCTTTGGTTCAACGCAACAGATATTATGCTCTAATCTCTAATGTAAACACTAACCTAAGCATCCCCTCAACCTAATAAGTTTATGAAATCGGGAATGAAAAATATCACTTAATAAGAATATCAAAATGCTACCTACTTCTGTATGGGCTTTGATATTCTTATTACGTCTTACTATCATCTCAACCATTATGCTCCAAAAAAATATCACTATTTTATTTTGTAGTGCTGGAGTTGGAAGAACGGGGACTTACATCGCGATGGACATTCTGTTCAACGAACATGACAAACAGAGAGACCTGAACGTTCCTCAAACTATAATGGACATGAGGGACAACAGGACAGATATGGTGCAGACCCCGGTAAGTTTAACATATTGCTATATTTAATAGAGTGCACATCAATTTGATATTAAAACTAAATATTAAATATTCTTGTGAACAATTATTTTCAACAGCAAACAAAAATATTTGCTGAAAATCAAATATTGTGATTATAAGTTGTGTTTGACATGATTCAGACTCTAGGTAGTTTCACAGAAAGGAACATAAATTACTTCACACTATAGAAATTGTGTTGAACATTAAAATAGACAAAGCAAATAACCATTATTATTAAAATAGAGGATTCAGGTGGCACTGTATAAAGACAAATTGTATTGAGTTCTCGACAAGCTTTGCACAGCCGTGCTTCATCAGGTCAAAGTAGAAAACCCTACCACCTGATTACTCATTTAAAAATTTGACAATTACGGCTATTAAAGTCTTAAGATTATTATCAAAATCGTCTTTTTAAAACATCCCAATAGAAAATTAAACAAAAGGCATTTATTGTAGTATTTCACACAAAAGAAATATAAATTTCTTCACAAATTAAAACAGACTTATGGACAATGTTAACATGATCTTGAATAATTAGCAAATTCAAACAGTAGAGCCACAATCATGAGCAAAAAATTAAAGGACTTTAATGTTTGTTTTAGTCACTATTTCTATTTAACTTTTGAAGTTAAAAATATCGACATAACTGGAAATTAGGTCAACCCTGACATTTTTTCTTACTTTCTGTTCAGGCTCAATACATATTTATCCACAAGCTTTTGGTTGAACATGAAATGATTCCTGATACAGAAAGAACAACAAACGACATTCAATCAATGACAGAAGCTGATATGTAAGTGATAAGGAACGCTTTATTACAACTTTTGTGAAAATAGGTTATTAATTAAAAGATGTGCAAACTAAAGTGACTTGATCAGCAGTGATATAAATTTAACACATAATGTTTCACAAACTGTTTTTGGGGCTAGCCAAATACTAAGCAGAAAGGTTCACCAGCTCAAAACCGAATGAACCAGTTTGCTAAGAACCATGGGGTGGCCGATACTTGACATTCCGAATACACAATCCGATACCAAATGACGTCATTACTATGACCAAAGAAACAAAATAAATTAAAATTGAAACGTTCAAGGGAATTTTTTAGGTTATTAGGACCAAAATTCGCTTTTGGGTGAAGAAGTTTAGTGACCTCTAGTTATCGGACGAGTATACCGATACTGCCACTTGGCATCAGCTCCGATCCGATCCGATAGTATTGGACAGCCCTAGTAATAAATGCCGTTATGAGTTTGTAAATGTTTTTTTTGAGTTGAGAAATCTTGGGCTGACAAAAAGGCGCAAAAAAACGTGTGTAAGTTGAAAATATAACACAAAGAAATAATAACAAGCAAGAGCTGAATCGCTTCTCATGGAATATATAAGAACTTGTTTAAACACTGGATTCTAAGTTTCATACAACTTGGGAATATTTTAATTGTTTGACGAGAAATTATTGTTTGGGACCCAATTTTCTTCACTGAATTTTTTGCAATCTTTTAAGTTCACAAAACACAAACAGGGCAACAGGCAACATAGATAATTTCTAATTTCAAAATTATAGATGTCTTTGCATTGATTCTGCAATTTTACAAATATTTTGAAATTTTGCTTAGAAAAAATCTACTAAACTTAGAAACTATTGCAGTTAAGCGACCCACGCAAATCATATGGGTTGAGAAAGACTGATATTTAACAGACTATAGCAAAATTTATATTGGTCTTTCTAGGTCCAGGATAGGTTCTGAAGAATTTCAAGTTCTAAGTCAAATTTTGCAACAAACAGAGGAAATATGTAAGTGCTACAATTGAAACTGCCTTGAAAACATACCTTATGATTTTCAACCAAAACCTTAATGTTGTTAAAGTCAAACAATGATGTTTTCAGATAAGAAATTCTACATATTGGTTAATGAAAATGAGGAGTGGGTAGAAACAACATCATCACATATACAGGTTACAAATAGGGATATTTTGGCATGATTGTTTTGAAGCTAATGCTATATGGCACATGTAGCCAACTTAGGTTTGTTTGCGATCGACTAAAATATTTTTAAGACTTATGATCGACTGGTTCGGTAAAAAGTCACAAGAACACTTTTTATAAACATTTTCAGCGTTAGTTACATTCCAAGCCAGCGATGAAGGTTAATTCGTTACGTCAAAGAACGATTTATTAGGCTTGTTCAGACAACAATTTCATTTTAATGTTCTGCTTGTGTGGGACAGCTACTGTAACGACATAACACATATTCGACGCAATCGACCAAACTCTATGCAAAGTATAAGTATCAATTGGTAAAACCGGCAAACTATCTTATGGCAAACGGGTGTATTTATGGATCTGAAGTTGATGTCAATGTATATATTACGTTGTAACTTGTTGGACAAGCAATTTTATAAATAATTTAATGCCTGGCAGCAACAGTATGTTTCTAAAAAAAGATTTTTAAAAATAAATTACCAGGTGATAATATGTAAGAAAACACAATCATAAATGTTCATACCATTTAGGATCTTGGTTGCTCGGTCCAGTTCATTGCATCACAAACTCCAAATGAAAACACACAAGAGAAGTTTTGGAAAGTTGTTGCAGAACAGAATGTGGGCATTGTGGTATCACTGGAGGTAATATTTTATTAACACTTACTGGGTATTCATACAGCATAATATTTATTTCTGAAATATTATAAAAAAAAATAAATATGTTTTGTAGCTATTTTAACTAATCAGTCTAAAGACCATCTCAAGGCAAGAATCTTTCTTTCACATTTTATTTTCTTCCGGAGATTTCTTATATTTAAAAGTGTTTTAGCTTTACTTAATGTTGTTACATAGTTATATAGATAAATATGGTTGGTGTATGACAATCAGTAAACAAAGAAATTAATATTGCAAAATGGCTACATAAAAAACTAAAAAAAATCCTGTAAAAAAATAACTAAAAAATATCCCTGTTTCAAAAGTAATTACAAACTATGTGAGCAACGACTTTGTTTTAATGTCAAATTTCTTAGAAAACGTCGGCTGATTTGGTGGCCTCCACTGACCAACAAATCGTCAAAAACTTTGGAAGCTTGCAAATCACCACATCGGATATTACAATAGACAAAGATATCATCGAGAAAACGATCACAACTCAACTTCTAGGGAGAATGGTAGCAAATAAAAATGTGTTTAGGAAACAGCAGGCAATGGTGTACTGATTAGCTTTGCATTTACTTATGTCACAACACCATTAACTGCAGTATATTCACTACATCTAAAGTAAGCACAGGCCTTTATCTAAACTTGCCACTAGAGTTTGTACAATTAGGTGCAACCATCCAGAGTAAAACAAAGAAATTATATAGGTTCCAATTACCCAAAATGAACGGCAAAACTAGATACAAATCCAACTTGGGATTCAAATCTAAGGATCCGATATTCTACTTTGAACATCCCTATAAGCTAATATATATAACTCATTCAAAAATGAAATAAAAATATGTTTTGTGGAACCCTTTTAATCACCCTCACAGATTCTAGATTGCCAGGCAACAAAATAGGCATTTACATGAGTAAATAGGTATTAACAAGTATTTGAGTTAAAGAATCTATATTTTTAAGCAGTGTTTCTCAACCTGTGGGTTTTCAAAATTAGGTGGCCGTATAATTTGTTCGGATCGCCGATTGTGATAACTAATATGGTTAGATTTTTTAGGAAAGGTTACCAGTACGATTTCTCTCAAATTTGAGAAATTTGTGGTTAAGCAATACTCAGACATGGCTCATAGTAATCATAATTAAATGTTCTTTTGTTCACTTACAAAATATTCAGATATTATCACCTCTGCTATAGCAAGTTACTAACAAGAATTTAGTCATTTTTTATCAAGTAGTTTGTTTTTAGGAAACGGTTAACACAAGATATCTTCAAATCGATAACTGGACAAAAACGTCATCTCCACCTAGTGGTAAAACAATGCTAGCACTGATCGAGAAAGTTCAACAATGGCATCGTGAATCAAGAAATGGAAAAGTGCTGGTTTGCTGCAGGTATTTTAATAGATTCCACTTTTTTACCAACAAAATTAATATTCACAAGATGTGTTTTGAGGCTAAAATTTACAGTTCAGATTGTAACAAATAAATCAGCATTTTAAACCATCAGGGGAAACTGTTTTTTACCAAAGCTTAATGATTACTTTATTGATTTCCAAATTTGGTAAAATAAACTTGTTTATCTTGAAAAACTCTTTTTTTTTAGCGATGGATGCACCAGAAGTGGGACTTTTATTGCATTGGTGAATATTCTGGAACTGCTGAAGGCTCAAAACAGAGTTGATGTTCTAAGGATGGTTAAAGATCTGAGGGACATGAGACCAAATATGGTCAATGACTTGGTGAGTAAAATGCTTTGTTTTTACATTTATTAAGTGCTGCACACAAGTCATTTTAAGGATCTAAGTTCCATTCAAGTTATTTAAAAAATAACTTTTATCAAGTATTTTGCAAGCATAACGAGACAAATCATTATGTAAGCATGTCAACTTTAAGTCAAATCATTGACAAACAAAAATATGTGAAAAAAGATTAATGAAAACATTTAATTTTAACCAAACTTATTTGACAAGTCACGCTATTTAAAAACAGTGACTTAAGTGCAAGTCATAATAACACTGTCAGTATTTTAGGAGTTCAAGCTATGGTTTGATTTAGTAAACGTAAACAAAGGGTTCCTTCGTTCTGTGGCATACAATTTCTTAATCGATGTGACCGTTTACGTCAGTTGAGCAAATCAAAAATGGTTCCGTTTAAAGCTAATAAATGTTTCACTGGGTACATAAATACTGGCTGGTATTATATCTACAATAGACACGTTATTTTGTAAAAGTAAAATTAAGCGATATTTTATAGTTGTAAATAAACTTAATTTTCTTCTTTTTTGTTATGCCGAATGAGATTGTATGTGACTGTTGATGAAATGTGCAGAACTGTTAAAATACATTTATATTGTTTCAGAATTGCTACATGTATATCTACTCAGTCATTATGGAATACCTTGCTTCTTATGACACCTATGCTAACTTTCAATAAACTATTATTTTTATACTTTTTATGCTGTTATTTTGTGTGCATATTTAACTTGTGTTGTGTTTAGCGTTACAAACGCTGCTTATAAAGTTCTTTGATCAATTCCAATCATTTTAACATTTTTATGATTTCAAGTCTCAATATTGGCATAAACTGTTTATTATGCTTAAACACTATTCATATTTTTTATTGCTTTTTGACTAAATTGATGTTAAGAAAGCAAACCATGTCCCTATTTAATAGGAAAATGATCATCATATCAGTGTATAAATGTATCTTTAATTTGACTGTTGTTCAGTTTTCTAAGCTTTATAACATACACATATATTTATATTTTTACACTGTTTGTTAAATGCTGTTGTATTTATATACTATATGAAAGTGTAGCATTTTTGTAATTCTATGCTGAAATTCCTATTTTTCATAATAGTAAGTTGTGTTTTGAGTTAATTAGGAATATGTAAATATTGGTTACAAGACTGTATCACTATATTTGTATGATTAGTTAAAGTGATATTCTGGTCACCGTAGTTCTGATTGCTGCATTGGTTTTATGTTTATTAGATTTTCATAAAAATATTTTAACAATTGAATATTAGCAGGTATAGTATGAACTTTTCTTAAACTATAAAGTTTCCACAAAAGAAAACTGCTTTGAAAATTTGTCATGGAAAATCATGGCTCGCTTGTATCATTAATTGCACTATTAGCTAACCGCTGTATTTTTTTATTAATATACTTTTCTGGAAGTTTTTCTATTTGGTGATATGTCTGTTAAAACATATGGATTTCAATTTCAGTAACATTTAGCTAACAGCTACAAATTGTTGTGCATGTATTTCTAGTTCTTCGCACTTTTTCTGAATATTATGTATTACTAATATTAATTAATAAAAAAGTGTCACTAATATTCCCCGAATTTAGTAGAAAAACTGCAAGATCCCCCTCAATAATCTTTTGCTACAAAGTTTTTAAATAGGTTAGGATCAGTTCTGATTTTTGATAAGTGAGTGGGACGAAACGAAAAGTACAAACTTCCACTAGAATCAAGCACAATCTAACAAAATTTAGTCGTAATCAGGGAATCAAACTGCTGAGAAACAATTCTGTGCGAAAACTACAGTTTGGGAAAGGTGGTATGTAGTTTCTTTCTTTAACAACAATATACCTTTTTAACAAAATGAACTACCACTGTTTAAATAAAGAATGGTTATTTATCTCACATGACAGTAAAGATTGCTGTGAAAAATTTGACTTCGGTTCAAAAGTTATATTGGTCGATCTCCAGCATATGTGCTTTTAGCTGAAGTGTTTTTTTACTTCTTTAAATGGCACAAATACTAAGCATAAGTATAACAATAAAGCTTTGGTATAGGCTTGAAAGATTGCCTTTGCACACCCAAGCCCCAGGTTGGAATAAATCCCCTGCGCAGTTTCTCGCTCAGCCCCGGTCATAGCCGCGCATTTCACGTAAATTCAACGTTAAATGCGGTCAGCCGCGAAAAATCGCTTAAACGCACAAAACTTACATCGCGCTAACGGTTTTCAGTATAGTGCTCCATTTTCAGGCGTGCGAATTTTACACATATCGTTATTAAAGCCGCGCAAATTTGGGCGGAAATGTTATTCCAGCCGCGAAATTTCAAGCTGCAAAATCGTCTCCCCCGCGCAAAATCCAAAGTTTCCAATCTGGCCCAAGCCCAGAACAACTAGCCATATCTTTATATTGCTTCCAAAATTTTCTAATTTTTTAAGAAATCTTGCTCAGAAATAATCTCAAAAAATTACATTGGATTGTTTTACATTTAGAACAATCGGCGCTCTTTTACTATTGTACATGAAAAGTTATGCAAGAAAAAAAAATAATACCGCTTACCACAACGCATATTTTTTGGGTTAGGGTGCGGGTTAGCGTTTGGGTGAGGGTGGGTCAAGTAATATTATGTTTATTATTAATAATAACTTGACCCACCCTCAACCAAACGCTAACCCGCACCCTAACCCAAACAATATGCGTTGTGGTATGCGGCATTTGAAGAAAAAAATGTTTTTATTAATTTTTACGTACAATAGTGAAAGAGCGCCGAACAATCTTTAATGCAAATAAAAAAATACTTTATGACTTATATTCAGAGTAATAGACTGGCAAACAAAAAATGCCATATTTTACCATTTTAACGATTGTACTTTACTATACAAATATAGTTCTTACAAAACTTACCTAAAGCTCTGCAGTCTACAGTTTTTCTTGTCAGCAAGATCATGGGCGTGTAGCACAAACAAGGTTTTTGCATACCGGAGTTTGGGAATCCTACCACATCTCAAACTTGATTTCTAAAGTTTAGGGGGACAATCCTACCACATTTTTTCGTCCGGGGGGTTAACATTGCTAATGGAACAAAAATGTAGTAGAATTTAGATGAGCGCCCGGAGTTTTACTCAAAACATTTCTTCAACTGGCGACAAACTTTTGTTTTAAAATAAGTGGCGCGAAATGGCGGAAAAACTTTTCGCGTCGCGTGTTGCGACACACGACAAGACGTAAACTAATCGTTTAGAATGCCAGAATACTACTTTCACGATTGAAATTATCGTTCATTACGCTTTGCATAATTGTTTAAATGACTATAAAACAAATTGTAAAATAAAATAGTGTAGTTTATCTCAAAAAGATCAACCACACTTTATTTAAAGCGAATTTGTTGGCAAAACAGAACTTTTGAAAAGACTTGTCGCGTGGTATGCTGCGACACACGTAAGACGTAAACTTATAGTTAATTATACCATAGAATACTAACTTATATTTTATATGTTGTGCATGTAAAAACAAGTTGTAAAATGACAGATAGTATGTATTTTATATTTTCCACGCGTCAACGTTGATCACCTACGTTTTGTAAGTCTAGGAAATCCTATAATCGAATGAACAACAATATATCCGCTGTGGTGTCAAAGTTTGCGAAATATGAAAAGTTCTTTGTCTTTAGCAATGAGAGGTGAGGGTAAATCAATCCGAACAAGGGATTTGAGCCAAATACCTAAGAATACTGTGTTTGGAACAAGGGATTTAGAAATACTGTGCTTGACTTTGTATCATGTCGCCTATAGATTAATATAGAGATGCGTGTTTACTAACATTATGGTATTTTACTGCAACGTGATAAAATATTTCTATCCAACAGTCAGTTATATGAGGAACAAAAAGACAACTAATATTCAGGAATATTTGTTTTATTAGAGTTTGGCTGATAATAGAAGGGAAAGAACAGTGTGATACAAAGAAATATATTTGGGTAAATTAATCAGGACGGAAGCATCTGAATATCAAACTTCTTTCTGAGAAAGGTTTTAAGAGTTTCGGCAGAATTTCCATCGAGCCTTCCGTGCTTAATCAAATCATCTAAAGAGCTGTAAAAAAGGAACAATAAAAAGTTGATATAAGGTAAATTTTTGACTATTATGTAACCAGTCAACATTTGTTAAGCAACACAATAGACATAACTTAAAATAAATCTTCAATCGCCAAAATCAGCAGAATAGTACGTACAGCTAGTTAAATGCAGGGTGCCGAATATAACACAGTTTTAAACAGTATTTTACAGGGATGAAAAAAATATATTTTTAATCGGAACGATTAAAAATCTTTAAGAGATAAGGTCACAAAATTACGTCCTTACGACACGCCTAAAACAAGTAACATTATATGTAAACTGAGGTTATCGTTCGGTGTCGTGCACAAATATGAAACTCAAAACCTAGTTTAAATACATTCAAGAAGATGGCGCTATGCCCGAGTAAAAATGGGACATGGCCTGGTAAAAAGCATTTTTTTAAAGCATTTTTTTACCGGTACTGCGTATCTGCAACATCATTATTTTACTGTAACGGCGTTCTGGACCATTCCGGCTAACTTTCACCATTGGGGTTTTACCAAATAAGCTTATCTTAATTGTTACCACATGGCTTACATTTGTTGTTAATTCAAAGTCAACCATAACTTAATAATGAATTGCAAATATTTCATCACCAAGCTACATTACAGATCCGTGCATAGTGTACCCAATGACTCACCTTTTGCATAAAGCTTGCAATGATTTAAACTTGTGGCATAGCTGTAAAGCACCAAGATACGAAATTTCAGGTAAGCTGTTGTAGACGTTGAATAGGTTCTTCAGATTAGGGTCTGTAGAATAAGCGAGTATCTTGGAATCTATATTATTGCCGTGTCTTCTCTCTGAAGATGCCAAGTTGGTAAGAATCTCCGCTGATTGTTCCTGCAAAGGAGTTGAGAAATTGGCTTAACTGTCAGATTTGAAAAAAAATAGAAAATCGAAATATAGGGCGCATCCGTTCTAAAAAAATGCAGTCTTATTTTCCCTTTTTGCGCACTACTTTTTCCGGATATTTGGTTGCAAAAGAATCAGTGTTGGTAAATTCTAAACCGAGGTTGAAATTGTGTAACACAAATGACAACATTTTAGGCAACTAACCGAGGATACCGATATATCGGCAGTAGTGGAATATCGGTTGACATTATAGGTTGGCCCATATATTGGTAAAAAAACAAATATATATATATTGCTTATATTAGGACATAATCGATAATGCCAAAATACATTAAAAAATTCATATACCTAATGCAAAATACAGAACTAATATTTAAGGTACATCAATGTTGAACAACCTGGTTATCGCTGAACAGAAGTCTGAAGTCAGATTGACAGATTGTGATAAGGTTTGAAGTGTAATGATGAAGTTGGGAAGTGCTGCTAAAACTCGCCTTTCCTGAAACATAACCGCGTTGATTTTCATTTTTTCTCAAATTTTGGATAAATCTTGTCAGAAAATTATAAAAATCTTGGAAGAAATTTATAAAAATCTAACCATATAAAAGTAAAGCAGTCGGCGATCAAATAACGACCAACTTTTTTATTGTTATTAATTTTTTTCATACTGCATTGGAATATAGAAATAGCGTTCAAGATTCTTTTTAACTTAGTGCTCAATCAATATGAGCCATGTCTTCTTATTGCTTCAGCAATTTTCTTGAATTTTAGATCAATCTTGCTCAAAATATCTATAAAACCGTAACCGTGGGCAACTGATGATTTGGACTGGGACTCGACTTGCTCTTTATTTTAAAGACTTCAATAAACTACAGCAGTCGGCGTCCCAACTAAATCTAATGGCGGCCCAATTTTGGTTACCACTGCATCAGAGTGCAGAAATAGCGCTTTTTCCCAGCCGGGATTCGAACCCATGGCCCTAAGATTGCTGTGCAATGGTAACACACTAATGTTGAAGAAACTTCATTAAAATACAGGCCAGCAAACAATGTTGAAAAAAGTCTTCTTGTCTAAGCGATCAATCTACGAGCATCGCAAATTTTCCCAGTCGGGATTTGAACCCATGACCCTAAGATTGCTGTACATTATTAGCACACTTACCGCTTCTTACGCGGTCCTTCTCAACGATGAGAACAACCTTAGCGAAGTAGGTTTGCGCTGAAGTGAGTTGGGATGCAATCTTTTGACGACTTGCAACAGTTGAGAGGTCGGAGGCAGTCTTTCGTACAGCAGCCAACCTAAATACACGGGTACCGATATAATATACTATACACAATTTTTGGTGTACGATTAAAGTGTCAAAAATCAAAGTTTTTTTTAACCTTGTTGCACAGTTAATGTGCTGTTTTCAATCTCGTTTATTGTAACTTTGCACGACTCAGCAAAAATACGAGCAAGGGTGCCGTTAACTATTTATAATTTCTGTAGGGTGCCGCAAGCCAAAAAAATGTTGCGAAACACGGCTTAATGGCTCATACTGATAGCAAATTAGACGTCATAATTAATGTCCATATTGCAAAATAATGAAATTGAAACTTGTAAATATATTTTTCATGTTTTTAAGTTAGTAATAATTTACAATGTGCTGAGAAATTTTTGTCTTCGAGGTAAAAATTGCGGTGTTATTTACACGAACTGAGTTTTAAAAATTGCATCCGTTTGAAAGAGACGGACACCCCGATAAAGCACTATTTTGTCAGGTTAATTTTGAAAGATTTAACAAAGTGATTGGTAAGCAGATACCTCGGACGCAAATGCAGTTTACTGAACTTTAATTTTAAAACAGGATTGTAATATCGCCTGACTAAACCCTCCCAAGCGCTCCGACTCACCTGTAGCCGAGTATATAGTCGCACACTTGTAATGAAGCCACCGTAGCGTTAACATTATGCTGAGTACGAAGTAGTTGGACCAACCGACTAGCACCGCTACTCACTTCACGACTGTCAATCAAAATCACCAACTGACCTGCGTGGTAAAAACAAATGAAACGTGATTAATGACGTAATGAAGAACCTACTGAAGAAATATAACGAAGAATGGCGGGTGCGCCACCAAAAAATATTTATCAACATAATGCGCAATTTTTCATTTTTTTCGAAACTTTATATCGACTTGAAAGGGTTGGTAAACATTGACATTTTAAATATTTATTAAATAAAATTTTCCAAAAACTGGTAATATGTTTATTTTTTTCGCGAAACTATGTCAGCCTGAACAGGTTTTTTTCCACGCACAAATTAATTCAAAAGTTTTAAAGATTGAATTTCAAAATTTTACATGAACAATGATTTTGGTTATCTCGAGGAAGTAAAAAAAATATGAGCAAAATGGTTAGACGTTGTAGCAAGAATATTAAAGCTCAAACATGTTGAAAATAAATAAAGATTTACTCGAAACATTCAAAATGCTACTTATTTCTGCTTTTCTTACTACGTCTTAATCATATTTATTTTTAAAATCTAAACAAATTAATTTTCGGTTTGCAAGTTTTAAAATTAATTTAATACAAATCACTGGATGTGCGAATAAGAAATATTTTGCTTTGAGGTAGATTATTTATTAGTAATTTTTTTGGATTTCTTATCACCTGGATTACGGTACGAAGGGGAAGCCATGAGCGAAACGTCAAGAGAATCCATTTTAATCGGGGAAATTGAAGTAATTCTGCATAAAGAAAAAATTAAAAAGGTAAAACGTTTCAGCAACACATGAGCCAGGCAAGTTATCTCCGAATGGTTCCGGTGCATTGTTCTGACAGCAATTTTTTATAAATTAAGGAGGCTTTATTACATCAATACTTTAGTAAGATATAAAAATCAATTATAATTGAATAATGTGTTGTTGAAACTGGCGAAAATGTTTACTCCTGCAAGAAAGAAAATGAGTTTCCTTACCTGGAATTGTTACTGATGGTCTTTAATGGCGTAGGATCTGAAACAAGCAGCACTTTTTAGAAACGGGATTTTTTTGGAAAACATATTCTACGTCCGAACCACTTTTTATGCATATCAGTGAAATAAATATTTTAAACAAAAGGTAACAAGGCAACAGGAGACAAACAGAACACGATTTTAGCCATTTGTTCGTTGCATTTAAATACCAGGCTAGAACGAAACAAAACAAGAACACAATCTTCAAATATTAAAGTACTAACTTTAAAACGTGTTTTTAAGGGTTTATCATTATTTTGACAAATAGTGTATGTAGATATATTCGGTAAAGTAAAGATGAGTAATGGGACACTACCGGATAACTTTTAGCACTTAAAACAAATGAATACCTGCAGATGGACTTTGTGCATCAAAGCTTTTCCTCTTGTTCTGAAAAAATCATACAGCATAAAATAAAAGATAAAACATCAGTCATTGAAGTATCAATCATTAATAAACTAATTTGCTGCGAGTTAAATATTTGAAAATAGATACATCATATATCGTCAAACCCTATTTCAGGAACAGTGTTGTAAACCTTGAAACGATTAAGTCCCAGATATAACATTTGTGAAATGCCTTCTAGTTCAAGTATTTTCTAATTCAACGGAATATGGAAATTAAAAAGTATATTAATTCCTATAGTTACAAGTAGGTGTTGAAAGCACAGCTTACCATTAACTTCTGCCTTAGTTCCTGCTGCTTTTGCTTGGACCTCAGTAACCTTTCTTCGCGGCTACAAGCTGCAATAGCTGGTGATATTTGAGCGGGGTTGTTTGAAGTATTGGGAGGTCGTTCTGTTGAAACAAGTCAATAAAGTAGCAATGAAATAAACCAACAATCTTGCCCTAATGCTGTAAGTTTTCTGTTTTTAACGAATAAACGTGTTTTACCCCAAATTTCACATATTTATTGTCAAACAGAAGCTAAACGGCACGATTTCACAAATTTACGGATTTTTTGTAACCTATTATTAACTTATCCCGATCACAAAATGCTACCAACTACGATATGGGCCTTTGATGTCCATTCTACGTCTAACTACAACCTCCAGGCATTATCTTAAGATTTATTCGAAACGTTCACAAAATGCTGCCTACTTTTGTATGGGCTCTGATATTTAATCTAAAATAAGGACATTATTTTTGGCTTAGGCATTTTTTTAGTATTGATTTGCAATAACAGTAAGTAAACCATCATAAACCTCTTTAAGTTTTAATATTACCTTTGGGCGTTGTGCTTTTTGCACTAAGAAGTGGCGAGTCAACCGATATTCGTTCACTTTCCTTTACTGCGGCCAGACAAGTCTTACACAGCCACCCCTTGGTTGTGAGAGGAGCCCCACAAATTTCACACAATCTATCGGGGATAGGGGTGACGCTAGTGGTGGGGAAGCCCCTGTTTTTGCAGGTCGATGAAGTCGGTTGGTTGTCTGGGTGAAAAATTATCTGGGTAAAGTACGGTAATATTATTAAGGAAAACATGAGTGTTAAGCGTCCTGAGTAAACTTGATCAAAACCTTTTTGTATGGTAATCTTAACGTAATGGTTGTTGCTTTTTAATATGTACATAAACTTATTTCGGTAAAAAAGAGAAAAAAAGTAAAGACAACAAGATGTTATTGTAAACATACCTATTTAAATGTTTTGTTTCACTTATGACGGGTGTAATATTGCTATTTTGAATAACTAGCTGGCATTAATAAAGATACCAACCACGGCGTTATATGTAGTACATTACTGTATTTAGCTTGCCGATAGTTGAGCTTTAGCAACACCTAAGTATTGTAGTCGTGAAAACCGACTTCTTCAAAATATTTAAAAAGTTTTTTTTTGTGTGTTTTAGCCTTTAATGTTTTACTATTCCCATAAGGTACCTTTTTGTGGGCGGATTTCATTTTGAAAAGGTTCCTCGATATCAGTTTCATCTGAGTCTGATTCTTCGCAGACGATTCTCCTTTTTCTTGTGTCCGACTTCACTTTCTTCTTCACTAGTTGTGCGCCTGCTCTCTGCTTTAACGCTTTGTGGAGCTTCGCCTGTTGTAAGGTATTAAATTACCACGCTTATGAATACTGAGGCTGCTATTTTAAAGATAACTCACAAAATTATTCCGCCTGATACAAAAATGCTTTTAATTTGTGACATAAATTTAAATTAACCGTAAACAAAGACTATATTATTGGTTAACGCAGTATTTTCCAAATTAGCGTTTTATGTAGCGAAGTGGAACGCTAGCATTTTTTATACCATGAGAGAAAAAGATCACTGCAAAAAGGCCGACGTAAATAAAAAATACAACAATAACTACAGCCAATGTAGTGATAAAAATAGCCAATATATATTTTTGAAGAAAATAAAGATGATAAAAAAACTTATATATGGGTAAATTTACTGAGATAGACCCACTTTTTTTTTTACAAAACCCTGTATTCTTATGGATTAAGCATTGTGGGTCTTAATTTTGCGCGCTAACAAAACACATAAATAAGACTTGTTTTGGCAACTCTGAAATTTCTGGTTTGGCAAATCTGGTATTTGTGTTTCAAGTTTAGATTACTCATGTAAGCAAGGGCTCTTTAAACTTACGGTCGCCAACTACTCTCAACGACAAGTTCAAAAAGAGGTCTTGAGTAAGCCAACATATTTGTAAATAAAGTATTACATCAACTTGATCTTGGTCAATATACACTATACAGGCAATACACTTATAGGGGTGTTATATACCCATCCACCCACAATACATGGTTGGAAAATATTCAACCATATACTCTCTTTCTACCTTTACAATTTATAGATTGCGGCCTTATCAGTTTATAAATTTTGTACTGCGCATGCGCATGTCGGACTTAGTTTTACGTGGTCTTACTCCAGTACCGAGTCCGACTCCAGCAAAACAAACGGACTCTGTTGAGTCCCGAGTCCGGGTCTCCGCAGCCCTGGTTTTAACACAAAACTCTCACTCACGTCTCCTCTTGTAATTCTCCTCCCTCCAATCACATATTGTTCTTCTTGTTCCTGTAGGATTGTGATCTCACCAAGATCCTGGTGGTGATCCGACTCCTCGCTCTCAACACAGAAACTGTCCTCCAAGTAAGAGTCGGCCTCCGTCGCCTGTGATACAAGCATTTACAATATATATACAAAAGGGTGCATATTTATAGGTTATATAACAATATATTCATTAACTTTCGCATAAATGTGCATCTTTATAGGATATTATATAACTAATTACTTTTCAGACTTATAGTCAGTGTTTGTTAAACAAAAATGTTTTTTTTGGTTTAATTGTTTTTTTTCAATTGTTTATTTTTTTAACCTGTTTTAAATTTGTTAAGTCGCCTGTAATACAAGCTTGTTACAAGATACATAAGGGTGTATATTTATAGGATATATAATATATATTCATTGAATTTTCAGATTTATAAAGTCGGTTTTTGTTAAATAAATATATTTTTTTGTTAGCTTAAATTTTTTTAAATTTTTGTTGTCTATAATATAAGCTTGTTACAATATATATATATATATATGTAGGCAACTCTGGTATTTCTATATATACATATATTCATAAAAAGGGTGCATCTTTATGGAATCGGAAACCATTGACAGCATGAAATAAGCTATTGTTGCCAGGCATAATGTATAACGGAGTGTTGCTCTTCCAGCAGAATATATAATAGATCGACGTTTCGACGTACTATACAGAGCGTCTTCATCAGGATACTGACGTTACATGTAAAACAGATTCCTTATAAATCAAAAAGTAACAATTCGTGCGATTAAAAACTCGCACCAACGCGAGTTCTGTATAGCACGTCGAAACGTCGATCTATTATATATTCTGCTGGAAGAGCAACACTCCGTTATATATTGACAGCATGTTTCTGCTTATCGATCACTGCTCATCTGACGCGTATAATAAGAAGTAAAACTCGAGTTAAAAAAGGAAAAAAGGGTACAGACTGCTGCCATAACTTTGCCATTTTTGTATTTCACTGTAATTACAGGAACTGAAGATGTGGCTATAGGTGAAATGTATTCCTTTTAAGTTTTAATAAATATCTGATATTGCGTTTTACTTGAGGTTTAACATTTAGATTTTGCTTAAGCTTGTTAACAGCTATGTGTTTGGTTTTTAGTTAAAAAAATATATTTTTTTTATTTTTGTTTTTCAAAAAAAAAAATTACAAATCGTCATAAAAAATATAAATAAAAGGGGAAACCAGAGTGGCAGACCAAAGAGCATTTATTGTTTTAAGTTAATAGCAGGCATAAAAATAAAATCTCAAACAAGAATGATGTTTGAAAAAAAAGTTTTCTGAATAACATAGAAAAATGTTGCCAATGTTTACAATAATAAACTATCTGTATTCTTCGCTATATTTTATTCATTTCATCAAAAAAAAGATACACACGTTATTCACACAGTACCTGTGAAAAGACATCAATGTCTTGTCCTCTTCCAAAATCCAGTTTAAACCTTCCTTTTGTGTTGGCCACATCAGATTGCTTGCCACCAAAAGGACTTCTGACGGACTTCAGGTACATTGCTTGCTCATTGACCAACGACTCTAAGCAGTGAAAAAACTTTGGTTAAGATTTTTACATGAAACTAAAATTAGCAGTAGTCAACAACTCTGAAATACAAAACATGAGATATGATTGATAATTAGGATTCGAAGAAATAAACAGGTTGTAGTAACTAAAATTGATGACTGGGCGTTGTCTGTAAGCTTCTTTAACTAAAAATAAAACTTGCATGTTCAGTTGTTTACTAAACAACAAAAACTGTTGGAAATGCAATAAGCCAGGCCATTGGGCAACAGTATGTCCAACACAGAAAACAACAGGAAACTAAATCAGACAACTCAATAATAACGACTTCCCACCACTACAAGACCATGAAAATAGCAGTGACGACTCAGTAGATGAAACAACTTATGACATTCCAGGGCCTGAGGACAAAACGATAGAAGAATTACAAAACAAAGAAAAACCCTCTCCCACTCCACACCAAGACCACAGCAAAGAACCGAATCGACCAGCACACTCTCAAAACCACGCCAACCGACAACAAAGGGACACACCAAACAGATCTAAAGCCCAAAAAAGATACTATGTAAGTCCACAGGATAAGGAGCAAAACTTCCAAGACCCTACACAGAAGCCAAAGCCTAAATACCACAAACCAAGAAATAACGGATCATCAAGGCCCCCAGACGACCCCGACTAGCTCTGGTGGCAATTGTGAGGGAGAAATCGTACAGAACGATACCGATCCTTGTTCTTTCTCACCAGCCCTTAACATTAACGCTAACTGATAACCTTAAACAGTAACCAGTAGCCGTTAACCGTTTACTTCGCTCTCTACCCTTTTCGTTGTAACCTTGGTTTTAATCGTTGTCATTTCTGTTCTTAACCAATAAAAAATAAAAATAAAAGTGGTTCACTATTTATTAACTAACGCTTATAAACAATAACACAAAATTACTGGTTAATGCTAAAGAAAAAGCATTTAGTGAAAAAAATAGTCCGATCACTTGTAACTCGCGGGTTTTTGAAGCCTAAGATGGTGAATTTGTTTTATCAGGCAGAATATTATCTTTTTTTAATAATCTCAAACTACAATTGTTAAACTTTTTAGGTACTTCAACTAAGAACTAAAAGGCCTAATATTATATTTTTCTTTTGTGGGCAAGGTAATACCAGATTTAGTAAAATATTTTTTTCAAGTTTAAAAACTAAGAATCGGATAACTTAATAGCGTTTGGCAAGAAAATAGATTTAAATGCTTGATCGTAATATGCAGTTTTTGAGAAGGTTTTTGAATTTTTTGAGAAGGAAGTGTACAACAGTGCTTTATAATACGTCACAGAGTTTAATTTGAATAGATTTATAAAAAAGATAATGAATAGGTAAAATGAAAAGTTACCATCATCATCTACATGTTGAGTGAGTTGTGAATTATCGTTGACAAACTTTAGCATTTCTTCGTCGATAATATCCTCCTCATTTTCGTCCGAAGAAACAACAGCTCCATCTATGCTTACTTCAGCTTCATCTTCAACAAAATGATGTTGCCTCATTGCAACTCTACTCTTTCTAAGCTGATCCTAAAAAACAAAATAAATTGACAAAAATGGTTGAACCAGTTTTACTAAGTCTAAAAAAAAAACTTGAAAAGAAAATGCAACATTAAATTAAAAAATGAAAATGCAACATCAAATTAGGTGAAATTGGGTATAAATCTATTATCCAAAGGAGAAAAATTACTGGATCAAAATGGTATAAACAAGGTAAAATATATATTTTTTAATATTATGGCATTCATTTATCCAGAACATATCTAAGTAAAGTGAATACATTTAGCAAATTGTTAGAAGAGTAAATACAACATGTGTGTAAGTAGAGACTTATTTAATCAGTTATGGTCACATCAATTAAAAACTAAGCTTGTTGATCGCAATCGTTAGTTATTAAAATGACCAAAAATACATGACCAATAGTCGAAATATTTAGTGCCTATTTAATTAAAAAGCGAACAGTAAAAACATTGTATTACCTTGTTCATTTGTTTGTAAGTCTTTCTCTTATGCACCAGCTCAGGAGAAAATTGACTCGAAGCATCAGAATGCTCGGACTCGAACAACTCAACTTTTGGTGTGCTGTGTTTTCTCGTATTTCCAACCCTTGCAATGGTTTGCGACAAGGGAGTGTGAGTTTCGTCCAAGAAGTTCCGGTTCTTTTGCTTTTTCTTCCCGGTTAGAACCGGACTTTCAACGTCTGATGAATTTATGGTAAATTCTTCGCCTTCGGAAGACAGAAAGTTTGGTTTGTTTCGGAATCGATGAGTCTTTATTGGAGTTTCATCATCGGCAGAAGTATCTGAACAAAAGTATTTTAAAAATCAAATATCATTTTTTTGAGTAAAATCATTGAATAATTTCGTAAAAGTATCTACCATGTAAAATAATAAATACGCTCCAGGTAAAAATTAAATGTTATTTTCAATTATTTGATGTAGGTTTGAAAGATGTCTAGAGTAAAATCATTGAATAATTTAGCAAAAGGCATCAACCTAATGCAAAATTATAAATATGCTTCATGTAAAAATCAAAAAATATAATAAGCGGCAAAATAAAAAACGGTTAAAGCAAAATCGGGAAATTAAAACTTTTTTAATTTTTTTAACCAACGAGTTTAAAAATATTTTATACCAGGCGATTTTAAAATAATAAAACCTCTGCAGAAATACACAGAAAGAAATATTTTGAAATTTTTTTTTAATAATATTTAGGTTAAAGTTAAAAGATTCTTAAAGTAAAATTGCATATTTCATTGTTTAAAAAAAAATTAACCTAAAAGCAAGAAATAAAAATAATGGGAATTTTATGATTTGTAAAGCTTTTAGTAAAAAACAATACGATGGTTTTGGTAAAAGTTTAAACTAGGAAAAAACAAAACGATATTACCAGATGTCTTACCATTTAAGCACTTGCTCATTTTCAGTTTCTTCCGAGTGTTGACAAAATTATCGCTGTCATTAAAAGAATCGCTGTCGTTTGCATCTCCACGATCCAAATAAGACTCTCCCCTGCTACGTTTCAAACTGTGAGGCTTTACTCTTTCAACAGCTGGTGTGTTTGGAATAAAACTGGTGGAAAAATCTTCATCGCTTTCAATAGGAGAAAATCTCTGTGGCTTTACTTTAGCAACTGGTACAGAGTGTTCGGTTTGCATTCCTGACAAGTCGGCGAACAACACTTGGTTGATTTTACGCTTTGTTTGGCTCAAGTTTACACTGGAATTTGTTGGACTTGGACAGTGCTTAGGAACTTTGGTTTTCGTTTTTAACAACAGTTTTGCGGGATTTTCAGATTTTCCAAAATTGATTGTATCAGCTGGGTCAAGATCAGTGGGGATGTTGTGGGTGTTTTCTTCATTTTTGGTTGTGAATTTGGATAAAGTTGGTTCTGGGCAATGTTGTTGAATGCTTAGTGGTGACCTAGTTTTATTTTTAACTATTAGCTCAGTGGTTCCAGTCTGCAATTTATTCGATTCAGCATTTGGATAAAAATTGTTAGTGTTTTCTTCACTGTCGGTCGTAAATTTTGGCAACACTTGTTCTTCAGACTCCGGAGAATTGCTGTCCATGTCAAACTGAAGGTCAAATCCAAGGTCGAAACTTGGTTGATGCTGTTGAGCTTTTATTAGTGGCTTAGTTTGATTTTTAGCTTTAAGTTCAGTTGTTCCAGTCTCCAATTTAGCCGATTCAGTATGTGGATGAAAGTTGTTCGTGCTTTCTTCAGAGTCGGTGAATTTTGGCAAAATTGGTTCTTCAGCATCTGGCGAATTCCTGTCCATGTCAAACTCAAGGTCAAATCCAAGGTCGAAACTGGGCTGAAACATGTCACCTGACATATTAATCGAGGTGTTGTTGTCCGATATTAAACCTGTTATCTGAGGATTTGCAAATTTTGGTGGGAATTTTTCTGAAAACGGTTTATTTTCCTGTTTCACTTGTTCTTTATTTGCAGGCTTTTCTTCACTGTTACGATTTAAAATGTCGTCGGAGTCATTTTCCTGTGTTTCTTCTTGCATCGGGAGTTCACTTTGATCAAAAAGTGCCTCCATTTCTTGAACTGAGTCATTCAGAAACTTTTCATTTTGGTTATCTTTATCTTTGAAGTCAAAAGTTTGATTTTTTAGAGTCGATGAATTCTTTAAATCACGGAATTTTGAAAGTTCTTCCTTTTTGTCTATTGCTTCGTCCGGAAATTGTTTAACACCGGTTTCTTTATTTAATGGCAATTTCCCAGATGTTTCTTGAAGTTTTTTCCTACTACATGATGAAACATTATTGATGTCTTTGTGAGGAGTAGTATCTTCATCATTGAATGGAATCGATGTTTTAGATTTCAGTTCCAACTCATCATTTTCATCCTGAATCTTAACCTCAATACTTTGCAATTTGCCTGGTGAATGGCTATCTTCTTTTAGGCTAGTTGAAAAACAAGTGGGTGTGTTTTTGCTGTCAGATGGAATCGATGTTATAGATCCTGGTTTCAACTCTTCATTTTCATCTTGAAACTTAACTTCAATACTTAATTTGCCTGGTGAAAGATCTCTTTCTTTAGAGTTTGGAGAAACATTAGGACTTGCTTTACTTTCTGCGCAGGAAATTTGAAAGCAAGATCTTGTTTTTGCCCCAACATCTTCATTTGTTTCATCAAGATCCAGAAAGTCGAATTGGAATGAATCCATTGCTGGTGGAGTCGGAATCTTGATCTCCTCTTTGCTAACAGATCGCTTCCGAGTTTCTGGTTTTGCTGAGGGCGGAAAAGGAGTTGTGAATATCGCAGAAAGGTTGTCGGCAAACGAGGTTTCCCCAAGTGGGATGTGTAGTTTGCGTTTTGGAATAGGGGTAATGAACTCAAATTCTTTTTCTAAAGTGGTCACACCTTCTTTGATTGAATCCTGCTCGATTTCTTCCAGAAAACGTTCTTCTGGTGAAATTGGTTTGTTTGAAATATTGCTTTTTTCGCTCAAACTTTGATGATCGGTTGTTGAAATATCCTCTTCGGGTGGTTTAGATCTTGACTTGGCAGGTAATTCAATACAAAAATCATCATCATCTGAAACCACTAGAATCTTAGAAACTGCAGTTGTTTTGGTGGTGCTACAGGATGGAACTTTAGATAACGAAGAAATATTCTGCATTTTGGAGGCTTTCGTTTTTGCCTTGCTAGTTTTTTTCGACATAACTGATGGGTTAAGTGTTGTACTTTGGGATGATTTGGTGGACATGTGATGCATGAGCTGGTCGATTTCAACTTCGTTCATCTGTTTGAGATGCTCACAAGATTCCAACAACTGAAACAGCACCACAATTTAATTAATTTTTGTAAATGGCCGTATATGTGTTATTCTAAATAGGGTAATCAGATGGCACTGTAAAAAGACAGATTGTATTAAATTCTTGACACGCTTTCGCACAACTTTTTAATTAGGATGTCTTGCTTGCTGTAAGCCTAATTCAAACTTGAATGATCATCTACAATTAATAAATTACCATAACCACAGAATAGAAAATACCATTCAAGTGTTTTTAAAATATTTTACTTTTACTGCCATAAGTTACTCCGGGTCACCTTAAAGATAAGTAGATTTACAGTAAAGTGGCCAGATTTGCTTCTATGTCATGTGACCGCAATTGTAAAGGTGGAACAGCGTAAAGTTGAACTCGACGAAAATCAAACATTTCTCGACGAAATCAAACATTTGGCCGGACTCGGGCTCAGAACTCAGTAGATGGACTTGGTTTATTTGTAACCGACTTCGCAGTTCTAGCTGCCACAATACCAGGTTCAAACTGTGTCTAACTATTTGATACTTATAAACGTTAAACAAAAAACACACGTGGTTATCTCACCTCAGTTAAGAGTTTAGTTGTAGAAGAATGGCCGATGCGATTTGTCGGTTGCAGACGACTTTGCCAAGGCATCCACTCATTTAAGGAAAGCTCATTGTGGGGAGGATTTTCTTGGATCAGCTGCAAAAATTTATAGCTTCAAATAATCTGAGCGTCTAAATAGTAATATCAAAAAATGGAAACAGATGCGACTTGGTTTTGGTATTCTCCCATTAAGAAGTTAGTTTATGGGACCGAAACAGTCTTTGACATTTCGCCAACAGTTTATCAAAAGATAACCTACTTTCTTTACCTACCAACTAAAAAAATATGTTAATAGTAGCTTCAAATAATATGAGTGGCTGATATGTAATATTGAGAAAATGTTTCAAAAATTTGGTTTAACTTATTGAGGCTGCTATAAAAGCAATGTTTACTGATTTTATAAGATACTCTATAAAACATTTTGATCTTCTTAGCGACAAACGCTTTATCTTGTTACAAGAAACCAAATATACCCTGTCAGCTGCATGTCGTTCCTACGTATTAGAGTTTTTTGAGGAATTGAAAAGGTTTTTTAATTATTTTCAATAGTCTCTCAAAAATATTGACTATATTCCAGTAACGACAGCAGAGGAACAGCGAATAGCTTTTGTAGTTCTTGGTGTATATTATAATTACTGAGCACTTACAAAAGTCAAACGTGGAAAAAAAATGGTTCAAACATTTCTGTATGATAATACTCTTTGTTTTGTTTTTTTATTTTCAATTTTTTTCGATCAAAGCTGTGTAAACTTTTTAATTTTTTCGAATAGGGTTGTCCAATGAACATTTGCTTGTGTCGTGTTGTACCAAACAGTGAAATAAATATGATAGTTGTTCAAAATGATGTGCCAACCTGCTTATTCAAGGAGAGCATTTGACCGAATTGTGGGAGTTTCTTCATTGAAACTTTTTCATGAGACGTGAGCCGAAATTTCTCGAACGTTGTTTTTTCGCCCGGGTCCAAGAGAGATGAATTCATGGATTTTTGCTCGGCTGAAAAGTGTTAGGAAGTGAAAACATGTAAATCTAATAAATAAACAAAAATCAAAACGGGCCAGGTGCAAATGTAATGATTTCAGGACATTAAGGCGAACTTTTTTTAGCAAAAAAAAGTTATTTTACCTATTAAAAGATTAATTTTCAAAAAAATTCCATCAAGAAGGTACCGGTAAACGTTTTCTTAGATTACAAACCATGCATGAAATTTACACAAACATTGAATATCTGAAAACCTATCAGAAAAAAGGTAACTTTTTTAATTTTTTTTTAAAGTACAAAGTATGTAAATGATCATTGCACCTTTCTTCAGCATAATAGAAACATCAGCCGACACCGATTTCTTGCTTTTAGTTTTCGACTTCTTATCCTCTTGTTTTGCAGCTGGGGCCACAGTGATAAACATTTTGTGGCAAGTGGGGTTTATTCCTTGGGGCACCATACGACGATTGTGGGGGTAAAACTGCAGGTTCCGTCCGGCCCCTGTTATCGCTTTGTGGATGCTTTTCTTGCTCGCTACACTCGAGTTGTAATCCTAAAAGAATGGAAAAAAGTTTGAAACAGGTTTGTTTAACAAATAAGGCCTATTTACACTACAGCTGCTATGAGCTGAGCAAAGCGTAATTTGCATTTAAATTCTATTGTTTCGAGATTTTTCAAGCTTTGCTAAACTCAAGCCCCGTGCAGCAGCTGCAGCTAGCTTAAAGTTACGCTTTGGAGCGATTTTCACGCTTTGCTAAACTCAAGCCCCGTGCAGCAGCTGCAGCTAGCTTAAAGTTACGCTTTGGAGCGATTTTCACGCTTTGCTAAACTCAAGCCCAGTGCAGCTATTGAAACACGTTACGTTTTGGGACGATTTTTACGCCCAGCTTAGCTCGGCGCAGCTGTAGTGCTATTAAAGAATATACATTACTCGATTTTTGTTGTAATCCGACATGATTTTTATTTTATTTCCGGACCCCAAATGGTAAAACAAGTGATGAACTTTCTAATGTAGCAAGATAATAAAGTATAAAAATCTACCCGGTCAGTAGGGTAAAAAAAACAAGAAAGCCCGAAAAAAAAGAAAAAGAAAATGCAAAATAAAAAGTAAAGCCAAAAATAAAAAAAACACTAACACCAAAAAAAAAAGCATGAAAGTAAAGAAAAATAAAGCAACAAAAAAAATGTACTCTAACGCCCCAAAAAATCAATGGAAAAGTAGGAAAAATGAAGCAAAAATATAAAAGCAATATTGCCAAAAAAATCAGACAAAAAAACAACAACAATGAAGCAAAAAACCTACCCTCTCTTCTTTTCCCTCTGTAACGAGCATCACGATCCTTCCTTCTCTTTTCCTGCCAGTCCTTCCCATCCTTTGCACGAGTCGGATCGGACTCTTGTGTGAGTCGAAGCAAACGATCAGGTCAACATCACCGATGTCGAGTCCCTCTTCACCGACACAAGTAGACACCAGGGTGTTGTAACCTCCAGATCGGAACTTGTTCACAACCTAAACAAATGGCATTTTAGGCCTAAAAAAATTTTAGTACACGTTTTTCGCCAGTTTTATAAAAGTTTTTCTAGAGGAAATACTATTTGGATGTTGTAGATCAGTTGTCATCAAACGTTTTTCATAAAGAGCATATAACTAAGGATTGGCAATGAAAAGGGACTACTGCTGTGTCTTTTTGTTATAGTATTATAGGTTTATAACATAAATGTTGAACACGGTAGTAGGAATGATAAAAAAATATAGGTTTTATTTGTTGACTTATTTGTAAACTTGCAAACAGATAAAGGTCATATACAGATTTACTATTAAGTTTTGTGTGATTCACCTTAAAACATCAAAATGCATTTCTAAAATTGTTCTATTCAATCATATTATAAGGTACAAACCATCAGTTGGTCTTTCTGCGTAAATCTCTTGTTAGTCCTTCCACTTTTGGGCGTGTCATTTTCGGGGTTGCTTGAAGGGGCGTGACCTACAAACTGCATGGGTCGTATCAGGGGTCGGTGGGTTTGTAGAAGCTCAGTTATCTCACGCACGCTGTCCCGGTACTGACAGAATATCATAACACGAGTTTCTTCGGTGCTTCCTGAAATAACAGGGTTTAAATCAGTGGTTTTTAACACATGGTGCCTCTATCACCAAAAGGTACGTGAAGGATTTTCAGGTCTTTATGCGTATTTTAGATTTAACATAACTGTAATATTATTGAAGCTGTAAGTTAACCTTCTTTTTGTCCCATTAAACCGACTTATAATCTAAAAACAGCGGCTAGCGTGGAAATTTGGATTTTATTTTTTATTTTTTTTTGCTTTGATAAATCAAATAACTTTTTATGTTTTGACTTAAATTTACCAGTTTGCTTGAATTTCCTGAAATGTTGCAGAACCACTTCCTCAAGTTTTCGCATCTTAGGATGTCCATAAACGTAATTAGCAGCTTGCGAGGTATTACCCTGGGTAAAGATATATGTGTAACAATAATCACTCTAAAAAGTTCTTCAGCTAATTATTTTTTTAACGATTTAGGTTACAAATATAATATTTCTGTTCGAAAGGTTTTGATCTGAGTTTGTACTTTGACAGAGGATTAATATCAAAATCCATACAGAAGAAGGAAGAATTTTGTAAGTTGAAACTAAATAAAGATTTACTCGAAACGTTCAAAAAGCTTCCTACTTCTGTATGGGCTTTGATATTCTTACTAAGTCTTATTACAACATCCAGCCATTATCTTAAGATTTATCCTAAATATTTACAAAATGCTGCATACTTTTTTATAGGCATTAATATTCTTTCTAACATTACTTTTGTAAAAAGTTCTACAAATTTGCAACTTAAATTGTTTACAGACAACTTGTAATAGTACCCAACTACCCAATCGTATAACAAAGTATAACTATAACATTATCTAAAAAGATATGTTTCTAAAAGACCAAAATAACAGGAAACCTTTTCATCTTCACTTTTCTTCGCAGATGAAGATTGAGTCAGTTGCACTACCGAGTTGGGGGAATCCCCGTAGAGAGCTGTAAGCTGGTTGTAAAGCGATCGAAAAGCGGCGTTTGATTGGAGGATTGTTTTTGACCTCATGTTACCTTTAACAAACACAAAAAATAAATTAAATTGAAAGCTAACTCAATGGCAACAAATTTTAGTTAAACCTTTTCAGCTAAGGGAGCCATAAAAGCCAAGCATTCTTGTTTGTATTTTCAGGAGAGTCATATTATACTTTTTTTAACATTTAGTTACAGGTTGGCAAAAAATAATAAATTGAGCAGGTACGTTTGTTTTGTTCTCATTTAAAGGACAGAACATACTGAGAATTTTTTGGAAGCAACTATAATTTTTTTTTTTTTTTTGGAAGCAATGGTTTGGTATTGACGATACTATATTAAAAAAATTGTAGTAACTTTTAACTGAAGCTGAAAGTAATCTCTTTATTTTTTATCTATAATCAAAATAAATTAAGAGTAATTGTTTAGTGTTGTAAACAACATTTAAAAGAGCATAAAATACTAATAATGTGACAGTCGACACCTTTTGATCCTTCAGCGATTGCCTTGAGGTAGATGAAGAAAGACTTCATTCCGTGTTGAAGAAGGAGTTCCAGACCGTGGTACAAACTTATCGAGATCGCAAAATCCCCTTCCACCTGGCCCATCGCGTATTTCTGGACAAAAAAGGAGATTTAGTAATAACAAAAAAAAAAAAAAATGAATGTTGTGGTTTGCTATGCTGTAAAATATATTTACATGATACTTTACACAGATTTATTTAATTAGGGATATTTAGTACTGGGAATCTTTTTCGGATATCCAAACCGTTTTTTTGGAAAAAGGTTTGGATGTATTTTTTTTACCATCTGGGATCGCTGGGTAGCAATACTGTTAACCTTACCAATGAGTTTGCTAATGCGCATTTTATTGTAAGTGTTTTATGACTTCTTTAGTTGTGTAAGCATTCTATTACTTGCGGTCAAAGGTCACTGAGCACATGGTGTGTTGACATTGTAGTTGTCCTTACGGCAGTTGGTGTTACTACCGTGTAGCGGTAGGATCTCACCATGTTAGTTACTTGTAATTGTTTGGCAATGACGTTTGACTTATACTTATTCTGTTTCGATAACATTGTTTTGCATTCTATTTAAATAAGATGTAAATCAACTTGTTTAAACCATGTGTTGTTAATAAATCCTGTACACGGATAAAGACTTCAGTATTGTATCGGATCTATTAGATTTTAAATACTACCGCTTTACAAGGGACTATATCCAATCCAATTGATATTATCTGGCATCCCTACTTTTTGGTGGCACATTTAATATAGCAAGTGTCCACATACCGATAGTCCAGTGGGTGGATCTTTCCTGAATTGATCACGTGACATCAGAAGAGCGTATTTTGAGAAGTAGGCGACATCTTTGTTGTAGACGGCGTTGTTGCTCACAAGATTGTTGATAAACACTTGGATCACCTTAATAGCAACATCGATTAAAACAAACAAATAAAATGATTTATAATCCTTTTATCAGACAAGTACGGACACTTTTCCTTGGTATATCAGGTATGAGGTTTAATATGGCAGTGTTGTAATGACTCAATGGCTTGACTTAAGTGCACTTAAATTACTGTTTTTTTAAATGACTTGACTTAAGTCTTTAGGACAAATGACTTTCATGAAGCATTTTTATTTAAATATGTATCCTAATTTTTCTACACAAAACAAACAATTTGCTTGATCTATGTTGCACTTTTTTGTTATATGTTAGTTGTTCTATTGCTCATAAATCTAGTTTACCAATTTTATTGGTTACTGTTTACTTTTTACGACAAGTACTTGACTTGTGATTTATTGAAAAAGACTTGATTTGACTTCAGTTAATTTACGAATGACATGACCGGGATTCAAGTCATTTTGACAAGACTTATACAACTGTGGTACGATACTATTGGAGATCTCTTGTACACTTACAATTACACAAGTACCTTTATTAACAATGTAAAAATTAAACAAACACTTAAAAAAACTATGTGTGCTGTATTTTCTAAATTATTGATTTATAACTAAATCAAGCCAAGCTGTGCAGTAATCACATTGACAGGCAACTTACAGTGAAATACTTTTCTTTCATATGTTTAATCTGTCCGTCTAGTTTGACGACAACCTTATCCACTTTGCGAGAATGCGTGTATTTTTTGATGTCTATGGCGTCTTCACCACGGACTTCAATGTGGGAGATTAGGAGGTTCTTTAAGACCTAAAACCGACAAAACATATGGTTTTAAATTACAAACATGCTTTTTTTAAACAAACATGGGTTTTATATTTTTCACATCAGGAACCTTTATACAAATTAGTGGTTGGCAACCGGAGGCTGTTTTGTCTGTGTACTCTGTCTGCGGTGCATCAAAGACAGCTAACCTTGTTTAAAACACATAATGTGAATAAAAAAACAATGTAATAGCTATAATGTCTGTGTCAGTATTTTATTGGGAATAGTTTAAAAAGTGATTTTCTTATACATAGTATGTATAGCTAATTTTTAGCGAGTAGGAAGTGATAGTTATCTTTAACAAAGAGATTTCAGATGGGTGATATTTTTGCCTAAAATAAATAAAAGCATACAAAATAGGCATCAACAGTTTATGCAGAGTGCCAAAAAATTTGGGTTCAAATTACAAAACACCTCACAATGCAAATTGCAAGTGTAAAAAATTAAAACGATAAAAATTAAGACTGTACAAGCATAGACAAACACAACATTAAAAGCCATCACTCAAAAGACAAACACCAAGCATTTTATTTGACACAAAAAACATTGAAAAATCAATTTGGCCATAATTTTAACAAGCCAATTGTATTTGTAAATATCCCAAAGATTAGATGGCAACATTTAAAGAAAAAAACAGTAAAAATTTGTAGTTTACAATTACAATTAAGTATGGAAGACTGGTGTATATGGCACATTAACCTGTTTTTAGCATTAAACAAAAATATCAAACAAAAAAACAAACAAATAACTTTGTTTAAAAAGGTTTAAACCTGCTGGACTGAGTTTAGGTCGCTACCAGGTGTAGCACTTAAAGCTAGAACTCTGAAGTCTTTGGTGTAAGCAAGAAGTTGTTGGACAACCTGCATAGAATAACATACAATCCTTAAAATAAGTGCTTCGTTACTTATAGATGGATAAAACTGTAGTAACTGTAGGCTTAAAGAAAGTATGGAAACTAATTTGATGGCTAAGCTAAACAAAAAGTATTTTTAAACCATTTTACTCCCCACAGAATACATAACAGTAAGACTCAGATAAAATCAGATTTTATCAGACCAAACAATAAAAGATTCCCAATGTAAAAAAGTTTATGTGGATTGGCAAAAAGCTAACTAAAAACTTTATAGCTTTTAAATTGATGCAGGCTATATTGAATATTAGTTGATTTATTGTATGTGACTTTCATTGTCTAACACAATGCAATAGGGGAACACTTGAATCAATTGGATCAGTATAATATGTTATTTTTACTGTACAGAAAACCAGCATCAAGTATGTTACTTAAAAACATAAATTAATTTGCTATAAAATCTCTGTATTTTATTTTAAAACATAAGAATGGAGTAAAATAAAATATATCAGGCTCATATTACTCAATATAATTTTAATGTAACCGGCAATAATCTAGAAGAGATAGTAAGTGGACCATACTTCATTATGACTGTTGTTTTACACAGGCTTTATTAATTTTTAGTTTACCAAGTGTATAAGGCAGTTTCAACCCAAAAACCAAGTACTACTTACTGTGCAGTAAGCATGGTTTCCGAGTGCCTTATGTGCCTCGTCGATCACCAAACACTTGATCTCGTGACTCGGACAAACTCCACGGGCGAGGTCATTGTTTATCACTTGCGGAGTCAGGAAAAATACACGCTTGGACGACCACAGCTCTTCACGTTTGTTCGATGCCATGGTTGCACCTTTTACGGCACAAAGAATCGTTTAGGAGATTTAATACTAAAAAGAATTTGCAACAACAAATCTGCTTTAAAAAACACAAATTACATGTTGCAGCGTGATAAAATAGCCCCACACAATTTTAAAACTGTAACTATTTTGCAAAATTTAACATTACAATTCAATAAAAGTACTGTCCAAATTGATAATGTTTTTTCGCAATATTAAAGTTAAATAACCAAACTTACATATGTATACGGAAGGTTAGAAAATTAGGTTATTTTAAGGGTAAACATAGTTACTATAGTTATATATAAACTATAATATCTTGTTAGCAGAAAAAAAAAACTATTTAATAGCTAACAATAGATAAAGGTCTACATAAAGTTGGTTTACATAAGCATAGAAGGAATTGCTCTTATCAGATAATTACCTAAAATTGTTACATACCAGTAATTTGGGCCTGGTCTTCCATTGGTATTCCCATTATATTGTAGCAAGCTTCGATCTGCTGAGCTACGAGTGGTTTAGTCGGAGCCATGAATACTATCTTTCCTTGTGGATACCAGCGATAGAAGTTGTACATTACAACTGCTGCGATGAAGGTCTTACCAAGACCTGTAGGTAGGGCTACTAATGTGTTCTTAAACAGTGCAGTCTTCACAATGGCGTATTGGTAATCCCTCACTGGATAGTTTGTCGGATAGATCCAAATATTTCCACTAAAGTTATCGAAGCCAGGTAGATGTTCAACTGTAAATCATAATATAAAACTATGTTAGAGTTTTTAGTTTGCTAGTGTAGTTCAATACTATAACACAATCAATTTTGTTGATTTAAATGTAAACTTATTAACTCTCAGGCAACCTTTACCTAAAAATCAGAATATAAAATTGAGTAAATATGTAGTACACCTAAATACACTGAAATGCTTTACAAAAAACAATTTAGTGTGTTTAATGATTACACTAATAGCTAAAAGCTAACCCTAGTTACTAATATGACATGTACATATATTTATTAGTTTAAAAAGATTGAACGCAATTTTTTTTATAAAAGAAGAGCAGTGCAATACTAAAACATTAATACGTTTAACTAACAGTCAACAAAGAAAGTTTAAAGTTTAGGTAATATATGTTTTAGTAACAAAATAATAAAAAAATTGTTTTAGACAGCCTAGTTTCATTTTGTTCTGTGTATTTTTGAACATGTGTGATTTTAATCAGCTCATAGTTTTACATTTATTTACAATTTTTTCAACATTCTATTCAAAGTAAAATGGTATGCAAGAAAAAATAAACATTATTATATAATTAAAGCATAAAACCCACTGTTGGTTGAAGATTGTGATAAAGAAATGTCACTTTCCAAAGCAACTGTTGCGCTTAATAAATCATCATCGTCCATATCGTCTGCACTCAGGTCGATAAACGATGAGGTTTTCAGAGATTCGGTCGCTGTTTTCTTTAAATCACCATTTGTAGCAGGTTTATCTTTTTTCCAAGCTTGAAAAAGCGTCTTTTGCTTTGTGGAAAACGGCATTTTAATCACACCCTAAATCACCTTAAGTATTAAATGTTATGAGGGTAAGATTATATTTGACCAATTGTTATATAACTTGGATTTTTATAAAAGTTAGTATGTTACTATACCAGCCTGAAAAGTATGGCAGATCTTGACGAGATCTCACGGGTGCACAGCCGAAAGAGCCTGGGTGACCGGGTGAAACGAGGGTAAAAAAAGTTTTTCCCATGCACTTTGTATTGCATACATTGCACTGTAAACGTATGCCGCACAAGCTTTATACATATTTGGGGTGCAGTTCAGATTATTTCGGGGTTTACCTTTACAAGGTTGAAAAATACTTGCCGGTACACTTGCCATACTTTCCACAGTTGCTACTATATTGAACACCTCTGCCAGTTTTAAGATACAGCAGCCATTTAATTTTTTTTTTTTTACTTGTTACCGAACTAGCTTTAGTAGAAAGTAGAATTGTAATTTTGTAGATCCAGTTACAGTAGTGCGAATTTTGAAGTTCGGTAACTGTGTGGAAAAACTATGGTGGTCCAGAATCCGGCGCTCTTTCACTATTGTACGTGAAAAGGGCGCTCTTTCACTATTGTACGTAAAAATTAATTTAAAAAAAATGTTCTTCAAATGCCGCATACCACAACACATTGTTTGGGTTAGCGTTTGGTTGAGGGTGGGTCAAGTTATTATTAATAATAAACATATTATTACTTGACCCACCCTCACCCAAACGCTAACCCGCACCCTAACCCAAACAATATGCGTTGTGGTATGCGGTATTATTATTATTTTTTTTTTGCATAACTTTTCACGTACAATAGTGAAAGAGCGCCCAGAATCCTAGCACCACAAACATTATTTGGGTTTTCGGGTATGTTGAAATATAATTATACTTGACCTACCCTCAGGCCTCATCTTAACACTAACCGGCACCTTAAAAATAGCGCAAAAAGAAGGTAATTCTTAGTTGCAATTTAATTCTATAGCAGTTTACCAAACCTTAGACTTCGGGGACCAGCTCATTCCTTTAATCTAAACCCAAACGCTAACCCACACCCTAACTCAAATATTATTCGTTGTGTTAAGTATGGAGACCAGTACCGTAATTTGAAGTAAAAAAAATACACCATTAAGCAATCAGAAACAACATTTATTTAAAAACATACCTAACATAGACCAAACATGGGTAAAAACTAAATTTGTTTTACTTTCATATTCGCGCCACTTAAATCTTTGTGGTGATTATTTACATATGACGTCATGAGACGATCCAATGAGAGAAACGAAACTCGAACATTTTTCATCTTTGTGCCAATGTTGCGCTTGCAAGTAACGTTTTTTAAAAATAACTCGATACCGGTATGTCTGATGACAGAAATAAACGAACTACATAAAAAAACAATCACCTTGGTTTCCCTTAAAAAGTTTTACCAAAAATAAAGCTGTTTGTTTTCACGAAAGGACGGCCCATATGTTGAAATATATGCTGTCCTTCGTTTAATATTTTTGCTTAAGCAGTATGAATCGCTATTAAATTGTTTTTCTTGGCATTGAATTAAATATCTCATTATTTAGTAGTACCCGTAATAAAATGTTCTGTTAAAGTACAGATCACAGCCAAAAACATACACAACACCAGGCAACAAAATTGGTTCCGGAATTTATTTTTTTAAATATATGTTCTAAAAAGCCCATTCAAAAGCACGTTTGATCTAAAGATAAATACACATAAAGACATAAATATTTAAGGCTTGTCTGACTAATACACAACTACACTAACACAACACATGACAACACAGCAATAATCTTATTTATGTTTCTTTAATATCCTCCCTTGTGTAAGTGTGTATTGTATCGACCATCATTTCCACAATCTTGACTGCTGGTACCATACGAGTTGCCACTGCTGCCATATGAGTTGCCACTAGGTCCATACGAGTTGCCACTGGGTCCATACGAGTTGCCACTGGTACCATATGAGTTGCCACTACCATAGGAATTGCCACTGGTGCCATACGAGTTGCCACTGGTGCCATACGAGTCGCCACTTGTACCATATGAGTTGCCACTGGTGCCATATGAGTTGCCACTGGTGCCATACGAGTCGCCACTGGTGCCATATGAGTTGCCACTGGTGCCATATGAGTTGCCACTGGTGCCATATGAGTTGCCACTGCAGCCATGTGAATTGCCACTGGCACCATATGAGTTACCACTGCCGTATAAGTTGCCACTGCCGTATGAGTTGCCACTGGTGCCATATGACTTGCCACTGCCGTATGAGTTGCCACTGCCGTATGAGTTGCCACTGCCGTATGAGTTGCCACTGCCGTATGAGTTGCCACTGGTGCCATATGAGTTGCCACTGCCGCCATGTGAATTGCCACTGGCACCATATGAGTTGTCGTTTGTACCATAATAGTTGCCACTACCATGTGACTTGCCACTGCGGTGAATTAAAGTGTCACTTGCCATGACAATGGCGCATCGAGATGGCAGATAAACCTAAAGTGGAACGAAATAATTTGTTAAAAAAACTTTTAGAGTTACAATACTTTACATTTAAAGGAACATAAATTGTACAGCCTCTATTTTCTTATTTTGTCGCTGAGCTGTATATATGGAAATAGTTATGATACTGGGCCTATAAAAGAATAAGTTTTGCTGTCGCTATTTGTTAGAAAGTGTTTAGTTATGTTGTTACCATGAGTGAGCAGGATCTATTGTCGCATCCCTGCGACTGGGAATGGAATTCAACCGAAGACTGGTTTCTTCCATGACCTCCAAACAACTTATCATCGCTGTCAAGGACGATCCTGTATCTAGGGGGTAAGAAAATAACAAGCTTTATATCATCAAGCTATATCTTACATAGTTTAACATCTATTAATTTAATATCCTATATATACTTGCAATACCCTGTTTTTGTCTGTGGATTTACGTTGTAGCAACGGAATTTAACGCGGTAAATATTCTCTTTTAGAACAAAGCTTTGTACACTTAGGCTGGTTGTTTATAAAGAAATAATTAAGGTAAAGGAGATTCAAGGAAACTATTGCTTTTAAAGCAATATTTTTATTTTTTTAAGTAAAACTAAAAAGCGCAAAGACGATGCAAATAGACTTGTTTGTCACAAGTGCAAATAGACTTGTTTGTCACCAGACTACATTAGCGTTCATATGTTCTGTAAATCCACGTAAGCACAAGTGAATTAAGGTGGCAGTTATGCTTTGTATAAAATCACAATTAAAAGTAAACTTGAAGCTCGACAGTTGCTTACTTCCCAGGTCTTTGTATCCCGATCCTGTAGTCGGGGTAGCTCTTTGTTGGATGGAAGTTGAACATGAAGACAAGTCCAGCTCGTTCGAACACTATCACTTTATCGTCGTTGTGTTGTCGGCTTAAAGACGCCTGAGAGAATTTAGTAGAACACGCGAGTGATATTTTTAATTAAATTTTTAACAGTTCAATACAACAAGTACCTGTTCCGGAATAGTCAAGTTGTTTTTAATGTAAATTAGTTATTTATATTAGTGTCAAATATAACATCCAACATTTTTATATTAATCATTTTGATATGATTTGAAAAACATATTAGGTTAAAAGAATATTAAGCTTTGCACATATTTCATTTCACGAATTTGTTAACGTTTAAAAAGACCAAAATCCGTTATACAAACACCATTGATAAAAACGTAAAACGCTATATTAATCAAATTTATTATTCGAATATTTAAATTCGCAAAAAAATGTGCCGTGGCTCGATAAACTTGTATGACGTGTAGAACAGTGGTTATCAAACTTTACAACTTTGCGGACCCCTTTAATGTTAAAAGCAGCGAAAATGAAGATAGTTTAATATTCAGTTCGGTACTCGTACTAACTATACTGGGCACTTGCTGCCAAAAGATTTATTAGCATTTAATAAAAAAATATTCTCCCGACCAATCCAACTTCAGCTTATAAAGCAGGGGTTCTTAACCTTTTTTGTATGTTTTACCCTCTGAACAAAAATGATATCAAATTTACCCTCAATATATAAAGTGGTTCTCATTTATTAAAAAACGAAAGTAACAAATCACACCAGTTATAGTCAGTGCGACGGCTGCCCTTGCTTTTTGGCAATTAATTAAATTGCCATCTCTGGGAAATTAGAGATAATGACTTACGTTTACGAATATCAGATTTAACATGAAGTCGGTTTCGTGCTTTATATTTGATAGTTAGCAATGCAGAGAAGCCGCTTCGCAAAAGTTAGTTAAAGAAAATGAAACCAGAATATTCAGAGCTTGAATACATATCCTTGGATTTACCCCCTAAAACGAGGGGGGTAAAGGTAAAAATATCCCCCAGGGGGTATATTTACCCCAGGTTAAGAAAGGCTGCTATAAAGTAAGAGAAGTTATGCGGTACCTTCAAACCTTCCTGTGGCCCCTAGAGTTACAGCTTCCTTAAAATGATGTTTTGAAAACCACTAGTGTAGTATATCAGTAGCTTGGCAAAACGAATAGACTGTGACCAAATACTCAATATAAACTCACAGGAGACGCTTGAAGCCAGGCGAATCTCTGCTCGAGTTTGTTCATTGCTGCGTCGAATCGGTTGAGCAACTTGTAAGTGAACGAGTTGTCATCTGCCAGTCGCAAATCTCTCCTTGAAAGCTGATCATGCTTGTTGTGCTTTTGTGGGCAAGAGAGATCAACCCAACCCGGGTGGCCAAACTCGTTGCCTGTGAATGGGTGGGGATTGTTTACATACAGAAGGGCTTGATGAATATAACAAGCCATTTTAACTAGATAAGAGTTATTGAGCACGTAATCAAACTTATTGCAGTTTGAGGGTTGGTTATTTTTGAAATACTTTAAGATTAGGAGACTACCTGTAAAACACTTAAAATGTATATTGGTGCTTGTATGTATTCCTATATTGTAATTTGAATTTTAATTAACTTTGTAAGTAAAATTCATTGGAATATTAGAACCACTTATAACTTCTTCCACTTACCCATAAAGTTCATGTAGGCTTGTCCGGTGAACGAATTAGTGATGAGTCTGATCATCTTGTGCAAGCTCATGCCACGATCGAGCTTGATTGACAACTGTCGGTTGTCAATCATCAACTCTCCACCCATCAACTGAAGAGCCAAAGGCTTCTTGAAATACATGCTCTGCCGAACATTAAAGACCGTTGCATGTATTGCACAAATATTTAAAAGAATATTTTTCACAGGTAAAGTTGTTATAAAAATAACAAGACATTTGAAAAGGCTACTTAAGTTCAGACAGGTATAAATAACACCCCACTATATTGTTTGCAACGAAATTTCTCGATCTTTAAACTTGTCTAAATGAAAAAAAACCAACAAGTTATCTAAAAATCTAGATTAGACTTCATTTACCTTATCATGGTTAAGTAACCTATTTTTTCAAACCAGATCTACTACAAAAAATCAGATGGCTTATGCATTTTTACCTGCTTGTGGTTTTCTGGGTATGTGACGTAACGTTCAGATGGACGTCTTTGTGACATCATAGAACAAACTCTCTCCATGCTCCAATCCTCGTCTCTACATTCGCTCAACATCTGGTGAAAACATTAGATAATTCATTTACTGTTTCTGTTGGAAAACAGATTATTATGTAATGACTACATAAAAGTGACAGGTGTTGCTTGAGCTTTGTCGCGCTCGTGATAAAAATACATTTTCTGCTCGTCAGACAACACCATGTTGAACACGTTTAAACCACCGTGATTGTGAGGCATATCTAAAAAAAAATTTCTTTCAACAGCTTTTATAAGCCTTTATTTTGCTTAAAGCGTTCCAAGTATTTATTTTTTTGCGTTTGCATGTCATTCAAAAATAGTTTAATATATTCAAAACCATGAAGGAACAAAATAAACATAATTTCATTCGTGGACAAAAATAGCACACTTTTGAAAATAAACCTTTATATAATGTAATAATGGCAAAAGCTTGTATTAGTCCTGTTAATATAAAAGTAAATCGCATTTAGGAAATATCATGTTGTCACTGAAAAAAAACTAGTTTGGTGCGTGATTCGATCTCATGACCTCGGAAATTCAGTGGTTACATAAGTGGATGTGCTGATCGGACGTTGTTTGCGTGATAATACACGTTCATGGCTCAGTCAACTATCACAGTTATAAGCGGTAAAGTTTAATATACAATCTTAAATTGGGTGATTTGTACTCGGGGGTGTTCAATAATGCTACCTTCATCCATTGTTCTGGTATGTCATCAGCAACTCTGTAATTGAAACCGAATCCACCTTCACGAACTGGTCGAGTCAGGCTTGGGAATCCGGAATGTTCCTGAAAAATACAATAAAACACGATTAGCTTCAGCTAACCATTTAAAACGAAAGTTACCAATTTCTTTATATCGTGCTACATGAAGGCTTTACTGATTACAAATGTTTTCACTTTTTAAAATAGTGTTAATCCGAGCATACAAATGGTCAAAATTATAAGATCTACATCTATGAAAGATCTTACTAGCACTTTTTAACGACTAAATATCGTTAGTCCACCACACATGGCTCTTAAGTTTTAAATTAATTGCGTTGGTCGCTTATCCTATAACAATTAAACTTTTAGAGGCTTTTCAATTTTTACTTACATCAGCGATAGTGATTGCATTGGGATAATATCGATGAATCATATCGTTGGCCAGCATCAGATAGGCCTGGGCTTCAAGGTTCATGTGCAGACCAAAGTACTGGCGATAATCATCGGTGAAGCGACGATCTGAAATGCAAAGAGATGGGATTAAGCATGGCTGGTTAGTGAGACAAAATTAGTATAGCTTGGTATATGCATGGGTTCAATTTCAGGGATAGCACGGCGATTCCTGTAGTGTTCGGCGATTCCTGGAGTGTAAGAGTCAATAAACTTTTGACGTTTGAGAAGGTGATTTCGAGAATGATGTGATATATCTTTGATGGAATTTTGCAAAAGTAAAAATTACTAAAATATTTTTTTTTCTTGATTGCATAGTCTATATATGGAAAACATTAGCGATTCTTGATAATAAATTGCAAAGCCAAAAAGGTCGAGTAGATCGACAGCATCCTGATTAAGACGTTTCGATAAGATCTTGTATCATCTTTAGTTGATGTGACTGAGAAGCACATTAAGCATCACTTATAAGAGATGGGACGCAATAGTTGTCAGTCTGTTTCGAAAGTTGGGCCATTATTTAGCAATATTATTAGCTTCATTATCAAGCTGCATTACAGATCCGTGCATAGTGTACCCAATTAGCGATTCTTATGTAAATTTATAATAAATTGATTGCAAGTCATTAATTGGAACCCGTATAGTTGAAGATCATGAGACTATATTGAAAGGAACACTAAATATATGTCTCAGTATGCCGTATATTCATCAAGGATTTGAACGACATCTCACCTTCAGAACGACCTTGGTAGATCATTGACGTCACACCACTGAACCTGAAACCATCGAAGCGAAACCGGTCCATGTAGTGACGTAGGTTAGACAATAAAAATCGAAGTACCTCCCACCTAAGTGGTAAAATACAATAAAAGTTATTTTTTCTGGTAAGTTGACTTTTCAATTCATACCAAACAGAAGCAGTAGTTTAAACAAACAACCCCCTACTTTTTGTGGTCGAACTTCTTTACTCCGTTCTCTTCACCGCTACCCTGGTGGTCCGGACGGAAGAAGCAGTCATCCGATCCATCAAACAAGTTAAGACCTCCCCTCGTGCTTGCTCGCCCATGCATGACGTCCATTATGACGTACAATCCCATCTCGTGGGCGACTTTAATCAATTCCTTTAAATCCTCAGGAGTTCCAAAACGACTGCGAAGAAAATTAGTTTCAAAAATGCTAACTGCTTGACATACAAAGTACATCACCCTTCGTTAAATAACTCTATAGTAAGAGAAGAATCAAGCTTGAAACTAAAAAAGCTTTCTTTCTGGCTCAGGAAATTTCTTGTTATACATTTGGTATTTTGTTGGGAAATGTAAAATTTATTTAAAATAAAGAGTTTTAACACTATAGTACACCCTGAATTGTTAAGAGAACTCTGTTTGTTAATCTTATATATAAGTTTTTCCATCGGCATCCTTAAAATGTATAAACATTTTGGGAAATCCTTAAAGTTTTTTTCTTACCAATTGAACTTTTTTAATTACATTAAGCATTACAGCGGGACATTTTCTTTAACAACCAATACCCAACTGCAACTCCATCTAAAAGTTTATTTATTATTCGTATTTTACTTTTAAATAAATTCTAAAACGAATACAAACGCAATTTCCCAGTTTCCGTTTTACCTTGATGCAGCGAAGTAGTTTGAGACCTGGTATCCGGCGCTGGAGTAGTCCTGGTGTTCCATGATCGCCATCAACAACACGCAGTTGTAGCCCTGCTCTCGGATGCGGGGAAGCACCTCGCTGGTGAAATGCCGGTAGCTGGAAACGTCACAACGATTCGATCCGATCCCGATGTGAGCTTCGTAAATACGAAGGCGAGAAGGCTTGGGGAGGCGGGGGCTCGCCAACTGGAGTGAAAATAACAAACTTTGATGTGAAAGGAAACGTTGCATTGAAACTTTGTTCAATATGTTGCCTAATACACGTGAAAACAACAGAATTAGTTAATGTTGATTTTTTTAATTTTTTTAAAGCATTATAAAGGATTTAAACTCGCTATTAAAAAATATCAAACGAAAAATTATTATTGGAAACATGTGTTTTGTGTTTTTCAAAAGAATACTTTTTGGTGTAAACCAGGGGTTCTTAAACTGGGGTCCATGTACCCCTTGGGGGTCCGTGAACTAATTTCAGGGGGTCCATGAAGGCCAAATTGAAATATTAGTGTACGTTAAGTTTAATTAAAAATAAAACGTTTTACCACTAAATGTTAGACTCCTGTTTACTTAAATCATCAGCACATTTCTGACATGCTATTTGATTGTGACGTCAATTTATGACGTCATTTTTAATAATTTCTTGCCTACAGGGGTCCACGTGAAGCAAAAAATAATTTTAGGGGTCCGCGGTGAAGAAAGTTTAAGAACCCCTGTGTAAACTAATGATTACTTTATGGTGTAATTATGCAGTAAACTAAAAACTCAACCAGAGAATTAATTTAAGTTTCAGTATTTTCCTTACGCGACTGAGTAAAGGTAGTTGTTCTAATTTTTTTGGTAGAGAAGAGGTTATGCTCTTTGAGTTTTCCAAATAAAAGCATTTATATGATTTTCAGGTTAAAATTAAGATGACGTGCTTATAACTGTGTAACGGCCAATGGTCGTAATGTTATTTGTCGACAAAATTGTTCATTATAGCAAATGAAATCATTGACTTGCCTCGTGACAAGTTTGGTTCCTTGGAGTATTCCAGAATAACCACCTAAAGGTGTTTCCCCTTTGAACGACGTATTCAGCCCAGGGGGATACCCGCTCCAGATACTGGTTATCCTTGGTCTCAATAACAAGCTGGAAACAATGAAAGGGTAAGTTTTTGCTAAGTTGCAGAGTTGTTTAATTTTTTAGTCGAAATACCGAGGAACTTGAATAAACGATCATTGATAGCAACATCACAGCATACAATCATTATCATTATTGGGTAATAGATAACTTGCTTTATTTTGGAAGAATCAGAATAAATAAACGCTATATAAGCTTGTATATATTTTTAATTGTAACCAGTTTAGTCATTAATCTCTATCGTTAGAACACCAGAATGCGATTAACTTAACAGTGTTCAATTGAGTTCAGCTTTAATTCACTGAGATGTCTAATTTGAGTTATTCTAACCCAGTGTTCTAAGTTTAGAGTGAGTTCAGTTCGAACATGCTTCACGCTTAGTTCATTAGGATGTGTGTATTCGATTAACCTAACCAGGCAAACGTTGTTCTAGTTTAAAGTTACGTTTGAATGTGTTTTACTTTTATTTCGCTGAGATGTTTGATCGGGCAAGTTCGGTTGCTGTTTGGGGGAATGTAAAGCTGCCACTTCCCAAACCCAACCTCCTCATATCGAAGACGTTCCCAGTTGTCTGGAAGTAAGTACATCAACGTTATCTTAGCGACATTATACACTTACCTTACAAAAACCTACTTAGAAAAATGCAACTACTTTACCATTTGAATTATTCTAGCGGGCTTTTTATTACAGGGTTTTTATTACAGGCTATTTTTTTGTTGATTATATTTCGATTTTTTTGTTTAGTGTAGGGTATTTCTACTTTAAGAAACATGTCATTTTAAATAATTTTGCGATGCTAAATTTAAATTTTTGTTACATGACCGAAAAATAACTTTCATATATATTGGCCAATTTAGGGGCACTTAGAGTAAGACCTACTCAATTTATCTTCTCGTTAGTGAAATCATATAGTTGATCCAAATCTCTAGATATGACACAAATAAACATTGCGACAGACTGTTCTTACTGAACTCTCCCTTGATGTAGACAGCCTTTGCATTGGGCGCCCACTCCCTACACATCAGACCACCGTCTTGCCCGACCACCAGCCCGTATTCCTTGTAACTCTCGCTGAACACATCCAGTCCTTCTTGCTCGTCAATACACATCTTCGTTTTCTCGAACATTCCATATCTAGAGATAAAGAAAAAAACAAATGTGGGAAAGGTAATACTTCCAAATCCTAATTAAACAAATGTAACAATTTCGTTTCTTTAACAAATATTTTTGTTATTTTGATTTGTTGAAAAGCATGAACTAAGCAACTTATTTCGCAAATGTGGACTGAATTGCGATATGTTTATTCACCAGTTTCTGATATTTCTAATGTTGTCCACCAGTTTTCTGCGGCCGTTTTATTTGACGAAGATATACACTTTTAAATGGCCTAACTACTTAACATGGACGTTGCCTATAACGGAAAAATATTGGAAAAGCTACTGTTACAAGAGTAGTTATTGCCACCAAACTGTTTCCACAGCAATACAGCTCTAATATTATTAAAAAATCTTTAATATTGAATCTCTTACCTCTTCCTGATATCTTTCTCGTGGTTTCGAAGTTGAGGATCATTAGAGAAGAGCTTCTCGATGCAGGGGACTCCCCACCGTTCCATCTCGCTGTTGTTTAAGATTTCCATGACTGAAGTAGATCGGATGAGTGAAAGGTAGATGAAGGTAGTTGTTGCTGAAGCTTGCAAATGCAAATGATGATTCCAAGCCCGATGTTCGCTGCTTTTATACTTGAAAGCGCGAGAGAAAGTTTGGATTAATGTGAGCAATTACACGCGGATAATCTGGCCGGAACAATTACGATTAGCCGATCCTTCCTTGTTATGGATTACGATTGAAATTGTAGCCCATTGTAATAAAATGTTCACAACCCATCTTACTATAATGATGGTTTAATCGAGATTGTACTCTCAGTGACGTAAAATTAAGTATAAATTTCAATTTATGAAATAAATTTCGCTTTAAGTTTAGCCTATCCTTCTACATCAAGGATTACGTTCGCAATTTATCCCATTGTAATGAAATGTTTACAATCCATCTTAGATAATGATTGTTTAATTGAGATCTAACTTTATTAAGTACAGCTTACAAAAATAAATAAATTTCTTATTACGATTTCTATCCTATCGAATTACGGCTGCAATTGTGACACACTTGTAATAAAGCGTACCCAGTGCTTCTCACCTAACGATATTTATGTTGATATTTTAATCTCGGCGACGAAAACTTAAGAATAGATTTCAATTTAACAAATTTTGCTTTAATGTCAGTCTATTTTGCAACGGATTACACATTCGACTTTTCATAAAAGTTCAGAATTTTTTCTCCGTTTATTTATTATTTCGGTTAAGGTAAATTAATTATTAATCATTGGAGCATTAGTAAAATAGGATGCGCACTATACAACACTCATTTTGTTGGGTAAAAAAAAAAATGTTTGAAACTTAAAGCTCATAAAGGATTTCTGTGAAATGTACTGTAGAACAAGTAAAATAAATTTATAAATACCTAAAAGGTTTCATATACGAAAGTGTTTGTCTACTAAAGAATAGGCGCAGTGAAAAAGGCGGGTCCAGAAATTTTCCAATTTTCAGAGATGACCTCACAAATTACGCCATTAAGTGACGTCACAAAGTTACATCTAACTGTGACGTCATAAAAAATAATTCTGCCGCACAGTTCGTTTTTTTTAAGTTTTACATTACAAAGATGTTATCGATCCACGCAAAGCGAAGAAACGCATTTATAGGGTTTAAGTTGCCAAAACTTAAATGGATGATAATAGGGCGAAGTTAAGTACTTGTTCCTGGATCGTTTATTTTATGTCAAAACTAAGCGCAGAGTAATTACAAGATACTACAGTATTTATTTTTATTTCAGCCTTATCTAAGTATAATGCTAACTGGGTTGGGAACCATTAATGAAGGATACACTTATTGTGCCACTCAATGTATTTCCTATCTGTAAGTTTATACTTAATTTTACGTCACTGAGAGTACAATCTCGATTAAACCATCATTATAGTTAGATGGGTTGTAAGCATTTTATTACAATGGGCTACAATTTCAATCGTAATCCATAACAAGGAAGGATCGGCTAATCGTAATTGTTCCGGCCAGATTATCCGCGTGTAATTGCTCACATTAATCCAAACTTTCTCTCGCGCTTTCAAGTATAAAAGCAGCGAACAGCGGGCTTGGAATCACCATTTGCATGTGCAAGCTTCAGCAACTACTACCTTCATCTACCTTCCACTCATCCGATCTACTTCAGTCATGGAAATCTTAAACAACAGCGAGATGGAACGGTGGGGAGTCCCCTGCATCGAGAAGCTTTTCTCTAATGATCCTCAACTTCGAAACCACGAGAAAGATATTAGGAAGAGGTAAGAGATTTACTAGTGGAGCTCTTTTAATTAATATTGGAGCTGTATTGCTGTAAAAAGAGTTCAGTAGCACTAACTGCTATTGTGATGTTAGCTTTATCAATATTTTTCCGTTAGGAAAAACTTTATTTAAAATGTTGTGCATGCTGAGAAGGGTATATCATAGACGAATAAAACTGGCTTTTTATCCATTTGTTCTAATTAAAAAAAATTTTGAAAATATAAAAACTGATGAATAAACATAATGCAATTTAGTTCACATTGCGACCTAAATTGTTTAATTCATGCTTTTCCATAACTCAAAATAACAAGAACCGAATTTGTTACATTTATTCTATTATAGGATTCTCAAATCTTTTCCCACATTTGTTTTTTTCTTTATCTCTAGATATGGAATGTTCGAGAAAACGAAGATGTGTATTGACGAGCAAGAAGGACTGGATGTGTTCAGCGAGAGTTACAAGGAATACGGGCTGGTGGTCGGGCAAGACGGTGGTCTGATGTGTAGGGAGTGGGTGCCCAATGCAAAGGCTGTCTACATCAAGGGAGAGTTCAGTAAGAACTTATTGTTGAAATATTTCTATATATTTGTGCCATGGACAGTGCAACGTTGGTTGATATATTAGGGCTTGTTGGGATCACGCACCTTTCACAATAATCACTCGAAGCTCGCCCATAGCGGTCCAAAAATTGCCAAGGTTATTTAATCAAACTGTTTATTGTATGTTTGATCTAGTAAATCAACAATAAGATTTTAGACTGATGATAAATAAATTGGAAAGGTCTTTTCTAGGGGCCCCAAAAATGGCCAACATGGCTTAAAGAGTTTTTTTCGGTCATGCTAAAAAAGCATGTTTCTAGCAGAAAATACGCTTAATAAACAATAAAATGCAATACCCTATTATAAAAAGCCCAATGCATAAATCTCATGGTAAAATAGTTATATTCGTCTAAGTAGATAAATGTAATAAAAAGGTGCAAAGATAACGTTCATGTACTTACTTTCAGACAACTGGGAGCGACTTCGATATGAGGAGGTTGGGTTTGGGAAGTGGCAGCTTTACATTCCCCCAAACAGCGACCGAATTTGCCCGATCAAGCATCTCAGCGAAATAAAAGTAAAACACATTCAAACGTAACTTTAAACTAGAACAAAGGGTTGCCTGGTTAGGTTAATCGAATACTCACATCCTAATGAACTAAACGTGAAGCATGTTCGTAACTGAACTCACTCTAAAATTAGAACACTGGGTTAGAATAACCGCAATCAGACTGGATGCTTTCTGGTGTTCTCACGAAATCAAGCAGATATCGTTAACAGTGCGCCTTCCGACTTAACTGATACAAATGTACACAAGTTTATATAGGGTTTATTTAGATTAATATTGGACCCGGTTCTTCCTAAATGAAACATATCTTCTATTACCCTACGATGCTAATTGTGTGCTGTGATGTTAAACTTTCAATGCACGTTTATTCATTTTCTTCAGTATAAAATTAAACACCTCTGCAACCTTACCAAAAACTACCCTTGCATATGTTTTCAGCTTGTTATTGAGACCAAGGATAACCAGTATCTGGAGCGGGTATCCCCCTGGGCTGAATACGTCGTTCAGAGGGGAAACACCTTTAGGTGGTTATTCTGGAATCCTCCAAGGAACCAAACTTGTCACGAGGCAAGTCGATAAAGAAATTTCGGATAAATCAAATAGAAAGGATAAATATACCAAAACAATTTAGAACAAATAACATTAACCATTCGCACAAAACAAATACTGAGATAAAGTCCAAAATTAAATGTTTAATTTTTATTTAAAGTAATTAGGTAAATCCTTATAATACTTCAAATGAAAAAAAAAGTCATTAAGTCTATTTTTACAAATCCAGTTTACCCACAAACTATTTCAGTAACAAGTTTACCATTTAATAAGAATATCAAAGCTCATACACAAGTAGGTATTATTTATTTTAAACAACATGAACATAGAGTTATGTCAAACGTTCAACATTCTACCTACTTCTGTATGGGCTTTGATATTCTTACTACAACCTCCATCCATTATGCTCCACAGTTTAACATTTTAAAGTTCCAATTTAACGTTTTCCTTTCACAATGTAAGTTACCGTGTTATTTTCACTCCAGTTGGCGGGCCCCCACCTCCCCAAGCCTTCTCGCCTTCGCATTTACGAATCTCACATCGGGATCGGATCGAATCGTTGTGACGTTTCCAGCTACCGGCACTTCACTAGCGAGGTGCTTCCCCGCATCCGAGAGCAGGGCTACAACTGCGTGTTGTTGATGGCGATCATGGAACACCAGGACTACTCCAGCGCCGGATACCACGTATCAAACTACTTCGCTGCATCAAGGTAAAACGGAAACTGGGAAAGTTGTTATTTATGTCGACATTTTTTAGATCAGTAAAAATAGGAACTATTTGGAAGTTGATTATTGCCCTTGAGATATATTTCAATTTTTACTTATCTGTGAAAGTTGCATCCTGATTTGTTCTGTAATGCTTAAAGTAGTTAAAATAGGAACAATTTCTTCCCTTAGGTTGCAGTTATTTTACGAATTGTGATGTACTTTGTATGACGAGCAGTTCATCATTTTAAAAACTCGTTTTTCTCCGCAGTCGTTTTGGAACACCTGAGGATTTAAAGGAATTGATTAAAGTGGCCCACGAGATGGGATTGTACGTCATAATGGACGTCATGCATGGGCGAGCAAGCACGAGGGGAGGTCTTAACTTCTTCGACGGATCGGATGACTGCTTCTTCCGTCCGGACCACCAGGGTAGCGGTGAAGAGAATGGAGTGAAGAAGTTCGACCACAAAAAGTAGGGGGTTGTTTTCTTAAACTACTGCTTCTGTTTGGTATAAATTGTTTTTCTAAATAAACTTCCCAGACAAAAGTTTGTCAGACATAAACAATCAAATTTTAATGTACTTTTGTTTTTAACTTGAGGTAATTTTCGAGGTAATTTTTTTTTAGTAAAAGTTTATCTCAAAATTAAAAAAAGGACGCAACTTAGGTTATTTAGGTAACACAAATGTAATTTTTCTTATATTTCATCACTTAGGTGGGAGGTTCTTCGATTCCTGTTGTCCAACCTACGTCACTACTTGGACCGGTTCCGCTTCGATGGTTTCAGGTTCAGTGGTGTGACGTCAATGATCTACCAAGGTCGTTCTGAAGGTGAGATTTTGAGCAAATGCTTAATGAGTAGACGCCATACCTAGACACCGATTTGCGACATTATTCCACCCGCAGTCTTGCTTAAACCTTATGTACTTCAACACACTGTTTCGTATTATTAACTTTTAAAACGTCATTTATTGGTACGGCAAAGGAACCACTGTGTTATCCTCTGAAATTGAACCCATACATACAATAAGCTATACTTCTTTTGTCTAACCAACCAGCAATACTTAATCCCATCTCTTTGCATTTCAGATCGTCACTTCACCGACGATTATCGCCAGTACTTTGGTCTGCACATGAACCTTGAAGCCCAGGCCTATCTGATGCTGGCCAACGATATGATCCATCGATACTATCCCAATGCTATCACCATTGTCGATGTAAGTGGATCGAAAAGCTGTGGAAAGTTGATTTATCATAGGATAAGCGACCAATGCAATTTACAGGGTTTCTTGTTAAGCTTGAAAATCCCCCAAAACATCACAAAGTCAATGAGAGCCATTTGTGGGAGCGATATTTACTCGTTAACAAAGTCCTAGCAAGTACTTTTCTAGAAACAGGTTCAAATTTTAGCGATTTGTATGCTCGGGTTGACACAATTTAAAAAGTGGAAACATTTGTGATCAAGAAAGCCTTCATGCAGTGCGATATAATGAAATCGGTAACTTTCGTTCTAAATGTGGACCGAAAATTATTGTGTGTTGTTGAATTTTTAGGAACATTCCGGATTCCCAAGCCTGACTCGACCAGTTCGTGAAGGTGGATTCGGGTTCGATTACAGAGTTGCTGATGACATACCAGAACAATGGATGAAGGTAGCACTATTGAACACCCCCGAGTAATACATGTTTTAGATATGTCTCACAATTACGATGGTTTAAACGTGTTCAACATGGTGTTGTCTGACGAGCAGAAAATGTATTTTTATCACGAGCGCGACAAAGCTCAAGCAACTCCTGTCACTTTTATGTAGTCATTACAATGATTTGTTTTCCAACAGTAAATGAATTATCTAATGTTTTCACCAGATGTTGAGCGAATGTAGAGACGAGGATTGGAGCATGGAACGAGTCTGTTCTATGATGTCACAACGACGTCCATCTGAACGTTACGTCACATACCCAGAAAATCACAAGCAGGTAAAAATGAAAAAAAACCCTAACGGAAACATACTACGTCAGTTTGGTTTGTATTTTTTTTAGTCAGAGATAAACACATGATTCAAAGACAGTTTTTTTCACCCGTTTTAATTTAATTTTTAAGTTGTTTGATATTCACAAGTTACAAAAATAATTTGTATTTTGCGAGGAATATTCTTGAAAAGTGTATTTTGCTGGGAATATTTCTAGGCGTAGTCTGTATCTGTCTTTTTGATTTTGCCTTTTTCTATGAGAAAGTTTTCGAAATAAAACGTTTAGTTTGAAGCAAAGACATTTTGACAATAAAAAGAAAATTATAAGTTGCATTACGTAAGTTGTAAATATTAACTACAACAAATATTTCTTTCGCAATGCATGTATTTTGAAAAGTGCCTGTCTAAAATAGATTTCCTGGTTTTATAAAAAAATTAATTTTGACCTTAGGCCTACCTGCATTACTTCCATCTTCCGTTTACTTTTCGCAGAGCATGTATTTCAAGAAGCCCCTGGCTCTTCAGTTAATGGGTGGAGAGTCGATGATTGACAACCGACAGCTGTCAATCAAGCTCGATCGTGGAATGAGCTTGCACAAGATGATCAGACTCATCACGAGTTCGTTTTCCGGACAAGCGTACATGAACTTTATGGGTAAGTGAAAGAAGTTATTATAAGTTTCCCAGAGCGTATGGCAAAGTTGGCCTAAGTGAAATCACGCTGCGATATGAATCGAGCAGTTTTTTAATTTGGTGGAAGAATGAAGAAAATCCTTTGTTTAACCTTGTTTTTAGTAATTTATCCCAAACTCTTGTGTGTGACTAATGTCTAGACTATTTCAATTGTTCCAATGAATTTAATTACTTATGTGAACGTTATAACAGTGAGGGCTACTATTTGATATTATTTTCAAAAAAATTAAGTGCTTTAGATTAAACCCAAACACAGTTTACCGTTTTGAAAGTTTTAAACTATGCCAAGCCACTTTGGTCGATTAATGATACAGACATCTTTAGGTCTATTTCTATTTCTACTCACAGAGAACGAGTGTCGTCATATATCTCAATAATCAATAAAGTAAAGTCCTTCATTTAGTCTTTTTATCGTCAAGCTCTCCTGTATGTAAACAATCCCCACCTATTCACAGGCAACGAGTTTGGCCACCCGGGTTGGGTTGATCTCTCTTGCCCACAAAAGCACAACAAGCATGAGCAGCTCTCCAGGAGAGATTTGCGACTGGCAGATGACAACTCGCTCACTCACAAGTTGCTCAACCGATTCGACGCAGCAATGAACAAACTCGAGCAGAGGTTCTCCTGGCTTCAAGCGTCTCCTGTGAGTTTATATTAGGAACTTAATTAGTATTTTACCCTTTGTATTTTGTCCAGTCAAAATTCGACTTTCGAAGACCTCCTAAACGTAAAAAAATATGGTTGTTTAGACATTCTAAATTGAAACCAAAATGATTTTATTTTTTGACGTGATCAACTTGTAAAAGAATTTACCCCAAAATATTTCGTTTTCACCGTTTGTTGATTATCGATTCATCACGCTTCGTAAAGTGAAAGATTAGACCATATAAAGTATTTGATGTTTTTTTATACATTTTTTTTATACATTGTTAGCGTAACATTAATTAAAAAGATTATAAATAATCACGTACTTATCTCGTTTCACTCGTCGAATATCTAGAGTTTTTTTTCAGGCGTCTTTAAGCCGACAACACAACGACGATAAAGTGATAGTGTTCGAACGAGCTGGACTTGTCTTCATGTTCAACTTCCATCCAACAAAGAGCTACCCCGACTACAGGATCGGGATACAAAGACCTGGAAAGTAAGAATCTATCCTGCTGTATATTTCAGGAATACTTTGGATTATTAAAAAGAAGATATAACACCCTAAAGTTAAGTGGTTAAACCAACAACTGTCGCCTTAACCACCCTCTCTTAAATATTAGTTTATAAAGTTAAAGCCTTATGGAATCTAAACAAAGCCTTTAATGCCTTATTCCAATTATAAAACGTATTCTTGTTGAAAATCGCTTGTTTTAATGAACATTCAGTGAAACAGACAAACTGTTACAAATATATCTTAGATGTTAAATTATTTTTTTAACTATATGTAAGATAAAGATTTTGGCCGGGAAGCTTTATATAACTTGTCGTTTCCTAGATATAACATCTAGTGTTGTAAAACTTGTTATTTTCTTACCCCCAGATACAGGATCGTCCTTGACAGCGATGATAAGTTGTTTGGAGGTCACGGAAGAAACCAGTCTTCGGTTGAATTCCACTCCCAGTCGCAGGGATGCGACAACAGATCCTGCTCACTCATGGTAAGAACATTAAACAATTAATTATACAACAATAAACACTAAAATTAAGCTTGAAAATATATCTTTCGTAAAAATGTAACTTTAATACTGCAAATTAGTTATAAACCATCAAAGGACAATCAGCCCATTAAACTTCTACAATATTTTTATGTTAATAAAGCAATATTAGGAAGATAAATATTTTTTCACAATGGAAATATTACAATTTATATGTTAGATTTAATGTCCATTTTATAAAACGAATATACAATCTAACTAATATAAGCTGTACAATCCTGTTTTTAAGGATCATATCGTTTAATGCATTTTAATCAAGTTATAATACTAAAGTGTATCAAATTATTTTATACATTACACTCATTACAGTAAATAAGAAACTAATGATTACCTTCTTTGTTCTACTTTAGGTTTATCTGCCATCTCGATGTGCCATTGTCATGGCAAGTGACAATTTAATTCACTGCAGTGGCAACTCATATGGTAGTGGCAACTCCTATGGTGCCAGTGGCAACTCGTATGGTGCCAGTAGCAGGTCATATGACACCAGTGGCAACTCATATGGCACCAGTGGCATCTCTTATGGAGCTAGTGGCAACTCATATGGCACCAGTGGCAACTCATATGGCAGCAGTTGCAACTCATATGGCACCAGTGGCAACTCATACGGCACCAGTGGCAACTCATACGGCACCAGTGGCAACTCATATGGTACCAGTGGCAACTCATTTGGCACCAGTGGCAATTCATATGCCAGCAGTGGCATGTATTCTGGTGGCAACTTGTCAAGAAATGCTTGCCATTCGAATGGTGTCAGTGGTAGCAAAGGATACAGCAGTCAAGATTATGGAAATGATGGTCGATACAATACACGCTTACACAAGGGAGGATATTAAAGAAACATAAAGGAGATTATTGCAATGTTGTTATGTGTTAGTGTAGTTGTGTATTACTGAGCCTTAACATCGTACGTTGCCTTATTTGTCTTTAGTTTTAGAAATTTAACGATTAGTTGTAAGATTTTATTTGTTTTGTGAGTTGTTGGCATTTTAAAGCTTTTAGTGTCGTTTTCCGTGTCTCTAATAAACAACATATCAGCACATCTAAAAACAGCATTTGATCAGTCATTTAGATTAAGTAATTTCAATACAGAAAATTAAAAAAGTAAGAAGAAAGAAGATAGTAAAATAATTCTTCAAGTTTAAGTTATGCTTTTTTTGTGTCTCACGGAGATTTTTAAACTAACTATTATAAGAAACAGAAAAAAATTAACGAAGGAAAATTACAGAGTTCAATAGTAAACCATTGCCTAAAAACATTATTTTAAACCATTGGTTCCCAATTTTTTTTCTGCGATGTTTCTTGGACTTATGTTGGCGATAGGAACTTTACTTTTATTTATTAATTTATTTATTTATTTAATAATTGTATCAGAACAGCATAATAAAATAGTACATAGTAACAATGAGTTCGAATGTACATCTTATGTCACGGATAATAAATTTACAGGCATTTCATTGCCGCAAATCTCTGCCTGAAATAATTAGGAAAAACATTCGAACATTGTTTTATCAATTTTTCTATCAGTTTGTTTTGTCACTAGGCTAGCAAATTCAACACAAAAACATCACATTTGTTAAAACAAGAACTCATCGGTGGTAAATGGGGTTTATGAAGGTGTGGGTAGTGTTGGGGGACTTCTTGTAGGGGTTCCAGGGGTACACCAGGGTAATCATTCTCGACATTGGGGCATTACGGTGGTTGTTCATGGTACGTGGGTCATGCATGACGTCATGAGGAAAATGTCTGAAAAAAATAATAATGTAATTTTTTTAAAGAAATTGCCTGAAATTGATACTAAACGAACGTTAATTTTTTTAAAAACGTATGCGTTTAAAACAATATTTTTTTAAATACACTTTTTTAAAATAGGAATCGGTAATGCATTTACCCCATGGCGTAGATTTAAGTTACCTTTATATTTATTTTGAATGTGCTTCTTCATAGATTTGAAAGCCATCAAAAGGTTTTTATAAAATAAAATTTAAAATAAAAGTTAAAACTAAAGTTGTGCATGACAAACTATTTCATTGATATTTGACCTTGGTAATATTTTCCGTTATCCATCCATTTGCTTTGTGTTGATATATGTTTTTAAACAACTTATTAAATAACCCACCTTAAAAATTTGCCAAGTATAGCAATTATAAATATATCTTTTGTTGCTTTTATTTACTTTTTCTCGCAAACATATTTTTGTTTGCATAAACACTTTCATTGTAGTTAATATGCGCTATTTAAATTATTACTCGTGTTTTTTCGCATAATAAAATTGTTTACCTCATAATTTTTGTGGAATTGATTTGGCCACACTGAATACTAGCCCTAAGCTCCCGCCCGAATAAACGGCAAAACGTTTTCGCCCATTTTTTCTATTTAATCGAATAAGGGTGTATGAACATTTCAGAAAAAAAATTATATTTATTGGATTCGGAATGGTTAAAATTGAAGTCTAACAACGTCATGTGTAAAATGTCCGGATGAAATAAAAAAATTAACTTATCGGGGGAAGACCAATAAAAATAATATCGTATCTAAGATATATACGACAATAAAATGTAAACAAAAACATCTTACTTCAATCAAAATGAATAAATCAATGTTTAAGGCCTAAACTTTTGGCTGTTTAGTAAATACAGATGGATAATTTATTAGATTGCACACAGATATATCTACTCACTCTTACAACGCTAAACTGCAATATTGGTGGGTTACCTGTATGTGCGACTGGCTGGGCTTCGGAAAATTTCGGACGAGCTCGGATCCATTCGCAAAGTGACTGGCTCCCTCGGAACGAATCCAGCATATGCGGGCAACTTACGGTGTCTACACCTGTCGTACACGTAATGTTAGTTGTTAGTAATCGCACAGAATTGCAACCTTTTTATGGACTGGAATTTTGTGAAACTAAATTTTATGAAGATTAAGCATTACTAAAAGTCATATAAAGAGATATTCGAAACTTTTAAAATGCTACCTACTTCTGTATGGGCTTTGATATTCTTGCCACACATTACTACAGACTCCAGCCATTATGCTCCAACGTTTGAGAAACAATTAAAAAAAATCAAAAATCAAAAGAAATTTGAACATCTGGCGCGTATAGTGGATTTTTTTCAATTTTTCAAAGATCACGTCATAAAGTTACCAAATAGCATGACGTCACAAAGGTACATCTCACCGTGGCCCCACAAAAAAGAAGTCCGACGCGCAGTTTGTTTATTGTGTTATTACATCACAAAGATGTAATCGATTCGCGCAGCAAAAAACTTACATGGCTGATAATAGGGCGAAGTTAAGTACTTGTTCCACTCTGCTGGATACTTTTATTTTATGTCAAAACTAAGCGTGGAGTAATTTCAAACTAATGCAGCATTTAGTTTTATTTAGCCTTATCTAAGTAAAATGTTAAATGAGCTGGGAATCAATTATTGCTAAAATACAATTTCAATCGTAATCTTTAAACAATGATACACTGATCGTAAAAAATGTATTTTCTATTTGTAAGTTTACACTACAATATTAGTTAAACTATCATTATGTAAGATGGATTGTAAACATTTTATTACAAATGTTATACAATTTCAATCGTAATTCCTGATGAGAGAGGAAATAGGCTATTCTTAAAGCGAAATTTATTTCTTAAGTTGAAATTTATACTTAATTTTACGTCACCGAGATTACAATATCAACATAACTATCATGATGAAATATGGATTGTGATCATTTCATTACAAGCGTACTATTAAATATCGTAATCTACAACAAGGAAAAATAGAAATCGTAAACTAAATATATTTCTTATTTATAAGCTCAATTTAATTCACGTCAATAAAAGTACAATCTCGATTAAACCATCATTATAGTAAGATGGGTTGTAAGCATTTTATTACAATGGGCTACAATTTCAATCGTAATCCATAACAAGGAAGGATCGGCTAATCGTAATTGTTCCGGCCAGATTATCCGCGTGTAATTGCTCACATTAATCCAAACTTTCTCTCGCGCTTTCAAGTATAAAAGCAGCGAACATCGGGCTTGGAATCATCATTTGCATCTGCAAGATTCAGCAACAACTACCTTCATCTACCTTCCACTCATCCGATCTACTTCAGTCATGGAAATCTTAAACAACAGCGAGTTGGAACGGTGGGGAGTCCCCTGCATCGAGAAGCTTTTCTCTAATGATCCTCAACTTCGAAACCACGAGAAAGATATCAGGAAGAGGTAAGAGATTTACTAGTGGAGCTCTTAAAAAAAATGTTGAAAATATAAGAAACTGATGAATAAACAAAATGCAATTTAGTTCACATTGCGACCTAAATTGTTTAATTCATGCTTTTTCATAACTCAAAATAACAAGAACCGAATTTGTTACATTTATTCTATTATAGGATTCTCAAATCTTTTCCCACATTTGTTTTTTTCTCTATCTCTAGATATGGAATGTTCGAGAAAACGAAGATGTGTATTGACGAGCAAGAAGGACTGGATGTGTTCAGCGAGAGTTACAAGGAATACGGGCTGGTGGTCGGGCAAGACGGTGGCCTGATGTGTAGGGAGTGGGTGCCCAATGCAAAGGCTGTCTACATCAAGGGAGAGTTCAGTAAGAACTTATTGTTGAAATATTTCTATATATTTGTGCCATGGACAGTGCAACGTTGGTTGATATATTAAGGCTTGTTGGGATCACGCACCTTTCACAATAATGACTCGAAGCTAGCCCATAGCGGTCCAAAATTGCCTAGGTTATTTAATCAAACTGTTTATTGTATGCTTGATCTAGTGAATCAACAATAAGATTTTAGACTGATGATAAATAAATTGGAAACAACTTTTCTAGGTGCCCCCAAAAATGGTAAATATGGCTTAAAGGTTTTTTTTCGGTGATGTTAAAAAGCATGATTCTAGCAGAAACTACGCTTTAATAAACAATAAAATGCAATACCTTATAATAAAAGCTCGATGCATAAATCTCATGGTAAAATAGATGTCTTTGTCTGAGTAGACAAATGTAGTAAAAAGTTGCTAAGATAACGTTCATGTACTTACTTTCAGACAACTGGGAGCGACTTCGATATGAGGAGGTTGGGTTTGGGAAGTGGCAGCTTTACATTCCCCCAAACAGCGACAGAACTTGCCCGATCAAACATCTCAGTGAAATAAAGGTAAAACACATTCAAACATAACTTTAAACTAGAACAACGTTTGCCTGGTTAGGTTAATCGAATACACACATCCTAATGAACTAAACGTGAAGCATGTTCGAATTGAACCCACTCTAAAATTAGAACACTGGGTTAGAATAACCGCAATCAGACTGGATGCTTTCTGGTGTTCTCACGAAATCGAGCAGATATCGTTAACAGTGCGCCTCCGACTTAACTGATTCAAATATACACAAGTTTGTATAGGGTTTATTTAGATTAATATTGGACCCAGTTCTTCCTAAATGAAACATATTTTCTATTACCCTACGATACTAATTGTGTGCTGTGATGTTATACTTTCAATGCACGTTTATTCATTTTCTTCAGTATAAAATTAAACACCTCTGCAACCTTACCAAAAACTACCCTTGCGTATGTTTTCAGCTTGTTATTGAGACCAAGGACAACCAGTATCTGGAGCGGGTATCCCCCTGGGCTGAATACGTCGTTCAGAGGGGAAACACCTTTAGGTGGTTATTCTGGAATCCTCCAAGGAACCAAACTTGTCACGAGGCAAGTCGATAAAGAAGTTTCGGATAAATCAAATAGAAAGGATAAATATACCAAAACAATTTAGAACAAATAACATTAACCATTCGCACAAAACAAATACTGAGATAAAGTCCAAAATGAAATGTTTAATTTTTATTTTAAAGTAATTAGATAAATCCTTGTAATACTTCAAATTAAAGAAAAAGTCATTAAGCCTATTTTTACAATTCCAGTTTACCCACAAACTATTTCAGTAACAAGTTTAACATTCAATGAGAATATCAAAGCTTATACACAAGTAGGTATTATTTATTTTAAACCACATGAACAACGAGTTATTCGAAACGTTCAAAATTCTGTTTAACATTTTAAAGTTCCAATTTAACGTTTTCCTTTCACAATGTAAGTTACCGTGTTATTTTCACTCCAGTTGGCGAGCCCCCGCCTCCCCAAGCCTTCTCGCCTTCGTATTTACGAAGCTCACACACTGATCTCTATAAAACCTGGATAGCGCAACTAGTGGTTGAAAATTGAAGCCAATTAGAACGCTGAAACTCCATCTTGAAAAGGTCCTAAAGTGCGTAAATTTTGCATTACGGCTTATGGAGAAAGGTGCTAGTAACAGCGTTTTCCGACTATTTATTAACATTTGTTACTTAAAATTAATGGTTTCTAAGGCTGCAAGCCATACTCTAATCATTTGGAAGAGAAAAAAACCTAATACTGTATAATTAACGCAAAAATCGGCATTTTTAGAACGACGAAACCTGTGCCTATATATATTCAATATATAGGCACGGCGCTGGTCTAGAATCCTACCACAATTATTAAATCAACGCACAATATTTGGGTTAGGGTGCGAGTTGGCCTTTGGATTTGGGTGGTTCAGGTATTATTATATTCATTATTGACCCACCCTAACCCAAAACGCTAACACACACCCTAACACAAATTATGTGCGTTGAATTCAATTTTATTATTTTGGCACATAACGTTAATACAACAACAAATGCAATAAGAATATTATGCCAGGAGGCACCGATACAACCAACAGGTTTACCGGTCAAGGTTCCCCTTTCACTATATATAATGATTTTAAATTGATATCAATATTTCCCCATACCACTGGTCCTTAGTAGCCAAGTGATCTCTGCTCTAGTGATGTGTTTGTGCGAGGTAAAAATAATTGCCTAGTATCCTTTAACCTAGTAACATGATCGTGTATATCAGAAATTTTAGTAAAGTAAGAGCTAAATGTGCGAGGTAGAGCATTGCTGTGGAATTTGTGCATAAATTTCCCAAATTCTAATTTATATATTTCTGAAATTTTAAGTAATTGCAATTCCTTAAAAAGTTTTGTCGGGTCATCGTTGTGGTATAATTCTAGGTCAGTATGATTTTTTTCCCACTTCAATGCCACCCAACCTTTCAGCTTAGTCTTTGATTGAGAAGCTGCTGGTAAAACTCTGGAGTATAGACAGTTACCGGCCAGAAATTTATTAATAGTAATTTTGAGCACAACGTGAACAGATTGGCCATTTTCTGTCTATTTTTTTCTTAGGAGGCACTGACAGTGGCATGTATATAAATACTTTTGAAGTAGCTATTTTTCACAAATTCAAACTAGATGGGTAACACTAATTTATGGAAAGATAAATGGTCGGAACGCTCACAGTATTCTTATTAAATATAATAACACTTGACCCACCTTCACCCAAACGCTAACCCCAACTGTAACCCAAATATTGTGCGTTGGTTTAATAATTGTTTTAACGGGGTAACACTTAAATTATTGAGCGTTCCGACCATTCATCATTCCGTAAATTAGTATTACCCAACTATAGATGGGTAATGAGAATCGACTGCTGATGATAATATTTGAATATGTATTGCAGTTGACCAGTTTTGCTTTAACTATCCAAATAAAGTATAAAAATGCCAGGCATGCAATGCTGTGCGTTTGGTTGCCTAAAGCGCAAACGCAAAAAAGCTAGTAGAAGTGACAGTGATGGTAGCTCGGATGAAGAAACAGTCCTAAAGAGAAAATTTCCGAGAACTTTTCAAGTATGATAATTATAATAGATGTCAGAAATATCCAGTTTGAGTGTTGTCTTACTGGTTATAAAACTCATAATAACTGTAGTAGTATAGCCAATCTTTGAAAATGGTTTTCTTGGTCAGTGTTGTAGATGTATTTCAATTTGGTACATCTTTACTATGCTGGTTGATAATACTGTTTTTGACCAACAACGCTTATAATCAGTTGGCCCTGTAAATATACATACTTTTAATAAATGCAGTTAGCTAAGATAGTTGCAGATTGAATATTAGTTTACCTACTCACTTAGCTAATTGAAAATATTAGTTCTTAATTTAGCTTAACTTTCAGTTACTAGTTACTTATAAGCTATGAGGACAGATTAAAGTCGTTAGTATTAGACAGGTTTTAATACTAGTAATTAGCATTTAGAAGTCACATCAATTTCTATATAATTATTACAAATCACTTCCGTAGAATTTTAGAAGTATTTCTCTATTATAGATGAGTTATGTAATAGTACTCTTGACAGATTTCCAGCAGATCAGGAAAGAAAAAATCTTTGGGTGGCAAACATTCACCGTAGCAATTGGGCGCCGACGAAATATTCGATGGTGTGTTCCGACCATTTTGCTAAGAAAAAAATAATTCGGACTGGATATAAAGTGCGACTTGCCAGCGATGCGGTTCCGACCAGACATAAAAAATTTCCAAAATACTTAAAAAAGGTAGATATATACATTCTATATATATGTATATAAACATACCATACTGATAATATCAGAGCTGATAGACATGTCTAATAACTAAATTGCTATACTATACTATAGTAGTTTAGTTATTAGAAACCTCGCATCAGCTCCAAAATTACCTGGATAGTCATTCCATGCTTAATTTAAAGAGCCGGAAACCCAACACAGATTATTAATTTATAAATTTCAAATATTCACTAATATTTAATATTTATTAACTAGGTATAAAAAAATTTCAATTAAATGGTTTTGTTTCATGAAATACACATAATAATAAAGGACCATTTTTCAAATGTGTCCCTCAGGCCCCAGGGGGCCACAAAGAAGTCTTCAGGGGGCAACAGACATGTCATATTTTAATTTTTAGTTAGTTAAACCATTTTGTTTTGGTTTGCGGTATGTCCAGAGACCTGACTTATAAAAGGGGGCATGACTTATAAAAGGCTGAGAACCACTGGTCTTTATGTGGCAATATGCCTAATAATATTTATATTTTGTACAAATGTACTGATTAATTTAATTACTTTCTTGATTGTCCTGTAAAATATCTAGCTATTTCTAAATATAATTTTTTCGAACCCATCGATTTAGTTTGTCAAAGTTAGACAAGCCATAAAAATTAAAAGTGCCACTATAGCTGGAGTCTGTTGCAAAATTATTTTCCCTTTGAGGTCTTTGATAGATGGGTGCAAAAATTTTGAAAAACTTTAAATTAAATGTGGAATGACCTATATAACAAATTAGGGTATTACAATGAACGACATTTATAGTTAAACATTAAAAAATACTATGTAAAAAGTAAACATTTGTGACACACCACTGTGTATCCTAAGCAAAATGTATTAAATATTATTTAAAAAAAACTAAAGCACCCTAAGATTGAACATTAACTACATTGTAAACTAAAACACAATTGAAGTTTAAATAAAGTGTAAAACTTTTTTTAGCAAACAAAAGAAAGAAAAGTACCAAATGCCAGACTACAAGTGCTAGGATCAACCAACCAACTTAAGATTCCCAAGAACTACATAATACATGACCATCATTACTGCTTGAACATTTATTCGAAAAACGAAGATAACAAATTGAAAGAAAGCAATGAAAAAATTATACGATTAAAAAAGAAAATGAAAGTTGCAAGACAAAAAGCGAGAAGATTAAAATTGAAGGTCAATTCTTTAAAGGGGATTATTAGAATTTTAAAGGATAAAAATTTAATTTCAACTCGCTGTGAAAACATGTTAAAGCAGTGTTTAGCAGAGGTACCATTTGAACTATTAACAAGAATCAAAAAAACAAAATCTGGCAAAGGATTTAAATATTCAGCAGCTTTAAAATCATTTGCACTTACTCTACAATTTTATTCCTCTAAAGCATACGAATTTGTCCGTAAAATTTTCGATTTTTCATTACCTCACCAAGCCCAGATTCGAAAATGGTACGGCAAAATAGATGCGGATCCAGGATTTACAAAACCAGCTTTTATTGCAATTAAAGAAAAGGTGAGAATCGCCCACAACAATGGTAAACAAGTTATGTGCTCCCTTATGTTTGACGAGATGTCTATTAGGAAACATATTGCTTGGAATGGTAAAAAGTTTCGTGGTTTTGTAGATCATGGAAATGGTCTCTATGATGACGACTCTTTACCATATGCGAAGGATGTTCTCGTTTTAATGGTTGTATGTATTAATAGTGGTTGGAAGGTGCCATGTGCAAATTTTTTTGTAGATGGCTTAAGTGGTGCAGAGCGTGCAAACATCGTCAAAATATGTATTCAGCGTGTTTCATACACTGGTGCAAAGGTAGTATCTCTGACATGCGACGGTCTTTCTTGTCATTTCACTATGTTACGAGAACTCGGTGCATCTATGATACCAGGTTGCTTAACAGCAAACTTTAAACATCCCTCGAACAAAACCGAGCGGATTTATGTTCTTCTTGATGTTTGCCATATGCTTAAACTTGTGCGAAATACTTTTGCTGATTGGGGAATTTTGGTAGATGGAGATGGAGGAAAAATCAAATGGCAATACATTATTGCATTGCAAAAACTCCAACAAAATGAAGGTTTGCGTTTGGGCAACAAGCTTAAGCTGGCACACATCAAATGGCAGCAGCAAAAAATGAAGGTAAACCTTGCAGCACAGGCATTGAGTTCTAGTGTGGCTGATGCCATCCAATTTTGTGCAGAGAATTTAAAACTAAAGGAATTTAAGGGATGTGCACCAACTGTCAGGTTCTTACGAATGTTTGATCGTTTATTTGACATTTTAAATTCAAGAAATCCCCTCGCCAAAGATTTTAAGTCTGCCCTTCGGATTGCGAATAAGTTTGTATGGGATCCCTTTCTTTCAGAATGTTTTACTTACATAATGCAGTTAAAAACAACTGACAGCACTCCAATGCACATTTCCAGAAGAAAAACTGGTTTTGTTGGTTTTTTAGCCTGTATCCAGAGCACAAAAGGTTTGTTCGATAACTTGGTAGGCAGAGCCAATGCTCCACTAAGTTATTTGTTAATGTACAAGTTTAGCCAAGATCACCTAGAATTGTTTTTCAGTGCTGTCCGAACTGCTGGTGGCTGCAATAATAACCCAACAGCACAACAGTTCACAGCAGCCTTCCAAGCGTCTTTTGATGAGAAGCTGTATTAAAGGTACAAATGGTAATTGCTCCAACCAGGATTCAACAACAATTCTGGATGTAAGCGACACCTGTAAAACAAATTATACGGAGGTAAAGTTAACTGATGTGGCATTAATTAAAAAATATGACCTCATTGAAAGTCTGCCCATTTCAACAGACCATGATTACTGTGACAGTCCAAACATAAAAATTTTATCAGAATATAAAAAAGCAGCTATTACATACATAGCTGGGTATGTTGCAAAGATGGCAAAAAAACAAACAACATGTTTTACCTGCTCCTTGGCACTTGGTTCCCAGAAAATGATAGCACAACCCAGTTTTTTGACATTCAAAGACAGAGGAGGTCTTATGAAACCATCAGAAAGTGTAATTAGGGTGTGCTCTGACACTGAAAAATGCTTCTTAAGATTGTTGGCATGTTCTGGTGGAAAATTACCGATTAATACAGGAATTCCAGATGCCATTGCAACATCAGTATTACACAGTATTAATGCATCCCAATTATTTCCTGATTTAGATAGTCACATGTTTGACAGTACAGTGATGGATAATCATGTCTTTCAACTAATCAAAGTTGTATCGAAGTGCTACAGTAAGATAAGGCTGTACCATCTTGGAAAGGAAACCTCTGAAAAAATAGTGGGAGAAAAAATAAGAAAAAAGCTTAGCAAGCTAGTTTTATTTAACAATCAATAAGTTTTATTAATCACATGTTCACTTGTTGTTTTAAATTTGTACTATTTGTTTATTGCTACTGTTGTTAAATATTTTTCAATTATTGCGTTTTTTCCTTTGCTGCAAGCAACCAAGTTACTTTTAAAACCGACTGTGTCAGTCTATAGAAGTATATGCAAAAATATGGCTTCAGGACATCCAATAAAATGCATCCTTGGGTTTTTTACATTATAACCTGGTTAAGGATATCCTAGCCGAACACGAGTTTTGTTCCATGTCTGTCTACAAAATAAAATAAAACTTAAATAGAAGCCTTTACATAACAAAAATGCAGAGCATTATTTTAGTAGTATTATAGTTTTAACTCAAAAGTAACCAACAAGCAGAAAGAATTGAACAAAAGATTTAATAAAAGATAAGTATAGTTGAGTGTAAAACTGTCATACTGGTTTAGTCTCGTAAAAAAACACAAAAAATAGGTGCTTTTAACGTTTTTTTTATTTCTAAATAGTCAGATATTGGCTTGTCGCTTTAGAAACCACCAACTTTAAGTTATAAGTAGTCTAAAAATAAATGGGAAAAATACACTGGTTCAGTCGTCTTTAAAAAGCAGATTTTTGCGTTAATTATACAGTTTTATTTATTTTTTCTCCTTTAAATAATTGAAGTATGGCTTGCGGCCTTAGAAACCACTAATTTTAAGTCACAAGCATTCCTAAATAGTCAGAAAACGCTGTCACTAACACCCTTCTCCATAAGGCGTAATGCAAATTTTGCGCATTTTAGGACCTTTACAAGATGGCGTTTCAGCCTTCTAATTGGCTTCAAAAACCGCTCACGCGTGCCGCTAGTTGCGCTATCCAGGTTTTATAGAGATCAGTGAGCTCACATCGGGATCGGATCGAATCGTTGTGACGTTTCCAGCTACCGGCGTTTCACTAGCGAGGTGCTTCCCCGCATCCGAGATCAGGGCTACAACTGCGTGTTGTTGATGGCGATCATGGAACACCAGGACTACTCCAGCGCCGGATACCACGTATCAAACTACTTCGCTGCATCAAGGTAAAACGGAAACTGGGAAAGTTGTTATTTATTTCAACAATTTTTACATCAGTAAAAATAGGAACTATTTGAAGTTGATTATTGCCCTTGAGATATATTTTAATTTTTGCTTATCTGTGAAAGTTGAATCCTGATTTGTTCTATAATGCTTAAAGTAGTTAAAATAGGAACAATTTCTTCCCTTACGTTGCAGTTATTTTACGAATTGTGATGTACTTTGTGTGACGAGCAGTTCATCATTTTTAAACTCGTTTTTCTCCGCAGTCGTTTTGGAACTCCTGAGGATTTAAAGGAATTGATTAAAGTCGCCCACGAGATGGGATTGTACGTCATAATGGACGTCATGCATGGGCGAGCAAGCACGAGGGGAGGTCTTAACTTCTTTGGCGGATCGGATGACTGCTTCTTCCGTCCGGACCACCAGGGTAGCGGTGAAGAGAATGGAGTGAAGAAGTTCGACCACAAAAAGTAGGGGGTTGTTTTCTTAAACTACTGCTTCTGTTTGGTATAAATTGTTTTTCTAAATAAACTTACCAGACAAAAGTTTGTCAGACATAACCAATCAAATTTTAATGTACTTTTGTTTTTAACTTGAGGTAATTTTTTTTTAGTAAAAGTTTATCTCAAAATTAAAAAAAGGACGCAACTTAGGTTATTTAGGTAACACAAATGTAATTTTTCTTATATTTCATCACTTAGATGGGAGGTTCTTCGATTCCTGTTGTCCAACCTACGTCACTACTTGGACCGGTTCCGCTTCGATGGTTTCAGATTCAGTGGTGTGACGTCATTGATCTACCAAGGTCGTTCTGAAGGTGAGATTTTGAGCAAATGCCTAATGAGTAGACGCCATACCTAGACACAGATTTGCGACATTATTCCATCCGCAGTCTTGCTTAAACCTTATGTACTTCAACACACTGTTTCGTATTGTTAACTTTTAAAACGTCATTTATTGGTACGGCAAGGAACCACTGTGTTATCCTCTGAAATTGAACCTTTACATACAATAGGCTATACTACTTTTGTCTAACTAACCAGCAATACTTAATCCCATCTCTTTGCATTGCAGATCGTCGCTTCACCGATGATTATCGCCAGTACTTTGGTCTGCACATGAACCTTGAAGCCCAGGCCTATCTAATGCTGGCCAACGATATGATCCATCGATACTATCCCAATGCTATCACCATTGCTGATGTAAGTGGATCGAAAAGCTGTTGAAAATTGATTTATTATAGGATAAGCGACCAATTCAATTTACAGGGTTTCTTGTTAAGCTTGAAAATCCCCCAAAACATCACAAAGTTAATGAGAGCCATTTGTGGGAACGATATTTACTCGTTAACAAAGTCCTAGCAAGTACTTTTCTTAGAAACAGGTTCACATTTTAGCGATTTGTATGCTCGGGTTGACAAAATTTTAAAAAGTGTAAAGATTTTTAATTAAGAAAGCCTTCATGCAGTGCGATATAATGAAATCGGTAACTTTCGTTCTAAATGTGGACCGAAAATTATTGTGTGTTTTTGTAGGAACACTCTGGATTCCCAAGCCTGACTCGACCAGTTCGTGAAGGTGGATCTGGGTTCGATTACAGAGTTGCTGATGACATACCAGAACAATGGATGAAGGTAACATTATTGAACACCCCCGAGTAATACATTTTTTGGATATGTCTCACAATCACGGTGGTTTAAACGTGTTCAACATGGTGTTGTCTGACGAGCAGAAAATGTATTTTTATCACGAGCGCGACAAAGCTCAAGCAACACCTGTCACTTTTATGTAGTCATTACAATGATCTGTTTTCCACCAGCAACAGTAAATGAATTATCTAATGTTTTCACCAGATGTTGAGCGAATGTAGAGACGAGGATTGGAGCATGGAACGAGTTTGTTCTATGATGTCACAACGACGTCCATCTGAACGTTATGTCACATACCCAGAAAACCACAAGCAGGTAAATGTTAAAAAACTCTAACGGAAAAATACTTCGTTTTTCTTTTAGTTAGAGATAAACACATGATTCAAAGACAGTTTTTCTCACCCGTTTTAGTTTAATTTTTAAGTTGTTTGATAGTCACAAGTTATAAAAGGAAAGTGCATTTTGCTGGGAATATTCTTTAGGCGTAATCTGTATCTGTCTTTTTGATTTTGTTTTTTTGTATGAAAGAGTTTTCGAAATAAAACGTTTAGTTTGAAGCAAAGACATTTTGATGATAAAAAGAAAATTATAAGTTCCATTACGTAAGTTGTAAATATTACAATCGACACATTGTTTTTTTGCAATGTATGTATTTTGTAAAGTGCCTGTCTAAAGTAGATTTCCTGGTTTTATAAAAAAAAGTAATTTTGACCTTAGGTCTACTTGCATTACTTACATTTTCCGTTTAATTTTTGCAGAGCATTTATTTCAAGAAATCTCTGGCTCTTCAGTTGATGGGTGGAGAGTCGATGATTGACAACCGACAGCTGTCAATCAAGCTCGATCGTGGCATGAGCTTGCACAAGCTGATCAGACTCATCACGAGTTCGTTTTCCGGACAAGCGTACATGAACTTTATGGGTAAGTGAAAGAAGTTATTAGAAGTTTAACAGAGCGTATGGCAAAGTTGGCCTAAGTGAAATCACGCTGCGATATGAATCGAGCAGATTTTAATTTGGTGGAAGTATGAAGAAAATCTTTTGTTTAACCTTGTTTTTAGTAATTTATCCCAAACTCTTGTTTGTGACTAATGTCTAGACTATTTCAATTGTTCCAATGAATTTAATTACTTATGTGAACGTTGTAACAGTGAGGGCTAGTATTTGATATTAGTTTCAAAAAAATTAAGTGCTTTAGATTAAACCCAAACACAGTTTACCGTTTTGAAAGTTTTAAACTATTCCAAGCCACTTTGGTTGATTAATGATACAGACATCTTTAGGTCTATTTCTATTTCAACTCATAGAGAACGAGTGTGGTCATATATCTCAATAATCTTTCGTTTAGTCTTTTAATCGTCAAGCTCTCCTGTATCTAAATAATCCACCACCTATTCACAGGCAACGAGTTTGGCCACCCGGGTTGGGTTGATCTCTCTTGCCCACAAAAGCACAACAAGCATGATCAGCTTTCCAGGAGAGATTTGCGACTGGCAGATGACAACTCGCTCACTCACAAGTTGCTTAACCGATTCGACGCAGCAATGAACAAACTCGAGCAGAGATTCGCCTGGCTTCAAGCGTCTCCTGTGAGTTAATATTGAGAACTTAATCAGTGTTTAACTTTTGCATTTTGTCCTGTCAAACTGTTACTTCCAAAGACCTCTTAACCGTAGAAGAAATAATTGTATATAACATCCGATATAAATCCCAAAAATTGCTCATAAGTTCTTTCACGTGAAAGTCTTGGCCAAAAAATATATCCCTAAATATTTCGTTTTGACCGTTTGATGATTGTCGATTCATCACGCTTCATAATATTGAAGGTTAGACAATATAAAGTATATGGTGTTTCCTATACATTGTTAGCGTAACATTAATTAAAAAGATTATAAATAATCACGCACTTATCTCGTTTCACTCGTCGAATATCTAGAGTTTTTTTTTTCAGGCGTCTTTAAGCCGACAGCACAACGACGATAAAGTGATAGTGTTCGAACGAGCTGGACTTGTCTTTATGTTCAACTTCCATCCAACAAAGAGCTACCCCGACTACAGGATCGGAATACAAAGACCTGGAAAGTAAGAATCTATCCTGCTGTATATTTCAGGAATACTTTGGATTAATAAAAAGAAGATATAACATCCTAAAGTTAAGTGGTTAAACCAACATCTGTCGCTTTAACCACCCTCTCTTAAATATTAGTGTATAAATTTAAAGCCTTATGGAATCTAAACAAAGCCTTTAATGCTTTATTCCAATTATAAAACGTATTCTTGTTGAAAATCGCTTGTTTTAATGAACATTCAGTGAAACAGACAAACTGTTACAAATATATCTTAGATGTTAAATTATTTTTTTAACTATGTAAGATAAAGATTTTGGCCGGGAAACTTTATATAGCTTGTCGTTTCCTAGATATAACATCTAGTGCTGTAAAACTTATAGGATATTAAATTAATAGATGTTAAACTATGTAAGATATAGCTTGATGATATAAAGCTTGTTATTTTCTTACCCCCAGATACAGGATCGTCCTTGACAGCGATGATAAGTTGTTTGGAGGTCATGGAAGAAACCAGTCTTCGGTTGAATTCCACTCCCAGCCGCAGGGATGCGACAACAGATCCTGCTCACTCATGGTAAGAGCACGAACGGTAACAACATAATTAAACAATTAATTACACAACAATAAACACTGAAAAGAAGCTTGAAAAAATATCTTTTTTAAAAATGTATTGTAACTTTAATACTGCAAATTAGTTATAAACTATGAAAGGACAATCAACCCATTAAACTTCTACAATCTTTTTACTTTTATAAAGCAATATTAGGAAGATAATTATTTTTTCATAATGGAAATATTACAATTTATAAGTTAGATTTAATGACCATTTTATAAAACGAATCTACAATCTAACTAATATAAGATGTACAATCTTGTTTTTAAGGATCATAGCGTTTAATGTATTTTAATCAAATTATAGTACTAAAGTGTATCAAATTATTTTATGCATTACACTCATTACAGTAAATAAGAAACTAATGATTACCTTCTTTGTTCTACTTTAGGTTTATCTGCCATCTCGATGTGCCGTTGTCATGGCAAGTAACAATGTAATTCACCGCAGTGGCAACTCATATGGTAGTGGCAACTCCTATGGTGCCAGTGGCAACTCGTATGGTGCCAGTAGCAAGTCATATGATGCCAGTGGCAAGTCATATGATGCCAGGGGCAACTCATATGGCACCAGTGGCAACTCTTATGGAGCTAGTGGCAACTCATATGGCACCAGTGGCAATTATTTTGGAGCTAGTGGCAACTCATATGGAGCCAGTGGCAACTCATATGGCAACACTGGCATCTCATATGGCACCAGTAGCAACTCATATGGCAGCAGTGGCAAGTCGTATGACACCAGTGACAACTCATATGGTGCCAGTGGCAAGTCATATGATGCCAGTGGCAACTCATATGGAGCTAATGGCAACTCATATGGCAGCAGTGGCAACTCATACGGCACCAGTGGCAACTTATATGGAGCTAGTGGCAACTCGTATGGCACCAGTGGCAACTCATATGCCAGCAATGGCATGTATTCTGGTGGCAACTTGTCAAAAAATGCTTGCCATTCGAATGGTGTCAATGGCAACAAAGGATACAGCAGTCAAGATTATGGAAATGATGGTCGATACAATACACGCTTACACAGGGGAGGATATTAAAGAAACATAAAGAAGATTATTGCAATGTTGTTATGTGTTAGTGTAGTTGTGTATTACTGAGCCTTAACATCGTACGTTGCCTTATTAGTTTTAGAAATTTAACGATTAGTTGTAAGATTTTATTTGTTTTGTGAGTTGTTGGCATTTTAAAGCTTTGAGTGTCGTTTTTCGTGTCTCTAATAAAAAACATATCAGCACATCATAAAACAGTATTTGATCAGTCATTTAGATTACGTAATTTCAATTGGGAAAATTAAATAAGAAAGAAGAAAGAAAAGAGCGAAATGATTCCTAACATTTTTGGGCTCTTGTGCTTGCGATTAAGGCTCTTGTGCTTGCGATAAGCATTTTACTTTTATTTATTTTTTTAAAAGTCGTTTTGGAACAACATAATTAAAAGCTACATTTGTTTTAGAAACAATGAGTTCGAATGCACGCCTTATATCACGGGATAATAATATTTACAGGCATTTCATTGCCGCAAGTCTATGTCTGAAATAATGAGGAAAAACATTCGAACATTGTTTTATCAATTATTTTATCAGTTTCTTTTGTAACAAGGCTAGAAAATTCAACACAAAACATCACATGTGGTTTAAAACAAGAACTCATCGGTGGTAAATGGGGTTTATGAAGGTGTGGGTTGTGTTGGGGGTCTTCTTGTAGGGGTTCCAGGGGTACACCAGGGTAATCATTCTCGACATGGGGGCATTACGGTGGTTGCTCATGGTACGTGGGTCATGCATGACGTCATGAGGAAAATGTCTGGGAAAAATGAAAATGTAAATTTTTTCAAGAAAATAGCTGAAATTGAAACTAAACGAACGTTTATTTCTTTTAAACACGTATGCGTTTAAATAATATTTTTTTAAATACACTTTTTTTTAAATAGGAATCGGTGCATTTACCCCATGGCGTAGATTTAAGTTACCTTTATATTTATTTTGAATGTGCTTCGTCATAGCTTTGAAAGCCATCAAAAGGTTTTTAAAAAATAAAATTTAAAATAAAAGTTAAAAATAAAGTTGTGCATGACAAACTATGAAAATTTCAGAAAAAAACAAATTCTGTGTTGGCTTCGGAATGTTTAAAATTAAAATCTAATTACGTCATGTGTAAAATGTCTGGATGAAATAAAACAATTAACTTATCGGGGAAAGACCAACAAAAACTCTTCGTATAGTGAGGAATCTCCGACAATAAAATGTAAACAAAAACATCTTACTTCAATCAAAATGAATAAATCAATGTTTAAGGCCTAAATATTTGTCTGTTTAGTATATACAGATAAAACATGGATAATTTATTAGATTGAACACATACAAGGCTAAACTGCAATATTGTTGCTTTACCTGTATGTGCGACTGGCTGAGCTTCGGAATATTTCGGACGAGCTCGGATCCATTCGCGAAGTGACTGGCTCCCTCGGAACGAATCCAGCATATCCGGGCAACTTTCGGTGTCTACACCTATGAGTGTTTTTTGGTCGAATTATTGCTCATAATCGGAAGGGTTTACTCATTTTATTAGTTTAATGTTTTAGTTTTATGTCTATTACCGGTAGAGACTTGGCTTAATAATGACTTGACTGGGATTTGACTTGGACGTGACTTGTCATTTTTTAAACGACTGTACTGGGACTATAGTCATTTTTAAATGGATCTCTTAAAGCACTGTCTGTGGTATAGGACGTTATGCTCCAACGTTTGAGAAATAAATTATTATCAAATTTAAAAAAATATTCGAGAAAATGTTAAGTTAAAAGTGAATTTTTTTTATGGGCTGAAGTAGTCATGACCAGCTTCACACAATGATGATAGGGTTATTACCACTTCAAAAGGTTATTTGTATTTCACATTGACTATTCTTTAAACACTAAAGGTATCAATCGTGATTGGACAAATTATTTAAGATTTTACCAATAAAAAATTGTTTCACCCGGAGCTCCAAACGCATACATTGGCATTTGGAGCTCCGGGAACCTTTTAAATAGTGAAAAATAATTACACTTAGGGATCGTCTCAAAAACTTGATGATGTGGATTCTTAAATTACTAATCACCAAAAGCATTTTTACTGAGCTCTAAAAGCATATATGGGCATATAATGGACAGTGGAATAGCACACAACATGTCTTCACTACTCACTGGTGCGCCATGTTGGAGTCCGTTATATCACATTCCTGGAGGTCGTTGGAACTCTGAGAACTTTCAAAGGTTGTTCGTTTAATGTCTCCTAAGTCGCCCTAAAACAGAACAACATCTGACAGATCTGTATGGTAACAAATGTCACTTTGTGCATACAGAGTATTTATTTCCCCATTAACAACAACATATGTTATCCGTTCCTTTTATCGTTATACGAACCTCTGAAGTGAGCTTGGGTCTGAACTGGGCAGTTGGCTTTTTTATGAAAAGCACTTTCCATAAAATTACATATGGGGGTAGCAATTTTAGGTTACGACAATCGACATATAACAGCTCTACTGGTATTTGTATTTTTCCTTCAATGTTTCAAAAACCTATCCAAGTCGCCGTTACCAGAGGAGCTGTTTTTTTTCAAAATTATGCCTGTCCAGTTTATATATATGTCACAAATGTTGCTTTATTTGCATACAATGTATTTCACCATTAACTATCTCGTCGTTCCTATTATCGTGATACGAACCTTTGAAGTAAGGTTAGGTCTAAACTGTGCTCGATTCCATGCATTTGAAAGCTTCTGCCATTCACAAGCCTTTTGTTCGTATCTTTGAGGGCGATGGCGAACCTAATATAGAACAGTTGTTTATATTTTTTGCTACAAACAAAGCAATTGATCTATTGGAAAATGTTTTAACACTAGATTGGATCAAAAGATTTCTATGTCCGATATTTAACATTTTTTCCCATATTTTAGACGGAAAGTATCGCGATACGACCCGATAACGAATGACGTCATTAATATGCCCAAACAAACGCAAAATAAAAACGGTAAAATGATTTTTTCAAGGTTAGTAAGCCACAGTTTGCTTTAGTGCTAAGAGGTTTAATTACCTATTTGCCAACCGATTATTTTTGAAATATTAATTTTTGAAATATTAACAATAAGGTAGTCGCTGCTATGGATGGCAAATTATATCAAAAAATTGTATCTGGTATCGAATCAGCACCGATACTATCACTTGTACAAATAAATATTGATTTTTCCACTTGCATCGGGTATTGGCTCCGATCCAAAATTATTGGACACCCCTATTTCCAATGCTAAGTTAGATTGTAATGCACAAATAAATTTGGTATCGATTCGCGACCGAAACTACCCTATATCGGACGAGTATCGATACTACCACTTGGCATCAGGTATCAGCTCCGATCTGAAACTATCGGAGGAGTATCGATACCAGTATTTGTCATCGGCTATCGGCTCCGATCTGAAACTATTGGACATCCCTACTTACGACATCTGAGTTTTCCTCCAGCGTTGTATTGGGGACTTTCAACTTAGGAACAGGAAGACATGAGATTTCCTGAACCCTTTTGGTTGTAGTGATCCAACGAAGTCGGGAAACCATTTCGTCCACCGTCTCAACCTGCATCTCCTTGCCTTTACATGCAGAAAAATAAGTTTGAAAGCGTGTTTTGTAGGCGGTCGACCCTTCACTGCATTAACCAAGCACTTCTTAACCCGTGCGCCATAAAGAAAAAAATAATCTTCCATATTTTTAAGATGTTATATAGTTTAATATAATGTATTACTTTTTGTTCGCTTTAGCGCAGGGGTTCTTAAGGGGGGTACGTCAGGGGTTCTTAAGGGGGTACCTTGGGGGAACGTGAACTAGTTTTAGGGGTCCATAAAGGCCTAATTGAAATATTAGTGTATATGTAAGATGTAATCGATTTTTCAAAGAAAAGAGTTGAATTAAAAATAAAACGTTTTAGCACTGAATTTATTTAGCCTCCATTTTCGAACCGAAAACTGCAGATTTCTGAAGTCTAATAAATATTGTGACGTCATCTCTGAAAATTCTTGCCTACCGTGGTCAACGCAAAGCAAAAAAAGTTAGGGGTTCGCCGTAAAAAGGGTTAAAGAATCCCTGGTTTTAGCGCATTGGGATATTTGCAAAAAATACAATATTTTGCAAAAAATATGCAACTAAGAGGCCTATAATAAAAACTTGCAAGAAATTTAGGAAAAATCCCGGTAAACCAAAGATATTTTGCGATCGCTTCGCTCCCCAGGTGCGCCAATAAGTTTTCAGAGGGCTACAGGTGCGCCCAGATGTCATAAAGGTTAAGAAACACTACTGCAACCCATGCGACTTTCATCTACGGGTTTTACGAGGGTTTATATTATTACGCCGATGCATAATAACTAATATTAAGTAACATGTCTGAGAATCATTAAACATTTTTAAACAGATGAAATATCAAACTAAATCTTTGTAGAAAAGATTAGAATTGACTTATCATACAAGTCTAACTTAACAAAGGAACCGTAACATAGCTTTTTTTTGCTTAACGCGAAACTGTAGAATTATTTGATACACAAATCTACAAGTATATGTAGAAGTTAAATACAACCATATCTACACAAAAACCCTACCCTATTTGCAAGGTTAATGTTGGTCAAAACAGGCTTAAACATTCGGATTAAATTTTCATGCAGCGGATGTATTTGAGGTCTTATGCAATAAAACCGCAAAACCGGCCTCAAAGCGACAAACCAGCTTTGTCCAAGCTGCCGCGGCATTTATTATTAAAGGGAAGTTCGCGCCATGATGTGAAATTGACCAGAAAAGGCCCCTCGTTCTAGAAAAACGAATGTGTGTCGAAAGGAAAGCGATGAAAACTACATGACACATTGACAGAGGCGTTGGGTGTTTTTGATAGATTGTGTGGAAGCGATAACACTAATGGGTCGCGTTGACGATAGATTACATCGGTAAAAACTTGGCCGATGTTTTCCAGCCTAAAACAATTGTTAAAAATATTTTTTAATGATTTACATTTTTCTATCGATTTATTGTACGTATAGGTATATTTGGTATATGGGTGTCGTTTCATAACCATAGCTGTGGTACACAATTTTATACATTTATTCATTTGAGAAATTTAATCGAGGCACAACAACTTGTGTACCGACATTCCGCAAAGTTTGCTGACGAAAAATATGAAATAATTTATTGCGATGCTGTATAGCACCACCTGGGGAATAGATTTTTTAAAGTTAAGTAATAATTATATTAGAAAAGACTATTATGTAAATGCACCTATGATTCATATAGGGCTATTGCTCAGTTCGAAGTATTTCTGCAAAATCAATTTTCCGTTATTTTCTAAAGAATTTTCTAATTGTTTAAAGATTATCAATGCCCATTCAGAAGTAGGTAGCATTTTGCAAACGTTTCAAATAAACCTTAAGATAATTAAATGGCTGTAGATTTTAGCAAGACGTAGAATAAATACGAAGGCCATTACAGAAGTAGCTTAGGTAAACATTTCTCGACTATATGGTAAATTATTTACATCTATAAGTGTTTTGATATTTATTCGACTAACCACACCTTCCAGCCATTATGCTCTAAAATGTATTTATTTGTAAAGAATTGTTTTATTTTTAATTGTACTTGTTTGGAATTTAGACTGATGAGAACGCTCGCAAAATTTCCCAAATACACAAATTCCTGATGGAAACCGCACTTGGCGGGTATCGATCCCTCTACCTTGGGAATTATGTCGGTCTGTTGAACACAAGATCCAATTAATAATACCTTGTCACGCCGGATAAATCGATTGTAAATCAATTAACTCTTGAGGGAAACTGGAACAATTGGTCGGACAATAGACAACAAAGGAACACAATATGGACAACAACAATCACGCAGAACAGCGTGATGTATTATGACGTCACACGTGTCAAAGCGCACCTAGATTCCTTTAGTTCCACGCATGGTTGGTTTAATTCGAATTGGGGTTGAAGGAAGTTCAAGTATAGATGGAGAATGAGGATTGGTTGCGTAATTCATTCGATCGCACTAATCAGGATTTTTTAGTTCATAGGCACTTAATTCTCGCGATAAGACACAAAAGTAACGTCATAACGTGTTGTCATAAAGTTGCTTCTTAGCGTGACATCACAAAGTTACGTTAAAACGTGACGTCAAATAGTGATGTCAAACAGTTACATCTTAATGTGACAAACCTTAAGAACACCACACAGTTTTATTATATGTTATCGATTCGCGCAAAAACGTCTTTCAATCGTTTAAATTGCCGAAACTTTTATCCAATGATATAAACGACGCCTTTGGGCGAAAAGTGTTTGCAGTTACGCAGATTAAAAAGCAAAAGTGTTCAGTTTGGTGTAAAGGGGGGCATGCAGTGGTGGGATTCAAATTTTTTGTCAGCCGGTTCTATTACACAAGTCATATATTTGCGGAAGTAATTGCAAGAACAATATGAAAGCCCATGTTCCAGCAAATGTTGCGAACTGCGAACCGGCTGAATCCCATCACTGCTAACAGTCACACTAGAAAGCAGCAGTCGTCTCATGACTTGTACTTATGACGCAACAATTAAATTTTCAGATAAACAGCAATCACAAAAGGAAAATTACTAAAATTATATGAATTAACACAACGTATAACTGTTACGTGCGACCTTGACCATTGTACACTTAAAAAACAAACACGTAAGCTACTTGGATCTCAAAAGTCAATGTATGGAATAAGATGCAAAAATCCTTTGACAGTAACCAGTAATGCTAACCGGTTCGCTGATCTCATAAAATTCCGCGAGATGGTTCTATAGACCTGGTGCGAACCGGCTGAATCCCACCACTGGGGGCATGGCCTCTTATACCACTTGAAAAAAACATTTTACAAGGTCTATAGTTAAACCGCTAAAAATCCTTAAAACTGCATGTGTTTTGGAGAATTCTATGAACTCAAAAACATGTTTCACCCTAAGAGTTATAAATGCAAATATCTCACCTGCTTTACTTAGTTGGCGGCTTTTTTTCTGCAGATCGCAAAGGTTGATTTGCCTTTCCTGGGGAGGTCTGGTGCGTACGATCGGTTTTCCGGTGCTGACAAGGACACAAATCAAAACAGCATTAATTATGCACACGCGGCTGGCAAATGAACTTTCTACTTAGGCTGCGGGTTTACGCATTAAGTAAGGATTTGCGGCAATACTATGTAATCGGAGACAATATCCAGGGTTATAAGTCAATTTGAAATGTTTGAAATGTCAATAAGTCATTTTAAAATAACAATAACTTAAGTCCAAGTCAAGTCTTTTGTAAAATAACTTAAGTCCAAGTCAAGTCATTTGTAAAATAACTTAAGTCCAAGTCAAGTCATTTGTGAAATAACGTAAGTCCAAGTCAAATCTTTTGTGAAATAACTTAAGTCCAAGTCAAGTCATTTGTGAAATAACTTAAGTCCAAGTCAAGTTTTTGTAAAATAACTTAAGTCCAAGTCAAGTCATTTGTAAAATAACTTAAGTCCAAGTCAAGTTTTTGTGAAATAACTTAAGTCCAAGTCAAGTCATTTGTGAAATAACTTAAGTCCAAGTGAAGTCATTTGTAAAATAACTTAAGTCCAAGTCAAGTCATTTGTGAAATAACTTAAGTCCAAGTCAAGTTTTTGTAAAATAACTTAAGTCCAAGTCAAGTCTTTTGTAAAATAACTTAAGTCCAAGTCAAGTCATTTGTAAAATAACTTAAGTCCAAGTCAAGTCTTTTGTAAAATAACTCAAGTCCAAGTAAAGTATTTTTGAATAAATGACAAGTCAAGTCCTAGTCATGTCATAATTAGGGCAAGTCAATTAAATCCAAAGTCGTTTTCATAAACATTAAACGTTAAATTATTGAAGCTGGTAAACTCGCCAGATTATGAGCAAACTAAAACATAACAAAAACAAACAAATAGCAAGAAAATAGTTTTATCTGCAGAAATTAAGTTAAATAACGCAATTTTATGAAACAATTGCTTAAAGAAAATACCTCATTTCAATCCAAGTCATTTGTAAGTAAGATCAAGTCATTTGTCCAAAAGACTTAAGCCATGTCAAGTCATTTAAAAAACAGTGACTTAAGTGCACGTAAGTCGAGTTTTTGACTGAAGTCATTACAATTACAACTAAAACCTAAAAAACATCTATTTTGCTTGTTTGAGTATAGTAATGACGTCATTTGGTATCAGATCAAGCCGCGATAATTTTTGTTTAAAATATCTGTTATTGGAATGAAATTACCAGTTCGGATATTCCTGATAACACCAAAGGTGCTTCTTATCTACAAAAATCGGCAAAGGTGTTTCTATCTTTGGACACGCCTCGCGGACCACAATTTGAAGAGCGCTGAATCATACATTATTATAGATGTTGTGTGCAAACATTACATGCCCATACCTAAAGCGTGGTTGCACTAATGCAACATTAACATTAAATATGCATAAACTCTTTAGGCAAACGCGCTGTATCGGAAATCACCGAATCTGATATATTAGTCAAACCTGGGAATTAATACTATGTTGCCGATATTAATGTTGCACTGAAACTGTGATAATGAAAAATGGAAATCACCTTGACCCTTGAAAGATTAAAATTCAGGTCAGACACTACCCATAGATGTTAAAAGATAAAACATACTGACGATGCCTTTGCCGGCGAAATATATATATATATGATATATTTTGACATTTATACGTCTAACCTAAATTATACTATCTTTGCTAGACTATTCTGCTGTTGGCCATACTAATGTGTAAATATTCGTTATGTGTTGCTATAGTTGGTTTGGAACCACTCAAATGATAATTTGCATATATTTTTTAATAAGTTCAACGGCAATATTGCCTTTCGACCAATATTTTGTTTACCCATAAATTACGTTTTATGCCTAGAAGGTAATCGGATTTTTCAGTATTGCAACAACTATTTTTATGGGGGAGAACATTTTACATTTATCGTGACAAAATTTAAACAACAGCAGTAACTTGCTTCTGCGCACCTTTTTATTTATCGGTTTTGCGACGCTTGTTTCGCACCTTTTTATCATTCCTTTATGCGACTGAAGTGTATATAAACGGGTGTAACTGATGTGGCCTTCATATCGCTGATGATGGCATGAGCATTTGCCGAAACGATTGAACAATAAAGCATGTAGCTTTTTACGTCTATTTGGGCCGTTATTTTCACCATTAAACTTATGAACAGATCCGTATATAGTGTTCCAAAGTAGTAATTTAGGTCTGGAAAAGCAAAAAAATAAACTAGTCCACAAAATAGCTTGCCAGAACAAATCCCAACGCCCTTGCAAATTCGTTTGAAGTGTGAAATAAGCTTTGTTCTGACAAAAACATGGCTGCGGCCGGCCATAATGCACTGAAAACCATCAGAAACTAACGAATTATACACTAATGACAATAAAACGTCCAAATGATACCACTGAAAATTAACAATATACAAAAAACAAGAAAATGCATGCAAATCGGGGATGTTAAGGATTTCAATTAAAAAAAAATCAATTTACGCAATAAATAATTATTTGTTATGAAACTAGAATAGGGGTATCTGGAATTTGATATGGAATTCAAATTGCCTTAGCTTAAGAAGTTGAGTTACCCCAAATGACACCCTGTTGATAAATCTGCTTCTCAGGTTAGGATTGCTGCGTTGAATTGCAAACCATGTCTAAAATTCCTGTATTAATTATATCGCCCTAGTATCGGAAACATACCGATACCACCACTTGGTATCTCCGATCCTATACCGGAAATCCCTATATGAGGCAACATAATAACACCGAACTGACCTTCTACTTAAATAAGGTAGTAATAATAATAAAACGTTTTATGCCTAGAAGGTAATTAAGTTTTTCAGTACTGCAACAACTTATTTTTATGGGGGAGAATATTTTACATTTATCGTGACAAAATTTAAACAACAGTAGTAACTTGCTTCTGCGCACCTTTTTATCTATCGTTTTTGCGACTAAAGTGTATATAAACGGGTGTAACTGATGTGGCCTTCATATCACTGATGATGGCATGAGCATTTGCCGAAACGTTTGAACAATAAAGCATGTCGCTTTTTACGTCTGTTTGGGCCGTTATTTTCACCATTAAACTTATGAACAGATCCGTATATAGTGTTCCAAAGTAGTAATTTAGGTCGGAAAAGCAAAAAAATAAATTAGTCCACAAAATAGCTTGCCAGAACAAATCCCAACGCCCTTGCAAATTCGTTTGAAGTGTGAAATAAGGTTTGTTCTGACAAAAACATGGCTGCGGTCGGCCATAGTGCACTGAAAGCCATCCGAAACTAACGAATTATGCATTAATGACAATAAAACGTCCAAGTAATACTACTGGGAATTAACAATATACAAAAAACAATAAAATGGTGTCATGCGAATCGTGGATGTAAAAGATTGTCAGTTTCCATTTACGCAATAAATAGTTATTTGTCATAAAACTAGAATGAGAGTTATGTGGGATTTGATGTACAATTCAAATTGCAAGAAAATAAGTTGTACTTACCACCAAAAGTTACCATTTTGATAAATTTACTTTTCAGAGTTGTATCGCAATACATGTTTGAGTTTCGTATATTAATTTGGTATCGGATCGGCACCGATATCGCCCTAGTTTTGGGCAAATACCGATACTACCACTTTGTATCGGGTACCGACTGCGATCCGGTATTATCGAACATCTCTAGTGTGCAACATAATAGTACCAAAAACTGACCATTTAAATGATGATAATAAATAGTTAACCATAATTCTTAAACGCCCACTACATTAGTATATCTACTTTGTCTTTGTAGTAAGTTTAAGTAACCCCCAAATGACACCCTGTTGATAAATCTGCTTTTCAGCGTAGAATCGATGTGTTGAATTGCAAATCATGCCTAAAATCCCTATATTAATTATATCGCCCTAGTATCGGACAAATACCGATACTACCATTCGGAAATCGGCTTCGATCCGATATAACCGGACATCCTTATGTATAAAACATGTTGACTTTCCATTTACAAAAGGTAATGATAATAATGACTTATCCATAATTTTTAAACGCCCATTCCACTACACTACTTTCCTTTGCCTTTGTAATATAGTTACTCACTTTTGCATTGAGAGTTGCACAAAGCTCACAAGAATGGAATGTATGTGGGTTTTGTGTGGAATTAACCGCCCTTTACATTAGTAGCTACTTTCCTTTTCCTTTGTAGTATAGTTAGGCCAACTCACTTTTGAATTGGGAGTTGCACAAAGCTCCCCAACCCTAAGCATATTGGGTCATCATGGGTGAGACCTGGTGGTCTGACGTACTTCCGCTTCCCGATGTAGTCTGGGTGATTATGTGGCACTACGTCATTTCCTTCCAGTTCACTCATGCGAGGAAGCTGAAAAAAAACAATATAAAAAAAATATGAATTTCGTAGGTTTTTAGGAGACTTTGAGATTTTTAGTATTTTTATTGAGAAAACCAGGGAAGCTGAAAGAAACATTTGGAACCAAGGCTTTATTGTCATTTTTACATGTTTGATTAAAGGTTTGTTAAATATGTTTTAAGCTTTGTTTAATCGGAAACACACGATAAGACCTACAAAGCAACAATACCTGAAGTAAAAAATTCTATAATAACAAAATATAAGACCAACGACATAATAAAGACAAATTTATATCCACGACAAAATAAGATTAAAATCTGAATAAAACCTAAATCTGGCGCCTTGAATTCATCGCTATAAGGTCTAAATGGCCAAAATAACGCCAGAAACTGTAGGTAGAGGGTATGGGACGATCGGGGGTCGTCGGTTTGGTGTCGACGTTCGGACGCCATAGTTTGACCGGCGCCGCTGTTTTGGCACCGGATTTTTTCCCTGTTTCAGGTTATTAGAGGGTAACAGTATGGGTTAGAAATTCGGTTTAGGAGTGGGGTTCGGCGTTAGGTAAAGCGTTGTGTCGGCCTGATTCTGACCATTGAGGTCTTCTTCCTACGGATTTAGGACATAATCCGATTTAAACGTTATTACGACTATTAGGTATTAGTCCTGAAACTTCAGTTGAAGAAATATTTCGGTCACGAGGCCAGCAACAAGGTCAACTCTGATAAAGCGCAGGCGTATTTCAATGCATGGGTCAGTTTTGACAGATGCAGACTTCTGCATAAAATATAAGAAAGGCATAGTAAACCCCAAAAGGTATAAAAAAGGCTTCAGAAAGTAAAACAGCAGCAACAAGTAGCTGAAGTATCACCAGAGAGTTGGTCTTATGTCGAACTGTGTTTTATTCCGACGTTGATGTCGCTTTTACTTCGGTCTTATGGCTTGGTACGTTTAATCATCCTCTTAAATTCGTTCGCATACGTTGTTTAGAAGCTTAAATCGAACGATTTAGAATTTAGATCTTAGTCTGTCGTGGATATTACTGCGTATTCGATTTTATTATGCCGTTGGTCTTAAACTATGGTATTACAGGTTATTCTGCTTAATTTATTGCTGCTTTGAAAGTCTTTGTGTGATCCTTTATCAATGTAAGTAAACTATAAGTATATCGATCGCACGCGTGAATCCAAAACAATAAAAAATAATCGATATATTGAAGAGTAAGTAATCCTATGTGACGACATACTTTATATTCAAGCATAATTCCATCAAAATCCATCAATTTTTATAATCCAGTACTAGCATCAAATAACACTATAGATTTTTAAGTATAGGTAAGATTTGTAAATTGTAAAACACTATTAGTTGTAGAAGACATGCTTGTCCCAAAATTTAAACCAATAAGAGGTTCAAACATGATAACTTGGAATTATTTTGTATGTGCCTAACTACTGTATAAACATTAACAAAGTTGTAATTAAAAAACATTTTTAAACCTCATTTTTGAGAAGTTTTGAAGAACATAAAACGCATATAGTGGCAAAAACATTTTAACAAGTGTCTTTTTGCAAACATTGTTTTGTATTGAATGGTAACTCACTTTAATTGGTTTATACACTGTTACATTTTTTTTTCTTACGACGCCTTTGGAAAAGTTTCTTGGCCATGTATTTAATGATAGGAATTTTAATAAATTTCACTAAATATTTTGAGCAGCTGAACCTATTTGTTTGTGTCAGAAGTTTTAAAGTTAATTGCCTCACTTTTTTCGTAAAAGAATTTCGAATGCAGGTTTCAAAAATAATAATATGTGTAAGCATTTTGTTGCCGCCATTAAGTTAAGATTAAGAACAGAATCACTATTGACGCACTTGGAAAACTGTAACGACACAACAGGGCGTTGAGACGCGCAGTACCTAAGATTAAATCTTCGTAGAAACTCCATTAAGACTTAAACTAGCAGCAAAAAGTGCCCGTAATGTAATACCTTGCTTACCTGGTGAAAATTTGGTCGTTTTAGCGTGTCTTCTGGAGTTTTTGCGTACAAAGAAGCATAGGTAGACTTGTACAATTCTTCACCCGTATATTTTACAACCATTTTGTCGTTATTTTAAACCAATTTCGCCTAAAACCAATTATTTTCCTACCTAAAATAGCAAATAACATTTCCAACTACTGTTGGCTTGGCTATTATGATGTCACAGAACTTTATTTACGTCACCATAAAGCTATTGTTGCGCAGCAAATTTATTAAAATATTGGTTTTCAAGATTAAATTTTCATAGAATAGGCTGTAGTAAACGCACTTATCTATAAGGCAATCTCTGTAATTGGACAAACTGCTTCCATTTTTAATGAGCAGTTGCTTACAGCAGAATTAGTTGTGCCTTTATTGGGGTTAGGTTTATTGTTTTACGGAATTGTAACTGGATAGTCGCAGATACAAATCTGAGAACAACCAGTTGTTTTAAGTGTAACCTAAAACTGGGAAACATTATCTTGGAAAACATTCGTGAAAATCGATAACCGTGCACTCAGAAGGTGAATATTTCGCATGAAAACTTGCCATTTTAAGATGATTAAAAGCCGCACTAACATGCACTACTCAATAACTTGAATAAAAAACAAACAAATAAATATACAGTTTGTTTTTACGAAATACATTGTGTCAATATCCAAAATGTGATGTATTTGTTCTGCAAGGGTTGTATAAAATTAATCAGAGAAGGTATTTTATACGCAGTAAAATTCATGTCGCGATAACTTTTGCCAAAATGTAGAGTATAAGACTGAAATATCAGTATGTTTAAGTAACCATGTCCACAAAAACTAATTGTCAGCCAAAAATGGTTAAAATTCCTCAAATATTTAGAACTTGGCTACGAATTTGGATGGAAACCTTACAGGTTTATGTTGGCCTTCTAACAATAATAACTCACCAAACTAAAACAAGCTGAAAGTTTTTTATTTACTACTGAAACCACGTAATTTCTTGCCCATTTGGTAAGCTTAATGCATTTGCTGGCTACCTTGCTGACTATAGAAAAAATGGGAAACGTCGCAGGCCATTAGTGTACTTTTCGCTAATCCTTTATCTTGTATTTTTGCAGCCAAGAAAGCTGACGTAAAGTAGTGCCGGTAATCCAAAAAAAGCAAATTAGTGCCAGTAAGCACGACATGCTGTCGACGTGTAGCGTTAATTAGCTTTGGACACACAATTTCAGCACTCGGAGTTGACCAATTTAACATTGTGTGATCACAATGCTCCAGGCAGTGACCCAAAATGGATTCCAATAATTAAAAAGTGCTGGGCCTGTTGCAAATTAAAAACAGACTCGCTGTACCTTTTTCTGCCACCGCAGACAGCTATATAAAGCACATACAGCGGGGCTTACATGAGGTTGCGACAATTGAAGCAATGCGCAAGGCATAACAGGGCCAGAGGTGAATGGTGCTACATTCTCTGAGATAAACGACTTTGCTAAATTCGCAATCGGATATCAGGATTGTACTTACGGTTGTATCACAGCACCTAGATCAGGGTGGTCCAAGGTTGACAGCATCGCGGGCCACAATATTTCTTTGATATACTAGGCGGGCCACATAAAGTAGGCTATATATGCGACATGCGTGCCAGAAGCGATCAACAATTTTCGTAAGGTCGGGGCATGGAAATGTTTAAAGATGACGACAAAAAGCATCGTCAAAAAGTAAGGTGATAATGAGAAAAAAATGGTGCGCGCGAACAGAATACTGCATTTATAAGCGTAGAATGTTTTTTAACTAGATATATTTGGCTAGAATTGCACGATGGAAAAGTCCAGGGCGTTAACCTTCAGTCACAGTGAAATATTGTAAAACAATACTTTCCCGAAGCGCTATATATTTCATCGTTCATTTACGTTAAAGTGGCAAAAATAGTAATTTATATAGGGTCGTACTTTTTATGTTATGTTTACTGGTCCATTAAAAAGACGTAAAACCAAACGCAAATGTAACCTACAAGTTCGCAAAACAGCCATTTTGGAAAGTTCCATGTAGGATGTACTGCGACTTTCAAACCGGTCTAACACATACCAAAACTAGGCATTCTTGCCATCCCTGGATTAAAACTTGATGGGCGATAGTAAACCGGTTAATTTATTTAATAATGTAACTAGGTAATAAATGTTACTATAATCAAACAATTGCAATATGCTTGCCGATGATCGTTGGTCAGTTTTATTTCTTTGATTAAACCCTCAACTTTACGTATTACAATAATTCAACAGTGTCTCGCGGGCCACAAAAATTGATGTCGGGCCTGGGTTTGGACCACCCTGACCTAGATGATCGGCATTTGTATTATAAAATTGCATTTGTTGAATAAAAATTGTATGGTAAAAATTAAAAGGTATTTTAAGTGTATTGAAAAGCAATACTTTACCGTTACGCGTGTTTCGGCAAGAGATATTTTGTGAGTTCTTCATATTTTATCTTTAGCTGACTTCATATTTTATCTTTAGCAAGGTGCTCACTCTATAGTTGGAATAGCCACCGTAATGGGCTATAGATTATATTTTCGCGACCACCTAAATACGAAGCGTAAGCTTAGCATCAAAGATTTGGCAATTCTCTTATGAATTTAATTGATATGAGCCATGTACTAGTATTGCTTCCGCAATTTATAAGGGTGCCCAGAAAATGCGATTAAGAACCAAAATTATAATTCTTACAGCGACTATGCGTTTCAGCTCAAAATGATTCGTTATGAAGGTTGCGCAGAAATTGTGATTAGAAAAGTAATAACACTAACTGCGGTTTTGCTTCCCAGTTCAAACAAAACGATGAAGTTAGCTCTAACCTTTTTGCTTCTGGTATCTCACCAAGTCGTTCTTGCAATGGAAGCAGAAGAAGAAAGTCCTGAGAAGAAGTTGATCCGCAAGGTTCTCAATATTCTCGGTGAAATGGCGACCGCAAACGATTTTCCAACAACAGAGGTGTGTATTCTTGCCATTGTTGCATTTTGAAGTCCACACAGCGCTAGACGTTAGTATTGTGTCTCAACCTTTTTTGATTGATTCAAATGCTACGCACAAGTACAGCAGCAAATCTTTAGCCATCCAAATTATCTTAAAACCCGTTCCGACGACTTGTAATTTACCTTAACGCTGATTCGTACCGTTATTTTAAAATCTTTTTTTTTTCGAATGAAAACCAGCTAAAAATTGTAAGTTTTTTTTTAACAGGTTACCTTCGCAGGTACTTGCAGAAAAAGCAGAAAGTTGAAAACGTTTTGTAGATTTCGCGAAAAGTTTTAGGAAACTTAAAACAGCGAATCTTTGGCGACACAAATTACCTTAAAACCCGTTCCGGCGGGTGGAATTTTACGTTCCGCTGTTCCGTAGCGTTCTTTTCACCGCTAAGTTTAAATTGTAGGTTGTATTTCGGTGTGCAAATGTAAACCAACAATATATGAAAGCTACAGGTTATTTTCACACATACTTGCAGAAAAGCAGAAAGGTATAAACGTTTTGCTTATTTCGGCTTGTAGATTCGCAAAAAAAAACGGGCAAATAAAGCCTGTTAAGTGATAAAGTAACGAGGTTGTGCAATGTGTTCAACATATACTCAAATGTGTTCAGTGTTTACCTTTTCTTAAAATCAGGAAATTTACGGTCGAGATGCTTTCTTATTTGTCGGTATCAGCGCTTCTTAACCGGTGCGCCGTGAAAGGTGTGCCAAATGGGAAATTATTCTACAAAATAAAACACAGATTGACGTAGTTCTTTTATTAAAGCCCATTTAGAAGTAGTTAACAATTTGTAAAAGTTTTTATCTCTTTATTCATTTTCGACATATAACGTTTAACTAAGACCTCTGAGCACTTTGTTCCAAAACATTAATCATTTTTACTTTATTTTATAAACTGTTCTTCCGGAAAAAAAGTTAAGCCTATGTAATACAATTTGTAAGCAATTTAACAGAAATACCGGTTTAAAAAAAATTCGCAGTCGTTCGCTCTCTGGGTGAAAAAGGTTGTAAAAGGTCTACATTTGCGTCTGTGGGTCATATAGGTTGGCTTGAAACATAAAATAAAGAAATATTTTGTTTAGATGCAGACAGAAAACGACTTCGACGATTTTCCGCAAGAAAACGACGGGTTTACGTCGGACAGTGGTAAGTCTTAAACAAGTGTTTTTCAGCCTTTTATGGCTAGCGGCACCCCTCACAAATAATAAATAGATTGTTGTACCCCTACAAGATTTTTTTCCGTAGGTAAATCATTAGAATGTCACAATAAACGGAACTGGAACAACACACAGCAACTCTACACAACGTAGGAAATTATACTTGGAATTATTCCACTCTAATCTTTACAAAAAAGAGCAAAATTCAGATTCTTAAATATTTTCAAATATCTCTCGGCACCCTTGGGCAATAGAAATGGCACCCCAGGGCGCCGCGGAACCCCGGTTGAGAACCACTGTTTTAAACCTTTAGGGTGGCTTTCTTTCCTATTTTTGGCAAATCCAAATATTTTTTGTTAATAAAACAATAAGTTTATTTAAAATTGTCTAAAACTTCCAACGCCTAAGTAATTTAACAAATTGTCTAAAAAGTTTTAAAACTTTTCAAGCGTCAAAAGATTACAGGTTACGTAACTTGCTTCTGATACATATAGCTTATCGAGGCCACCTAGCGGTGATTTTAATATCAGTTACAATGACGTTAAGTGGCGCACTTACAAAACTTTAATTAAGTGTAACCAACTTTTAGTGCTATATTCACACGATGTATGAATTTAGTTTAAAAGCTAACGATTATTTTAATAAACAACCTCGCTAAAAAAATTCGTTATAAATGTTTTACATTGTCTAGTTGTGTCACCGCTAGATGATGATACAGCGCTACAAAATGACGAAGACATGCAAAAACGTTACTACATCAAAGTTGCTCGTCAGTTTGTAAGTATTAGAGTTTTAATATGCTTTTCTATTAAAGCAAAGCTTATTTATAAGATACTTAATGTAAAATGTATGTATTAATCAAGATTATATTAATGCTTCAAACAGTGGACTGGGCTTTAATTCATTTCAAAATGACTTGTTTGCAACACCGGGCGAATTTACCAATTTTATGAGTTTATTGTTTTATTTTTATATCAGTTATTTGACTTTTAATAATGACTTGGACTGGGAAAAACACTAGACTTTACGGCAGGGGTTCTTAAACTGGGGTCCATAGACCCCTTCGAACTCGTTTTAGGGGGTCCGTGAAGGCCTTATTAAAATATTAGTATATATTTAAAAAGTAACAATTTTTTCAGAGAAAACAGTTTATTTAAAACTAAAACGTTTTCACACTGAATGTATTTATACTCCATTACACTTTAACATTTTTTGGGCCAAAAACAGCAGTTATTTGAAGTCTATCGGTATTGTGACGTAAATTTATGGTTTCCTTCGACACTGGTCCATGAGATTGCAAAACTTTTTTAGGGGTCCGCGGTAAAAAAAGTTTAAGATCCCTGCTTTACGGGGACTTGATCCAGTTCAAAAAGAGTTGTTTACAGCACTGTTTAACAGTGCAGCCAGTTTTTCTATAAAATAAGAGTAATATTATTAACAAAATAAGTAAAATAGTTTAATTTCCAATGGTTTCACTTCCATTCACTTAATTTTTAATTGTTTTATTTTCAATCTTATAATTTTTTTCCAATCGTTTAATTTCAACCACTTTTTCTAAATTTCCAGTGCCCTCCGAACGCGCAATGCATGAAGTGGCGAGGGCGCCACCGGTGGCAACAGTGCAAGTGTCATAATCGGAAGACATGCCGCACAGTGACCCGACTTGTGTCAAGATGCATGTGAGGAGATCCTTGTACACCTGTGTATATAAACACGCATGCCACGCTGCTGCGTTAAAATGTAATAAAGTGAAAATACGAAAGAATACGATGTGTGTTTTTTGTGCAAGTGTCAGCAATGTATGAGAAATACTTAAGTTTAATTTTTAATCCTTTAAATTCCAGTTTTGTTTGTTGCAATATTCTCAGCCTAAAAGGGGCGCATCAAGGGGGGTACGTGGTCATACCCCTCCCCCATTTTTCAAATATTTGACCTACATAAATGCAAAAATGCGAAGGCGTAACTTTGTGACGTTGTGAACGAATATTTCAAACAAAAATCCTGCATCCGCGCCTAAACCTTCTTGTACACCTGTGTATATAAACACGCATGTCACTCTTCTGTGTTAAAGTGTAATAAAGTAACAAAACGAAAAATTGCAATGCGTGTATTTTTGCGCCTTAAATCAGTCTTATTTTATGGGTCGAAAAATTGGGTTGGTAAGTTTTAGAACAATTTTTGTCCAAAGCTTTGTAGAAAAAGTAAATTTTTTTGATATGCAGACACGACGAAGATAGGTAGATGCAGTTTTGGGTGGGACCTTTAATTGAAAACACTGTAGGTACCTTAAACTTCATTAAAAAGGTGAACTACGTCAAACTTAATATGAGGGTAAAATAAAACAGATACTTTGTTACAAAATAGGCGCAATTTAGTAATTTTCTGCCATTTGCTTTTTATTAAGAACCAGAAAATCGATAGTCGAGTTTAAATTTTCATTAGGACGTTTGAAGCCTTCCAAAAATAACTTAAGTTGCCAACCCCGCATAAGCCCTGTTGTGTACGGTTACATGAATTACAGCGCATGGGTGTAAGGTGGATTTAAAGTGGATTAAAGTGGATTGAGCGAGCAAAACGCCCGACTAGCTCGAAAGCGATAAAAGTAGATTCAAGAGAAACGAATAATAATAGATCATTATAATATAATTATCACACTAAACTCGTTTTCAAAAAAGGCCGTTCTTTATGTCTCGCGAGTTAGGCTTTGGCGATCGACATTAAATTTTGTGTTAAACTTATTTTTCATATTTTATTTTTTTTAATTTGATTGTTATAAAATAACGAAAATCTGCAAAAAAGATAGCGATTGCGGATAGGTTAAAAAGACTATGGTAAACTTGATTTATTTGTTTAAACAAGGAAAACATGAAAAATATTTAAAAAAATATATAGTAAGCTCCATAAAACTGTCGTTTAGGTATAAAAAAAATTATTTTATACTTAAATCGACTTAAGTTTCCGTTGATGAACTTTAATAACCTTCTTTTAGAAAATATGCAAGATCATTATTTCGTACCGATGATGTCCGATACCGATAACCGATATTTTAGACAAAGTATCGCCACCGATCCAATACCAAATGAGTTCATTACCATATGCACAAACACAGATAAATTAAAAAATTTAAAATCCAATTTTTAGCAGGTTGTTGGCTAAAATTTGCTTTTGGTTTATGAAGTTTAGCTCCTTCAGTTGTTAAATTAGTATTTGATGATACAAATATGCATTTGATAGTTAATTAACTTTTAAGGTTGAATTCGCTTTGTTGTATCGCAAATCGTGACAGAAATTCTAATATTAATTTATTAGCGGATTTGCACTAATACAGGTCTGTTGTATCGAACGGGAACCGATACGACTGCTTGGTTATCGGTTCCGATCCGATATTATCGGACATCCATTTTACAGCAAGCAACGTCATCTATGCTTAATAGCAGGGAAATAACTAAACAGATATTCGATGAAAAGTTTTGCGAATTTGGTAGTAATTTCGGTTACTTTTAACACGACAAACTAAATGTGTTAAACAAGATATCCTTGTGAATTAACGACGGTAATCACTTCAAATAAAAGCTAGAATTCTGTAGACTTTTTTGTCTTGGTCAAAATAAGAGAAATATATTTCGTCACAAAACGAGGATCATTAGTTTTATTCAATGCCTTTATGAACTTATAATTGACTGAATTTAAGGTCAAAAAAGTCTAAAGAATTTTACTTTTCCCGTGACTATTTAAAGTTTTCTTTCAACGGTCTTTTAACGGAAAAAGGGTATAAGCCAAGTGACTCCCCTGTCCGTCTATATGTGCACCACTAATGGGTTAAGAATAATATAGAATTCGACTAAAATTTATTTTGGACACTATATCGTTACTTTAAATGCATATAAGTCAAGTGAGTTCCTTGTCCATTTATATTGGCTCCTCTAATGGGTTGAGAAGAATATTGAATTCGTGTAAATCGTTACTTTACCTGGGTGTTTTATTTCCAGCGATATTATTCCGATGCTGATTAAATATTGATGCAAGTTCATGAACGAAATAATACGAGTTGGTATTAGAAAAAAATGTGGCGATAAGCACAGGCACTTACACTGTGGTCTGGCGAGCTTAGACAGACCAAAGTGCTATTATTTCGTCGTTGCCAAGCTGTAAGGTTACTCAAGGGTCGTTTTCTATATAAAAGATGTTGCATTTTCAAATGAAATGGTTTGAATTGGTTAAATTACATGTAACTTCGGATTTGCAGTTTTGGTATGACTTGTTAATGGCTGCTGTAAATGACTTGCCAAAGTCTTTTAGGTAAAATGACTTAATTGACATAAGTCTTTCGAAAAAAATGACTTTGGTTAAAATAAAGTGTTTTCATCAGGCGTACGTTTTATTTTCATGGTTCTAATTATAATTTGACTTGGATTTGACTTGTTGTTCATTTAAAATGCTTTGACTTTGTGTTAAGTTATTTTACAAATGATTTTACTTGGCCTTAGAGCAGGGTGGTCCAAACCCAGGCCCGACATCATTTTTCGTAGCCCGCGAGCACTGTTGAATTATTGCAAGCGTACCGTTGACTGTTTACTCAAAGAAATCTAAGTGACAAACGAACAGTAAGAATACTGCAATGGTTTGGTCATGATTACCGCTCACCAAATTCGCAGCAGGGAGTAGCAAGAACGCCTAATTTTGGTATGTGTTATAACTGATGACCGGTTTGAGCCGCAGTGCGTCTTGTACGAAACTTTTTTAAAAATGTGGTTTTCACTGTGACTTTACCCTAAACGCGCTTACCCATTCCAAGATGAAATTTCAGCTAAATTAATCAGGTTAAAACCTTTTTGCGCAAAACGAAAACGTCTTTGTATTTGGCGATTGTGTAGTATGCAACATCTCTCTTAATTTTTTTGTTTCCATGAACATTCTACCCTTTGAAATGCTGTCTTTTAACTGAAAAGTATTGTCAAATACGCAAAAATTTTCGCGCTTTGCGCGCACCTTTTTCCACAGTCTTATACCCTACGATTTCATTGCGCACAAGTTCGACGATAGCAGCAAGTTTGTGAAACTTATATGTCTTGGACGATTATTTGTGACGTCGATTTTTAAGCATTTCACGCCCTGGTACGGATGTAACCTAATGTATTTGGCCCGCAAAGAATATGCAAGCGTGTAATGTGATGCTACGTTCAACACAAATCGATTTTTTTTCTTTAACCGGTTAATTGATTAGTGACGCGCTAACAACAGAGAAGCATGGAACTCGCAATTATAAGATGAAGGCTGTAGTTGTAATCGATTTGTAATGTTCAACACCTTTTTTTATCGATCTGCTGCATTCTCATGGAATTGTGCATTTCGCGTTAACCATGGGTTTTTACTTTGGCGGAACAGGTAATTAAGCAAAATCGTCGTTTTCTTGCAGTTAAAATATAACTAGTAAACATATTTGCAAACTTATTTCCGATTTAGAAATGATTTTAACTAAATCAAGTTCACTCGCAAAAGAGAGCAACTTTTTGTGTTTTTGTATTATTTATTCACCAACTGTAAGGATTCTTAATCTGGGGTTCATGGTCACCTTGGGAGTTCGTGGACTAGTTTTAGAGGGTCTATGAAAGCCTACCTGAAATACTAGTATTATTTAAAAAGTAATCAAGTTGTCAAAGAAAATAGTTTAATTAAAAATGAAACGTTTTAGCACCGAATGTTATTTAGACTTCATTGCGCTTTCACGTTTTTGGACCGGAAACAGCAGAAGTCTATTTGTATTGTGACATCAATTTATGACGTCATCCCTAAAATTCCTTGCCTACGCTGGTCCGCGCGAAGCAAAAATATTTTAAGGGGTCTGGGTCTGCTGTAAAAAAAGTTTAAGAACCCTTGACCTACTGCAACAAGTAACATTTTAGTTTGGGACTATCTTTATAACGGAGGTTCTTAAACTGGGGTCCGTGACCCGTGTGGGCAACGTGGACCAACTTAATGGCTCCATGAAAGTCTTGTTGCTATAGTTTAAAAGTTAAAATCAAATCAAACGGCGATCTAATTGTTGGCCGCGACCCATGGGTTGAAAAACAGTAACCTACTAGCTATTACAGATCCGTGCGTAGTGTACATATATAATTTGCTACTTTGTAATAGAAAATTTGTCAAATAGTTTGTCACAAGCAGTGTCGAACTAGCGACAAGAATTTTATTTTCATTTTTTTAGTATTTGTCATTACGGCGCGTACCACATCGGAGTGGCGCCACACTTTTTTCGCAAATAACGAAGCGTGGTCGCCAAATAAGTCGAGTAGATCGGCATCATCTTAATAAAGACGTTTCGATACGAACTTGTATCATCTTAAGTAAACGACACAGTCTTTGTCAAGATGACGTCGATTTATTCGACTTTTAACAAGTTACACTACAGATCTGTGCAATGTCCTAAATCGATTGTTGCTTTGTAAGAGAGAAACCTTTGCTACAGAAATTCGACTTGGGAAAAAATGTCACGTGTTAATCCCTAAAACAGCAAAAGGTCGGGGGATCCAGCAACATTGTAGCGAACGTTCAGCAGATCAGCCCAAGCCGAACAAAGTCACATTTACCAAACAAAGCACGGGGGTTTTAAGCAACTCAAATCGACAGCCGTGGGTGATTTTTCCGACGCCGAAAAGCCAGTCAAAAGGGCCTTTGGCATTATCGCGTCAAATTTTGGCCGAACAATTCAGTTAAAAGCGGCGCTAAAAACACAACACTAGCCGCGTTTGACGTAACAATGCCACGGCGCTGACAACAAAGAAAATCGTGACTGCGGCTACATATATCGCCGTCAGGAAGCGTTAATCGATGACTGAGGGGTAAAAAGAGTGTTCAACTTCGGTTGGATTACAAACGAAACTTGAAATCAATTCAAATCATGTTTTTTTTGTTTTTATATCAGGTTTTTAACGAAAATTTCCGGTCTCCACTTAGCCCGATCATTTTTCTGTTTTCAACCATTTTGAACGCACTGACTGAGCGGTGAAGAAAAGTGCAACTTGAGAAACCATCTAAAAACGCTGTTTAAGTAGTCTTTTATATAACATTCGCCAGTTTAAACCTGACGAGTTGTTGTTTAATCTGTTTTCAACTTTTTATTTAAGTTTGTGTATTTTGCGGGACAACTTTAGTATTGATTGCTTCGCCACTTTAAACGCGTAAGTAATTATATTTAATCCCGCTTGTGTGTGTGTTTTATAACCCCATATCACGTGAAACTGGCCAACTTAAACCAAGCATAGGTCCTTTTTAACTGCTTTTTCTATAACCCGGTTAAAAAAAAATTTTTAAACGCTAATCGATAACTAAAAGGCAGCAATGAGTGGGACACATTAGTTCTGATACGAAGTTACTTTTGAACCTGTTTAAATCGCCAGTTTAGGGGCTACTTTTTATCGCCGTTAAAATAAAATTCAAAACATAAGATGGAAGTAGCCTTCGTAAAGTGGTTGAATTAAGGCCCCATTTTGTGGCCAAATTACAGCAGAAGTAATGGCGTTGTTGGCCAATTGACAGTCGCTCTAATCAGATTGGCAGCGGGTCGAATTTAATTGCGGTCTGATCGATTTTAAGCTGCGATTTCCCTGATTCGTTCGATCTTATGGGATTTCGTTTTGCTGTAAAGCCGATGTTGACTGGGGTACAGTTTTTTAATTCCTGCTGGAGCTGAAGAGAGGTTTTAGCAATTTTTAAAGGTAAGGTTTTTTAGGTTGGGTAGGTTTTGAACTTTTCGAATCAATTTTTAGGAAATGGCTGGAGGTTATAATTAAACGTAGAATGAATATCAAAGCCCATACAGAAGAAGGTATCATTTTAAACGTTTGAATAAATCTTTATTCCTTTTTAACATAAATAAGATCAATTAAATAGAAAATGTATCACTCTACCAACTTGCTAATACGGCATCGGTTTACCAAGTTAGTTTGAATAGGGCCCGGGTCAAAGATCTTGGTTTGAAAGTTACTTTTCACACGCGCATTCACAGCCAAGAGGTCAATTGCTTCCTCAAACATACAGACGACCTTTCTATGAGCAGCCTATGGTGTCAGGTTCAGGAAATAAAGAAGTGGCGGCGCGTAAAACGAAATGACAAGCCCCTTTAAAGCTCAAGCAGCTCACTATGAATATGAGTTTCTTGGGACTTTGGGTTTAGATAAGTATAGCATAGATTTAGTTTTAACTTGTGTAAGTATTACAGTTGACTGAAATTTGTCTGCCAAGGAATATGAGGTTAAAAAGATGTTAATGATGTGTACAGTATTATTTTTGAATGTGGAGGTTATGTATTTGGATAGAAAAGCTACTCTCTTAAGACCCATTTCGGCGCGTTTGGACATTTTACTACTTTCGGTAACTTTACCTTATTTTTCGCACACGCTTGAGAAACTTGACCACTTAAAAAGGCTACGGTGAAAAGGATGAGAAAAGCTTATAAGCATGTCCGAGTTACATTTGTACAATGAGGTTAAAAGGATTTTAATGACGTGTGCACTAGTAGGTCGTACGTTTGATTAAAATAAAAAAATCTCACAACCGCATTGTGGTGCGTTTAGATATTTTACTAATTTCGTTAACTTTTATTTTCGCACACCCTTGAAAATTTTTACGGTTTGTAAAAGTTACGGTGAAAAGAGTGAAAAGCTTATGAGCATGCCCGAGTTACATTTGAGCCAATTGTGACAGGTAAGGTGTTTAAAATACCCTTTCGTTGAAAACAAGTGTACATTGGGAAAAAATGATATAGTATAGGTTCTGCTTTGTTTATAAATATTTCGCGATAAATGACCGTCAAGGTTTTCTTTTTAAAATGTGTTTAAAACATTGAAAAAAAATAAGTCTTTCTTGAACGTGTATCAAAACGCAGTTTATAAAGAAAACCTTGACGCTCATGCGAAACAAACGACAGTATTGATATACAAAGCAAAATCTACAGCTTAATTTCACATCAGAGGGACTGGCGAAATTTACAGGAGTATATACAAATGCATATTGTATGAGCTCTGTACGCGAATTCGGCGTCGTTAAAATGGAATCGGGCGAATATGACAAGCCTGTCATCATTATAAATAAACTGGAAGCTGACATAGGAACACTCGAACCAGTTTTAACGTTGCGATATTAAAAGCGATTAAACGATTGTTCTTAACCTTGTTAATACCTGTAAAAATTTAATTGATTTTAATAACCCCTTATTCGATATTTAAATATCTCAAAATGCAATCAATTAATCGATAATTAACAGATGAATAAACTAATATAATTATTTGCAAGTCGATACACATTAAAAATGTAACATTAAATAACGATAAAAAATTTATTTTCTGTTTCGCGTCATACTTTCGAATTATACAATTGATAAAAGTATCTCCTCAAATTGTGAATTCAATTATCATTCATTTGGGGTAATTGCGTATAGTTAAAAAAAGTTAAAAGTGTAGTTAAAAATAGTTAAAATTTGTTAATTCTAAATGTTTCCCAAGTGATTTTCAAACAGCCACTTCACGAAAGCGATTTTAAGCAAAAGGTATTGTTCGTGGACTCCAGCCATGAAACCAAAATTAGAACAATAAAAACGTCGGGATTAAGGCACAAGTCGGCCTAAACAACTTTTACCTAACTCAAAACCACACTCGCAACTTTATCATTATCCCCTTTAATAATTAAAACGTTAACCCAAATTGTAACCCCACACACCACCAACCCCTAACCCCAAACAGGGGAAACAAACCGGTGCCAAAACAGCGGTGCCGTTTAAGCCAAAAGTCGACACTAAACTGGCCGATGCCAGACCGACGGCCCCGATCGTCCCACATCCTCTCACTAAAGTCTATGCGTTATTTTGGCCATTTAGTGCCTATTCTGATGAATTTAGGACTCATTTCGACAGGTTTAAGTCTTATTCAGACGCTTTAGATCTAATTCTGTCGTGGATATTACCACGTATTTGGCTTTATTATGTTGGTGGCGTAAATATAACGATAAAGTCGTATTATGTGTTCCCATTTTCCGTGTATGACATTGTCTACCTGGTTTATTGAACAAAAGCATTAAGTAAGAAATTATAACTTTGTTTTTCCTACCATCTGAGTAATTCTAGTTGTAAAAGTTACCCAAGTGACTCTGTAAGCAGCACCTTAACGATTTAAGCAAGGACATTTTTCATCGTCTTGTCCTCAATGTTTTATGGCTTGTCGCAAAGCAAAGTCTACACTGCGGTCATCTCGAAACGCAACAAAACCTACTTCAGACACTCTCAAAGCAAAACTGTGATAATGTCACGTATAGTTTGAACTTAGTGTCACCCAAAAGCGTAAAACAAGGAAAAACCAAAAAAAACAAAAAAAACAAACAAGTGTTTTCTTGCATATTGTTCTATATAGGGTATTATTAATTCAGTCTAAAACAACATTTTTCTTAGGCATTTAAAATGCTTCGGTATACATTTTCAATGGTCGGCTTTACGGCGCTTATAGAACTTGAGAAAAACCGTAAATTGAGGGTAAGCTATAGTCGACATATAGGCACAAGGATAAGATAATGGTAGCTTTCGATCTTAAAATCGTATGTTATAGAAATTTTCGTGAGAAATTACATTTTCTTATTGCAGTGTATTCGACATTCTTAAATAAATTTGAACTTATTTATCGGATTTATTATGTTTTATTTGCTCACAAAAAGTTCAGTGAAGAGAATTGGGTCCGCGAAACAAATGTAATCTTATTTCAAAAGATTATCGAGAAGTTTGACGCTGGGTCGTAAAAATATTACAAAAGCAAGTTGAAAAGCAAAACCAGTCGATATTCCGCGGTTTTAGAGGCGGCCTAAATTTCCCATGTATGTCTCACTGAGGTCTGAGTGGTCTTAAGGCCGTCGTACAAGCATTTAAGTAGGACGACGATATCCTATAAGACCCTTGAAGAAGGCGGGTGTTATTGGGGCCTGGTGGTGCCTTGAATGTCAGTATTCAGAGACATGTGCGACTTTGTTGTTAAAGGCTGGAGTTGTAGATTATTCAGGGCAGACATTAGGTGGCTAATGGTCCAGGTTTGTTTTGTGAGTTTCAAATAAGTGTTCGGTCATTTCGCTTTACGCGTGGGTTGTGTCATAACAGTCTGGAGTTGGTGTTGTTGGTAGAGTCCAGATATGAACTGGTAGAACCTGGTGTAGGCTAGTGTTTCCCCATGGGACGCAATAAATAGGTTTTATGTGATTGGTCTACCAAACAAGCTTTGTGACATGGATCGTTAGTTTAAAAGCCTTTTTGTTCTTTGTTGAGGTAAAAAGTAATGAAGGTTGGGCCGCCGACTGCATTACTTAAGAAGATTGGTTCTGAGCAAGATTTCACCAAAATTTAAGCAAATTGCGGAAGCAATACGAAGTCATGGCTCATAATCATTAAATTCCAACTTATTTATGCTTTTGTCATTATTATGTTTGCGTGACCCTCAGCGTAGAACAGCGGTTCTCAACCAGTGGGCCATGGCTCATTGGTGGGCCATAAGAACATTTGAAGTTGGCCACAGACAAATTAAAAAAAACTAGATTTAGTTTGATTTGTGTTGCTATATTTAATTTTATAGGAATAATGGCTTGGGGAGGAATAAAAAAGGAAGTAAATTTATTGTTCAGCCGCAAGTATCTCACTAATGCACGGTAGAATAAATAATCTGTTTTGAAATATGTTCTGCTGTGTTTTGTTCTAAACATATTTTACAGTTATTTCTTTCATAAAACTATTGGGCCGCAGAATTTTTTTGCAACCTTAATGGGCCACGAAAGAAAAAGGTTGAGAACCACTGGCTTAGAACAAGCTCAGTAAAGTGAATTGGCTTGCCAAAGCTTCGCTGCTACATTTACGCTTTGTATTTGGGCTCGCCACGCAAAAGGTTGAGAAATACTTATGTAGTCCTACTTGTCAAACTGCCGTCAGGTGATTATTATTTACAATTCTCAGGTAAACCTATATGGAAGTTGAAATATAACTTTTTATTACTTTTTTCGTACTTTCAGTCTCGCGAAACAGAAATGCATAACGCCTAAAGGAAGTTTGTTCCATAAAATTATCGATTTAAATTTACAAGATAACTGTATTTAGTTATTTGTGCGGAAATTGCTAGCACAAAAACAGGGTTAAAGATGGAGCATGTTGATCTTTACAACTTGTATTATTAAATAAGTGCAAAAGATTTACAAGCAGTGCCCTTTTTTCGATAATCCAGGGCGATTTAGAATAGACGTTTGCTTCTGATTTATCATCAGAAGTTCTGGTATTTTCTGAATATGCAGCCATGCTTACTAACTTGCACGTTGCGAAATACCAACTTTGATTCCATTTCACGCCGACAATTAGTTAAATATTGATGAGTGCTTGACAATGTCGCGGTAAGCAGCATTGTGTGGTTAGTACACACCAAGCAGGTGTTGGGTTAAACTGAACGCTCGGGGTGAATATTTTATTGAGTTGCAATAAATATAGAGACTGTAGAAGTATAGGAATAGCTATTTAGTGTTTTTAGTTGTTTTCACATTTCTAGTTTAGTCACAAACAAAGTAGCTTTGCATCTGAAAATGTCTTTGAAAAACCAAATGTTTTTTCAAAAATACTTTGAATAGTTTTTGATTTTATTTTATTTCCAGTGTAAGTTATGTGTAAGTGCCGTAGTAAAACCAAGTTTTTAACTATTTGTTATTCTGTCGATGATGAGATTTACTAATTTTTTTCGAATTGTACCGATATTCAAAACCCTATTGTTTATTTGTTTTAGACAACCTAAATTTTCTTTGAAAAACTTCGAATGTTGAATTTATTTCATAAAAATGTTATCGCACCCTTACGTAACACTTGGTGTAAAATTGATGTAGGCCTGCTCGCGACCATTGTCAAAAAATCCAATCAAATTTTAAAACATCTGTTTTAAGTAACATAAACTTAATCGCTACTTCAGCAAACGAGAGTATTTTACCGATAAAATCTGTAGTGTATAGCGTCGACCCTTAGAGTAGTATTGACCCTTTTTAAGGTCATTAACTTGTTCTTAATGGCGTTGTGTAGTGTTTCGTATTTATTGAGGCAAACATGTTAATGTAAGATTTTAGATGTTCTTTAGAATTAGGATGTTTGTCAAATCATTGTAGAATGTTATAAACCTTTAAAGTCTTGCCTTTAAATCATTTGCATCTTGGCAGATTGCCAACGAATTCTCGGTAAATCGCTCCTAATTATATCAAGGTTTTATTGCAAAGGTTGTTTATCTGTTTTAACGCGCAAAAAAATTTCCTGTTTCCGGTAAAAAAAATGTGAAACTGCAATGGAGTCTAAATAAATGTTTATGGTTTGGTTAAAAGCGTAAGTTGATGGGAGTGAGTGAAAAGTAACAAAAAATGATTCAGCCACTTGTCCAGATCGGTCCAGTCCACAATTACTCACGTTTCCACTTTGAGTTCGCTGTCTTACTTCAAAGGCGTCGCGCTATGACGTCACAACGAACAGAAATAACCGACAAAGAAAACACGCTTGACGTGATTTCATTCCCCTCGTGAAAGCGACAGAGCTGCGATTACAACAGACTTAGAATGTAAAAGTAGTTACGACTTTTAAATCTACTAGTTTATTATATAATGTGTGTCAGATATTTGGCCTTTTTTCAAGCATCACATTTTGTTTGTTAGAGTTGGTCAAATCGTCGTATCACGTCACTTAACATTTTGCGGAGCTGTGATTACAACAGACCAAAAATGTAGAAGCTATTAAACCTCTAAAATCTTAGCTATTACTGTAGTTACCTAATGTCCGATATATACCATTACTGTAATACTCTTGTGTGGGATATTTAGCATCTTTTCAAGCATCACGTTTTGTATGTTAAACTTGTCAAATCGTGTTCTCACCACCGATCCTTGGTTTTCCCTGCATGCCATTCCGAGTTAAAACGTTTAGATTTACTTATTTAAGTACAAAATATTTTATTAAATGACAACAGTCCTTGGGATTTAGAAATATTTATCTTTCAGTTGTTAATTTTTATTTGCAAGCGAATTTTGTTGACAAGACCTACATTTTATTGTCTGTCGATAAAACATTAGAAACAAAAATGTCGACAGGTTATGGAGTAATATATTTTCCGACCGTGGTAACATATATTTGTTGAATGGTGCAATGAAAGCTCTTTAACTAAGACTCAGAAACGTAATAAAAGCAGTCTACTCAATTCAGAAATGTTGTTATTATGTGTGTTTTTATAACTAGCTAACCGTAACTACGATCGGTAGAGTCTTAAATACACCTTAAACTTCTTCAAGATCAGACGTTTACCACCGGAAAGTATTGAATTCCGAAAATAAAACGATGATTAAAGCCGATTTTCCATGCCCCTGTTGACAAAGTTTTTAGTTTGCATTCTAAGTGAAGTAAACACCCGAAAATGTTTAAAGCAATTTGAGTCGTACCAAATTAGTAAATTACATATTTAAATTTAAAAAAATATTAAATTGTAGAAATAAAAGCTTATGTCTATTTGCGGATTTTCCTCCCGTTAATTATTTTTTAATGTCGATTTTCATTTCGAAATGACAAGGTTGTATCGACCGTTGGGCTTCACGATAAATTATCGATTATTTTATCGATCTGCCTATGAAAGTTACATAACACAAATCCAAAACTTTTTATTTTAGTTGCTAAAATACTGTTAATAAGGTTGGTTAAAATATGTTTTTGTTCCAAAACTACTCAATGTAGTAGTTATTTTAGCTCAAAGTTACGTAACAAAAATTTAAAACTTTTTGCACTTTAGTTGGCAACATATTATTGTTAATATGGTTTGTTTTAAAATATATGCTTGTTCACAAATTGTCAGGTGTTTATCCTTCAAGTGCAGGCCCCAAAACGAATCGCACGTTTTATATAAATTTACCTTTTGACTTTATTTATTCAGATGTTTTTTTATGGCAAGACTGTTTATAAAAAAACAGGTATAAAACATAAAATCATTTCTTTAAATTTTAACAGAAATGTTAATATCATTTTTGACATTTTATACATCTTTGTTTTTTGTAGAGAAACTGTTGATGCCTATTTAAAAGGTGAAATATACATTTCTGTAAAAATTTAGGAAATTATTTTAAATTTTATACCTGCTGTTATGATCAGCTATCATCTGATACGAAAGAAAGACTTTTTATTTTGCATTTTATTGTCTGCGGAAGACCCTTACTTCCCAAAGTGTTTTAACTCATATTTTTCTTTATATTTTGAGATCTTAGCATTTCAGGTCGCATTTTCGACAACGAGTTAGTTGAACCTTGTTGACCTTATGCTTCCAACGTCATTCCTATTTTAAAGCGCCATAAAGTACTTAATAATGCCGCAACCTTTGAGGCTACAGTGCAACTGTTACTGTGTTGCAATGAACCAAGCTACTACGTAAAATGCGTATCACGTTACAGCAATAAACACAACGAACAATCATGAGGCAAAAATAAACCGAAGTCGACTTGGCCTTTACGCATGTGACGTAGTAAGGTGGGGAACGTCGTTTCGATAGCTTGTTTCGTTTTGTTGTCACGAAAGCGGTTAATAGTACATGAAATACAATTAAATGGTGTGTTTTTAAAACACAATAAATGCATTTGTATTGGCCGAGGTCGTGAGTTCGAATCTCACCACAGGCTAGTTGTTTTTCTAGCCTTTCCTAGTTTGCTTTACAATCCTGGATAGGCTAAATAAACTCGTAATCGCCTATGGCTATGCTATGCAGAGGAAAGTTAAAAAAAAAACATTTGGTTTAAAATCAACGAAATACAGCTCTTAAAGCAATTCTAATAATAGTATTTAAATATTAGCAGAAGAGGTCGATATGGTTGGCATTATTATTCCTGAAGCAATAGTCGATAATATCGGATCGGAACCAATGCCCGATACCAAGTTGTGGGATCGCTACTCGTCCGATACTAGGGTAGTATCAGTACTTGTCCGATACTTTGGTGGTATCGGTACTCGTCCGATACTAGGGTGGTATTGGTACTTGTCCGATACTAGGGTGGTATCGGTACTCGTCCGATACTAGGGTGGTATTGGTACTTGTCCGATACTTTGGTGGTATCGGTGCCGATCCGATACCAAATTAAAAAAGGAATTTTATCGATGATGTGCAATTGCAATTCAAAGCTGCGATTTCTCTTTGGGGTAAATTTATCAAAACAACTCGCTCATTTTATCATAGTAATGACGTCATTTAGTGTCAGATCAAATCGCGAAACTAATTGATCAAAAGATCGTGTATCGGAATACGATTTCAAGTATCGGACATTCCAATATACGATTACAGTTCAAGGCAACTTTAAATAAACGTCCCCGTATAACCTCACTTCACGCAACGCAGACAGAAATGGACAAAGTTATTTCGGCCGCTTCCCTAGAAATTGGCGCGAATTTATCGGCGCGATGCAATATGACGTCACAGTTGGAAATAGCATTTCGATCGGCGTCCAACGTGTAACGACCCGAGTTTATATGACTCCGCGGTCATCTATTATAAATGCGCGAATAAAACCATGTTATATTGCAACTGTCAGCCGGCCGCATCGAAATTCATCCGCGGAGCGTTTTCAAGATCACGCGGAGAGATACGCGCGACACGCGGATGAATAATTAATGCCACCCGCGCTCGATGACTCGTTCCCGCGCGCTTTTCGGGCGATAGGGCGCTATTAAAAAGCGTATCACCCCCCAGACGCAAACCCCCTGGGATCTGAGATTGATTACTGAATGTATTTGGATGGGCAAGTCTTGATAAAAGCTGATGTAAAGGGATGTAGGTGCTGATTGCTATAAAGGCAAAATTATTGCAGAAAACGCGAAGTAACTAAAAGTAAAAAAAACTTAATTTTTTATAGTTAGGCCGGTATTTGTTTTGAAATACTTGCGGTTGTATTTTGATTACTTTTGAGGATTTTGTCTTTAACATTTCTTGCAGTAAATGGCGTAACATACCGATCTTTTAAGTGCTTCTAAACCAATTGAATTCTGAATAAAGCTAAGCTTTATGTAACTTAGCCCATAATCCTATAAAGTAAGCCTATAGAAACGTATTGGATGGGCAAGGCTTCGATAAAAGCTGATGCAGAGAGGTTTAGTTGTCGATTGCGATTATACTGCTGCAAAATGTACGTTTAAGAAAATTATGTCAGGGTCATTTTTACCTGCGTATTGTGTTAAACAGATGTCCTATGATCGGATCTGATACGAAGTAATGGTATCGCTACTCGTCCGAAAACAGGGTAGTATTGGTAGAGATACGTTCAAAATGAATTGTTTGAAGGTTTACATCTTAGTATGCAAATATTACATTAAAGATCAATAACAAATCGAAATTCCCGCTATTAAAAAGCGTATCAACCCTCAGACTAAAACCCCCTGGGATCTGAGATTGATTACTGAATGATTGGATGGACAAGGCTTGGATAAAAGCTGATGTAGAGAGCTGTAGGTGCTGATTGCGATTCAGGTAACAGTATAGAAGCAAATGCGAAGTAATTAAAAGTTAAAAATTGTCTTTTTGTTACGATTTAGGGAAAACGATGCACAAATTGCATGGAATTAATTTGCCTGCTATACATAAAGTAAAAAACTTTTCTTTTTTTTAGTTATTAATTTAAAGATTTTGTACTTTAAGTTTCTTGCATGAAATGGCGTAACAAACTAATATTATACGTGGTTCTAATTGAACAATTTGAATTCAGAGTAAAACTAAGCTACAGTTTTTACTTATGCAATAACGTAATATTATAAGTGAATTATCGAAGCAAATGAGTGATATTGATATTTTGTGTTGTCGTATAGATGGTAATATGTCAGTGTTTCTCAACCCAAGGCTACGAACCTAAATTGTGTCGTCGTTTGTTTGGTTGGCTCGCCGGCTGCAGTAGTCCACATGGTTTGATTTATTGAAATTAATTCTGAGCATTTGTTGTTAGTGCGGAGGCTCTATAAAGACATAGCTCGCAATAATTGAATTCACATACATTAATTTGGCTTTTGGTCATTTGGGTCGCCAAAATCGTCGCTATTATATTGAGACTTAACATACGGGTCGCCACCAAAAACGAATAAAGAATATAGGAAACCCTTTATTATATTGATAGATTTATTATTAAAACAATTTGCCGTTAAAATGAAAAAAAAAAAACACAAAAGTTTTAAACTAAATTGCTGGATGTGCAACGAAAATTGTTGTTTTTCACAATTCGCAAAAAAATCCGATTCTTTTGTGTGAAATATAGTTATATTGTAAATATGAAAACCCTGGAATAAATAAAAAGATCGAAAAGTTTTCTGAAATTTTTCTGTTGGAATTTAAGACGCAGGCTTTAAATTAATAATAATACCACGTCTATGTTTTGAATCTTTCAATAGGAAAAATGAATAACTAAAAAAAATAGTCAAATTCTATCCATCTGGTTTAAATTATTTCACGGGAAAAGTTTATCGTTTTCAGAGTTATTACTTTTAATAGAAAATTGTTTTCAGTAGTGAAATTTTGTTCTGATTTTAACTCTGCGACTATTGAGGAACGATATAAACGTTTTTGGCTTGGTATTTATGAGAAGCACATATTCCTAAATACAAACTGCGCGCCAAGAAAGGACGTTAATCATGCGTGAAGGATTATTCGGCCGCTCGCCTCATTAAAGATTGAAGTGGTTTTCTTCGCTTCGATCTTATTTAGGTTATTAAGGTTCGTCTGCTTTAATTGACGTACGAGGCGCGATGTGAACTGTGATAGCAAGTGTGAACGAAAGGCTATAGCAGGGGTCAGGAAACTTTTTAGCTAAGGGAGCTATAAAAGCCAGTATTCTTGGTTGTATTTCCATGAGAGCCATCTAGTACTCTTTAACATCTAGTTATAGGTTGAAAAAAATAGCAGTTAGAACAGGGCCCTTTATTTTGTTCTCATTTAAAAGACATCACATACTAAGCACGAAGAAATATATTGGTTAAGTATGCTCAACTTTCATAACGGAGCCCCGTCGAAAGAGCATGCAGAGCCTTGGATATAAAGAGATTCCTCAAACGGAATAACTGTCCCGAAAATACAAATAGGATTCGCACGAGCCGAAAAATTTATTACTATGTTTTAAAAAATGTACTATAAAGTTAGGAAAGCGGCCGTGACCGCGTGGAGTTTCATTCAAATCTTCATAAGAAATGATAGCTTAGATTTATTTGCAGGCAAGATTCTTTTATCAAAGAAGGCCATATATGGCTCGCGAGCCATAGGGTCCCGACCCCTGGGCTATAGCTTGGAGTACTTTTGCCTTATGACTGTTCGTCTTTATAGTGCAGGCTCTTATGTATTTAGTACATGATTGCGGGTTTATTGCAATGTTATATGTCAGCGGCGTAGCAATTGTTTTTCGTGTTGCTCTTACTTTATAAATGTGTATAAGTTGTATAGTCTATTTTCTAGTCTAATAATATTTTATAATTGATTAAATAAAATACCAAGCGTTGACAAGGTTAAATTGAGTTTTCTTTGCTTTAATTGTTAATTATGAATTTACAGCACAGTTTAGGCCAGCGGTGTGGTTTTTGTTTGTCGTGTTGCTAGAACTATTTTGTTTACAAAGTAGGCCTATATAGTTTTGTATGGGCAAAATATTTTGTCTTGTTTAAGTTATTGTTGTAATTAAGGATGCCCGATAATATCGGATCGGAGCCCATCACTGACGCCCAGTGGTATATCGTTTCCCGTTCGATTCAGGTGGCATCGGTGTCCAGGGTTTTTTTAAGGTTTGGTTTGGGTGACCGCTAAGTAGTTTTAAGAGACCGCAAGTGCTTCATTTAAATACCAAAAGTCCAAAATTTGGGAAACCGCTGGAGAAATTTGGGGGGCCGTTTCGGTCCCCCAAAATACCTTAAAAAAACACTGTCGGTGTGGATCCGATTTATTAGAATTTCAGTCCTGTTTTGCGACCCAATGCAGCGATTTATAGTAATATCATTGGTATTCTTTCCAAAATGAAATTCCTGCATTCATAACAAATCAAATCATATTTTTTTTTCTTCCAGTTATAGCGATGTATTTGACCTGTGTAAAGATCACAGCTTTAAGATTACACCAACTATTCACCTTAACAATCGCCCTCTCACTAGGTTTCATGGTTGGCCTTTCATTATACTTCATGAAAACCGTGCAAGTTCCCCTCATGAGCGGAGTGATGCTTCGTGAAAAATACACGCTCACGACGAGCGAGAGTTTTACGCGATCAGCAACCGATGAAAACGACGAAACAGTGGTTTATGTAAACTCTGATAACGTTCGTAGCTGGGTGAGAAAATCAAAGACACAAAATGGCGGCGAAAACCGCGACCGCAAGGTAGGAAGCTTTGACTGCAATATAAAAGAAACCCAGGCTTTATTATACGGAGAAGATCGGAAATTTCAAGGACTTCCGGATGTTTTCCGAAAGAGCAAGATTACTCCTGAACCTTTTCCCGGATGCGGAAGGTTGTTGCCATGGCGACTGGTGCACGAGGAGACTTGGATGATCTTCGTTGTCAAGACGGCTCCAAGTCACGTGGAAAGACGCAACGTGATTCGTCGAACTTGGGGATCGCTGGAAGTCCTCCGCGGGAAAAGGTTTGCGACCTTGTTCCTCCTTGGCAACGTGAAGGAGGAAGAGGAAGATGGGGAGCGTCTTCTTCAGGAGGAAAACGCTTTATACGGGGATATGCTGCAGTGCGACTTCGCAGACAGCTACAAAAATCTCCCGATAAAGGTCAGGCTTTTTTTTGTAGTTTATTATTTTTTTATTAATTTATTTTGTTAATTTTATTTTTTATTAATTTTTGTTTTTACTTTTTGTTTTCTTTACCTTCGATGTCTGTTTTTATTTTTTATTTTTTTATTATTATTTTTCATATTTTTTTTATTTCGATAGCATTTTTTCTTTTCGAATAATTCTAATTTTCACTTGGATAAAAAAGCACTTGTATTTAAAGTGATCAAAGATTTGATTCAAAACGTTCACATTAATTCTGTATGATCTTTGTGACTTCACAGACAGCTACAAAAAGCTTCCGATAAAGGACAGGCTTTAAGTTATGTTAAAACAGGATTTGTTAACTTGGTAATGATGTTAGTATCTGTGTTGAAATTGAAATGAAATTTTGTTAAAAGGCCAGTTTTAGAGATACCGTCTGCTTTTAAGATTCTTTTTTTAGTTCGATGTTGGTAGATGTAGAACGATTTTGAGTGACTTCATGTAACTGAACTCTTTGTATTGGAATATGCTGCTGAGACTTCGCAGATAGCTACGAAAATCCGGGCTTTACTTTATTTCAAAAACCTAATTTTCGTGTTTTTTAACTTAAAATGAAGTGAATTTCTTTGTTTACCTTTGATTGTCACCGGTCCCAATTTTTTTTGTTTAGATAGCTTTTTAACATTTTCTTTTGTAAGCTTTGTTAAAATATTTGAATTTTCTTTTGTAAGCTTTATAATCATCAAAATGTTGCAAGTTTTAATTCCTTAACAACTTTTTAAAAACGAACGAATCCAAATGGAATGTTTGAGCCTCGGTTTTAGATTCTCGTTTGTTTATATTTTAATAAAGCATCACTTTTAACCGATTCAGGTTTTATCTGCATTTCGCTGGCTTCTCGAAGGTCACATGACGTCAAAGTTTTACACGGTCACAGATGACGATTGCGTCATGAACTTGATGAACATTGTGACGTACTTCCACTACAACGCGTCGGATGAGAGGGGCGTACTTTGCGGGTTCCTTTACGATCAGGATCTACGGACGATTAGGAAGATCGAAAACAAATGGTGAGAGGAATTGCGCGGAAGTAAAAGTTTTTTTTGCAATTAGCCAATGACGTAACGATGGGTTGGTGAAGTAGCGTCCAGTTGGTGACGTAGTGATAGGTTTATGGCGTAGTGATAGGTTCGTCACGCAGTGATAGGTTGAAAAATTGTTTTACAAAAAACCTTCCCAGGACATTTGTCCATCTTTGGTATTGTTATATAAATTCATTAAGTAAGCTTTTAAAGGCTCTTCCACAACAACATTTTTTAGGCCATAGTTTATTGTGTTTCATTAAAGCTTTTGTCGCTTTTGCCATCATCAGATCGACTTTTTTGCGATTTTACTCACTGTCAAGTTGCTGTTTAAAACATTGTTTTGCGCCATAAAGATTTGCTGTTATGTAGTTTACCTTCTGATCTCCACAGGGGCGTTGGTTTCGACACTTACGACCAGGCTTACTACCCAACATTTTGTCACGGAGGAATGTGGACTGTTCGTAATCAGATGCTTAAGGACCTCTACTGTATGGCGGAAGTGACTGACAGAAACGGGTTCTACCTAGAGGATGTTTATATTACAGGTAAGAACTAAATGCTACTCCGTAAAACGCCGCGCTGTAAAAATTGGTCAGAAATGATACTTACTTTTTTATATTTCTCGCATGACAATAAATTCGTATGGCTATAGGATAACAGTGTTGTATCGACTTGAGCCGCTAACTTTACGCAAGTTAATGTTTTTGTATGACTTAACTTGACTTGACTAAATTCCTTTATACTTATGATTTGAGTTTGTAGATTTCTTTTATACTTGTAATTGAGCAATTTACTACGCTCACGAAAATAATCATTGTTTGCACTCTGCAAAATTAAAACGACGAACCAGGGCTTTGAAACGTCCATGTTGCGAACGTTTATAGTCTAGATTTATATATGAAAAATCATATTCTTTTCTCAGTGATTCTGAACCGATGGGTTGCAACAACAATGTGTCGAAGTTAAAAAACTACAACCTCCAGCCATAACCTTAAGATTTATTGGAAACTTTCAAAATACTACCTAACTTTTATTTGGGGTTTAAAATTCTTACTATGTCTTAAATGAGCTCCAGTCATTGCAAAATGTGTACAAAATAATTCAAAAATCAAAAGTTACAACCAATTCAGTGATGACAATTTGGTCGCCAAAGCTTTTCTATTATACTTAAGCTAAGCATTTAAGTCGCTGCTGAAAGTTGAGAAACACTGATTTATCTTACTAATGTATTCTTTCTTCTTCAAGGAATCCTCCGTGAGAAGATGGGAGAACACGGGAGTAACATCCGACAAGCGATCACAAGGTCCGGGAGGAAGTATGAGCTCATGTATTATCCCTGGGATGAAACGGAGCGAGCAACTCTCAAGATGGAAGCAAGATGGAGGAGGTGGAACAAGACTCTTCCTTGGAACAATAGGATCAGGATGAACGGAATGCCGATAATATCGACGCGTCCTCCAAACGATATTATCGTCGACGCGAGGCTGGCAAGCAAATGGAGGATGTTGGACTCTAGGTTTGTTGCTAAGGGTAACAGCACTGAAGTGGATTTGAAGGCTTATAGGTGACACCGGTTTATCTTCTTTTTACTTTTGTTGTCGGTATTTATTTATTTTGTTTTTTTCTGTTTTTGTTTTGTTTGTTTGACGCAGTAAGAATATCAAAGCCCATAGAGAAGTAAGAATCATTTATGAACATTTCGAACGTCTCTTTTATTTTTAACATTTGCAAATGAACAAAGATATATTTGAAATGTTAAATAAATGCCAATTCGATACGGGCTTGATATTCTTACAACGTCGAAATTTATTTGTTTGTATTAATTTCTCTTTTGTTTTTTTGTTACACGTAGTACGAATATCAAAGAATATACAGAAGTCGGCAGCATTTTAAACATTTCGAATAAGGCTTAAGGTAATGGTTGGTTGTAGTTAGACGTAGAATAAATATAAAACGCCCGTACAGAAGTAGATCGCATTTATTAATGTTATGCCCATCTCTTTGTTCATTTTCAACACTTGTAGAAATGCTTAAAATGAACAAAGCGATATTTGAAATGGTAACAAAATGATTGCTACTTTGATATGGCCTTTGATATTTTTACTACGTCAAAGTTTTGTTTGTTGTTGCTATTTATTTCTTATTATTTTTTTCGTTTTTTGTTTGTTAGACTTAGTGAATATCAAAGCCCATATAGAAGTAGGTAGCATTTTGTAAACCTTTTGAATAAATCTCAAGATAATCAATAAAGCCCATAAAAAGTAGGAAGCATTTATAAAGGTTTCGAATGTCTCTTTTATTTTTAACATATGTAGAAATGTTCAAAATGAACAAAGAGATATTTAAGTTATTAACAAAATGATTGCTACTTCGATATGGCTCTGATATTCTTAACGTCAAAATTTTGGTTGTTATTGCTATTTATTTATTGTTCTTCTTTCTGTTTTTGTTTTGTATTCGAAACGTTTCAAAATGCCTCTTACTTATGTATGATCCCTGATGTTCTTACTACGTCAAAGTTTCCTTTGTTGGTCGCGTATTTTTATGAAGCTCTGTGCAATTAAACTCGGAAGGTGTTAAACATGTTATCTCAATCATACAACTTGTATTTTTGATTAAAAGTAGGGTTCATTTTGTAAGAAAAATCACAAATTATAAACTACAAGGCGAACTAATTAAATCTTAAATACAAAAATAAGAAATAACAAAAAAATCTCGAAGAAATCTCAAATCAAATAAGAATTTCAAACCAAAATAAGAAATTATTACTGAAGCAAACCACAGTTCATGTGTTTCTGTTGTTCTTGAACTATCTCTTACCGCTTTTTAAATTGTCCTTTTTTGTTCCTTATTTATGAAAAACACTAAAGTTGCAGATTAGGCTTTGATTAGATTGATGATGATTACTCTGGGCAATTACATATAAACACGTGTATCTCAACCGGGATGCCACAGCACTCGAGGGTGCCTTTCTAACGCTTAAGGGTGCCGAGAGATATTTTTCCTATTTTTGCTCTATTGGTAAGCTTCTTGATACAATTTTTTTGTGTACGATAAACGAGGAAAAAAATAAAAAGGTTTTATCAACCTTGTTGCGCAGTTGATGTGCTGTTTCAATTTCGTTTATTGTAACGTTACAGTTAACCACACAGCAAAAATACGAGCAAGGGTGCCGCGAACTATTTATAATTTCTGTGGAGTGCCGCAAGCCAAAAAGGTTGCGAAACATTTATATAAACTATTAATTTAATGACGTCCTGCAGCATTTTTGTATTACATACGTATATTATATGAAAACACTTATAAAAAATTAAGCATACTAATATCGATTTATTTCGTTCGTTTTTGAAAGCCGAATTTTGGCGAAATATATCAAATATTATGCTTCGCTTCATCTTTTTGATACTCAGTATTTACTTTGTTAATGCGTTTTCTGCGTGTTTTGCAATCATATTGTAACCATTTTATTGAAACGTATGGCGGTTAAAAACTTTTGACTTTTATATATATTGTTGTTTGGTAATAAAAGCTTGTGTAACAACACATTCCTCAGATTTACTAGGATGTCGGTTTATCAGGTGATAAAACCAATAGCAGTGGTTTTAAAAGAGAGATTTATAAACAGAGCTGAGGTGTCGTTATTCTTGTCTGACTCCAACACAGAAAATAGTCCAGCCCCAAATCCAACGCTGAATATTTAACCACTAGATGGTGCTGTGGAGTTAAATCTTTGCCCCCAAAAAGTCGCCCTAAAGCAGGGGTTCTTAAACTCTTAGGGGTACGTGAACTAGTTTTAGGATGTCCATGAAGGCCTAATTGAACTATTAGTGTGTATTTAAGCATTCATTTAAAAAAAAAAAACGTAGGCTATAGTTAAAAATAAAACGTTGTTGCACGGAATATGTTTAGACTTTATTTCATTGCACATTTTTTGGACCAGAAACATCTAATTTCTGAAGTCTATTTGTATTTTGACGTCAATTTATGACGTCATTTATAACAAAATTCTTGCCTATACTGGTCCATGCAGAGCAAAAAAAAATTTAGGGGTCCGCGGTAAAAAAAGTTTAAGAACCCCTGCCCTAAAGCAAATATTAGTATAGCTGTGTAGACAAAACGTGTGCACAATGTTAGATTTCGGCAATCAACTGCAGTGACCTGGATAAATTGTCGACAAAGATTCGATTTTATGAATTACTGAATTGCCTAGAGTACAAGTAGACATCATCGCCAACACTCACAAGTTACTAAAATGTGAGCTCCTACCGCGACACACCAACTTAAGTAAGGACAACTCAGAAATGCTTACACAATTAAATAGGTCATAAATCACTTACACCGAAATTCGCGGGGTTTACACTTTGAATAATGTTTCTTTTTCTGTGGCGACCCAAAAAACTGAGCGTAAGCGTAACAGCCAAACTTTGGCGCACTAATACCCTTACAGGACTTGTTAAGTGCCTAGAAAAACGTAAAGGTCAAAATTTAAAAAGATAATTCAATGAGATTATGGTTTACTGAATAAATGTGTTAAATTTACCAATAAAAATATTCTATTTTAATTTGGTTTTGTTTAGTATTACAATGCGGAGCCTATTTACAGTAAAATACTTTTTCTATGAGCTTGTACCCCGAAGTTTTTGCCCACTTAAAATAGAGGAGGGACCGATTATATGTTTTATATAGTATATGATTTTTTCATCATTTTTTTATTAAAACAACTAACCTTTTGTGAGAGATAAACTACAAGCCCTTATGACAAATACTCGCATATCTAAACTTGATCCACATTATTGAAAACATCAGTACGTCATTATTTAGTTTGTTTATATATAGCGACCTATGCATCCTATTATACAAAAAAAGTTTTGCAGTATACGTAATAAATGAAAGACACACACAAACATATGTGTTTAATAACATCTGTGATCTAGCCCCTCGGAAGTTGCTAAATATTCATCACTTTTGTCTCCGTGTTGGAATATTTAGTACATGTTCGTAAAATAGTTTTAGTGGAATACTAATTTGGTTGATAAAAGGCGGGTTAGACTTACGTTTTTTTAAGTTTGGATTTGGAAGGGCTAAGTTTTGTTTTTAAGGTAATAAATAACATAATCATGAATCGCACAGCCGTCTTTTTAAGATAAAAAAATAAAAAAATCTTTTTTAAGATGATGTAGATTTATTCGACCTTTTTGACTTTGACATTCATTAATTATCAAGCTACATTACAGATCCGTGCATAGTGTGCCTAGGATTGATAAATTTTGAGGTAAAATATGGGCAAACCTTTAAAATTCTAGGTAAAGGCAATAAATTCCGTCTTATATCTGTTTTTGCTTGCAAAAATATTGCAAGGAAAACATAACACGTAAACCAACACAGTGGAATGTACGATTTTTGAATAACTTTGATAAACAATATTCGAAATCAACACTGAAACACACCCTAATACAGATTATACTGTAACTTCAACCTCGTCTGTTTTGTGTTACTACTACAAACTTGTGGTTCTCAAACAGTGGTTTTAAAGTGTATTTTGTTATGCTTAGTATGCTGGCCTACGGCTTAGTTTAAAGTTAGTAGGAAGTAGGAAGTGAATTTTGGAATGACTAATCAACCGCACTTTCCCTGCTAAAAATAATATTAAAACGTGTTTTGTGAAAGTAAGTTGTGGGAACTTTAAAAATAGTTGTGAAACTAATTTTACAAAGAGTTGTGAAACTTCACTATATTGTAGACCAAGTCATGTCATTTAAAAACAGCGACTTAACTGCATTAAGTCAAGTCGTTGACTTTTGTTTAGATTTGCTTCGGGTGATTTAGGTCTCATTCCGATTCAGACATTATTACGACTGTAACTCCTATGTTGATCTTATTCCCAAATATTTATAATACTTTGCTATTAAGGAAAACGAAATATCTGTAATCAGACCTAACCCTGGCTGGATAAGTCCAAAATCCACCAAAAATAGAAATAAATGCCAGACACCCAAAGCCGTGGGGTTGCAATTGGTCGTCGCCGTTTCAGAGTTTCGGCGCTGAACGGCGCTGTTGGGGAGCCGCTGTTTTAAAATATTTGTCCTTGTTTGGGGTAAAGGGTGGGAAATGGGTGGGGTTAGAAGGGTGTTAATTGGAATTATTAGGAAAGTTATTGGGTTGGGTTTGGGGTTAGGTGAAAGGTTGCCTATATCTTATTCTCCCGGGTTAAAGTCTGCTTCCTACCATTAGGTATTACTCCTATTGCTAATGTCCCCTATAACTAAAGTAGGATAATTTTTAATGTTTTATATAGTTTAAATCAGCAAAATGTATCATGCCTAATACACACCATTTCCGGTCTTAGATATTGAACAATGTGGTAAAAAAGGTAGCGAGTTGAACAATAACGGTTGTAGGTTGTGGTAAGAATACCAAAGCGAATACAGAGGTGAGTAGACTTGGACAACTAGATTTATTTCAGCTTTTAAAAATTAGATTAGAATTAAAATTAGAGCATTTCAGTTTTTTCCAAATTAGATTAGAATTAGATCATTTTGAGTTTTCTCAAATTCGATTAGAATTAGAATTACCGAATTATTAAAAAAACGAATTTGAATTAGAATTTAAACTAGAATTACATTTTATTATTCACATTCAATTACATTTAAATCGAGAAGTATTTTAATAGGAATGTGCTGTTCAATTATGTGTGTGCTAATTTTTAAGCATTTTAGCATAGCATATAATTTTTAGTCCGTGAAAATTACGTTTCAACCAAAGAGTTTGAATTCAAATTCTTTGTTTTGACTAAGGGACTAAAAATGTCGTTGGACAAAGTAGGATTTTTTGTAAAATCCGATTTAGATTAGAACTAGAATTAGAGCACACGAGCGACTCACAAATTAGATTAGAATTAGCCGAATTTCGCTCTAATTCATTGAATTAGAAAACTAGAATTATCTAGTTGTCCAAGTCTGGAGGTGAGTAGCATTTTTAACGTTTTGAAAATGTCTAGCATATTGTGACATAATATCAAACAATAACCTTAGGTTCTTAGATTGCTTGTTTTGGAAATCGGTATGCCGTAATTTTGTGGTGTCTTCTCTAATAATTAATTTTTTTATACGTTAAAGTATGAAAATTGTTCTACTCTCACACCAGACAGATGTTACCAATTAGTCATAATTAGCCAAATGTCTCTATTTTTTAATACGCAACATTTCACGACAAAAAAAGGGTAAACAAGTTGTTTTTAAACAGACTATCAAACGCGTTAAAGGTGGAAAACGCGAAATGGCTTCGCTTAATTGGTCTTGTAAAATTAGCCTATAGCCCTATTGGTGCCATTTAACGTTCTGCTGTTAAGCGTGATTAATTATGCCTGAGAATTTATGGCCTCGATTGAATGGCTGAGTTTGTTTTGACCTCAGCTGAGTAGGGGCAAATATAATACCTAGCTTAATAACAACTATGAGCTCTTAATAAAGCATTCTTAAGTGGCCAATAGCGGAGAGAAATGGAGATGTTATAGTTATGTGCTAAACCAGTGCCATATAACTAGATACCGTAAACACCCAAGTATATGCCGTTTTAAAACCAGGTATACAACCAGCAAAGTATATAATACTAAAGGTATTCAGATTAGGTTACAGAAGTACAGAATAGTTGTTGGGTGTATTATACCCTATGTTGTGTTTTTATGTTGCTGTCAGAAATGGCATGCTAAGTTTTGTGAAATAGATTTTTTATGTCACCAGATATCTGTATAGTACTTTACCCAAGCAACTAATTGTTAGTCTTATTTTTGAGGTATACGAACTTATTGCACCTTTTTGAAATCTCCCTGTTTTTTGTAGCCAGATATAAGACCTAAAACTGTATAATAACTTTACCAAACAACCAACTGCTAGTCTTTATTTGTGAAAAATACGGCGTAATTTTACCTTTTGTTAAACGCTCATTTTTTGGCCCAATATTAGACGTAATACTGTATAATATCTTTTTCAAACAACTATAAAAACTTCACCAGACAGTTGTTACAGGTTGAAGAGACTGTGCTATATGCTAAGGTTAAAACGGTTCTTTTAGTCACAAGCTGTAGCGATGACTGAACTATTAGACTTGTTTACTTTTACACATGAAGGGAAGTCAGTTAAAGGGCAAGCTTGTATCACCACCGGTTTAAAGTTTACTGGAGGCCAGTGATATTAGATTGCCTGACTAACGCCTTTACATGTTTGTTCAACTGTATACATTTATTCTGAGTTATGCTATTTTAGTAGTTGTATGTAATATTTCTTTAGTAGCTTTATCTGTGATTTTCGTTTTTCGTAAGCAAAAAGTGTAAGCAAAGTGTCAAATAAGTGTTTGAAAGTTTTTGTTGCAGTCTCTTAGGGTTGTAATTTTCAGTCAAAGGTTACCAGCAGAAATAAAAAACTGCAAAGTAACGAAATGCAGCTTGGCTAAGGTTTAAGAAGAGTTTTAGTTTTATCTTTTCGTACAAGAGTTGTTTTATGTGTTGTTTGTGCACTACTTTAAGTTTGTTTGTAGTTTGACATTTTCGTTCGTAGAAATTTTTCTGTTGTATGTCTATTGTTTTAAGCTAAGTACTGCATTTTTGTTATGAAAGTACTGCTTCACATTTTAATATAGGAGTTGTTTTATTTGTTGTATGTGCATTGTTTTAGCTTTGATTGCAATTTAACATTTTCGTTCATAGGAGTTTATGAGTTGTATGTGCATTGGAAAACAACGGTTGGAGGTTGTAGTAGGACGTAGTACGAACATAAAAGCCGAACAGAAGTAGCTGTCTTTAACTAAGTTGGAAATAAATAAACAGTTTTTCGAAACGTTCAAAATGATACTTACTTCTCCATGGGCTTTGATATCCTTACTACGTGTATGTGCGACTTTGTGCGTTGTTTTACTCAGCAGCAAGCAATTTATGGTATAAAGCTTAACTTCTCAGCTTTGCTAACCTCAGCCATCTCAATGCAGGCAAAACTAGCACGGAGCAATCAGTGCATTGCAAACAGCAATTTATTGCAGAGCCGTCTCCCATTTCAATATGGCTTCCGTTTAAGCGTGTGATTGGAAAATTCCGAGAAACGTTGAAACGTCAGGGTCGTCTAAAAGCCAATGCACATGACGTCATACACGTTGTGACATTAAATGATTGAACAGGAATTGCGTCTACAATGATTTGGCGCTGTTCCCGTGGAATGACGCTAATATGACCAAGTGTTGCTTGCAGAGAGCAACTGTTAACTGTTAGCCTGGTGTACTGTAGCCGTTAGAGAATTGGTTATTTGCTTTTAATATTTACATTTCGAAAGATCGACATGTTTCTCTGCTTTCAGACGTTTTGTCAACAGCCTATGTTATTATCATTCGATATTGGAGAATGATATTGCTTTAATGTTTTTATAAAAATTGTTAGGAAATCTGTATATTGTGCTTCAATGCCTGTTAAAGTTTATATAGTATCTTATAGTGACGTGTAAATATTTTCATAAAAAATGACACTCAGCCTAAAAGGAATAGCAAAGATTATCAAAATAGCATTTTCAACCACCAATATAAACAATATATATATATTTTTTCCTTTTTAAATGTGTTTCGTGTAAGGTGTTATCCATACCAGTCAAGTTGCACTTCCATGTTTGAGCTAGTGAGTCACTGACAGCCAATTCCTATTCAATTTCAAATGCGCGAGCGATAAGCATGCTATTCAATTTCAAATGCGCGAGCGATAAGCATGCGTCAGGTGCATTTCCAGGTCACCAGCTAAACACGTGATGAGGCACGGATCCACGATTTTTTTGTAGGGGGGTCATGAACTTAGAGATGGCGTCACAAAGTTACGTCATAAATAACTAAACTTGGAGGATAACTCAAAGTTCGTTTATTTTGTTAAAGTTTAGTTTGTACAGGTGTTACTTGCAATACAAAAAAAATAAAAGATTTGTTACGAAGCTGTTATTGATTGGGGCAGACCAAAAAAAACGCCTTTATATCGTTTGGGTTACAAAACCTTTTGATTAGCAAAACCTTTTTTTTATATGGGTTGAGACGTACTGTTAACCTAATGCAGAAGCGCAAAAATAGAGTTGCATTTAGGCAAAAAATATTTTTTTTATGTATTTTTATGGGGGGAGGGGTCATGGCCACGTTCCAACTTTGAATCTGCCCCTGCTCGTGGCGGACAAGGAAATGAACGCGGTTTGAACCTTCATAGACCTTAACCGCCTTTGTAGAAGCTGCAGCGTTAATTTGATTGGTTTTAAGGCCTTTTTTGCTACACCTTTGCGCTTATGTCTTATGCACAAGAGTTGCCTAAAAATAATCAAATTTAAAACAAGATGGTAATATTTTTGTATGATTCGAAGTTTGTTGAGATAATAAGCCTAAAATTATTTCGCTTACAAAAAACGGAATTAATTTTCAATGTCATATAATTACAAGACAGGACAATTTATATTACAGTTTTTTATTAAAAGTGGCTATTTGCTAGCAGAAATTGGAAACAGCAGAATAACGGAATATTTTAATATATTGTTTATAGTTTTGTTGAGAGAGTTTTCGTTTTTGTCGTAGATAAGAGTTGGTTTATATGTTTTATTTATATTGTTTAACCTGAAGGCAAATGTTTCAAGTAGTCTAGTACAGAAAACTTAACATATGGAAACTAATTAGGCCTTAAATGGGTAGTTAAAACATAAAGTAGTCCTTATGCTGGCTTAAATGTTACTTTTAATGTCATAATGTACAAATGGCGCCTCCTTTTAATAATATTACGTTTAAAATGGTAACTGTAAAACAAGTTATGAGATAAAAATAATCAGCAAATGGCTTGTCAGCGACGATTTACAATGTTAAGTCTAGCTCGAGCTCAGCTAAACAAACACAAAATGCGTTCCAGCCAAATATTTGAAAAAGGTACGCAAATGTTCTTCGTTTTACTCAAAATAGTACATAAAAATATAACTATTAAAAAACAAGGAAACAGAAATATAAAGAAAATATTTACAATGGCCGGTTAAAAATGCCCAGTCTAGCTTAGGCAGGGCTAAACGTATTCAAATCGCGTTTAACCCAAATATGCTTGAACGGGCCACAAACGAAAAAAAATTCTCCGACATACTTTAACTGAAATTTTTTCGAGTAAAGTTAAGATCATACTTTTAGGGATCATTTCTTTAGTATGTTACTTGAAAACGTCATCCTAGTATGACAGAACCTGAACTGTGATGATGAGCAGTAGCGGTTCCTTCTGAGCATGAAGCAAGCGCTGTGGGATTTTCTTCGGAAATTCTCGCTTCGCTTTGAGGAATGTTCTTTAAACCTTTATTGGTTTTGAGAGGAAGGTTTCGCCTGCTGAGCAGTTTATTCTTAAAATTTAATCTTTATCAAACAATGATAGGGTTGTACTCGTGAATTTACCTGCTGTGTCTGAAATCATTAGAACAGTAAGTTTTCCTAATTTGGCCGAATTTATTTCGAACATTGAATAAAGTAAAACCACGGGCTCACGAGGCCTACAAACTTTATTTATGCCCACTTTAACCACGAAAATCCAAAAATTGTTCGCGATTTGATGCGTATTTTTACAGTAATGTACAGCACAAAAGCGTCAGGTGTAGTATAGGGCGCTCAAATTGAAATTTAGGCCAACTTACAATAAAATTTGTGCTAGGTTTACAATAGGTTACAGGCAAAGTATTTCTACCTTTTAGTGATATCTTAACACTGTACGTACGTGACCTTTTCCAAAACATCTACAGAATTCCGGTAATAAAATTGTACTGTTGCGGTTTTGGCAAAAGAAAATCGAATTTTCAGAAAGCTTTATTGTTGCACTGCTGTTAACGACTAATCGTTTTGTAAAATTGTAAGGAATTTTGGCAGCTCACTAAGAACAGTTACCTCCATTGATTTCCATTAGTCTCGCACTAGGTGCATGCTAAATTATTATTTGTCCTAATCCTAAACCAAGCATCTGGCCACCCTGGTACTATTTTCCTAAATTGCCATTGTTGAAGCGTCAATGGACCATTTCGCAGTTACGTGAGAAAATCAATCCTGATGGTTTGGGAGAACAATTGATTATAATTATAAGTGATATTTACTAGTTTTACGTACAAAGCATTTGTCTATATTGTCATGTTTAAAACATTAAAAACCATTTATGTACTTTCGCGCGATTTCTCCAAAGGAATGTTCTTAAACCTTTATTGGTTTTGAGAGGAAGGTTTCGCTTGCTGAGCAGTTTCTATTTTGTTATGATTATTCTTTGAGTGGATATTTCCTAGCTTTACCTTCTCTAGGGTTTCGGAAAAGTGTTTGCTTAGTGTCTTAGCAAACATTGAGGACAATTGTAAAGTTATAAATTTGCAGCTTCGTAGAAAGTTTGGCGCGAATTTTTCTTAGTTTTCTTCAGTGTGAGCCACTGTTTTAAACTTGATCGTTGTTTAGTATACAATACAATAAACTTTTTTGTCTTTGCACTTACGCGTTCTAAGGGGAAGGTTTCGCTATCTAAATAGGTTTTCTTTTCACAAATTTCTTTATTGCAGAGTAAATCTACCACCATTTATTTACTATGTAACAAGTTCACATTTAGGAAAACGAAGAGCAGTGTTTTTTTAAGGTGTTTTGGGGGACCGAAACGGTCCCCAAATTTCTCCAGCGGTTTCCCAAATTTTGGACTTGCAACTTTTTGGTATTTAAATGAAACACTTGCGGTCTTTTAAAACTACTCAGTGGTCACCCAAACCAAACCTTAAAAATAAACCTGACGAAGAGTATATTTAGGTTTCGAAATCTTTAACGTTTCGATGAGTCATATTTTCTAAAAGTAGTAAATCAGAAAAAAATCGCTTTGTTTAGAATTTTGTAGAGCGTTGTTTGATAAATGTGCAGATTTTTATACTTTTGCGGATTTGAAGTATAATTGTAAGTACGAGCAGGGTTATGGAGGGTTGTTTATTGTATTTTTATGGGTAAATCTGGTAAAAAATTGTATTCTAAACTATTTTTAACAGGATGTGAGTTTTAGTTAACAGAAAATATAACAGTGAGAAAACCCAAATGTTTGAAAAAGTTAGGCAAATGTCAAGCGTGTCGTGTACGATGGAATACAAGTTTAACAGAGTGCTGGGGAGCTAATTACAACATAATTATGATAAATAACTTGTCGTTTTCACAAGCCGAGGCAATATAAGTTAAAACTAATTACTAGTTGAACATAATAGTGGGGTTCGCCTTGATTAACTAGATTCAAACAGGCCCTAACTAATGAAGGGAATTTTAACAGAGGTCATTATTTAATCGTACGATGCTGCAGCAACATTGTGGTGCAAATTTAAAATGTGTGGTGATTAAAGCTAATCAATTAAATGATAATAAGCGTAGAGCAGCCAAATGCAACCACAGTCTCCGTGGCTCTAGTAAAAATGTTAAAAAAACAAAAAAGTGAACATTATTAAAGGAGACTTAACAATATATCAAACTTTGATTTAACTGACACAAATATTTTTAGCCTCATAAAGTACCTTCAAGTTTATTATTGTCGGTTTTTATGTTTTTTAAGTTCATTATACAGCAAACACGGGGTAATTTAACAAAAAAGTGTGACAAATATCAAAGATCTAGTTACAATAACCAAGACGTTTTTTTTATTAACACTTTTTTTAAGTTTTTCTACACTCATCTAAAATCTTGTCTCCATTACAAAAAAACCACCCACCCCCAAAGTAAAAATACCGATCGCTTTTAGTGCGTGATATCACTGAACGATGACGTCACACTTTCGATGGGATGACCGGAAGCGCGTGTTTTGTAAGAAAAACGAGAAGCGTGACTTGCGTAGTGCGTTTGTGCGCAGAACGCGAAAAACGTGGCGCGCGTAAGTGATCGCGAGTTCCGCCTTTGTAGAACGTGCGTAACAATGGGTCGCGCCGAAGAACAATGGTTTTCCGATAGTATCGATTGCGCTACGATTATAAATGTCAAGTGTTAGTATTGGTACTTGTTTTGCACTTTAAAAGGGGTGTTTGTTTATAAAATACAAAACATTAACAAGTTAAGACAGGGGTTCTCAACCGGGGTGTCGCGGCACTCTTGGGTGTCATTTTTAACGCTCAAGGGTGCCGAGAGATATTCCAAATTCTTTAGGATTCCAATTTTTGCTCTTTTGGTAAGCTTCTTGATACAATTTTTTGTGTACGATAAAAGTGCCAAAAATAAAAAAAAAAGGTTTTTATCAACCTTGTTGAACAGTCAATCTGATGTTTCAATTTCGTTTTTTGTAACGTTACAGTTAACCACTCAGCAAAAATACAAGCAAGGGTGCCGCGAACTATTTATAATTTCTGGTGGGTGCCGCACGCCAAAAAAGTTTGCGAAACGCTGAGTTAAGGTAACCCAACGTTAAAAGCAATTGTTCCGCTTTCCAATCTAGAAACTATAATTGAATGTCAAAGCTCAATAGGCCGACTAAAATGACATCTTACAAATAACGGTACGATTAGAACATTAACTGATAATAATGCAAGTGTAAATCGAGGCGTTTAAATTAAGATGACTAGATTTTGACCAATTCTTTGGCGTTAATTTTCAATTTACAGAACAGATTCATGCATATTAGTGTACCTAGAACTTTTACGTTTGCAAATTTTAATTTGATCCAGTTTGCCTATTTTCCGAAAGTAATGACGTCAATTGGCGTTGATTTGGATCGCGATAGTGTTGCTCAGTTTTCGGGAAATCATTCCTAGTTCGTTATTTCGAGCTTGCATCGACGTGTGAAAATCGAGTTAATAATTTAATTGATTTGACGTAATTTCGCTTTAAGTTCACTCAGCTTGATTCATTTGTCTTAAATCATTTCTTTAAGGTAATATGGTCCAGCAAAAACATTTAGGCCGACTAAGCCCCGCTATTCCACTAATGCTTTATATTAGACCGCCGCGAAAGAGGTGGGGAAACACTTTGCTAAGGATTTATAAGAATTAAGTAATTTCCGCCAATTTCTATCCCACTAGGAAGTTTAGAAATTTTAAAATCAAAAATAGTAAAGATTTGTTTTGCATAAAAAAGTTTTATCGAAAGATAATCGCGCAAAATGCTGATTAGGTTGAGAAATTCTGTGCGAAAGGATTTAATTAAAACTAAACATTTTCCGCCAATTTCGTTCCTACAACTCAGTTTTCTCGCCAAGTGCCTTGGTTTGATTGTTACCTGTGCGAAACAATTAGATCGCGTCGAAGAACAATGGAAGATCGAACCTGCATCGCGCTCGGCAATTGCCCGACTAAAAGACAGGGGCTTCACTGCGGCGTAATTCAATTAATCCCTTTCGAACAGCTCCTTGAATTATTTATCCCACCTTTCGCATTAGCGCCAGTGGAGCGGTTACATGTGCAGGGTAAAGGATTTTGACTCGTATAATTACATTATTTTAGACTCTTACTGGCTATCCGCTGTGTAACCGTTTTTTCAAAACATCCTGATTTTCTGTTTAAATTGAATGTTTTAGGCAGCACATTTTCTCCCGTTGTTTTAAACCCAAGTCCGTCGTTAAAAATTTGCCCTTTTTGTGCGCTTTCTACTCTTGTAGCTATTTTGCATAATCATTCGTTTGTTGTGTTTTTTTTAATCTTGATTTATTTTGCAAAAAGTGATTTTTTTGTCAGCAAAATTTATTTTGGCTTCTATAAATCATTGTAATTTTATTCCTCATTTTCGACTTTACAGCTATTACGTGTTTTTGCTTGTTTTTGAATTTTTAAATCCTGAAAATTTTGCCCAAGTTCCTTTTTTTTCGGAAGCGTACTTTCTCATAATTACTTAAAACATTTAAATATTTCTTTTTTCCTTATTTTTTGTCCCTTTTAGGTATAGTCTTTTTTAAACAAAAAGCTGATATTGTCTATGATTGCACCACAGTAGACAGTAGGGCGGAAGGGATGGTAGCTGACGGTTCAGCCGCTTATAAATAGATTGAAATTTCACGACCGAGACAGTTTTATAGCCTGGGCAGTTTAGACTGGTTGTGTACCAAAGTAATTTGAATTTTAGAGTATAATGACTGGAGGTTGTGGTTAGACTGTAATGAATATCAAAGCCCATACAGAAGTATGTCGCATTTTGAATGTTTCATTCTAAATAAATCAATCTTAATTCGAAACTCTCACAAACTGCTATCACTTTTTAGTATGGGCTTTAAAATTCATTTTACGTCTCTTTTTAGATTTATCAAAGTCCTTGTTTGTTGGAAAACATTTAAATATAAAATCAAACAGGTTATACAGATTCTTAAACGGTCATTTTATGATTTATATGATTATAAGTTAGGAATGACTTATGCTATTCCATTTTGTTAATTAATTGTGCTTGAAAACTTTATGCTTTAATGTTATTCCAATTAATCACGACTAAAATGTATTTCGTAACTTATAATATTGTTTGCGATAGAGTTTAGGTGTTTAAAGACCTGTTGTTTTTGTGTTAATTAAAAGCATTTGAGGGGTTGTTATTTACAATTTCTGCTTTGTATTACAGACTAACCTCAAGTAACTTGACCTAAAACGATTGTAGTTTAATGTTGTTGGAACTGTGACTCCAAAATGTGGTGGTCTGCCGTATTTGGAATCTTTGCTACGCTTGTATGCAGCACAAAAGCTGCTGGTAAGGTGGTATTATAACTTAACTGATACCGAATACCAGTTTGTAGTATCAGTAATAGTCCAACACTAGGCTGCAGGGGCGCAACTATTATTTAATTTGCAGACCAATAAGTTTACCTAAATAATCGAATATTTCCCTAATATTATAGAGAATTAAACATATCCCATTATAACAAAATATACGAATTAAAAGTATTTTTATTTTTTGATTAGTAGGCTTTGTAATAAAGCTTTTCAGTAACCAGAAGTATTTAGTGTTTAAAGTTATTCTTTGTGTAAAATGAACTTCTACTTTTTTACCATTTTTTTCTTAATTGGAACCTAATTTAAGCCATGAGTAGCTTACTGTTCTTATAAAGAGTAAAATGCTTCATCAAGGTCAAAATTGTGTTTTATTTGCGCAAACCGATAATGGTAAGTGCAAGCATATATAAAAAAAAGTTTTCTGGAGGCTACAGTTAGACGACGTAGTACAAACGAAGTGATGTTAAAAATAAATAAATAAAGAGATAACCGAAACATGCAAAAGGTTAACTGCCTCAATACTTTGATACTCCTACCATGAAAAAGTCCCAAGTCCTATGTTTCATCTTCCAGATGGTATCGAATACAAAATGTTCGCGATTTCAAGCATCCAATCAACTTTCGAGGAATCACATGAACATTGTTCTTCCAATAATGGAAGGCTGGCAGTTCTTCAAGACGACACCACTAACCGTCTCCTCTTGAACTTTACACTCTCAATTGGTGGCATTTTTGAATGGATAGGTGCGATATCAAACATTATGCTTGTATAAATATAGTTATATTTTAATAATTTTTTTTGTGATTTATCATATGATTGTGATCAACATTGTATCACTTTTAATATTGTGAGCTTTTAAAATCATAAAATTATTGTAAAATTGCTATGATAGGCCTGACACCTAATTAGCCATTAAATCATTTTCTGTTGAAATAAATACTTATTTTTTTATCGATTTTTATAAACTAGGCCACAGATTGGCAAATTTGTTCATAAAGGGCCCAATAACTGTAATGTCTTGCGATCACGGTCCGGATAAAAAAAACTATGTAGAATTTTATCAACTTTATTATTGTTCAATAAAGTGCGTTTTTATGACACTTTTAGTGGCCTTTAATGTATAGGTATTTACTCCTTCAAATTTTATTGAGGGTATGTTTGGCAATGATATAAGATGCAATGTTTAATTGTTTAAAATCAAAGAGTGGTATAAAACCTTTAAATAAATTAAAAGCAATACAAGGTTTTAGTAGATATATAATTCTTTACCTTTGAGTTATGCTACCGCAGGGTTAATTTTGCAAATTGGTGGTGGCGACTTTGATATTTTATGTTATTTCCGAGTGCATAAATGCAAAAAGTTGATTTACTTTGATTAGTTTGAACTTTCTATTTGGGTAAATGCATAATAACGGGTCTTTTTCGTGTTGTTTGTTAGTGATTCCGGGTAGTAGCCTACCTTTTTACTATAAAATTACTAACGAAATTACATAAAAGTGTGCTAGTTCTTGTTGCTATTTCTGCACGTTTCAAGCTTTTACAGGAATTTGAAAACATTTTACTTGAATAGACTGTTGTGTACTATTGTTCAATGTGCCGCTATTTATAGACTGTAGTACGTGAGAAATGCTAATCACAGTTGTATAAGGGTCACTAAAACATAACAAAATGGATACAACTGCTAGCTATACCGGCGGGGGAGTCACCCCTAGGGGTGGGAAAATTTGTTATTTTTTATCGTCAATATTCGCATTAATAATACAAAAAATATTTTTTTGTTTTTTGTTACGCTTTTACGGAATTAGCGCCTGCCCCTGCGTTTTTCTGCACATGTCGTTTTACTTGACCTATGACTTTTAGCTAAACGAAAATAGTATACAGCTGTTGTGTCCAGCGAATGCGTATAAGTGTTTTACTTTTTGCGGCTATGTCTACAGGTTTAAAGCTCGACCACAAAAATTTCACCTGGACTGACGGGACCCTGGTAAACAAGACGTTCTTGGGCCAGCTAAATCTTCCCCGGGACGAAACGAAGAGGTGCTACGGACTTCACGCTGCCAACAGGTCGTCTGGAAGTTGCTCAACCAGTTGGACGAATGAACACTGCACCGACAATAAATACCACATCTGCGAGTTTAAATACATTAGAAACCAAAGTAAGGGCAGTATAGGTTTATATAATTACTGTTTGTACCAAAGTATTGCAATGACGTCAATGACACTTAAGTCATTGTTTGCAAAAAAAACTTGACTTGGCCTAAGTCATTTGGGCAAATGACTAACGTATTTTGGACATATGTCTTAAATTTACTTAAGTATTTGGACAAATCACTTGACTTATTTGAATTAAGTCTTTAGCACAAAGTGACTTGAGAATCGCTGCGTTGGATTTATGACTAAAACGCACCAATAAAAATAAACAAATCATTTATCGAAATCGCTGCTTTAAGTCACAAGTTTTGCCAAAAATGATTTTAAACAGAATATAAGTTCTTATATTTTCTTTTAGGCGGCTTTTGCAAACAGCTGGGAAAAGATATGGTAAACCTGCAATACCAAGGTACGATAAAACATAAGATGAACGCAATTATTTTTTTAATAGCAATAGTTGTTGGAAATTATGTTTGCTTATAGAAGGAACACCAAAGCTAGGAGCATAGGCACATTTTAAAGGTTTATTTAAAATAAATCTTAGCATAATGGCTGGAGGTTCTAGTAAGACGTAGAACAAATATCAAAGCCCGTATAGAAATATTCAACCTAACTTTGGTTGATACCCTAAAACACACCTTTATTGTTTGTTTTAGGGTATCAAGATAGCGGTTAAAGAGAAATACAAGAAGTCAATTCTTAAGCGTTTCGCTTTCTTATATATTATTAATGAAGGTGTAATGCTGCAAACAAGTGTCAACACCGAATTTTCGTCATGTTACACCTTTTAAATGATTACATTATCTTGGCACGCTTTAATAGAAAAATCGTATTTTAAAAACCTCGTGTTATATTGTTGCTTGATCCATAAAAATAGGTCAAAAATAAAAAGCTTTCAACCCAATTTCTTTGGTTTCTATGTCATCTTAATAGTAACATAATTTCTCGCCCAATATACAAATTTTGTTACGCTTTATTTGTCTAAAACATTCAACAAATCCCAATTGCTGTATCAAGCGTTCACCGACCATTTTCATAGTTTCAGGCATAACAATCATGTAAAATGTCAAGCACCCGATTATGCCTGTAATAGTTATAACTGTATGCAGTTCTAACCAGATTTTTTCACAGATCCGAAGCTATGCGTTGAAGGAAATGTGCAACAAGAAGGTTTAGGTAAATATAGTAGGATAAATTATAAATTTAAGCCGTGTTATTAAAGAGTTGCACTTTCTATACAAAAAAAGGTATTTTTATAAGACCTAGCGGTGGCAAAATTAAATGTTTTAAACCTGGTTAGTTCCTATTTGCTGCAACAGGAAAAAAAATGTTTTCTTCCAACTGGAGATGTAAATATCGGGTTTACGACCGGTACACGACAGTAAGCAGTTATGTTGGTATCTATGCCGATCCGATACCAAACTAATATAGGATGTTCGGGCATAATTTGATCAGCGAATCCTACCTTGAAAGTACTACAAAAATAGTAGGTTACTAACTGCAGGTAGCAAAATTGTTTGCCGGCTAATTTAAAAAAAACCTTTAAACATTTTTTGGGGTCTGTTTTGTTTTTTATGGCGCAGTAATGACGTCACTTGGCACCGGATCGGGCCGCGGTGCTTTCTCTCCAAAATGTCAGGTATCGGTACGGGACCCATTCTCTTCCGATACGTGGTATCGGTTCTCGTCCGATACTATTGTGGTATCGGTTCTCGTCCGATACTATTGTGGTATCGGTAGATTAAACGTCCGTTACTATTGTGGTATCGGTTCTCGTCCGATACTATTGTGGTATCGGTTCTCGTCCGATACTATTGTGGTATCGGTTCTCGTCCGATACTATTGTGGTATCGGTAGATTAAACGTCCGTTACTATTGTGGTATCGGTTCTCGTCCGATACTATTGTGGTATCGGTAGATTAAACGTCCGTTACTAGGGTGGTATCGTTGGTAATCCGACACTAAATTTGTTTTAAACTATTGAAATACGTTATCCTTAACGCTACCAAGGGTTGCATGAATATATTTCTAATACATGACGTTTTGAATATTAAATTTTAATTAAGTAGAAAACTTTGCCAATAAAAGTTTGGTAATTGAATGTTGAAAAGTACTTTTTAAGCACTTATGTTTTGTCAAACACAATTATTTTAGTGAATCCAGGCAATATTTTGTGTTAAATGTTTTTTCAGGGAAACCTGAGATTGTCCAGACGTTGCCAGTTTGCGACAAGCGAGTTTGTGCATTTCCCAACAACCCTAGCCTCTACTTCTCCTGCCAAAAAGGTTGGATATATTTATTGGACAACTTTGTCGCTTATGTGGTCAGAGCTGTGGTAAAAGTAAACTGGACCGCACAAGTCGCAGCAACGGAGTTTTGGTATAATAATTTCCGCAGGCCGTACCGGTAACAAAATGCTTAGTCTCGAATTATGTTGTCGAGTCTTGTTCCGATTGTACAGCCTGGATCCCGCCAATTTACGCAACAAAAATAAGATTAGATAAATGCGCGCAACTAAATTTTCCTCGCTTGCAGAACTTACTGGCGAGCGTTTTTTAAATGTTTGATTAAAATGGTATTCAAATTGGTACATGGCAGTTTACCAGCCTTAGTTGTTTAATGCAAACTTTTATTACTGGTTTATATTTAGAAATACACTGAAAGACAGTCATATAGCTCGCCCACCCACAATACATGGTTTAAACTTTCTCCACCACATGATATTCCATGTTTACAGTTTAGTTTGTGGCCTCAACAGTTTCGAATTTCGTACAGCGCACATCGGATTCTGAACTCGGGCTTAGGTAGCTTTGTTGAGTCCCGAGTTCGTCACCAGCAAAATAAACCGACTCCGTCGAGCCCTAGCTCCCAAATCCGACTCCCGAGTCAGCAGCGTAGCTTTAAACAAACTGACTTTAAGCCAGGTATTCACTACAGTTCGTGGATTCAACGTTTTCTAATTAGGTATTAGGAAATATTGCCTTCAAGTCAAACTCTATTTAATAACGGCCTCTTTTTTCTTTATGTTCTTAAAATGCGAAGATTCACTAGACAAGTGCAACCGGTTTTACCCCAAGAGGATCTACTGGCTCTCTGGATCGGAGGGGTGCCCGAAAAACCAGACATACAGAGCGCAGAGAGACACGCCAGGAGCGAGAGTTGCGAGTCTGTTCCATGCAATGTTCCCAACCAACCCGCAATGTGTTAAGTTGTGTAAGTAACGTTGTTTTTGATGAAGTACTACTCTTCTTATAGTAGTGCTGTTCAATAATTGCTTTTTTTTTCAATACTTGTTTATTTTGATACCGCGCCTGATATTTTGGACTAAAGTATACCGAACGACGTCTTTATATATGGCTAATAATATTCTTAATGATGTCCGAAACTTAAGTAATACTCTTTGTACGGTAGTACTGTTCAATACTTTACGTAAGTGTTTGGCAAACTTTCTTGGCTTGCGGCACCCTAGAGAAATTATAAACTTGACGGCTTCCTTGCTCGTATGTTTGCTGAGTGGTTAACTGTAAAAAGCTTTTTAATTATATATTGGCACTTTTATCGTAAATAAAAAGTTGTGTTAAGAATCTCACCAAAAGAGCAAAAATTGGAATCCTGAAGAATTTGAAATATCTCTCGGCACCCTTGAGCGTTAAAAATGGCACCCTAAAGTGCCGCGGCATCCCGGTTGAGAACCTCTGCGTTAAGTAGTACTGTTCAATAAGTAGTCTTGCTTGTCAGTTTTATTCCGATATTTTGAACTAAAGCATCGCGATCCGATCCGTACCTAATGACGTCATTACTATGGTTAAATAAATGAGATTCGTCGATTTAAGAAGCGCAAAGATTTTTGTCTAAAATTTTCTCTAGTGTCAAGGTTAGTTCGGTTACATCCAGTTGTTAATTTACTGTAGTTTAAAAATTTTCTTTTAAGGAAGAATCGCTACATTGGAACAAATAATGGCGGAAATTTCTTTGTGAACTTGGTTTTGAATCGGCACCGATACCACCCTGATATGGGACCAGTACTTAATACTTTCACCTCACAATTTATTAAATTTATGATTTACCATTTAGTCCAGAACCTGTGCAATTTACATCAGATTAACGGTCGTACGTATTGCACAGGGAATCGGTATTAGCAAAAAAAATAGGCATTTATATTACTGTTGTGATTTTGTTAGTCGTTGAATAATTTAACCAATCTACAACAGTACAAGGAAACTTAAAGCACATTGGACAACGGGTCGAGCAAATATAAAGACATTTGTTGCGCCTTTAATACTGAATTTACACTTATGCTTTACCAAAGCCTAATTTATTAACTCAATAAATGAATATTGCATTATAATGCGTTGACATAGTGGGATTTGTTGGTCTATGAATAATTTTCTGTGATGCAGTAAATAGGGCCACTTAAGCGACTCAACAGACTAATTGCACGAAAACGTCAGATTTAAACGAAAATCTTATATGGTGCCAAAACCGTTTGCTTTTCTGACTAAATGCTTAATAACGAAGTCTTTTGTCATAGACGAGAGAGGTAAAGAAGCGCTTCGAGATTACTGTGGAGGAGATAGCTACCCGCAAAGCGACTGTGCAAAGCTAAGCATCTGCACCAAGAATGGTGAGTATCTCCTTGTTCATTGTAAGACAAACTTTATATGAAAAACAAATATTGGAAGAAACTCGAGTTGAGGAGTTGTATATAGTTCTATGTTAGAAACAGAATGCAGCAGGAAATTGTGTTATGGTTGTTTTTCGACTTGCTCCCCTCTAAGCCTGAGTAGCTCAGTTCGTAGAGCGACGGTCCCGGTATGACCGAGGTCGTGAGTTCGAACCTCACCAAAGACTAGTTTTACGAACTGGATGCAGCAGGCAACGGTGCTATGGTTGTTTCTCGACTTGCTCCCCTCTGAGCCTGTGTAGATCAGTTGGTAGAGCAATGGTTTCGGTATGACCGGAGGTCGTGAGTTCGAACCTCACCACAGGCTAGTTTTACGAACAGGATGCAGCAGGCAACGGTGACATAGTAGTTTCTTTACTTGCTACCCTCGTAGCCTATGTAGCTCAGTTGATGGAGCAACAGGGGACGTGGCATTTTTTTGCATGTGTTCATGGTACAAATATTATCATTACAAAAAACTCAATAAATCATTGTTAAAACTTGATTTTGTGCAGGACACATAGTGGACCCTAGAATGACTTGCGTTCCCTATCCAACCAACCCGCCACAATATCCAGCAACCGACTGTTCGGCCACAACTCAAGCCCCAATAACCACAGAGGCACAAAGCACAACATCTACAAGTACTACTGCGCCTCCCTTGACTTCTGAAAGCACTGCTCGGACCACGACAGAGGTCAATGAACCTTCAACTACAAAGGTCAATGAACCCGCAACTACAAAGTTCATTGAACCTTCAACTACAAAGGTCACTGAACCCACTACTACGATAAAGGTCAATGAACCCGCAACTATTGCTACGCAGAAGCCAACGATAACATACGCAAGTAAGATATAACTAATACCAACGATCTTGTCCGATACTTTGTGACGTCATTAGTATTTTTAAACGAGAAATTCACAAAAAAGAAAATTTGTACTTTTTGAACAAGAAAAAATGAAATTTAAACGTTTTTTTCTCGGTGGCTATAAATTGGTTAAACGAAAATGTACAACTACAGCGAAAATATGTAACTATATTTGTAACTTTGATTAAGCGAAAATATGTAGAGAAGTTTACCTTTTAAGGCACTGCGTTGAATTGCTAATTAATTATGTTTGAAATGACATCTATTAATTTGGTATTGGATTGGCACGGATACCACCCAGACAAGTTCCGATACTACCACTTGGTATCGAGCATCAATCGGATATTATCGGATATAACTAGTACCTATATAAAAAATTAAAACGTTTTAAATTTAGTTTTTTGTTTATCAGTATCAAGCGGTCTTTCATCTCTTTACTTATAAAGCAAACTGTCTTTTGTGTTTTCATTTGTTTACTGACAAAAAAAACAATATTTGGGTTTATGTTGCTGTTTGGGTTGGGGTTGCGAGCTAACATTTGGGTGGGTCAAGCATAATTGTTATTATATTTATGCTTACATATCTATTTCTTTCTTGCATTTTTAATTTTGACAACATGTTTTAAATGGTAGGATTCTAGACCAGCAAACCTTATAACCTAATTTACTGGAATGTGAGCCCTAAATTAACTTGTGTTCCGTTTTAGGTGCAATTGAAGAAGAAAAAGCCGGTTTTGATAAGTTTGACAAAGACCTTGAAAAATGCACAAAAACCCCCATACCAGACCACTGTCAGGTTGATAACATCAAAGTTATTCCCCAACTGACCCATACCCCAGGCGACAAACCCATAGTGGCGTTCAGCACCTCCGAAGTGTTCGCAATCGGATCTGAAGGCAAGAAGGTGAAGGTTGTAGCAGCCCAGTCGAAACTGAGCAGCAAACTGCTGGATTCGTATCTCCCACCACAGAAAGCTGAAAACAAAGACCTCACCACTGAGGAAGTACCTCTAGCCTCTTTGCTACATTTACAGGTAGAGATTTACAATACGTTGCATTCCGATAACGATAACGATATTTTGGTGAAAAGAGGTACCAAATGACGTCACTACAGTGCCTAAATAACCAAAATTAACCAACGCGATAATCAGTATATTTTATTCCGACAACGATATTTTGAGCAAAAAGTACAACGTTTAGATATGATACCAATACATCACTGCTATGCTCATTTAAGCAAAATTGATCAACTTTTGCATTAGGAAGCCTATTTATATTTTACTTTTAAATGTCATATTTTTTAGAAATTTACCTTTTTTGAAAAATTTACCCTTTACAACTTTGGGTTGGACAATGGCAAAACATTAATGAAAAACACAATTCAATATGATATGGGGTCGGCATACCCTTAGTATCGGGCGATTTACTATACTTTTACTTAGCACCGGTTATCGGCTCCGATCGGCACCGATCCCAACCCAGTTTTGGACCAGTACCGATACTACCTCTTGGCATTCGGTTATCGGCTCCGACTCGACATTATCGGTCATACCTAGCAGTGTTTTAATGTGCTTAAGTCACTGCTGTGAAATTACTTGACTTGACTTAAATCTTTTGTGCAAAAGACAAGACTTGGATTAAGTCTTCCACTTGGTATCAGGCATCGCTTTTGATACGATAATATCGGGCATGTGTATTTACAGGTGTACAGCAACGAAAGCGATAAAGTATCGACTGCCGTCAGTTACAGAATCCAGCTGACTGACAAAACTGTGAATACCACAAGCCTAACAAGGTCTAAGAAAGGGGAAAAGATTCGACTGCTGAAAGCCTCAGTTAAATGCGTTTTCCTCGATAAAATAACAAATCGATTCTCTGATATGGGAATGAAAGCCATCAGTGGCGATACAGGCGATTACAAATGCGAATCCAATCACACAACAGTATTCGCCGTTCTCTTGTCGCTACAATCTGTACCCATTCCCGACGGAGTTCAGGTGAGATTGTAATTGCATTAACGCGAGGCTACCGATCGATGTGTATCGAATTAAGGTTTCATGTGAAATAATTGGAAAATCGAGTTAGGTAGAATTAATTCCTCAAGAAAGGCGCCTAATTGTAGTTGACGCGAATTCTGCTTTTAGGAAAATTGGGTTAAAGTGGTTGTACGCTCCGTTATGGAATGGCTATGAATTATGTTAAAATTCAAGTTTTGTATAATCGACTTTTAATTTCAATGGTGAAAATAAGGGCCCAAATAGACGTAAAAAGCGACATGCTCTATTTAGAACGTTATTTTCACCATTAAATTTATGAAGAGAACCGTATATAGAGTTCCGACTTTTAACTGTTGTAGTAAAGTGGCAAAGAAATATCATTTTTTTTATTTTTTTGTTTTCATAAAAATAGTTATTTTTGTTAAAAAGCTTAAAAAACAATTTTTGGGTTAAATCATGATTTTTTTTGTATTTTTATTTTAAGTTTTGAATGTAGGCTCCTTTATTGTTTTAGGTTTTCATTAGTTTCACATTATTATAAAAAAGGGTTTTTTGAAATCTACATAAATAAATCTATTTTGTTTTCGTCTGTTTTATCGAAATATTTTGTTCATCATTTTATTGATTGTAAAGACGTAAAATGAATATCAAAGCCCATAAAGAAGTAGGTAGCATTTTGTGAACGTTAATGGAAACGTTCAAAATGATACCTACCTCTGTTGGGCTTATGATCATTATTCACGCTTTTTTTAAATATCTGTTAATCTCAATGGTTTATTTATGCCTTTTTGTTTAATACTTTTTATTTTCAGGTAAAACATCTAAATATTTTACTTGACTTTGAGTCAGACCTCGTTGTATATATTTTTTTTCGCTTACCTACATTTTGCACAACCAACTTTTCAACAGCCGTTATTATTTAGATCTTACTCAGCATATTAACTTTGTTTACTTAAGCAGTGTATTGTAAGTCAGGCACACAAGTATAGATTGTTGATTCTTTTCAATGCAATTTGTTTTTACATTTGTAAATTACGCAGTTAATGTTGTCAAATATATTCTTTTAATTTTACTTAATACTAAATTCACACTTTAACTAATTTAAATTACCTTCATTTAACTTCCAGATCCTCTCTTACATCACCGAATCGATCTCGGTTCTTTTCCTCCTCATTTCGCTCTTCGTCTTCCTCGAAGTCCGGAGGAAGATCAGAGGCGATCGTCCCTTCGTCCAGATCAACCTTATCGTGTCCCTTCTCCTCCTGCACATCTTTAATCTTGTCCAGGAGGCGGCGCTACAGAGCACGAGAGCTTGTGAAGCTGATGCCGTGTTTATTCACCTCTTCCTGCTAGCTTCTGGTAAAGCAAATTCAAGATTATGAGTGATTAGTCTATAAGAGACTTTTTTGTTTCAAGTTAGTCATTTGAAAACATATTGAAGTTAACATGTATTTAACATGGAAATTCAACTTGTTGTCAAATAGTGTTGTTTTTATCCAATTCTTACTTTTAGCTTCTGGTGAGGAAAATAAAAGGTTATAAGTAATCACTTATTAGGGACATCAGGATTCGATGCGTTGTTGTACGTTTTAACATGTATTTAACATGGGAATGTAACTTGTTTGTCAAATAATGCGTTTGTTATGCATTTCTTTCTGCTAATTAATTGTTATGGGTGATTAATCATTAATGAACAACGAAATTTAAAAGGTTATAGCGTTGTTAGTCATTTGAAATAAACAATATTTTAAATGGAACTTAACATATTTGTCCAATAACGCTGTTTTTATCCACCCCTTCTTGCTAGCTTTAGGTAAAGCAGGGGTTCTTAAACTGGGGTCCATGGAGCCCTTGGGGGTCCGTGAACTAGTATTAGGGGTTCATGAAGGCTTAATGGAAATAGTAGTATACATTTAAAAAATAATAAATTTTTAAAATAACTTTAATTAAAATTAAAACGATTTGCACTGAATGTTGGCTCTATTACACTTTCACATTTTTTGTACCGAAATCGGCAGATTTCTGAGGTCTATTTGTATTGTGACGTCAATTTATGACGTCATTATGAAAAATTCTCGCTTATCGTGGTCCACGCCAGGTAAAATAAAATTTTAGGGGTCCGCGGTAAAAAAAGTTTAAGAACCCCTGAGGTAAAGCAAATTATGAAGTATTAGTCATTAAGGAATGTCAGACATTTGGAGGGTTGTGGTGTTGTTAGTCATTTTAAATATATTTTAAATGGCACTTAACATGTTTGCCCTCTACCGCCATGTTTATTCGTCTTTTCCTGCTAGCTTCTGGTGATCGAATAAAAAGTTATGGGCGGCGATCACTGGGTACAATTTGAAGGGTTAGAGAAGTGGTTCTCAAAGTTTTTTTCGAATTCTTCCTTTTCAAGCCCAAATACTATTAATTCCTCCCAGAAAAAAAAAATACACAATGTACTCTACCTTTTTTATTTAATACTTCGATGTAATTTGGATGCGATTATCGTCTGAAACTTAATTTTGTTTGAACGTTTAAAGTATAGGTATTGATTAATTTACCTATTTAAAATTTCCGCATTGGTTTATATTTCTTCAATGGCTGTAGGCCTAAGTGTGAAGAAGAAATGGACTAATATGTAACTGTGAACAAACATAGACTTGGATTATGGGCCTAATGAACTTTTTACAACACTAATCATTATAGTTAAATAAGCTATTTATTGCTTTGACCGAATAAATAACTTCTTTTTAATTTATTTTTTCTCCCCAATTCCTCCCTAAAACAAATTTTGTTTTTGAAATTTTTAGGGGTAATTATTTAAAAAGATGATAGTAATTTTCAAGATATTTAGAGAAATAGAAAAAACAAACAACTTTGGGACACAACGGACAAGTTTGGTTTTACTTTCTTTAGTGCTTATTTAACTGTTTCTGCAAGCTTCAGGTGAGGCAAAGAAAGAGTAAAATAAAAAATTTGCCATAGTTTTCGGTAATTATATATATGCCTAGTGGCCCTAGTCCATTGTGTCCGAGTGGTTCATTTTTTCACACGCAATTAACAGTGTTTTGCAAAGATTCACATTCTTCCAGGCATGATCTGTTGAGCACTTCATGGCCGTAATTTCTTTACTTGTTGAGCAGCATGCTTGGTTTATGTTATTTTAATTAGTTCAAATATATCCCTCAAACCTTTCCTCTATAAAAATACCGATAGATTGCCAATTTATGAACGGTCCAAACTTTCGGCTGATTTAAATCAAACAGCGTATAAGCGTTATTCGTAAGCCATCGCAGATTCTAAAGAACAACTTCAGACTATATCACAGCTGTTGAACATATTTGTGTGTGTATCTTTTACTGCTGGTAATAATAATTATTTTTAAAAAAATGTCCGTAACTTAGTCCTAAATTAGTCTTCTACTTGTTGAGTTCAAAAAGAAAACTTAACAAGAAGTTAAGAGTTATTAAAGCACCCTTAACCGACTCCTATAATATTCATTGTGATCTATTTAATATGTATCCATCGCTTTTAAAGTGCAGTTTAACTTAGTTATGGCTGGGGTTCGAACTAGGTTCCATAGAGTGTTGCCTTAATTATCCAACCTTTGTTTCTTCGCAGCATTCTGGATGCTCCTCGAAGGCGTCACTCTTGTGACGAAGACAATGGACAGCGCGATGCATCTCGGCGCCGCCTCTCCCAAGGTCAAGGTCATCCGGGTCGCGGTCGGATGGGGAATCCCCATTTTCATAGTGATGGTGTCGGCGGCGGCCGGGTTGCCCAGCAACACGTACATGGACTCGAATCCGGCTCTTCTAACCTCCTCACTGTCCTCTGTTGCCAAGTACAGCAAGTGCTGGTTAAGCACGACATCAGGGGTCCTCCTCGGAGCCGTGGTGATCCCGGTTGCCATAGCAATGCTCCTGAACATCCTCATCCTGATTCGAGTTGCCAAGTTCGTGTTCGACATGAGCAAGCAGACGGAGAACTTCAAGCCGTCTTCTTCTTCTGGAGGAGGGGATGACAAGATGAGATTGGAGAACGCGGAGCACGTGAAAGCAACCTTCAAAGCTGCTCTTCTTCTGCTTCCAGTGCTTGGGATTCCGTGGGTCCTTGGATTTCTAGCAGGTAACAAAGCTTGAATTTTAATATTAAAGCTTGCTAGAGGAAAGCAAGATTTTTGACATTGTTTGTTTACTGGGTGGTGAAAGTCCCGCCGTCTACTTTAATGCATTTTAACTAAGATTTGGGTTTCTTTTTGTTTAAGTTTTGGCGTTTTTAAACAAGCTTATACCGACGTGTAGCGAAAAATAACGTCAACAAATTGGCGGACGACTGGTAAACGCCATAAAATGCCGCGCACAACAGACAATTAGCAGTTAGTCTTAAGTGAAATAGTTGCGGCCTCTTAAAAAATCTAAACGGTCACCAAAGTCAAATCTTAAACGCCCACACTAAATGGGGGAATTAACGCTAAAAACTAATTTCTTCTATTGTAATTAGGTTCGAGCCTTTTTTGCAATCCTTGCCAACTTTATTCCAGGTACCAATGTCGCTTTCATGTACATCACTGTACTTCTCAACGGACTTCAGGGATTTTTCCTCTTCCTAATCTACGTGGTCCTTAGCAAAGAGGTCCGGACTCTGACGAGAGCCAGGTTCCTCCGGACTCGGATCGGGAGCAAGTTCGAGTCTTCCTTTATGTCGTCACGCTACACTAACTCGAGTAAGAGTCCAGGTTTCTCGCAACCGAGTACGACGGAAGAAACTCACTTCAATTGAAGAAGAAGATTGTCTTCTTTGACTGAGAAATGCGCGAAGAACGTGTAAGTGAATTGGGGGTCAACTACAACAAAATAAACTCTCTATATGGTCAAGAAAAAGTGTGCAACACATCAAAAGGCAAACGTCTATGGCTACAGCTTTATTCTTTAACCTAATCACCATATTGCACAACCTCTGCAGGTACCGTTTTTTTACCATTTCTCAATAAATTAGAAGCACTATGGCAATACATGATTCAAAATTGGTTACTTAATTCCAATTACAACAAAATAAAAAGGCAAATGCATTAAATATTTATTTTTTTGAACCTATAGTCACCATATTGCACAGATTCTGCAGTTGTTTTAACAATAGAAGCATAATGAGATGGGTTACGTCATTTTTCAAGTAACTGTGTTACTTTAATCTGTATTATAAGAAACAAATTTCAAACAATTGTCGATAATAACGACGATTATATTTTGTAAATTTCGTCATTCTGGGAGGAAAACTTTGCCGATGACAAAATACAGTATTATTAATGCTTACTCCATATTGTTTAAACATTCGGCTTTTTTTTCTGTGTACCGGTAATGTATTCAAAGCATGTTTAGTTATTATTGGATGTTTATTATTGTTTTTTACCATTTATATTATTCTTGACTCCGACGAGATTTCCATAGGCGTTCATGTTGAAATTGGAAAATTTTAAACATTTAAAATTGTGGTCTAATATTGGCAGCTGATATTAATTCCATTCTAGTTCAAACTTTCGCCAATCTAGTGTAATGTTTGTTCCTTTTTCCCTTTTTGTCGCCATTTTAAGCGTAATTGTGCGTCGTTTTAACATTATGCACACTTATTTTTGCTCGTTTCTTTCTAAACATTGCACGAAATCTTTCTGTTCACTTCGTAGCATGAAACCTCCAAATAGCGTTACTCTATATTAAACTTGTGTACATTTAAGGTATTTTTTTAATGTTGTTATTTAAGGTGTAAAATACTACAATGCTATTGTTGCAGATAGGGCAATTGGAAGTAACTTTATGGTATTGTTATGTTACGAATATATAGCGCCTATATTTAAACACCACACGGAAGTCTACTGTATCCAGATGGACTATTTACTTTTGTCATACAAGGTTACAGCCGTATTTTTTCGTGTGTTTTGAGGCTTATTGTCTGGCGGCCCTCAAACTGTAAAGAAGCTACAATGCTTGGGTCATTTTATTATATTAAACCAGTGTAAGTTGGTCGCCATTTACTAAAGACGCCAAAATATAGTAGTTTGCATGGTTGGAATTAATGTCAAATATAGCGGTTTACTATTGCGTAATCCTTAGTTATTATGTCTCGTTACCGCTTCTACAAAATACAGATTAATGCTTATTGAAATAAATCACATTAAGGGCTAAAAATAGCATAGAAGAACTAAAAAAAAAACAGGTTGACAACATATTTACTTCGGCCAAGTTTCAATACTAATTTGCGCTTAGTATTTCTTTCGACTCAAAAACTTTACGAAGTAATTATAAAACGTTAAAAATCAGTGTTTTATTGAGGTGTAAAAATAAAATTAAAGTAAGTTTTTACGATGTCAATACCGCAATCTACGGAACACAATCGTCGCTCTTTGTACGTGACCTCTCTTGTTGATAAAATCAAGCAAGTCAAACTTGCGTTGCTAAATAAAGACATTGAATTGCAAGGCCATAACACAGGGGTCATCAGAGTATGACCTGCGGGTCATATCCGGCCTGTCGAGTTAATTAATCCGGGCCGCAGCATATTTCCTTCATGAAGATAAAGTACAGTTGAAAAACTGTCGGATGCCATTCAAACTACATTTTGATCAAATTTTATCTGAACGAAATTTAGTAACGTTCACTATAGTTTCTATTGTAGTTATTTATATTTCCTACGTTCAATAATCAAGTTAATGAAGTTCGACAAAAAAATGTTCCTTAATAAAGATGAAATATATTTAAAATGTTTTTGGATTCAATTCAAACTACATTCTGATCAAATTTAAAACTGTACCAAGTATATTAACGCTACTCACGATAAGTAAGTTGATAAAGGACGACAAAAATATATATATTTGGCCCGCAATTGTTAGGCTTGACACTTATCTGGGCCTTTATGTAAAACGTTATGTGGCTCCTGCATAACACAGCAAGCATGGCCAAACAGAAACATGGTCGTGTTTTCGTTCAAATACATGTGTTTGTTACGTAACAAAAGCCATGTATGGCTAAGAACAACAACAAGTTGCAAACCGTTCATCAAAAGATTAATGCTTTGTGTGACGTAACATCGTAACAATAACGGCTTTATTCATAAATATACAAAAATTCAAATTTGCACTTCGCTAAATAACGACATAGAATCGCAAGGCCATAACACATGGGGTCATCAGAGTATGGTCTGTGGGTCAAATAGTTAATTAATCCGGGCCGCAGTATATTTCCTTCATGAAGATAAAGTACAGTTGGAAAGCTGTCAGATGCAATTCAAACTACATTCTGATCAAATTTTAAACCGTTTCAAATTTAGTAACGTTAACTACAGTTTATATCGTATTTATTTAAACCTCATTCGTTTAACGACATTCCAGTTGATAAAGTTCGACAAAAATAACTATATTTGACCCGCGATGGTTAGGCCCAACAGTTGTCCGGCTCTTTATGAAAAAAGTTTTGTGGCCTCTGCTATATTCTGCTAAAACAACAAGCATAAGCAAATACAAACATGCTGCATGTTTTCGTTCAAACGCGTGGTTTTGTTACGTAACAAAAGGCAAGCATGGCTGTATGGCTTACAACAACAACAAGTTGTAACCGGTTAAACAAATGATTAAGTCTCTGTGTGACGCAACAATATTGATAGTCGAATCAAAACAATATACGGCTTACTAGATACAACAATGCGCCCTTAAACTTTGAAGTATGATCTCCTGAAAAGAATTTGTTTTTATTCTAGTAGTCCAGTTAAAGTCAAACAGCTGGTCATCTGTAATCAAGTCGCACAATAATAAAACAACAAAAAATCGATTCAAATTAATCCGAACTATTTGAAGATTGATACGCTTTTCTATGAATTGATAGTATTAACAATACAACCAACACTAAGTGCTATCGTATGAGTTCATGATTACAGGGAGTTTCACAACACACGTGTTGATAATCTGACATAGAAAATAAAAACTTTGCTGAATTTATTGGGATTTTTAATTTGCAGTGTACCGAACCCGCAACAAACGGTGCAAGAGTTTCTCGTTAGAATTGTGAGACAAATGCCTGAGGGGCCATGCCCCACCCCCAAAAATTTATTCTTAATAATTTGTTTTTTTAGCATTTATGAGCAGTACCATAACATTCGATCACAGACATACAACACCTTTAATTGTCATGCGTTGTTACGTCACAAACGATATAGGTAATATTACGTTTGCTATACATTAATGTAGTTTTACTACTTTTAGACAGTTTTTGCTCTTTTAATGGTTTTAAGTATTGCGTAAAAACTCAGTCAGTTGCTGCTCGAAAAGGTTTGCAAGCATTGTTTTTGTGTTCGTTACAGGAGTTAATACAATGACAAAAGTTAAACAAAAAAGTCCAAACTTTTTGTCCCTTCCAAAAAATTTTCGGCTGGCTACGCCACTGTTAGGAAGTCATTTATATTGCCAGGAAGCTCCACAATAGCCGCGCTTGATAACGCAATATTGAATATCACGATAAATATTGAAGCCCATGCAGAAGTACGTTTAACGTTTCGAACAAATCTTACAGTAGGATAATGGGGGGAGGTTGTAGTTACACATGGAATCAATATCAAAGCCTATATAGAAGTAGGTATCGTTTTGAACGTTTCGAATACCTTCAACATAGTTCTTACTAATAACAACTTAGTTTTATAGAGCGAGAGTATTTAAATAAAGGAAATATTTCAAGATCGAGACAATAAACCACTGCAGGAATTATGGCATTAGTATCTCTACAAAATTTATATTTTCTGTTTTAAAATGCCACTTTACATATCTCATTAAACAGAGAAAATAAATGATTTTAGGTAATACGTGAAATATACTCAAAGTGGAACGGCAAATTAATAAACTAGTTTTATATGGACTTTCAACAACCCCAAGTCCTATACCAGTGGTTTCCAACAGGGGTGCCGTTTTATAAACTCAAGGTTGCCGCGATGTATTTCAAATGATGTTGAATCGCATATTTGTTTGCTCTTTGATAAGCTTCTTAACACAATTTTTAGTGTATGTTTGGGGTACATTTAATTAAGAAAGTTTTTGTCTTACATTGTGTACAACTGATGTGTGTCTTGTTTTAATTTCGTTTACCTGTCATTACAGTAAACTAGAAGGGTTTTGTGGTTATTTAGGTTGTCAAGGGGTATATTTTTACTCTTTAGCGCTGTAGTGCTGGTATGTACTGCTTTGCCGTCCGTACAAAGTACTAGGCTTTCAAATTCTCATTTTATTGTTACAGTCATGTAAACTAGGTATTCGACAAAATAAGCTAGAGTGAAAGGTTAGATAAGTGTATATACATGTATACTGAAAAAAAGTTACCCATCCAACAGTCAGCCCTAATTCAATATATAAAGTCAGTCTGCATATTATGACAGGTTACACACAATGTTTTTTCCAAATAAAATTGTGTGCCGACCTGAATAACTTCATTGACTTTAAATTACTGCTAGCAGGAGGGGCGCGAACTATTTATGTTTTATGTAGGTTGTCGTACGCCCAAAATGTTAGAAACCATTGTTCTCAGCCAATGGGCTAATATAGATAAATCATGGACGCCCAATGTATGACTATTTCGCCCTGGCGCATTGTAAGAATTTATAGAGAAGTAGGGTCACTAGTTGTAGGAAGCAATTGATCAACGTATGTCAAATGTTATGATGCTTGTGCTGTCATTGCTAGTAGGAAGGTGACTAAGAATTGCTATTTCTTAAAAGCGCAATAAAATGCGTAATCATACCCACGCGGCTCAGCAGGCAATATCACAACAAATCAGTGCTAAGGACTCAAAGAAGAAAAACAAAAGCCAGTTGGCTGACACCTGGCTCCTGCCTGATGGAAAATGACTTGCTATCACAACAAACCTTCCAATTAGAACTGGTTTGTTGGCTTAGAAGCTCTTGAAACAAAGAGGAAAGGCATTGGAAAGGGCTGTTGTGTGACTTTGCTGCCAATAATAATGGTAGACTTAGAGGGAAAGGTTATTTGAATACGCTATGGTTTGATATGGGTATAAAGTTTCAGCATTGTTGTAAAAAAATTATTTTGAAATGACTTTAAGTTCCAGTCAAGTCTTTTCTACAATTACTTGGCTGTCGTGCGACTTTGCTGCTAATAATAAGTGCAGAGTTAGTGGGAAAGGTTATTTGAATACGCCATAGTTTGATATGGGAAAAAAGTTTTTAGCATTGTTGTAAACAAGTTATTTTGAAGTCCCCGTCAGGTCTTTTACAAAACAACTCAAGTCCAAGTCATGTATTTTTGAATAAATGTTATAAAATGTTGTCCATTATAGTCATTAGAGCAAGTCACTTTCAAGTACAGTCCTTGTCAAAAAGGGTATGTTAAATAGTTTGGAGATTGATTGGTTTGGAGAAACAGAAAAATACGCATCAGGCGATGACATCTAATACCTACGTTCTATTCGTGAATCACGCCACTGACCACAATAGGCTACATACATATGAGATCATTGCATAAACGCATCATCCTGGCACAGAGGGCCTCTGGAAAATGAAACGTATGGCGTATAGGAAAACCACGTTATTACATTTCAAAAGGCAATGCTTATGTGTCACTAGAAGCCAAAAGGTCTTTTCTTGATTGTTAGCAGCGGCCTATGAACGTTGAATAGGTACGGTACTCGTCTAAGAATAGCTCGCGAATGGTAGGTTAAGAAAGGTTATGTTGGTAGATTGAGCTTATTGTTGAAGCTGCTGACCTGTCTGCAGCGAACAGAAACGTGAGATTAAATGCAATTTACAATTAATTTGTTTAATTTGATCAAAATTGTTTTTTTTATGATTTAAAGGCACGAAAAGTAGGTAAAAAATAACAAAAATATTTAGCATCACAAAGTTCGTCGTGTTTAGTTGGCCTTTGTGCCGAACACGTTAGAATAAATACAACAGTCGTTTAAAAATGTTCATCGTAGATTTTAGTAAGGAAGGCTATTTTATAAAAGTATGCTTAGTAGTTAATCTGTTCAGCGTTACAAAGCTGAGAAATCATCATAATATATAAATAACTTTTGTAATAGATAAAACAGGCGAAAAAATGCTACATTTGTTGAAGAAAGTTTGTTGCATCAATCGGGAAAGAAACGTTATTTAAGTTCTGCATAATGTTAAAACCGTTTATTGCAAGAAATACAGGAAGTAATTAGCAATTAATTGCTTCTTAAAGCTGTATGGACGAAAAATACGGCGCATATATTTGCATAGTAAAACCATGCTCTGGTAAAATAAACCAGTTTGTTAAATGGATTATGTGATACTAGGGTGCTATTCGGAAACAATTGTAATGAATTCCAGCTATGTTTTGCAACCCAAAGCAAGGTATTTCTAAGTGGGGAGATAAATGTTTAAAAAAATAGATATCAAACAATTAAAGGGGACAAAACTTAAAGGCATTGGTACGACGTAAAGTTGGTTTTCGAATGGTTGACAAATTTACCAAAATATTGGGTATTCGTAACTAGTGTTGGTATCGAATGTATAGCTGATGTAATGCCTTTAATACCAGAGACGATACCCGATGACAAGTGGTAGTATCGGTACTCGTCCGATAATAGCGTGGTATTGGTGCCGATACCAAGTGGTAGTATCGGTACTCGTCCGATAATAGCGTGGTATTGGTGCCGATGTCCGATACCAAATAAATATTGGAATTTCAGACATACTTGTGATACAATACGGCAAATTTATATTAAAAGGTTTTCCTCAAAAAAATAGGTTAACAATACGAGGTAACTGAACTTTCTAACAATAAAGCAACTTTTGCCTAATAACCTGAAAAACAAACAAACATTAGAACGTTATAAATTCATATTGTTGCTTGTTCGAGTACAGTAATGACTTCATTTGGTAACGGATCGAATCGCATGTTTTGTGTACAAAATGTCGCGTATCGGTATCAAAAGTCAAGCATCGAAAACCTCTAATACGGAGTATCTGACATATAGTGCTGACAAACATTTCCTTTTACGTAGACTATAGCTTTAGATTTACAGTTTGTGCAACATGTTACTGATCCGTCGCATGGAAGTTGAAACAAAATGAGAAGAAACAGTTTGACAACCTTAGTTTGCGTCTTTTCAGGTAAATTGTGTATTTTAAGTATATAGTTAAACCCGCAAGGGCAGTACATAAAGCGATAATAATTTTGTGACCATTATTATGAAGGCTTAAACGGGTTACAGTTATAAGGGCGATTTGGGACGACATCAACATCTGAATAAACCACATGACTGCGATAGGACTAACAATCCAACAGCTAATAGTCGTAATAACGTCTAAATCGGAATAAGATCTAAATGGTAAGAAGTAAGTCTAAACAAACTTTACCCAACCTCAAACCGCACTCTACTACTTGGACCTTATGAAGCACGGTTGCCCAAAATCTTGTCAAGATTTTAATACAATTTGTCTTTATATAGTGCCAACTGATTACCCTATTACAATTTAGACAAATACGACCATTGACAAATTGCTATTCGTGTAGTGCTTCTCTACGGAGTCCAATGTAAGAACTACAAGTTGTACCAAGAGGAATGGACTGCTTTCCAATCCTGGTGCTACTGCGACTGCGTAAATGGGACACTGGCAACGTTTCAAAACTTGACTGAGAGATCGCAACTGGATAGCCTTGGTGTAACTGGATGGATCGGTGTGAATATAGTGTGCCATTATTACAAAGACGTGTATATGCTCACTATAGTTGGTTCTTAGGTGTCGTGTTTCATGTACAAAAAACCACAGCATTTTTTAAATTAACTATTTTTGACAGACGTGTATGCCATTTTGGTAATTAATAGACGCGGATTCATTTTTTTTAATTGGTAAATATTGCTCTTAAATTTTGTGTAGCATAATGGTTAGAATTCATAGTTAAACGTAGAGAATATATATCAGAGTCCATACCGGAGTGGGAAGCACTTTGTGAACGTTTCGAATAAATCTTAAGATAATGAATTGAGGTTGTAGTTAGATGCACAATGAATATCAAAGACCGTACAGAAGTAGGTACATTTGAAAGGCTTTAAATAAATATTAAGATTATAGCTGGAGGTTTTAGTTTGACGTGGAATGAAAGGCAAAGGCCATACAGAAGTAGGTTGCATTTTGTAAACGTTTTAAATATTAGAATCGTTCAAAATGCTAACTACTTCTGTACGGGCTTTAATATTCATTCTACACTGTAAATTTAAATACAACCTTTTAGGTGGTAATTACAAACTAAAACCGTTGTCCCTGAAATGTGGAACTGACCACCCTAAAACACAGCGTGGAAAAAAACACCTATAGGTCTAACTACAACTTCCAGTCATTACATAAAGATATTTCTGCATCGGTTTTACAGTTAATGTCCTGAAATGTTATTTTATTTTTTTAATATGTACATGGAAAGACAAGATAAAAAACATTGTGAATACAATTGTTACAAATTTTGCGTGTATTTTAGGCTTGTATCGCATACCCTATATCGGTCAGTGGGTTTGGATGGACGGGTCAAACAACGATTTAATTCCTCCAAGCGACCTTCCAGGAACTTCAGGCCGATACGAGAGGTGCGCGTACATTAACGGAACCACACTGGTGGCACAGAGCTGTGATAAACCGTACAAGTTTGTCTGCGAATTCACAGGTAAAAATGTACAAACAATATAAGGTGTACTTGGGTCTGGGATGTTTGATATTTGGCATTTTTATTTCGATGCTGATACCCAAAATTTTGGTAAAATGTATCGCGATACGACCCGGAATGACGTCATTACCACGCTCCAACATAAAAATAGATTAAATTGAAAAGTTCAAAGATAATTTTTCCAGGGTTTTATGACCAAATTTGTTTGGCGTTCAGCTTTTCAGTTACCTCCAGTTTTGAACCTACTGTTGTTTAATAAATTCACTTTTTAATTAAGCCTATAGAAGTAACTTCATGAATAGCAAACCATGGCTGAAATTCGTAACAATTTGGTATCAATTCGGCACTGAAACCAGCACTTGGCATCTTGTATCGGCCACGATTCGATATTATCCTACACTTGGTACATATTTAGTTTAATTAAACGTATAAAATAACTTTAATTTAGCTGCAGTTTGGAAAAGAATACGTTCTAAGGCACATGACAATCAAAAATCGTTAATAAAGTAGTTAAACGACTAAAAAAATTGTCGCTATATTTGCCTTTTATTGTTGAAATAAAGTCTATACAATACATAGCTAAATATGGATATTTTTGTTTATATTTTGGAAGAGATGTCTTTTATTTAAGATTCTGTTCGTAAAGATTTCATAATGCCACAAAATGTCAAGCAATAATTAAAACTCGTACAAATTTTAATTTAGTCCAATATTTTTAACATTAATTTCATGTGGTTTTTGCAGATAATTCCACCTAATACCTCCCAAACAAGTTGATGTATATAAAACACAAAACGCTTTTTATTATATATTGTAAATTATATTAATCGCATTTCTAATTTGCAAGTATATCTTGAGTGGTAATTATGATAAAACTGCATATTTGAATAAGATGTTTTTCTGATGTTTCTACCTAAACTTATTCTACCCAGAACAAGCACAAAACGAAACAGACAGATATTGCTACAAGAGATGCTCTTCCGGCGAGTGGTATCTTGACACAAACGACAAAGAAACAACTGCGTTGCCTATTTGGATAACGACAGATCGAACACCGGGAGTCGAACCATCTACCCTTGGAACTACTGCGACTGAATCGACACCCACAAGCAACCGATTAACTTCAGCCAATGTTTTCGACACGACTGGATTTGAAAGTACAGTTGAAGCCTTAACTGGAGAAGGTATAACAACGGGAATAACTATAGAGTCTACAAGTAGCGCAGTAGATGGTACTGGAAATCAGGTGACATTCACGAACGGCTGGGATTTAAGCACTTTAGAGGCTACTGACTTGTGGAACACTGCTAGCAGTGCTGCGAGTTACGGTATGCCATCAGTTGAAGTTACTACGCAAGTTGGAACAACGCACGACCCACACACAACTCTAAGGGAATTATCAACTGCTGCTGTGAACAGTGAGATTACAACTGAGAACTGGAGTTCTCCTGGGTTGGAAGTTTCGGTTCCAGTTCAAACTTCACCAGGTTAGAGAAATAATATTAACATTTAAGGCCTGTTTACAGTCCAGCTGCGCTAAGCTGAGCAAAGCGTAATTTCTATTTAATTTCTATTGCTTTGAGCGGTCCTTTTTGAGCGGCTAAACTCAGGCCCACGTAGCTAGAAAAAACTTACGCAAAAACGCGGTAGTGTAGACGTTAAGCACAAATGCAATTTCACGCCCAGCTCAGCACAGCTGTAGTGTAACGGGCCTTTGGGGTTGACCGATTATATCGAAACAAAGCGGAAACACGATATCAACTGGTAGTAGTATCACGTCCAAAATAATGTGTAGGACAAAGCTTCCACATCGATACAACATTGATATTGGCTGTTAACTATGATTAGCGGTACAACACGATTTTCAAATTGGGAAAACATTAAAAAAAACACACTTCCACAGTTTAAACCACCACTATACCCGAACTTATTTTATTAACGAGCCCAGTTTTCGCTTGGTATCAGCAATGTGTTAATTCAATAATTATTAAAATTAGAATCAAATTTCATTGGGTACCAAAATTCCGCAATATTTACCGGTTTTCGTAAATGAGTGCTAACCTTTAGAAAACCACAACAAAATTCCTTATTCACAGAGACTGAAACCTCGATACAACCACAAGAAACGAAAATAACCACAACAGATTCGACCACACGCAACCAAACCACATCAGGTCCACACGGGAAAACGAACGCGAGTTTGATTGACAAGATTACAGCATTAACCACAGAAGCCACTGAAATTAAACCCACAACATCTGATTTGGTTAGCGTCCCTGGAAAAGCAACAAGTGCAGCATTACAACGCCTTACCAGTCAGATGACAACAACCACAACTGTTGGTAAGACGAAAACGTGGAGGTTGAAAATGATTATTTATCACGTGTCACTGTTTGTTTTATTAAGTTTAACTGCCATAAATTTTAAACACAATATTGTAGATGTATATTGATTTAGAACACCGAGCGCAAAATTAAACAAAACATACAAACTGCAACGAAAATCAGGTCCAGAGTTTGCAGACTTTAAAAGCAGTGATATGGATATCCCTCGATGAGCTTTAATATTCTTACTACGTCTTAACACAATCTCCAACCATTATGCTCCAACATTCTAGCATACGCTATTGAATAACATAGGCCTACAAATTAATAGAGAATATCTTACGCAAACCGAATTTTAAGGTAACATCGAGAGTGCTGAAGAGGCGGTTGGCCTACTTGAGAAAGCAGAAGAACAGCTACTGGAGTACATCGGTTCACAGCGGCCTATACCAGCAGGGGTCGTGATACAGCAACTAAGCTCCAGGGACCTGGACTTATACGACGAGAGCAACCCTCTGGCCGAACTTCCAAGCGGCGGACGAGTCAACAGGTTAATCCCTGGTGGGCTTAAAGATGGAGACAAATTCGTGGCTGTAGTAGCCCAGCTGGAGAGAGGGGCTTCACAAATCGTCTCGGCTCTAAACAACGCGACTCAAAAACCGAAGTCGGTTTACGACCAGGAGAGCTTTGCGTTTGATGAACTTCCCTTGATGAGCATTACTGCTGTGAAGGTTGATGATGGTGTGAAGAGCATAATCCCGGCTGCTACTTCGTTCGCGTTTAACTTGACGCGAGATAGGACGCTGGAAATTGTGGCGGGGATGCAGAGGAATACGCCGCAGTTCTCAAACCTCTACGAGGATACCAAGGTAAAGGGCTGATATATTACTTCATTAGCGTTTTAAAGGGATGGAAAGACAATTTAAACCTTCTAATAAACTTTAGAATTTGATACTGAAATTATACCAATGTAAAAAAGCCTTTAAGGGATGATTAAGGGCAACAGAGAACATGAATTTAGATGGAATAGTGTCCCTATTACAGTATTTTCCAAAATTGGGTCGCCGTTTGATTTGGTTGGGTTGCCGACTGCAGAATATTACATTGTTAGATTTATTGAGTTTCAAGAAATATTTACACAATTAGTAAGCAATGGCGAAGACATGGATGATATCAATTAAATTTGAACGTTTTAATGTTATTGTCTATCTTTTGTTCACCTACAAAAAGTTCAGTGAAGAGAATTAGGTGGCCTATCATAAGCAAAAAAGTTGACGTCAAAATCGCTTAGCTACTATTTTAACAAGAAATAATTCGTCGAGAAAAGTCAATGAAACATTCACACATATGTGTGTTAATAGGTGAGATCTAGCCCTTCGAAGCTGCTTTTTGACCAACGATTACGGCTTACGTATAATTAGGACACCGAAAGCCATTGCAGACTCTTCACCGAATCTGTCGAACAATGATGCAAGCAGGGCAGACTAGAAAAACAACTAGCCTGCAGTGAGGTTCGAACCCACGACCTCGGGTCAAGCCGGGATCGTCGCTCTACCAACTGAGCTATGCAGGCTCAGAAGGGAACTAGTCGAGAAACAACCATGCGCCAATGCTTGCTCAATCTGTTATAACAAGTAACCTCGAAAAAAGTCTTAATCAATTTGCTATTTTTAGGTATGACCTTTAGTCTAATTAGCCACGTGTTCAGGAAATCACCCTTGACAATTAAAATTTTACTTCACTCTACTTTACATGTATTTTGGTGCATTTTACAGATCATAAGAAGAGCGGAGTTCCAGTGTAGGTTCGTGGACGTTAAAAGACACCAGCTTTCTGCAGATGGTTGTTCGAACCACGAATCTAGTGTTTCTGGTCTTGTGAGATGTGATTGCGACCACACAACTTCATTTGCTGTTCTGCTATCTCTATCATCATTCACGATGCCTTCAGGCGTTAAGGTAAGTAATAGGACCTGCCAAGGTTATGTAGAAGCTACGTATGCTAGCAGAACAAATAAGAAGTTGATTTTTTTTCTTGTCTAATACTAAATGTTAAGGTTGAGTTAAAAATTCCACCACCTAAAAGAGTAAAATTATATTGAAGTCTAAAATCTCGCCAGAACCAACAAAAAATGAATGTTCTGACTTTGTACGGCCCCCAAAACACTATTTTTGATGCCTTGCTGTTACGGCAAATAAAAACATGGCTGGCATGTTAAATAAAAGCTATACGTATACGTGCACATTTAATCACGTCACCAAATAGACAGTTTGTGCTTTTTCATCTAAATAAACTGTTTAAATGTAGTTAAACAAGTCGAAAAAAAAAATCAAATAGTTACTTAGAAATAAAGAAAGTAAGCTCAAAAAAGAAGGTGTGAAAAAACATCATTTTTTTTTTTTTTTTTTCTTGCGAAAGTATCCGTTTTTTACTTAAAAATTTATTTTTTAATATGCTTTTACGTTGGAGGATAGTAACCGCTAACGATACATGTTTTTTATGAACGTTATTTTCTGAAAAAAAAAACACAATTAAACTATAAACACGAGAAAACTAAATAAATCCTAAAACAATTGAAACTAACTACAAACTTAAACTTTCCTTATTTGCTTAGAAAATGCAAAAGCATTACTGAAAACAAATCTGAAGCACCAACTCGTTGTTTTCCAAAATTACAAAATTTTACAGAAACATTATCGAAAACTGAAATACTAACAAAACTTGCCATCTTGTTTAAGATCACTTCTTTAAAACAAAAACAATTACTTAAAGAAATGTGAAAAAAATTACCAACTTTTTATTTATTTTTGAATAAAAAAAACTTACTTCTTTCAGATCACTTCATTTGTCACTGAATCCCTCACAGTGGTCTTTCTTATTCTCACACTGATCGTGCTGGTGAGATTGCGGCGCAAGATAAGAAACGACCGAACCGTGGAGCAGATAAACCTCTCCATAGCTCTTCTGCTGCTCCACGTTTGCAACTTGTTCCACGACCCAGCTCATGGCCACCAGGGGGCGTGCGAGGTCTTCGCTGTAGCGACACATTTTTTTCTTTTGGCGTCAGGTATAAATATTTTTTCCCTTTGGCTTCAGGTAAAAAATATTTTTTTCTTTTGGCTCAGGTAAAAATATCCGAAAAGCTAGTGGTTATAAAAACGAAATTCGTTAACTTTCGCCTAATTTTGTTAAGGGTAACTAACCCTTTTACCACACTGCTTCGCTGTGGCAAATCATTATTTTTTATATTGGCTTCAGGTAAGAAAAGTAAAAGGTGGCGGTTTAAAAAAGGAAATGATTTTTTATGTAAAAGAAAACTTTTTACCAAACTTTTTTTCTGTGGCCACTTTCATATATTTTCTTTTGGCTTCAGATAAGAAAAATAAAAAGGTTACTTTATTTTTGCATAATTTTTTAAAGTAAAACCAATGCAAAGGCTTGCTTACGTGGTTTAACTCGTGAAAAGTGAAAAATTCATAAACACAATGTGTACAAACGGTGATCAGGCCCTTCTGGAATCGTGCTGGCTCGCATGCTTATCTCACTTTTAAACCAAACACAATTCGCATCTAACAAAATTTTGCGAAAAACTTTGTTCCGAATATCGTTCCTTGAAACAAATTTTGCAATTTTGAAACAAACTGTGTTCTTGTGGAACGCAACCGGGAACAATAATGGGTACACAATGGAAATTCCCATAAGAGACCATATCCTTGGTTTCCAGCTGCTCGGATGCTTATATCACTTTTAAACCACGCACAATTTACCCTAATTTTTCCATTAAATTGACAAATAATAAAGTCCCATCTATGTTGGCTAATTGCTTATGGTAACGATTTCAACAAACAATTTTATTAAACAACGCACAATTTCATCCTTATTTTCCAGCTTTTCTGAGATGCTTTATCACTTAACAGTTAAACAATTTTAAAACCACTCATAATTTTACCCCTATTTTTCCAGCTGCTTGGATGTTGGTCGAGGGGGTGGTTCTGGTTCACAAGACCACGGGTGGCGCCATGAACTTGAGGAGCACCAAACGGGCCAAAGCCGTGCGTCTGGCCGTGGGATGGGGAATCCCCGGTATCGTTGTGCTGGCCTCGGCTGCGCCCGGATTCGCAACCGACACTTATATGCAAATTAACCCGCTATACGCTCGCATGGAAAAAATGTCGCCCAAAGGTTCAGCTATTGCTGTTTCAAAGTACACCCAGTGCTGGTTGAACAAGGACAGTGGCGTGTTGGCCGGCGCCGTTGTGGCCCCTGTTTTGCTGGCTCTCTTCCTAAACGCGCTCATACTGTGCCGCATGGGATATTTCGTGTACACTATGAGCCGCAAAGCGGAAAGGTTTAAACCAACGCACCAAAGGACGAATAGCACCTCGTCGCACAAGTCGTTACCGGATATCGAGCACATTAAGGCCTCTGTAAAAGCGGTAGCTTGCCTGATGCCTATCCTCGGTCTACCATGGATTATTGGAATATTGGCAGGTTAGTTTAAATGTTAAATATTGCTTTGGTAAGCAGCAGAGGATTTTATTAAATTAAATGGTACAGGGTACACTATGCACGGGTCTGTAATGTAGCTTGATAATGAATTGCAAAGCTAAAAGGTCGAGTAGATCGACATCATCTTGATTAAGACGTTTCGATACGACCTTAGATCATCTTCAGTTAATCTAAAAAACGTCCTAATCTTAATAATTAAGATGATTCCTGTTTAGTCGACCATTTTGTCTTTTTGCAATTGATTATCAAGCCAAATTGTACAGGAATTGAAACTTTTTAGGATGTACAGGCGTATTTTGGCAGGGACTTAAATTGTTCAGCTATTGTCTCTGTAAAATTTTTTAAATTTGTCTGTTTGTAAAGTTTTTCAAACTCTTGTTGAATTTTGGGTTTCTGAAAACTATGAAACAGAATTATGAAAATGTTTCGGTTAGTACTCCAAACAAACTTGAAACTGTACAAATCTGATAAAATTATCTCCAAGCGTGCCTTAACTGCTCAACGCGTTAATGCAATACTTCCACTTACATGTGATAATCCTATATCCCAGCAGACTGACCCCTTCATTGCGGTAAAACTTTACAGTATGGGCAGTCAAGTAAATTAAGATAAAAACAATTCAAGTCTTTCTTTAAACACATTGATGAACAAAACCTGCCCATTTCCACAGAAATCCAAAAAAAATTTCGAAATGTAAAAAAAACAGCCCAGCAAGACTAATTCACCAAATTCCCGGTTTCACACAACAAACGAAAGCTTGTTTATAGCAATGTGCAACCTACAAGTAAGACAGGGTGCCAAGAAACGTTAGTGACATTTATGTAAAAAAACAAGCCCAAAATACCAACAAAACGTTGTATTTTTTCGCAGGGACAGAGAACTACGAGGCCTCGGTCACCTTCATGTACCTCAACGCACTGGTCAACGGACTCCAGGGCGTCATCTTGTTCGTCATCTATTGCGTCACAAGCGCTGAGGTGACGTCAGCAGCCAGGGCCGAGTGGCGGAAGTCACGTGCCAGCAAGAGCGCCAGTTCTGGAAGTGATTCGAGGGCACCTTCGTTTGGGAAAGACACGCCAGCAAGAAGACGACCTTCTGAGGACTCTGACCGTATTTTTGGGGTCCATCAGGCGACAAGGGGTCGTTTTTCAACTTTGCCGAAAGACTAGGGGGGCGGGGTCAAGTTTAGGGGCTTAGGTGGCACAGGAGCCAAAAATCTTTAGAATATTCCTGTAATAGTGTTTACTTAATTTTGAGGCATTTTTCCACTAATTTTGAGGGCATTTTTTCACTTCATTTGGCGTTAATAGGGTTGTTTCGGAAAAATAAAACCTGAAAGGCGCTCAGACAGCCATACTAGAGTTTTTACTGATGACTAAAGCTACTTTCTCTCGTTTGGAAAGGACACACCAGCAAGAAGACGACCTTCTGAGGACTCTGACCGTATTTCGGGGTCCATCAGGCGACCAGGGGACGATTTTCAACTTTGCCGAGATAATAGGGGCAAATTTTGGGGCCTTTTAGTGTCGGAGTAATTATTAATTGCTGAAAATATTTCCGGAAATTTCGATTTCAGGAGAGTTTTAAAATTTTGATTTTTTAGATTTTGAATTTGGGAGCTACTTAAATTTGATGAATTTTTCCACTTGACTGTATTGATTTGGCGTTAATAGGAGGTTTTCAGGCAAAATAAAACCTGAAAAGGGCCCTTATAGCCATACCAGCGTTTTTACCCATGACTACTTTCTTTCGTTTGGAAATACACACCACGCAGAAGACGGCAAACTGAGGCAACTGACCGCATTTTTAGGGTCCATCAAGCGGCTTTTCAACTTTTCCAAGATACTAAGGCAGGGGTTCTTAAACTTTTTTTACCGCGGACACCTAAAATTTCCTTTCATCTCGCGTGGACCACTGTAGGCAAAAAATTTTTAAAAATTACGTCATAAATTGACGTCACAGTACAAATAGACCTCATAAATTTGCTGATTTTGGTCCAAAATTGTGAAAGTGAAATGGAGTCTAAATACATTCAGTGCAAAACTGTTTTATTTTTAATTAAATTGATTTATTTAATAAATTGATTATTTCTTAAATAAACACTAATATTTCAATTAGACCTTCATGGACCCCCTAAAACTAGTTTACGGACCCCCAAGGGGTCCATGGACCCCAGTTTAAGAACCCCTGTACTAAGGAGATGGGGACATATTTGGGGTTTAAGGCTAGTTGTTTTTTTAGCCTTCCTTGCTTTTATGATTGATTCACAGATTCGGTTATTCTGCGATGGCTTTCGGTGTACTATTAATATGCAAGCCACAATTGTTGGTATTAAGCAGCTGTAGAAGTACCAGATAACAGTTGTTGAACACATATGCGTATGTACCTTTCATTGGCGTTGTGGTTTTGTTCACGCAATATTGTCAAACTTACAACTCATAAGGGTAGGAAGTCGAAGGTCAAACCTCTGCCAATATGGTCGTCGACTCGCTCCTCTCTGAGCCTGCTCAGTTGGTAGAGAAACGGTCCCAGTTTGGCCGGAGGTCGTGAGTTCGAACCTCACTGCAGGCTAGTTTTTTTTCTAGCTTGCTTTGCTTACATCATAGATCGACAGATTCGGGGAGTCTGTGATGGCTTTCAGTGTACTCTGTCATTATATATTTAAAATTAAGACGATAAATTGAAAAATACACACCAAGAAACGTACCTTGAAAGTACACTGTTGAGTCGGTCACTTTAACAAACGTTTCCTGGAATTACAAACATTACGAAACCTTTATTTATCTGGACTTTGTACAATTACCGTGTGAACGACAGTGTTTCGTTGCGCTAAAAAAAGAACTTTCGACATTCTTGTATTTTCCACGTATTTTTATTAGACTGAACGTTTTGTAAAGCAAGTGTTTCACGTGTGAAATAAGTTCATGTATGGCGAGAATCTTTAACATTTGCAATGTGTTTTAATAGTTCGTGTTAAATTGCTTTTAATCGTTCAAAGTTGATATTTTTGCGTAGCCTTTGACGCAATATCTTAAACGTTATCCGTTCATTAACTTATTAAAAAACGTTTGCTGCATTTTTTTAATGCTGTACATAATAAATCTCAAATGCAAAACGATCGAGTAAATCGACACCGTCTTGATTGAAACGAGATGCATTCTTATATCAGGTTATTACCTGATCATGATAATACGATGTTGATCTACTCGATCTTTTTGGGTTTGACAATCATTTTTAAGCTATGTTACAGATCCGTGCATAGTGCACCTAAATGGTAATGCAGGGGTGGCCAACCACTCAAATACCAAGAGCCGCATTTGTTACTTGGTTAACCGCAAAGAGCCACACCTTACACAGACGGAACGAGAAGAATAGCACATTTCTTGCTCACTGCCACAAAGCGATCGCAGAAAGCGCAAAAACGTGCCTTTATTTTGTTAAAAAGACCAAATATTAATTTAGAAGGAGACGCGACGCATATTTTTTTGCGTTTAACTTGTTTCAAAAGTGTTATTAAAAATATAATGGCCTTAAGGCGAACAGTCTGATTGGGAACCAGCAATAATCCATAACTTAACCTAACGAAATCGAAACCGTCTAAAAAAATCATAAGTGCAACATGAAAGAGCCGCATATAACTGGGTGAAGAGCCACATGCGGCTTGCGAGCCTCGTGTCTTGCCCACCCCTGTGTTAATGCATTGCTTCGTATTGTTAAATTGCAATTAAAAGTTCAATGTACGTTTTTTAAAAAAAAATAAAAGGCTAAATAAAGTGCTCATATTACGAAACCATATGGTCAATAACAAGTTGTGTGAAACCCAATTTGGTTCACAAAAAGTTTATGAAACTATGTTAAAAAATGAATGAAAAGATGTTTAAAATGTTAAAAATGCCACCTATACTTTGATATCAGGTGTGATAGTCTTACTATGACTTACTACAACATCCATCCATTATGTTTTAAAGTTACTAAAGCAGTTTATAAACAGGTTTTGAAACCAGTTATGTTTTTAAAACTGCTTCGAGCCAACTGATCTTTAAATTTAAAGCGTCAGAAATTGTAGCCAATTTACGTGAGTTTACTAAACATGAAACCAAAAAATGTTAAAGCAGTTGACGTATTTGCGTTTCGTTAATATATTCATGTTACAAAACAGTTCAATGCAATAATAACGGTCTGTGTTATTTTTTGTTGTTATGGTTTATGCTAGCTTTTTCATTTCCTGTTTAAGCCTGTTAAAAAATGTTAAATGTCTTGAATGTTTCTGTTATTTTACAACACATAAGGAGAAAATGTTTTCTGATATCTGCAAATATTTGTAATTATTTAAACAGATAAAGACACAAATGTCATATAGCACATGGTTGTTAACTTTTTAAATCCAAGATACCACAGTGGTCTACAAGTAGTAGACAGAAAGCAATCGCAGACTAACCGAATCTGTAGGCCAGCAAAACAACTAGCCTGCAGTAAGGTTCGAACTCACGACCTCTGGCCATACCCATCATTAATCGACAGATTCGGGTTAGTCTGCGATGGTTTTCCATGTACTAATGATACGTAATCCATTTTCGTTGGTCAAAAAGCAGCTTGAGACGAGCCAGATGATCACAGTTGTGAAACACATAGTTGTGTCTATCTTTCATAGTCTATAATTTTATATATCAATATATATTATTGAATATACTGTTGCTGCCAGGCATTGTATCAATTATAAAGGAGGTTCTGACAAATATGTATTCAGCGCCGACGTTTTAATTACCTATACGGGTAATCTACTTGGCAATAAACTCACTGTATTCTGTAAAGTTACAAGTATATTGTCAAGAAGATTTCCCGTATAGGTAATCGAAACGTCGGCATTCAATACATATTTGTCAGAAACCCCTTTATAATTAATATATATATTTTTCGCGTTTTTATTTAACGATTAACCGTCATCTATTATTTTGCAGTTTGCCCATTGTAATACTCAAACGTCTATAGAGAAATAGTTTCGATGAAAACAATGGAAAATGAACAATAGCGCTGTCTTCTAAAGTTAGAAGAATAAGCGATTGTTTCCATATTATCATCTTAAGTGGTAATCCCCATGCGTGCAATTACTTGCTGGTGCTTAATGTGAAAGAAGCAAGCGGTTAATATTTTAAAGGAACCTTGCTGTTAGACCGTCGTTGTTTATATTTTATAAAGAGCCATGGAACTTATCTACATTGGTCTGATTTGGACATTGATGCTTTTCGGTAAGTTAAAAGAACATTTCTCCCAATCGAAGGGTTTATTTCGTTTAACACAGGTAAATTATTAAGGTCTGAATATTGTTGAAAGCGGAAAATTATTTAATTTTGAAAACTTGATAAGGTATAAACGCATGGAAAAGGCTTAAAAACAGTTTATTCATAGTATACTGTTTGTTTGACAATTAAAGCAGTATATTTTGAGTTTTTTTCGTATTGAAGTTGGGTTTATAGTTTTATAGTTAAATTTCCATATATTCATTACAACTTTAGTTTTTTGTGCTATGCATTTATTGTTTGTTCAAGCCTTTTTTTTATTGTTTAAATGTTTGTTGCTAGTGGCGAAATTCAGTAGCATATGAGAACTTGATATTGTACTTGTTTGATGTTAGCTGCTGGTGTCACTACCTTGTAGTGCAGTGTTTCTCAACCTATATGTCGAGACCAGTGTTTCTTATCATTTTTAGGGCTGGTACCCTTTGGGCTTTCATGAAATTTTCTCGTACCCCCTGCCTACAATGTTCGACGGAAGTAAATAAAATTGTTATATTACGAATTAAATCAATGTAGTTACAACTCACGTGTTAAAAGCATGCATTAAAAACAGTCTTGAAGTTCAACAATATTTACAACACACAAACAATCAGTCAATTTAATGATGACACTTTGGTGAAGCTTTTCGTAAATTACGCATTCTTCAGAAATATGCCTAAATTACGCATAATTTCACACTGTATGTCGTACCCCTGTTTTATGGCTTCGTACCACCAAGAGGTACACGTACCCCTGGTTAAGAACCCCTGGCCCAGACCCGAAATTGTGTTGTCGCTTAGTTTGGCTGGGTCGCCGACTGAAGTACTTCACGTGGTTATTAGGATTAGTTCTAAAAAAGATTGCTTAAATACTTAATAAAACTGCGGTACAACGCGTAAAAATGGCTCATATTAGTTTTATTGAAGTTATTTTAGCTAATTCCTTAAGGTTTACAAACAGTTCAGTGAAGAGAATTAAGTCGTCAAAGGTTTGCTGTTAAACTTACGCTAAGTATTTGGGTGGTCGCATAAAAAGGTTGATAAACACTGCATATACTGGAAGGATTTAGCCTTGTTATTAATTGTGAGTGAAGGCCCAACATTTTTTAAGTTAAGTGAATTAAATAACTTGTCTAAATATGATGTTGCTACCAGGCATAGAATACACTTAAAATACTTTCTTCAGTGCTTATTTATTTTATCCAATGTTTCGACTAAGCCTACCTATACAGGATGCTCTGCTAAGGACATCATGTACGATTTTTAACACCAATCGATAAGTTTGAACATTTTAAGGCAGGGATGTCCGACCCGCGGCCAGCCCGATGTTACGGCCCACCACTTATTCTCACTTTCATTATTAGCCTTTACTTTGAACAATTATTTCGACCACAATCAAAACGTGTAGAACCCGCAGTATGTAAAATAGACCTAATCTTGTATTTTTTTCTGAGACTATAATCGAGCCTAATGTCGCATTTCAACATCCATCGAACATCTATGCACCCATCATTGTTAAGCAAGATGTGTTTTTTTCTAAATGTGTTTTTTGCGGACTGTTTTAAGGAAATATACCAGCCCAAAAGTGTCTTACCATGGCATGATACGGCATGTAAACTCAATTTTTCGCGCTTTGCGCGATATGGACAAGTTTTACTTGTATATTTGCGCACGAGCTTGCTCTCGAAGAGCGGGTGTTTATAAGTTAAGTTGTTTTATGAAGTCACGATATGACGTAACTTATGACGTCACTCCTTTAATTTAATAGGTTTTGCTACCCATCGATTTTTTTTAAAGTGGCAATGGGGCCCATTCTGCTAAAAGGCTGGTCATCCCTGTTTTAAGGCAACTCTTTACATGTGGACGTGAATTTTTAGGTAGTTATTCAATTGGTTGAAGTTCGAATATCAATTTTTTGTTGTGTTTACGTCAACAACAAGCCCTGCCTCTTTGCGGCCACAAAGTAGTATATGGTGTGAAATTTCGGGCGTGTTTCGATTAAACATAACGACGCCATTATCGCGTTAAATCACATCTAATTATCAACAGGAAATACACAACCCCAGCTATCGGAGTATAAAGGAAGGAGTTAATTATAAAGCGCTTTCATAAGCCATTAAACCGACTAACTAACACAAACCCCACAGTGTATTACCTACACATTTTTAAACAACTTGCGTGACAAAAAATGAAAATCTTTGGGTGGAAAACGTATAAGGAATAAGCCTTGTGCTCAAATGTTTATATTTTTAAGCTCAAAAAAACAATTTCGATTAGATATATCCACGCTACCTTCGCTTTAAATCACTTCTCATTAATAATAGAAAAACACGGAATTTAGCTATCGGAGTCTAAAGAAAAGCGCTAATTATACAGCGCTCTCACAATCAATATAAATCAACTAATTAACTCAAACCCCACAGTGTAATTACTTAAACATTTTCAAACAACTTGTGCGATAAAAAAAGAGTTCGAACCTCACTGCAGGCTGCTTATTTTTCTAGGCTGCTCTGTTTGTATTATTGATCGACAGATTCGGTGAGTCTGCAATGGTTATGGTGTACTAATAATATGTAAGCCGTAATCGTTGGTCAAAAAGCAGCTTCAGAAGGGCTAGATTTCAGTTGTTAACACACATTTGTGTGAATGTTTCATTGTTTAATGATATGGTACTGTGAATCCCCTTCAATATGAAGTTGCTTGTACTAACAGTTTGAGCAAGCATTGGCGTATGGTTGTTTCTCGACTCGCTCCCTTCTGAGCCTGCATAGCTCAGTTGGTAGAGCGATGGTCCCGGCTTGACCGGAGGCCGTGAGTTCGAACCTCACTGCAGGCTAGTTGTTTTTCTAGTCTGCCCTGCTTGCATCATTGATCGACAGATTCGGTGAGTCCGTAATCGTTGGCCAAAAAGCAGCTTCAGAAGTGATATATCACAGTTGTTAACACATATGTCTGTGCATGTTTCCTTTAACTTGTAGCATGTTCCGATAAAACATATTGACGCTACTTTTGCGTTATATTGCTTGTAATTTTTACCAGGAAAAACCTCGGGAGAGAGTTGTTCCCAAATCTCATTATCCCGACGCCATGGGGCTTTTTTTGTACTGCATACGGAAAGACGGCCTTCAATGTTGAAGTGCAACTGGTCGCTGCCACAGACACCGAACAGTCACGACCAAGTTATGCTGATAAAAGTCGTTATGGATCCAAATATTCGTAGAACCCCTTACTTCCTTCCTCGCTTTTCTGATTTGCAACTCCCTGACGGTAAGTTATGGACAGGAATAGTTAAACAAAATGCAGTTTGTGCTTTAAATGTTGCTTGCTCATAAATATTTATCGTATAACTTAATCAGGTATGCTTTTGTTCTGCTTATTTATCTCTATAGTATTTATTTTTCTTCTATATGTGTCTCGTTTAAGGTTTTTAGGGATTTCATCCAAAATGCCCGATTTAAAATTTAGTCAGAATTAACCTGTTTTAACACGTATTTTTAGCGAACATGCTTTTGTGCGTTTAGTTTTGTGTTAGGTCTTTGTCGTAAAACATGGTTTTGGCCAATAGTGTCGTCATCAAAATAGTTTATATATATATATATACATGTATATATATATATATATGTATATATATATATATATATGCACACATCAAAAACTCACAAAACAAATCGTTAAAGGTTCCTTTGGAAGGAAAATGTTAAACTTATAACACAAGATGCCTACTATAAGCATCGAAAATATACAGAGGTTTAAGATGATATTTATAAAAGAAAAACAATCAAAATTTTATTTCAACCAGGCTACTATTGAGGTCTAACCAACTCGAATTATTTCAATAAACACTGAGACACCATTGGAATTGAACTATTAAAATTTCTTTAGTTTATAAATATACATTTATATATACATATACATATATATATATATATATATGTATATAAGCATACATCAAAAACTCGAAAAAAAAATCATTTTTGTCTTTTAAAGGTTCAGTTTGGGGGGAAGACAGCAACTGCTCTTTGTTCGTGACCAGCAACTCAAGTTGTCCATTAAATGATACCCTGCCAGGAAAATGTAACACAACGGCAAAAGTATTTCGAGATTCGGCTCCCAGAATTACATACAAAGGCTTCTCATCGGTAACTGTTTTATTCGGCTCTTACACATGCAAAACACCAACCTCTGAACAAACAACAGCCACAAATACAAAAGCACCAACAGGTTTGTAGTTATTCGGTGGATATAAATATTGAAACGATTTTTGCCTTTTAAACGATATTTTAAATATAAGTCCGTAACTATACAGCTTAATTTTAGTGCTTAATATTGTTTTAGCTATAAATTATACACGGCTAAACTGTACTAAATACCACTAGTATAAACCATTTTTTTAGGAATAAAAACAAATAAATATATATTATACAGATGAAATATTGTATCTATTCAGTTGTTTTCAACTTTCAATTCGTTTTATAACAGAAAAAACAATAACTTTACGATCAACAACAGAAAAAACCACACTGAAGAACAATCGAAATGCAACCATTCCTCAAGGTATAAGTCAAGGGTTTAAAGCACAGAAAAGTTAAATCTAAATCAGTTGACCTAATCAGGGTTGCAAGCAAGGCAAGGTTAAAAAAAATATGGCATGCGTTTATTCTTAGTTGGCTTCACCCGATATCTTATGGAGTTTACCGTAGTTAAATAGTTGCTCTATTAAAGCTTATACACACGTGGAAAAAACGTATATTTATAGATCATAGCTTATACGCAACATGCTAATGACTTAGGTCCCGGTCAAGTCACTTGTAAAATAACTCTCAGGAAACTGTCTTACGTGCAAAGCATTTGACGAATTTTATTAAGCAATATTTATTGAAAAAACTTATTTTAACCCAAGTTATTTGATACAATAACTGAAGTCCAGGTCAAGCCAGTTGTACAGCAGACTTTTTATAAGTCTAGACAAGTAAAAAAAAAACCTTACAACTTAAAGTAAGTTAAAAAATAGTTAAATCAAAAAAGTAATTTTAAAAATAACTAAAAATAAAGTCCATGTCTTTTGCAAAAGTCATTGACTTCATTATATCACTCGTAACAAATGCTTCATTTTTCTGTTTTTTATAGTACCAACAACACCCGTGTTTGAGAACATTATTTCAATGGTGATCGCTGCATCCGTAGCCATCGTTGCCGTGCTGTTATTCGAGGGGATTATTTACGCACTGTGTTGTAGAAGGTAAGACTAACTGCTTTATTATAGAGTGCTATAAACCAGTTAAAAGTTAAAAGCTTTCTAGCATTTTAAAATGAATGTCAAATTCAAATAGGTCAAAATGTTACTGATGAAGACGTTTCGATGCGCATTTCTATCACGATCAGTTAGAGGACACAAAGGTTAATTTTAAGATTATGTCGATCTACTCGACCTTTTGGCTTTGACATTTCATTTCTAAGCTACATTACAGATCCGTGCATAGTGTTTTTTGCATTTAATATCCCAAAAGTACTAGTGTGTATTTTACTATTACGTGCTATAAGAAATAGCTTTCCAATGAACTAGGTAGCATTTTGAACTTAAGATAATGGCTTGAGGTTTTGGCTGACGTAGAATAAATATTAAAGCCCATCAAGTAGTAGGGAATATTTTGTGAACGTTTAGAATTATTCTTTATTCATTTTCAGCATGTCGTCTAAATACAACTGCCAGTCATAATGCTCCAAATTTGGTATAGCATTTACACTTTCCGTAAAAGTTACGTAGGCCACAAGGTGAACTCTTGAACAAATTTTGGAAACTTCTATGTGAGAAGCTCTGGATTATGCGCTGCATCATTAAACTTTTGATTTTAAAGTCTTAATAGGCCTAAAACAGCAGAAATGAGTCCTAAATTCATCAGAATAAAACTAACCGGTATAAGGCCTAAACGGACGAAAAACCCGAAAACTGTATGTTGAGGGTATGAGATGATTGAAAGACACTTTTCCGTATCGGCCGTTTTGGTGTCGCCGCAGTTTAGGAATTTGATTGTTAGCCCCTGTTTGTGGTTAGACATTGGGTTAGGGTTAAAGCTAGGGTTGGCATTAGAAAAAAAATGTTGTATAGGCCTTTTGGCCGTGACCATATAAGTATTTTTTCCATAGGTTTAAGACTTATTCAAATTTTACGATGTTACGACTGAATATTACTTTTTTGTCTGATCCCGAACTGTGTTTTATTACGACGCTGATGTTGTTCTAATTTCGGTATTATGGCTGGAGTAAATTGTGACGTCACACTTGGCAGGAGGTCACACAAAACTCAAGCGTGGTGATTTTTAACCAGAACAGAACCGAAACTAGTATTTTAAACTGCATGGAGTGGCGAAACCGCTGTGAATACCAGATGCGACACAATGCACAATTTCGCTTGCACAGCAATCTATTGTTGTGATTGACGTAGTGACTAACTCAAACGAAAACAAGGTTAGCGAAAGTTCAGTAATACGCTTCTTTGTTTAATTATTTTGCTGAACGTTTAAAAAAGATAAGTATATAGAGAAGTCGGTAGCATTTTGCGATCGTTTCAAAACGTTCATAAAATGAAAAAATATAACAAACCTTGTGTCGTTTTAGTTTCCCAAACTTTTATCTTCAACGGCTCAGAGACATGCACGGCGCGTTATGGTTGAAACGATTTTATTTAAATAGGGTACGACATACTAGAAAAACTCGTGATTTTTCTAAATTTAAACGTTCATAGGATGAATATTAAAGTCAATGAAGAATAAGGTCGTTTTTTTATGTCAATATTTACTTATTTTGAACATCGGGATTTGAATTTCAATGAGGTGTCATTTAAAACGTTCACAAAATGCTACCTAATTCTGTAGGGTTTTCAGTTGTTTTTTAAAACCAACTGCCTTGCGCACAATTTATTAACATTACTGTCCATACATGTAAACCAATAAACGAATGACTCTTTTAAACTCTTCAATGCATATTCAGATGAATGCATCAGTGTTTTGCGAATTACACCAAGAGATCACAATGGGGAGATTGACGACACGCAGCCGTCAAACAACGGATATCTTGCACCTCTAGGTAAGTTGAATTTAATGGAGCAGGAGTTTAAATTGCGAGGAAAGTAGAATAATGGTCTAACCAGAACGGAATAAAAATTTGAGAGATGGCGTCGCACAGTTAACGTCTAACACAGTGGTTCATAAAACTGGGGTCCATGGGCCCCTTGGGGGTCCGCGAACTAGTTTTAGGTGGTCCATGAAGGCCTACTTAAAATATTAGTGTATATTGAAGAAGTAATCTTTTTTAAAGAAAACCGTTTGATTAAAAATATAACGGTTTTGTACTGAATCCTATTTAGACTCCATTTCACTTTCACCTATTTGGACCAAAATCAGCAGATTTATAAAGTCTATTTGTACTGTGACGCCAGTTTATGATGTCACTTTGGATTTTTTTTTGCCGACCGTGGTCCACGCTAGGTTAAAACAATTTTTAGGGGTCCGCGGTAAAAAAAGTTTAAGAACCCCTGGTTTAACACATCGGCCCGCGAACCATATATTGCTCTTGTTATGATGTAGTCTTGCTTGCAGATAAATCTGAGTTATTATGACTTAAATAAAACTGCACGCGGCATTTCAAACTGTATTTTTTAACTACTATAATAGTAAAATTTTCTGGGCTTTACGCGAATCCTGTTTTCGTGGCCCGATTTGATGAAAGCCTTTTGCTTAAGGTTCAGTTCGTACCAAAGTTTAGCAAACTTAGCCAGTCCATTTTTAAGCGCTTACTGTGCTGTCTTTATAAAAGGCTTAACTTACTATTTTTGCCAACCTAGAGTATAGATGAAAAATATATAATATGACTCTCATGGAAATACAACCAAATCATTCGGCTTTTATGGCTCCCTAAGCTGGAAAGGTTACCGACTTTTCACCATTTCAATAACAACAAAGCACTATTTAGAGCAGTGGTCGGCAAACTTTTTTTTGTCGCGCCCCAAAGCACTCTTTTCAAAGCTATTGAAGGCCCACTACGTAAAATCACTACTAAACAGTGGCGGATTCAGGATATTTGATTTTAGGGTGAAATATTGCACGGTGCCTCTTTTCCCAAATCACTGGTATATCATGATGTAAAACAAAGAATAAAACCAAGAATATACGCGCGAAGCTAGACATTCTTTTTCCATTACATACAGTTTAAGTTTGCAAAACCTATAGTTTGACAGGCTCTTAGGACCATATTTGAGACGTGGGCCTTTCCAAGCTGAGCAAATTAAAAAACTTTATGCCACACAAACTGTTAAAATAAAGTGCAATGAACTATCACGCGGCCCACAACTACATTATAACACTAAGCTATTCAAAAGTAACTCGCGGCCCACTAAAATGGCTCTGCGGCCCACATTTGGGCCGCGGCCCACAGTTTGCCGACCGCTGATTTAGAGCATTTTGTTATACCATATACATCAAAGGCATATAGGAAATATGTAGCCGCTTTCAACGTAAAAGCAAGTCATTTGTCAAAAATAAAATATAGTCCAGTCAAACCATGTTAAAACAGTGACATAAGTGCACTTGAGTCAAGTCATAAACTTAAGTTATTAGAACACAGTCAGAATTTTAAGTAATGCGCCACTTTTGCATTCACAACAAGATAAACAAATTGCACGGCCTCACAAATGTACATACCAGGGCTATTTTCTGGCACTATTTGTTCCTTGTGTACATTATTCTACTTTACTTTGTTCAGAAGATCACAGATACGAAAGTATGACGACGGCGGCGTACATCAACGACAACCAGCCTTCGACAAACCACATCCAACCTGTCGTTTACTGTGATATTCCAATTGCGAAGAATAACTAAAACGAAATTGATCTCCAGAAAATTTACGACAATTTGGACCTTTTTAGAATGCGCTTGGCAACAGAATTTGTTTGTGTATTTGACTTTATTTTGACTTTTCTTGGTCGTTTATAGGTAAACTAGCAACATAATAATATTTTATTAATAATTTTGCTAATCTGTGTGCGCTGTATAGTCGACACAGATACAAAGAATTTTATTTCTCTAAAGTTTAATGCTAGGTTGTGTTTTGGGACTTGTATTTAAAATGCTATATGTTGAACTTAATAAGTTATTTATAACTTGCACTGCTGTTTTAGCGGAAAATGTCGACAATTAAATGCTATAAGTATGGCTGAATATTAATATTCACGTTTATAAATTGTAATATTTCATTACCATTTCTCGCTAAAAGTGTGTCTGCTGAAAATCAATTCAAGGTCCGTGTGAAAATTGCAGATTTTTACCGTTATTATTATGTGCTGCTTAACCATTATCTTAGTTGTTATTGACTGTGTTCCGCGTCTCTTAATTATATCAAGTATATTAGTTTTAAACAATTAGTTTGGCCATATATTTAGATTTGGCATGTTTTTGAGAAAATTTGGCCTTTGTCATTTTTGTATCTGGTCATTCTGGTTAGAAAGTCAGTTTCAATAAAATAAATGGATCACGTGACACATACATAAAAACCGTTAACACGAAACAAGCACGTAAATCACGTGAAACAAGCATGTAAGTCACGTGAACAGGCCTTGCCAAATTGAATATATGTTCAATAACCGTGTAAAATTAATCACGTGATATACGCCGTGTGAATTTTATTCGTGCAAAGTAAACTCTTTTAGTTTTACGGCATTTGCTCTATATAAAGTCAAGTTGCAATAAAAAATTCCTTTAGGGTCGACCATTCCTAAAACGTAAGCTTTTAAACCAGCGGTTCCAAAACTTTTCTAAAAATTGTCTGTTGTCCCTGCAATTATTTTTGATACTTCGTAGCAGGTGGTACAGAATAATAGATGCTTATCAAACCCTCTTTATTGTCGAATAATAAGGCATAACTAAAGACTAATAATAAGACAGACAAGTGCAAAAAAAAACATGTCTAAATGTTTACAAAAAATCGAAAAAAAGCCCAATGTTTAAATACTTGAAGACTAATTCTCATTGCGGACACTCTTAAACTGCTGTACGAACCCCAGTTTGGGAACCGTTGTTCTGAACTGTAAAATATTAACTGAAGCTTACGTTTTTTTCTTCTTTTGCGTCACATTCGATATATTGCTTTTAAGTGCTTTGTCAATCGCAGAAAAAAAACTTTGTATCGAAATTGTCCGATTTATATGTAAATGTTGTCATTTTGTGTATCGAATTACTGTCCACTTAGATAGCTTTTGCCCTTTTTCCGTGTAATAAAATATACAAATCCATTAACTTGTTTTTTACTCATAAAATAAAATAGAGTAATCTCCACCAGGGAACATATCAATAGATAGAAATCTGGTGTAAACGAAGTATAAACCGACGTTTCGGCAGCTGATACCAGCTGACCTCATCAGGGTTAATAATTAAAACGCGAATTCTTATATACTTAAAAGTAAATAAAAAAACAACTATAGACAACAATTATTAAATCTATACGTCGCTGAAGTATGCGAGTATAGCTGTAACGCGACGAAGTCATCCGGTGCAGAACTGCACCATCGGACATAAAAAAAAAACAAAAAAACATCGGACAAAAAGGTTTATTGGCCACTGATTTACGTCTATTGTTTGTTATCGCCGCAAAAACTGAATAAGAAGTTAAAAAATCAGTTTAAATATGACGCAAAGAGCTCATTTGTCCAAACGCAAATGTGACAAAAAGCTTGTTGCAACTAATTTGAAATTTTTTAGGATTTTTAATTTATATTTATCAATTTTGCCTTGTTCACCGTTCGACTTAAATGTATCGAATTCCATTAAAAATGTGTCAAGACTTTATATATATATTTGAGTTACAAACTATAAAAACTAAAAACAGGTTAGCAAAGATAACCAAATTTCAGCTAATGATTTGCGCCTAGTATTTTGCAAACCGATTAAGAAGTGGAACCTTATTTACATACGCCTTTTTGCCCTAACGCTAGCATTACCAAATGTGGACATAAAACTTGCAGCAAGAAAAGCAAATATAATAAGGTATTGAGTCATACCACGCTTACATCACATTGCACAGTTTGATATCAGTTTCAAAATTTAGGCCAGTGAGTCAGTGACTCTTAAACAGTGATCATGACCAGGTGATTTTCTGATGCTACGCATAGCGCTTTTTTAATTATGACCTATTTGTTTTCATTGCGTTTGTGCTTTTTATACAGTCGGATCGGTAAAAATGAAAAAATATTCTTTACGGTCTGGTAACCAAAGGTTTTATGCGAGATTCGGTACTGAGACCGAACTATTAGGCTATAGTCGTTATGAAAACACTTATAAAGAATGGAGCATAATGGTTAGAAGTTGTAGTAAGACGTAGTAAGAATATCAAAGCCCATACAAAAATGTAGGTAGCTATTTGAACGATTTGAATACCTCTTTATATGATGAAAATGAATAAAGAGTGTTTGAAACATTCAAACTGTTATCCACTTCTGAATGGGCTTTGATATTCTTACTACGACTTACAAATGAGTTAGTTTTGTACAGATGCTTATGTAGTCTGTAATACTATACATTAGGAAATTTGTAGTATTCATATTGGCCAAAAGTAGTTTAGCGATTAAGTTAACTAGTGCCTGTCTGTAAATTGGGATACATTTGTAATACGAGATAGAGCTCTATAATCTATTCAATTAATATTACTGAAATATAATCAACGTCACTTATAAAAGGTGGACGCAATTCTTATCATTCGGAGTTTTTCTTTGACATTCCTTTACAAGTAAGTCTAGTCATTGTCTAATTTGATTGATTGATTGATTGATTGATTGATTGATTGATTGATTGATTGATTGATTGATTGATTGATTGATTGCCCGTCGTTGGTTAAAGTGACGCAATTTCTATGTAATTGCGTGAAGTATTGAAAGCACCATTTACGCAGTTTAACTTGGAAACATACATGTTTGCTATGTGCACAAATAAATACAACTTATTGAATTACCGGTAAAAAGTATAACGGACCAGCGGTTAAGAAGTATTGCATTAAACAATTGATTCTATCATGTTTTTATCCATTGCATTGCCATAGTAAGGTTGATGGTTAAGAGACAATTTTTAGGTTATTTTGAAACTTTACAGCAAAGTTGGTTTTGCTATAGGCTAAAAAAATTGTGATTTAACACACCTATAGTGGAAATGCACTTCGGGAGTTTTATTGCTGTTCGGTTTTATTGCGGTATCAAAATGACGTCGTTGCTATAATGCTCACAACAATAAACCTCATGAAATTAAAAGGTTAAAAGGGGGTGTCCAATTTAAAATTTAACAAAATAAACAAACTGTGTGGTGTTCATAACGTTACTTTTTATGACATCACATGCGGATGTGAATTTGTGACGTCACGTTTCGACCTAACTTTGTAATGTCACTGTATAACGTAATGTAAAAGTCATTGGATTTATTTTTTTAAGGTTTTATATGCTAAAGCAAGCAATGGCATTGCGATGCGTTGTTCTAAAAGTTTAAGTCAAGTCTATTAGAGGCAGTAACTTAAGGACGCTTAGGTAAAAACATTGATGTTACGTTATTACAGCACTTGTTAATCAAATCACTTATTGGTTAAGCTTTTGTTGGCTTAAATAAATTGCGGCTTTGTAATGCTTTGTTTTTACGGCTTAAGTCAACTCAAAATTAAGCAGTTACTTGGACACTCAAGTGAAATAAGTGACGTTGAGGTATGACACCACTACTTCACCTATTTGTTAAGCTTTTTTTTAAATAAATTGCGGCGTTTCCATTTTTTGTACGGCTCAAGTCAAGCCAAGAAGGAACCGTAAGTCAAGTCATTGAATTTAAGTTATTACAGCAGCTGTTTTTTCAGCTTTTTCTTTGCCGAAAGAAAGCGTGTCGGTGAAATGCAAGGTTCAGCGTTACAATGTGAGCGGTGGTCATGTTGGAATGGACGCCAGGGACCAGCAGAGGTACACATGGGACTTACAGAGTCCACAGAACAGATCAGACCGCGTTATGGCCCTGAGGATACTTACATTTTACGATAAAGTAGGCTACTCTGTGGGAGCGATTACTTTGCCTGACGGTAAGGCTTGGAATTAAGGGTCGTAATAAATTCAGTGGGAAAACTTATATTGGTCGAGTATCTGTATCATCCTAATTAATGTACTGAAATACGAACCGAAACCTCTATTGAAATGATATTGGTTTACACCAGCTATTTGCTTAGAACCAAGGGTGGAAGTATATTCAGTCGGGAAACTTCCTTGGTCAAAAAAAGACTATGTAATTAACAAAAAGTGATTGAATCCAACAGGAACGGAACAGCATCAGGGCTGTGGAGTCGGGTCGGGTTAATCGGTACTTTTGTAAAACTACCCGCAAAATTGCCAAGTGAAGAGAACTACCCAGTTTGGGGTCGAACTCGATTTCATTTTTGCGCCCAGAGTCGGGCTCCTGTTGCTTTTAACCCGACACCACAGCACTCTATAATATTGGCGAGTTTCGTATAGGCCAGAACTAAGAACTAAGGTTGGAAATACATTCAATAGTAAGCCGTCATCATACTAATAAAGACGTTTTGATACGCACTTCTGTCACCGTCAGTTAATATGACCGAAATATATTTAACCTCACTAAAACATAATGTGCGATCCACCTTTTGTAAATAAGGTTTGAATCAATTTCATCGTAGCGGTCATTGCGGTCATAAGCGTGTTGTTATTGGAAGGAATAATCTACGCATTGTGTTGCAGAAAGTAAGAAGCAAGTGTCTTTATTCTACACATTGCAAAGTTTATGCTAAATGCGAAACGCTATTAGTTTTTCACCAAATTTCAAAGCGCTATTGGTTAAAATCTGTCGCATGATTGAATAGTAATAGTCCAAAACAGCTCCCTGGTAAGTGTAATTGCTAACAAACGTTTCAGCAACCTATTAAAATCGCCTTCTACAGGGTGAATGACACCAAACGCTCGTAGTGCAATGGATGGTGTCATTAACGCTGAAGAAAGCGATTTGAATAGGATTATCGAATCAGCCCTATTATGACATCATCGACACCACCTTAGTATCGGACTACGACCGATACTACCACTTTAACATATCGGCTCCGATATTATTGTACATTCCCTAGTGGAAGCCAATTAGTTTGATTTCAGTGCATGAACATTTGTAACACGAATCAGAGGTTGCCATACTTTGGGTTTCACACATGTGTCTTATTGACTAATGTGATAAATGTACCTCATTTTAACTTTCAATTGCAGACGTTACAAAGTTGAAAGGTTGTATGATGACGTCGCGGGCATAAGAGGTACGTTAAAAAATCATTATTTTCCGCAAACTCAAACAGCCAAGAAAGGTTTACAATCAATAGCCGACACTTAGTGGTTAAGAGAGTTTCGGCGAAAAAGCACAACCAAAAACAACAAAATTTGATTGAAATAAAAAATTTGAACTCCCGTCATACTCATATTCAAATAAAAATTGAATTCAGTCTTATGATTTTAAACCTATATTAACATTTTGTGCACCACGTCCAATAAATTATATGCTCCGAACGTCCTATTATGACGTAACTTGTGCCGTCGACTTAAATTTCCGTGCGTTTCGGTGAGAAAATTATCCTACTTTTAACCTTGTTTACTCTTAAATAAATCTTAAATAAATGCTAATTAATACTCTTATGGAAAAATAGGTGATTTTATCCTTCTTAAATCTTATAACGTTTACCGAGTCACAAAATGTTCATAATCAATAAAAACTGGGAAACAATTTTAAATTAAATGTTTATCCAGTACTTTTGCGAATGGCATAAAAATTGCACAATAATAAACGTGAAAAATATTTTAAAGCTCATATAGTTAGTAGATATAATTTCTGTGAATGTTTAAAATTCATATTTATTCATGTTCAACATGGTGAATAACGCATTGGTTCAATGCATGAATATACTGCTGAGGCAGACTAATTGTAAGGGTTAAATATTCTACGTACTGTTGTATGAGCTTTCATATTAATTCTACGTGAACTGCCAATTCCAGTGATAATGCTCGAATTTAAAGTTACAGATATGGAAGTGGCTATTTGCCTGATTCACTGGCTATTAGTGATTGTACCTTCGCCCAGCTGTCATAGAGTGGTGTCAAGGTTGATGGAATTACAAGATTTGTTTTCATGTTTTTTCTTTATTCAATTACTCTGTTAACCGAGTACCTATTCATGCACCCATTGGCGATGTTACGCATTAATTTCAAACACTGAAACAGCCTATTGCTATAGTTATGTGTTTCAGTAATATGAAACCTATAGCAGAAATGAGGAAGTAATTCATAAGCAATTGCGGGAAATCCCAGGGAGCTCAACGCATTGTTCTAGTTTAGCGTCTGGATGGTTTTAGCTTAAGACCGTCACGTATGCACCTTGGTGTGTGTGCGACTGCCCGCGCATAACACGTGGAAAGTTCGTGCACTTCTGAGCAGGCATGCCCGATCATTGACATTTTAATCCTTTACCGATACCTGATATTAAGAAAAAAGTATCATCGGTTAAAAGTGAATAGCGACGCACTCAATAAATCTCTTTATGTCCATCAGTTAAGGAGAATAAATCATGACGTCATAAAATTCAAATCACGTATGACGCCATTACTAAGCCTAAAACAAGAACATATGAAATTAAAACATTCAAAGGCTGTAAGGTGTTTAGTTACCTCTAATTGTTCACTATACATGCTTTTGATCATTTTATCGTTCAAGGTAGAATCGCTGCTTGATTACCAATTAAGGCTAAAAGTCCTATATTAATTTTAAATTGGATCGGCACCGAAACCTCCCTAGTGTCGAACGAGCACCGATACTACTACTTGGCATCGGGCACCGGCTCCGATTAGATATTATTGGACATTCGTAGTACTAAGCTTTCACAGTTATCTGGCCAGCTATCACAAATATTTAAAGTTGTTCAGTTTTTTATAGAAAACGTTTGGTGACTCCTTCTGTAATCGATACCACCCTAATATCGGATCGGTACCGATTCTACCACTTAGTATCGGGTATCGACTTCGATCCAATATTATCGGACATGCCTAGTACTAAGCAGGCGTTCACCTACAACCATATGAATTAGGACTTCTAGTCTTGGAGATGGGAAAATGTAATTGTTATTGTTTGATATATTCTCAGATGAAAGTAACGTCACTGGGCAAGTAACATCAAGAGATCAAGTTGCGACAAATGACGACAACTACTACCTTACTCCTATAGGTAAAGCTGGTGAAGGAACAGTGGTGTAAATCATTGGTCGCTAAATGACTTGTGTCCCAGTTAAATCATTTACAAAATAACTTAAGCCAACTAAATTCATATGCAACAATAACTAAGTCCAATATATAAACTGTTGCTACAAGGCATAATTTGAAATAAAATAGCTCCTCTGGTAATTATAATTGTTTACAAGTTCAGGGTTATCTGCATCAACAAAAATACTCTATTTCAATTTTCGCATGACGTCACCTATGAAAATGTTACGCCGATCTTTACCCACGCGATCCAAGCTCTTTTGGAAGCCACGTTAAAAAAATTCAAAAACCCCACATCTAAACATACCTAACCCGGAGTCTATTTTGTTTAGAAGATCGCAGATACGAGAAAATATCGACGTTGAAGTACGCCAACGACAACAACCAGCCTCCGACAAACCACATCCAACCTGTGGTCTACAACTGACCAAGTGACGCTCGCCTTGTGAAACTAATCACGTGTTTATACGACTTACAAAATAACCATTTGACATACGCTGTGTAAAGCTGATTACGGCAAGTTAAACCTTCTAGTTGGACAGCCATTGCTGCTTGTTATTAAGTCAAGTTAACTGTTTTGGTTTCACGGCCACAAAATGAACCCATCACGTGACGTACTTCCATATAACAAGCATTCCACACTCACCCTATTGTTGGGAACCACTGTTTTATAAGTTGTACTTAAGGTGTTTTGAATTATGTCAATTCAGTAGAAGTACACATGCTAGTCTGGGTTTCAGTTTACTTTTTATTTATTTCTTTGCTATATTTAGGGTTTTTATGCTGTTAAAATAACACTATTACATAACACATTTTTTAAAGAATATGTTTTTATTTTGCATATTGCCGAACCGTGTAAAAAACATACACCTATCAGTGATATTCGATCTAAACCCTGTCGGTTTCTGCCATGTATTTTTTAATCCAAATATCTAAGCATTGTTTTTAGATTTTGTATTACAAAATTAACGTGATTAATGTAAATATAAAATCAGCGAAAATAGTCATGCGTCATTTCTTTCATAAGAGTCATTTTCTAGTTTTATTTTTGCAATGTGTACCCTTCAGCGTATTGAGTTGTGTTTTCCAGTTTTAAATATTGGCTTGCATGTTTGAATATATTGATCGAAAATCATGCCAGTGTTCAAAATGACAGCAAGCGGCTTAAGAATAGAATAGTAAGCTCATGGCAAATTTAGCTAATTCGCAATTGTTAAGAAATTGAGTTACTCTTTATGCGACATTATATGTTTTCAAATCTAATATTGCAAATTCGATTTTGTTTAACTTTTATATAGTGGTTAGATTAAAAAAAGACGTAAATCCAGCACAGTAGGATTTCACAGCAATGGTTGGATATTGTTGCTGATTGGCGTATGACTCAATTGTTATGCCAAAACAAGAAAACAACCTTTGCGGGATTTCCTAAATTGTATAAATCTGTCTTTGCAATATGTCAGCAAAGCATGCATCAATTAATCTGAAGACTTTAAACGTTTTGAGTCACACCACGTTAAGACTTCCTGGTACTACAACGCGCAGTTTTCTATCACTATCACAGTTAAGTAAAACCACAGTTTAAGGTAAAGAACAAAAAGGCTGTTAGGGGGGTTTACTGTTTAGATTGTTTATGTTTATCTATCATTTTTATTATAAGGTACTGGTCATTTTAACAATTTAGAGGTAGTATGTTATAAGTAGAACAATTTAGGTAAAGTGTAGCAATAGTGGAAAATACTGTTCTGGGATTTCCTGCCGTTAGGATTAATTCTAGGCCAGTTTTGTTTTTGTTTTAAGATTCTGGTCTTTTTTTAAGTTGACGCTTAAGAAGTAAAATTATGAGTAAATTATATGCAGAACAATTTAAGTAAAAGCAACAATAAAAATATGCTGTTGGGGGATTTACTGTCGTTTGGTTTGATTCTAGGTAAGTTATGATTTTCTATTATTTTATTATTATATCTTGGTTGTGTAATACGTTCAAGTGTTGATATTGTTAAACGAAGTTTATGAAGTAAATTGTTGAATAGAACTTAAGCAACATAAACAAGTCAGCAGATAACAAAGACACTTATTGATAGAAAGCAACATAATGTACATCAACAACGAATAGAATAGTATTTAAGTTTTAGCTGCGGGAAAACAAAAACTTAAGTTTGAGTTTGTTCAATTTTAAATCGACTGCTTGTGGACCAGGACATTGTGACATCACAATAAACGATGCGCAAACCTCATTTGGCTGCTAACCTAGGCAGCAAAGCGAACCAAAATAATTTAAAGAATATATGCACAGCGTGTTACTTACATTTACAAAGGTTAAGTTATGTTCTTAATAGGGATGTCTGATATCTGAAATTTTACTTCCTGTTAATGGGAATGGAAAATTTAACCTGCTGTATGAAGGGAAAATTTAACCTGCTGTATGAAGGGAAAATTTAACCTGCTGTATGAAGGGAAAATTTAACCTGCTGTATGTAATGTGTGGCGTAATCGTTGACCTGTACGACTCCAGAAGGGCTTGGTCACAGATTACACATTGCTTTTTTGCATTCTTCACTATATGTGTTTATATTTCAGCTTTTTCCTTGCCGAAGCAATCAGAGGCTTTAAAATGCAAAGTTCAGCGCTACGATTCGAGAAATGGTCATATTTACATGGACGCAAGCGGCGAACAGACGTGCACATGGGATTTACAACCCCCTGAAAACCGATCAGATGTCGTTGTTATTGCTTTAAGGATACTCACCTTCTACAACAAACCAGGCTACTCTACGGGTAGAATTACGTTGCTTGACGGTAAGGTCCTGTCGTTTCAGTTAAGAATCCCACTTGTTCCTTTCATTTACGATGCATCTAAAACAATTTGATCAAAAGCAATAAATTGTATGTTTTAATGAATAAAGAGATATTAAAACGTCTACAAAATTGTTTAGGCTTTGATATTCATTCCATGTCTAACTCTAACCTCAAGCCATTATTTAAAAACTTAATTTAAATGTTCAGAAAATGATACCTACTACTGTATGGGCTTTGATATTTGTTACTACGTATTTCTACAATGCTAAACTCTTAGCTCCATTTGTAGGAACGGAGTTTAACGCCGACACCAGCCCCGACAATTTTTTGTGTGAAACCTACATGAAAGTCAACAGTTCGTGTGGAAAGAAAACCAGCGTGGAAAAAATATGCGGGAAATCACCCATGACGTCACTCGAATGGCCTCCTGTTTTGCAAGCGACGCTTGATGATTACACGTTCACAGCAACATACACCTTCTACGCTTGCAACGAAACAATTTCGAACGCAATGATAAGTGAGACTTCCGGTAAGCTAACGAACATTTGAATTCTAAAGGATATTTAAACGCACCACGCAAATTTTCTTAAAGCAAAACGTCTTCACCAGAACGTAAATGGGTTGTAAATCTGCTAATTTGCAGCAAAAAAACTTTTGTGTTATTGTAGGCTAGTCAGTTTTGGTTAAATATTATAAAGTTTGAAATATTTGTTCTATATGCCTGTCATCAATTAAGAATACAAACCCATGAGCACCTCGAATTTAAAAATGAACACATTTTTTGTAATTTCCCGCCAAGTGATTGTTACGTCAGTAGTCTTTGTTTCGCCTGCAAGTGTATCTTACGTTACTGTAAGGTTTGTTAGGTGTGGGAATGAATGTTACGTTTTCTAAAGTTGTACACCGTAAACGCTTAAAATAGTATTAGGCGTGATAGCTTGATGGTCAGAAAAATCCCGTCAAATATTTAGCAATTCGACAAAAAAATTCTATAGTTCATGAATACTCAAGCTTGTGGCCTATATTTTTTAGAAAAATCACACAATTAGTTACAGTTAATAATAACAGCAGCCTTTTTATAAAATCGTCATTTTGTTGTTTACAGACGTTTCGGCATTACATCATGTCATCATCTGCGATAATATATGTATTGTCGAAATGTTTGTAAACAACAAGATGTCGTTTTTAAGAAATATTACGGCTTTATTATATTCATTAAAACTGCCTTTTTATTTTGGTAAAGCGAAACCAGAAGTAGCAAGTAGCAGCACGCCAACAGACGAAGCAAGCCCTAATACTACTATGACATCACCAATGGGAACAAACAAGCCATCGACAACGGAAGTGACATCACAAACGACCAAGCCTGGCGTGGTTTGCAAACCAGAAAAAGGTTTGTGAAAGTATATCTATGATAAAAACACTAATTCGTCAGCTAGCAAACACCGAGAACAAGAAACATAAACCGCGTAAAATCTGCAACTCATTTTTTCTCATAGAAAGTGAATATGGCATGAAACTTTGGCGTATCAATGTAACTGTAATGTATATTCATAGAACATATAAAACTTAAAGAGACACAACTAAGTCGTATTAATGTATAACAAACTTTTTTTTTAAACTATTTCTGTACCTTGGGCCACTGTGAATAAACAGGCTACATTTTTGCTAAAAATAACTTTTAATGCAGTAACACGTCAAAGATATAGAATTTTGAATGTTAACCATCCGTTTAATGAATGCAATGAAGTGAATAAAATTTCTGTATATAAAATGTAACAAGATCACTCATCTGAAACATGTTTGGCTCCCAAACACCACTATTTAATTACTGCAGATTTCTGCAAATGTCGAAATTATATTGACATATTGGCGCATGGTTGTTTCTCGACTCGCTCCTCTCTGAGCCTGCATAGCTCAGTTGGTAGAGCGACGGTCCCGGCTTGACCGGAGGTCGTGAGTTCGAACCTCACTGCAGGCCAGTTGTTTTTCTGGCTTGCTCTGCTTGCATCATAGATCGACAGATTCGGCGAGTCTGCGATGGCTTTTCGGTGTACTATTGATACGGAAGCCGTAATCGTTGGTCATAAAGCAACTTCCGAGGGGCTAGATCACAGATGTTATTAAACACATGTTTGTGTGTGTCTTTCATTATATTGACGAAAAGACGAATTTATATTCAACTGAACCTTACTATAGTTTCAGATCTGACAAGTGTAACGACCTTCTGGATTGCTATCGTGCTAGCAATTGTTCTTCTCATCGCCTGCTTTATAATACTGGCCCTTCTTATCAAGAACAGGTTAGACCAGGGGTTCCTAAACTGGGGTCCATGAACCCTTTAGGGGTCCGTGAACTAGTTTTAGGGGGTCCATGAAGGCCTAATTAATTAAAAAATAAAATAAAACGTTTTATCACTGAATGTATTTCGATTTCATTTCACTTACACGTTGGGCCGAAGTCAGCAGATTGCTGAAGTTTATTGGAATAAGCCCAAAACCCATCAAAATATAATATAAATGGACTAAATAACATCTAACACAGCAGGGAGATGGTATACCGCTATTTTAGCATCGGCCTTTCCGTCATTAATCTTTTGGGGCTGTAGTTAGAAAGGAGCTTTTAGGGCGCCTCTGTTTTGGCACCGGATATTTGGCCCTGTTTGAGGTTATGGCTGAGCAATGGGTGGGGTTAGAAATTAGGTTGAGGATCAAAATGTTAATGACAAAGTTCGGGTGGAGTCTGGGGTTAGGTAAAAGGGTTGTTTGGAATATCTTAGTCAGGCCGTTTAGGTTTTATTCGAACGGGTTTTGGTCTTATTCTGATTTAGATCTAGTTTCTGCTTGCAAAAAGAAATAAAATGTAGAACAAGGAAAACAAATTACAACATAAAAGCTATGATTCAGCTGACGACCATTTAATTTTGTGTATCGGCTGATTTTCTATTTTTTACGCCAAATATCGCTAGAAAGTTGGCCTCAAAGATAAGATTGCGAGCAAAACGCAATAAAGTCGCGGCATTCTCGGCATATTTACATTGATAGATGATATACAATGCTCATAAAAGGATACAAATCAAATTTTTTGCGCGTTTCATCATTGTGCACCCCGAAGAGTAGCTTAACTGATCAGGGGAGAAAACTTGTTGAATAACACGTTTTTCCTTTACCTTTATCAGGCGACTAGCGGAAAAGGGCCAGAAAGAAGTCAGCAGGAATCCACCCGCTGAAATAAACGCGTACGAACCTGAAGAAACATACACAATGGCCCAACCAAACGGCGAACAACAACTCTACCAAACTACATCTGCTGAGGCAACTAACAACGACACAGTGTACAGTCAGCTTGAACGAAAATGAGCATCATCATCTTACTTATGAGGGATTTTTTGGTGTTTAACGTCCTTGTAAGGATAAGCGATAATATCGGAATAAAGCCGTTTTGTTCGATATTAAATCGGTGTATCGCTAGAATACGGTACTTATATTATGAATGATTATACGTTAACCACAATTAGACATCCAACGCAGTGATTTGTATGCGGGAAATTATTTTTGTTAGGAAAAACTACCAAGTACATTAATTTTGACAGCAAAGCCAAGTATGTAAATTATCACATTTTACCTGCTTCGTGCTTTATTTGCCATATGCTCTACTTAGAGACCCACTTACACAGCGATGTTCTAAAACCGTATTAATAACCTTTGGAGCATAATGGTTGGATGTTGTAGTAAGACGTAATAAGCATATCAAAGGCCGTACAGAAGTAGGCAGCATTTTGAACGTTTCGAATAACTCTTTATTGATTTTTAACATCGTATCTATAACCTTTTTTTTATTTTGTTGTTTCATCTTGTGTATTCTGTATGTTACAATCTCGAAAATGACATGACTTTATTTAGGTTTTTTTAAGGTTAAGATTTAACTGCTTCCAATCGTAAATAACCGTCATCATTTATCAGCAAAGAGCGATATTAATCTGTGAATTTTTTGAAGTTTAATAGCATTAAAGTTTAATAAGCACTGTGTAATTGTGTACGTACTTCGTTCTGTATATGTTTTACAAATAATGCATTAATACGGATAAAACCCAATAGCTGGTATTTTCTAGCCTTGCTGTAACTACACAATAATCATTAAAGGCAAAATTATCTTATTGAAATCTATTTTTTATCGTTGGCAAGTGCAACTTCAGAATAGGCACACAGTTATTATCATTATGTGCATTTTCTAGCTTTGCCGTTTTTACGCGACAATGATTAAGAATAAGTATACCCTATTGAAATGCAAAAACATAACTGTAAAAAAATGGTATAAACGTGAGTCAATCATTTCATTTGTGAAATATTATAATTATATGTATCTGCGCCAACATGACTGTTCGATTTATTTTTATATATTGTGTTTCTTTTTATTTCCTCTATGATTTTGTACGCGATTTGTTCATTCATAAAGTCGACGAAACATTTTGTAAGTAAACGCGCCTCGTGCATTAAGTTCTTTAATGTGTTTGTGAGTAGATCCACAACGCAAATTTTCACGTTTATTATCAATAAACTTGAAACAATTACCACCATGCTGCTCAGCTTGTTTTTTAAACTGGCAGACGAATCGCGCTTTAAGACAATGGGGGCCCCATAATTTATTAAAAAAAGTTACGGGATTAAATCGGTATTCATACAACTTACTTTTCATAAGGTTTCAAATGATGTATTGTAATTACAATTTAATGAAAAACATGTGTTGAGGCTAAAAAAAGTTATATCAAGGTATATTTTAAAGAGTTTGCGCCGACCCGTTGAAAATGGGTTACTTACTATCTAACAACACATTTTTTCTTTCTGAGTGCTTTTTGCAAAACAAGCAGCAAACGTTGTAAGAATGTGAAAGACAATACAGAAGAAGATAGCATTTTGAACGTTTCGAATATCGTTTGATGTATTTTCCAACATACTCGAATTACTATCTATTTGGTAATTAGCAGTTTATTGGTTTATTTGCTTTTCGACACACTGAAACATGTACCTTGATTAAAGTAAGTTTTGTACATTTTGTTTAATAAACCACACATACACATTGTGTTTGTTTTTTAGTCACTTTGAAATCTAAGGACTAATAATAACTTGCATACTAACTAACCGGCGATAAAATTTATCCATACTTTATCTTTTTTGCTGTTCATTTTTCAAGCTTCTTTTCAATCTGTGTAAAAATAGTCACATAATGTTATGCCAGCTTGTTATTCAAATATGCGCCCATGCACTTTATTTTAACTTATACTGATTGCTTTTATTCAAATTACGCAATCCAGGAACATTTAACGCTATGACATGCAGATTTAATATTTTTTTCCCGACAAGTCATTCCAAGTTAAGGTATATTAAACAGTTAAGTCATTTACACATCAATCCAACTCAACAAGCAACCAAAATATTAAGTAATACGATGAGTAATTTATTCCATTCAAAGTAAAAGCGAGAAGAATAGCAAACAATCGGGAAGAACCATTTTTTTTAATTTGGGTTCTATTGAAGCACTTAAGATTAAGTTGAGTAATTCGCAAAAATGACTTAAGCAGAAGTCAAGTCATTTTACCCCAATTACTTAAGTCCAAGTCAAGTCATTTTACCCCAATTACTTAAGTCCAAGTCAAGTCATTTTACCCCAATTACTTAAGTCCAAGTCAAGTCATTTTACCCCAATTACTTAAGTCCAAGTCAAGTCATTTTACCCCAATTACTTAAGTCCAAGTCAAGTCATTTTACCCCAATTACTTAAGTCCAAGTCAAGTCATTTTACCCCAATTACTTAAGTCCAAGTCAAGTCATTTTACCCCAATTACTTAAGTCCAAGTCAAGTCATTTTACCCCAATTACTTAAGTCCAAGTCAAGTCATTTTAACTAAAATACTTCAGTAAAGTAATTTTCCCGAAGTAAATTAAGCCCAAGGTAAATCATTAGAGCAGTAAAACAACGTTGACGTTTTAATTAAGTTGTAAATTGGGGAACACACAATAAGACTCAAAAAGCAACAATACCTAAAGACAAATGACATAATAAAGCCACAAATGCAATATTATCCATGACAGAATAAGAACTTAATCGTCTGAATAAGATATAAACCTGTCGGAAAAAGTCCTAAACTATCGGAATAAGACCTAAATAGCTCAAATAACGCCTTGAATTGAAAGGAGGGGGTATATGGGGCCGTCGGTTTAGCATCGACCGTTTTGGCGCCTTGGTTTGAACTGCCCTGTTATGACGCCGCTGTTTTAAAACCGAATATTTTGACCCTTTCGAGTTTATTGGTTGGTAATGTGTGGGGTGGGTCAGGGTTAAAATTATCAGGGTAGTTAGTGATGTAGTTAGATGTGGGGTTTTAATCTAAATGTCGTATAGGCCTTATTCTGGCCATTTAGGACTTATTCCGATTTAGACGGTAGTAAGACTTTTAGGTTTAAGTCCTATCTTGGTCTTATTCCGAACTGTGATTTATTCTGACGTTGATGTTATTGTTATTTGGGTCTTATGACTGGAGTCCGTAAAATGGAAAAAGGGCGCAATAGTAGAAAATATCTTTCAGGTTTAAAATAATAAAAATAAGCTAATGTGACTACCAGAACGAATTTGACGAGATAATCGACAAGATGTTAAATAGCCGAGAGTTACCGAAACAAAGAATATCAACTTTAAAGAATAGGAACAACACTAATTAGCTAAAATCAACACTTGCTATGGATATCAAAGCCTATACAAAGGTGAGTTAATATTTGTCATCTGCAGGTTTTTTCGAAACAAAAAAATAGGCTACATACTTTTTAATGGGATTTAATATCCATTATACGTCTAACTACAACCTCAAGAAATTATCCCAGGATTTATTCAACACTTTATGCTAAATATGCTACCCACGTAGGGACTTGATCTAAAATATACAGAAAATTGAGAATTTACTTTAGTTAAGCCAGAAAAGTCCACGTAAGGACTTTAATACAATATACAAAAAAAAAAATAGAATTTACTTTCATTAAGCCAAGCAGGGAAATACTAAAGCATTGTAAGGCAAGACGTTGTACGTGGTATACAGTTTTCCTTGATTGATTGATTCTTATCACCTGACTAAAAGTGAATAACAGACAGGCTTCCGGGGATTGTGAAATGTGAGTGACTCGAAGTTGATACACAATGAACGAACAAGGAAGCTAAGGCTTTGGTAAAAATATATCATCCGAAATATGGCTTAGTCTACTGTATAACACTGTATACACTCCTCCAAGTTAGAAGCAGGGAAATAGTCGGAAGCAAATATGGATCATAAAAGATTATCTGTGTTGCAAGTTCTGATATTTCTGGCAATGTTCGGTGAGTGTAAACATTTTTTCCGCATTTGTAAAAATCTGTTTTGTTGTGATGAACTATTGTTTTGTCTACACTCAATATCAATCAGTAATTCAAAATATGGCATCTAAGGTTTTGCTTAGGCATGCCCGATAATATCGGAACGGAGCCGATAACCGATCACAAGTGGATTGATCGATACCTATCCGATATAAAATTGATATGCGAGGTATTTGTTTGTAATGTTTATATAATTCAGGGATCTTTGGGTAGGGCGTTGAACAGCATTCGATTTTGCAGTTACTATAAAATGGAAAAACAAATAAAACAATAAACTCGTTTTCCAATTAACGTTATTAACGTCATAAAAATTCATACGAGGAATGCATGACATACTCTACAATATACCATATGACATTGAGCTGCATTTTTATTTGCCAAAGTATACAACCAAAAGACACGATCTAGGTCAATGGTGCTCAACCTTTCATGAGTAGTGACCCCTTCCATTAGCACTGGAAATAATATCGATAATATCGGATCGGAGCCGATACCCGATGCTAAGTGGTGTTATTTGTATTCGTTCGATACTATGGCGATATAGGTACCGTTTTGATATCCAATAAATATTAGAATTCCAGCCATAGTTTGTTTGCTATTTGTGAAGTTATTTCTACATTAAAAGGTAAACTTTAAAAAAAATAGTAGTTTAACAAGTCGAAGTGACTAAACGTCTTCATTCTGGACCAAATTTTGGGATACCCACCTGACAAATCACTCTTGGAAATTTCAATTTTTCTTGTTCAAACATAATAAGGACGTCATTTGGAATTAGGTCGGTTTTCGGTACTTTTCCCTCAAAATATCGGGTGTTGGTTTAGGATTGAAATGTAAAGTTTCGAACTTCCCTATAGTTTTGTTTTTACTGGTGAAATAAAACTGTTCCTAAACTATATTTTTTAACATCTTTGGATGCTATTGCAACCCAGATTATCTACAATAAATGCTTAAGTTCACAAGAACTTTTTTAGCCTTTTGTAGGAAATAATCGCAGCAACGTTAACTTGACAGTTTCATTTTGTACAGAAATCGGACAAGCCGTTTGCTCAGGTTTCAGCACTCAACAACACGGATACGTTTACTATCCATACACAAGAAGATACGAAACATGTAGCTGGACGTTCGACAAAAATGAGAGCGATGTTATATTTAGCATGAAGATTATAAGCAATAGTGATTTTGATAGCGACGATGTTATTTCTCTACCGGACGGTAAGTGTGTTACGTATAAGGGAGTCCGATGCTTGACATTTCATTCCTAAACCGACATTGTGGAAAAAATATAAATTACTATTCCGATAGCTCAAGAAAAAAATAGATAAAATTAAAGTTACAATTTTATAACAAGCTTATTTTGTAAGGTAGAAATCAATGCGTTTGATCCAAAATCAAAACTGCAATTTCCATTTCTTCTTAGTATTGAACCGGCACCAAAACCACCTATGTATTGTACGACTTCCGATATTATCGTACATTCCTAGTTACCTAACTTACTTATAACAACAATTTGTACAAGAACCAGTGTTGTAAGAAGTCATTTTAAAATGATTCAAGTTGTTCAAACAATAACAAGTCAAGTCCCAATCGTCCTAAAAGTCATTTTTAAGCAAGTCAATTCCAGTCAAGTTATTGACATGAAAATAAAACGTTGAACCATTTAAAATAGTCCAAACATTATGAGCAACTAAAAATGACAAAAACGTGATAAACGTAATAAGAAAGTTGTTTTACGTGCACAATGTAGATAGTTTTGTAAAATTTAAATTAATGACCGTACTTAAGTGCAGTAAAGTCACTGTATTTAAATGACTTGACGTGGCCTTTGGGGTAATTGACTTTGACTTTTACGTTATAGTTATTTGACAATTAACATATCGATAACCAGTTTCAATAATTTTACAATTTGTTTGGAAGCAAATGACTTAAACTGCAATCTAACTTGCTAGTTATCGCAATTGATTTGACTTAGAGCATTTTTTATTGGACAATTACTGCACAGGTACTGAAGTCATCTCTAAATGATAAGTTGGATGATTTTATAGCACCCAAAGATGTTAAAACCGTCTTAATTTAGGAACAGTTATTATTTCACCTGTAAAAAACAAAATACTTGGAATTTGATTTCTAGACTAACATCCGATATTTTTGACAAAAAAAGACTTTTAATTAATAAATAACGAGCGAATATCATCCTTATAGAAGAAATCAAATTTCAGGAACAAGTTTAAGATCACTGGACGAAAGAGATGTTGATTCAACAGACACTCCATGGTGTGGCGTCTTTGTCAAACCAAACAACGGAAACGAAACAACTTGCAGAAACGTTACTTATCCACAATTATGCGATCAGTCTTCCACGTACAGTCAAGAATGGCCGCCAGTCATCGGATCCTACATAGGTTACGAGTCCGTGCTAGTGACCTACGCCTTTTTTAAGTGTGAGGAAATCGACAAGGTGGTTCCCCCTGAAACGTCCACAGCATATCAAACAACAGCAAGTGGGTGTGAATATATTATTAGGTTAATTTTTATACAGATGTACAAGGCAGACTTGGACAACTAGATTTATTTTATCTTTTTAAAATTGGAGCGTTTGAGTTTTTCCAAATTATATTAGAATTAGAATTAGCCATTTTTTTCTATTTAATTGAATTAGAAAACTGGTTCTAGCTAAGATGATACAAGCTCGTATCGAAACGTCTTAATCAAGATGCTGTTGATCTACTCGACCTTTATGGCTTTGCAATTTATTATCAAGCTACATTACAAATTCGTGCATAGTGTACCCAACTAGAATTGTCTAGTTGTCCAAGTCTGGTACAAGGTGTCTCTGCTAAATAAAATCCATACTATTATTAATAAATCAAAAATACTGTTGCTGCCATTTAGTGCTTTAATTGTAAAACTGTTCTTCCAGAAAATTTTTGTGTAGCCTACCAACGTTTCCGGAAAGATCTGAAGAACAATGTTACAATTACTTGAAAACATGTTGGTTTAAAGCCTATATTTTTTATCTTTTCCAGATTTGAATTCCTCTGTAGTTTTTGTAAAGAACCTAAATTTTTATTTTGCGATTTAGAAAAACAACAGTTTTGAAACAGTGTTTTTGTTTTTAATAAAAACGTGTTATGCATATTGGCATTTTAGTTTTTTCAGCCGTAACTTCTCTTTTTTTAAATAACTTCGCTTTTTTAAAATAACATTGATTTCTTTAATCGTGGGTTTAGGTGTTTTATAAAGTATACTTTACACACATTGCTTACAATGCGTCCTTCGTTTTTGTAGCTGCATACAACGAACAACAAGCCGACACAACGACGACAGACCCCGCGCTTATTATGGCAATCATTCTTGGGAATTTACTCATTCTCACTGCTTCTATCCTGCTGGCAACCGTTGTTAAATACAGGTGAGGAAATAAATAGTGCATACCGAACTAAACACATTTATCATAAGCATATTAAACCGACAATACAGCGTATAATCAAAGGAAATTTAGTGCTTGTAAAGACCTTGACTAAACTTTTGATCTGGTTTATTCCGAACAAACTGTAGCTTTGTATCGCGCGTTATATATATATTGAAACATTTGGCAGGCAGTTTATATGTATATGGAAGTGTAATATTTATGCGTGTTTCATTAATTACGGAAGATATAATGCACAGTAAAAACATGCATAAGCATTTTAAATGATGACTGTTCAACCATTTCCTTGCAGAAATGCAACAAGACACAACAAGTCAAACAATCAACGCGCTGCGCATGACGTAGACAACGGGTATTCCACCACACAGGAAGTCGTTGGGAGCGTCAATACATCAGCTGAACCCTATTCAATTGCAGAACCCATTCAGCCAGAGTACGGCAACATTAGCAGCGAACGTGTGATGGCGGACAACGTGCTTTATACAGCTGCTGACGAAAGCGAAAAGAACAATGATCTCTACGCCGTTGTAAAGAAGTAAAGGACTCCAACATTATTGAGACTGTCATTAGAACAACATCAACGTCGGAATAAAACCAAAATAAAACTAATACATAATAGTTGCAGTAATGAAAAATCTGAATAAATCCTAAATCCGTCGGAATCAGAACTAAATGGCCAGAATAAGGCCTAATAAACCTTTTACCTAACACCAAACCGCACCCCTAATTACTAACCCACCTATCATTTAAACGTTAACACAATTTATAACTCAACCCATTACCCACCACTAACCCCAAACTGGGGCAAGCAATACGGTTCCAAACAGCGGCGCCGTTCAAACTAGGGCGTCCAAACCTGTACACCAAAACGGCCGATGCCAGACCGATGGCTTTTTATGCCACTTAGCAATTTAAGTTTTATTACGACAGGTTTGGGTCTTATGCAGACGATTTCGATAGCACTTTGTCGAGGAAATTACTGCGTATTAGACTTTATAATGTCGTTGGTCGTAATGCTGTGGTATATATATTATTCTGCTTTGGACATATATATATATTAGTATATATATTATTCTGCTTTGGACATATATATATTAGTATATATATTATTCTGCTTTGGTAAACGCAAATGTCTGTAGTTCGTACATATTATTAATTAAATTTGAAAAATTTATGCTAATGTTATGGACGCCTACAAAAAACATCAGTGAAAATAATTGGGTCGCCAAAGCTTCGCTTTTATACCCACGCTTGCACTATTTGGGTCGCCGCGAAAAAAGGTTTAGAAACACTGAAAGTGCGTGCTGAATTTCTATAATGTGTTTTAATTGTTGTGATGTTTTAAAGATGACTTTGGTGTGTTTTATATTATGTTTGTTTGCTTGTAATAAATGTAAAACAAATGCTACAATCGCAATGACACACATCATTTGTGGCCATATTTTTGCTAACTCTCTATGCTGCGTAACCTACAACAGACCATCCGCATATCCTGTAGTTGACAAATTCTGATGTAATACCAAGGGTGGGCAAACTGCGGCTCTTAGACACGTTTTTGATTCACTTAGCTGACGGGTTTACCCTAAGCTATATAGAAGTAATACCCGGTTTAATACAAGTGGGTTGTTTGCTCATAGCCCTATTAAACCATTTTACCTTGTGTGATATTTAAAGTATTTTACTGCTTCAAATACCTGGATAATGTTTATCCCGTACTATGGTTTTAAAGAGCACAGTTTGTTAACACCGCATGTTATACAAATTATATGAGTTTTAAAATACAATAGACTACTTCGCGTACTTTGCATTGGCGGAAATATAACATGTTAGTTCACTCTTAACTAAATTCTGACTTAGAAATGCGGCTTGCGGGCTAGAAAGTTTGCCAGTTCCTGTTATATAATATAATATTATTAAAAATCAAAATAAGACTAATCCAAAGCAAAATGCTTCGTATACTGCTGTGTGGGCTTTGATAGAGATTCTACATCTAACTACAGCCTCTTAATTGCTTGAGTAAACGCCATTCAAGTGTCGCTTTAAAAAAAACTTTGAGATGCGTTACTAAAACATGACGACTTAGTAGTGTTCTAAGTGTGACGTAGCTAGTAAAACACAGATTTACATATAAACACGTGAAAATTAGGGAAACACTCTACCCACTGTATCGCACTGTTAGGCATAGCCCAGCGTTGCACGGTAATATAGATTGCTATATTCACGGATACTGCGTCGCTATCCTAATCCTTTAGGGTAAGCATAAAGCTTGTACATGTTACAAGAGACACTAAAGCACAAAGGGATTAGTTCTTTGAAAAGAAATGCCCGGTCATCTTCGACCATTCTTGCAGCTCATAGCTGTTTTTGCAATAGTGAAAGGTAATTAGAAAGGTAAATTTGAATATCAAATCTGTTTGAAAATATAAATGTTTTTAAATAAGGGTTTTAGACAGCAAGTACACAAAATAGCTGAAAACAAATCCATCTAACTATCACATAATTAACTAATGTTTTGAGAGGCTGGTATTTAAGTAGTTTTGTTGGAATTATGAATTAGTTTGTATTGGGCTCTGTATGAAAAATACTAAGTTGAAAGTTATACGCTACCAACTATGCGGTGAATTTCAGTTTCAGTAATAGCCTAATGTATGGCCCTACTTAGTTTTTCTCTGTTACAGTACATGTCGACTTTAAAAAGCATATTATAAGGAAGTATTACTGAGGGTAACTTACCGTAAGTCTAAGAACAGGATAAGGTGAAACCCATTTACATTCTACAGCGTAGTTACTAACCTTTTAAGTTTTCTTAACTTTTTCACCCAGCAAGTGTATGAGAAAGTTTTCATTTTATTCAAGATACTGATAAGGCTTTTATAGGAGTGAAATATATTTATCGTACAACATCAAAACCAACTGATTTTCGGGTTTTTTAAGCTTTGTACTTATTGTAAGTTTTAACACTGACAGAATAATTTGCATTCAATTTTTAAGCGTTCGCTTTAATCGAATTAAGATACTGATGATGATCATGAAATATCTTTTTGAAAATACACCTACTTGATGTTATTTAGCATTTGAAGCTCATATCATTGTCCGAAATACCAGACCCAAAGTTGCCAAAATCATATTTGTAGTAATTCCCCGCATGCTATGAACCGCTGATATAACTACAACTTAATATTTTTCCTATTTTAGTGCTGATAACCTTGGAAAAAATTATTTTTTTATTTGAGTTGAGTTTAAATAATCTTTTTTTTTAAATTATGACTTCCAACAAATAGTAAATAAACATCCCTAGAATGACCTAATGATTTGTGTTTAATTACCGATTTAAAATATTGCCTTATAGTGATTGCTAGTTATCATTCAAAGATATCATCTTATAAAATATTGTCCAAACGTACCTCTAAAATTGCCAAATTGAGATTTGTAGCAATAAAAAAAATCAGGATAATTTAATAATTTGCATTAACATAAATATTTAAAATGCTGCAAATTCTAAACTACTAGACCTCAAGTTGGCAAATTGAAATCTTTAGTAATAAAACCCCACATGTTACACACCACTTCTATAACGACACCTCAATATTTTTAGATGTGCTTTCGTTGCGGTCAAAGGTTACCACGGATAGGTTCGGATACGTCTATCACAACGAACATTCTGATCAAATGGATTTCCAGACATGGTTTTTTACCCCACCAACTGAAGGAAATGACATGATGTTCACAATACAGTTTTTATCGTACACTGCTCTGCAAACCAAAGAATTTATGATCCTACCAGATGGTAACGCTTTCGTTTTTTATTGTTGTTACATCCAAGTTAAACACCTTGCAGCTTATTCGAGAAAAATGTTGCGAAGTTGAACTAACGAAAAACTGAAAGTTGCCCATTCTTCTGTTATTAGTTTCTATTTCTTTTTTATGGTCAGTGTCTAACTTGGGTAAAACATTGGCTAGTGACTGACATCAATTAGTTCGGGACCAAATCGTTTAAATAACATTAGTAATGTCCTGTGCTTTTATAGCAGTATACCTGTCTAGGACCTAATTATTCATTTGGTGTAGCTTAGTGTTTTTTCTAATGTGGATCGTATTGACTAAAAATAGTACCCGTCGTACAACGAAACAATACTGTTGCTGCACACCCGAGATTTCAGAATGGTCCACTTGATTTGTGTTTATAAAGTATATTACATTGGTTTCCAGGAAAAACTAGTATCAGCAATTTCTAGTAAAAAAGTTTCGATGTCACTAGAGCACGTGAAGTTGTTTCTTCCCCCACTGTAACCAAACTACAACAGGAGACGTGGCGTTGTTTTGCACAATGTGCGCCAAAATGTGCAAAACATATGCGCACATTTTAACATGCCTTTAAAAATGTGCGCACTTTTTTCGGAATGGGTGTAAATTTTAAACTGCCTTTAAAAATGTCGGCATATTTTTGAGTAGAGTTTAAGTTATGCTTAGATTAAGAGTTAGGAGTTGTGCCTGCATTAACTATAACAAAACGTGTGCACATACTGAAAAATTGCGCACATTTTTGAAGGCGTTTAAAATGTGCGCAAATTCTGGAAAAAAAGTGCGCACTTTTTTGTAGGCATTTTGAAATTTTTTTTGCACATTTTCGCGTGCACATTTTTCCACACATTGTGCAAAAAATGCTCGCATCTCCGTCTCCCAAATTAAGGTTGTTAGGCCAATAAATCGGCGCCAAAAAGATTGGTGATCCCTGATGTAGACCAACATTCCGAAGCTTCTTAAAACATTTGGAAATTCCCGTAATGAAGTTGAAGTACTGTTGAAAGTCTGTCAGTGCAATTCAAACTACATTCTGATCAAATTTTAAACTGTGCGAAGTTTTGATTAACGCTCATTACAGTTTCCATTGTAGTGATTAATATTTGCTTCGTTTAACGATAATCAAGGTAGTAAACAAAAAACAAAAAAATTCTACAAAAAATCAACATATTCGGCCCGCGATGGTTAGGCCTTGCAGTTATCCGGCCCCCTCCAAAAAAACGAAAAATGTTGATCCCTGTGGTAGACCAACATTCTGAATCCTCTCAAAACATTCGAAAAATTAGAAGCACAATTTTCTAAATTTTTGTACCCAATTATGTAGGCACCTTTCTGCGAATTCCCTCAAGAACAATAGCTTCAAACTCCACCCCCTGGTGCGGCGTTTACGTTCGAAGGGGTGGCAGCTGTCAAGTAAACGTCACGTACCCTGACCTATGCCAGCAGCCAACAACGTACAGTAGATTCTGGCCTCCAAGACTGATCGGTTATATTGCAACACACCATATGCTGGTCACCTATGCATTTATCCAATGCCCGAACGTTGAAGTTAGAGAGACTTCTCCTAGGCCAGAGCTACAAACAACGTTTTGGGCCACAAATTCGGAAAGCACGACCCCTGAATTGGCAATAAGTAAGAGGTTTCTTCTTTTTAATACATAGAAAATAATATAAAAATAATAAATAAAAGGCTTCATTTTGCCAGCTAAACGATTTCAAATTTTTAGGAAATTTAACAAAATGTGTGCCTATACGAGCGTTTACTCACGGACAACTTTACGTTTCTTGTGGTGACGTAATCAATTTTTACACAAAATGCGCTCTTTTGATTATTTAAAATCCTTTATATTGAAGTAAGTATGTATAAAATGTTTTTTTTATCTTTCAAGTAAAATAAAAATTCGTTTCTTACTCTTTTTCAAATGTATAGGGATAGTTCATTTTGCAGAGTGAGCGATATTACATTTTCCCGCTAAAGTCGCGACAAATAGGAAAACAATTGTTTTCGTTTTCAAATCCGCACTTCGCAACATGTTTTAGTGGGAAGGCCATACTAAAAGGCTTACCATAACCAACACAGTAAATATTTTATGCGTATGATTTTTTGCGACAAAACCAACCATAACAATTTAAATTTAAGGTACAGATTCCACAACACCAAGCAACGACAAAATGCACAGTATGTATCATGAACTCTCAACCATCGTTTTGGCTACATTACTCGGTATAACATCTATCACATTGGTGCTGGTGGTATTAAGAAATTGGTAAGTTTTTCTTTAAAGCGAGTTTGGATGGAAGTTATCATTGGTTTAGTAAAGCTTATTCAGAGCTGTTTTCGTTACTTGGCTACTTAAATACGATTCTAGACACTTTATTCCGATTATTCGGACAAAAAAAAAATTACAATAATATCATAGCTACGGTTAAACAAGCAAAATAGATCACATTAAAACTTTAAAGGTATTTTTTCCAAGTTATTACTTCGCATTTTGTTTCGAGACCATACCCGATATTCTAAGCTCAAATAGTAACGATACGATATCAAAATAAATTTTTGCTATCGTCAAAAAAGCAAATATGAACTGAAACGTCAAATCGCAATGTTTACGAGTTGTTGCAACAAATTGCTTTAATGCTAGGCCCTTAAAATTCCTTACAACCACTATACTGTGTTACATATGCAAAAAGGGCTTGGCCCACATACAGTACCCCACTTGGACGAATTACAGGTTTACCGTGAAAACAAATACCCTAACTATTATAAGAGCACGACATTTAACAGCAGAAGTAAGAGATTGCGCGTGTGCCGTTGATTTTAAACCAGACCATTCGAGTATCTTAACGAACCATAAAAAATTCTGCACTCTGTTTTTACCAAAAGCTTAAATGCGACTCGCACATATTTTTTACCAGGAATCAAAAAAACTCTTCATCAGCACCAAATTCAACAACAGAAGCAAAATTTGCTGTCAAAATTAAAATCAGACCATTGGAGTACCTTAACAAACCCTGACAAACTCTGTACTCTGTTACATATTTACCGAAAGCTTATGTAAGAATCGCACAGGTTTACGAACATGAATCACAAAACTATAGCCGCACCAAATTCAACAGCAGAAGCGAGTTTGCTGTCAAAATAAAAAGGCCATTCAAGTCCCGTTACGCACCTAAAAAACTCTGCACTGTGTTACATATTTACCGAAAGCTTATGTAAGAATCGCACAGGTTTACAACGTGAATCAAAGAACTTTGCCAGTCGCACCAAATTCAACAGCAAAAGCGAAAACGTTCATATCTGCTATTAAGATTAAAACCATGCCATTCAAGTATCTTAACGAACCTTAGCAAACTCTGTACTCGGTTTTTACCAAAAGCTTATAAACGAATCGCACAGGTTTACGAACGTCAATCAAAGAACTTTGCCAGCCGCACCAATGACAACACCAAAAGGCATGGGAAATCCCCCTATACGAGAAGGCAACGACGCCTACTTAATGGCTGAAGCGAATGTAACGGAAGCAAGTGTGACTTCGTTTGACGCGGACAGCTTTGCTGAAACTATTGACGATGCAGAAAATAGCGTAGAACAAGCTCAAAGAAATGACCAAGTGGACCAGGAACCTGTATACGCAGTCATAAATAAGTAAATGTTTTTTGTGTCAAAGATTGGCCACTTTTGCAATTCGTTGGTCGGTAAAAGAAAAACGGGGTTAATCAACGCAAACGACAAAGGCAGATGACGCGATTTTCTTAAAAGTTTAAAACTGACAACAGTTGTGTATGACACTTTATTACAAAATCACTAATAATCGTTTATTTTTATTGTTTTCTGACATTTTTTCCTAAAAATGTATGTTTTTCCGGTATGTATGTTACAAACAGTTGCACTGCTAATTAAGTTTACTAGTTGTTTTATCGCAAAAAGCTACACTACATCAGTTTTATCGTGTTTGTTTTATTTAGTGGTAAATTCGGCATAGCTGAAAACTTATTTGGCGTTTTTGTTTGTTACTTGAGTAGCTTGATGGCAATAAGTCACGTTGCTGATACAACTTGCAAAAAAGTATAAAAAAAAAATATAGTTGTAATATAGTTACAAAACTATATTATACAAGTAAAGCTAAGAATGCTTTATTTTGTTTGCACTTAATTGCAGATTAAAGAATCAGCAGTCCTGTAAAACAATTCAAGGGTATAAAACAGTGGTTCTCAAAATTTTTGAAAAAAAATTACGCAACGGTCCCGTAACAATTTTTTAAATTGCTCACGGTCCCTTCAAAATATACCAGGGAGTCGAACCGTTTGACTTTTCCGGTTCAGGTTCGGTTCGGGTTCAAGGATTTTTTCGGAATCCGGTTCAGTTCCGGTTTCGGTTCGGAGCAATTTAAAAGTTCCGGTTCAGCTCTGGTTCGACCAACGCTATTTCAAAACCGGTTCATAAAGTTCCGGTTCAGATACAATATAATTTGCGTTAAATCTCAAAATGTGGGTCGATAAATGTAGAGAATAATTTGAATTGTAAGTCATTTAATCTAAGTTACGTGACGTATTAAGAAAACAGCAACTCATTTTTGAAATATTTAAAAAAATAAAAATCAACGATTTTTTACATTCAATATTCATATTTTTTTCATAAAATTTCGAATTGACTCTGTAACTTGACTCTGTAAAATAGAAGTTGTGACGTCATGCAGGAGCGAACCGCTTTTATTTACATGTTCGGGTTTGGTTAAGGTTCAGGTACTTTTCGGTTTAGTTCCGGTTCGGCTCCTTAAAATCTTATAAAAACCGGTTCAGGTTCGGTTACGGTTCGGATAAAATTGACCCAAAACCGGTTCATAAAGTTCCGGTTCGGTTCCGGTTCGACTCCCTGAAATATACACAAATAAGCACCAAATAAGACGTTGTTTTAATGGTATCAAAGGGACTTGCTTCTTTGCTATCAGCTCGGCTATGTTTTGTTGATACCGTATGTAGTATTGTAACACTAACGAAATCACTTTTCATTTGAGTGAAGCAATCACGAACAGTTTTTAAACCGTAACCGACCAGGCCACCATGACGGCGCTTGGGTGCTTCGCGGACCTAGAAAATTGTCTCGCGGACCCTAAAAGCACCGCGGACCCCAGTTTAAGAACCACTGGTCTAAGACAATTAAAGAATTTCTTTTAAGTCTTTATTTAAAATATTTTTAATTCTGCAAAGCAAGAAATGTGTTTTACATCAACAATGTGGTGTCTTCCTTTGTAGCCACATATGTACGCATTTAACTAAATAGTGACTATTTCTGAATTAAGGTACAATGACCATATACCTGTAGAAATGAACGCACTGCTTGTAATGTTTCAATATTATTTACTAGCAATGTTCGATACATGATATTTAATTCCGATACCGATAACCGATATTTCGCACAAAAATATCGCGATCGGATCCGATAAAAAATGACGTCATTGCTATGCTTGAACAAGCAAAATGGCGGAATTAAAGCATTCAAAGGTCTTTTTCCAGGTTATTTGACAAATTTTTCTTTAGCGTTCAGAAGTTTTTTTAACTACAGTTGTTAACTTATACGAGTTTCAATGAAGCGGTACAAGAATAACCCGTGTATCGGACGAGTACCGATACTACCATAGTAATGGCGAGTATCGATACTGCAACTTGGCATCGCGTATCGGCTCCGATCCGATATTATCGGGCACTCCAATTCTTTACAATGATATCCTAATGACGTCAATTTGAGCGAAAACACCATGCTAGAAACAAAAAGGATACGATGGTTGGAGTTATATGAAAGGTCATACACTTAAGCCCGTTGAAATGCTTCCGGGGTTGCTTGGCGTAGTTTTTTACCGTTTTTATGACGCAGTGCATTTAGATTGCATGACGCATTAAGCACAAGACGAACGCGTTGTTTAGATTGCCTTTAGTTGGTGCGTTTGGTAAAGTAGAATAGTTGGAGCTATAGGCATGGCTTGTAAAGCAATGGACAGTGTTGGAATATTTCTGAGCGTTTTAACGCTTATGGCAACGAATGGTGAGTTTTGTAAATAAAAGCTTAATTAATCACGTTTAGAATTTGTGAGCGAAAACATTCTTTGATTAACGGAAACTTGAATTAGGTTTTGACGTTAAGTAACTGTGGTAATATAAAACAATGAATAAAGAACACTTAAAAGCCCAACAATAAAAACGTACGAGTTTAGTCAAACTTATTCACCTTTTGATCAAATAACAAGAGATCCTTTTACCCACTTTCGTCATTAAAATTAGGATGTTTATTCAAATTTGCTTAACAATAAAGCGTTTTGGGGTATCTTTGATAACAAAAACACAACATAAACAGTCAAAAAAAGAATAAAGACCCCATTAAATAATTTGACTCATCAAGTTTTGTTGCAGAAATTGGATCAACGCAATGTGATAAAACAGTCACAAGAAAGTTTGGCTCAGTTTACTATAAAAAACTTTATGGTAGTTATGAAACGTGCCATTGGACGTTCAACTATCTAAACAGAAGTGATGTTGTGTTTAGTGCACAAATGGTTATGCATAAAAGCTTGGGTTCCAAAGAATCAATAACATTACCCGATGGTAAGTGCAGTTAATAATCAATATGTTACAATATACTTTCAGAAAATTGTTGTTTAGTATCTCTTATGATTTTTATAGCTGCATACTTTATAAAGACCCAACCAAATGCAAGCACTCATCGAATTAGATAAATAACAAATTAATTGTTATTTAATTGTAATAAAAGTAACAGTCAACCTAATAATAAAATTTAAGTTTGTTTTACATTTTTAAAAAAGTAGATCACAGAAAAAAACAACATGTTAATCAATGATTTTAATGCTGTTCTCCAACATCCATGAAACCCAGGGAAACTGATCTTTACACCATTGGTTAAATAACCCTGATATATATCGATTTGTCAGTTATTTTTCATAGGTTCGAAGTTTGAAAAAAGATCTTCTCGGGCCATTTCATCCACTACTCAACCCTGGTGCGGAGTCTACGTTAAAAGAAACCTAGGAAATGAAACCACGTGTAAGTTCAATGTCACCTTGCCGAGCACGTGTGACCGTTCTTCTCGCTACAGCGAAGTCTGGCCGCCCAAGATAACGTCTTACCTTTATTTGTACGATTTCCTTATAACCTATGCTTTTATTGAGTGCCCCGACTCGGAAAAAGTATTTCCCGAAACCTCAACGTCAACGGTTTTACCGACTACCAACTCTCTTTCAACAAAAAACGCTGCAACTTCCGAGTTGGCCAAAACAGATAAACCTACAGCCGAAACGACGGCTATCACAAGTTAGTAATGTTATTAAGTTGTTGTTTTTGATCAAATTGAATTGGCTTTGGTTTAATTTAATTGAAATTTAATTGATTAGAATCCAGAGAAATGTAATTAACGCGATTTTTTGTCCAACTTCTGTTAAAACAAGCGCTACGATCGGGTGCCAACTGTAGGACATGTTTTGCACTTATATTCAGCTTTAAAATTAGGTTTAAAACCAACTGTAGGACATGTTTTGCACTTATAAACAGCTTTAAAATTAAGTTTAAAACCAACTGTAGGACATGTTTTGCACTTATATTCAGCTTTAAAATTAGGTTTAAAACCAACTGTAGGACATGTTTTGCACTTATATTCAGCTTTAAAATTAGGTTTAAAACCAACTGTAGGACATGTTTTGCACTTATATTCAGCTTTAAAATTAGGTTTAAAACCAACTGTAGGACATGTTTTGCACTTATAAACAGCTTTAAAATTAAGTTTAAAACCAACTGTAGGACATGTTTTGCACTTATATTCAGCTTTAAAATTAGGTTTAAAACCAACTGTAGGACATGTTTTGCACTTATATTCAGCTTTAAAATTAAGTTTAAAACCAACTGTAGGACATGTTTTGCACTTATAAACAGCTTTAAAATTAAGTTTAAAACCAACTGTAGGACATGTTTTGCACTTATAAACAGCTTTAAAATTAAGTTTAAAACCAACTGTAGGACATGTTTTGCACTTATAAACAGCTTTAAAATTAAGTTTAAAACCAACTCTAGGACATGTTTTGCACTTATAAACAGCTTTAAAATTAAGTTTAAAACCAACTGTAGGACATGTTTTGCACTTATAAACAGCTTTAAAATTAAGTTTAAAACCAACTGTAGGACATGTTTTGCACTTATATTCAGCTTTAAAATTAAGTTTAAAACCAACTGTAGGACATGTTTTGCACTTATAAACAGCTTTAAAATTAAGTTTAAAACCAACTGTAGGACATGTTTTGCACTTATAAACAGCTTTAAAATTAAGTTTAAAACCAACTGTAGGACATGTTTTGCACTTATAAACAGCTTTAAAATTAAGTTTAAAACCAACTCTAGGACATGTTTTGCACTTATATTCAGCTTTAAAATTAGGTTTAAAACCAACTGTAGGACATGTTTTGCACTTATAAACAGCTTTAAAATTAAGTTTAAAACCAACTGTAGGACATGTTTTGCACTTATAAACAGCTTTCAAATTAAGGGGAGGGAAAGTTGGGACAAAAAACCCTGGTCAGCTGTGTTGAACAATTGTGCTGTGACCGCATTACTAAAAAAAATAGCATTTTATTTTACTAAAACAAAATAGCATGCATTTTTACACCTATTTCTCGTCGCCCCAAATAAAGCAATAACACAACGGCGAAGCTTTGGCTACCCAATACATTTTATTGAACTTTTGTAAGCTCAAAGTGAACAAAACACAAACGAGACAATAGTATTCGTTTTTTTAGTGAGTCATCGTATACGGCTTTTTGCAATTGCGCCATGAGGATTTAACCAATACAAACTACTGTATGTTATGGAGTTTATTCGACAAACATTTGGTAGAAATGTAGACTTTTTCCAGTAGCTTCTAAGCAAGTGTTTGTTGGTTGATTTTAAACTATAGTTAAACATAAAGTGGCAATATTTAACATAAAGATTTAAAAAAGAAACACACAATATACATCGACAAGCAGAAAGTTACTTAACATATAAAAAAGAAATAAAGTAGATCTGCTTTTCAAATATACCCTGTATACTATTGCTTGTGTTAGCGTATACGACTTCCGAAGGGCTAGCTCACAGAATATACAAATATTTTAAGCCTGTATTAATAGATTTGCAACATTTTCATTTTGCAGGGGAGAAACCACCGCCTACTGGACAAGCAGCGCCGATTCATAATGACGCACCGACAGTTGCTGCTATTGTAATGGCTCTACTTTTCATAATAACTGCTTCCGCGTTGGCTGCTTTGCTTATAAAACAAAGGTTGGTGGCTCACAAGGCCTATAAATTTAAATGTTTTTACATATTTCAACCTATGCCTGATTTATTGAGTAAATGATTTTTTGTTGGCTTAAAAAAGTGGTTTATCGTTATAGAATCTAAAACCATTGACAGCAGGTTTTTGTTAATTATACCGCTGTATGTTCCTCCTTTAAAGTGGCATTATTTGTTCCTTTGTTCTGGTGCTTTAAAACCACTTTTTCAGCTTGAGACTGACTTTATATTGAGTAGTATAAAGACAAATCTATCTAATGCCACTAAATTTTACGAGTATGTTGGTTGATATCAGCAACAAAACGCATAAATCTATTGTTGGATAGTTTATCACGGAACAACATAATTAATGCAGCAATGTATTGATTAAAGTCTTGGTTGAATAACAGAAAACTTTATAGCTATTGCCTGTGTGGCTCCTTGAAATAGCTTCCAGACCCGCCGGTTGAAAGCGCTAGTGCTTTAGCGGGGCTCTAAACCTGTTAAAAATAGCAGAGGGTGAATCCGAATGAAAAAATAAGGTTGAGTCTAACTTAAGCTAAGTTTGCCGATTTTGTCCAGTGCAGAGTCCGACTATGACGCTAAAGTCTGTGTTCCACCCCTTTACGTCATTAAAATACGGCGGTTATTCAACTACCCACTTATATGAGTGTCATATTACTCAACCACCCACAATACGTTGTTGGAAAATATTCCACCATATGCTATTACGCCTTCACAATTTACAGTTTTCGGCAGGCGTAGCCAGGGGGCAAAAAGTTTGAACTTTTTTGTTCAGCTTTTCCAATTCATTAATAAGTTAGCAAACGTAATAACTACATCGTTTGTGACGTAACAATTAATGGTGTGGCATGATTGTAATCGACTGGTGTGGTACTGCACATAAATGCTACAAAACACATTATTAAGAGTACAATATTAATATTTTTTTTAGGGGGGCATGGACCCTGTCCCCCCTCCCCTGGCTGCGCCTATGATATCAGTTTAAAAAAAAACGACTCCGCCAAGTCTCGAGTTTGACTCCGCAACTCTGCTGTTTTCCGCGACTAATAATAATTATTCTTTCTTAAGGTGTTTTACTCAGAGAGAAACTTCCAACAAGCAAGTCAATCCACCAGCATCAAACCCAAGGGCAAGTGCATCTAATCAAAGGGAATTGGTGGACAACGTGTTGTACAGAGTCGATGGCGATGACAGCAAGCTAACGTATGAGCTTGCCGGATAAGCATCAGAGCTTTACAGAAAACAATCGCCTAAACATTAACATGTTCGCAAATCGGACAATTATACCATCGCTTTTAGTTGGAGCAAGCATCAGTGTTATAAATTTTGAACTGACTCAAGTCCCATTCAATGTGTTTTCAAAAATAACAATTTTAACGAAGAACAATTCAAGTCCATGTCATAATGATTAAACCCTTCAACCAGTGGCCGGGGTGCCGCGGCACTCTAGGTAGCCATTCTTGACGTTTAAGGGTGCCGAAAGATATTTCAAATTCTTTAAAATTCCAATTTTTGCTCTATTGGTAATCTTTTTGATAGAATGTTTTGTGTACGATAAAAGTGTCAAACGTTTTCAACCTTGTTGCACAGTTACTGTGCTGTTTCAATTTCGTTTAATTAAACGTTACAGTTAACTACTCAGCAAAAATACGAGCGACTGTTTTTTCGGCAAAAACTTAATTAATAGCTCAACTGAATATAAAACTGGCTGAGAACACTTCATTTTAACCAAGGCCATTTGTTCAAAAGACTTAAGTCAAGTCAAGCCATTTTGCCCAAAAAGAAGTGAGTTCATTTAAAAACAGTCATATAAGTGCAATTAGGTAAAGTCAGGCAAGTCATACAAAACAGTGACTTGATAACACTACAGGGCACTATTACCGGTAATAAGAGTATACATTGAGCTACGGAATGACTAACACTCTATGGATAACTTTAAACAAATACCAATAAATCAAGCATAGTTTTAATAAATGGACTTTGACCAGGGTCAGTATATATATAATATACATTTCAGCGCCCACATTACAAAACTGTGTAAATAACATGAGATATTAAGAGTAAATCATGAATATGTTTCGCATTACCATGTTATCATTCATTAGTTACGTATGGATTATAATACGAGAAGAAAGTTCATGTCTAGTTGCATAATTTGTAAAATTTTTAAGACATTCCGTAGTTTTGCAATTGTCTAAAAGAAGCTGATGTAGATATGTATTAAAATTTATGTTTTTTGCAGTATATGCTACCATAATATGTTGTTTTATACATGTTTGTTTTTTATACATAAACTAATAATGCCTATTTAATGCGGCGAAATATATTTTTCTGTAAATTAAAAAAAATAATTTTATGCTTTTATACATGTTTCTATACTAAAAAGTCTGAATATCAACTGATTGGAAAACAAAAGTATTTTTTTACATTTTATGTCTGTGGGAGATCCTTTAAATAGGAAAGAGCTAACATAAAATGTAGGATTTCGCATTGCACAACTTTTGTTTCACCCACGCATGTGTAATGGAACAATCCTGCTTTACGGTGATACTTACGTGTATATCTTTTTTGACAGATTATTGACAGCGGTAGATTATTTAAATACGAAAGAGCAAACATGAAATATGATTTCGCATTGCACAACTTTTGTTTCACCCCCGCATGTGTAATGGAACAATCCTGCTTTACCGTGTTACTGACGTAATATATTTTTTTACATTTTATTGTCAGCGGTAGATTCTTTAAAAAGGAAAGATCTAACATAACATGTAGATTACTCACTACCAACTTTTCCCACGCATCAAACAATCCTGCTTTACCGTAATACTGACGTAAAATAATTCCTTTTACATTTTATTATCTGCGGGAGATTCCTCATTTACGTGAGTGTAGAGCTGTGATGAAATGTAGCATGTTTTCGATCGTTATACTGACGTAGGCAACCTACACGGAAACCGCTCATAATATAACAACCACCACAAGTGTGTCGCAGTGCGCAAAACCTTCGTGTAAATGTTAAGGCACCTGAGCTGTCGCAATGAATAAAATAGTAGTTTGTTGTTTTGCATTTCTAACTGTGATTGGTAAGTACTGCATTGAAATGTTTATATCTTGTTATTAGGTATGTCCGATAAAATCGGATCGGTGCCGATACCCGATTCCAAATTAAAATATGAATTCTAGCGACACTTTAAGTTTCAACGCAAAAAAAGGTGATTTTATCGAGCATAAGTAAGTTAGCAACTTGAGTTGACTAAACTGCTTAATGCTCAACTAATTTGGTCCTATAAACCTGGTAGAAAATTACCTTTGAAAGTTTCAATTTTATTTGTTTTGGTTGTTTGAGCATAGTAATGACGTCATTTGGTATCGTTTCAGGATAGGTCTGTTCTAAATTTAGGGTATCGTTATCGGATTAAAATATTAAGTATAGGTCATCCTTACATTTATGTTGTGTATATAGCGACATACTGAACTATGTTTAAATAAATATTTTAGGCAAAACAAACGAATAAGGGTTTTACATTTGCAGTGCACTAAAAATGTTCCGTTGTTAATACGCGGCTTCAAGTATTTTAATTTGAAGGAGATAACTTAAGCATTTTAACCTTAACCCGGAATATATTGTGTATATGGCGACAAACTGAACTATGCTTAAATAAATAATTACTATTTACAAAGTCATTCTTGTTTTTAAAAACAGCACATCAATTTCATTCTTAATCAATTGAAAAATGCTAAACAATTTCAAAAAAATACAATTTTCATAAAAAATCGAAAAAAAAGTTAAAAAAATGAATTGTGGGGTAAAAAAAAGTTGACGTGATGAAGCAAAACCAATGCTATTTTCGGATTTCAGCAAATTTAAATCAATTAAAAATGCTAAACAATAAATTTTGTGTTGACCAGTGTAATTTAAGAAAAACAATAAACAAGGGTTATACATTTGCAGTGTGTTAAAATGTACCATTGGTTTTACGCGGCTTCAAGCAAGTATTTTAATTTAAAAGAGATAGACTCGCAAGTTAAGCATTTCAACCTTAGCCCAGAAAAAAATACTTTACTTTATTTAAATTAATATAGTGGAAACATTTTGTCGCTTTTGCTCCTTTCTAATATCTCAATTGTGAATATTTAATGTTAGCAATATCTCGATTAACCTACTTAAAGGTTTCAACAACAAGAAAAATAATTTTGATAATAAAGTCGATGTTTTTTATATACCGGAGATACAGTAATGACTGAATAATTGAACGATATTATGATTAATTGATGATATTATGTAAGTTACACTTAGATATGTTTACCTATTTAATTATACAACTCTTTTTTATATATTACCTTTGCATTATGTTGAACGCCGTAAACCAGGGATGTCCAACCTTTTAGCAGAATGGGCCGCATTGCCACATTAAAACTTTCGATGGGCCGCAAAACCTCTCAACTTAAAGGGGTGACGTCATAAAATAACCTAAGTTATAAACACCCGTTCTTCAAGAGTGAACTCATGCGCAAATATTCTCAACCTTATTTATTATTTTTATTATGGCGAAGCGTGTAAATTTATGTTTTTACACCTTTGGGCTGATATATTTCCTTAAAACGGTCCGGAAAAATACACATTTAGAAAAACACACATCTTGCTTAGCAATGGTGTGTGCACCAAGTGTTCGATAAATGTTAAGTGCGTCATTAGACTTGATTTTAGTCTCAGATATAGGCCTACATCAAACACTGCGAGTTTTGAACGTTTTGATGATAGTCGAAACAAATGTTTTTAATACAATAAGTGGTGGGCCGCAGGTTGGACAACCCTGCCGTAAACCAACAACCATGTTAAAAGGAAGCAAATAACCAATTCGAAAGTTCAAAAATTATAAATTTTGTTTGTATTTAAAGACACACTACATATGAAATACTTTCTGTGCACCGAAGAATTACCGACACCGATATATTGGGCTATATATGTAGGATATGCGCAAAAACTATGATTACCAGTTATTTAATTGATGCAATAGTCCTTCGATAGCAACGATTAGAGGCGAAACATCAAAATTATACGGATATGAATAATGAATAATATGATATGAATAATATAATATAGAACTATACGGGGCTGTAATCTGTAAATTCTTACAGCCCCCCCAAACAAAATTTAAAAAGTAAAAAGTATTACTAGCAGCCCCACAAAAAAATTGTGAAATAAAAAAAAATCATAAAAGGTATCAATAGGCGCGCGTAGTCAGAGCCGGGAAATTACCAAATCGCGCGAGCGTGGGAGGCGAACGTGTGTGTGTGCAGGGCGTTTTTAGTATTCGACTCTGACAAGGCGTCAAAACGGTCTGGAATTTGGCAAAGTTATCAACTCTATTGATCCGCAAAATTAATTCCTGGTGCACAGTTAAATTGCACCAAAAGTTTTCCTGAATTACCACCTTATAGACATAAGGCCAAAGGTGCGGTAAGCATGTTACACCTTAATGGTTTGTTTCACTAATAATGTGCAACAGCGCGAAATCTGTTACCTAAGAGCTGTAACATTATTTATGTGGTTAATATTCATTTTTACACTAATTGGAAAAAAAACGCCACGGAATTTTTGAAAGCTAGGCGCCTATGCAAATATTTACACAAATACATGTAAGTTGTCTTACGTATAATAAAAAGCAGCCGATTTTAACACACAGCAACAAATGCTACAGCCACAAACGCTACAGCAACCAACGCTACAACAACCAAAGCTACAGCAACAAACCCTACAGCAACCAACGCTACAACAACCAACGCTACAACAACAAACGCTATTACAACTAAAGCTACAATAACAAACGCTACAGCAACAAACGTTACAACAACCAAAGCTGCAAGCCCAGCTAACGTCAACACATCAGCAACGGGTGAGTTAAGCAGATTTAGATTTAGTGCCAATTGTATTCATCATTCGTTTATTTAGGCCACAAAACCCGCTGGGGATGAATTAAGTCGTGTAAATTAACGGTAACATCACGTCATCCTGAATATTTTAACGTAAATGCTTTCAAAGTGCGTTCATGTCGCAAAAAATATTTTTAGCAACTACAAAAAGTACTGCACTCCCAGCTACAAATAAGGCAACAACAAACTTTACAGCAACGACAAATTACGAATCAGAGAGTTCAAAAATTAGGAATTTTGTTGGAATTTAAAGAACCGCTACATATAAAAAAAATTCTGTGCGCCAAATATTACCGATGCTGATATATTGGGGTACCTCTGTATAATATGCGCAAAAAGTATGATAACAGTTATTGATTTGAAAACTATAATATTGCGATAATCCTTGATGCGTTAGGACTATCAGCGAAACTTTAAATTTATTTGGATTTAAATAACATAGAAATAGTCATGGAACGTGGGCGTGCAAAGCGTTTTCGGACGAGCTGGATATCTGACAGGGCGTCAAAACGCTTTATAACAGGGGTGGGCAAATGTATTCAATCGAACAGCCATTTGCAGAAAATACAGAACCACAAAATATTTCAATACAAAAACGGTAAATAATGCTCAAAAACGGTAAATAAAGTTCACTGTTGTACTTTTTTGATTTGCTTAGCTCAGAAACCTTAGCAAAGAAATTACGTTGATTTGCAACTAACTCTTCAGATTCTATATGTCTAGTGTTACGTCATAATCAAAATGCTGGCCTAAATAAAGAAATAAAAGAGGGAGGGAAACGTTCATTAACGGTACTCTTGGAAACCTTTAATTTTTTTTTGGAATTTTACGATTCGACTAGAAGAGCCACAAAAAACATGCCGGAGAGCCGCTTGTGGCTCGCGAGCCGCAGTTTGCCCACTCCTGCTCTAGAACTTGGAAAATACGAGATTAGAAGTTCCAGTCACGGGCCCTAACCAAAACAAGCAAGCAATTAGATGTCAGATATCAGATAAATATTGTGGCTGAGATTGACATCGAGAATTCCCAATGACAATTTCTTTCGAAGAAAGTCACGTCCGGATCAGTAAATATGGTTTGACGGGGTAAGCACATCGTGGAATGCAATTCAATAGCTCTTTCTTTAGTTGCGAACGATAAACAATAATTTATTTAATAACGCCACGATCAGGATTTTTCTCAACTGCAAACATTCTCTGTCCAGATAACAATGACCTCATTATAGATTAGGTGGACGCTCAAATGCCAAGGGTCTAGTGACGTCATTTATTGTCAGGCGTATTGTGTAAGAAGGTTATTTAAGGTTTTATAAAAAATGTTTGCAAACACTTTTGATAAATTTGTCCACGCGCTTAATTAGTGCGCACCAAACGTGTTTAAAACTTTCCTGAATCACCACGTGTAGACACAATGCCACAAAACCCCCAAACTATATATTCTATATATACTGTTGCTGCCAAGCATTGTAATATTTTTTTATTTATACGTAAATGCAATGTTTTTAGTTCAATGTTAAGCTTTGCCCATTTATATAGAATGGCACGGCGAAGAAGTTAAATGGTTTGTTTCAGGGTAATATGCAACAACAGTGCAAAACTGTAATCTAAGAGCTGTCACATCACTTATGCTTTAATAACCGTATTTACACTGGTTGAAGAAAAAAGCCACGGATTTTGGAAAGTTAGGCGCCTCTGCAAATATCTACACAAGTAAATTGTCTTACATTTAATGAAAAGCAGGCGACTCAACATATAGTTATTTCGCAACTCGAACGCTGACTTTTGGTGTAGGTGAAACGGAGGCCGTAATCGTTGTTCAAAAAACAGCTTCAGAAGGGCCAGATCACAGTTGTAAACACCGATATGTGTGTGCATGTTTCATTGAATAATGATATAGTACTGTAGGTCACCTTCAATATAAATTTGCCTAAATTAAAAAATGTAAGCATTGGCGTCTGGTTGTTTTACGGCATGCTCCTTTTTGAGCCTGTGTAGCTCATTTGGTAGACGACGATCCCGGTATGGCCGAGGTCGTGAGTTCGAACCTCACCGCAGTCTAGTTTTACAAACAAGTTCCAGCAGGCAACTGTGCTATGGTTGTTTCTTGACTTGCTCCCCTCTAAGCCTGTGTATAGCTCAGTTGGTAGAGCGACAATCCCGGTATGGCCGAGGTCGTGAGTTCGAACCTCACCACAGACTTTTTAACTTGACTTAGCCATGTCGCAGCTAAGCAATAAAGCACCAACCGCTTTAGTATGATCTATTCCAGAATTATTTAGGTTCATTGCGAACCCATAATATGCAACATAAAAAGGTAAAACACCAATTTTACAGTATATTCTTATGCCACAAGTAAACATAAAAACGCCCCATTATGTATGTAGATAGCACCGAACGCTAACCACAGAGTACATCTTATCGGACCTGAAGCACTGGCCTGCTTGCGTTCTTAAATTGCTTTGACTTATCAAAAATAAAATAGTTTTGATGCTTAAAATACTCCTCAGTCACATTAACTAAAGATGATACAAGCTCGTATCGAAACGTCTTAATCAAGATAATGTCGATCTACTCGACCTTTTTGGCTTTGCAATTTATCATCAAGCTACATTACAGATCCGTGCATAGTGTACCCAAAATAGTTTCGCTAAGCAGATAGATTTTAAGCCACGTTGTACTTGTGATAAACAGATATTTTACTTTATATATATAGTAGCGTTAACGGCGTCACCTCGTTTTAATTTCGGGCATTTTCGAACGTATTAAAATGTTTATAAATTTGTTATATAATCTTAAATACATCGCGTTCTTTTCGGTTGAATCTCCGTATACTGTTTTAGCTCCGTGCGGATTCGAAGCTACGGCAACCAACACACCACAGTCGCTCAACTATCCAGGCGGGTCACAACCTTACCGCGACAATATGAATTGTTATTGGCAGCTCACCGCCCCAGAGGGCTCTCAGATCAAGTTTACCATCGCGAATTTGGACACAGAAGCCTGCTGCGATTATTTATACGTAAGGTTGCTTTCGAACAAAGTTAACTACTTTTTTCTGTACTTTATTTTAAAATACCTTTCTATGATAATGTACAGTGTTGCAATATTTCACAGGCTTTTTCTTATATTTGTTTACAGTTTATTAAGTATATGCTATTGGCTCCCAAGCATTGTGCCTCGGCATGTCGGTTTGCCTATAAAAAAAATCAAATGTTCCGCTGAACTACGAAAATAACATATTCGAATTGCGAATAGACAACAATGCAACGCGTAAATACACACTTTACTTAAAATTTACAGAACTTTTTATGGCAGCTTAGTTATAAAGCGTGTAAAAGCTTTTGACGACGAAATTAAGTTTCAAATCAACAGGTTACACCCGTCAATTCAACGGTACTTAATTTGTCGTGGTATTATTTTTATGAGAGGCGAGATAATAAGGCAAGCTTAGGGACATGGGCTTGGCCAGCAAGTTATCCGCAAGGTAGTAGACTAGATATAGAGAACTCCAACTAAACGAAGTTAATGGTTGAACTCGACGACAGCAGTTAGTTTAATGATAACCCCACTTAGCCGTTGATAGAAAACTTAGACAAAAACCGATGGTTTTGAGTTAACCTGTATTCGTCCTGACGACATTTACGTATACTATGTGACGGTGAGTTTTTTTTACATGCAATAGAAAAATACACATGCGTAGTTTAGCCAATGATCCTCATGACAATGAATACATTTTTTCACAAAGAAACTATTCCGCGTCTCCTTTGAAGAGTATGGGCCTCAACTAAAATTGAACAATTCGGGCAGTCTAAAAAGACACCAATGAAATTAAAAGCATTAAAATATTAACTCGTTCAACCTAAACTGAATTTACCATCAAAATCATGTTATATAGAGTGAGCCTAAAAGCATTACGTTGTCCGAAAACATCCCATAACCCCGCACTGGTTTTTGATGGCTAACTTTCGTGATACCCGTCATTAGCGCTGGTGATCCGTTTCGCAAAAAACTTGTTGCACTTTCGTAATTTTGCAACCAAGCTGTTAAACTGTAGCCTTTATAGCTGGGGTTCCAAACCTTTTTAGGATCACGTACCACTCGTACCACTTCTTGCAAAACAACTATTTTAATCGAATCATATTTTATCTATTTTTATCTTACAACTTGAATTATTCAACGCTATTTGTAGATTATGCTATAAAACAGTTGATGATATCTATCAAGAGCAGTCATTTGTAATAATTAACGCCCACGGCGTTGTACGGCTATTAAAAGCAACTGTGCTTCTTGTTGATAATCCGGTTTTTTTGTGAAACAAACGGAAGCTACTCGCGTACCACCTGTAAAACCTTCACGTATCACTAGTGGTACACGTGCCACAGGTTGTGAACCCCTGCTTTATAGTATTCCATCAATTGGTAAAACAATTTTCCGCAGGTTTATGACAGCTTCAGGACGGAAAACCTCCTGCAAACTGTGAATGGCACAGTAAGCAACCTCGTGTTTGTTTCGACTTCTGGGCATCTTTATTTGCACTTTTTCTCGGATTATTCCGTCAACAGAATCGGTTTTACAGGAAATTTCATCGGTAAGAATTTATATGCTAATTACATTGTCTTGAAACTTTTCGATAAGAATTTTTTTGAAAATGTTTTCTTGGGCATCTCTAACTAAAAAAGTTGCTAATGATTGTTTTGCTGTTTCTTAGATACAATGCAGCTTGTATTTAAAACAACAAAGTCTGTATTTAAAACAACAAAGAGACTTATGTTACCTAATATGTGTTTCAGAACTGATAATAATCATTCTCTTGAAATGGTAACGCCTATGGTTTACTATAATTTTGCCAACTTTTAATCTGTAAATTCTTACAGCCCCCCAAACAAAATTTAAAAAGTAAAAAGTATTACTAGCAGCCCCACAAAAAAATTGTGAAATAAAAAAAAAATCATAAAAGGTATCAATAGGCGCGCGTAGTCAGAGCCGGGAAATTACCAAATCACTCTGGAGGGGCGCGAGCGAATTTGGGCAACGAAATGAAGTTGATTGGAAATTTTTTAGGCAAAAGTGTTACGACGAGGTCATTGTGACATGTCTTAAAAATAAAATCACAGTATTTTCCATGTTTCGCGAGCTGAACAAAGCGAGCGAATGTGAGCGAATTAAATGGACCAAAAATTTATTATGGGCAAAACAAGAAATACATTTTCTGCCCACATAAATAGTCACGAAAATAAATTTTCGGCCCATATAAAAAGTCACTGCTGCTATCTATTTCTTATTTCTAAGGGGCGCCGCTAGCTATAAAGGGAAATAGTCATGGGAGGCGAACGTGTGTGTGTGCAGGGCGTTTTTAGTATTCGACTCTGACAAGGCGTCAAAACGGTCTGGAATTTTGCAAAGTTATCAACTCTATTGATCCGCAAAATAAATTCCTGGTGCACAGTTATATTGCACCAAAAGTTTTCCTGAATAACCACCTTATAGACATAAGGCCAAAGGTGCGGTAAGCATGTTACACCTTAATGGTTTGTTTCACTAATAATGTGCAACAGCGCGAAATCTGTTACCTAAGAGCTGTAACATTATTTATGTGGTTAATATTCATTTTTACACTAATTGGAAAAAAAAATGCCACGGAATTTTTGAAAGCTAGGCGCCTATGCAAATATTTACACAAATACATGTAAGTTGTCTTACGTATAATAAAAAGCAGCCGATTTTAAAACATAGCAACAAATGCTACAGCCACAAACGCTACAGCAACAAACGCTGCAACAACCAAAGCTACAGTAACAAACGCTACAGCAACAAACGCTACAGCAACAATAGCTACAGCAACCAACGCTACAACAACAAACGCTATTACAACCAAAGCTACAGTAACAAACGCTACAGCAACAAACGTTACAACAACCAAAGCTGCAAGTCCAGCTAACGTCAACACATCAGCAACGGGTGAGTAAAGCAGATTTAGATTTAGTTCCAATTGTATTCAACATTCGTTTATTTAGGCCACAAAACTTGCTGGGTCGGATTAAGTCGTGTAAATTAACGGTAACATCACGTCATCCTGAATATTTTAACGTATATGCTTTCAAAGTGTGTTCATGTGGCGAAAAAATATTTTCAGCAACTACAAAAAGTACTGCACTCCCAGCTACAAATAAGGCAACAACAAACTTTACAGCAACGACAAATTACGAATCAGAGAGTTCAAAAATTAGGAATTTTGTTGGAATTTAAAGAACCGCTACATATAAAAAATTTTCTGTGCGCCAAATATTACCGATACCGATATATCGGGATATCTCTGTATAATATGCGCAAAAAGTATGATTACAATTATTGATTTGAAAACTATAATATTGCGATAATCCTTGATGCGTTAGGACTATCAGCGAAACTTTAAATTTATTTGGATTTAAATAATATAGAAATAGTCATGGAACGTGGGCGTGCAAAGCGTTTTCGGACGAGCTGGATATCTGACAGGGCGTCAAAACGCTTTATAACAGGGGTGGGCAAATGTATTCAATCGAAGAGCCATTTGCAGAAAATACAGAACCACAAAATATTTCAATACAAAAACGGTAAATAATGCTCAAAAACGGTAAATAAAGTTCACTGTTGTACTTTTTTGATTTGCTTAGCTCAGAAACCTTAGCAAAGAAATCACGTTGATTTGCAACTAACTCTTCAGATTCTATATGTCTAGTGTTACGTCATAATCAAAATGCTGGCCTAAATAAAGAAATAAAAGAGGGAGGGAAACGTTCATTAACGGTACTCTTGGAAACCTTTAATTTTTTTTTGGAATTTTACGATTCGACTAGAAGAGCCACAAAAAACATGCCGGAGAGCCGCTTGTGGCTCGCGAGCCGCAGTTTGCCCACTCCTGCTCTAGAACTTGGAAATGCGAGATTAGAAGTTCCAGTCACGGGCCCTAACCAAAACAAGCAAGCAATTAGATGTCAGATATCAGATAAATATTGTGGCTGAGATTGACATCGAGAATTCCCAATGACAATTTCTTTCGAAGAAAGTCACGTCCGGATCAGTAAATATGGTTTGACGGGGTAAGCACATCGTGGAATGCAATTCAATAGCTCTTTCTTTAGTTGCGAACGATAAACAATAATTTATTTAATAACGCCACGATCAGGATTTTTCTCAACTGCAAACATTCTCTGTCCAGATAACAATGACCTCATTATAGATTAGGTGGACGCTCAAATGCCAAGGGTCTAGTGACGTCATTTATTGTCAGGCGTATTGTGTAAGAAGGTTATTTAAGGTTTTATAAAAAATGTTTGCAAACACTTTTGATAAATTTGTCCACGCGCTCAATTAGTGCGCAAAATTAATTTCTTTTGCACATAATATGCAACAACAGTGCAAAACTGTAATCTAAGAGCTGTCACATCACTTATGTGTTAATAACCATATTTACACTGGTTGAAGAAAAAAGCCACGGATTTTGGAAAGTTAGGCGCCTCTGCAAATATCTACACGAGTAAATTGTCTTACATTTAATGAAAAGCAGGCGACTCAACATATAGTTATTTCGCAACTCGAACGCTGACTTTTGGTGTAGGTGAAACGGAGGCCGTAATCGTTGTTCAAAAAACAGCTTCAGAAGGGCCAGATCACAGTTGTAAACACAGATATGTGTGTGCATGTTTCATTGAATAATGATATAGTACTGTAGGTCACCTTCAATATAAATTTGCCTAAATTGAAAAATGTAAGCATTGGCGTCTGGTTGTTTTACGGCATGCTCCTTTTTAAGCCTGTGTAGCTCAGTTGGTAGACGACGATCCCGGTATGGCCGAGGTCGTGAGTTCGAACCTCACCGCAGTCTAGTTTTACAAACAAGTTCCAGCAGGCAACTGTGCTATGGTTGTTTCTTGACTTGCTCCCCTCTAAGCCTGTGTATAGCTCAGTTGGTAGAGCGACAATCCCGGTATGGCCGAGGTCGTGAGTTCGAACCTCACCACAGACTTTTTAACTTGACTTAACCATGTCGCAGCTAAGCAATAAAGCACCAACCGCTTTAGTATGATCTATTCCAGAATTATTTAGGTTCTTTGCGAACCCATAATATGCAACATAAAAAGGTAAAACACCAATTTTACAGTATATTCTTATGCCACAAGTAAACATATAAACGCCCCATTATGTAGATAGCACCGAACGCTAACCACAGAGTACATCTTATCGGACCTGAAGCACTGGCCTGCTTGCGTTCTTAAATTGCTTTGACTTATCAAAAATAAAATAGTTTTGATGCTTGAAATACTCCTCAGTCACATTAACTAAAGATGATACAAGCTCGTATCGAAACGTCTTAATCAAGATAATGTCGATCTACTCGACCTTTTTGGCTTTGCAATTTATCATCAAGCTACATTACAGATCCGTGCATAGTGTACCCAAAATAGTTTCGCTAAGCAGATAGATTTTAAGCCACGTTGTACTTGTGATAAACAGATATTTTACTTTATATATATAGTAGCGTTAACGGCGTCACCTCGTTTTAATTTCGGGCATTTTCGAACGTATTAAAATGTTTATAAATTTGTTATATAATCTTAAATATATCGCGTTCTTTTCGGTTGAATCTCCGTATACTGTTTTAGCTCCGTGCGGATTCGAAGCTACGGCAACCAACACACCACAGTCGCTCAACTATCCAGGCGGGTCACAACCTTACCGCGACAATATGAATTGTTATTGGCAGCTCACCGCCCCAGAGGGCTCTCAGATCAAGTTTACCATCGCGAATTTGGACACAGAAGCCTGCTGCGATTATTTATACGTAAGGTTGCTTTCGAACAAAGTTAACTACTTTTTTCTGTACTTTATTTTAAAATACCTTTCTATGATAATGTACAGTGTTGCAATATTTCACAGGCTTTTTCTTATATTTGTTTACAGTTTATTAAGTATATGCTATTGGCTCCCAAGCATTGTGCCTCGGCATGTCGGTTTGCCTATAAAAAAAATTAAAATGTTCCGCTGAACTACGAAAATAACATATTCGAATTGCGAATAGACAACAATGCAACGCGTAAATACACACTTTACTTAAAATTTACAGAACTTTTTATGGCAACTTAGTTATAAAGCGTGTAAAAGCTTTTGACGACGAAATTAAGTTTCAAATCAACAGGTTACACCCGTCAATTCAACGGTACTTAATTTGTCGTGGTATTATTTTTATGGGAGGCGAGATAATAAGGCAAGCTTAGGGACATGGGCTGGGCCAGCAAGTTATCCGCAAGGTAGTAGACTAGATATAGAGAACTCCAACTAAACGAAGTTAATGGTTGAACTCGACGACAGCAGTTAGTTTAATGATAACCCCACTTAGCCGTTGATAGAAAACTTAGACAAAAACCGATGGTTTTGAGTTAACCTGTATTCGTCCTGACGACATTTACGTATACTATGTGACGGTCAGTTTTTTTTACATGCAATAGAAAAATACACATGCGTAGTTTAGCCAATGATCCTCATGACAATGAATACATTTTTTCACAAAGAAACTATTCCGCGTCTCCTTTGAAGAGTATGGGCCTCAACTAAAATTGAACAATTCGGGCAGTCTAAAAAGACACCAATGAAATTAAAAGCATTAAAATATTAACTCGTTCAACCTAAACTGAATTTACCATCAAAATCATGTTATATAGAGTGAGCCTAAAAGCATTACGTTGTCCGAAAACATCCCATAACCCCGCACTGGTTTTTGATGGCTAACTTTCGTGATACCCGTCATTAGCGCTGGTGATCCGTTTCGCAAAAAACTTGTTGCACTTTCGTAATTTTGCAACCAAGCTGTTAAACTGTAGCCTTTATAGCTGGGGTTCCAAACCTTTTTAGGATCACGTACCACTCGTACCACTTCTTGCAAAACAACTATTTTAATCGAATCATATTTTATCTATTTTTATCTTACAACTTGAATTATTCAACGCTATTTGTAGATTATGCTATAAAACAGTTGATGATATCTATCAAGAGCAGTCATTTGTAATAATTAACGCCCACAGCGTTGTACGGCTATTAAAAGCAACTGTGCTTCTTGTTGATAATCCGTTTTTTTTGTGAAACAAACGGAAGCTACTCGCGTACCACCTGAAAAACCTTCACGTATCACTAGTGGTACACGTGCCACAGGTTGTGAACCCCTGCTTTATAGTATTCCATCAATTGGTAAAACAATTTTCCGCAGGTTTATGACAGCTTCAGGACGAAAAACCTCATGCAAACTGTGAATGGCACAGTAAGCAACCTCGTGTTTGTTTCGACTTCTGGGCATCTTTATTTGCACTTTTTCTCGGATTATTCCGTCAACAGAATCGGTTTTACAGGAAATTTCATCGGTAAGAATTTATATGCTAATTACATTGTCTTGAAACTTTTCGATAAGAACTTTTTTTGAAAATGTTTTCTTGGGCATCTCTAACTAAAAAATTGCTAATGATTGTTTTGCTGTTTCTTAGATACAATGCAGCGCAAACAGTAAATCTGTATTTCAAACATCAAAGAGACTTATGTTACCTAATATGTGTTTCAGAACTGATAATAATCATTCTCTTGAAATGGTAACGCATATGGTTTACTATAATTTTGCCAACTTTTAATCTGTAAATTCTTACAGCCCCCCAAACAAAATTTAAAAAGTAAAAAGTATTACTAGCAGCCCCACAAAAAAATTGTGAAATAAAAAAAAATCATAAAAGGTATCAATAGGCGCGCGTAGTCAGAGCCGGGAAATTACCAAATCACTCTGGAGGGGCGCGAGCGAATTTGGGCAACGAAATGAAGTTGATTGGAAATTTTTTAGGCAAAAGTGTTACGACGAGGTCATTGTGACATGTCTTAAAAATAAAATCACAGTATTTTCCATGCTTCGCGAGCTGAACAAAGCGAGCGAATGTGAGCGAATTAAATGGACCAAAAATTTATTAGGGGCAAAACAAGAAATAAATTTTCTGCCCACATAAATAGTCACGAAAATAAATTTTCGGCCCATATAAAAAGTCACTGCTGCTATCTATTTCTTATTTCTAAGGGGCGCCGCCAGCTATAAAGGGAAATAGTCATGGGAGGCGAACGTGTGTGTGTTCAGGGCGTTTTTAGTATTCGACTCTGACAAGGCGTCAAAACGGTCTGGAATTTTGCAAAGTTATCAACTCTATTGATCCGCAAAATTAATTCCGGGTGCACAGTTATATTGCACCAAAAGTTTTCCTGAATTACCACCTTATAGACATAAGGCCAAAGGTGCGGTAAGCATGTTACACCTTAATGGTTTGTTTCACTAATAATGTGCAACAGCGCGAAATCTGTTACCTAAGAGCTGTAACATTATTTGTGTGGTTAATATTCATTTTTACACTAATTGGAAAAAAAAACGCCACGGAATTTTTGAAAGCTAGGCGCCTATGCAAATATTTACACAAATACATGTAAGTTGTCTTACGTATAATAAAAAGCAGCCGATTTTAACACACAGCAACAAACGCAACAACAACAAACGTAACAACAACAAACGCTACGGCATCAACAGCAACAAGTACTCCAAGTCCAACAGGTGAGTCAACACGTATAATTTTAGTGTCTTTATATTCCACTTTCGTTTATGTTGTCCTGCATTTAAATCTGCTTTGTTGCAACGAGGTAAGCTACATAGGCTCAAAGGGGAACGAGTCGATATACCATCATTGCATTGCCTGCTGCATCCTGTTTGCAGCAGTACTACGGTCGTTTCTCGATTTTCACCTCTGAGCCTGTGTAGCTTAATTATTTCAGAGCTACCTTCCCGGTTTGACCGAGGTCGTGTGTTCGAACCTAACCCCAGGCTAGTTGTTCTTCAAGCCTGGCCTGCTTGCATTTTAATCCTATTTAGGCTGACTGGTTCCGGTAAGCCTTTCAGAAGGCATCCCCAGTGTCGTTAGAAATAACTTAAGTTCGTTTAATTTTTCCACCATGGGCTCATTTTGGTGTATATGTTAAGCTTATGTGACTGAATATCGCTGTCCTTTATGTAAAACGTTCGCTTTGCTGATATTATCCAAATTAAAACTAGTCAATTCGCTTATATATATTAATGATCAACCAATGAGAACAACTAAAATAGTGTCGAACATTTTTTTGGAAATTAATCAAGTTTAATAATAGCGAAGTGTAACATGTCATTATGTAACTGCTAGACATATTAAAACAAAGTACATAGATTCACTACAGCCTGTAATTAGCAACGCAGTTTATTTCCTAAATCAAAACAATGCAACAGAAATAAAAACTCATTTGTGATAAAGGGATTGGAATAGAAGGCTGTCCGAGAAAGATGACCGAATTGCACAGAACCGTTTACTATAAAGTATTAAACTATCCAAGTGGAAAATGCGAGTGGAATTTCGACAGCTTTGTGGGAAGCGACTCGGTGTTCAGCTTGAAAATTATCCGGCAAAATTACAAGTTTTACACGGGGGAGCAAATAAATATGCCCGATGGTAAGTTTAAAAAAAAATATCAAACTATACATGACATTTTTAACGTTTAGAACAAATCTTTTTTATTTTCAACAGTGAGAAGGCATTTCTATGCGTTTTAAAGAGACTTTCGTAACGTTCAAAATTCAACCTACTTCTATGGGCTTTGATATTCGTTGTACGTCTAACAACAACATCAAACCGTTATCTTAAGATTTATTCGAAACTTTCACAAATGCTTCCTGCTTCTAAATGGGTTTAACTATTCTTACCACGCCTAACTACAATATCCAGCCATTATCTTAAGATTTATCCGAAACGTTCAAAATGCTACCTGCTTCTGTATGGGCTTTGATATTCCCTTTTTCGACCTAACCTTTACGCCGTAAACGAGAAAAGTATCAGCTTCAAACTGGGCTTTCCTATTGGTTTCAATATACTACTTTATTTATTTTGGATCTTTATTTCAAAGAAAATACATTATGCATATTGAATTTGCAGGAACCAATGTCACAAACTCTCCAGCAAGAGAGCTAAACTCCAGAACAGCACCCTGGTGTGGAGTTTATGTGAAAAGAAGCGAAGGGAATGAAACAACGTGCAGAACCAACATTACATATCCAAGAATATGCGACCAAACTGCCAGCTACAGTGAAAACTGGCCACCCACCATCACATCCGACCTGATTTATGGCATGGAGCTTCTTATAACCTACGCTTTCATCGAGTGTTCAGACACCGACAAGATATTTCCTCCCACTACAACTACAAGCGCAAGCTTAACTACAAAGAAGGCAGCAACAACAACCACAGCAACCAAAGGCACAGCAACTACAAATCTAGTCCCAACAACAGTAACAAGTGAGTGAAGCACATTACTAAATTGTTGGCTGTCTAAGCCTAAAGGCGATTTAAAGACAAAAGAACACACTTAAAGTGTAAACTATTTTTTAAGTAGCGGATGTTGCTATATACACTTGATATGTCACGAAACTTTTACATACTACTTGTGGTCTCTTAGTGGGCACCAAAGCCATACAATAAAAACAAAACTCTGGTCAAACCAATCAAAGATTCTCCTAATTCTACTCCTGCTTAAACATTCCATTACTGTCCAAGCCTAAAAGAGATTAAAGGATAAAAGCATAAGTGCTACATATTTTTGTACAGTATTGGTACAGGGGGTGTTGTTATATACACATTACATTCCGGCATTATCACGAGCGTTAAGCCAACACAAGGCTGTCATAACTACCAATATTTTTAACTCACATGTTTATTTCAGCCACTATAGTCAGTGATTTCAAACACATGGGTCGCGAATCATAATTGTTTAGCTGATTAATCTCTGTTTGAGTTGCCCACTGCAGTAGTTTTATATGGTTTTATTGAGATTTATTCTGAACAAAATTTCTTAAACATTTGAGAGGACCTTAAAAGGCGATCGCATGGATCGTATTAGTTACAGTTTCGGCAAAAGTTCAACAAATATAAAAGTGGTGTAGAATTATTTTAAAATCTCTATTGCTAGGCTTCGATATTGGTAACACAGAAACCGTTTGACAACGTTCATTTAAATACGATTTGCCACAATATTTTATAAAAAAACTAAAGGACATTCAAAGAAAATTAGTTTGTCAAATACTTAAAATTTGATCGCTCTCAGTTTATCGAATAATCATTGAAAACAAAATAGTATAAATGCCATGGTTAACACAATTAAAAAAATAACATTTTGACGGCACTTTCAAAAACATATAACTTAAGATGGACGTGAAATAAATTCGAAGAATATTCAAAGACATTTGGAAAAACACAAGTTTTTAAAAGACATTTGAATACGTAAAACAATTTAAATAATTTTCAAGATTCAATGACTTTGTCACAATCCTGTAAATATATATGTTCCAATTACAGACAGCGGTTCAATTTATGGAAATCTCAAGGCATCCCATTTCGAAACAACAACGATCATCCTGGCTGCCTTACTCATTCTTATAACTTCCGGCCTACTGCTATTGTTTCTGTGGAATAGGTAAGTGGGTGGGAACTATAACAGTTATACTTTAGTTCAGGCCTTTCAAAACTTTTCAGTCTGTAACACTTTTAGATTTGTTAAAATTTTCCGCGACCCCCTAGGCTAGGTTAAAACATTTAAGACATAACATTTGTGGTGTTTAGCATTGTCATGCATTTGTTGAAGTAATGTGCGTTTAAAGGTTTCGTTTGGCATGAGGGTTGCAATTAGCACATCACACAGAAAAATATAACAATTTAATAGACTAAGCGGACTTACACGCGACCCCTTCAACCCGTTGCGCGATCCCCAGTTAGGGAAGCACTGCTTTAGTCTGTCTTAATCGTTGCATTAACATTGAATATACTCCCACATTGCACTTAATATAAGGGTGGCCGCGTTTAGTGATTAGGCAAATTTATATCAATGAAGTTTAAAACACAAATTAAAACTTTGCATCATTTGATATTAAGCTTGTTTTAGGCTTTGACTGAGAGATAAAACAATATGAAAAATATTTAAAATTTAATAAACACGAATTTGATCAAAGCGAAGCCAAAGGCACTGGACTTTAAAGGCTAATATTAAAAGTCTAGCAAGCTCAAAACAAAGTATTCGTGCGGACATATAGGTTATACATACGCATGGGTCACCAGATTAAGTTCCTAATAAGGCTATTGTATTCATTAAGGCTGTTGTGCAGTTTCAAAATATTGTATTTTTTTTGTCGCCTAGGAAAAATCACAAGCGCGCGTCAATGAATACTACGGTACAACCACAACCACCGCCAGCACCTGTAAGCTACAGAACCACGCCAGCTCTTCCAAACCAAGAAAAACAGGCCATCGCTCCCAATCCAAAGAAAAGAGATTCATCAGATTGCCATGGTTACATTACTGCTAATAACGCCATTGATCAGTCAGCTGACAAAAGTTTGGTAGAGGAAAACGCTTACATTACTCCTAATAACGCCATTAATGTGTCAGCTTACGAATCCTCTGCTGAAAACAACGGTTCCATTACTCCTAATAACGCAACTAATGTGCCAGCTTACGGAACCTCGGTAAAGGGCAACGGTTCCATTACTCCTAATAATGCAACAAATGTGTCAGCCGAAAATACTTTGGTAGAGGACGACAGTTACACTACTCCCGATCATGTCAATATTTACGAAATTATATAAAAAAATTGGTTTCAATCGTTCAACTGAGTATCGTTTGAAAATAATTAGATCTGAAACAAACGAAACATTAACTCCCTGATTTTTAATAGCGACAAGAATTAGCAAAAGATTTTTCAAATATGCTGTTTACTGTCAGGCACAGCCTGCTAACGAAATACTTGTTTGGCAATGTTGATTTATATTACGACGATTAGACAAACTGATATAGTGTGACGTCATCAGAAAACTACGCAATACATCATGTACGATCAACACTTTTATGCAAATAAGAATAAGGCTTTTTTCAGCCTTAATTTGCTTTAACGTTTGTAAACAAACTATAGTTTAATTTTGTTTTTAAACAAAAAAAAATCACTGTATTGGGCCGCTTGACATTGTCTTTAAAAACCTGCAATAATTTAGATTTCGGACCACACCGACGTCAGTATGACGCATTAGTATGACGTGGTGCTTTAAAAACTGGCACCGAAATGATAGTCTAGAACATGCATACTTTTTATGATAAAAGTGAATTATTGATCGTTTTTCTAGATTTTTACCTAAACCCACGACATTACATTTTAAAACTAAGCACTATTGTTTCACGTATTAGGTAAAACATTTGGAAGGCGATGCATATTAATGAGAATAATCGTCTGATGTTAGCAGATCATTTGTGGGCGCAGTGACCTACAGCAACCTCAGTCTGTGAAATGCTGTAACATTGTTTTAAATTAGGCAAAAACACGTAATGTGTAATCGACGTTTTTTCATAAAACATAAAAAAACTCATTTAAATTTTCGGCGCTGTTCTAGAATCCTACCACATTTTAGCCAAGGGTGTATTGCTAACATTATTTGGGTTAAAGTGCGATTTAGAGTTAAGGTGGGTCAAGCATATTTATTAATTTTTTTTAATGCAATTTAAATTTTGACAAATCGTTTCGTTGCTGTAAAAAAGTGGTTGAATTTTTGACAAGGCCAGCGCAACTTTTTCTTTTGCGGGTCAGCTGACTTTAAGATATTTCTGACCCAACGCTGCCTCGTCCATATTGCGTATGTCTTTATTTTCCGATTAATTTTGTGTGTTATTTATCAAATGGCATATAAACATTACTTAACCAAACACGAAATTTTAATGTGTTATTTGTGTATCTATTTTTATGCTGATTCTTGTCCTTGAATTGTTGCTACTGTTAAATATTTTATGTTAGGGATGATATATTTTCAATTTAGTAATTACACCTAGTAAGGGCGATTAACTAAAAATAATGTTATTTTTTATTCCTGCTATAAATCTGTCTAGCGTTCTTTCTCCTAAGTAAATATATGTAAGCGTACCATCTTTCAGTTACGTACGTTCTCCCAAACAAATATCTTGTACTTGGTAACTATGATTTTACAGCCTGTGGTAGACGTATTTCAGGTGTTAAAACGAAATTCTTGATCCTACTTATATTGCGCATGCACAATAATGTAACTTTATTTGTTCAACTAAATGTGATCTACGCGTTCAATACTGCAGTAATCGTGTTCATTATTTCGTTTAATTTGCTTTACTTGACGCAGTTTAAAATTAAAATTTGCAATTGCATATAAAGGACTCAATTATGCAGCAAACATTTGGGCATAATGGTTGGAGGTTGGGGTAAGACGTAAATGTTGAAAAGGAATAATAAAGAGTTAATCGAAACGTTCAAAACGCTGCCCACTTCTGTGTCGAATTTCAACTAAAACTTAGAAATAAAATAAATAAATCCAAATCTTATTTAGAAAAGGTGGAACGCAATTCGGAGTTTCTAATCAGTTACAGCATTACTTGGCAGTCACATTAACTGAAGATGATACAAGTTCGTATCGAAACGTCTTTATCACGATGATGTGGATCTACTCGAAATTTTTGGCTTTGAAACTCATTACAAGTTACATTTCAGAGCGGTACATAATGTGCTTACAGCCACCTTAATGCGAAAGTGCTTATTTATCAATATAAAGATTATTACAACCTAGCGCTTCGTTTACTCGCACTGTACATATTTAACCTAAAAATGTAAAATAAACAACGGACATGACTAGTATTTATTACAGCGTTGATGACACAAAAACCCACACGGAAATACCAGCGGCTTAGTAAAATAAAATGACATTAACGATTTCATTATTAGCTTGTGTAGAGAAAGTAAAACAGGTGTGACAGACAATATGTTTTACAAGGACTTTGCCATTAGTGAAAAGCTCATATTTTTCTTATGGTTTCTGTCGTTCATCGGTAAGTTATGTAACGATAAGCGAAAATTATATCGTTTGTGAATGATATAATCAGTGCTATTTGTTTTAAGTTCAATAATAAGAAACATCCCTATCGTACAACAATCGTTTAGAAATGCATTAAATGTTACACATAGCTTAGGTATTGGCCTAATCTTTCTAATTTAAATATTGCCTTCGATAAAACAATATTACAACCGCACAATAAGATGCTGGTAATTTAAATAATAAATAACATTCATATGTGTTGAAAAAACAAGATTTATGTAGAGTTTAGATTTATCTTTAGAACAAGTGCGATAAACCTGAGTGATGAAGTGCTTAAAAATAACGAATCTTAGAACTTCGGGGCCTAATGGTTGGAGGTTGGAGTTGGACGTAGTAAGAATATCAAAGCCCATACAGAAGTAGGTAGTATTTTGTTAACGGTTCGAATAAATCGTTTCATTTTCCACATGTGGAACAATAAAAATGATGCCTACTTCTGTATCGGCTTTGATATTCTTACTAAATCTTGGGACTCTTTCGGCTAAAAATTACTACCTTTCTATTATTTTTAGGAATATATTTGAACATCAAAAAAGCTGTGCTAGAATATGTATTATTAATTCAGGGGTTATTTAACTGGGGTCAATGGACCCCTTGGGGGCAAGAAATAGACTAAACTTTGGAAATACAAAAAATTGTGTGTATTTAATAAGGGAACTTAGGACTTTGGAGCATGGAGGTTGTAGTAAGAATATCACCAGTTTGTTTATATTTTTGTTTTAAGTTTGGATGAGGTTACGTTTAATAAAAAGGAACATTACAAAGATGTTATCGATTTACGCAGAGCGAAGAAACGCATTTGTATCGTTTCAATTGTTAAAAACGTTGTGATGCATTTGGTTTGAAACGATTTTTTATCAAAATGGGCAAACTCGCACTTTTGCATTCACGTATAGTAAAAATGGCGCAAAATACAGTTTACGCCAGTGCTTCTCAACCTATGGGTCGCTGTTTGATTTGGTTGGGTCGCCGATCGCATTAGCTCATATGTTTATATCAATTGAGATTGGTTCTGAGAAAGATTTATCAATTAAGAAAAATAAGGAAGCAATACAAATAATGTCTTATAATCATTTTTTTGTTCGCTTACAAGAAAAACTATTGGGTGGCCAAAGCTTAGTCGTCATATTTACGCTCAATATTTGGGTCGCCGCGAAAAAAGGTTGAGAAGCACTGGTTTAGGTTGACAAGATCATGTGCCTCCTTGATTCGCCCCTGTCTATAGGTATGTTATATTATTTAGATGGTGGCGCTGCGCTTTGCGACTTGAAATACAACAGGCCATATGGATCTTTTGCCCTTTGGCGAAAGAACGGCGGAAGTGGGGTAACTTATCATAAATGCAACTGGGAGTTCAACTACTACAATAGAAGCGATGTTGCATTTGTTTTGGAACTGGCGGTGTTAAATGGCTTTTCTCACAATGAGTCAATACAATTACCCGACGGTAAGCATTGTTGATTATCTTGGTCTGTCAAAAATAGTTAGAGAAAAACCATTTTACAGAGACACTAATAAATCCATAGGCCTCAATAGAAATATTAAACTCGAAACATTCACTAAAATCGACTTTTTGCAGATAGTAATGAGCAAAAATATCCTTTTCATGCATTTTTTAAATCTTTGATACGATTAAAAAAGTTTAAAAGATTTGTGACGTTTTTAAACAAGCTTTGTTGGTGTTCATCTGTGTACAAATTTGTATGTTGTAAACAGGTTCCTTTGCACCAAGCACCATTAAAGGGACATTTGCGTCCTGCAGTGGCGTCTACGTCAAGAAGAATAACTTACACGAGACGACTTGCAAACCCAACATCACCTATCCAACAAGCATATGCAACAAACAACCTTCAAAATACAGTCAATCCTGGCCACCAAACATTACAACTTATTTGTCGCATAACCATATATTTGTGATTTTTGCGTTTATTAAATGTTCGGACGACCAAAAAATATTTCCTCCACTTGCAACTACTATGGTTCTACCAACTACCGAGCCAGAGTCAACTAACACAGCTGAAACATCTCCAACTGCAACCAACAAAGCCACCATTACAACTGGCGCAAGTAAGCATTAAAATATGCGCCGAAAATTTAGTTTCGGGATATATTTTGTTTCGCTATTCCGTTTTGCTTTGCTTTGATATTTTCTAGATAGTTTTTTGTTCGGAGCTTTATACAAAAAGTATACATCGTAGAATATTCAGACATGACGTAGAGTGGTATGTGAATGTGCGATTTAGAGGTTTAGAAGCCTGTTCCCCTAGCAGACTTTAATTGGGGGACATAAAACCTAAAAATAGTGTGACGCTATCGTTTCAGTTTGTAGTTATCTTCCCCTATTGGATATTGGTCTTATTCTACAACGTTTAGTCCAGTGGTTCTTAAACGCCGGATCTCGGAACTTTTTGTATGTTTTATTTTTTTGCCGGTCCGTTATAAGGTTGGTTTGTGAAGTTGGCAATGTTTCATTGCCTAGTTCAACTGTGTAAACGCTATAGTTTATTCGGTTTTAGCCGCTTTGTAAGTAGGTTATAAACACTTTTAACAGAGAACTGTGCGCACAATGGCAATTAGTAGTTCATAGCACTCTCGCTCTACATTAAGCAATACCATCTTTTAATGACATTTATGGGTTAACAATGGCCTAAAAGTGTCTTAAAGCTAGACCAAAATAATTTGGGCCTAAAATATCGAAATTTAAATATTGTCCTAAAATACTGTTTCTTTTACCTGGCAACTCTGAACATTATGGTCCATGAAGATTAAACTAAGTTTTGTACTTATTTGATCTTTATCATTGATGTGCAACCAACTTTGTTTGTTCTCACTATTCGGGTTTAGGCAGATTCTGTTATTTGGAAGAAAATTCTGATAATATGGTCCATAAAGGGATTTTTTTAACGGCCCGCGAGTGTCAAAAAGTTTATATTTAAGATTATTTCGGCAAATTAATATCTGCTACATTCATGTATATCAAGGTATAATGACTGATTTTGACAAACCTTTAAACATGATATAAAAGGGCTTATGAAATTGATGAAATCCAAAACCATTGGCAGAAGGTTTCTGCTTGTCGATCACTGTTACGCTGACGCGTATATAAACAATAGAACTCAAAGTTTAAAAACCCAAGTTAAACCATGAACAGACATATACTAGAATATATAAAAGGGTGTTTTTTAATGGAATCCAAAACCATTGGCACCAGGTTTCTGCTTGTTGTTCACTGTTTCGCTGACGCGTATATTAACAATAGAACTCAAAGTTTAAAAACTCAAGTAAAGTAATGATTGAACATTTTTTAAAGGAATATATATTTCGACTATACTGACATCGTCAGTTCCTATAAGTTAAGTAAAATACATTTACAAAGCAAAGTAATAATAAAATAAATAAAAAAGTCCGCATGGCGACGCCGGTATAGGCGAAATATTTCTTTAAAAAATGTCGGATCCGTGTTTTACTCGTTTTTTTAAACTTTGAGGTTTTATAATAAAACATTGAAGTGTTGCATGTGGAACATTACTTTTTAGGTCGGATGAGACCATGTTTACTGAAAGCACATTTGTACATTAATATTGCCACTCTTGAGTACCTGCCTATATGGACTCGATTATTGGTTGTCAGATAACGTTTATACTTTTATTGGCAAAGTGGTATAAAATAAAATGTACGTTCATTTTACAGCCAGCACGCCGATTGATGAAGAATGCAATACAACAACTAATATCCTGGCTGTATTACTCATCATTACGACATTAGGAATTGTGTTTTTGCTTCTGTGGATCATGTAAGTGGGTGGGAACTAATAATTCGTACTATGTTGCACTAAATATGTGATAAATATAAATCAACTCGACCCTTGCAAGATAAATGTAGACCTTAATTCTTGATCAGTAACAGTAGAATACTCTAGCAAAGCTAGCAATTCAGGTCAGACACAATAAAAGATCTTAAAGATTTCGCCAATCAAGGCATCGTCAGTATATTTTAATTCAAAATAATTGACTTTTTTACGATCTTTTAATAGTGCCTGACCTAAATTGCTAGCTTTGCTAGACTATTTTCTTGTTACCATAGTTATTTATATTTTGGTCCTACAGCGCCAAGCTCAAATGTTAGGTTAGCGTTGATTGTAGCTTCGTTGCTTCTGAATCCTGTTTGTAAAACTAAACTGCGGTAAAGTTCGAACTCACGACCTCGGCCATACAGGGACGGACGCTCTACAAACTGAGCTACGCAGGCTCGGAGAGGAACAAGTCAAAAGGACCATACAGCAATGCTTGCAACATTTTGTTCGTTTAAGCAACGTCATATTAAAGGGGATCTACAGCACTATATCATTTCATGAAAGATACACACATATATATGTGTGTTAACAACTGTGATAGGCAAGGCTAGGACCATCGCTCCACAAACTAACTACAAAGGTTCAGAGGGAAGCACGTCTAGAAACACGATAGCATCATAGCCTGTTGCACTCTGTTCGTAAAACTAGCCTGCAGTGAGATTCGAACTCACGACCTCGGCCATTCCGGGACCGTCGCTCTACCAACCGAGCTACACAAATTCAGAGGGGACAAGTCGAGAAACAACAATACCATCATAGCCTGTTAAGACCTGTTTGTAAAACTAACCCGTGGTAAGAGGAAATGTTAACCTTTGTATTTATGTTTAAAGCAAACGGACGCCGCCTGTGGTCACGGTACAATTACCAGCACCTACTATAAGCTACAAAACAATCAAAGATCTTCCGGACCAAGACACAGAAGCCAATGCTCAAAGTTCTGCAGGAGATTCAAAAGCCAGTAATGCTTGTAACATTTATACCGCGACTAATAAGTTAGCTGAGAAAGCCTCTGTTTCGGACAACGATGACATTACTCCTAATAATGCCTTTGATAATAATTCAGCTGACAAAGCATCTGTATTGGACAACGGTTACATTACTCCTAATACCGCAACTAATGTGTCAACTTACGGATCCTCGGTAAAAGATAACGGTTATATTACTCGTAATAACGCAACTAATGTGTCAGCTTACGGAACCTCGGTAAATGACAACGGTTACACCACTCCTAATAACGCAGCTAATGTGTCAGCTTACGGAACCTCTTCTGAAAACAACGGTTACATTACTCCTAATAACGCAACTAATGTGTCAGCTTACGGAAACTCGGCAAAGGACAACGGTTACATTACTCCTAATAACGCAACTAATGTGTCAGCTTACGGCACCTCGGCAAAGGACAACGGTTACATTACTCCTAATAACGCAACTAATGTGTCAACTTACGGATCCTCGGTAAAAGATAACGGTTACATTACTCCTAATAACGCAACTAATGTGTCAGCTTACGGAACCTCGGCAAAGGACAACGGTTACATTACTCCTAATAACGCAACTAATGTGTCAGCTTACGGAACCTCGGTAAATGACAACGGTTACATTACTCCTAATAACGCAACTAATGTTTCAGCTTACGGAACTTCTTCTGAAAACAACGGTTACATTACTCCTAATAACGCAACTAATGTGTCAGCTTACGGAAACTCGGCAAAGGACAACGGTTACATTACTCCTAATAGCGCAACTAATGTGTCAGCTTACGGAAACTCGGCAAAGGACAACGGTTACATTCCTCCTAATAACGCAACTAATACTCCAGCTTACGGAACCTCGGCAAAGGACAACGGTTACATTACTCCTAATAACACAACTAATGTGCCAGCTTACGAATCCTCTGTTAACGACAACGGTTACATTACTCCTAATAACGCAACTAATGTGTCAGCTTACGGAACCTCTGTTAACGACAACGGTTACATTACTCCTAATAACGCAACTAATGTGTCAGCTTACGGAACCTCTGTTAACGACAACGGTTACATTACTCCTAATAACGCAACTAATGTGTCAGCTTACGGAACCTCTGTTAACGACAACGGTTACATTTCTCCTAATAACGCAACTAATGTGTCAGCTTACGGAACCTCTGTTAACGACAACGGTTACATTACTCCTAATAACGCAACTAATGTGTCAGCTTACGGAACCTCTGTTAACGACAACGGTTACATTACTCCTAATAACGCAACTAATGTGTCAGCTTACGGAACCTCTGTTAACGACAACGGTTACATTACTCCTAATAACGCAACTAATGTGTCAGCTTACGGAACCTCTGTTAACGACAACGGTTACATTACTCCTAATAACGCAACTAATGAGCCAGCTTACGGAACCTCTGTTAACGACAACGGTTACATTACTCCTAATAACGCAACTAATGTGTCAGCTTACGGAACCTCTGTTAACGACAACGGTTACATTACTCCTAATAGCGCAACTAATGAGTCAGCTTACGAAACCTCTGTTAACGACAACGGTAAAATTACTTCTAATAACTTAACTAATACTCCAGCTTACGGAACCTCGGTAAATGACAACGGTAAAATTACCCCTAATAACGCAAGTAATACTCCAGCTTATGGAACCTCTGTTAACGACAACGGTAAAATTACCCCTAATAGCGCAACTAATGTGTCAGCTTACGAAACCTCTGTTAACGACAACGGTTACATTACTCCTGATAACTTAACTAATACTCCAGCTTACGGAACCTCGGTAAAGGACAACGGTTACATTACTCCTAATAACGCAACTAATGTGTCAACTTACGGAACCTCGGTAAAGGACAACGGTTACATTACTCCTAATAACGCAACTAATGTGTCAGCTTACGGAACCTCGGTAAAGGACAACGGTTACATTACTCCTAATAACGCAACTAATGTGTCAGCTTACGGAACCTCGGTGAAAGACAACGGTTACACTACTCCTAATAACGCAACTAATGCTCCAGCTGAGACAGCTTTGGCAGAGGACAAGAGTCACATTACCGATCATGACAACATTTACGAAGCTATATAAACGTCAAAATATTGTTTTAAACGATCAACGTACTGTCGTTTAAAATAAGTTTAACATGAAACTAACAAAAACATTAACTCTTGATTTTTGCTCAACCATGTCTTAAAACCTGTAATAATTTAGTTTTTAAACCACACCGATAGAATGATACCTCCGACGACTGCCATAGTAACATTAGTATGACGTATTATAGTATGACGTGGTGTCCGAAAAAACGGCTTCGATTAGGTATTATTTGACATGCATGACCCAAAAAGTGACACACAGTGATCTCGTTCTGTGAAATGGTATAACTAATAAATGGAAAACACATGATGTGTAATCGCCTTTATTATTAAATCTCATTTTATTTTCCTTCATGGTCCAGCTAACTACGGCCGTCTTGCGCGCGTTGTTATTCTGTAATTATATTTTGTGTATTCTTTTTCGCCACATGGCATTTAAGCATTACTTATTATTAAACAAACACGAAATATTGCTGTTTTATTTTTGTGTTGATTTTTCATGTTAATTCTGGTCCTTGAATTGTTGCTACTATTAAACATTTTACGTAGCGAATGATTTATTTCAACTTAAAAGGGGCGATTATCTTGATGAAAAATGTAAGTTTTTTATCCCTGCCAGGAATACGTCTTCTGATTTTTCACCGAGTAAGCATATGTGATCGCTTCACCTTTTAGTTAGGTACCTTCCACCTTAAACTAATATTTGTAACATGTATTTAGAAAGTATTTTTACAACCCGAATTGTTTGTCATGGCCCTAAATAAAATGTACAAACTCTATACGTTGAGCTTATACACGACAGTAATGTACCCATTATATACGCTGTAATCGTGTTCATTGTTTCGTTATATTTGTTTTGCTTTACTATATGCAGTTTAAAATAAAAATTTGCATTTGCTTTATAAATGACTTAGTTATGCAGATTTAGACAAACATTGTATCTTTTTCCTGGAAATCTAGGAAAAAATGAGCGTCAGTATAACTTTGTGAACTAAAAAAAAAAACGCTATGATTTGCCATTTTCAGTTAAGTTTAACTGTAAATGCCGCTATTTCAAACTAAATTCAAATATTTTTTATGTGTGCATAGGAATGTTTTCCAACCATGTTTAAACTTGGTAAGACCTATGGCATCCATATAAGTGGATTACTGAATGCCCACTCTTTTTATTTACGTTAATGGGTGCAATACAGGCTGTAGAGTCGCAACAGGAATAAGGACACAACAAAATTGGCAAATTTAACCGGAGTCGGAATCAGGACTCGACGAAGTGGGCAAATTTGGTCAATGCCGGACTTGGGTTGTTTTTACCCGACTCCACAGCTAGATGAAAAACAATACAATGGATGCTCTTAAAACGCATACCATGGCCTATTGCCAGTTAACAATACTCCCGCGATGTACGTGAATATATAAAAACCCTCTTTCAATATATTAAAGAATTCAAAGAACGGGTTAAACCATTGCCTGATTTTTGACAATTTATCAGCTTCCAATGCCACATGTCATACAAAGAAACAAAAAGATCATGATTTGGTTAAACGATATCAAGGCTATCAAAGCATATACCCGATGCATAGTATGTTTTTCTGATACCCATATCAGACATATTTGGTAAAAAGTACGGTCGCACAATCCCATAACTTGTGTTGAACTAAGGTAAAATAGACGAATAGTTAAAGCTGAAACGGCCGAAAAGTTGATTCTAGCATCTTAAAATAATGGCTATAGGTTGTAATTGGATGTACAATACATGTCAAGGTCCATACTGAAGTATAGATAGCATTTCAAACGTATCGAAAAAATCTTAATATAATGGACGAAGGTTGTTGTTAGATGCAGAATGAAAATAAAAGCCCATGGTAACATTCTAAACGTTTCGAACAAATCTTAAGATAATAGCTGGAGGTTGTAGTTGGACGTAAAATGAATATCAAAGCCCATACAGAAGTAGGTAGCATTTTGTAAACGTTTCGAATCATTCTTAAGATAATAGCTGGAGGTTATAGTTAGATGTAGAATAAATAGCAAAGCCGGTAAGATACTTTTAACGTTTTAAATTCTTCGAAACATGCTTCTGTATGAGGTTTCATATTTACCGGATGTCCAACTTAAACATGGCTGAGTTTTTAAGTTAACGAAGAAATGTTCGAATAGATAAATGCAGTGCGCCAATCATTCAACTAACATGCTAAAAATAATAAAATGTTACGTAATAGTCGTGCCACTGAATAGGCTGTAACAAATAAAATAAAAAATAACTATTACCCTACGCTTTGATTACTCGTCTTAGTTAAATGTTCAGCCTTAATAAATATAAAATAAAATGAAAGACTTGGGCGGTTATCTGGATGGTAAGTATTTATTGCAGCACACGAGCCTACACGGAAATGCCAGCGGTTTAGCAAAATAACCTGCAATAAACTCTTGCAGTGTAAGCTTGTGGAGGGAATTTAAAGCAAACGCTGTAGCTGCCATTATGTCTTGCAGAAATTTGGGAAGCTTTGAGAATATGATATGTATTGACATGTTTCTGATATTTATCGGTAAGTTTTGTAACAGTAAGCAAAGATTTTTTATATTATATTGTGGAATTAAAGGAAATCAAGACCCCGAACTTGATTTTGTGTTTAATGCGGCGTCTTTGAACTTCTTGGATAAATATTACATAAGTTTCTATTATTGCGCTATTCCTTTAAATATATATTTGGATATTAAAACAATGCTAACAGGTGTATAAACTGTTGCTACCAGGCATACAATAAATTGAAAAGCTATGATTATTGTATTTTACTCCAATGTTTTTAATACCAAGTGTCAACAACCTTGATGACAACGTCCTGTGTAAGTCAAAGGGAGTAAAACAAATGTGAAATATGTCTGTATACTTAAAGTAAGATGGCGTTTCTTTATAGATATGGTATTTTTTATTTAGACAGTGGAACGGCTCAATGCGGAGGCAGGTTCAAGACGAAATATGGATCTGTTTTCTATTCGCGACATATTAACAGAAGAAGAAGAGATCGTGAAAGATGCGAGTGGAGGTTCAACGACAATGATAGAAGCGATGTTGCATTCGTTTTAGAAATGACGGTGTCAAGTGACTTAAATGGAGATGAAGTGCAAGTACCAGACGGTAAGTAAGAGTTAACATCTTTTACATTAAAACAGAAATCAAACTAAATAAAAAGCTGCATACTTTTGATTTTCGAAGCTTCTAATTGATATGTTGTTCACTAATATATTTTTTTGTTGTAACAGGTAGGCGGGGATTGTATCCCTGTAATCGTTGTCGAGATAGCTTTGACCCATTCACAGCTGTCAATTTGATACCCTGCTCGAATGATAAACTCATACAGTGTATAAATCATTCCCGGTCTTCATTAAGCAAACTACATTTTCGGGCAAGCTTTAATCATTTATTTGGGGCAATTGGTTCACGTTTTTGTTGTAAACAGGTTCCTTAGCAACAGCCTCGGTTCAAGGATCTATTTGGTCTGCGGAGGCGTCCTGGTGTGGCGTTTACGTCAAGAAGAATACTAACTTAAACGAGACGACTTGTAAGTCCAACATCACCTATCTGACAAGCACGTGCAACCAAACTTCAAAACACAGTCAGTTCTGGCCACCAAAAATAAAGACCTATTTTGATTCGAACCAAATGCGTGTAACCTACGCTTTCATCGAATGTTTGGACAACGAAAAGATATTTCCCCCAACTACAGCTGCTCTAACAACTACAACTACTATGGCTCTACAAACTACCAAGCCAGGTTCAACTATTATAGCTGAAACATTTCCAACTATTACAAGCAAAACAACCATTACGACAGGCGCAAGTAAGGATTGAAATATTTTTTTTTAATTTTAGGATATTTGTTTCAGTATACACACTATTATTCCCATAAAACGATTGCACTTCTCTTAAAAAAACATATTAAATCCCCACGAAGCGATATTCAATTGTGGGTAGTGTCGAATCGAACATTATTTTTTTACACATGCATTTTTAGTGTGTTTTTGTGGCGATTTAGAGTTGTAGGAGAGTTTATGATTAGTAGATTGCTATTTTCTGAAGGCAAGTGTTGTGAGACAAACAAACAAGCAATAAAACTTACGCCCTTTGACAATAACAACTGATTTGGCCACTTTGAAAAGCAAAAATTTTGGAATAGAAAAAACGACTGTTTTAACAGCAGGTTATACAAATTGATAAGAAATTCCACGAATAAATGCCATTATCGTTGGTCAATGCGACCTCGCCTGGGCTATATCATAGAATACACACAATGTGTAGAACGAGAGTTACATTTGCAAAAGAAAAATAAAGTAAATCTCGTCCGTGGGTTTATATTGCTAACATTATTTAGGTGGGTCAAGTAGTATTAATATTATATATGTTCTGCCATATTTATCTCTACCTTGCAATTTCAATTTTGCAACAAAAATGTTTCTACTGTATAAAATGTGGCCGAAATTTTTGTTTTGCAGTCTGCAACTCAGGAACCAAACAAGCTTCTGTGAACCAAAACAACGGAGCGACTGCAGCTGCTGTTATTATGGCTCTACTCTTTATTGCATCTGCTTCCGCGTTGGCTGCCGTTATGCTTAGACAAAAGTAAGTATAGGTGGGATGTGTCTGTCTGGCTGCATTTTGACACCAGAACAAACTATGATGTTACTGCTTATTCAAGCCGCTGTACAGCTTAGAACATTGGTTCTAACCTTTTTTTTCCCGCGCCTCGTTTTTTATTTAAAAAAACTTAAAACATGTAGTGTCATGCCCAAAGTATATTTACCCTATTTGGATTTATTTCTTACATTAGATTTTCATTTTAGCGAAACTTGGAATATAATGTAGGTCACAAAAGCAGAATAGTCTAGCAAAGCTAGCAATTCAACAGATACTATTAAAATATCTGTAAAGATAAATGCATCGCCGGGAACGCCATCGTCACTATAAATTATTAAAATAAAATCTAACAAAAGAATAGGCTTAGACGCTTAGTTCAGGTGTAATCAAGTACGATATATTTAATGGCCGCTAATATTTGGAGATTTTTCATCACAAATAGCGTTTAGCTCATGTATTACAGAGCTTACCATTTACATTGGCGAACCCTATACCATGATGTGTCCAAATCGTGTCTTAGAAAATAACCTACTGTAACAAAAGGCATATATATAAATATGTAAGGTTATGGCCTGTAATATTTGGGTTTTTTTTGTTACAAATAGCGTTTAGTCCGTAAATACCATGGGTTTATCTTTTACATCGTCAAAACCTACCAGGATAGGTTCAAACCTTGTCTTAGATTTAGAAAATAACCCACTGTATCAAAATGCATATATATATATATATATTTAAGTTTATGGCCCATGAAAACAACAACAGACGAACCAAGCAACCCTCCACCACCCAACCCTAGAATGAACGCAGCCAATCAACCCAATGACGTTTACTCGATGGCCAACCTAAACGAAGCGGAGCCCTACTCACTGGCAGAAGCCAATCAAGAGCCCTACTCAGTGGCAGAAGCCAATCAAGAGCCCTACTCACTAGCAGATGCCAACCGAGCCTCGTTTGATAACAATGGTTATATCACGCCCAATAACGTTCGTGGGATGGTTGATAATGAACTGTACAGGGCAGATGGTAATGATGAAGGCAACGTTTATTCTAATGTGTAAAACTATATGGAGCATACATAAAATAATATATGTTTTAGCTCTATTTTGAAATGAAAGACATCCAATATAGTAACCCCCGGATATATAGCCTAAAAATAATTTTAGCTGTATTTTTATTTAAGGACAATGGGAGAAACCCTTTCTTGCTTATTGTTTTATTATTTATATTTTTTAACTAAAATCTTTCCTTGGCAGATGGTTACAATGAAAGCAACGTTAATTCTAAGATGAAAAACTATATGGAGCATTATATAAAAATAATATATAATTTAGCTCTATTTTTATTTGAGGAAAGATATTAGCAAAATTCTTTATTATGTAATTATACCTGGACATATGGTAGAAATCAAAGCAACGTTTTATCTAATATAGTAATCCCCCGATATATCACCCAAAAATAGTTTTAGCTCTTTTTTTTTATTTGGGGACAATAGGAGAATCCCTTTCTGGCTTATTGTAACTAAAATCTTTATTATATAACTATACCTGGCCAGATGGTAGCAACCGTTATTCCAAAGTGTTAAACTGTATGGAGGATAGGGTAATCCTCAGATGTTTCACCCAAAATATATCTTCAGATTTATTTTTATTTAACGACAAATAGAAGATTTTAACTCAATTCTTTGTAATATATCTGTACCTAGGCTATAATGGTAGCAATGTTAGCAACTTTATTCTAATATAGTAATCCCCGGATATATCTAATAACTTAACTAATACTCCAGCTTACGGAACCTCGGTAAATGACAACGGTAAAATTACCTCTAATAACGCAAGTAATACTCCAGCTTATGGAACCTCTGTTAACGACAACGGTAAAATTACCCCTAATAGCGCAACTAATGTGTCAGCTTACGAAACCTCTGTTAACGACAACGGTTACATTACTCCTGATAACTTAACTAATACTCCAGCTTACGGAACCTCGGTAAAGGACAACGGTTACATTACTCCTAATAACGCAACTAATGTGTCAACTTACGGAACCTCGGTAAAGGATAACGGTTACATTACTCCTAATAACGCAACTAATGTGTCAGCTTACGGAACCTCGGTAAAGGACAACGGTTACATTACTCCTAATAACGCAACTAATGTGTCAGCTTACGGAACCTCGGTGAAAGACAACGGTTACACTACTCCTAATAACGCAACTAATGCTCCAGCTGAGACAGCTTTGGCAGAGGACAAGAGTCACATTACCGATCATGACAACATTTACGAAGCTATATAAACGTCAAAATATTGTTTTAAACGATCAACGTACTGTCGTTTAAAATAAGTTTAACATGAAACTAACAAAAACATTAACTCTTGATTTTTGCTCAACCATGTCTTAAAACCTGTAATAATTTAGTTTTTAAACCACACCGATAGAATGATACCTCCGACGACTGCCATAGTAACATTAGTATGACGTATTATAGTATGACGTGGTGTCCGAAAAAACGGCTTCGATTAGGTATTATTTGACATGCATGACCCAAAAAGTGACACACAGTGATCTCGTTCTGTGAAATGGTATAACTAATAAATGGAAAACACATGATGTGTAATCGCCTTTATTATTAAATCTCATTTTATTTTCCTTCATGGTCCAGCTAACTACGGCCGTCTTGCGCGCGTTGTTATTCTGTAATTATATTTTGTGTATTCTTTTTCGCCACATGGCATTTAAGCATTACTTATTATTAAACAAACACGAAATATTGCTGTTTTATTTTTGTGTTGATTTTTCATGTTAATTCTGGTCCTTGAATTGTTGCTACTATTAAACATTTTACGTAGCGAATGATTTATTTCAACTTAAAAGGGGCGATTATCTTGATGAAAAATGTAAGTTTTTTATCCCTGCCAGGAATACGTCTTCTGATTTTTCACCGAGTAAGCATATGTGATCGCTTCACCTTTTAGTTAGGTACCTTCCACCTTAAACTAATATTTGTAACATGTATTTAGAAAGTATTTTTACAACCCGAATTGTTTGTCATGGCCCTAAATAAAATGTACAAACTCTATACGTTGAGCTTATACACGACAGTAATGTACCCATTATATACGCTGTAATCGTGTTCATTGTTTCGTTATATTTGTTTTGCTTTACTATATGCAGTTTAAAATAAAAATTTGCATTTGCTTTATAAATGACTTAGTTATGCAGATTTAGACAAACATTGTATCTTTTTCCTGGAAATCTAGGAAAAAATGAGCGTCAGTATAACTTTGTGAACTAAAAAAAAAAACGCTATGATTTGCCATTTTCAGTTAAGTTTAACTGTAAATGCCGCTATTTCAAACTAAATTCAAATATTTTTTATGTGTGCATAGGAATGTTTTCCAACCATGTTTAAACTTGGTAAGACCTATGGCATCCATATAAGTGGATTACTGAATGCCCACTCTTTTTATTTACGTTAATGGGTGCAATACAGGCTGTAGAGTCGCAACAGGAATAAGGACACAACAAAATTGGCAAATTTAACCGGAGTCGGAATCAGGACTCGACGAAGTGGGCAAATTTGGTCAATGCCGGACTTGGGTTGTTTTTACCCGACTCCACAGCTAGATAAAAAACAATACAATGGATGCTCTTAAAACGCATACCATGGCCTATTGCCAGTTAACAATACTCCCGCGATGTACGTGAATATATAAAAACCCTCTTTCAATATATTAAAGAATTCAAAGAACGGGTTAAACCATTGCCTGATTTTTGACAATTTATCAGCTTCCAATGCCACATGTCATACAAAGAAACAAAAAGATCATGATTTGGTTAAACGATATCAAGGCTATCAAAGCATATACCCGATGCATAGTATGTTTTTCTGATACCCATATCAGACATATTTGGTAAAAAGTACGGTCGCACAATCCCATAACTTGTGTTGAACTAAGGTAAAATAGACGAATAGTTAAAGCTGAAACGGCCGAAAAGTTGATTCTAGCATCTTAAAATAATGGCTATAGGTTGTAATTGGATGTACAATACATGTCAAGGTCCATACTGAAGTATAGATAGCATTTCAAACGTATCGAAAAAATCTTAATATAATGGACGAAGGTTGTTGTTAGATGCAGAATGAAAATAAAAGCCCATGGTAACATTCTAAACGTTTCGAACAAATCTTAAGATAATAGCTGGAGGTTGTAGTTGGACGTAAAATGAATATCAAAGCCCATACAGAAGTAGGTAGCATTTTGTAAACGTTTCGAATCATTCTTAAGATAATAGCTGGAGGTTATAGTTAGATGTAGAATAAATAGCAAAGCCGGTAAGATACTTTTAACGTTTTAAATTCTTCGAAACATGCTTCTGTATGAGGTTTCATATTTACCGGATGTCCAACTTAAACATGGCTGAGTTTTTAAGTTAACGAAGAAATGTTCGAATAGATAAATGCAGTGCGCCAATCATTCAACTAACATGCTAAAAATAATAAAATGTTACGTAATAGTCGTGCCACTGAATAGGCTGTAACAAATAAAATAAAAAATAACTATTACCCTACGCTTTGATTACTCGTCTTAGTTAAATGTTCAGCCTTAATAAATATAAAATAAAATGAAAGACTTGGGCGGTTATCTGGATGGTAAGTATTTATTGCAGCACACGAGCCTACACGGAAATGCCAGCGGTTTAGCAAAATAACCTGCAATAAACTCTTGCAGTGTAAGCTTGTGGAGGGAATTTAAAGCAAACGCTGTAGCTGCCATTATGTCTTGCAGAAATTTGGGAAGCTTTGAGAATATGATATGTATTGTCATGTTTCTGATATTTATCGGTAAGTTTTGTAACAGTAAGCAAAGATTTTTTATATTATATTGTGGAATTAAAGGAAATCAAGACCCCGAACTTGATTTTGTGTTTAATGCGGCGTCTTTGAACTTCTTGGATAAATATTACATAAGTTTCTATTATTGCGCTATTCCTTTAAATATATATTTGGATATTAAAACAATGCTAACAGGTGTATAAACTGTTGCTACCAGGCATACAATAAATTGAAAAGCTATGATTATTGTATTTTACTCCAATGTTTTTAATACCAAGTGTCAACAACCTTGATGACAACGTCCTGTGTAAGTCAAAGGGAGTAAAACAAATGTGAAATATGTCTGTATACTTAAAGTAAGATGGCGTTTCTTTATAGATATGGTATTTTTTATTTAGACAGTGGAACGGCTCAATGCGGAGGCAGGTTCAAGACGAAATATGGATCTGTTTTCTATTCGCGACATATTAACAGAAGAAGAAGAGATCGTGAAAGATGCGAGTGGAGGTTCAACGACAATGATAGAAGCGATGTTGCATTCGTTTTAGAAATGACGGTGTCAAGTGACTTAAATGGAGATGAAGTGCAAGTACCAGACGGTAAGTAAGAGTTAACATCTTTTACATTAAAACAGAAATCAAACTAAATAAAAAGCTGCATACTTTTGATTTTCGAAGCTTCTAATTGATATGTTGTTCACTAATATATTTTTTTGTTGTAACAGGTAGGCGGGGATTGTATCCCTGTAATCGTTGTCGAGATAGCTTTGACCCATTCACAGCTGTCAATTTGATACCCTGCTCGAATGATAAACTCATACAGTGTATAAATCATTCCCGGTCTTCATTAAGCAAACTACATTTTCGGGCAAGCTTTAATCATTTATTTGGGGCAATTGGTTCACGTTTTTGTTGTAAACAGGTTCCTTAGCAACAGCCTCGGTTCAAGGATCTATTTGGTCTGCGGAGGCGTCCTGGTGTGGCGTTTACGTCAAGAAGAATACTAACTTAAACGAGACGACTTGTAAGTCCAACATCACCTATCTGACAAGCACGTGCAACCAAACTTCAAAACACAGTCAGTTCTGGCCACCAAAAATAAAGACCTATTTTGATTCGAACCAAATGCGTGTAACCTACGCTTTCATCGAATGTTTGGACAACGAAAAGATATTTCCCCCAACTACAGCTGCTCTAACAACTACAACTACTATGGCTCTACAAACTACCAAGCCAGGTTCAACTATTATAGCTGAAACATTTCCAACTATTACAAGCAAAACAACCATTACGACAGGCGCAAGTAAGGATTGAAATATTTTTTTTTAATTTTAGGATATTTGTTTCAGTATACACACTATTATTCCCATAAAACGATTGCACTTCTCTTAAAAAAACATATTAAATCCCCACGAAGCGATATTCAATTGTGGGTAGTGTCGAATCGAACATTATTTTTTTACACATGCATTTTTAGTGTGTTTTTGTGGCGATTTAGAGTTGTAGGAGAGTTTATGATTAGTAGATTGCTATTTTCTGAAGGCAAGTGTTGTGAGACAAACAAACAAGCAATAAAACTTACGCCCTTTGACAATAACAACTGATTTGGCCACTTTGAAAAGCAAAAATTTTGGAATAGAAAAAACGACTGTTTTAACAGCAGGTTATACAAATTGATAAGAAATTCCACGAATAAATGCCATTATCGTTGGTCAATGCGACCTCGCCTGGGCTATATCATAGAATACACACAATGTGTAGAACGAGAGTTACATTTGCAAAAGAAAAATAAAGTAAATCTCGTCCGTGGGTTTATATTGCTAACATTATTTAGGTGGGTCAAGTAGTATTAATATTATATATGTTCTGCCATATTTATCTCTACCTTGCAATTTCAATTTTGCAACAAAAATGTTTCTACTGTATAAAATGTGGCCGAACTTTTTGTTTTGCAGTCTGCAACTCAGGAACCAAACAAGCTTCTGTGAACCAAAACAACGGAGCGACTGCAGCTGCTGTTATTATGGCTCTACTATTTATTGCATCTACTTCCGCGTTGGCTGCCGTTATGCTTAGACAAAAGTAAGTATAGGTGGGATGTGTCTGTCTGGCTGCATTTTGACACCAGAACAAACTATGATGTCACTGCTTATTCAAGCCGCTGTACAGCTTAGAACATTGGTTCTAACCTTTTTGTTTCCGCGCCTCGTTTTTAATTTAAAAAAACTTAAAACATGTAGTGTCATGCCCAAAGTATATTTACCCTATTTGGATTTATTTCTTACATTAGATTTTCATTTTAGCGAAACTTGGAATATAATGTAGGTAACAAAAGCAGAATAGTCTAGCAAAGCTAGCAATTCAACAGATACTATTAAAATATCTGTAAAGATAAATGCATCGCCGGGAACGCCACCGTCACTATAAATTATTAAACTAAAATCTAACAAAAGAATAGGCTTTGACACTTGGTTCAGGTGTAATCAAGTACGATATATTTAATGGCCGCTAATATTTGGAGATTTTTTTATCACAAATAGCGTTTAGCTCATGTATTACAGAGCTTACCATTTACATTGGCGAACCCTATACCATGATGTGTCCAAATCGTGTCTTAGAAAATAACCTACTGTAACAAAAGGCATATATATAAATATGTAAGGTTATGGCCTGTAATATTTGGTTTTTTTTTGTTACAAATAGCGTTTAGTCCGTAAATACCATGGGTTTATCTTTTACATCGTCAAAACCTACCAGGATAGGTTCAAACCTTGTCTTAGATTTAGAAAATAACCCACTGTACCAAAATGCATATATATATATATATATTTAAGTTTATGGCCCATGAAAACAACAGCAGACGAACCAAGCAACCCTCCACCGCCCAACCCTAGAATGAACGCAGCCAATCAACCCAATGACGTTTACTCGATGGCCAACCTAAACGAAGCGGAGCCCTACTCACTGGCAGAAGCCAATCAAGAGCCCTACTCACTAGCAGATGCCAATCAAGAGCCCTACTCACTAGCAGATGCCAACCGAGCCTCATTTGATAACAATGGTTATATCACGCCCAATAACGTTCGTGGGATGGTTGATAATGAACTGTACAGGGCAGATGGTAATGATGAAGGCAACGTTTATTCTAATGTGTAAAACTATATGGAGCATACATAAAATAATATATGTTTTAGCTCTATTTTGAAATGAAAGATATCCAATATAGTAACCCCCGGATATATAGCCTAAAAATAGTTTTAGCTGTATTTTTATTTAAGGACAATGGGAGAAACCCTTTCTTGCTTATTGTTTTATTATTTATATTTTTTAACTAAAATCTTTCCTTGGCAGATGGTTACAATGAAAGCAACGTTAATTCTAAGATGTAAAACTATATGGAGCATTATATAAAAATAATATATAATTTAGCTCTATTTTTATTTGAGGAAAGATATTAGCAAAATTCTTTATTATGTATTTATACCTGGACATATGGTAGAAATCAAAGCAACGTTTTATCTAATATAGTAATCCCCCGATATATCACCCAAAAATAGTTTTAGCTCTTTTTTTTTATTTGGGGACAATAGGAGAATCCCTTTCTTGCTTATTGTAACTAAAATCTTTATTATATAACTATACCTGGCCAGATGGTAGCAATAAAAGCTTTATTCCAAAGTGTTAAACTGTATGGAGGATATAATGGTAGCAATGTTAGCAACTTTATTCTAATATAGTAATCCCCGGATATATCACCTAAAATATATTTCTAGCTCTATTTTTATTTGAAGAGAACAGGATATACCCTTTCTTGCTCATGATTTATTTTTTTAATGAAAAAAAACATTTATTCTAATTTGTAAAACTATATGTGGAGAATATAGTAACCCCCAGATATATCACCTCAAACTAATTTTAGTTCCATTTTATTTAGGCACAAATATAGGATATTAACTAAAATCTTTATTATATGACTATACCTGGGCAGAAGGTAGCAATAAAAGCAACGTTTATCCTAACTAAAAGGGCAGGAGTTACACCTGGGAGATCCCACTTAGTATATCCTATATTTTTCATAGATGTAAGAAATTATTTTGGTAAAGATATTTTTTTTAACAAATATTATATTTTTTATTTTGTTTACTTTGTATTAAAATGTAAATGATTCAGGTGTGCCCTGATAAAAATATAAATTGCATCGTGTTAAAACAGCACTTTTTTTAGCTGGTGCGCCATAAAAGATTGCCAGGTGCGCTCCAAAACATGACATTAAACACTTATCGTTTGCATAGAAAGAAACAAAAACGATACGGCTAGAAGTCTTGTTTCCGTCTCTAAAAGCGTTCAACTTTTCTAGCTATTACATTACGAGAAAATTTATTTTGTGTTGCGGCTTTGGTCTAACAGTCTTTGCAGTTTAAAAACGACATGAAAGATAAAAAAAAATAATTTTAAGGCAATATTAATCATCGCACATTCTCCTCTTAAAATTTAAGTAACATTTATTGTGTTCTACGTCATGTTTCTGATAACACATTTCAACTTATTGAATTTTTCGCTTGGTTCATTTCTACGAAAAAGTGCATGCTTGTATGAATATAGCATATTTGTCATCGTTCTTTTTATCCAGTATGTGTCCTTATATAGTTGATGACGCGAGTTCGACTTTCACGAGAGTTTATGTTTTCTGGTATTACCTTGCTCGTTCTTGCCTAAAGACCGATTTAATGCCGGTAATTCTGGGTCTTTGCTGTGAATAATAGCCTACACACCGCGTGAAAATTCTCTAAACAGCGGTAGACCAGCGAACAATGTACACTAACTATAACCATGACATGTAAAAGAGACGACACCATAGCAATATTGCAATGTATCGACATCTCTTATTGAAGTTATACTTCTTGCTTTTTTACGAATTACTTAGTGCTTCGTTGCCACATAATTCGACTTTGCATACGCGATTTAAACGGAGCAATGACAGTGGTGTGCTAATTCCCTATACGCCTTGAATTCAATAGGCAATTGTGACGTCATACAGTCGGGTTTGACGTGCAACAAAACTAGTAATGCGTCCTGTTTATGAAAGACGTGTTATATGGATATCTATTTGATTGGAATACTCAAATTCTTCTGATTTATATGATAACTTTTTGGAGTAAAATGGTTTGACGTTTTAGTTTGATGTAGTGGAAATATTAAATTCCATATAGAAACAGGTAACATTTTCTTTAAAGATTTTGTATATCTTTATTCATTTTCAACATATATAATAACGTGCATACAGTTTTGACATTAAATTTTGACAATATATGTAGAACAAATCGTTTTATATGTGTGTGTGATGTTTTGGTCAGAAATATAGTCTCCCAACAAAATAAAGGTGTAGAAAATATAGCTAGAAAAATATCCTTTTCCTGGGGAAATTAAGCAGACTTGAAAGTTAATTCTTCTTGAATTCCTAAGGCAATAAAAGAAATAAACAGAACTCCTTATGCAAATAAGTTTACCAAAAATGACTCACACAAAACCTTGTTGTTGGCGTAGTACACATTCCAAGTGGATGGAACACTATTACTTGTCTTTACACTTTTGTTCTAACGGCTATAGCAGTAATACACAGCTTTTAATGTCCGTTATCAAACGATAAAGAATACAATACACTGAGAAAAAAAATAATCTTTGTCAGTCAGGCAGTTGCTAAATACATCTGACGAACGTCTTGCGTGTTAAACATATTTCTTACATGTTGGCTTCCTTATGTATTTAATTAAGTTGCAAGTTATTCAAATATTCTATTTCAAACGAACAGCGAGAGACTAAACACTAAGCATAGCGAAGTGAAACGCTAATTAAACGCGAAAGCACAAAAGATCAATTACTACTTCCCGTATACGACGCCTAGTTGCTTTGAAATTTCAATGCTGAGAAAAAGGGAAAATACCCTTAGGGGATTACCCTTTCAACAAAGTACACCTTGTTGCCATTTTGTAAGATTACTATTTATAGTTGGAAACAACATTTTTGAATGCTCCTTGTTTATAGAATTTGGAGCTCTACATTTATTTCTAACGGTTGCCACTGGTTTGCCTGTATAAGTTCTAAATTATTGAGTTGTTTTCGTAAATTTACGTATTAATTTGTGGCTTTCCCTAAGACGTAGTACCCTAATTTGCGTTTAAATTGCATTGATCGTCGGATGATGAGACAAAATAAAACTTGAAACTTAAAAAACAAGTCAACACGAAACCAAGAATTCCTTGCTAGTCACTAAAAGGCTACGATTCAAGTGTTTTTTGGTAAACAACAAAACATTTTGATTACAAAAACCTGATTTGATTTTTAAAGTATAGAGGAGCACGACTGCCATGTGTCGTGCCCTGTTAAATATTAACTAAACCTTTCAAATGTGTTAACAGAACTGCAGCACAACTACGTGAACAAAACGTCGAAAATACAATACTGAAACCTTAGTTATTTAAATGCAGTTTAAAATGTTGGCAAACTGAACAATGTTTGTAATTTAGTACACCAAAATCCATTGCAGACTCACCGAACATGTTTGTAATTTGTAATTTAAAAAATAAATACTGTATTTCAAGCTAACAGTGAACACTTAGCATAGCGAAGTGAAACGCTAATCAAACGCCTAAGCACAAGAGATCAATTACTACTTCCCGTATACGACGCCTAGTTGCTTTGAATGAAGAGAAAAAGGGAAAATACCCTCAAGGGATTACCCTTTTAACCACGTGAACTTTGTTGTCAGTTTGTGCGGCTATTTGCAGAGCTTTTCCTAACAACACTATCAAATCATTCTCGTTTGAAGCTCTACATTTAATTCTACCGACAATTCGCCTCATATCAAACCACTTTATAGTTTTATTTGTGTTCAATGCAAACTTAACTTTTAAATCATTGAGTTGTTTTAATATATTTGCGTAATAATTTGTGAAATATTTCCACATTTTGGCCACATTGCAAAGCCAAATGAAATATTTCTGGAATTTTATCAAATCGCCAATCCACGCGAATTGTCTAACGTTTACAAAAACATCAGTACTTTCAAAAATCAACGCGGGTGAATAAAAACAAAAAGTAAAATAGTATGGCCAGGCTCTTTGTATAACCACTAGTGGTTTAAAGCTGTTGCTTTTCCTAATACGTTGAAGTTATTAACTTCCTTAATTTGCGTTTGAACTGCATTGATCGTCGGATGAGGAGACAAAATAAAACTTGAAACTTAAAGAACAAGTCAACACGAAATCATGAATTGCTTGCTGGACACTGAAAGGCTCCGGTCCAGCTGTGTTCTTGGTAAATTCCCGAGCATTGTTATTACATAAACAAGATATTGATTTTTAATGTATGGAGAAGCACGGCAGCCATGTGTTGTGCCCTGTTAAATGTTAACTAAACCGTTCAATTGTGCTACTAGAACGTGAGCAAAACGCCGAAAATACAATACTGAAACCTACATCTCAAATGAGACATTTTAAAAATCGTAAGCTCTAACCTGTTGAAGTTGCATTGCTTTGGAGATCTTCTTCGTACGACATTTTACTTGAAAGGCTGTGAATAAAAAATAAGATTTAGGGCAAAGGCTAACTAAATAATTGCACGTAATTTTCACCTAGTTACTGCAAACTAAATTTTATTGGCTCGGTATGTGTGCTATAAGTCTCTAGTTTCAACGACTAAGTGTAATGAGTTCGTAAAATGCCACTTAATGTAACCACATATCATTAGAATAATCACCCGTTAAATTTGTTCTCGTGAGACAACTTTTACATGAAAATATTATTTAGTTAAATACATTACCGCTTAGAAATCAATAGCAAGTGTAGCATGGCGAAGCGGTTGTGGAACAACGGTCTATACCAGGGATTCTTAAACTTTAATTTTTTTTTGCTTTGCGTGGACCAAAGTAGACAAGAAATTTAAGAGATGACGTCATAAATTGTTTATAAACCTGTTAATTTCAGTCCAAAAAATGTGAACGTGAAATGGAGTCTAAATACAGTCAGTGCCAAACCGTATTAGTCTTAATTAAACTGGTTTCTTTACAAAATTAATTACTTTTTAAATATACACCAACATTTCAATTAGGGCTTAATCGACCCCTAAATCTAGTTTACGTACCCCCAAAGAGTCCATGGACCCCAGTTTAAGGACCCCTGGTCTAAACGTTTTAATAATGGCCATCACCTCGCTGGAGATGGTATAAGACGATAATAAACAACAACAACTTTAGTGTTCAAAAATACGTTCATTAAAGAACTATATATTAACTTTTTTTTATCCTACCTGTTTCAATCGGCTTCTTTTGAAATGTAGTTTCTGGATGAGTTTTCTAAACAAAAAATGCTAATTGAAATAATATTCCTAACAATATCTCAATACTAAGATAAAGTCATATCGAATAGCCTACCAATACCATTGTTTTAAGATATCAATACATATGTATGGTAAAGGTGGGATCATATGTTTCATATCGATGCAATGTGCGTGGTGAAGGTACACACGACTCAGTATGTATTTTATAAGATGTTTATACCAGAAGCTATTTGTGGATTTCAGGATATCTAAGCATCATTAAAGAAACACGGAACTGAATCTAAATAACGTGGTATGCATTTAAAGTAGGGCACTGTTAAATCTTCAGTTCGGTGTGCTGTCAAGCTTAACAGATTTGATTTCGAAGAAATGGCAGCAAAGTTTTGTTTCTGCTTTTTGGTGGCAACAGGTAAACCTTTAACAGATGTAATGTAACCCTGAAGACAAATAGTGTATGATGCAGTGTGGCAGTAATTAGGGTTGTAACAGTCCACAATATGAAGAAATAGCTTATGTTATACCGTCTTTTATTTACTAAATAACAGCCCAAATCGCCAAAAACATGGTTGTGGATGACAAAAGCATATAATCCACTGTGTAGAAATCTGAATGAAGCGCTATATTCATGATGACGACTGTCTTTCTCCGTAAACGCAAATTATAAAGATGGGCGCGGTCAGATACTAATGGTAATATTGAAAATATAAGCAATGTAACCATGGACAAGAGTCTAGAATAGGAAATTTTAAGGTTATTCATAAATTTATGTCTAGAACCGGGTTTCTAAAAAGTATAAAGTGTTCGATCCCTTTAAAAACTATCCTCGATTCCTCAGGTTTAATTTAAAACTATCCTCGACTAGGGCTTAACATTGTTAAAAATACATTTATTGTTCCCTGGTTCTGTGTAACTTAAAACAAAAAGTATGTACACCTTTAAACGCTTTATGTAATTAGGCATTTTTAGGGAAATTCAATGCAGTAGATTTATTCCAATATCAGATATTTTAGAATATAAGTATATGATCACAACGAATAACGTCATTAGCAGGGTTTTTTAAGGTTTGGTTTGGGTGACCGCTAAGTAGTTTTAAGAGACTGCATGTGTTTGATTTAAATACCAAAAAGTTGCAAGTTCAAAATTTGGGAAACCGCTGGAGAAATTTGGGGGACCGTCCCCCAAAACACCTTAAAAAAACACTGGTCATTACTCAAATAAGTACAACATATAAACTTGAAACGTTCAATGCTATTTTATGTGTGTTATTGGGCCAAAATCGCCTTTATTACGTCCAGTGGTTTACCTACTAAAGAAATTGTTTTCGAGGTGGAATCGCTGCGTTGGATCAAAAATTACGGCTGAAAATTATTATGTTTATTTTGTATTGGATCGGCACCAATACCACGCTAGTATTGGACTATTCCTGTTATTATCACTTGTCATCGGGTATCGGCTCTGATCTAGTATTATCGGACATATTACCCTCTTTTGATATTTATCCTCATTGAATAATTTTCTTGCTTGCAGGTTTTCTTTGGTGCGTTAACAGCCTTACATTGACGCAACGCTTTGGGACCGTATTTGGTTGGAGCCGAGTCACACCTCTCAATGTGAATTGGACATTTAATTGGACGAAGGCAAACCACGTGTTTTTCTTGGTGTTGTATCGCTTCACAAACACAACCGACTCCAACGGATATGCAAAACTTAACCCCATGACTAGTAAGAACGATCAAATATGGTAAATCTGCCAATGTAGCCCTTAATTTGGATCAGCACACATTGGCGGATTTTTACAATAGATTGTTTTTAGTTTTGTTTCCTTACATTCATTTAAATGGCTGAATAGTCAATTACAGATCGTCGAAGGTGTTTAAAACCAATCAAAGTAAATGTATTTTATTAAAATTACAATCATCATAAGGTTAACTGATGTCGGTAATAAGCTTTGTGAAGGCACTTCTTTATACTGAATATACAAACTGTTGATACCAGGCATAGTTATTAATGAAAAACAGCTCTGGTGATTGTAATTGTTAACCAAGGTTTAACTTACTGTTTCAGATGCTACAGAGGGGTCAATGCTAATCGACGACAATTACAAGTTCAGAAAGAATGATAAGATCTGTATGAACTTAAAACATTCAAGTTCTGTCTCCGCTTGCCAGGAAACAGCTTTAAACGTCTGCAACGAATCCGTTAAAACTATTTCCCGATGGCCGCCAGTGATATCCGTCGAACTTAACCGAAGCCAAGTGATTATGTCCTACGGATTCTTGCAATGTTCAAATCAAGGTCAGTTAAAATACCACCCCTTTGGTCTAGACCGGGTTTCTACCAAAATTTTTCATAAAGGGATAACTGTAAGGATTTGGCGATCGCTGGCCAATGGCCAGATATATAAAAATTCAACAACATATATAATTTTTTTTATATAAGCTTAGTTTACTTCTACTAATGTGCATGGAAGAAGGCAACTAGATATGTTTTGTTGGCAAACGTAAAGGTTTGAACTCACCGTAAGAGTTTTTAGGATGGGGTTATCACGCTTTAATAGGAACTTCAAAAAATTGTTTTCAGCAACACTCTTGCCTTAACAGTTTACTACAGAAAACATAATAACGAAAAATTAGACAAAATATTTGAAGCATTCACCTTAAAACACAAGTGACTAATGTGATCTGTGGCAAACTAATAAAACGGTTATCAAGTCTAGATTGATAATAACAATTCAGAAACAGGATGAGCAGTGCGGACAAAGGTGTTTTAAGCGTTGGCCAAAAAGTCTTGGCAAAAGACAAAACTAATGAACTAAGCATGTTTATATTTTCACTAATTTAGTCCTGGCCAATGAAAGCAGTACTCCGAAGAACAGCAATGCTACGGCGTGGCATATTTGGCAACCAACGTCCATAGCACTTGCGTGTTGTTTACTGGTCGCAATATGCCTGCTGCTTTGGGCAATATTAAAGTACAGGTAGGAAACGTATGTTGTATTGGTTACCATAAAGTGATTGACAGCTGTGTTGCACCATGTTTAAGAAGGAAGAGCATGCGTTTATACAAGTATATGATATTAAAACACCGGAAGCCTTTAATAGACTAATTAAGTGAATCAGTAGATTAATAAAGTATTTGTGTGCAAACAAGGGTAGCAAAATACATTCAAAAATGACAGAAATAGGCAAGATCACAGTTGTTGTACAATGTACACGCAAGTGTATGTAACTTGTTTTGGTTTGCATTATGGTTAAAAGATTCGTTAAGTATCGTGTTTTATTGTGCATTAGTTGCACTTTTTGAACGTTTAAGAATATCAGGCTATGCAAGATATGAAAAACATTGCGACATTTTTCAGTTATATCTAAATTTCATTTAGGCAGTTTTTCATTTACACGCTGTATTCCCTAATTTTTTCAGAATACTTTGGTTTTCCGGGTGCGCATCACTTAAACAACGATTTAAAGCACTTTGTTAGCCGGGTAAATAGCATCTCCTACACTAAATACTTAAAATTTTGTTGTTATTGCAGACAATAAACTCAAAGTTTAAAATTCCGAGTTAAGGAGCTGACGATGCCATTATTGGCAAAATATGTGTACATATATTCTCCAGACATATATAATGCTATTATAAGCGAAATATATATATTTTTTTCAAGAAATATATATTGCCAGTATATACGAAAAATATATTTTTTTTAAAATGGATAATTTTGGTTTACTTGGGTTTTAAACTTTAAGTTTTATTGGTGATATACGCGGAACAGTCGACAAGCAGAAACCGAATGCCAATGGTTTTAGATTAAAGGTACGCCTTCTTATATATATATTGTTATTACAGGAGCTTATTGCATAAAACAGCGTGTGCACAAGTCAAAGATAGCAACAGCATTGCTGATCAAGCAGGTACACCTGTATACTCGATGGCACAAGAAACACCCAGGCGCTTTGCTGATAAAGCAAACAAACACGAGGCTGCACTTGTAATCGACACCAATTCACAATCGCACGATGACGTAGAAGCGCCGACTTACGCCACCATTGAAGAGAGCTTTGTTGGTGATATTACAGAGGAAACAGTTTCGATGTGCACAGCCAGTGTTTCTGTGGCTAAAGAAGGTTCAGATGGGAAAATATTGCAAATGGAAAACGCAGAGAGTTCGGGTGAATGCGAAACAGTGACAAACGTGATTTACAACATGGATATTAACTGTGTGAATGCAACTGAAGATGATGTAACTTAAAATAGCCGTTATTGTATAACGACAGACCTTCCACTAGAACAAGTATGCATTATACTCATTATACTATTTTAAGTAAGGAGACATTCTTATATTCCCCGATAGAATAATTACCTGTATGTGGTCGAGAAAATGGTTTACATTGTTACCTAATATTTTATTGACCTAAATGTATTTAATATTTTTCATCATTACACTATAGGCAGGAGATTTTCATCGTACTTTTCCAATTTCTGATTATTGTCTAATTTTTTTAGATCATTACTGTATTTCTTTTAATTGAATCAAATACGAAAATGCCATAGACCAGCCACGAGCAAAACTTGTTTTGGAAAATATAGCGTTGAATTGTATATTTTACGAAAATCGAGATAAAAATAGTGTATGGAATAAAAAAAACAGTGAGTCAAACCTAACCCGAACCGAAACTATTAAATGGCTACGAACGTCACAGGAACTGAACCGGATTCCGAAAAAATCCTTGAACCACAACCGTACCTGAACTGGAAACGTCAAACAGTTCAACTCAAATTTATATTATACATGTAAGTAAGAAGGCTAGACATCAAGCAGATCAGTTCGATTAGACTGCATTTCCCTTTTTCAATAAACAGATAAATACAGAACAGTGTCGTCCGTTCAAAGCTTCCTAAATTTGTTGTGGGATATTGTCGCTGATTCTTTCCATTCTCTCGGCATTATGTTTATGCAAAATAAGAAAAGACATAGGAAAAATGAGGTAAGAAATAAAAAATTGCAATTAACTTTTGTATTCAAAATTAAAACCAACAGTAGGTAACAAGTAAAAACTAATCCCAATTGACCTATATATGACTATATAGTAGCCTTGGGCCAGTATTAAATAAAATAATACAGCCCAAATATGTTTTACAAAGACATCAAACTAGTATTATATTGTTTAAATTAACTTAACGACTATAATGATGTATTGTATTGTATATCACTCCAAAAAATTCCCCCAAAATCAAGTTTGGCAACCAATGATTTTGATTGCATGACCATTGTATTTAAGAGTTTTAAACCATTTTACAGAATACATCACTCCCATACTAGGTTTATGTCATTATAATACTTGAAAAATAATTTGTGTCATAGAGACCTCGAAGACATCGCTCATCCGCTGATGTCACGGGTTCAACCGAAGATATCGTTGAGTTAGCGGAAGAAGAGGAACCCTACATTACTTTCGACAAACATCCAGGAAAGTCACGAGGGCAGGACACTCAGACTTCAGCAGTAATTACGAAAGCTACGAAAATAGTCGAGATATTTCTTTTCAAACAGCGAGGAGAAACGAGACAACATACGGCGGGCCTAAACGATGCGTGAAAAAAGCCGTCACCAAAGCCCAAACCTGCGCACAACATCTGTCCATAGCGAAGTGCAGGTGCCGGAACATAACGAGACAACATTTTACGACGCACAAAACTTAGGGTTTTTAAACTTTTAGAGGCTGGCAGGAAAAATGAATAAGGCAATTATGATTTTAAATTATATGTCTCACGGCGCGTAAAACGCCTTTTTGTTTTACATTCTAAAATATATTCTATTTTTTGCTGTTGTACCCGACCGAGAAAATACTTTGTTTAATGACTTTTTTATACTTGCTGATGTTTGAACTTGCATTTATATTCATTTCAGATATGCGTATGTTGCTTTAACGTTATATTCATTTTTTCACCTACACTCGTTGTAACTGCAAACAGTCTTAAATTTGCATATTATACTAAATGAAGCCATACGTTTCTAGTTATAATCTATCATTAAAAAAAATTATTTGCCTCAATAGTTTTTCCACTAAAGTCCTCCAAAAAATGTCCAATTCTTGGTCCAAGCGGATTTTAAGGGACTAGTAATTTAAACTTACAAGTTACAACTATAATATTATCCTACGCCACTCCAGTTTGTCAGCCAAAAATTTCTTTCCAACTTCCGTATGTTCGACATTTTTTTGCCAAAAACACAATGTTTGCTCACCAAATGCGGGGCCCGTAGCAGCTGCCACATCTGCCACTATGTTAATCCGGCCCTGCTTGTACAAAGTGTATGTAACTTGTTTTTGTGTGTATTAGGGTTAAACGATTTGCCAAGTATCGCATTTTGTTGTGTATTAGTGGCACTTTTGACACGTTGAAGGATATTAGGCTATTAAAGGTATAAAAACAATGCGACATTTTTCAGTTAGGGTTCAAAGGAGACTATTTTTGAAAGTAATTCCGGCAGTTCTTTATTATTGGCATGCTGTATTCCCTAAATATTTCAAATTACTTTGTTTTCCGTGAGCGTTTCTCTAATTGTGATTAAACAACGATTAAAAGTACTTTGTTAGCCGGGTAAATAGTATCTCCTAAACTAAATACTTAACATTTTGTTGTTATTACAGACAATAAACTCAAAGTTTAAAATTCCGAGTTAAGGAGCTGACGATGCCATTATTGGCAAAATATGTATACATATATTCTCCATACATATATAATGCTATTATTAGCGAAATATATATATATATTTTTTTTTTTAAGAAATATTTATTGCCAGTATATACGAAAAATATATTTTTTTTAAAATGGATAATTTTGGTTTACCTGGGTTTTGGTGATATACGCGGAACAGTCGACAAGCAGAAACCGAATGCCAATGGTTTTAGATTAAAGGTACGCCTTCTTATATATATATTGTTATTACAGGAGCTTATTGCATAAAACAGCGTGTGTACAAGTCAAAGATAGCAACAGCATTGCTGATCAAGCAGGTACAGTTGTATACTCGATGGCACGAGAAACACCCACGCGCTACGATGATAAAGTAAACAAACAAGAGGCTGTACTTGTAATCGACACCAATTCACAATCGCGCGATGACGTAGAAGCGCCGACTTACGCCACCATTGAAGAGAGCTTTGTTGGCGATATTACAGAGGAAACAGTTTCGATGTGCACAGCCAGTCTTTCTGTGGCTAAAGAAGGTTCAGATGGGAAAATATTGCAAATGGAAAACGCAGAGAGTTCGGGTGAATGCGAAACAGTGACAAACGTTATTTACAACATGGATATTAACTGTGTGAATGCAACTGAAGATGATGTAACTTAAAATAGCCGTCATTGTATAACGACAGACCTTCCACTAGAACAAGTATGCATTATACTCATTATACTATTTTAAGTAAGGAGACATTCTTATATTCCCCGATAGAATAATTACCTGTATATGGTTGAGAAAATGGTTTACATTGTTACCTAATATTTTATTGACCTAAATGTATTTAATATTTTTCATCATTACACTATAGGCAAGAGATTTTCATCGTACTTTTCCAATTTCTGATTATTGTCTAATTTTTTTAGATCATTACTCTATTTCTTTTAATTGAATCAAATACAAAAATGCCATATACCACCCACGAGCAAAACTTGTTTTGGAAAATATAGCGTTGAATTGTATATTTTACGAAAATCGAGATAAAAATAGTGTATGGAATAAAAAAAACAGTGAGTCAAACCTAACCAGAACCGAAACTATTAAATGGCTACGAACGTCACAGGAACTGAACCGGATTCCGAAAAAATCCTTGAACCACAACCGTACCTGAACTGGAAACGTCAAACAGTTCAACTCAAATTTATATTATACATGCAAGTAAGAAGGCTAGACATCAAACAGATCAGTTCGATAAGACTGCATTTCCCTTTTTCAATAAACAGATAAATACAGAACAGTGTCGTCCGTTCAAAGCTTCCTCCGAACGCCCTTAAATAGCTTTGCGTCAACAAGTCTATTAAGGAAATAATAAATATGCAAATAGCCTAACTAAGCTAGTTATATTTCTTAGCGCGCCAGCCGCAGTAGGCGATATAAAAGAAAGTGTCTCATCGCGAAACTATTCAGTAGCGTTTTGGGAGTATTATTTAGTAGCCATTAAAGTTTCATTAGAACATGCAGAATTATCCAGGTGTGATGGAATTATGGCAGATTTCCAGTTTAATTTGTTGTGGGATATTGTCGCTGATTCTATCCATCCTATCTATAATGTGTTTGTGCAAAATAAGAAAAGACATAGGAAAAATGAGGTAAGAAATAAAAAATTGCAATTAACTTTTGTATTCAAAATTAAAACCAACAGTAGGTAACAAGTAAAAACTAATCCCAATTGACCTATATATGACTATATAGTAGCCTTGGGCCAGTATTAAATAAAATCATAAAGCCCAAATATTTTTTACAAAGACAACAAACTAGTATTATATTGTTTAAATTAACTTAACGACTATAATGATGTATTGTATTGTATATCACTCCAAAAAATTCCCCCAAAATCAAGTTTGGCAACCAATGATTTTGATTGCATGACCATTGTATTTAAGAGTTTTAAACCATTTTACAGAATACATCACTCCCATACTAGGTTTATGTCATTATAATACTTAAAAAATAATTTGTGTCATAGAGACCTCGAAGACATCGCTCATCCGCTGAGGTCACGGGTTCGACCGAAGATATCGTTGAGTTAGCGGAAGACGAGGAACCCTACATTACTTTCGACAAACATCCAGGAAAGTCACGAGGGCAGGACATTCAGACTTCAGCAGCGACTACGAAAGCTACGAAAATAGTCGAGGTATTTCTTTTCAAACAGCGAGGAGAAACGAGACAACATTCGGCGGGCCTAAACGATGCGTGAAAAAAGCCGTCTCCAAAGCCCAAACCTGCGCACAACATCTGTCCATAGCGAAGTGCAGGTGCCGGAACATAACGAGACAACATTTTACGACGCACAAAACTTAGGGTTTTTAAACTTTTAGAGGCTGGCAGGAAAAATGAATAAGGCAATTATGATTTTAAATTATATCTCACGGCGCGTAAAACACCTTTTTGTTTTACATTCTAAAATATATATTCTATTTTTTGCTGTTGTACCCGACCGAGAAAATACTTTGTTTAATGACTTTTTTATACTTGCTGATGTTTGAACTTGAATTTATATTCGTTTCAGATATGCGTATGTTGCTTTAACGTTATATTCATTTTTTCACCTACACTCGTTGTAACTGCAAACAGTCTTAAATTTGCATATTATACTAAATGAAGCCATACGTTTCTAGTTATAAACTATCATTAAAAAAAATTATTTGCCTCAATAGTTTTTCCACCAAGTTCCTCCAAAAAAGGTCCAATTCTTGGTCCAAGCGGATTTTAAGATATTTCGAAAAACTTTGTATTGCCAAAGTAGCAATGGCGACATTTAGCATGACTTATTTGGATTATATATCGGTTGTACAGTACGCATGTTAAGGGCTGTGCTTCCTGTGCAGATTATAGTTGCCTTTACATGGTGGTATTCGTTTAATTTAGGCCAATATTATCACTTAATCGTAATGGTTTAGATACGTCTAAATGTATAAAAAACGTCAACAATACTTGGTTGCCTTGTTTTTGATATAATCTATTTATAGATGGACCAGAAAATCCAATCCAAACGAACTTTATTGCGTTATTTAATGTTTAGTGTTTTAAACCAAAAATATATTTTTCAAGTAGGCCTACCAAAATCACATGGGTGACATAACTTGGCTAAGTTTTTGTGTGTTTTGCGATTCGTAGAAATGATTTGTTGATCAGACGAAGCACACAAGTCACCAAATAATTGAGAGGCTAGTTCTCTCACAAACATTTCTGAAAAACAGCTAGTCTTACACATCGTTGCTCGTGCATGACTTTCAAGCAAGCATTTAGGAAAAATTGCACACCCGTTGTATAGTTTGGTTGAACGGCTCGGGATGTAACTAATTGTTTCTAGCTATTTTATATATGTTTATTGTCCATTTTGTTTATCATTTTGTGTCAGCGTAAAACAAATATCGGTCATTTCCCGGGAGAAAAAAATTATTGCCATATTTTTTACTTAATGTTTTGCCTAAAGGTCGAATACATAGCTTGATTTTGCATTTTATTGTATTTCTAAAAAAAACTGTTTAAATTATTCAAAATTGTAGTTTCTTATGTTAGCGGATCGTGGGACATTGAGGGCATAAAATGAACACTGATGTTTGTACTTTGCATCTTATTTACTTATTTTTAAGGTAGAAGGCAACACCCAAAATTAATTTATGCAAAGCACATCGAGACAATGCTAAATAAAAAAGTCTACAACTTCATTGCTTTCATACATTTCGAGCGCATGGATAGTCTTACTTTCTGCTATGGTATTATAATGCAATAAAATAATTATTGTATAGTTGAGATGATTAAATCGCCTGGTAGTTTAGGGTGTTATAAACACATTTCGACAACTTTAGGTTTAAAAAAGATTTAAATATTAGGGAAATCTCAAAACGTTACATCTGGATTATTGTATGCAGTCAAAACGTCTGTTTTAATGTACATTTTTTTACAGATTCTTACTAAATTAAGTTAAAACCTCCAGGAACCCCGAAGTACACTGGCACAGTCTCAAGGCACACCGGTTGCAAAGCACTGACATATCCGTTTTATTCTGACAGAAAATCAAACTATGCTAAGAAAGTTGGAAGGCGTATTAACGCATTAACGTAACTAGCTATTGCATTAAATATTTAAAATATGCAAAAACTTGAGTACTTGAGAATTGACACTTGGACAACTTAGAAATCTTCAAAACAATCTCCCCCTTCTGAATACTAATGTCAATAAAAGAAAATGTAGAAAACTTTTCATTCTTGTTTAAATTCGATTTTATCATTTGGAACCGGTTTCTTTTGATCAAAACTTTTTAAAACGTCAAAAAATTCTTTCCCTGTATTTTTTTTAGCCCGGTATGTTGAAAGGTTTTATCGCAAAAGTGTATGAGTGAATTTTATATCAACCTAAACTAAACGCATTCCCGCTAATGTTTACGGCCATTAAATGCTAATTTATATAGTATCGAGAATATACCGTTCTGTTTCAAAATATATTCTTGTCACTTACAAAAACAGATAGACGAGAAATTCCCTTGCCTGCATATTTTTGTAGGTTACTATTGGCTAGTGTCCTGGAGACTCAGACTCTATAACCCTAAGGCCTTTATGCGGAAATGTCAAATGTGGAAATAAGACTGTTGTTTTGAAATAAAAAGGAACAAAGTTGACCAAACATAGAAGGTATGACGTCAAGTCATGAAGCTATTTCGTGCTGGCGTTATCTGGAAGTATTAACCAATCAAAATCCTGTATCGCAACCTGGTTTCTTATAATCCTCTTAAATTATTGCTGACCGCCTATAAAACGTTAAGCAATAGTTCGATATAGTTTAGAGAGTCTTAGACGCATAAATGCTTATAACGCGACCGCCTTTTTAAAACGGGTACATTGGACAATGTTTTAAATAACTAAAATTGCTGCATGCATGAAAAAAAAGAGGCCTATATAAAGAATCGCGACCAACTGATTTACCAGTGTGTGTCGACATTTGAGGTCAAGCAGAGCAAGTCGTAATTTAAGCGGGTTTACAACGACCATGATATTGCAAGTGCTTAGTATCGGTACGGCATATGTCGAGACGTTAATATTTGCCGGGGCAATATATGGGTGGCCATCTCTACAATACGTTTTGGAAGAAAGGGGTTACTTTAATGAACTGTGCCTTTTCAACTCGACCAAAAATAGAAGCGCAATTCAAAAGAACTCTGGATTATCTCAACCATGTTCTGCCGTCAAAGATAGATTCAACTTGGCACTGCAACTGGCGCTGTTCTCGATGATGGCTTCATCGATAGGATTCGGGTACATGTTGGACAATTACGGAACTTGGGTAACGCGAACCGTGGCTTGCAGCTTATACAGTTTGGGATGCCTTCTCTTGTGGATCATGGATACCGACTCAGCTTTGCTTGTTTTTCCAGCTGCTATATTTATCGCCGTAGGAGGTTTCCAGTTGATGGTCACCAATGTACAACTTGCAAATCTTACTAATTATTTGCGGTCTGCTTACATTACTGGATTAAATGGTTTGTTTGATGCTGGAATAGTCACGTTTCTTTTTGCCAAAATAGGACACGACCAGAAGTTTCCTTTGGAGAGTTTTTTTCAAGTTATGTTTGGCCTTTCCCTCTTACCCTTTATCCGGACGTTTTTGTTAATGCCGAGACATTCCATATTTTTAACAGAAAACAATTCTACAATGAAATATGGTGTATATGATTTGGTGAATATCTTTGCATCGAGCCAAGTTAGGGTAGAATCCCCTGACAACTGCCATACTAACACAAATTCTGAGCAAGCTGTCGATGTTTTTAGGACTTGCCTACGTTCGAAGCTTTTCTGGGGCAATGTGGTGTTCTTTGGGCTCGGTTTTCTACGGCACTCATTTTTCATCGGCAGTTACTCAACCTGGCTAACGACAATCGTTAAACTGGACGAGATAGCATTTTACATAAACATTTTTGGCTACATTCTTCTTGCCGGAGTCCCAGTGGCCGCTTTCAACGGAATTATCGCTGACTCGGCAAAAAAATATTACAGCTCAAGAGTCGAGGATCCGCGAAAGGCCATCTTGCGCGGTTTATTTCTGCAAGGAATTGTAACTGTTACGTTTCATGTAGCATTGAGTATAAGCATTTTAACTGGCAGCGTTTACGCCTCAGTTGCCTGCTTTGTTCTCTTCAGATCATTCTTGTTTAGTACTGCCGTGAACTTCGTTTCACAAGCCTTTCCCAGTGTACATTTCGGCAAACTGTTCGGTGTCACACAAATCGTCACCGGGACGTTCGGATTACTTCAGTATGCCCTGTTCAGGATCGCCACTGATTACGAATATGGTTTTTTAGCCTGCAACATATTTTTATCGGTGGCTTGTGTTATCTCTCTAGTACACCCGTTTGTCATATACAGAGAAGCATACTGATATTTGCCGTTAGAATATAAAAACGGCAGCTGAACTAAATTTTGTGGAAAATTGGTAAACTGTTATGCGTGAGTATTTTGACGCCATATTTGCGCAAAGTTAAGCATTGGTGCTATGGGCCTGGAAGCTTATACTTGTCAAGTACATAAAACAAACTGAACGATTAAATAAAATGTTAATAGTAATGCAATCAGGGTGAATGCGAAACGGTGACAAACGTTATTTGCAACATGGATATTAACTGTGTGAATGCAACTGAAGATGATGTAACTTAAAATAGCCGTTATTGAATAACGACAGACTATTCGTTAAAATAAGTAGGCATTACTCTTTTAAATAAAGAGCTATTTTCCCCGATAGAATAATTACTTATTTGTGGTCAACATAATGGTTTACATTGTTACCTTCTATTTTATTGACTTAAAAACATTCCATATCTTCTATCCTTAAACTATACACAAGAGATTATTATCGTGTTTTTCTAATTTCTCAATATTGTCTATTTTTTTTGAAAAAAAAAAATTGTTATATGTTTATAGCCATTTTCTTTTTAATGTAAATATATTAGTTCCATGGTAAGCCTATTGTTTTGTCTATATTAAAGAATGTGTAAAGAATAAAATGTATCGAGTTGTGACATGAAGTTTTTAATATGCATATACAAGTAAGAAGACTAGACATCAAACAGATCGATAAATACAGAACAATATCGTCCGTTTAAAGCTTCCTCGGAACGCCCTTTAATAACTTCGCGTCAACAAGTCTATTAAGGAAATAATAAATATGCAAATAGCCTAACAAAGCTAGTTATATTCCTTACCGCGCCAGCCGGAGTAGGCGATATAAAAGAAAGAGTCTTATCGCGAAACTATTCAGTAGCGTTTTGGGAGTATTATTTAGTAGCCATTAAAGTTTCATTAGAACATGCAGAATTATACAGGTGTGATGGAAATATGGCAGATTTCCATTTTAATTTGTTGTGGGATATTGTCGCTGATTCTATCCATCCTATCTATAATGTGTTTGTGCAAAATAAGAAAAGACATAGGAAAAATGAGGTAAGAAATAAAAAATTGCAATTAACTTTTGTATTCAAAATTAAAACCAACAGTAGGTAACAAGTAAAAACTAATCCCAATTGACCTATATATGACTATATAGTAGCCTTGGGCCAGTATTAAATAAAATCATAAAGCCCAAATATTTTTTACAAAGACAACAAACTAGTATTATCATGTTTAAATTAACTTAACGACTATAATGATGTATTGTATTGTATATCACTCCAAAAAAAAAAAAAAAATTCCCCCAAAATCAAGTTTGGCAACCAATGATTTTGATTGCATGACCATTGTATTTAAGAGTTTTAAACCATTTTACAGAATACATCACTCCCATACTAGGTTTATGTCATTATAACACGTGAAAAACAATTTGTGTCATAGAGACCTCGAGGACATCGCTCATCCGCTGATGTCACGAGTTCGACCGAAGATATCGTTGAGTTAGCGGAAGACGAGGAACCCTACATTACTTTCGACAAACATCCAGGAAAGTCACAAGGGCAGGTCGAGTCTGATTCACATTCAGACTTCAGCAGCGACTACGAAAGCTACGAAAATAGTCGAGATATTTCTTTTCAAACAGCGAGGAGAAACGAGACAACATTCGGCGGGCCTAAACGATGCGTGAAAAAAGCCGTCTCCAAAGCCCAAACCTGCGCACAACATCTGTCCATAGCGAAGTGCAGGTGCCGGACCATAACGAGACAACATTTAACGACGCACAAAACTTAGGGTTTTTAAACTTTTAGAGGCTGGCAGGAAAAATGAATAAGGCAATTATGATTTTAAATTATATCTCACGGCGCGTAAAACACCTTTTTGTTTTACATTCTAAAATATATTCTATTTTTTGCTGTTGTACCCGACCGAGAAAATACTTTGTTTGATGAATTTTTTATACTTGCTGATGTTTGAACTTGCATTTATATTCATTTCAGATATGCGTATGTTGCTTTAACGTTATATTCATTTTTTCACCTACACTCGTTGTAACTGCAAACAGTCTTAAATTTGCATATTATACTAAATGAAGCCATACGTTTCTAGTTATAATCTATCATTAAAAAAATTTATTTGCCTCAATAGTTTTTCCACTAAAGTCCTCCAAAAAATGTCCAATTCTTGGTCCAAGCGGATTTTAAGGGACTAGTAATTTAAACTTACAAGTTACAACTATAATATTATCCTACGCCACTCCAGTTTGTCAGCCAAAAATTTCTTTCCAACTTCCGTATGTTCGACATTTTTTTGCCAAAAACACAATGTTTGCTCACCAAGCGCGGGGCTCGTAGCAGCTGCCACATCTGCCACTATGTTAATCCGGCCCTGCTTGTACAAAGTGTATGTAACTTGTTTTTGTGTGTATTAGGGTTAAACGATTTGCCAAGTATCGCATTTTGTTGTGTATTAGTGGCACTTTTGACACGTTGAAGGATATTAGGCTTGTGGGGGTTTTGGGTCCGTTAATGAGTCTTCATTTATATAATTGCCAAGATGAATCGACCACACTCCTACAAGATTTGAGATGGCCTGTCTTCGTGAGGCCATTCAGGTCCAATTCTTTCCTTTAGTTCAGATACATGAACAGTCAATTTTGCTGTCTTAGTAAAAGCTGTAAAAGCCTCCTCTGCACTAGGCAGTACTGGGTGATACTGGTTCAGTCACAAAAGCACTCGAGTTTGCTGTCTGAGTAGTAGCTATAAAAGCCCCTATCTCTCTCTCTCTGGTTTATATTGATTGAACACGCTATTTATAGACGAGAATCAGTTAAGAAAATTTCTGCGATAAAGAAAGATTTACGTCATTAATTCTTATAATACTTAACAAAGTATCACGTGATAACAAGGCGTGGTCTAAACCTTTTTCTCTCGACTCTTATAGACGGAAATAATATTTTTGTCCCAATATGGCTTGAACAAAAGCGCTTCGATCTACATTGCGACGTAACTGGCGTTCGATTCTAAAAATAATGGATTGTTGACAATAAGGCGAATTTCAAAACAAACCGCTCACATTAAACGGATATACGTCACATCACATACAGCTCTGACGCATAAAAATTGGTGTAACAAGGCATTCGTTGCAAACTCTAGCAAGAGATATCGGCAATGGAATTTAAACAAAAACTTTCATGACGCAACATTAAGGCGATAAAACAAAGAATTAATTTGATGTGCTGACGTGTTGCGACAAATACTCCCTTTGCAAAGGTTTTGCAGTCATTTCGAATATATAGGAATGACATTCTTTTCCAATTGTTTTCGTGTGTTGTGTTTCAGCTGTTGTGAAATGCTTATGGAGCATTGGACGCGAAATTGTCCGATCATTCAACGCATTTGCGCAATTGTTTTTGGTTCGATTCCTGATTCCTCGAGAAAATTTTCGTTTGTGCCTGAACTGGCAAGGAGGATTTTGATGTCAGCGTTCGCTGGTTGCTTGAAATGTGTTTCATCGACACGCCAGAGCAGTTTGCTGTGGCTTTTTTGCTTTTCAGGAAATCTGTGCGGCTTGCAGGTGAAAATCCCTGCGCGGTGCGTTGCAATTCTGACGTCACCAGGAAGCCGTTGTTTTTGCGCGTTGCATCTCGATCTATCGCTTTGTCCAACGCTTGTTGTGTTTGTTTTCTGAAATTTCAAAATTTTTTTTTCGGCAGATGTGTGTTCAAAATGTCGTGGGAGTATTTTTATTGCAACACTTCAAACTTAGGTTATTAACATTTTGGTTATAGTTTCATACATTTTTTTATACTTATATATATATAGGCGCGACAGGTTACACTTAAAGTTTGAGACAATTAATTATTGCAATATATTCATTTAAATTTATATTCTTTGCGATTCATACAATGACATATACTTTATAGCGATTACATGGTTATTTAATTTACAATATACGCGATACATAGAGTAACTTATACATAATGGTAACGTTTTTACGTTTCTTCGCTTCAAAAGCGATACATACAATGATTATAGTTATAACAATTTTGCAACAAGTGAACATTTGTGGGGCATTTCGCGAGCAACGTGCATTTTCATTGAAATTGGTTATCGTCATTCGACTGGCTAGTCGAAGTTTATCATAACTTCATTTTGGCGTGGCAACTGTAGGGTTTGTGAAGTAGGACAGGCGTTGTTGGAAATTCTATCCAGCTATTTTGTAATTGCGACCGCATATAGGTCTTGGTCGGATAAGGGGATTTTCTTATCGTGGAAATGGTAGAATTAACCACCATGATATATTTAGGGTCAACGTAGCAACAACACGTTAGCGATGAAAACTCGTGACCTAGCAAGCTATAGGATATTTGACGTTACCGAATATCATTGGTAACTTGCGGAATACATTTATAGCACTCGCTGAGAACTAATGCGTATGCTATGTATTCTTTTGAAAAGATAAGTGAAATTTATCTGGAAACGTAGACTTTTTGCTTTACATTTCGCTTGGAGGGATTAAGTACCGGCGTTGAAAAGCGATAACTTACGGAAACACCGCTAATGGGTTTTGTCGGTTGCTAGCTTACCAACATATTCAAAAGCGATCGAGTGGCAACTAAGCCTTGTAAGCCAGGCACGCCTTGGGCGTAAGTTTACAGATGAACAAGCTACTTTTTAGGTAGGGTCAAGTGTCTTAACGCGTACTGGCAATCCGTGTTAAAATAGTAAGCTTTTGCGAGTGAGTTTCACAAAATGGTTCATGAGATATAATATATTAGACGTATAGAAGTGTACACTTAAAATTAGTCATTTTGACTGGCTTGCGTTTTATAAGTAGCTGCGGATCCATTTATAGAAACGCTGTTTGTTTTAGGAAGGGAAAATGCGGTTGGAAACGAGTTCAGTTTCCACGTAGAGTGCCGTTACGGAAGTTGTTTGATTTACGCCTATTTAATTGGGGTTGCATTTGAAAAACACGAAGGCAAGCGATGCATTGAAAATATTTACATAAAACATTTAACACATTACGAACGCGAGCAGGGTTTTATCCCTAAAGTCGTGTTTATAGACTTACACGAGTTGAAGCATATTTTTCGCTTGTGAATGACATTACTATGCTTTTACGAAGTATTTCCGCTACGCGTGCTTTGACGCGGGCAAAATTTGGACACATTTGAATGGCTCAAAAAAATGTCGCATAAACAATTTACAGACCTTTCGGTCGGTATTTTAATAATTATATATATATATATTAAAAGTATAATATATTTTCACCTGATAAACTAGGCAGAATCAGTTATTGTGAAATCCATAATTCCGTTTCGTTTTCCATGATTCCAAACAGTGGTGATGTCTTTATCGGCAACGCTTGTTTGTATTTCGTGTTTCGAATTCCAAGCAAATGCTTTGCTGACGCTATGGAGCGTCTCTTCACGTATCTTTCGTTGAGATTATTTTCTTCTAAAGCTGGCTTCTTGCAAGTTCCAAACATGACAGTTTTTAGGCGGTCGCTTGTAGCTGGAAGGCACATCTTTTCTTGTCCATAAGATATATGCGGGAAAATAGAGTTCGTCGTCCGGCTTCTTGGGAAAGCAGTTTGCAAGTGGTCCGCGTCGTCGATTGCAAAGTATTTGTTCGATTTGAGGTCCAAATTTTACTTCAGCTTCGTTTCTTCAGTCTTCTTGGGAAAGTAGTTTGCAGGTGGTTCGTTCCTCACTCGCGGGCATCAATTGTGGGGGTTTTGGGTCCGTTAATGAGTCTTCATTTATATAATTGCCAAGATGAATCGACCACACTCCTACAAGATTTGAGATGGCCTGTCTTCGTGAGGCCATTCAGGTCCAATTCTTTCCTTTAGTTCAGATACATGAACAGTCAATTTTGCTGTCTTAGTAAAAGCTGTAAAAGCCTCCTCTGCACTAGGCAGTACTGGGTGATACTGGTTCAGTCACAAAAGCACTCGAGTTTGCTGTCTGAGTAGTAGCTATAAAAGCCCCTATCTCTCTCTCTCTGGTTTATATTGATTGAACACGCTATTTATAGACGAGAATCAGTTAAGAAAATTTCTGCGATAAAGAAAGATTTACGTCATTAATTCTTATAATACTTAACAAAGTATCACGTGATAACAAGGCGTGGTCTAAACCTTTTTCTCTCGACTCTTATAGACGGAAATAATATTTTTGTCCCAATATGGCTTGAACAAAAGCGCTTCGATCTACATTGCGACGTAACTGGCGTTCGATTCTAAAAATAATGGATTGTTGACAATAAGGCGAATTTCAAAACAAAGCGCTCACATTAAACGGATATACGTCACATCACATACAGCTCTGACGCATAAAAATTGGTGTAACAAGGCATTCGTTGCAAACTCTAGCAAGAGATATCGGCAATGGAATTTAAACAAAAACTTTCATGACGCAACATTAAGGCGATAAAACAAAGAATTAATTTGATGTGCTGACGTGTTGCGACAGGCTATTAAAGGTATAAAAACAATACGACATTTTTCAGTTAGGGTTCAAAGAGACTATTTTTGAAAGTAATTCCGGCAGTTCTTTATTATTGGCATGCTGTATTCCCTAAATATTTCAAATTACTTTGTTTTCCGTGAGCGTTTCTCTAATTGTGATTAAACAACGATCAAAAGTACTTTGTTAGCCGGGTAAATAGTATCTCCTAAACTAAATACTTAAACTTTTGTTGTTATTGCAGACAACAAACTCAAAGTTTAAAATTCCGAGTTAAGGAGCTGACGATGCCAGTATTGGCAAAATATGTATACATATATTCTCCAGACATATATAATGCTATTATAAGCGAAATATATATTTTTATTTTCAAGAAATATATATTGCCAGTATATACGAAGAATATAGTTAAACAAATGGATAATTTTGGTTTACTTGGGTTTTAAACTTTAAGTTTTATTGGTGATATTCGCGGAACAGTCGACAAGCAGAAACCGAATGCCAATGGTTTTAGATTAAAGGTACGCCTTCTTATATATATATTGTTATTACAGGAGCTTATTGCATAAAACAGCGTGTGTACAAGTCAAAGATAGCAACAGCATTGCTGATCAAGCAGGTACAGCTGTATACTCGATGGCACGAGAAACACCCACGCGCTACGTTGATAAAGTAAACAAACAAGAGGCTGTACTTGTAATCGACACCAATTCACAATCGCACGATGACGTAGAAGCGCCGACTTACGCCACCATTGAAGAGAGCTTTGTTGGTGATATTACAGAGGAAACAGTTTCGATGTGCACAGCCAGTCTTTCTGTGACTAAAGAAGGTTCAGATGGGAAAATATTGCAAATGGAAAACGCAGAGAGTTCGGGTGAATGCGAAACAGTGACAAACGTGATTTACAACATGGATATTAACTGTGTGAATGCAACTGAAGATGATGTAACTTAAAATAGCCGTTATTGAATAACGACAGACCTTCCACTAGAACAAGTATGCATTATACTCATTATACTATTTTAAGTAAGGAGACATTCTTATATTCCCCGATAGAATAATTACCTGTATGTGGTCGAGAAAATGGTTTACATTGTTACCTAATATTTTATTGACCTAAATGTATTTAATATTTTTCATCATTACACTATAGGCAGGAGATTTTCATCGTACTTTTCCAATTTCTGATTATTGTCTAATTGTTTTAGATCATTACTCTATTTCTTTTAATTGAATCAAATACAAAAATGCCATATACCACCCACGAGCAAAACTTGTTTTGGAAAATATAGCGTTGAATTGTATATTTTACGAAAATCGAGCTAAAAATAGTGTATGGAATAAAAAAACAGTGAGTCAAACCTAGCCCGAACCGAAACTATTAAATGGCTACGAACGTCACAGGAACTGAACCGGATTCCGAAAAAATCCTTGAACCACATCCGTACCTCAACTGGAAACGTCAAACAGTTCAACTCAAATTTATATTATACATGTAAGTAAGAAGGCTAGACATCAAACAGATCAGTTCGATAAGACTGCATTTCCCTTTTTCAATAAACAGATAAATACAGAACAGTGTCGTCCGTTCAAAGCTTCCTCGGAACGCCCTTAAATAGCTTTGCGTCAACAAGTCTATTAAGGAAATAATAAATATGCAAATAGCCTAACTAAGCTAGTTATATTCCTTACCGCGCCAGCCGCAGTAGGCGATATAAAAGAAAGAGTCTTATCGCGAAACTATTCAGTAGCGTTTTGGGAGTATTATTTAGTAGCCATTAAAGTTTCATTAGAACATGCAGAATTATACAGGTGTGATGGAATTATGGCAGATTTCCAGTTTAATTTGTTGTGGGATATTGTCGCTGATTCTTTACATTCTCTCGGCATTATGTTTATGCAAAATAAGAAAAGACAGAGGAAAAATGAGGTAAGCAATAAAAAATTGCAATTAACTTTTGTATTCAAAATTAAAACCAACAGTAGGTAACAAGTAAAAACTAATCCCAATTGACCTATATATGACTATATAGTAGCCTTGGGCCAGTATTAAATAAAATAATACAGCACAAATATGTTTTACAAAGACATCAAACTAGTATTATGTTGTTTAAATTAACTTAACGACTATAATGATGTATTGTATTGTATATCACTCCAAAAAATTCCCCCAAAATCAAGTTTGGCAACCAATGATTTTGATTGCATGACCATTGTATTTAAGAGTTTTAAACCATTTTACAGAATACATCACTCCCATACTAGGTTTATGTCATTATAATACTTGAAAAATAATTTGTGCCATAGAGACCTCGAGGACATCGCTCATCCGCTGATGTCACGGGTTCGACCGAAGATATCGTTGAGTTAGCGGAAGAAGAGGAACCTGCATTACTTTCGACAAACATCCAGGAAAGTCACGAGGGCAGGACATTCAGACTTCAGCAGTAATTACGAAAGCTACGAAAATAGTCGAGGTATTTCTTTTCAAACAGCGAGGAGAAACGAGACAACATTCGGCGGGCCTAAACGATGCGTGAAAAAAGCCGTCTCCAAAGCCCAAACCTGCGCACAACATCTGTCCATAGCGAAGTGCAGGTGCCGAACCATAACGAGACAACATTTTACGACGCACAAAACTTAGGGTTTTTAAACTTTTAGAGGCTGGCAGGAAAAATGAATAAGGCAATTATGATTTTAAATTATATCTCACGGCGCGTAAAACACCTTTTTGTTTTACATTCTAAAATATATTCTATTTTTTGCTGTTGTACCCGACCGAGAAAATACTTTGTTTAATGACTTTTTTATACTTGCTGATGTTTGAACTTGCATTTATATTCATTTCAGATATGCGTATGTTGCTTTAACGTTATATTCATTTTTTCACCTACACTCGTTGTAACTGAAAACAGTCTTAAATTTGCATATTATACCGTAGCAAATGAAGCCATACGTTTCTAGTTATAATCTATCATTAAAAAAAATTATTTGCCTCAATAGTTTTTCTACTAAATTCCTCCAAAAAAGGTCCAATTCTTGGTCCAAGCGGATTTTAAGATATTTCGAAAAACTTTGTATTGCCAAAGTAGCAATGGCGACATTTAGCATGACTTATTTGGATTATATATTGGTTGTACAGTACGCATGTTAAGGGCTGTGCTTCCTGTGCAGAATATAGTTGCCTTTACATGGTGGTATTCGTTTAATTTAGGCCAATATTGTCACTTAATCGTAATGGTTTAGATACGTCTAAATGTATAAAAAACGTCAACAGTACTTTGTTGCCTTGTTTTTTTGATATAATCTATCTATAGATGGACCAGAAAATCCAATCCAAACGAACTTTATTGCGTTATTTAATGTTTAGTGTTTTAAACCAAAAATATATTTTTCAAGTAGGCCTACCAAAATTACATGGGTGACATAACTTGGCTAAGTTTTTGTGTGTTTTGCGCTTCGCAAAAATGATTTGTTGATCAGACGGAGCACACAAGTCACCAAATAATTGAGAGGCTAGTTCTCTCACAAACATTTCTGAAAAACCGCTAGTCTAACACATCGTTGCTCGTGCATGACTTTTAAGCAAGCATTTAGGAAAAATTGCACACCCGTTGTATAGTTTGGTAAAACGGCTCGGAATGTAACTAATTGTTTCTAGCATTTTTTATATATGTTTATTGTGCATTTTGTTTATCAATATATTTTGGGACTAGTAATTTAAACTTACAAGTTACAACTATAATATTATCCCACGCCATTCCAGTTTGTCAGCCAAAAATTTCTTACCAACTTCCATATGTTCGACATTTTTTTGCCAAAAACACAATGTTTGCTCACCAAGCGCGGGGCCCGTAGCAGCTGCCACATCTGCCACTATGTTAACCCGGCCCTGCTTGTACAAAGTGTATGTAACTTGTTTTTGTGTGTATTAGGGTTAAACGATTTGCCAAGTATCGCATTTTGTTGTGTATTAGTGGCACTTTTGACACGTTGAAGGATATTAGGCTATTAAAGGTATAAAAACAATGCGACATTTTTCAGTTAGGGTTCAAAGGAGACTATTTTTGAAAGTAATTCCGGCAGTCTTTTATTATTGACACGTTAAGGAGCGTTAAGGAGCTGACGATGCCATTATTGGCAAAATATGTATACATATATTCTCCATACATATATAATGCTATTATAAGCGAAATATATATATATTTTTTTTTTCAAGAAATATTTATTGCCAGTATATACGAAAAATATATTTTTTTTAAAATGGATAATTTTGGTTTACCTGGGTTTTAAACTTTAAGTTTTATTGGTGATATACGCGGAACAGTGATCGACAAGCAGAAACCGAATGCCAATGGTTTTAGATTAAAGGTACGCCTTCTTATATATATATTGTTATTACAGGAGCTTATTGCATAAAACAGCGTGTGTACAAGTCAAAGATAGCAACAGCATTGCTGATCAAGCAGGTACAGTTGTATACTCGATGGCACGAGAAACACCCACGCGCTACGATGATAAAGTAAACAAACAAGACGCTGCACTTGTAATCGACACCAATTCACAATCGCACGATGACGTAGAAGCGCCGACTTACGCCACCATTGAAGAGAGCTTTGTTGGCGATATTACAGAGAAAACAGCTTCGATCTGCACAGCCAGTCTTTCTGTGGCTAAAGAAGGTTCAGATGGGAAAATATTTCAAATGGAAAACGCAGAGAGTTCGGGTGAATGTGAAACGGTGAAAAACGTGATTTACAACATGGATATTAACTGTGTAAACCAAACTCAAGATGATATAACGTAAAATTGTTGTTTTTGTATCACGATAGACCTTCCACTAGAAGAATTAGTCATTACTCTTTTAATCAAACAGCTGTTTTTTCCAAAAGAATAATAACCCATTTGTGGCTAACAAAATGGTTTACATTGTTACCTAGTGTTTTATTGGCCTAAATATACCCACATCTTCCATCATTATTCATTACACTGTGCGCAAGACATTTTCATCGTTTTTTTCGAATTTGTGATTATTGTCCACGAGCAAAACTTGTTTTAGGAAATATAAAGTTGAATTTCTCTTCGTTAAATGTTTCACGAAAACCGAGATGAAATTAGAATGAAATGAAAAGCATTTTGTTATAGACGAATAATCAATTAGTATAAAAAACTTTACATGTATGTGGCCATTTTTTTAATGTAAATAATAAAAATGTATCGAGTTGTGACATGAAGTTTTTAATATGAATATACAAGTAAGAGGACTAGACATCAAACAGATCAGTTCGATAAGACCACAGTTTCCATTTTTAACAAATAGATAAATACAGAACAATATCGTCCGTTTAAAGCTTTCTCGGAACGCCCTTAAATAGATTTGCGTCAACAAGTCTATTAAGGAAATAATAAATATGCAAATAGCCTAACTAAGCTAGTTATATTCCTTAGCGCGCCAGCCGCAGTAGGCGATATAAAAAAAAGAGTCTAATCGCGAAACTATTCAGTACCGTTTTGGGAGTATCATTTAGTAGCCATTAAAGTTTCATTAGAACATGCAGAATTATACAGGTGTGATGGAATTATGGCAGATTTCCAGTTTAATTTGTTGTGGGGTATTGTCGCTGATTCTTTCCATCCTATCTGTAATGTGTTTGTGCAAAATAAGAAAAGACATAGCAAAAATGAGGTAAGAGAAAAAGTAAATTGCAACCAACAGTAGGTAACAAGTAAAAACTGTTTGTTTGCTTTGGTAAGGTTCCCACAAACGCAAAAAATCCAAGTGTAGAACTATTTCAATTGACGTATATATAACTATGAACTAAGTATATATTATGTTGTTGAGGTTATTAATGAGTTTAACTTCATTAAAGGAATATGCCAGTTAAATTATTTCTGCGGGCCGGATCATTGTATAATTTGGTGACCTGCTAACTAAACCAATCTCTTGTTATAGTCAAAGGTTTTCAACTGTCTTCTAATTTCGAGTAAAAACTAAAAATACCAACCCAGCCACAAGTAAGCTAAAACCCAATGTGGTGACAGACAAACACTTGGTCGCGAAAACTCGTTACATATAAGTAGTAAGTATAAAAGTAGGTTTTCATATCAAAGGAGATATACCCCAAAACTTTGGGCTGACTACCACCAGGGACGCCGAAGCGATTTCAGGGCAAGGGGGGGTGAGACTTTTTTGGTAAGGGCAACATAGACCGCATGCGAGCGTAGCGAGCCGAAATATTAGGGTGTCGGGGGGTGCTCCCTCGGAAAAATTTTTGCGGCCACGCCCTCTAGATTTGCCCCCTTAGCAAAGGGCAGGAGGGGCGCTTGCCCCCGCCCCCCCCGCGCCCCCCCTCTCCGGCGTCCCTGACTACCACTGATTTAGTTTAAATAATGTGTCTCTCAACCTTTTATTTAATCATTAATCCTAAAATATTTTACAGAATCCAAGCGTTCATATCGATGCAAAAGGATCCAACGATGGATTTCGCGTTTTCGCGTCAGCCCAGTGTCGTCACCAACAAGCCAGTCGTTTCTTACGTCACAAGAGCATCGCTGTTGGCCGATAATGACGAAACACAAACAGAAAACTCAAAAGCGTGAATAAATCACCATCAGCTGTTTGAAATAATCCCACTGGCTTTTATTATGGTTTTACAGTCTGTCTGTATTGCTAGCTTTTGCATTTATATTTCTTTTTGATTTGTATGGTGTTTTTCGTTTGTATTCCCAAAACGGACACACAGTTTGAGAAGAAGTAAAATAAATCACGTTTATAAAGTCTGTTTGTATTACTAGCTTTTTGTAAGGTATTTACATTTCTGTTTTGTTTTATGGTGAGTTTTTCGTTTGTATCCAAAAATGGACACTCTCAATTCGAGTAGAAATAAAAATATCACACTTGTAAAATTTGGTTTTGCCGTCAAGGAAACTTAACTCCTGGTCAATGGACTCCCATATATGCAAAACTTTCAAAAGTAACAGAAAATAAAATATCTGCTCAAAATTTGGGAAGTCCGAAATTATCAGATCGAAAGCGAGTGTTAATATAGGTGCCGGTCCGATACTAAGTTATCATTAGAAATTCTCCGGCCATAAATGCCGATTTAACGCTACGATTCTACCCTAAAGGCCCGTTTACACTACAGCTGCACTGAGCGGAGCTGAGCTGCACTGGGCGTGAAATTGTTTTCACTAAAAAATCGCCCCAAACGTAACGTGTTTCTTTAGCTGCGCGGGGCTTGAGTTTAGCAAAGCGTGAAACGCTCGCCACAATATAATTTAAATGCAAATTACGCTTTGCTCAGCTCAGTGCAGCTGTAGTGTAAACAGGCCTTTAGGGTAGAATCGTAGCGTTAAATTAAAGGGTAAATTTATCATAAACAGAAGGTTAACAATCATAGGTAACTACTTAACGCTAAGCCAATTTGTATCCGAAAACCTTAAAAAAGATGCCTTGAACGTTTCGATCCATCTAATGTACTTGTTTCATCATGGTAATCGGGTCATTTAGTATCGTATCGCGATAATGTTTGTAAAAATATCGAGTATCGGACATTCTTACTCAAAATTAGGACGTGTGTCTCTTAAAAGCTCTTGAGTAATCAATTAACGCTTGTGAAATTAAAGCCTACGCTCACATCAGGTTTAAAATATTAAACCTAGTTTGAAATCACCACAGAAGCCAATCAAAGCGACCAAAGAAATTAATAGCCTGGCTAAAACTGAACAAAGCAACGTAAAACGAAAATACCTCAAAACAAATCATTGTACCAAAGCTTGGCCGTTATTTATTGTTAGCCAGGATTTGAAGATAAATGCCCGGAAACTATATGTAAATCTGTTTGAGTTTTCTTTCCATTTGTAACTATAATTAGTTGTCTTCAAGCCCTAAAGAAAGCATCTAAAATCCCAATTATAAATAGAGTAAGTCATACGAGTTTTCGCTTATAATAAGATATTAAATAACTTGTGAACAAATCTAGCTTCAACGGTCTAATCATATGCATACATCAATATAAACAGAACTGACTAGCAGATAACCACAAACCAACAGTGGGGCTAAATTTAAAGTGGAACCAAGTTGCAATGTTCTTGTTAGGGAAGCTTGACTAAGAAATTAAAAAGATACTTAAAAATGTATAACGTGTTTGATCGCTTTAAGAAACATTTATATCGGATTCGTGTCACAAATTTCGCTGAAACAGGTTCATTTATGACCACCAAAAATTGTTCCATAACGAAGCGGATATTATTACAACAATTAAATGTCTAAATTAGAAGTGAAAACCTTTTTATTGGTGGTAGCTTTACAAACTTTCATAAGTCTGAAAAACAGTTTTTCACGCCGCGTAATTTGGCCAACTTATTTCAAGTTATTGGTTGTTAAGCTTTCAGTTTTGAAACCACCTGAAGGCCGAAGTAGGAAGCTATCAGATGGCAAAAGCATGCTTTCGTTGATGAAACGTTATAAAAGTAGACAACGGTGTTGTGTTTGGTTCTCAGCTTACTATTCTCTAAGCCTGCTTCCATTTATGCTTTGTTTAAGTAAAGCACGTATGTGCGAATGTTTTTCAAGATTTAATACAATTTGTCGTTAAACACTGCCACTTCCATGCATAATGATGCAGCAGGCAATCGTGCTGTGGTTGTATTTTGATTTACTACCTATGACTAATAGGCTTGCCCACCCATGTTTTAGACTAATAAGCTTGCCCACCAAAAATAATAAGGTTGACCACCCATGTTTTTTTTTATATAGGCTTTGTAATATTCTCTCGCAAATACAGCGCGGTTCACCACAGAAAATTATATATTCGCTACAGGATATGCTGATAAGTGGCCGTATATAGTGGGTGACTTATTGCGGATTAAATTTGTTTGATTGACAGCGGGATGTTCCAAAGATACTGCTTCCAGTTCGTTAAGTCGGCCACCGTAGGTTGTATAGTTGTGAATTCGTGTGGAAAGCATTTAATATGGCCGGAAAGTTTAAAAGCGAACTGATTGTTTACACAACGTTACCTAAGATATTCCGCAATTGCCGACAAATGAAAATCACATGTTGTTGAAAAATGACGTTGACACCAACTAAAACGGCCATTCAATGAAACGATTTTACTGCATCTTTTTTAACGCAGACGACAGAACTTACTCTACAAGAAAACAACTACAACCCGAGAGATCTGCGTCGAATCTCGCGAATGTTAAGATACCAAAAAAAAACATGTATCTAGCGATTGAATCCAACCTATCAAAAATGTTGGTCCAATAATTCAAACCGGAACATGCAATACAAAAGATAGGAGTAAGAAAAGTTAGGATTTTCGCTTTATGTAACGTATTGTATCTAGAAATATCCGAATTTTTTTAGATCGAAGACGATATCCAATAGCAATTATCGTTTTTTGTCCGATTCTAGGATAAAATTGGTGACGTTTTTGATGTATAAGTAGCAAATTTGCCAATGAAAGCATGATTTTCTGTAAAACAACTTTTGAAGTTTACCTTGAACATCTTAAAAAATGATATTATTTAGAACAGCTTTTACTAATATTAGCTCAGAAGAGCTACTTTATAAGATAAAGCAAACTATGGCATAAAAAGTTAATTAGCATTGTATCGTATAGGACGCCTTTGGCCAAAAATATCGATAAACAATCAAGTACCGGATATCTCTTTAGTTGTATTCATTGTTAGATAAAGTGCCTGTTAGTTTTGAATCTCACCGAATGTTTATAGATAACAAAAAATAAAATGACCTTAGGGATTAAATAGAGCCTGTCAGATTGTTGATTAAATAATTTATAGAATACCATTTTAAAAAAACAATAAAGCACTGTGTGAATAGCGTGTACGTCTCTATGTGATGTGTTTTCGGAACTTATAGCTAAATGACCATTACATAGGAAGCGAGGGAGTCACTATATCCGCTAATCCCGCTTCTGCTATAGCAGCTGGTTAAATGCATTTGTTAAACGTCTTTTGTAGCTTGGTTGTCAGCAGAAGATGAATTCGTAGCAAGAATAAGACGTAATAAAATGTCAGACCTGAGCATAGTGAATAACCCATGTAGGCTAGTCTCAAGCTCTGCATTTCGTAACGTATAGCAGGGCCATATAAAAGGTTCTTTCAAGGTGTTGGATCCAAACAGTCTTTATAAGTTCTCCAAAGGCATCTCTTAAAATACAGCCTATTTCTGGAACTTAGCAAGTATGATTATTTTACATAAAATGTCTTAGCGGTCAATAGAGGCAAACCTTCAAACAAACTGTTTGAGGGACGTGCAAGCATACTTTAGTCTATTGTGAAGCGTATAGCCGAGATAATCCTTTCAACTTGAGGAGAATCAGACAACAGTTATTATGTTAGGGTTAAACCAGTGGTCGGCAAACACCAGCCCGCGGACAGGTACCGGTCCGTAGCAGGGTTGTCAGATTAAAATTTTGTTTAAACACGAACTGTACGTAAAAACTTGGTAAAAAGTCAAAAACAATTAAATGTATTTTTATATTTAACACATTTACCTTCGTTTTAATATAGCCATAATGACAAAAAAGCCAAATGATTTTTCTAACATCAACCAGGTTAAAAAAATGATTTTTGTTGTTCAAAAAGCCATTCTGGCAAGCCTTGTACGTATGTCTATCCTATGCCTTTCAGGTATTGTTAATATTGGTATACAAGTGTAATTTAAGAAAAAACGTAAAGGCCTAAAAGTTTTATTGAAATGAGCCGCGGGATGGGTTAAATTAAATTGTTTGGCTGGCCGGATGCCGCTCGCTGGTTTCAGTAAGTTCTATAATTCCTAGATGGGAGCCTCACTTTGCGACAAAACAAGCATGAAGTTCGCATTAAAAGTTTTAATAAATTTCCTTTCCTGAACATTTGTTGTTTTTTAAGGCCGGTCCGCGACAAAATGTTAGTTTTAAACCGGTCCGCAGTGCAAAAAAGGTTGCCAACTCCCTGGGTTAAACTATTACAATTTTGCTGTGAAAGTATGCCCAAAATGCCATGTTTAATCTGCTTTAAATGATTAGGCCTCGCAATTCTGTATGTAAGTTTAAATGGTAACGCACCGTTTAAAAGCAAAACTGTAAAACAGTTGGTGTTTTTATGTTGATAGCATTTATTTCAAACACAATACAGAGATGAGATAAAAGTGAGGGGTGGGTAAATATGAAGGTAAAGTTTGTGCTTAAGCTAATTTCAGAAGTCAAGTCTTCAAATAATCAAAGGTCAATGTTGTATTTTAACCACCGATAATATGTCGCATTAGTGTTTTGCGTTGCGTTTGAACTTAAAGCATTTAAATTACTGAAAAGTAAATTTGTATGAATACAAAGAAATGGTTACATTGTGCTGGTGATGTACAATAAAAAGCGTTTCCTAAATCTTTTAGTTTTATTACATTCAAATTAAATTATTCCGTCTTAAAAAGTGAAAAAACAACTACTAGAATGTTTACAGAAAAAAACCCATATGAAAATGGCAAATTAATCAGCAGTCAAATCAGGAAATAGAATATTACCACCACCCGTACACAAACCAATGTATAACCACTAAGAAGCGCACCAGAGCAATACTAGGCTAGTACGCGCAGCTGGCGAATGCAGCCGTCAACATGTTGCAGTATCCGGCAGCAGGTGAGCGTTGTAAACAAACGAGAACATAAAATTTGTCGCCACGAACCCTTTGATAACATGATTATTTATTAACCATCAGGGCGGGTCCAGGGGGGGCACCAAGTCATGGCCCTCACCAAACTATATTTTTGTCAACGTTTACTACGTAAATGACAATTTTTTCGCGATTCGGGCAAGCTTTTTTCTCCTGTTAGAATGCTTTTTTCTCCTGCGTCATTAAGGAATTATATTTAGCCTGAGGGTGCCATACAAGCTATAGCACATTGTTCTTTCTAATATTTGTATGTTTTGCCTGTTAATAAAATCTATTCAGTATATTGTAGCTAATACAAGAAGCTAGAAACGCTATTTTTTGCAGTATTAGTTTGAGTAGACTATAAATGTCAATGTGTCCATCACTATGCGTATCTCTTGTACATGACTTATGTTTCACGTTCCTTTAAATTGAAAGCTTGGCTAATTCAAACCAAATTTTGTTCAAGCTTCGCGCAATTAGTTTTCACTTAAGCTGCACATTTGCGTACGTGTTCGCTCAAAAGCATCATATGTTCTTGTCATTAGTTGTTTTATGACGTAAGGTGTGACGTCATTCCTAAAAATTTTCATGGTCCCTCAAACAGAATCCTGGATCCGTCCCTGACTACCTTGTTCAAGTTTAGAAAAGCATGTGTGACAAACCTTTGACGAATGTTAATAAGGTAAGCTAACGGTTTTACACAACCGTACGAATGTATATGATATGGGTACAAGATAAAGTGGGCGCTAAAAACAACACAAAATATGAAATGTCCTGCCGTGAAACCTTGCTAACATGAATAAACATGTCTACATAGGAATGTGGTGCTCAAGTCTAGTAAGAAAGTGGAACCAAAAATGAAAAACTGTTAAAAATAAAGTGTGTAGGTTTACACATCTACGAAATGAATCCGTTAAAGTTAATATCTGTCAGAAAAAAAAAAAATTGGATAACAACCGTGAATCAGTAATAACATGAATAACCATGTTTAATGCGGAATATGGTGGTCAAGTCTAGTAAGAGCGTGAAACTAAAAGTGAAATACGGTAAAAATAAAGTGTGAAGGTTTACACACCTCTACGAATGAATCCGTAATGAAAGGTCAATTTTTTTAAGCAATATTTAAAATAAGACTTTGAGTGATAATAATTAACTTGCGATCAAACACGATTTCAACCTTAAAAGGCACATTTATCAAAACACTAGTTTAACGACTGGAGGTGGTTGAACCTTTTCATAACTTTTTTTCAAAAAATTCCCAGCAGTTTTATTGGTTTTTGGTCGAATCGCGATAGTTTTTGACCAAAATATCGAAAATCGTCCGAAAAGCAATGTGTATTCAAAACACCGAGAAAAGCTTTAAAGCTAGACCACAATGTTACACATTTGAATCAGCATCGGCCAGTAGCCAGATACATTGCGTGGCAAACGGCGGAGAATAAGAGGTTTAAAGAAGCAGTTATTGTGGGCCATTGCGATTTCCTGAATTGCTGGTAGGTAGTGTGGAGTCTCGATGTAAACAGGTATAAGGACAGTGGTTCTCAACCGGGGTTGCGCGGCACTCTAGGGCAGTGCTTCTTAAACTTTTTTAGTTTTGTTCACCCCTAGCATCTATCTCTAGATTTCATTCAGCCTTGTCTCATGATATGAGAAAACTATCTCGTCTATATATAACAGCACAAAATGACTTAGTTTGTTTCGAATTTTGTTAAGATCAACTCAATCGAAGTTTTACCATTAAAATTTTACAATTTCTCGAGTCCAGAAATATAAAGCTACAAGAGCACAAAACACAGTAACCAAATTTTTGTACTTATAAACTCAGTGCAAACCAACTTCACTATTACAATAAGCAAAAAAATCCAAAAAACACCAGTTCATTAGTCGATTTAATACAAAGCAGTCATCCATTTCTGATGGTTCATCCTTATTTACCCCTTTTGGTTGGTTCACCCCTGAAGAAAAATGTTCACCTTGGGGTGAACCATTCACCTGTTTAAGAAACACTGCTCTAGGGTGCCAGTTTTAACGCTTAAGGGTGCCGAGAGATATCTGAAGTTCTTTAGGAATTTTTGCTCTACTGGTAAGCTTCTTGATAAAAGTTTTTTTGTACGACAAAAGTGCAATAATTAAAAAGGTTTTATTAACTTGTTGCAAATGCACTGTTTCAACCTCGTTTAATGTAACGTAACAGTTAACCACTCAGCAAAAACACGAGCAAGGGTGCCGCGAACTATTTATAATTTCTGTCCCGCAAGCCACAATAAGTTGCGAAACACTGGGCTAGGCTTTCAAGAAAAGAACAAAGAGTATTAAGAAACAAACGTTCAAGCAGCTAAAAGCAACTATAACTGGCGACTGATCACATCAAATGACATAAATTACTTTGTATATTCGGACAGGCTGAAGTTTTTAATTGCCCTTACAAAAATTAAAAAAGACTTGATAAAACTTAAGCGGCCTTTACCGAAAGAGCTTTACAGAACACTGTTAGGTAAGGCCTTAATTAATTAAGTAATTACTCATTTCAACCTACCCCTGTGTACAACCCTTATTGCTAAACCTTTCTTAAGGCTGATGTTGAAAAAGGAAGACGACATAGAATCATGGTTAATAGCCTTGATGCAAAAAAGCTGTAAGTTGCCTTGAAAAAAGATGTTGCCCTTTTAACCCTTGTTTTATGCCATTTTACAGGTTTTACCAACTATTTCATGCCTTTTTTACAATTAAAGGTAAAACATAGGGCAAATAGTCGAAAAATGCGTTATATGTTAAAAAAGGCTCGCATTATTATAAAAGTCGAAATCGCTTTCTGAGAATTCGTGCAACGTACTAAACGATGATTGAGTGGCAATAGGTTATTGCTGTTATGCACAAACGTGTGCTTTCGTTGCTGTGACCAATGCCTTTTTCTTTTGTCTTGTATATAACTAGTTTATAAGCATGGTTTCAGCTGCAGACGTAGTTGAAAGGTTGTAAATTGTACTATTATATGTGGCTTAGACTTGTTAGTGCAGTTAAATAGTGGTATTTTTTACTGAATAAACACCAAAGCTTATATAAAATAAAAAGGTAAGATATTTAAGTCTGTCGTGTTTCATATTGGTGAGCTTTTTCAAAGAGTAAAGCTAAAACAGGATTCAGAATTAGCAGGAATGCAACTATAGTAAATGTGTGGCAAGATTTACTAGGTGTGACATTATTATTTACACGGACGGAAACCTACAAAAACGTTATTGGAACCTTGGCTTCCTGCACTCTTACATAAGTGATCTGTGGCGCTCTGTATATTTTTTACATTCTGAGCTATTATCGCTTTTCGCATTTTTACGTTCTGAGCTATAATTAACGCTTACTGCGTTGGCATATGATGTTGCGGTGACGTGATCGCAATTGACGATCGTTGATTTAACAAAGAACTTAAACGTTTGATTAGAATGTGTTAAGAAAACCTTCATGGCTAACATTGTTTTGTTATGATAACAACTAATAAGGTCTAGTTTACCGCCGTGATATGTTTGAAAAATTTACATGGAAGGAAAGAGTCATTTATTTTATATTGGTTATATTTGGCGATTTTTCTAGAGTACGTGACCTTAAGTGACGATTGCTGATTTCACATAGCAGGAAACATTATTAGAATGGGAATAGAGAAAACCTTTAGGGTTAACTTCTGTTCTACATCGCCGAACCTTGGTGTAGCAAACACAAATGCACAGTCGCTAAATAGAATCACAGAAAACAAGGTTTCGAACAACGTGGGACTTGAATAAAGCAAACGTTGCAACTTCGACCGCAGATTGCGATAAGCTATCAGCACAGTAGTTAGTAGTAGAAAGGCAAACCACACTTGTCGCCTTTTCATAAGCTGTTCGGGTGCGTTTGTATTGACAAGTCACTATACACTCTAAATAGCATTATAGAGAGACATCCTGTGTCCACCATAGGCCAGTTAACATTGCTATCTCAACAGGCTGACAGCTTCCTGTTGGTCATATTACACGTTGGATAAATGAAAGAATGAATACATAGACCGTGGCAATTTAAAGGGTAATATATCTATACCTGCAATGGTGCTTATAAATAAACGCATAAATAAAATTACGTATTTGAAAGAAAACGATTTTCAACAAAAATTGAAAATAGCAAGAATAAAAGATTAACCGCTAATAAAATTATGCGCTTAGATTACCGCTAATTGATTTATAATTACTTGATTTCTAATTACTTCAATATTGCAAAACGCACAAAACATTTATTTGACATAAATGTATTTTCGGTCCACATACCCCTGTGGAATTGAGGTTAAAAATCTATGTTTGCTCATTTAAAAGTGTCCTAAACTGCTCCTTGCGTGTTGGCAACGTTCTACCTTCTCAAGGGAAGTGGCATTTGAATAGGTATCTTAAGTACACCAGAGTCATCGTAGACGCAGGAAAACAACTGGACTGTAGTGAGGTTCGGTTCGAACGCACGACCTCGGTCATACGGAGACCGTTGCTCTACCAACTGAGCTACACAGGCTTAGAAAGGAGCGAGTCGAGAAATAGCCATAGCACCATTGCCTTGCATCCTGTTCGTATAACTAGCCTGCAGTGAGGTTCGAACTTACGACGTCTGGTCAAACCGGGACCGTCGCTCTTTTTCTAGCCTGCTTTACTTGCATCATTGATCGTTAGATTTGGTGAGTCTACAATGGCTTTCGGTGTACGAATGTACCAGTTTATGACGTAATTGGATGACCACGTTTAGCGTAATTCAAGTGTTTTGTTACAGAGCTTTGTATTACGCGTTGAACGAGGCAAACTTATGAAAGCCAGGTGCGGGCCACGAGGTCATTTCAACAAAACTGCATTTGTTGCGTATTATAACAACGTAACTACAAAATTTAATTGCATTTCAAAGAGCCACATTTCTCACTTCGTTAACCGCAAAAAGTCGCATTTTTACTTGGTTAATTGCAAAGAGCCGCGTTTCTTACGGGCCACGAGGCCATTTCCTCACGAAAAATGCATTTTGCCTATTATAACAACGTAACTAACTACAAACACAATTGAATTTCATTTCTACCATGTCTTAACAAAGGCGTCATGCGTCTTATCGCACCATATAACGGAAAGCATTGGCAGCTTAATGATACAAAGGCGTTTCTTAGCTTTGCGCGAATCGATAACATATTGACATGTTTATAATATAGCTTTTGTATTAAACACCTCTCCAACTCAAAACTTTATTAAAATAAACAAACTGTGTTGTTGTTAAGGTTACGTTTTATGACGTCACGTTTAGATGTAACTTTGTGACGTCATCTCTAATTAAACGTTTCCTAAAAACAAAAACTAATAATATGAAGTATTTTTAGTCATACCTTATTTGTTCTCATTAAAAACACACAGAAACGTCAGCAGTTTCGCAAATTGGATTTATTCAAAATATTATAATGTTTCACCTTATATATATGACGATTCAATATAATAGTTGCAAAAAGGCAGTTAATATAAGCCACTATAGCAGAGTATTTCAGTTCCTCATTCAACTTTGGGACTTTGTTTAATTAACGAGCTAACGAGTTCGCCTTCTGGTGGAACGCTGTGGGGTTTTTGTGTAGCAGCCGAGCACAGCCAAACTTGAACTTGAATGTGACAAAGAAGAACTTAATATTTCGCCCGGATAGTCCTAGAATATATTTGCTCCTCGCTAAAAAAAGCTGTGGGGTTTTGGTGTAGCAGCCAAGCACAGCTGAACTGGAACCTGACTGTGACAAAGGGGAACTTAATATTTCGCCCGGATAGTCCTAGAATATATTTGCTCCTCGCTAAAAAAAGCTGTGGGGTTTTGGTGTAGCAGCCAAGCACAGCTGAACTTGAATGTGACAAAGAAGAACTTAATATTTCGTCCGGATAGTCATAGAATATATTTGCTCCTCGCTAAAAAAAAGCTGTGGGGTTTTTGTGGAGCAGCCGAGCACAGCCAAACATGAACTTGAATGTGACAAAGAAGAACTTAATATTTCGCCCGGATAGTCTTAAACTACATTTTACCCTTCCTCAACAAACACTGTTGGGTTTTTGTGTAGCAGCCAAGTACAGCCGAACTTGAACTTAAAAAATAATATTTAATAAAGTGATTTTACAGATTAAAAAATAGCAGCATAATGGCTGAAGGTTGACGTGGAATCGGCATCAACGCCCATACAGAAAAGCTGGCATGATATGAAGGTATTGAATATATCTTAACATAATGGCTGAAGGTTGTAGTTACATGCAGGGTGAATGTCAAGCCAACCAAGAAGTAGTTAACATTTTGAACTTTAGAACAAATCTTAATATAATGGCTGGAGGTTGTAGTTGGACGTAAAATGAATATCAAAGGTCACACAGCAGGAGGTTGTATTTTGTATGTTATAAACACCTATGTTATAAATTAATTTGGGTGTTCGTTGGGTTTATTCTGTGTTTCGATCAGTGATTTTAAACCTCGCAAAAAATAGTTCGCAACTTTTGACAAATTACCACCGTTGTAATGATGCGAATGATCTAAATATGACAAGAAGAATAAAATATTAAATTGTTTTCTTGCGATTGAAGTTCGCCGGGAATTTGTTTATCGGTTTGTTAGTGCGCCGCAACCTGGAAAAGTTTGATAACCACTAGCAAAAACTATGTTCAATATCTTAGTAACTTTTATTGCCTCTAGGAAATGGTTTAAGAATAATTGACATGTGGCGTGCAATTTCAAGGGTTTAAACGACTTACAAGTAACAAATAAATGCGCAAGCATTCTTTGGTTAATTTTAAACCGCGTAACACAGTTAAATGCTACGACAAATAAACTTTTGACTGTGATATAGGATAACTGTTCATTTGTCGCTAAAAATCCGAACACAGTAGCAAAGGATCAACGAAGAACCACAAAATGGTTATCAAGTCAGTTGACCCTGAAGGTATAAGGAATTCAGGTTACAACGAAAAATAAAATATTAAATATTTCTTCTAGAAAAATATGAGATAATTTGATCCGAAAACAGCGCAAGTAGATATGCATACAACTTTTCAGGTTTCTTTTCAAGTAGATATGCGATACAACTTTCACTCGCTTTCTTTCATATGCAGATTACGCGGAGCGATCGATTTAGTGTTGTCAGCTTACAAAGCCACATCAAACGCGGCCTTCTTCATTTTTTTCTCATTTAGAACCACATTTGTTTCTAGCCAAGGGGCATTTTCGTCGAATCCAAGTGAGTGTCGCAGTGGCAGCTGGGGAATGGAGCGAGCGTGCCCGTCCAATTAGAAGTTCCAAGTGTGTTTATACTGCTGCATTATATAGTCACGTCCGTTAACAAGCGCTTATATGCTTTTCCAAGCAGCAACAGCGTTTGTTTTGCCAAGTCGCCAGTGAGACATCATATGTCACCATAGGCCAGTTAACCTAGTCATCTCAGAGGTCGACAGCTTCCTGTTTAGCATATTGTACTTTGTATAAATGACAGAACTGGGCCAGGACAACCTACAAAGTGTGATTTATGTAGATTTGCTAGAGTATAGAGCAGCGCTTCTCAACCGGTGCGCCATGGAAGGTTGCCAGGTGCGCCGCGAGCAAAGGAAAAATTTTGTGATATGTAAAAATTATTTTTTACTTTTCTATTAAGCTTACCTCATTGATTCCACAGTACTTTTAAGTACAAAGCACTATAAGTCCTTCAAAGCAACCGCATCTAAACCAGATAATATATAATACCATAGTATTGAGACCACCGGCATATAATAACTCCAACTTCGTAGTAATAACCACGACAGAATAAGATCTAAAATAGTCTACATAAGACTTAAATATGTCGAAATAAGTCCAAAATTAATCGGAAAAATGCATAACTTCCTAGAATGTAGGGAAAGGGTATGGGATGATTGGGGGACTGTTTGGTATTGGATGTTTGCTGTCGACAATTGGGTGCCGCTGTTTTGGCCCTAAATGTTTGCCCCTGTTTGGGCTTATGGGCGGGTAATGTGTGGTGTTAGCAATTGGGTTAGGGTTGAAAATATTAGGGAAATTAGTGGTAGTTATAAGTGGGGCTTGGGGTTAGACAAGAGGTTGTTATATAGGCAATATTTTGGCAATTTTGATCTGATTTCGATTTCGTTATTATTACGACTATTAGGTATTAGTCTTGTTTTCGCCTTTTTCCTAACTATCCTTTATCCCGAAGTTACTTTTGTTCTTATTTTGGTCCTAAGGCTAGAGTCCCTTTAAAGATATGCAACTATTAGGCCTATATAACCAAATATTGCAAGCAATTTAAAAGAAACACCGGGACACCTTTAAAATTTCGCACTCGCTTCGCCCGCAAGGTGCGTCACGGCGTTTTAAAATGTCTCTACGTGCGCCACCAAGTAAAAAAGGTTAAGAAACCCTGGTATAGAGTCTGTTTTCGAGCGGTTGGATTATATTTCAAAAATAGCAACATTATGATGCATTACGTTAACTGTAGTAGTAGTTGAAATGCAGAAAAGGAGGGCATATTATTTAGATATAGAAGTAATTAACCACGTCCCAGAACGCAAGCAAAGACAAGTCAAAAGTGGCAAAAGCTGCTGCTGTGCAACTTTAAGCATTTATTAAAACTTATGATGCGTTTATATTGCAAAGGTGAAATATCATAGAAGGGCGGAAATATTTTTCAGATTTAGAAGTAGTTTCTGTTCGGAATATACTCAAGAAATGTCAAATAAAGAGGAAAAGCTGTTGTTATACAACTAAGTATTTCCTTAAAACAGAACTTTTCTTGGGAGGTTTTCGTCTTTACTTGATTTACAAAAGCTGTTGTTGTGCATCTGTAAGCATTAGGTGTTTCTTAAAAAGAGAAATGTTTTCTTTGAAGACGTTTTCTGGTTCATTTGGTCGACTAAATTGATCGAAAATAGACTTCGGAAACGGCTGAATAGCAGTTGTTGCGTACGTCCAAGGGAAAAAATAAATGAGTCCATACACAAGCAGGTAGCGTATTTGACTCTTTCGAAATAATTTAGAATTCAGTTTGAAAATACTTCGGTACACTGTGCACGGATCTGTAATGTAGCTTAATAATAAATTTCAAAGCCAAAAAGGTCGAGTAGATCGACAGCATCTTGATTAAGACGTTTCGATACGAACTTGTATCAGTTTGAAAATAGATGTAGAAAATCAACAAATAGGTATTTGAAACGTTTTCAAAATGCTACCTATACTTACTTCGGTATTATCTTTGGTATTTATTCTACGTCTAACTACAACTTCCAACCATTATTTCCTAAAGGAAAATAAATTAGGAAAAAAAAATACCTAAACATGCAAATAACTAACGTAAAGCGATTTTTTTGGAAAACGTGTAAAACCATTTAAATGGTATTTTGGTGCGTGTTTGCTGAAATCGATCTAAACTGTTTCAAACCACACAATTACCACATTAAAAATCTCCGGCCGGTAATTGAACCAAATCATCGTTCTTAAGTAGGGTTGCATGAAAAGAAGGCCACTCGGGAATTCAGGCTTTCCCGAAGCTGCTTGGTTTGTTGTAAAGTTCTGAATGCCTGAGCTATCTCAACCTCTAGCTGGCAATAATTTCGTTTTAACGATTCATTTGTATTTACAAAGCCGCTAAAATTAGTGGGCCTGGAAAGAAAGTTTTTTTTCTTAAAAGCGCAATTTCAGAGTTGAAAACTATAAGTTGAAAAACAACAAAATAAAAGGAGACGTATTAAGAATACCAAAGCCCATACAGAAGTAGGTAGCTTTTTGAACGACGAAACGTTTACAAAATGCTACGTCTTACTACAACCTCCATCCATTATGCTCCCAAAAGCATAATTAGTAATGAACCGTTCTCATTATTTTTAAGGTGGTACATTTCTGTCAAAACGAAATGTCAGCTTGAACATTTGATCAGTAGTCCCACGCGCTAAAGGAGCAAAAACTGGCCTGGTTAAAATTAATGGTCTCTTGGGAATAGAGGCTTATCATAGAAGCGTTAGTAGTGGTAGCGCCTAACAATTGTGGTATAGTAGTCCAAGAATGTGGTTGACTATTGTTTAGTAAATTTGTACAGTTTTTTAGTCCATTTGAGGGGCTTTGTTTATTTAAGGTCGTTGATCAGGAGCAAAAGCTGGCCTGGTTAAAATGGTCTCTTGGGAATAGAGGCTTTATCGTAGCGTTAGTAGTAGTTGTGCTTAGTCGCTGTGGTATAGCCGTCCAACAATGGTCGACTACAGTTGAGGACCCAAGCTATAACAGATAAAGGGTTAAGTTGTGAAAGTGTAAATTTTTTCCAACCATTTAAGTTGTAGAAAAAAAGTTAATATAGAGGCTTTATCGTAGCGTTAGTAGTAGTTGTGCTTAGTCGCTGTGGTATGGCTGTCCGGGAATTGTCAACTACAGTTGAGTACCCAAACTATAACAGACAACTTCTATTTAGTTGGCTTGTTTCTTTGCGGTCGGTGATCAGGAGCAAAAGCTGGCCTCGGTTAAAATGGTCTCTTGGGAATAACGGCTTTATCGTAGCGTTAGTAGTAGTTGTGCCTAGTCGCTGTGGTATGGCTGTCCGGGAATTGTCAACTACAGTTGAGTACCCAAACTATAACAGAACAACGTCTATTTAGTTGGCTTGTTTCTTTGCGGTCGGTGATCAGGAGCAAAAGCTGGCCTCGGTTAAAATGGTCTCTTGGGAATAACGGCTTTATCGTAGCGTTAGTAGTAGTTGTGCCTAGTCGCTGTGGTATAGGTGTCCAACAATGGTCGACTACAGTTGAGGACCCAAGCTATAACAGATAAAGGGTTAAGTTGTGAAAGTGTACAGTTTTTTAAACCATTTAAGTTGTAGAAAAAAAGTTAATATAGAGGCTTTATCGTAGCGTTAGTAGTAGTTGTGCCTGATGGTTGTGGTTAGGTGTCCAACAATGGTCGACTACATTTGAGTACCCAAGCTATAACAAAACAACGTCTATTTAGTTGGCTTGTTTATTTACGGTCGTTGATCAGGAGCAAAAGCTGGCCTCGGTTAAAATGCTCTCTTGGGAATAGAGGCTTTATCGTAGCGTTAGTAGTAGTTGTGCCTAATCTCCGTGGTATAGATGTCCAACAATGGTCGACTACAGTTGAGTACCCAAGCTATAACAGGTAAAGGTTAAGTTGTGAAAGTGTACAGTTTTTTTTTTTTTTTTAAAGTTAATATAGAGGCTTTATCGTAGCGTTAGTAGTAGTTGTGCTTAGTCGCTGTGGTATGGCTGTCCGGGAATTGTCAACTACAGTTGAGTACCCAAGCTATAACAAAACAACGTCTATTTAGTTGGCTTGTTTATTTACGGTCGGTGATCAGAAACAAAAGCTGGCCTCGGTTAAAAAAATGCTCTCTTGGGAATAGAGGCTTTATCGTAGCGTTAGTAGTAGTTGTGCCTAGTCGCTGTGGTATAGTTGTCCAACAATGGTCGACTACAGTTGACTACCTAAGCTATAACAGATAACGGGTTAAGTTGTGAAAGTGTACATTTTTTAAACCATTTAAGTTGTAGAAAAGAAGTTAATATAGAGGCTTTATCGTAGCGTTAGTAGTAGTTGTGCTTAGTCGCTGTGGTATAGCTGTCCGGGGATTGTCAACTACAGTTGAGTACCCAAGCTATAACAAAACAACGTCTATTTAGTTGGCTTGTTTATTTACGGTCGGTGATCAGAAACAAAAGCTGGCCTGGTTAAAAAAATGCTCTCTTGGGAATAGAGGCTTTATCGTAGCGTTAGTAGTAGTTGTGCCTAGTCGCTGTGGTATATTTGTCCAACAATGGTCGACTACAGTTGACTACCCAAGCTATAACAGATAACGGGTTAAGTTGTGAAAGTGTACATTTTTTAAACCATTTAAGTTGTAGAAAAGAAGTTAATATAGAGGCTTTATCGTAGCGTTAGTAGTAGTTGTGCCTAGTCGCTGTCGTATAGCCGTCCGAGAATTGTCAGCTAATGTTTAGTAACAAAGATATAATAAAAAAAAACGGTTAAACGTAGAAAGTGTACAGTTTTTAAACCATTTAGGTTGTGGAAAAATGTTAATATAATCGGATAATAATTTTTCGATGTTTGCTTGTTTTATTTACGGTTTAAGGAGCCGAAGCTGGCGTGGTTAAAATTAACTGTCTCTAGGGAATAACGGCTTTAACTGGCGTTATAGTGGTCGTGCCTAATGGTTGTGGTAGGTGTCCAAGAAAATGGTATTGTTCAGCAACCAAACTATAACGAAAGAACAGTGAACTGTAGAAAGTCTACAATGTTCAAAGCCTTTAGGTTGTAGAAAAACGCGAATATAACCGATTATACTTTTTCCATGGATGTTTGTTTATTTACCACTGGTTACCAGAAAGATCCAAAGCTGGCGCTGTTAAAATTAACGGTCTCTTGGAAAATAGAGGCTTTATCGTAGCGTTAGTAGTAGTCGCGCATAATGGATAGCCACGCCATCACACGTAAAACGGTTAGATGAAGAAAGGTACATTTTGGGCCAATTGGGATGTAGAAAAGTTTAATTTGAACAGATTTTAGCTAGACTTGTATTTGTACGTATAATTTGGCCAGGATGCTTGCTTACTCTTTTAAAGTGAGAGTCTATGCTCTTTTTTGTTTTCTAAAAATGATGCTTTACGCGACAGTATGTATTCGGACAATATACATTTAAGAAGTTTACGTTTCAAATAAAAAGAATGCGTTTTCAAATAGAATTTTCATCTGTTCGGGAAAACTGATACATATTTCATAAAATTATAAACAAACTAGCAAAGCAAACAAGGACAAAAGGCAGCAAATCCCCAAAAGCATAATTATAGTAAAATTTTTTTTTGACTAGAAAAAAAGAATTGAATAAATCAAGCACTGACTATAATTTAATATATATATACTTCATTTTCATCTGTGCAGGAATACCGTGGTTTTACCTTGATAAAAACTACTATTTTGAAAATAATAAACAAGCATGGACGAAAAGGCAGCAGATTCTGAATACAGAGTGAAACGTCCTCGTTGGAATAAGTCTTGGGACTTCATGTTCGCGGTTGTCGGTTGTTCGATTGGGCTCGGTAATGTTTGGAGGTTTCCCTATCTATGCTTTAAGTATGGTGGAGGTAAGTTGGCAAAGCGAACTTGTAGCTTTTATTGCAACGAGAGGTGTTAGTAAAATAACTGTTTTATGTTGTGACTATACTGGACTAATTTACAGGCCATGCCAAACTTATTATTTTATTCGAAACTGTAAGGCAACACCTTTACTACTTGTGGCTTTTATTACAACGTTTGCAACGAGATGTGATAGTAAATGAACTGTTCTACAGTATACTGACGTATTTCAACTAAAATCGTGTAAAATGTCAAATTTATCATTTTATTCGAAACTAAAACACAATACCTTTACTATTTCTTCCATTATGGAGGAGGTAAGTTTGTAAAGAGAACTTGCGGTTTTTATGGCCACCTTTTGCAACTTGCAACGAGAGGTGTTAGTAAAAGAACTGCTGAACCGTATACTGACGTATATGGAACGTAGCAAGGCCATAGTGTCACAGAAATTTAAGCTGTATGCAGTTTTGAGCCTTAATTTCTAGTGTCGAAAATCAAACATATAAAGTGGAAACATTGGATGTCAGAAAGTCGAAAAATCCGCTATTTACAACAATATAAACAAAACGGATGGTAAAGTTACCGAAAATAATAAATAAAATGCTGAGCTTTGCAAAAACTAAACAGCACTTGTTTCCGCAAACGGAAAAGGGTTCCCGAAATCAATAGCCCGGCTTCAATTCAGCGAATTCAAAGTTTCCTTCAGTGCCTTTAACCACAAAAGCAAGGCTAGCATTCCTTGCTGTGTTTTTACATTCAGAAAAGCGCTTACTATGCCGTGTAAAGGCTTCACGGAGTTGTCCGTAACGGCTTAGCGTAGGAAAAAGAACCGCAAAGCGTATTGTGTCTACAGGCAACTCGCTGTAGGAGAAGTTTCCGTGTGAAAGCTCTTTGTAAAGTCAGGATCTGATGGGAAAAGCTTAAGGAGAAGCCTAATCCTGTCTTACATACCAAGACTGTGACGAAATTTAGGGGACGTGACACAATGCGATTCTTTTATAAAAAAAATTATAATTGTTATTTGGTAGAGCGCGATTGAATTGTAGTATATATCAATTTAAATCCGAGCCTAAATCTAAATTCTCGGGGGACGATCTAAATTTTTAACAAGTCGCCCTGATTAAACTTTAGGGAAATAGTTTTCCACTCTTTGTTGTTTTTTACTTTTTGCTTTTTAATTCACATTACTTTATTAAATAATAAACTTATGTTGACATAACGAAATAGAATAACGTTTACTTGAATGTTTCGCGCTAAATCACGTTGATTACGTCATAAAAACTCTACTATAGATTTAACAAACCCAAACTTTAAAATGTTACACAGCTTTACGCATATAGTATATAATTACACAGCCTTACGCATATAATATAGAATGTGTAAGGTGTTGAGAATCACTTATTTTAATAAACCAGTTGTATGTATGAGTTGTGTATGACATTAAAGTGAACGTTTTTGTTGATACAAACTCGACTACATCAATCATTTCAATTAAGTTGTATATGGTATCAATGTAAACGCTTGGCATATAACAGGTTGTGCAAGATAGGGAGAATCAAGTATTCTCTGTTCTCACTAGTTGTATGAATTGTGTATAACACCAATGTGAAAGTCTTATGTTTTAGGTGCAACTGTAAAATATAAACCATACAGCTTTACGCATATAATATAGGTTGTGTAAGGTAAGCAGCATCAGGTATTCTGCTTAAAGTTTAAACCAGTTGAGTGAGTTGTACATTACAAATGTCCACTGTTTTATGTTTCAGGTGCTTTTCTCATTCCCTACTTGTTCTTCGCCTTCTTCCTGGGGATTCCCCTGGTGATTTTGGAGACCTCTCTCGGTCAGCTATTGCAAGGGGGTCTCATGAAAAGCTGGGGGGTTGTACCCATATTTAAAGGTAATTCAGCAATGTCATAGAATATCGTGTGCTTCAAAAAAAGTGCCATGAAAAGTGAAAAAAGGTCAGCATTGGTGTAATTAGTAAAAAATCGCAAAACGTCCTAAATTAAAAGGGCAAAATGTTTTAGCGCATGAAAACTTACGTTACCTTTATTGTATTATATTTTGTAACAAAAATATCTTTAAAAGCAGAAAAAGCGTAGGTAAAAAAAAGCTAACCATGGCTGATATCACATAAGTATATCAAACAAATTCCGATACCTACCACTTTGTATCGGCTCCGATTCACTAATATCGGAAAACACAAGAGTTCGAAGGGTTTAGGCTTCAAACAGAGCTTTTAGTAAATTATTACGCCTACTTCAAAAAAAATTACGGTTGAGTTTTTCAGTTATGATTGAATATTATTGACGTTTAAGGTTTTTAGGAGTAGGTGTGAACACATTTAAAACACTTACATGGCGGAATTATACAGCTCGTAACTTTACAATTTAAGCAGTGTAAGTGTGCTAAAAGACTGACACCTTTATCTCAAAAATATCGCGGAGAAAGAATAACAACTTTATACGTGAATGATAAGAAACTGTGTTAAAATTTCATAGTGTGAGTCATAACTTCGTTAAAAGCCCGCGGCGTTGCATTGCATAGACAAGCATGGGAAATCGGTTGTGGCTTGTCAGTCAAACTTTACTTCAAACGCCTATCGACATGCAATTGTAATACCTGTTTCATTGGTGTATCAATCACAGACATGGCCTGGATAACAAGGGATAAAAAGCGCTCTGCTTTAACTGTTGTCAATTAAATCGCCTTAAATGACTAGAATATCTTTGAAACCTGTCTATATTTCATTGAAATGGTGTGGGAACAACATAAGCGCTTTGAACCAACAGCTGTCACTCTAATTTACACCCATCTCTCACTATTACTGTTCAAGACATGACAATATAAATACAGTTGCACATTTTTACCATCAGTGTTCCTTTATGGGTTGAATAACCTTACATAATGCTAGGAATTATTCAACCTTGTTAATAGAGTGCTATAAAACCAAAAATCGATAATACGTTTAATATCTGGAATAAATGACACTTAACCTAAGTAACTAGTCCATAGAGTAACGGACAGGTTTTCATTAAGGACTTTCGAGTCTTGCTAATGTTATTTGAGGATTGTGTTATATGAAATGTGCCTTATATACTGCGTAACCAAATGTCTATTCTAACAGAATACTAAGTTGTGCAACAATTCTGGAAAATTCGGGGTTAATGACGCAATTTTTGCACTAAGGTCTAAGACTCGATTCCGACAGAAAAAACATGTTCCTAACAGTCCGGTCGTTTAAAATGTCCTATCGGCTTTCTTAAATATATCAATCATGTTTCCTGATAATGAAAAGATAAAAAATATTTCAAAACCGCCATCTGATTTCAATTACAACGGTCTGTCCAGCTGTTGGCACATCGGCGTATTTCTCCTGCAGTTGTATTGAATTCCATAAATTATTTAAACTGATGTTTTGTGTAATTTTACCCACACGCTGTAAACCAGTGGTCAATTCGTCGGCAGATGCATTTAAGCTGTCATACCAAAAGTAATAATGTTTTTGACGCAGAATATTTAGCATCTTTGTGTGAAACCCCAAATTAGTTTAAATTTAGCCTGATTTCACCGTGTCAAAATGCTTGACTTGTCACATCAAGCCACTAATTGCTTTGGAATCACTGTTTTTAACTACGAGTTTTAAAACAGAATTTCACGAAACCTGATCCAATCAGTCAGACAACAATTTTCATTTAAAACATCAATCCCTACAATTTATTTAGTTGCTAATTAGCCAACCAGACGTCAATAACAACACAAATACATTTGACGCAAAGTCACTTTTTTAACAAGCAGCCATTAACCTGATTTTTATCACGTGTCTTGAACAAACTGAAGTGTAGCGAAAAGTATCAGTTAGTCAAATTTATACCAGTAAGTGAAGTCAAATTTAAAAACAAATTGAGCATGATAGCATTGTAGTTACTGTATACGTAGAAGAATATCAAGCCCCATGCACAAATATGTAAAAGTTTAGGAGATTGTATTTAGAATAAATATCAAAGCCCATACAGAACTATGTATAGCATAATGTTTCGAAATACAAACCTAAAATTGCAATTTTTTCAGGCATTTCTTTGGCAGCATTGGTCACCATGTTCTACTGCAACACTTACTACCCCATTCTTCTAGTGTGGGCTTTTAAATACCTCGTTACCAGCTTCCAATCCACTCTACCCTGGTCTCATTGTGACAATGTTTGGAACAGCCCTGATTGCGTAACGCCGAACTCAAACCTCACCTCGCAAAACCTCACAAGATCTAATACCTCGATCTCGGCAGCTGAGGAGTTTTGGAAGTGAGTATGACACACTATAACAGGATTTCTAGGGTTGTTGTTGTATAAGTAACTGAAACGTTCATAAAACGTATGTATTCTGTGCAGCAGCTGAAGAGTTGTAGGAAGTACGTTTAACGCTGTGTATTGTAGGAATTATGTGTTTTATTTTGTTTTATAAACTTGACTGAAACGGTAATATAAACAATGTGTGCAGACGTGCTTTTCCGAAGGCATGAGTTTTGGAAGTGAGTTTGACATAGCTTTTGTAGGCATTCTAGGGTGTTTTTTTGTTGTATAACCTTGAGAAGCTGAAAACTTATATATAAACAATGTGTATTCTGTGATCAAGCCCGTGCCTTTCCGAAGGTATCCGATGTAGTAAACTTCTTTATGTCAAGTAGCTGCGTAAACCTTGGGTAAATCTATTGATGTATGGTAGCTGCGTAAACATATCATTAAACGCAATATTACAGTTTCCGTGAAGTTTTTTAGATAAGTATAATGAAGAGTATATTGTAGGGCGATCTGGTAGCTTTTTTGTGGTAGAACCTGGAGTTGCTTTTTAATTTTTATGATTCTTGAGTAAACATTTAATAAAGCACATTCAGGATCACATTCTGCAATTTTCGGCTTATGGACCGAAAACTTTATGTTACCAATCAGATATTTTGAAATTCTTATCAATTTTAACACGCTGTTACCCTAAACATAACAACTAAGATGTTTCAGTAAAACAGTCAAAACTGAATCTTGATTGTTTTCTACATTTTCGACTTATGGCAGTCTTCAATGAAATTGAATATTACGCTGTGATATTAAACCATAGTAGTATACTGATGGGGTTAAGGGGCGACAATAATTAATTAATTGATTTATTCTATTTTCCAATATCACATCACTGTTATAAGCCCTTCGGTTAAGTCGCAGGGTCTTGTAGCTTATTTACAAGATATTCAACAACCGCGTTATTCTATTACTATTTAGCGGATGTGTGTCAACTTGTCAACCCGCCCTATATTAAATTTAACGTCCGTTTTACTGAGATATGCATCGCTGTTAAATGTGTGGTCTGTTCACAAGGCTTGTATTGGTGATAAACTACGCGCCGTTTCCATTTGAATGACCAAACCGCATAGCGCGGAATGTTTCTTAGATATGCCCGGTTTTTGTGTACACTACGTGTCTACAGGGCTTGTTGACTGCAAAATTAATATTCTTTTAACTGAATAATAATGCTTCCACTTAAATTTAAAACAACGGCTTAAGAAAAATCATACTCGCTGTTTTAGAACGCTTATCAGTTTAAAATGTTAGTCAAATATTATATTTTCTTATTGTACACTTAATAAATTGGACAATTCAACTAAAACTTGCCAATGCGATAGAGTGAAATTATTTGAAAAAAAAACACAATTTACGAAAGCCAAGTCCAAGCAAAAAGAAGTAAAGAAAACGGTACATAAAACGAATTAATGTCGTTTTATAATTATGTAGGACCGTGTGCAATCTAAACATCTAACGTTATCTTAAGAGAGATTGAAGTAACATTCCGCCGGTACCCCGGATCTATATTATAATCACGTCCTTATTATACAGTAAGGCGCAACGTTGCGTAGTAGACCACAGGATTTTGATACAGGCGTTATTGGGCTTGAACCTTAATGACTTTCCGGCATGATTTTAACGATTGGAGGCCCTATCTGATTTTGATATAGCGTGCATGAGTGGATCAATAGGCGATAAAGATAAAACACGTGGCTTCCTATAGCCTTTCCTTTCTGTTACTGGCATACTTTTAACTTGATTAGCTATGGTTGACAAACCTCCATCAGATTATTGGGCCTTGGAATTTGTTTTGTATTTTTCCATTACCGAATAGAATGTTTACGGTATTTTTCCATTGAGTCGGCAACGGGAAAAGGACTAGCAGTCTGTCAAAAACAATAATTATATACAATCCACGGTACGCCATACTTAATTCCCGACATTACCGACTAAAATGTGGATGACAAGAATAAATATCAAAACCTATACAGAAGTAGGTTTCATTTCGTGGACGCTTTGAACACTTAAGATAATGGCTGCAGATTGTAGTTAGACAAGAATAAAAAATCAAAGCCCATATATGAGTAGGTAGCATTTTGTCAACGCTTCAGAGATTTTTACTTCATTCTACATCTAAAGAATTTTATTTCCCATCAAATTACAACCTCCAGCTATTCATTATGCTTCAACATGTGACACGAAAAACGTTATGGATTAACAGGGGTGGTGGGGTACTTTGGCAAAAGCGCATTTTGCTAATAAACTAAAACCTTTTATATTTTTCCAAGGTTAATAACACGCCAATATGCATAGGTAGTACAGATATACGATTACTCAATATACAAAACACCTTAAAAACAAACAACACCTTAAAAAAGAACTACAATGATGTATTCATACAAAACAATAACGTCAAGATTTGCGCGACTTCTAAAAGCTGGGTGGTCCAACTGGTCCATCGATATTAGGAGTCATGGAAACTGCATAAGTTTAATAGCACTTTACGTTTCGCACAACATTAACCGCCACTTAAAACCGATTAATGTAAAGTATTCGACAAGATTTTTTGAAACACCACTTTTTTACTTTGACTTACACTATATTTATTTTTTTCAAGTGCGAGTCAAGTGGCTCAACACTCAAGGTGAACTCGCCTGTCAATCTCCCACTTAAGAATATATCAACGTGGATTGCGATAAGCGTTATGAAGAGAGACTGGTTGTACAGGAATTAATGCGCTTTGCTTTACTATTTTTTTTATTACGTGGTAATAAGTTACACGGCGGAAGAAAAAGACGCACGGACGCAGAAAAGATAAAAGATAGATAGGACCAAAAAAACGACAGATATACGTTTAAAGACTGGACCATTTTACTTGAAATGCTGCGAGACTCTTATTTCCCAGCGCAATATGGTATTTTGATTTATTCACTGTTTTTTTACCGCTTCGCATTACTAGATAACTCTTCCAGCTTATAAACAGCAATAGCGCCAGTTGGTGTACAGAATTCGTTTTAGACTTGAAGCAAAGACGAAATATTTTATTTCAATAGTGTTAAAATTTTGGATTCTTCACACCATTGCTTTTTCTCTTATTTTATCAAACTAACGATAACCAAAAAAATTCAGTGAAAGTATGACACAACTAATAACCATAACTATTATCTATTTGGTCTGTCGAATTTCAAATCGCTTAATTCCCAATTAATTTGTTTTTTAATTTTAAAGTTTTACCACCATCAATTGGCTAAGACTTTCCATTATAAAGACAACTTTCGCCGGTGAAATTATTAATTACATATCTGAAAGCGTAAAACGGCTATTTGGACCAAGTGACTGTTTTATTCTATAATTATAGTATGCCTTTATTTTCTTAGAATAGTCTTCAAGAAAATGAAGCGAAAACAAAGTACATAAAATCAGTAGTGTTAGACATTAGTGTGATATAACTGGGGAAGACATGAGTGTACTATATAATATAAGCCAATATCGTTAGTCACTACTACTTCAGAAAGGCTATAGATCACATAATATACATCACGTGTGTATATAAATTTTTCAGTTCACTGCTAAATCTTTCAATGTTTCATTAAACTGGTGATAACCAAAACAAGTTCCAGTACAGGTGTTACAACACTACAAACCTTTAATTTCGAATTACATAAATAAACTACAAACATTTTTAAATTTCCTTTTTTAAACCGAGTTATAATTTTGCCACCTATATATCTCTAAATTTCAAATTTATAAAGGGAAGTTTGCGGGTGAAAACAAATATAGTATTACCAGAAGCGTAAAATGCCCTTTTGATCCTAGTGACGTGCTAAGCAAGTTTCCCACAATACACAAGGGAAAAGCGTGCATTAAACCCTTCCCAGGGGTAGTTAGGCACAAATGCGCGGCCAATATGGGAAGCCACCTACAAACCAGAGACGGCCTGAGGTTTAGTTATAGTAAGACTAACACTTAGGTTAAAAGAAACCTCTAGGTCTCGTTGGGTTTATGGGCAGCTATAACATATTGTTAGCTTCTCGTAGATTTTAATTTTGATGTAAATTATTTTCCAGTTTGCGCTTGGGTTATTGTTAGTGTGTTGTTCCTGTCAACGTTTGTTAATTGTTGTAATTGGTATCACGACAAAAGGTTTTCATCAGGTGTAAGACTGCCAACTGATTGTCGTTAACTTAATAAGAATAGTGGGCAGTCGTTCTTTGAATACTATTTTTTTAAATATTTGGGTTTTTTCAAACGTCATTCTAATTTTCATGGGCGCCGTACAGTGATTTCGTTTCGTTACTAAATTCAAATAGCGGTAATAAAACTCTTGCAAATGTCATTCTTTGCTGACATGTGCATTCAAAATGTTCGTTACAAAAACTACATCGATTGTGATTACCACCAACAAATAACACCTTGGCTAAATAAATGAGCAATCAAGTCCACGCTAAATTGACTTTGTTTAGCCGGGAGGTGCTCGGTGTTTCTTCGGGGATTGAGAACGTGGGCAGTTTGAGGGGAGATCTCGTGCTCTACCTTGCGATCCTGTGGGTCGGGATCTACTTCTCAACTTTCAAGGGCATCAAATGGACAGCCAAGGTCAAAGAAAAAAAAAAGTTTTTTAGGAAATATTGGGAGGCGGCGTTGTGTATTTGGTTATCTGACAAACAACTTAGAGTGAACTTTGGTTACAACTATGTTAGACATGTTGTTTTTGTGTGTCGTTTAAATCAAGGCCTATCGCATGTTAGATAAACTAATCCAGACAATAAAATTAAGTTTATCGAAATTGTAACTTATCACGATAATTATGTGACCCCGAAAAAAACAATTTTTGGACACGTGTTTTTTTTTATATTATTTAATGTGAAACGGTGTGTACTTTGAAATTAAACAACGAGTGAGAATTAAAAATAAATTATTGGAAATTAATATAAAATAACTTTTTTCTAGGGTTCCGTTTTAAGTATTGCTTTTCATTAAAATAAACTAGGTTTCAAACAAAAAAAACAAGAAAAATTTTCCTAAAAATTAGGTATTTTTTGCGTTGTTAATTTGCTTTTGCTAACATCGCCTGTTGTTTATTCCAGGTTGTGTACGTGACTGCCACCCTCCCCTTTCTCCTCATTTTCATGATTCTGATTCGCGGCGTAACACTAGATGGCGCATCGGAGGGAATAAAATATTATCTTTACCCGAACGCTACCAAGCTGATTAATCCAGAGGTAAGGAGAACAACTAGCCTAATACCATTACTGAGTTGTTAAACGTTGTTTGAAAGCTTAGTATTTACTCTCTCAAATAGCTATTTTACTCTCTCCAATTTAGTTTCATAAAATACAGTATTTACTCTGTCAAACATCGGTAAAGGAAAAATTAAATTCTTGCAATAGGCAAGGTTGTGCATAGCCGTAGCGTATCTTACAACACTATAGAGCTCAGTAACCCAGAAGTTTAGGAGCTTAATATCGCCTATTTAATTAACAATATCGTAACACTCGTTTTCGTTGTTTTATGCTTAATATGCTCTATTCCAAATAAAAGGCATCGTTAAAAGACAAATCAAGTTCTTTAAATAGGCGAGGTTGTGCGGCGCGTATCTAACAATGCGTTTGTCTTTAACAGTACTATTTCGAGTACTATTCGACGAGATATATAAAAGCTATGAGATTTTCATGTATTGGTAGTAATTTAATGAATTGCGTTTTTTGAATGTGTATACTATAATCTATAACCATTATACGGCTAGGGTTGTTCGACAGTATATTGGTGATTAATTTAACACTATTTATTTTGAAACGCCTTTAAAAGAGCGCCCCCAAAATACCCTCAATTGTAAATAAATGTATATCGACCAATTTGTAATTTAAGGGTTTAAGTTTATATACTATGTAATTACATCCTATTTAAATTATAAAGTTGGAAAAAAGGGAAGCCGACTGCTTATCAAAGGACAAAAAAAAATGGGTATACTTCATTTGACCAACTATTAAAAGTAATATGGCGCTTTTTAGGTTTGGGTCAGCGCCGGTTCTCAAGTGTTCTTCTCTTATGCTGTGAGCTTCGGTATTTTGGTCGTGCTGGGAAGCTACAACGACATCAAGCACAACTTTTGGAGGTTGGTGTTTAGAAGTTAAAGACAAAAACGGTATTTCGGCGCATAGATGTGTACTGGGCTGGAATCAAAAGCATCACTTAACAAACAATTGGCGCAATTTGCAAGATATATACGACGTTGTATCGTGAAACACAATAAATCTGGTTAAAATTCAAAACGATCTTGCGCTTCCCACTGATGCTTCAGAAGCATTAAACAATATTTTATCGTGTAATTTCGCAATACATGTTTTTTACCAACAGAAAAATAGGTCGAGTAGAACATTTATGATGATACAAGGCGGCTTTATTAATATCATGCTGATTTAGTAGACTTATTTGACTTTGACATTCATTTCAAAGCTACATTACAGATCCGTGCATAGTGTACCGAAGTTTTGTGTTGAAATGTAAGAAAATGACATGTTCACTTTCCCAACAGGAATTCAATATTCATCGGCGCCTTAAACTCAATAACGAGCTTCACAAGCGGATTTGCGGTGTTTTCAACCCTGGGCTTTATGGCCAAGTATCAGGTAACTGCTGTTATTAGTAAAAATCTACACACTTTTGATTAAAACAGTCAGGTTTTTAATTACAACTTGCTGTTAATTCATAGGGATTACAAAGTGAAGACTGCGTTTATATGTATCTAAGGACAGCATGAAAAATAATTCATATCTTAAGTCAACGTTGATGTGTCAACAACGTTGTACCTGTTCAACACATGGAAGTGCTAATTAATGCTTGATTACAAACGCAGCATGATTAGAATTGCGTCCCACCTTTTATAAGCGTTTTCAGTTACATGAACTAAAGATGATACAAGTGCGTATCGAAACGCTTTTAACAAGAGGGTTTCGATTAACTTAACCTATTCGCTTTGACGTTTATTATTAGAACATATTTTTATTGTAGAACACAACTGTGGATAAGGTGGCGCAATCTGGTCCCGGTTTGGCCTTCATAGTTTACCCTGAAACTCTCTCATTACTTCCACTGCCGCAGTTCTGGTGCGTTATATTCTTCCTCACCCTGATGTCACTCGGCTTTGATTCACAGGTTTGTATTTTGTACTTCTACTAAAATGCGTTTTTAGGTAACATTAGAAAGCTACCACAAATACAGTTGGTATCAAACTTTTAACTTGACGAACCATTTTTTTTTTCAAATAATATTTAGAGGACCTCATTTGTTAAAATGGTGAATAAAATACAGAATATTCACCCCAATATGCCAATCAGGACCATTACAAAAACTTACTGCGCCAAAGTTGCGAAATTATTGAATATCTCAAATAAAAGCCTGTTCTGTAGCTTACCTATTATATTAATCAATGACTTTTATAGATACGCAGACAACTTAAAAACTTACTTACACACATTAAGCAGTCCTAGACTCTAGTTTAAGTCGAATTTAAAAAACAAAGTCATCGGTGATATTTTGACATTTTTCCTACTAACGATTGTATTTTCTAGTTCGTCTACCAAGAGTGTTTCGTGGGAACAATGTTGGACAACTTCCCCAACCTTCGCAAGCACAAATACTGCAGGGAAGTGCTTCAAGCCATCTTCGCTGTGTTCATGTTTATTCTGGGTCTTCCAATGCTAACAGAGGTACCAAAATAAAAATACAGCAAACAAACAAACAACCCTAGTCCTGACATCCATAAAACTACGCCAACCCAAGTTTATTCTTAACTCTAATTGCCATTAGCATAGAAATTCAGCAACCTACTTCAATCTTAACTCTAAAACGATTTGTATAAAACTACAGCAACTTACAACAACCAACACTAAAAATATGATTTGTATAGAAATTCAGCAATTACAGCAAACCACACCCAAAATAAGATTTGTATGGAAATACAGCAACCTACAACAACCCAAATTTAAATAACATTTGTATAGAAATACAGCAACATACAACAACCCACACTCAAATATAAATTGCATAGAAATACAGTAACCTACAACAAACCACACTAAAAATACGATTTGTATAGAAGTACAGCAACCTACTTTAACTGACACTCAAAATACGATTTGTATCAAAATACAGGAAACTACAACAACCCACATTTAAATAGGATTAGTATAGAAACACAGCAATCTACAAATAAACCCTTGTTTCTATTGGCACATAAATACAGCAACAAAAACCAACCTTAATTACAATATGATTTCTACAGAAATACAGCAAACGACAGCATAACATTTTTACTTCACGCAGGGCGGTGTTTACGTTTTCGAGATGTTCAACAACTACGCAGTGGCTGGCTGGTGCATGTTCTTTATCGGGTGTTGTGAGTTTGTGGCCATAGGTTGGTTTTACGGGGCTGATCGTTACTGGGAAGCCATGACCAGCGCTATCGGTGATATTCGAGGAAAACTGTGGATTAAGCTCTCGTGGATGTTTATTGCGCCGACCATTTGTGTGGTAAGTATAAATGTGTTGTTAAACCTAAATATTTAAAGTCCACAGCAAAGTACTCTAGCAAAGCTAGGAATTTAAGGTCGACATTTTCTTGCAAGGGTCAAGGTGATTTCTATTATTCACATATTCAGTGCAACATCAAAAGTCCACTTTGAACTTAGTTTTATCTTGTGCCCGTCGCTGTATTAGTCTAGTCAGGTGCTCGGAACAAAAAAGGTTTAAATCTAAAGTTCGTCAATCTAATTAAGTTCTTAAAAAAGAAATATATTTCGCTGCACTTAACCGCACCTTGGGTGTTCAATTCAAATCGATCCTTTAAAAGCAAATGAAAAACGCCACCTTTGATTTAGTTAGGAAGAAACTAAATTTAAAATTTGGTTGTTAGGATGAGAAGTTATGTTGGAGAGTAGTATTTTGTTGGCAGAAAATATATCGCATTTAACTTCGTACTGTGCATAAACATTAAACGCAAAAGTACAGTGTATAAAACTAAGCGCTTGGTTACGAGTCATGTTTTAGGTGCAGTTAATCAGGCACAGCATACAAAACGAAAATACCCAATAAAAATTTGTTACATTATGATAAAGATTTCTGTTAGCATACTCAAGTTTAAAGAGGAAGTGCTCATAAAATGCAAAAAGTAAGACTGACAATTAACATTTTTTAAATTCTTGGAAGTAGTTTCTATCATACACATTTACGTAACCTGTTCAAGGTAACGCTTAAATTTACAGAGGGCAAGTCGTGATTAATCAAGAATCTCTATGAAACCTCAGAACGGGGTTCGGTTCCCGGTCAGGGAAATAGAAATCTTGTCAAAATCGCTATTGACGGAGTTATCTAAAATAGTTTGGCTGTACATCTTTTAAGCTGGACAACGTTGAATATATAGGAAGTTGTAAAGAAGTAAAAAAACAACAACAAATATAGTCACACTAGATTACTAGAGGGCCTATAGGCGACTTTTGGTTAATTTTTATACAAAAAAATATGTTGAATATCAGCTTATTATAGTGTTAAAGTCGAAAAGTGAAATGTTCACTGAAAATTGTGCAACTTTTACTGAATAAATGATTAAAGCAGCTAAAAGTACCAAGGACAAGAAAAAAGGGATTGTAAAATAAATTAAAACTACATGACAATCCGTGTTGGTTTTTATTACCGCTGTGTTACAAAAACAGTTCAACTAAACGACTTAAGTTCATCGCGTATACGATTACAAAATTAGAGAAGCGATTCTAAATATAAAAATAAATGAGAATTATGTCTTTTCGTATCACTCATACAAGAGAATCTAATGTATTCCAGCTGGTCATAGTGTACAATCTGGCCTGTTGAAAATCGTATTGAAATAGCTTGACTAAACGCAATTACGTATACGATTTCAACAATAATATCATCGATGGTAAAACTGATGAAAATAAATGAGAAATTAATGCATTTGTTTTTCACTCATACAGAATCTATTGTTTTTCAGCTGGTTATAATCTACAGTCTCGCCGGAGTTTCCCCACTAAAGTACGACGGCAAAACCTACCCACCCTGGGCCCAAGTTATAGCGCATATGATGAGCCTTAGCTCTGTTGGAATGATCCCTGCCTATGCAATCTACAAAGTGATTACAACACTGAGGAATGGTGGAAGCATAAAAGAGGTAAAATAAATAAAAGTTACATAATACAAATGCGAGAAGAATGGAAAAATCGATATATCCTTCTGTTTCATGTCTTTTACAACACTATTAATAGGTTTATGAAAACAGAGGGTATTCAATAATATCAAAGGTTTAGGACATAATATTTATAGGCAAACATCATTGAGGAAAAAATCCAATTAAACTTTTTTCCTGGTTTTTAGCTATGTTTAGTTTTAGAAATATGTGAATTATAAGCATTTGTACAACCGATGTGTTTTCAGCTTACTACAATCACTATAAGTCAAGGTTCTGATGATTTTTAACAAATTTTAACGGGAGATTTTTTTAAAGCGAAACGCCCATTTATTTCCGCATGTCCTTTAAGACAGTTTATGACATCTTAATCCACGCTATTGGATTGCCGTCAAAGCTAAAAGGTCGAAGAGTTTTTCAATATTGATTCCTAATCTGCTGGTCTCTATTTTTAAAGAAATAACCAAGGAAAACCTTTTATGCTTAGTTTAAAGAATGTGCTTTTTTTAAAAGCAAGAATGGCGAATAAACTTTTGGAACATAATGGTTTGGGGTTGTAGTAACAACACCACACTCCATACAAAAGTAGGTAGCATTTTGAACGTTTTTAAAATGCTACCTACTTGTGTATGGACTTTGATATTCTTACTACGTCGAATAAAATTGTGGATTCTTTCCTTCTTTCTAATTTTAAAATTGTTTTTTCTAATTCCATTAGGACTTTCTTTTTGGAACTTGTAAGAACCACCATAAACTATTTAGGCATATTCAAAAACAAAAATGATTACAAAATTACTTTTAAAAATCTATTTTCGTTTTTATTGTTTTGTTTTTCATTTCAATTGAATTTTATTTATAATAATACCTAATAACGAAAAAAAATTCGTTTTTTCAAGATTTGTTGTTTTGCAAGGTGAATGTAGCATTTACTTTTGAGCAATAATAATTTTTTGATATTAACAACATGTTTTTGTGATTTTTTCAGTTATGTCGGCGACCGTTTAATGTCGACGTCAAGCCAGAACCAGAAGAAGGAGAGATGCTTAAACCGATGATCTAACTTCAAAACTTGAGGACTCATTTCGCATTTTTTCGCTACATAAACACTTTATTTGATGAAGCTTTTAGTGCAACCGTTCTAGGTTGAAAACGATGACTTACTCAGTAATTTGCAAAGTGTTCAAACAAAGCCAAATTTTGAAAGTGAAACGGAACATCTTGAGACTATTTGGTTTGTTTTTAACACAAACTGAACACGCATAAGAGTTAATATATACTGCTTAAGGCGTCTATTAACTTCAACTGATTTCTAAAAAATAAACTTAGCTCAATCAGTTAAATACAACAAAATAAAAATCTGAAACATATGGTTATAATTCACAACAGACAATCAATATCTTAAACAGTTACTACAAAATTACTGATCTTTAACTTTTAAACACACCTTTGTAAAGCAAATCAAGACAGTTTGAGAATAACTGAGCTAGAAACACCGCGTTTTTTATCTTGCAGTGCGAGCAGCGAAATATTTTCTACTGAGTTTCATTAAATTTGCTCCTAATTTATTTTTACGTGCTACGATCAAAATGATGATGCGCATACAATGTATGGCTTTTGCTCATTTTCAACACAGCTCTACTTGCTTAATCCATTATATGGCTTTCCAATTACTGCATGGCTTTTTACATCATGCTACATATTTCACTATGTGATTGCTTTGAAGTTTTTTTTATACTTCACGCAATGATTATATCCGATGTAATTAGTATGCAACGAAAACCTTCACGTTATTCTGAACCATATTTCATAATTCTTATTTACATTATGAGTACCTCAAATAACTCGCGGTCGATTTTGTTGCTACAAATTATAAGCTATGATATTTATAACGCAAATAACAAACCGTAATATTGTCAAGAGTTTGCCAATATTCCAAAAAAGTCTACTTTCGCTCCTATGTCAAATTCCGTACATGTATTAGTTTTAACCTTTAAAGCCTCTAAACAACTTTTTAAGTATTACCAGCGACGGTAATTGAATTAATGCAAACTATTTGTCGTTTGAGATGCCATATTTTTCTTGTAATAAATTACCAGGCTACCTCCTTGCGATATTAAATAACAACTCAAACGTTTAATTAGTGAAACCATCATCAGAGTTGTAGAATTGTGAAGTTTAAATCCGTAAACTATGTAATACTTGTGCTACAATCCGTACCTTTCTCAACCAACATTTTGGATTTGTGGAGCATAATGGCTGGAGTTTTAGTTAGACGTGGAAAGCATATCAAAGCCTATACAAAATAAGGCAGAATTTTCGTGTTGAAAATGAATAATTTTATATTCGAAACGTTTACAAAATACTTCCTACTTCTGAAAAATTCATTAAACGTTTAATTACAACCTCCAGCCAATGTGCTAAGATTTATTCGAAACGTTCACAGCATGCTATTACTGTACTTCTGTATTGGATTTGATATTTATTGTACGTTTACCTCCACCACCAGTCAATATACTAATCTTTGTTTGAAATGTTCGATGAATTCTACCTACTCCAGTATGAGCTTTGATATTCATTAAACGTTTAACTACAACCTCCAGCCAATATGCTAACTTGTTTGCATGGTTTACAGAATGCTACTTATTTATGTATGGGCTTTAACATTAATTGTACGTTTAATTTCAACCTCCAGACATTATTTTAAGATTTATTCGAAACGTCCACAGCATGCTATTACTGTACTTCTGTATTGGATTTGATATTTATTGTACGTTTACCTCCACCACCAGTCAATATACTAATCTTTGTTTGAAATGTTCGATGAATTCTACCTACTCCAGTATGAGCTTTGATATTCATTAAACGTTTAACTACAACCTCCAGCCAATATGCTAACTTGTTTGCATGGTTTACAGAATGCTACTTATTTGTGTATGAGCTTTCGGATTTTTGGATGCTCATTGGTGCGAGCTCTTGTGTGTGTGTGCTTATTTGTATCGCCTCGTTGCGTTTTTGCGACACGAAACGTAATTAAATCCGGCCGAGAAAATCAAAGAAGCCAGGATCTTGTCGATTTGAGAGTGCTTGTAATCGATCAGAGGGTCACTGGTTCGATTACACGCGATGTGATGAGTGCTTTGCAGTTTCGAGAAGTGATTGGCATTGGGTTGGGCTTTCTAGCGGGGAAAAAGGGATTAGGCCCGCAGCGCAAACGCTAAATAAACTCACGGTTAAAGAGAACAAGGTATTTGCTCGAAGGGTAACATCCAAATATAAAAGTGAATACGCTTTCTGCAGAAACGTAGACTAGATTAAGTATTTAGATAGAATGCCAGATAAATTTACACACGGTATATAGATCTTGCTCACGCAAAGTTTAAAAGTGACGGTAAAAAACATAGAAATGTGTTGAGAAGTGCAACGCTTCGAACAACAATCAGTCAGCAAGGTCGAAATTTTTTACCATAAGCATGCATTTAGTATATGCATTTTATCGTCGGCATAATGTGGTCCGTTGGAGAGAAAGATTGTATTGTGGAAACACATACTAAGCTAATGTAGAAATGGTTTTGTTATATTTGGGAACCGAAGAGGTTTTGCCGAGGAAAAGGTTTCAGATATCATATAAAGTTTGGTTAGACAAAAGTTAACGTGAATAAAGTACTTAAGGAGAATTGTGGGAAAATAATTTTTTTTTAAAAAACACGCTTGGTATGGTTTTATCAGATTAACCCTGAGTTGCGCAAAATCGGTTTAGCATACAAATGTATATATTGTATTTGGTAATCAAAATCCTGTAGTATTGGACAAAATAAAACTATTGATGTCGAAAACACGACAAAATCGAAAATCGAAAATAATGAGTGTTTAACAAAATTTTACAAAAGGTACTTCGTGCGTTTAACACGTATTTCAAAGCCTGTCCAATTCCATTGTCTCGTCCAAAACACAAGCTGTGAAGGAAAGGCCTAATGGTCTTCAACACAATAAGAACCATAATCCAACACCCATAGCGAGAATTGTGAATAGAGAATACCTCAAGAGCATAAACCAACTAGACTTTCAAGATAAAATCTATTCAAATAGAACTTGGACGTATACGAGAATACAAAATCTGCAGAAAGATTGTCGTATACGCCTGGTAGAAATCTCAGAAAGAACACCCAAGCCAAAACAGAAGTATCATTTTGAACGTCCAAAATAGAAAGTTTAACTTTCAACATTACATTTTGTATAGCATTAAATATTGTTCGCCGGCCGAAAGCATCAAGCTTCTATAATAGGAAAACCTCTCTTTACTGTTACGAAGTAAACTTTAAATCAAAAGCAGAAAATGCGTGTATATAGCAATGTTAATAATGTATGAGGTTTTATCTCGAGCGTCTAAACAGTGTCACCTAACTAATTTCGTCCCAAACAAGATTTTTATTCGAAGCCTCAAAAGGAACGTAAAAAAAACAACCAAAATTTACTGATACTATTAATTTAAACAGCCCTTTCTTCTAAATAGGTTTATTAATGAGAAATAAATACGTTTTTACTTCTGGTAAATGAGGTACATCGGATATCGACAATTTTTTTGTAAATCCGTTTAAAATTTTGGGTCGACGACAATTTTGTGTTTAGGTTTCGTCATATCTATCTATACGTAGTTTCAACGCTGTAATAACCAATATGCAACCCGTTGTTATGAAAGTCAACATAACATCAGGATGTGGTCAAAATGCGCAGGTCTTTAAGGCGCTATAAAAACAAATAACAACGTGCTTCACATGTAGGTAAATGTTAAGGAGCTCATTTGTCAATTCAAAAATGACTTTACGTTGAGCAAGCGAAAATAACTTTATGAAAATCAATTTTTAGTAGTTTGACTGAATGATTCGATTTAAAGCTAAAATTGTTTTGTCAAGTGATTTTAGTAATTGAAAACTAACAGTTCTGCTCAGAAAAATGACCCTAGCCGTAAATACGAAATACCATGTGCATTTAAGATATCAACTATTTTTACATTAGCAAAGTAATTCAGCAATAGCAATAAGGGTGTTTGTTTTCATGAAACTAACTTTCAAGTATTTACGTGTTCATATCAGTCCGTCACAAAATACCATTGCAAAGGTGGCAGATGTAGAAAAAGGTTGCTGTATGAAGATACCATTCCATTTTGACGTCCGTGGTAAACCGCAGAGAAAATTGAGTTTCCTAGTCTAAAGCACATTCGGTTTTGCGAGCGACTTGCAATTCAAAAAAGGGAGGCGAGTGTTTCTTTCGCTACTTCTCAATTTTGACCGGCTCTCGCGCTTTTCCAGTCTCTAAATGCGCGGGTGGAAATAAAAGGCGTTTAGTGTTATGTCCGGTCGATATGGCGCACTATAGGCGACTGCTTACTCGCCCAAATTGACTCCAAGTGAATTACTTGATGTGCTTTGTATCTAGAATCTAGCCTTGTAGGGTTTACCACAGGGAAATATGAGCTTGATTGCGCCTTTTAGCTTAAATTTAGGCGGACAATGGAACTATTAATGAGCTAAGCAAGTGATAATTGAACGTACAGAGCGATCCATAAAATTGCAAAAGTGTAGGACAACAACAAAGTTGCCCAAATGTAGGACAACAAGAAGTATATGCTGTACGTAGCCATCTTTGGAAGGTTTCAGGTTTTACTGAAGTTTTATAGTATGCACTGTTAAATACACAGTTGTGCAAAATTTAGGTTGGATTCGTCTACTTTAACCAAACATCCGTTAAGAGCGCGACTTGTTGTCTTGAGGCAATATTGTTTATAAGGTTAACACTTTACACAGCGTTTACAATTTGTACAACTTCCGCAGTGAGAATAACAATCAATGGGAGTTGACTGGTTTACGACTTAACACTTTTGTGAAACAGCGCTTCGGATGACCATCTCAATTAGCGTGATAAACACGTTGTTTCGTACAATGTTAACGCAGAGAAAATTACAAAGGACTTGTATATTGAATAAAACAGATAGCTTTAATAGGTGTGCAAATCACCTAACATGAGATGTGTGTATAATATTCTAGTAAGCCACAAAAGCTGTAAATGTCATATATATCATACGCCTAGGATGTACTAGTAGTACAAAGATGTCAGCACTGTACGTTGCTAAGTAAAATAGAACTTAGATCATGCTAGATTTTCAGGTTGTCAAAGTTGGCCTACGTTGTAACAGACATCATACAAAAATTAAAGCAGTCTTATTGTTTTCCAGACCTATAGTCCTAACACTGCTGTTTAACCGAACTGTTTAAGCACTTTTTATTTCTACTCGGACGCCTGATTTTTCTTATTACTAAGAAACGTGTATACTATAGGGATACGTTTTTGTAGACCAGCTACTACGGTAGCGTTGCTGATTGGGTCATAAGTCAGAGCAGTAAACGCTTTGATGCCAGTTGACTTCATGTAACATGTCGAGGCTGCAGTTTATTTTACAGGTTCAGGCATTGCTTATCGCTAAACAAATAGTGGAACAGGATTTAGTGTTTTTCACAGTGACTTCATGGGCTTAATAGTACTGAAGCGCTTAGAACATATGTCCTACGAAAACAGTACAAAAAATTAATACCATAAAACTCAAACGAGATTTTCTAAGTTTATCTTTTTGACTTAACTGAAGGATCCATTATGGATGCCAAAACCCCTAAATTTGGGATAAATATCCGATTAGAAGCTCGATCTATTTAGTTCTCTATAATCGACACGAAGCACATAGAGGAGTTGTTCACCAGCTGGTTTTAAACAAGTTGTCTTTCAACATGTGCTAGCTTGGTTAACACAATCGCATTACACCAGGCTTCCAATGTTTGGTTTAAACGCAGCGCCCAAATCCGATGTCCAACGCCATGTTTTACAAAGCTGGATTAAATTAGCAGTGTCAGTGGGGATTATTCCAGGCCCTGGGATAAAGAGAGGGGTATTGGGGTTCATCCCATGTGCTTATAACAGCTTAAGCTGCCATCGTTTAATTTATGAGTGCGTTGCTATTTGAAACATCTGCAAACCGTTGCATTTTTGTACAGTGTGTTGGGAGGTGGAATAGTGCTTGGAGAGAGTGAATATACAGGCAGTGAAAGTAAACTTTTACGCATTTAAGCAAAACTACAAGTTAAGTTGTACTTTTGGAGGTTTATGTAGCCTTTGTATGAATTTTAAGTAAATTGTGGTTTAAAATGAGTGCCGTGTTAACTTTGATTAATTTAACCTTTCAAGAAGATTAAATGGTAAATGGTTCTTATGTTAAAAGTTGATGTTACGACAGTTAAGTCAAGATCGCTATAAAAATGAGAAAGGGAACATTACGTTGTGTCATATATAGTGTATGGCAGTCATTCAAATATATATTATAAGTTTAGTACCTAAGACTAAGAAAACTTTAGAACCTGTATAAACTTACGAGTATGAGAAAAACCTATTTGTTTGGATTCGTATTAACCTCCTAGGTTAAAATGTTTAGTCGTGTTGGGAAATCCAAATAATAACAGTTAAGTCAACACCACTGTATAAACAGACCCTGGTCGCAGTTCACAAGGGTTCAGCATATATTGTAATGTAACATTATGTTATTCCCTATATCAACTAGATAACATAATCAGAAATCTAAATCAGAAATCGCTGTATTTATATCTGAAGGGTATATGCTGAACTAAAACGAAGTAAAATGCTGAATAATTAGGTTTTGGGTATGAGAAGATATGGATTCAACGTCAAACGCTAAGATCTTCGCAAAATCAATAAACGCGCCGGTCTTGCGATCGGAATAAAATGTAAAAATGCAGAAACTCCGACAAGGCAGATGTACCAGACTCTGGATCGCCGTGATTTTGCTCGCTATGGCACAAGTTACCAACACTCAAACAGAAAGTAAGTGTACGTACAGCTTGCACGGCGCTTTTCCTCCCTCTGGTCTCGTGGTTTTTGCCTTTTCCGTGTCCAACTCGGGTAAGATGCTTCTCTGCCGACGCCGAGCGACATTTTTGCCCAATGACAGCTAATCAATGCACTTCGGCGTCCAATTGTCGAAGAGGTTTCGCCTAATTGACAGAGAAAAGTTTGGGATTGTGATATTTGATTGAAAATCGCGCGATCCTTGCGCTTAAATTGCCGCAATAATACAAGATCGCGCTGCAATGTACTATGGGCATTTCGGCAACATTTATAACTGTAAAAGTGTATATCACCAAGAAAAGTATATTTACGATATTAATAAAGGCGGTTCTAAATTATGACATATGGAAAACGTATCGTACAACTATTTAAAGTAGTATTTTCAGCAGCATGAACATATATTTACAATAGGACAAAATATATAGCATATATACAGATATTTTTCACATTTCTTTATGGAAAACAGTCTAGGTTAGACGTAACAAAGTAAGCATACTTCCAACTGAAATACTAACACGCTATTTTAATATCTTGATTAGACGAGAAATCAACAACAGTTGATCAGGAGGTCTTTCATTTTTGGCATATCAAAACCTAATAATGGCGCCAATATATTATCATATAAATTTAGATAAGAAAAAATTATACATTGTCTAAAAATTTAGTAAATTTTAGCAATGTCAAAGTATGGAAAATGGATAACCTGACATGTAAAAATCAAAGCAACTTTCTAATAAAAAATAAACAACAAACAAATGTAACATAGTTCATTAGACAGCGAAACAACTTACGATCAAAATCAACAGGCAATTTGATCCGAAATCAACAAGCAAAATAAGGGTCTTTAATTTTTCGCATATCAAAACCTAATATCTTCGCCACCTTTCCACATAGATTTCTACTTTAGTGACGTCACTTAAACAGGAGCATAAGCAGCCGCCAAGCAGCGTTTAAAATCAATTTGCACAAGAAAAATGTTTAATAATTGATGTCAGGGATTGTGCAAACGCGAGGGACCCCAACTATGTTGAAATACTGGCGATGATGAGAATACAATGTGGCGCGAGTAACTGCGCACATCGCCTGCTGGGAATCAAGGAAATCAATTGCGCAAAAATTAGGTGGTTTAGGTCAGGGGTCGGCAACCTTTTTTGCACTGCGGACCGGTTTAAAACTACATTTTTTTCGCGGACCGGCCTTAAAAACAACAAATGCTCAGTAAAGGAAATTTATTCCAATTTTTTTCAATAAACGAATTAAAATGCATACGTTGTTTTTAAAAATGAAAGACACACACAAACATATGTGTTTAATAACATCTGTGATCATATTAAACACATATGTTTGTGTGTGTCTTTCATTGATTGATACGGACTGATGATCCCCCAGTGTGAAGTTGCTTGTACTAACAAAATGTGCAAGTATTGGCGCATGGTTGTTTCTCGACTCGCTCCTCTCTGAGCCTGCATAGCTCAGTTGGTAGAGCGACGGTCCCGGCTTGACCGGAGGTCGTGAGTTCGAACCTCACTGCAGACCAGTTGTTTTTCTGGCTTGCTCTGCTTGCATCATAGATCGACAGATTCGGCGAGTCTGCGATAGCTTTTCGGTTTACTATTGTTTTTAAAAACTTTCCTGCCTGAACATCATAATAATAATTAATTTTATTGTGGGACGTTGTTTGCATGATTTGATTCTATTGTACTTTAGGGTGAACGCGGTTAAGCATAAAAAATATATGATATTTTGGCCCTTTTTCGATATATTGTACATACGAGGAGTTACGATTTTACAATCAAAAATTGCATTATAGGGTGTTGTGGAAGTGCTCTATAGTCTATGGCCACAGCACACTGGTTTGTTTTGCACCTCACGAGTGCTTGAAACTAATTGTGATTTTTCATATACCAATCAACCATGGAGTATATTTAAACAAAAGTGAATGTGATTTGGATATAAAAATACTTTCAATCGTTTTTGATTTTTCCTAGCCTTTTTCCGGCTTTTACGTACGGTTTAGGTTTAAATCAAAACTTTAATCTGGCAACCCTGCTACGGACCGGTAACGAACTCCTCGCGGACCGGCATCGGACCACTGGTTTAGGTTGTTGGAAATGGTGACAAACCTCTAGGTTGGCGTTAACCGCGGCGCTATTTGTAAAAAGGCTGGGATTTTTAAGGTTTCACACCGACAACATGAACCATTTTATAGAAAGTTTTCAAAACTGAAATAGGTTTACAAACTCTATGATCGGCGCTAATTTGATGAAGGCTTATAAATAGTAGGGTTTGTATATGTGTTATTGGAGTTTTTTTGTAAAAGCTTCGGTTCATACTTTAATTAATCAGCAGCAAGGTTTCATAACTCTAAAGCCCGCCTTTCAATAAAAAGTTGTTGAACCTGTAGTAGGTCTATGAGGAGCTTTTTAGAAGGTTTTTAAAACTGTATATAACATCTTTAAACGACGTTTTTTTAAAGAAAACTCGTTTCTAATGCGGATCATTTCCCCTTTTAAAGAATTTTTTAAAGCAAGCTTGTAATGGTATCAAGACACATGTAAAAAACATATTCACTGGCTATAGGAATATATTTTCCATTGATCAATTACTATACTTTTTATATACGTTACTGCAGACGACCAGCCAATGGTTTTTTCAAATAAACCGATAGAAAATATTCCCCTTTTTATCGAACTGTTCATTCGTAGGGCAGTAAACTTAAAACTTAAAAAAAAAGAAATGAATAGTAACTGAATATCGGGATATATATTTTTAATGATAACTAATGTACTTAAGGTTTAACGTAGATTACGGTGACCAGGCAAAGGTTTATTAAATACACTGAGACACAACATTCCCTTTTTATCGAACTGCCCCCTTCGTTTAATCGCGCAAAGACAGCAAACTTGAGAACGCGCAGCTGGATTTCTTGTTAGTGTAATTAATGGCAGATGTTCTTACCACCATGGACAGCGAAACTACGGGGGGCGACGTGATACAATGCACACAGAGGGCGAGAAACTAATTCGCGAAAACTCGATATTGCAATCGTTGCTGTCTATTGATTGGTGACAATGCAGCTTGTCAATTTGCCTCTGCTACTGCTGCCCGGATAGGGGCGTTTAAAGTGAGCCGGGTACTTAATTGATTTTAACGCCGCTGCTATCTCCTGGAGCCCGAAGCGTGTTTTTCACAGGCCATACGAAACATTGCACAATTTCACTCAGGGTTGTCACACAAGTTTCAAAGATTTTTCGAAGATTTTTTTAAGGTTTTAAAGACATATAAATGGATCACGCGAAGTTTTACAAAACAGGGTTTTGTCCAATTGATTTTTAACGGCACTTTAACAAACACTTTCTAAAGCAGGACAACAACGCTAATATCTACCGGAGCTCGAAGTGTGCTTTTTACAGCTCATACAACACATTGCACAATTATTTTTTTGTTGGATGACAAATTTTGTGCTGCATTATTGAAAAAGCTAAATCCGAATAGATAAATTAAGTTGAACATTTGTGTATAAAAAAACGAGAACTAAAACATCATATATAGGTTGAATCAAGGGATATTTCAAATTCAAGTATAAAGCACTTACATGAAAAATGTAATATTTAGAGTTGCCACACAAGTTTATAAAAATATTTAAAGACATCCAAATGCTTTGCAAAAAAATCTAGGTTAAAAAAACCTAAAACATTGATCACAGCGTTTTATGCAGCTTTTAGTGTAAACTAGAAAAATCACAGGGTTTCGATCAAAGAATTTGTGAAAATGACTTCAAATTAACCGTTATTAAGTGTTGAAAATACTAAAAAGGAATTATTCAACTTTCATATGTTAAGTGCAATAATGACAATCCACAATTTTCAAGCCACGAAATACCGATTTTAGCTCACATTGATCTGCCCCATCCCAGAGCAAGTCTGTCGAGAGATACACTGGGCGCACGATTTTGGATGCAGCATATGGCCACGCTTCGTCGTGATTGGGATAAATACCCTGAAAAATTCAGCAGTTGCTGTCAATTTGTAAGCGTCTAATTCGATACGGCCTATCGTGTCAGTAACCCCGGGCACAAAATCGCAGCGATAATTAAATACGCGCCGACGGTGGGTTCTTGCGACTGCCAAGGGTGCACCTTGTTGAGCGGAATCTAATTTGCTGCGGTCAAAATTTCTTGGCTACGAGCATACAAAGAGATAAAAATATTGCTTTTGAAAACGTTTGAAAACTATACAAGCTAACAATCGCTTAGAAATTCGATTTAATGAAAAAACAGGATTTACCTATCGATTTATAAATCACGCGGCTATGCTTAGTTTGATTGTTTACAATTTAGTTGAATCAATTACTTTAAATATTTTTGAAGCTCTCAAATCAACAGCTTATTTTGCGCATAATTATCTATTCAAGCAAAGTGTCGTGTACTTTGCAAAATTTTAGGTTCGAAAATACTGCTAACGCTCCAATTATTCATTTGATCTATTTTACCAAGTTCTACTTTCACTTATTGAAGATATTCGTTGAATTATAAATCACAGCTATCGATCGTTCTATTTTTTTACAATATTATTCACAGGAATCATTTTAAACATTTTTTAATGCGTTTATATATACATTTTTTAATGCTGTTTTACAGTAAAATTTTTTTGTTGTCTTTGACAGAATAAAAATTGACGCCATTTGTAAAACGAAACGCATTTTTTTATTAACAGTTTGGTATTGCGCATAATTATCAAATCAAGCAAATCTTCTTGTACTGTACTTTGCAAAATCTTAGGTTAAAAATACTGTTGACACCCCTAAAACCATTAATTTCAACTATTTTCTTTTCAGCTCGCATCCAGGCTCCACTAGGTGGCATGGTTGTGCTGCCGTGCGTTGCCAGGCAACGGTCATCACGCGTCAAAGCGCACGTGATCGAGTGGTTTCGCTCTAGCGAGAACATGCCCTTCTTCATAAAGATAGGAAAGCGGCCGGAACAAGCCGATTCCAACTTTCTCGGTGAGCGCGATTTTAATAATTCAGCGGTGGTTTGCTTTATGTGTTGAATTACACAGGATAAAATTATTTTTCAAATTAGTTTCAACGCTAAACGCGACCTCGCGAAATCCAAGACGGCTGAGCGGCATCGGCGCACGCGTTCTGTAATCGCCTTGCTTATTACACTGTGCTTATTACAAGTAAAGTTTAAAGACCTATTTTCTTTATTATCGTTTTCAATCACAATATTAATAACCAAGATACACACCTCCTACATTTTTTTATAATGAGCATTTTTCTATCATTTGATGCAAGGTGGTCCAAAAAAATTATCAAGCTTAACACAAAAATAAATATACTTGGAAAAATATATTGTTTGCGTACTAACGCGAAAAACATCCTTTTTAGCCTTGTTTAAAATTCCTAACTTTTATCGCATATGTTTGCTACCTTATCAAGATTAATTTCGTGAAGAAATCCACTTTATCTCTTATATATGACACTATACTACGACATTATAACAACGTACTATAAAATTTATGTTTAAAAAATTTGATTACCCTCCATCCTCCAAAAAATGAAAATAACAAGTTATCTATAAATTTAAGTGTATAAGTATAAAGCATTTAACACAATAGTATCGGCATATACCTTATTTTGACTAGCAAGTGACAATTTTACTACAAATTTTGCAGCTTTTTATTCTAACTCCTATTTGCAAAGTTATAATTGATTTTCACGTGTATTGTCGCATGCAGCTTGGGAAAACTTGTTTCGTTCGAGATTTAAAAGTACCCCGCGGTCAGGTGAGATCTAAGTATGTTCGTATCAGTGTTTTTTTAAGGTGTTTTGAAAAAATTTCTCCAGCGGTTTCCCAAATTTTAGACTTGCAACTTTTTGGTATTTAAATGAAACACTTGCGGTCTATTAAAACTACTTAGCGGTCACCCAAACCAAACCTTAAAAAAAACCTGGTTTGTATTAAGTGTCGTTAGTTTGTTCTGTGCGAATATTGTTAATAAAATCATGCAATATTTAACTTGTTTACTGATGATGCGTTGAAAAATGCTTAAGCAATGGGTAGCCATTACAAAGTTAATTGAGTTTGTATTTGATCATTTGAATAACAACATGTGATAAACTATGTTGATTTACTTTTTGACAAATTTTTGTTATGTATTGAACCCAAGAACGTTCTGATAATATGGCAACATTGAAAACCCGTCAGTAAAAATCCTTAAACTATTTATGAAAAACTGACGTTGAAAAGAAAAAGCACATTTTAAGCCCAAAATAAAAATGTGCTTGTTTACCGCCACAAAGCATTAAATACCTTGCGCAGTTTTAATCTGCAAAAAATAAAAAAATTACGGCTTTTCAGCGCTTGATTTTTTTTCAGACAGGGTCAGTGCCCTCACGTCTTCGCTCTCCGACAACTACTTAACGGCCTCGATAACGATCCGCAACTTATCGATGATCGATACCGGATCGTATCGTTGCGTGCAGTCGATACTCGTGACGTCATCGCAACAGTTTCGAGTGCGGGAAAGCACCGTGCAGCTGACGGTGACTGGTGAGTGAATTTTAACTTTGTTGGAATATTGCGAAGCGAAAACAAAGAGTTGCTATAGGAGAAAGCGCGCTAGGGTTAAATAAGCTGAAACACTTTAGAAAGTAAGAAATCTCCCGCAGGCAATAAAATGTAACAAAAAAATTCTTGTTTTTGCATCAGATGATTTTAAGACTGTTTATAAATATAAATATATTTCGCCTTGAAAGTAGGCATCGTTAGTTTCTGTTAAAACATTTATAAAATGCCAATAATATTAGACATGATTTTATGTTTTATATCTGTTTTTATAAACAGTCTTATTAAGATCATAGGGGTTAAATACGTTAAAAGCGACGCAAAAAATCGTTATCAATTCGCAAGCCACCCTTGTTTTCTGTCTAAACAAGCTACATTTCACTTGGCAGTGTAGTTTCGTATATGCTAAAGCACCAAGGGCTAACAACTCATATCACATTCCATTGAAGGACTAAGGATACCAAATAAAATTTAAAAAGATTTACGATTTTTAGGTTTCAACCGCCTCTGCCCGCCTTTGTATTTATCTAGAAATACTGTGTAGCACAAAACTCACTATTGTGAACTATAGTAAAATCACGTGGGTTTTGAGCTATCGATAAATATTTTTAAGTGGCCGCGGCCTAAAATTCTTAGCTAAGTTAGATGTGGTAGAAAATCGGACGTTTTTGTAACATGGGCATTATAATGCTGGGAAGTTAAGATATAAATCGCCAACTAGTTTTACGAAATTGTTGTCTTCCCTAAAAAAAGTCGTCAATATGTTTTGAAAAGTCTAACAAAAAGGTTTTCCAAGTGTTTCAATAGACCTCGATATTTCCGGGTAAACCAAACCAAATATTCCGGTATGGTTTGGTTGGCCCGTGATGGTATTCCGTGATTGTATTAATTTGAGTTGACAGAGATACCCCTGTGTCTCAGAGTTGTTAACATTGTTTGAAAATATATCCTGTTTGCTTCGACATGAGAAAATTACCAAGTTAATCTTTGTGAGCGGTCGTTGCGGTTTTGTAAAATTTCGTAGTGACCACCAAACGTAATTATGGAGAAAACCTGCTTAACAGTGGTACTAACTTTTGAAACACAAAGTTATTATTATTGTTTTTAGCGTCAAACACAAGTTTTCCTTTAAAGTTCTGCGTGAAATGTTTGTTGGGTATAACAACGCATAACGTTGCTCGTATGATAGAAGTGTTGCCTGGCCGGAAAGCAGGTCGAGGTTTAGCGGCGCCATATTCACATGCTAAGGAGGTTTATCCCAACCTGTCGTTTATTTACTTTGTTCAAGTGCACTTCAGTAGTTAAGGGTGGATTAGTCGTGAGAAGAAAACGTCTTTTAAGTGGTGCGTTTTCACGTCGCAAAACGTGAGAATTTATTTTTTACGCAGATGGCTCATTTAAAAACATTCAAGATGTTTTTTAATTGATCATATTGCGAAACTAATTTGACATTAATGAACATAGTGTGGGTCATAACGAATAATTTAGGTATAGAAAACTAAGTTAGAGCCACAATATTTGAAGAAAGAAAATAAAGTGAAAGAATATTTCTAAAAAAAGAAACTATTGCAAACTCAACGATTAATTTTAAAACTGATAGATTTTATTAACTTTGGAGAAAAATAACGAAACTATTCTGATCTTTTTGTTGACTTGGATTGTGAAACAGTTTCTGCGTCGATTTTATCGAATAATTGAGACCACAAGCACATGTTGGTTATGCGTAATTTCGCAACAGCGCCACCCGTTGTGCCGTAATACCATTTACAAGAATCAGCTAGGTGGCGATAAAGCGCCGCATTCACTTTCTAAAGGCCAAGAGCGAGTCGTAACACGCATTTTCTTGTTTGTGCTCAAACACAGGCACAATTTCAATAGGAAATATTGGAAAAAAACATGATGTAAAGTATGAATAATAGTCTTGCGCTTAATCATGTTACAGGTGAGACTATTAGATAAGCACACTATATACGGATGTGTAACGATGCTTGAAAATGACTCATCAAAGTCAAAAAGGTCGAGTAAATCGACATTATCTCGATAAAGACGTTTCGAGGCGAACATGTTTCATCATCAGTTAATGTAACACTATTACAGTTCTTACACAAATAATGGTTTGAGTTGGCCTGTAGAATTGCAAATATGACGCATAATGACTGACTTTACACTCAAGTGTACTTATGACAAAAACACAACAAAACATCGATGATGGGTTGCTATGTTATGCCTTAAATTTAAAGACGGAATCCTGCTGATAATTTAACCAAGGCATGTACAACGTGTATGCTGCTGGGGACGATAAACCAAAATGTTCCTAAAAATACACTACAAAAATACGGTAATGGCGTGCTATCTCAAGTGGATACGCTAAGCAGAACCTCACTTGACCTCAGATGATTCACGCGACTATTTGTGCGTTTCTAACCGCATCCTACTTAAACATGCTCCTTAGACATATTTCTTATTAGGAAATTTGCAAGGCGAGAGAGTTTGCAGCAAGTCATGGTCGTATTGTGATGCAAGTTGCATTACTTATGAGGCAAAAACATATTTTTTGCAATTCAGGGTTAAAATGTAATAATTGTATTAAAGCCCATACAGAAGTAAGTAGCATTTTAAACGTTTCGAATAATTCTTTATTAATTTTCAAGAGTTATTCGAAACGTTCAAAGTGTTTTTTATGTATGGGCTCTGATATTTTTACTAATACATTAACTACAACCTCCAACCAATATGCTCCAAGAATTAAAAACTTTCAGGTTAAAAACATCTTACTTCCGCAACCGCTTAGACGCATTTCTTATCGATGAATTCACAAGAGCACGCGATGATGGTGTTATATATTAATATGAGGCAAAATAAGGTGTTGCTTTGCAGGTCAAAATTTTAACATTTACGTGGTTTAGTTTATTTAATGTAATTAATTGCAAAGGCATATAATGAAGGACATTGCGCAACTTTTCTGTTGTACTTAAATCAACTAAGGGACGACCTTTTTCAAGGTAAAGATTATATTGTAAGTTGCGCTTAGCTAATTATTTAGATCGTTCTATTTGCCAACATCACAGTATGCGAATTACAAAATTCTTGTGATGATCATGATCCGTAAGTTCTGCTGTGCCTATTTGTAAGTTAAAGTTGAATTAAGAAAAAGCAACAATAAATTAAACAAATAAAAATCGAGGGTTGATGTTCATCTTACAAGAAATTGAACAAACTTGACAACATGTTTATAAAGAGTCATCGTGGTAAACGGTTAAAGGAATACCGAATTGCAAGAGTGACAGAGGGCGACGTTATCAACGTAACGATCACACATACCTATGCTGTTTTTGCGTTGTTGTGGTCGAGTAATGTCTACAAAAACACTCTTGCTGCTCGTAAGTTCGCTAATTTGCAACATTAGGGGGTTTAGTGGTTGAGATTTGTGTGTCAGAAAATATCTTACAAAATAAAGAGTAAAATAGTGGTGAAAAGGCTTACGCGTAAATTTAAGATAACATTTCGGAGTTTTACATATATTCTATACGGAAGTACTTATCAAAGCCCATATAGACGTAAGTCACATTTTGAACGGTTGGAATAAATAGTTTTTTTATTTTAACGCAATTACCAAAGAGTACGTTCAAAATGATACTTACTTATATATAACTTTAAAATTCTCAGTACGTCTAACTTCAACCTTCAATCATTATACTCCAGAATTATTTTGTTGTACAACTTAAAGCTGTTTAATATCATTTCCTAAGAAACGCTAACCCTCGCATATTTTAACAATTTAACAAAAACAAGCAGGGTTCATATGGGGTCAGTATAGGTACGTCACAAGTAGTGTTCATTTCAAAGTTGATATTCCCATATCGTACGTAACGACCTGCTTAACCTAAAAGGCACGATAAGTAATCTTGCATGGGATCAAAATACTTTGATAAGATCGACGTTAAGTATTAACTCTAAGAAACCCTAGAAAAATTGTTTTTTTTTAAATATCTTAAAAATATTTTTTTACGTGAACTTGATGATTCCCAGTACACAGATATAGCAATGGGAATAGCTTTTTAATGCGTGTAGCTCAGGATTGAAATATTAGGCGATAGTGTTCCACAGATTAGCCTATGCAAAACACGATAACACACATAGTTTTGATATGAAATACGATGGCGTCTAAAAAATGCTATGCTGTGAACAGTTTGGTAAGTAAATTACAAAACAGATCTGTCAACAAAACTGTCCAAAACCGGTAATTGCTTCAAACTGCTTAACTTTCAGAGATCAGCGGAACGACTCTGCGTTAAATATCGCTACAGGGTTGATTTTTCTGCGTTAAATATCGCTACACTCTGCGTTAAATATCGCTACAGGGTTTGATGTTGATGTAAAATTATCAAACTTCCTATTAAAACAATATGAGGTTTCGCATTATCTTTAGGAACAAACTAAACTTTTTTTCATAAAATACATGGTCATTTCAAGAGTATATAGCCGTCTTGTCATTTAGCCTGCGATTCAAAACTTAACTGGAAGGAATATTGCGTAATCGCAAATCTGCCAATAAAACATGGAATAAGAAACATATTTTTTCACGTTTTTGTGTTGGTGTTACCACCCAGAACATACAGTATCTAACAGAGTAACACCACCTCATTTACGAAACATTTAGAAAAAAATGAGGTGTTTGAGACAGTTGAACATGCAATGCTGTTGACATTTCAAGCGTCAAATTTCGCTCTTTGAAATGGATATGCAGCCTCGTAGTAGTTCAGTTCACACGTGACGTAAATCGCCAATGCGCGACGAGCGGCAGAGAGTAAAGAATTTGAAAAACTTCTAATTTTACCAACGGAAAGGTTTGCGTTTCGCGATCGCAAGGTGCGAGGATAGCGTGGCGTTGATGTTACATGTTTTTGTTACGGCGAGTGTTCGCTTTGGCTTTGAGTTAACAATAGTTTTGACCGAATTACAAACTTTATGAATTAGTCAAATTAGTATAACAGGGGGCCTTTAGCAGATTAAACAAATTACTCGCCAAATAAGGATTTATTAGCTAGCAAGCAAGGCATATTACTTAAGTGTCATTGGAGTATTTTGGCTTCTGTTTGACATATTAACGCTCCCACAAAACTCTGAGATGTGTGCCGTTGGTGTAAATGTAAGGGCTATAGTCTGAAGAGCTAATTCACAGTTGTCTTACACGTATGTGTATGTATAATTCGGTTTCTAGAATTAGGAAATAAATCTACCAAACTACAAATTTCATTGATATTGCTTATAGTGCATCCAAAACTATTTTACCGCGAAAATGGTTCGTTAGTGTCGTGCATTTGCACAGCCATGAAGGTAAAACTGGTGAAGCTGAAATATTGAGGCGCGAGAAGGAATTTCGTCACCAGGTGCAGTGAAACGAAACCCTTTCCGGTTGCTTCGAATCAGTTAGATCTCGAATAGCGTTACATTAAGCTGACATCAGTCGCGCAATTCTAGAAGGCAACATGCGATAAAACAAGAGTGCAGTTTCGCTCATGTGTGATTCTGCGAAGTTTGTGACGCTCAGTCGTTGAGGGTTGGCTTATTTGGCAAAATGTCGCCCTTTTGGGGAGAAATGTCGCGATTTATTACGATAAGAATCCGAACTGAAGCATTTTGCTGTTTCGCGAATTATTCAGGTCGACTTTAGGAGAAATTATCTTGGTGATAGAACCGAATTGCAATCGGTTCCAACTAAAAATGTATAGTTATCGTTCGATCAGTTATTGGTATGAAAGTACAAGATTTAAGACTTTGCAGTTAACACTTGTTTCTTGACTTGTAATCGTTGACACTGTTCAGGTAATACGTTTGCATATTGCTTTTTTTATTGCAAATTACACTGATCTGACTAAGCGCTAGAAACTCGGAACTTACTTTTGGATTACATAATCCCATCGTTGCATTAACTACTGTCAAGGTAGTTTAATCCGACATAGCTATAACGGGTAAGAATTAAGTTAGAACATCACAAATCAAATATACCTTTGGTACAACTAATGCTAAATAAATTAAATTGCATAAAAAATGGGCAGATTTATAAGGGAGCAGTTAGAAAATGCCAGTATGTTCTTTGCGTTTTCTGCAATATGTTGTGAGCGGCTTGATATTCTCCTAATAACGTCCAAGTATACCAAACCTTACTTTTGTCAAATCTTATTAGTGTGGGTCATGATTTTTCTTTGGCTGTTTTTTTATTTAGAAAATCATGCTCAGAACCAATCCTAATAAATCAAACTATGCAAAACTATAACAGAGTAGTTACCATAAGCTGGTTAGTTTTTTGAGTTTGTGCAATATCATGTGAGGTTAGGGTTATTCGTAATAAAGCCCTAGTATGGCATCCTTTACTTTTGTCTGACGAACCTATGCATCTTGATCACAAAAATCCGACGGGTAAAACCGCAATGATCGCGTTACGCCATTGTTTGTTTAGCGAAGCCAGACGGTTGCAGGTAGTTTAGTGTAGTTCAGCCTCCGTGAAGTTTGATAGAAAATAAGCCGAAATATTTGGCGACCAAAAACATTTATTGATTTTAATTCAAAATACGGCGATCTACGATTCAAGTTGAGAAAGTAGTAAATTAATAATTTGAAAAACCATTGCAACACTAATATGAGCATAAATGAAATAACATAGTAGGTTTTCCTTATTTGTAGTCTATTTGTCAGACGGCTTCAGACCAGAACGTTTTTTGCTCGCTGTCAAAAGTTTAGGTTTGATTATGAATTAGGAACAATTTTACTTATGAACATTTAGATTATAAGATAGTTGACATATTATAGGGCTACCATATTTTCAGCACCCAAAAAGAGGACATTTTTGTTCCCTTAACTTATGCCAATAAGGAATGGTCATTTTTTTTACCGAAATTGTTTACACGAAATATCATTGAAATTACCTGTATTTATAGAGCAGTGGTCGGAAAACTTTTTTGTCGCGCCTCAAAGTACTTCAGAGCTGTTGAAGAAGGCCCACTACGTAAAACCACTACTAAACAGTGGCGGATTCAGGATATTTGAATTTAGCAATTTAGCATGTTTACAGTAATTTTTAGGAAATAAATTCAACGTCTCGCCTAAAAGTCTTAAAAGTATAAGCAACTAACTCGAATTTCGAAAAAAGAGAACATTTGGGCTTTTTTGATCGTCCTCGGAGGACCATTTACTTTTCTTGAAAAAAAGAGGACAAATCCTCCTTAAAGAGGACATATGGTAGGCCTAACATATTAGGAGCAAGTAAACGAGTTCTAAAAATCTAACCAAAAGGTAAATAACCCCTAAAGTTATAATCGTGTTTTAAGTTACCTTATAGAAAAAGCCTTCGATTAGAGAAACACTTACAAAACTTGAGTGGTGATGCGTAATTTGCGGACCCTTTACGATAGGTATTTCCTAAACAGTGTCACTTCGTTGTAAACATATACACACAGGGGCAATATAGCTGACCAGGCGTATGCAATTAGCTAAGTGATGTGTCGGGTGCACAGGTCAGCCAAACATGTGCCAGAATACCGGGCACTGCTATGTTTGTGCGATACATCACTCGCTAAAGGGGCGTCGCTAGTAATTGGCCGTTTCGCACCTGCCAAGCGAGGCGAGATATACAGCGCTATAGGGCATTCGAAGATTTGCGTGAGCATTTGGGCGTAAGTAATGCAGTGTAAGTAATGCAGTGTATGCAGTGTGTTAATAAAACAATAAAACTCAAAGTTTAAAACACCCGAGTAAAAACTGATTTCATATGTTTTTGACTTTGTTAAAAATTGTATTATTACTTTGCTATGTATATGTATTATAAATACTTATAGCAACTAACGATGCCAATAGAGGCGAAATATAAGTCCTTAAAAAAATTTTTGATCTTGTTTTTACTCGGGTTTTCAAACTTTGAGTTCTATTGTTCATATACGCGTCAGCAGAACAATGATCGATAAGCAGAAACCTGTTGCTAATGGTTTTGGATTCCATAAAGATACGCCCTTTTATATATTCTAGTATATGTCTGTTCATGGTTTTATTCGGTATTTTAAACTTTGAGTTTTTTTGTTTATATACGCGTCAGCTGAACAGTGATCGACAAGCAGAAACCTGCTGCTAATGGTTTTGGATTCCATAAAGATACGCCCTTTTATATATTCTAGTATGTCTAATCCTGGTTTTACTTTTTTTAATTTTGAGTTCTATTGTTTATATACGCGCCAGCGAAACAGACCAGCAGAAATCTGTTGCCAATAGTTTTGGATTCTATTGAAAAACGGCCTTTTATATATTCTCGTATATGTCTAATCCTGGTTTTACTCGTTTTTTTTAATTTTCAGTTTTATTGTTGATATACGCGTTAGCGTAATACTGATCGACAGAAACCTGCTGACAATGGTTTGGGATTCCAGAAAGATACGCCCTTTCAGTGTGTGTTTTATGACCTTCGCCGTTTAAGTCATTCACCGGCCAGTTTAGGAAGCGCGATTCAATTGGGGATCGACTTCAGAGCGCTTAACTTGATTAGCTTCGATCGCAAACATAGCCAAGTCAGTATGGAAGGGTTTATAGCGGGCGCGGGACGCAACCGTACGCTGCGTGTCTTATATTTTATTGATGCGCAAAGCTTAGTTATTATATTAAAGCGACCAGATGAAGCCAAGTTTTAGTCGAAACGTTGAATCCGTCAAGGTTTCAAACCCTCGCTTTTCCTCAGGAGCAAAAACTAAAAAACCTTCATTTCGCCACAGATGAGATAAGGATCGTGTGCATTATTGATGCTGGAAACATAATTTAAGGCGGTTCATTGCAAAGAAAACCGCGATAAAATAGAGGACTGGTGAACTTTTAGGCGCGGGCCTAATTGAAGGAAATTCGATCGTCGTTGGCCGATAAAGAAGCTTTCTATAGACAAGCAAAGAGGCCAGCATTAGACTGGGTTTGAGGTCGGATCGATTTGATGCAAAGGGGAAGGGGGCTGATAGAGTAGAGCAAGTTTAAGAGGTTTGGGAATAAGAAATACGGAAAGTGGCAAAAATGTCAGTAAAATTAACCCGGTTGTCGTTTTTAAAAGATCTAAATACACTAGATAGATTGTCCTACTAATTTTTAAAGCAAGGTTAGGAGAAAAATAGATAGAAGTTAGAAAAACAGAATTGCATTGAATTGACTGGTTATTATTAAGAGTTTGGTAAAAAAAACTTAAAAAGGTTGGTATTACTTTACGAAAGAGAAAAATTGGCAAAATGCCGTAAAATCAAGCCATTTTTAAATATCAAACCTGCGAGATAGCCACGCAAATGTAAAATCAGAGCATTGCATTGAGGCAATGATTTAAAAAAAATGATTCTCTAATTGTCTCTCAACCATGCTATACTGGAATTGTATTGTTTATAACAAGCAACCTTGAGAGGCGACCTCGTAACTTTGCAAAGGTTAAGACGTAAAAGTGGTCGAAAGGTCGGTTAGATTAACAGTGACGCCAACCCAGTTTAGAAGGAAATGCATTTCCACACGTGTGAGATGGATTTTGAGCAGCTGTGAGGTAAATATAGGATCATTTTTGCTGATTGAACGTTTATGTCAATTATTTTAGCTTTGACGATTTCGTGTGTTTAATGTGCAGTGAATTACCCTTTGAGGTACAATGTTATCACCCAATCTGCAAGTCCTATTGGAAAGTGGTACTCGTAGTAATCGCCCGATACAACGTACGAAATTTGACAGCAAAAAGTAATAGTTGTTATTCGTCGACGAGCCTGAAAGAGTTTGATGAACAGATTGTGAATAAAGTTAATTAGCAATTAGTAAAACGTTGTTGGTGAAACAAAATTTTGTATAAATAACTAAAAAAGTTACTCTAAAACACTTGACGGTTCCATTCTTGCAATAATTTAGCAATGTAGATAAAAGGCGTAAATATCTTGTTTAATAAGGAAAATTAGACAGTCGTACTTTTGTCTATGATTGAGTGATTATATAATTGTTCTGTCAAAATTTTTTTTGCGTAATAATGAGAATTTGAGACAACACATTGCTAATGTCGTTGGATTAAGATGTGAAGACAGCAAAACCCTGCTAGGTTATATACATTTTTGGATAGTTTGGTTGGTTAAAGAAATTTGTTTAAAAAACTTAAAAAATACATAGAAAGCGTTAACATCTACCCAAAGAATATTCATGGACAAAATTTTGTATAAATAAACAAATAATTTGCTTAAGGCCATTTCGCTCTTGCAATCATTAAGACACCAAAACAGAAATGTAAAAAATAGATAGAACGCTTAAACATTTGTCCATAGTATGGCAGTAGTGCAACGCATTCCTCCGCAAATCAAGATGGCCGCCGTCGACACAATTACGTCACTCTCTCACGACGACGTATCGACGTAAGGTCAAGGGTCGTCATGCTCGAGTGAGCACGAGACGGGATAGAAGGCTGTCGTTTTGCGGAAGAACGATAAGCGGTCAAGAGAAGACTTGTCAGTCAGTCGCCGTAGCAAGTTAGAGACAGCTTGCTAAAGACTTTAGCAACATATTGTCAATGTCGACGGGGTTAAAAGACAGTGGGATTGCGCCATTATTAGGCATTTTTAGACATTTGTTAGATAAGGAAAAGTAGTTTAGTGATACGATTGTGTATGATTGAAGAATTATATAATTTGTTCTTTCAAAAGTTTTTTGCATTAACTTTGGGCAGTATGCCGGAATTTACATATTGGTAATGTCGTTAAAATAGAAGTTAAAAACAGTAAGAATGTGACGTTATTTAGTAGGGTGAGACACATGTTTCAAAAATTGTATAGTCGTGGAACTATGACAAACAAATGATTATATAATACGTTCTATCTCAAGCTTCTGCAAAGCATGGAAAATTTGTGGGCAGTTTTCGGAAACATATTGAGCATGTCAGTAAAATAGGAGTTTAAGACAGCAAAAAATGCGCGGCTGTCAAGCATTTTGAAACTTGTTAGATTAAACGAAAGTAGCATCGGCGAACTATTGTTGGCGAAGTGCAGCCTGTTATTTAATTTACTAAACGTTGTTTGTGCACAAAAATGCAAACGTCACTGCGACTACATCGAGCTTTTTACACAGTCATAAAAGGAACTATAGCCTTGTTATTACCATTACCGATCTAGTTATATAATTTTCTACAGTTTTGGCAAAGCTCGAGTAATTTAGAGGCAGGTTTGCGAATATTGCACACGGCGTTCAATTAAGTTTAAAGTCGTGAAAACTGCGGCTTTTTAGGCATATTACAAAGTTTTCAGTTAAAGATTGGTTAGGCTAAACCAGCGGTTCTCAACCAGTGGGCCATGGCTCACTGGTGGGCCATAAGAACGTTTGAGGTGGGCCACAGACAAATTTAAAAAAGCTATTCAGTTTCATTTTTGTCACTATATTTAATTTTACAGGAATAATGGCTTGGGGATCAATTAAAAAGGAATGTAAATGTATTGTTCAGCAGCAAGTATCTCACTAATGCACGGTTGAATAAATAATCTTTGAAATATGTTCTGCTGTGTTTTGTTCTAAACCTATTTTAAAGTTTTTTCTTTCATAAAACTATTGGGCCGCAGAATTTTTTTGCAACCTAAATTAGCCATAAAAGAAAAACGGTTGAGAACCACTGGGCTAAACTGTCTACACGCATGTTATATTTATACCCTTGATCAGGGTTGCTTCGTAGCGCAACAAGCCGATGTTGTTTTAAGCAGGCGGTTTAAACCGAATAATGCACACTTGAAGTGCATTTGAAACAAGCACGTGTCTGATTTAGTTTAACGATAAAACATTTTGTCATGAAAGCATATTCTATACCTGCAGCCCAATTGTAGGGGTATATACTGCACATTAAAATTGCAATGCTGTTTTACTTGATATTTAATGTAACATGTTTCAGCAATTATGGCCGTGTCTGAGGTTATGTATATAAAGTTGACTTAAAATTTATAATGTCATTTTGATAAACAACATGCATTTTCTATAAAAAAAAAGATAAAAATTGTCTCGGCAAATGGTTTAATTTCTTTGTCATGTCAGGTATTGCTTTAATGGGTATTTTTGATGATTCACCACAAGCGAATCTGTTAAAATTGCAATATTTACCGTGTTTATAATATATAAATTGTCTCTGTAACTATGTATTTTATGCGATAAATCAGTACAGAAGTCAGCATTGCTATTGGGGTACAGTATTTTTTTGATGCACATAACGCCGCCGTTCTACAGTATAGCGTCTGTCACGGTCGATAAAAATTAATGACTCTCTTAATCTCCAAAGCTTTAATATCAAAACACAAGAGACCGATTTAGTGATTTTGATCTTGCCAGAGAAATAGCTGGAATTAAGACCTCTCGTTTAATTATACAAACGCCATTTGAGAATGAAGATTTCTAGTAATTTCTTCCGTTTAAAAAAGGCTACACTTAGCAAGCTACTTTAATTCACGACATTACTCTATGCGTTAATAGCTTCGTTTAGATTTTGCCGAATGAAGATTGTAGTTAGTTGTGACGTTAAACTTAAAAAGTTTGTGTTGTTCAAATCAAAAACGTTATGCATATGCACGGGCTTTAAAATTTATTGCATAATTGCACTCCAGTCAATAAATTGTCAAAGTAAAAAGCTGTGTCTTTAGAAAAACTCAGGATAGCATTCTATGTAGTACAAGTTTTATTGTATAAAACTGTTGTTCAGAATACACCACTGCATGCATTTATATTCTGAGGGTTTGGTTCATACTACGGCCGCGCCTTGACATTTACAAACCAAACGCGTGTGAAAAAAGCTATAAACGGCTCGTAACCGTGTAAAAGTGCTGCGCATAGCTGACAGATCACCCAGGGCGCACTACAACCAAACTGTAAAACTAACGGTTTCTCAACCTGTGGTGCAAAGACTACTATTGGTACGGGAAGGTGTTTTAGCAGTTATGCGAGCAGGTTTTTGGGTAAAGGAGTTTAGAAAAAATCCGCAAGTGTAATATTATTGAGGCTGCTGTAAGTTATACTATTTTTCAAATTAAATCCGCCAATGTTCTAAAATCTGCAGTTAGCGCTCAGACTGTTTTTGAAATTTCAGTTATTTTCTGCTTCGATAAACTTGAGTCAATTAAAACAAAACGATTGCTTTAAAACGACTCTGGGTGGTATACCGCCAGAAAAGCTGTACACTATTGCCGTGAAGTGACAGTAACGGCCAAACTACGTCACCCCAAACATACAGCTACAGAGTTTTGTAACTCGCCAAGAATAGTTTGTGCATTTCCTGGCTGGCGGAAAAGATCGCGACTAAAAGCCGCTAATGATAGGTTTACGCTCGAACTGCGACAAAACGAGCTGCGCTAATTGTGACCTTCAAATCACACGAGGCGTCGTTAGAGGTCGTTGTGGGAAAACAGGGCGGAGAACGGAATGCAGTGGTTTCTACTCTAGTTAATTTACACTCGTGCTAGTCCAAAACTCCAATTTTAACCTGGGTTTGGTCACGTTAAAGATAATTTTTACTACAAATAAAATGTCTCAGTCCAAGTCATTGCAATGAATAACAAGTCAATTTACCGTAAAGTCATCGCCACCATATTAAGTCGATTTCAAGTCAAGTCGTTGTCACCAAAAAATGATTATTCATGAGAATTACTACATTAATTCCATTTCAAGCAATATGACACAAACACAAAAAACGAAACAGCACTCTTTTTACGTCTAAATGTTGAGGTATATGAAAACAATGTTGACTAAAAAATAAATTCGGGACTGTCTTAATGATTTATAGATCTCAAATATTTGCCTGCAGTTTGGGTAAGTTCATAGCCTTGAGAGGCGTACGCTGAATTTTTAGGAACGTGAAATACAAAAAATTAACGAGGGGCAATTAACGCAAAGTATTTACAACTTTTTTAGTTGTTGCACCCCGTTCTAAAAACTTTTAATAAACGTAGGAATGCTATATTAACACAATATTCCAACTTTCACTGATATTGCGTTCCATTCGAAAATTAAACCACGCAATCAAAAGATTAAGATGCGGTAAACCATCACAATTTACGCTTCACCATGAAACATGCATCAATTATTCACGCCCAAGAAGTTGTATCCTAATGGCGCGATAATACAAAGTATACCTTGCAACTTCAAGATGGTATCTCAACTCGAATATTCGAGGTCGAGACTTCACGAGTTCGTTCGCTAAATATAATAAACAGTAAACACGAAACAGTCATTTCAAACGAGAAATCTATTTATATCTGTTTGTCTGCGCCCTAACGAAGATGAGAGAAAAACGTGCGACAGTTTCAAAGCACGCTTAAATGTGTATGCAACATAAAAAGGCGTGTGTTACCAAGGGGCCAGGTATTCTACTTAATAATGTATTTTCTGTTGATGTAAAGTCGCTTATGACATCGGATATAAAATTAAATCGACGTTTAAAATTAGAGTACAGACGTTTATCGCATATGATCCTTAAGCATGCGTTATTTATTTGTTAAGTATTTTGCGACATTTCAAATAACATTTTGAAGCATAATGGTTGGATGTCAAGACGTATAGGTACTCTTTTACTCATTTTTCCACATTGACTATGTTGAAAATGAATTTAGGTTATTCGAAACATTCAAAATGATGCCAACTTCTGTATAGACTTTTAAGTAACATTTAGTTCGTTTCATATTCGTATAAATCCCGGGAGTTACGCATTATAGCTCGCAAATAGACACTTGACCTGTGAAAAGCAAGTAAGGAATCTTGTCAAAAGCGAGGTATTTGTCTTCGTGCTAAAATTACCAGAAACTCCCAAACAGTTTTGATTTAGACAAACCGAGAAAAAGGCAAAATGCTTGCTAAAAACCGAAAAGGAAAGGATCTCTCTGTCGCTAATGCCTACATTATCGGATCACGAGTGACCTGTTGGATTAGACGAACGTACGTAGAGAGAGAGCGTAAAAGCAGCCGAGTCAATCGAAAGTCAGGATAGTATACATTCGGAGTTTCCTTCTAACAGAGCCACATCTCGAGTAGCACTTCACCTGGCTAGGATTGACATCGAAGTGCTAGCTTTGGCATTCATAAAGACCTGGTGCTTCATATTCGATTCGCGTTTGTTGGAGAGAGTATCGTGTATTTACGCTTGGTAAGGGTTTAGAAGCGACCAAGATTGGGTATATGTGTGATTAAAACGGTTCTATTTTATACATGATTGATGCTTGACCTTTAAATCTCGACTTGTCAAAAAATACCGTAGTTTTTAAACAGTTTTTTTGAAGAAAATGAAAAGGTTCTATCATTTGCGCCATTGGATAGTAGATTAGAGTGTGAAGTGTTTTTTAGTCAGCTGGAATGAATCAGAATTATTTCAGTTCTTCACTTTTGCGCGTGAGTCTTTTACACGAAGTATTTACACGAGGAAATTGCTTTACATTTTATGGGGAGAATTAATATGAGTTTTGTGGCAGATAGATAACAAATTATAGCAGAAATTTTGTTCTACTGCATATACATACCTTATATGCACAACTTTGTCAAATCGGGCATTCAATTTTTAGTTTTGCAGTTTACCGACATTAGCGGTTGTTTAAATTCAGTTGTATTGGAGTTATTAGAATTTGATGAAGAGAACGTAAATTCCAGGTATTTCAGTTTTTCAACATAGAAATTAACCGATCCAAGGGTTAAAAGCAAATTTGCGAGATTAACATTCATGCAGTTGTCAGCATTTCAAAGTTGTGGCTACCCAGGTGGAAACAGCGGTTACCGATCGGCAGCAGCTGGCTCAGTGGATGAATGGTGTACTATACGCGAGACTCACGTAACCAGGAAAAAAACAGTCGGAGTTATTATAAAACACCAAGTTGTCCGTTTGTGCAACGATTGCGGTATTTCGGAGTGGCTGAGACATATACCAAAAGACACACAAGTTTATAATATTGTTTGGTTAAACTAACTTGGCTATTTGGTTATACCAAAATGATTTTTATGTGTGCGTTTGTTAAGGGACATCCTTGATTGTGAATTGGACATTTACTGAGAAATTTAACTGCCGAGACAGTACCATAAGACACGATAGTTTAGTACAAATATTTAGCGCGTCTATGCAAAGATGGTATTTGATAGGAAGATTTAACTGACTCATTAAACCTAATCGTTCAGCTGTGTTGATTGCGATTTTTACAATTATTGAAGAAATTCAAATAATTGCGATATGTAACGAAACGGATGAAAGTTTATATTTGAAAATGGTATTTGAAAAGAATAATTTAGATGATTTTGCTGTTAAAAGTAACAAGTACTAAACGCTTTACAATTTAAGTGAAAAAAAAACAATTGTGACTATATTAAACAAAAAAAAGGAACATCAAGATATTTAAGAAGATACTATTTGAAAACAGCGATTACACGAAATCCGCGCTTTGTTTGTTTGTTTGTGATTTTTACGCTTTTAGTGGCAAATGCATTTTGATTCTTCGGTTCAATATGCTGCGTTGTTTCTTAATTTTCGATTCTTCTTCGACAAAAAACCTCTCTTGTTTGTCATCCACCACCCGCTTAAATCGGACATTCCTTTTCTCTTAAACCGCCGTACAAGGTCAGTGTGGTTCTACTATAACAAAAGTCTACCGCATCAGTTATCGTGGAATCAGCGGTGGCCTTGGCAGTCTGCGATTTCGGCAGGAATTTTGAAAGCGTGTCGGGTGGGCCACTAACGCCTTCTCCTTAAGCATTACGCGTATTAGGCATTCTTGGAAGTTGAGCTCTAATATGGGCGTCACTTGTAGTGGAAAGACGCTTTTAAGATATTTCGTTTGAATGGTAAAAGTCCACGGTATCAAAGATTATGTAGGAAATTTAGTACAACGTTAAGGTTATTTGACAGGCGCTATCATTTTGTGTATGTTTTTTTTCTTTATTAAATTCGGTTTCAAATAGGACATGGCAAAACAGCAATGTAAAATTCACGAACTTGCAGATATTATAAATGTGTTGCTAAAATGCACAAGTGAATGAAATTACAGTTCTAAATTATTTCCGTGTAAAACTTTTATATCCACAAATGCTACTTTTGCACCAGGCTAATTATTTATTTCACATGTTCTAAAAATATTAGCTGGTACGTTGTCAATTGACGTGCGTTCTCATATTTAAACCGAATCCATACAAAGTAGTCAAGTTGCACATAAAGTGCGACAACAGAACGCTGTTGAGTAAGATGAGCTTAGTTTTTACATTTCAAAATCAAAGCCGCAAACCCCGTAAAGCAAAGAAACGCAATCCGAACTGATCTAACAGTTTCAGAGAAAGTTGCACTTACAAAGTGCAAGAACAGAAAGACCATTGTAAGACCTTAGGCTTAGTGTGTCAAAACACAGCCGCAATAAATAATACATTTTCCTTTTGTGTTGTGTTGGTCTCAGAAGGCGGTTGGAGAAATGCTAGGCAGCCTGTTGGTGGGGCATTTGTTTGTAAATAGTGATGTTTAGGCATGTGCGAAGTAGGGCAAGGTGTGGTGGAAGGAAAACGGTGCTATGTGTTACAATGCTGGCTTTCTTGACACAACTGAAAGGCACCAAAGCTGTCTTGAACGGAGGTAAGTGGTGGAACATGATTTTAACACGACAATGTAACCATTTATGGCTTGGTATATTTGCGATTTTAACATTTGCAGTAATGCATAAAAGGTCTGTTGAAAATTTCTTTTGTGTTTTTAAATAGTATAAGGCACAAGTTTGCTTTGAAACGTTACAATCCTAATTGACATGATAAAGTTCGGTCCTGCAATAGCCTGCAGATTTTAAAATGTAGTTTATTATTTTACCGGTCCCTATAGTTTACAGTTTTCAATTTAAACGCGACTAGGTTTACAGTACAAAACTGCATTAATTGCAAGTAGACTTCGTAAAAAAAACATATCGCATTGGTAAACAGCTGTATTTTAATTTGTATTCCAAAACATTTGTTGGGGTTAAAACAGCATTTTTACGAAAGGCAAGGAAGAAATTGGTAATAACAGTAAAAAAAGGATAGTGTATAATATCAGAACGTTTATTTCTCAACATCCGCAGCTTTACATAATTAACCCTTACATGTCACATTTATGAAGTGCAACACGTGACCAGATCTCGCAAAACCGCTGATTGCAAATGTCACGTGTCAAGTGCGCGCGCTGATCACATTGTGACGTACCAATACGGCAGCTCGATCGTATTTGTAACAATAAACTCGAAGGGCGGGCGACTGTTCATCAATTTTTAATGCCTCGTCAAAACCTACGCTGCTACTTGGAAAGGTGTATTAAGGTGGAACTATTACGTCACGGTAAATTGGCAAACTTAGTTTGAGGCCTAATGCACCAAGAGCAATGGTATGAAAGATGCTTGAAATTATTGGTCCCAAGCTTTTAAGTTGTTTGCATATGCGAATCCTCGTAACTTGTTAAGTGATTTGCAGTCCCACAAAAAATGTATGTTTATTTGCGCTGCAACCAGACCAATCATTTACCCGCACATGAACAATACAATATAGACATTTTGTAAAACAATGATGTGGCCATTTTGAAGTCGTAATGACCAAAAATAACGGCAAACCCATAATAGTGATAAAACACCAGATGCACATTTGTACATTTGTGATCTGGTCCTTTTAAATTTTGCTTTGTGTACTTTAGCAAAAACACGAAGACGAATATTGTCAAAGAAAAACATAACTTCTAACAAATATCCTTCGGCAATTACCCGAATACCTTGGCAAGTTTAGAGCATTGCCTTAACATTCACATAACTCACTCGCATCTCTTGCCTCTTTACTGCCCTATCCACGTGAATTGTCTCAAGACGACTAAAATATTTATGCACAATTCTGTTTTGTGAGCATTCACCAGCGTTTGGGTATCTACAGCCTTTGTACATTTCGGCAAATTGTCATACACTTTACCGCTAATAGAAAGGACAATATCGAACATATCACACAACAGGCGAACTTAAAACACAATTTTCCCAAAACTGCAAACAACATAAGTATTATGTTGCCACCCAAATCGCTTAGAACCCAATATGTGAAACTTGACAGCCGATGTAACCATAAAATGTTGTTGACGTAAGGCATGAATTGGTTGTTTATATTACATTTTGTGTAACCCAATTCAACTTACTTTGAATCGTTAACACAATAGTAAAATAGTATTGTTGTAACCTTATTTGGGAGGCTATAGGCACTATATATGTGTTTCATGTTGAAGTGAAATATTTCTAGTAACACATAACGACAAGTGTACACGTAGTTGTCACTAACTCGTCGCCTTGTAAGGAAATCGGTTTATTTACTCTACGCTGTCATTTGTAAATGCCGCACACATTCACAAGAAAAATGCTGGGGCGTTAGGTCCTGTTGTGGCCGTCAATACGGTAAAAGTTTTCCAGTCGACCGAACTTGAGTACAGAGGGTTTGCAGAGCTTTCGTGTAGAGCGAGGATTGACAATGATATGTTGGAAAATACCAGCCCCAACCACTAACAGTCCAACGTGTTCTGTAGACAAGCAGCCAAGCATGTTAGACACCCTGCCACGGTTCCGTGCGACTTCAAAGCACACATATGTGCAAATATTACGAGACGTCATCGGGTTGTTGACGGACTCTTTTTATTGTCCCTGATCTTATTTTTATGGGCCAGTAATGAAATCAAATGATTTTTTGTTCACACCCAGTCGTCGCCCGGCCACACATAAGATGCACTTGCTCTTTGCTTTACTTTCATAACGTATAAAGGAAATATTAGGAAAACATAATTTAAAAGACGTAATAAGAATACCAAACCGTCAGTTGTTGACAAAACGTTCAAATTCTACATATACTTCTGTATGGGCTCTGATATATTCTGATTACGTCTTACTACAACCTTCAACCAATATGCTACATAATTTAAAAGTCTTTAAGCAATGCTGGTTTTCGAATATTGCACGCCCAAAATAAAATCAAAGCTGATGCAAAAATATAACAACTGGAATAGGAAAAGGATTCGCTTTAACAGAAAAACGTTTGTAATTTTAAAGCCTATTCCAGAAACAATTTTAGAGCATACTTCTGCTTTGCAAAAATGTTAAGCCAGAAACAAATATAAAATTGATGCAAAATTGCTGCCACAATACTACAAAACCATTCGCTTAGTTCGCCATTACGGTGAGATGAATTTCACTGTTTTTGTAATGTGATATTTCATCTAATTTTCCTCATATTTCAGCAAAAAAATTCCCTAATGCTAGTTAGAGTTGTCTTGTGACGAAGATTGTCATTTTTAAATCAAAATCAGCTTTGTTTAACTTTGATGTTTAACTAGCAGTTTTACATAGATGTCATTAATGTCGAACTTCTGCCAATTGTGACTGACATCATTGCCCTTGAGTAATTATTGACTCTGTGACTTAACTCCAAGAGTTAATACGCGGTATTACGAGTTTAAGTGTAATTAAATAATCAGCGGGAGAAATATCAATATTGGCCTAAAACCAACGGCTTAGAGGTTTAATCGACAAACATTTCATTAAAATTGATTATGTGGCTCCAAATTGATGCAGTCCCGAGAGAGCTTACCCAAACGCTCGGGATTAATTGCGTCAACTGGGTCATTCCGTTATGTGTATATTGCCCAATAACGACCATCCGCATATACTCGCATTTAATCGGTAAAATCTCGACATACAGGAATCTGATAGAAGCCAAAGGTATAAGTATTGTTAGGTGCACGATGCATGGTCCTTAATATAGTCTGAAATCAAATGTCAAAGTCTTGAAGGACGGAATTCCATTGAGACACATTAACTTATGATGATATGATAAATGCGCATCAAAAAAAAAACTCGACTTGATATTGTTCAACTGAAATGATGAAAATCAACATTATTAATTTATGTGTAAAAACGCACTACTATTTAAACTTCGTAGACATATTTTTGAAATCACGACTCCGTATTGGTAAATTGCTTTAAACCAAATTAACATAACGATTTTGCTTCATCTGAAAAATCGCGGCGTGCAGATCTTTTAAACTACTACAGATAACAAACGCAATTTGAATGTAAGTTGTTGTTCAAATAATGCAGATCTCTTATTGGTTGGGGTAGATGTTCACGGGGCTCTGGTTGGTTGGTTTAAATTCAAAGTAGTTTTGACCCAACCCGGGTTAGGTCAACAAGTTCAAAGCGAGTCTGTAGACTTGGGGTGATAAGAAAACGCAAAGCTGACGCTAAGCAGACTTCATGCGTTAAACGGGTTCTAGTAAAAGCTCCCGCCAAGTTTTGAACTTGTAATTAGTAATGGTTTGAAACCAGCCAATAACAAACACATGTAGGGCAACTTACCCTTTACTTATAGGAATGTGTTATATATATATTTATACATATGTGTGTGTGTGTGTTTTTCAATTTAAATAGACACTTTATAACAGGATACATGACACGAACATGCTTAACCAAAAAGAAGAATATTATCGCTATTAACAAATAGTAAAGTTTAGAACCGGACAATATTTTTATACAATAAAATAGGGTGGTAAAGACCAATTGAGAAAGCAACTTAGTGATGTTGCAACAAGTGCAAACCTTATAGTTGGTCTTTACATCAACTTCTTTGTGCGATGATGATCAAGTAAAGCACTTTTTATAATAGCACCTGCTGGACACGTTGTAATCAATAGGAAAAAACAATGTTTTGACTATAAACAATGTTTTGAAGATTGGAATCGTTAATAAAAAAAGTAGTTAGTTGTATTTATTCGCCTTTCAATTACGCATGTAAAATGAAAAAGCTATACAGATTTGGTTATTCGCAAGGGGCGACTCTCATAGGCAATGTACATCTAATCATAGTCAATATTATTCGAAATAACCCCTTTTGCCGTAGCGAGAGTGTATAGAGTCATAACTGACGATTGATGTGGTTTGGGCGTTTACTGTAGAAAATTGCGCTGCAAAGATTCCGAGGCAGATAACAGGAAATTTCGATAATCTACCGGATGCATCGCCTGAAATACCACTGAAGTAGATTGGTAGGGCCAAAGTTGCTATGCAAAAGGTTACGAAGTCGTAGCCAGCCTATAAAACTAAAACGCGGGTTGCCACATACTTTTATGAAATAAATTTCAACACTAAAAAAGATTTTCAAAGGAAGTTTATAGGTTTTGAAAGACCTAAAATTAAATTATCTCGACGTGCTTTGAACATAGTTGGAAAACACAACAGTATAAATGCCATGGTCAATTCAACTAGAAATTGTTTAACAATTTTATTTTACTACGGCAATTTCTGAACACAAAGCGTAAGCCCCACACTAAAAATAAATTCAAAGACTATTCAAACATGGGGTTTTTCAAAGACCTTTCAATACGCAAACCAATTGAAAGACAACAAAATACATTTTTAAAATTCAAAGACCCGCAACGTAACGTACTGTATTTAACTTATGCAACGGTCAAAAAATAATTAGACTTGAGAAAACATTGCATTGTTTAACAAAAACTTATAAAAAAGTTGTGCTTATAATACGTAACAAAACTATATCTGGATTTCGTCGATGTAATTTTTACATGAATATTGATAACTCTCATTTCGCAGCACTGGGGATAAATGTCAGCATACTAACTTTAAACGAATTTAGGTTTGGGTGCCACATTGAAGGCAGCTCGTTGCGCCAATACCTTATTTATTGCCATCTCGTTCATCATTACTCTTTTGTTGTTTCTGGATTGTAACAGCGGATTTTGCCCACCCCTTAATCAGCATAACTCGAATCCGCTAAAATAACCACATATTTATTTAAACCGAAAATCAAGCCAATACCCGGAGTTGTTGGAAGTGCAAATAAAATGATAGATGAGCAGAAAGCCCTAAAGCAGAGTTTTTAACCAGAGGTGCTGAACTGTTTCAAGGGGGTGCTGAGATGCTGGATCAGACACCGAAAATGTATTACTGTAATTTATTCATTTGCTATTTCCGTGCTTAATTTAATGTAAACTACCTCCTATTTTGGTATTCTTTGTATATGGCCGTATTTGTCTAATTCTAAATAGAGGAATCAGGTGGCACTGTATAAAGACAAATTGTATTTGATTCTCGACAAGCTTTCGCACAACCGTGCTTCATCAGGTCAAAGTATAATTAAAAACATTTTTGTATGTTACTGTGTTACAAGTGCCTTGTATAAAAAGAAAATCACAATGGTTTTGTTATTTAAGCAATACCATAAGGGGGTGCGAGAATTGGTTGGTGATTTAAAAGAGGCGCTGCAAGGAAATATCCTAAGAGAACCACTACAGGCTTTTCGTTTTTAGTTCAACACTTGTATCTGTTTTACGGGAAGGTGACAAACATATGTTAAAATTGCGAAATTAAAAATTGTTGATATTTGAAGGCATTTTGGTTAGTTAAACAACACTTCCATAACCAAAATCCTGCTCGAATTGTATACTTTTATTTGATAAAAGGAGACGACAAAGAATTATCCGTTGGTTTTGTACAAACCATTTTGTTCAGCTCAACAATTCTTCCATAACACAAATCCTTTAAACGCCCGTTCAATATATTGACCCAAGCAATAAGTTCACTGACAGAGACAATAAGGATGATCCCTCTATTGGGAATTTGGGTCCTTACAACTGGTATTGAGCGATCAAGCTCGACAGGTTAAGTATCAAAGCAGCCATTTGATGCTTGCAATATGTTTTTTATTCGTGCTGTCAGTCATTTATATAACTGGGCCGTTAAATAAGCCGTTATTACTTCAGTAAACGTCGGTTGGAAAGGAAGAAACCAAAACTGAACGAATAAACAACGCAATATAATTTGGAAAACAAATTAGTCAGCGATTATTGATGCCAACTGACCCTTCAACAAATATTGAACCCTGTCAATTAGAAAGCGAGGCATAGTTTGAAGGTCGTAATCGTAATAACTGGCAATTAAATATCAATGACAAAGCAGATTTACTGTAGATGTTAATAATTTATGGTTAAGATAGTAAAAATACCTTACGATATGTTCGTTGCTTTCATGTATGTTATCGACTCTATATAATTAACTTTTAGAGAAGGGGTGTCTAAGTCAAATATACCGACGTGCCAATTTTTATCTTAGAACTTCTTCCTGTGCCAAAGTTTAGCAACTACTTTTTTCTAATATTAAAAGCGTTTTTACACAAAAAATAAAACAGTATAATGTTATAATATCAGAAGTAATTGTTTGTTGTCGTATAATTGCTGGAATCGTTTTGTATTCTTAATAAACAATGACAATTGGCTGTACAACAAATTAAGCTTTTTGACAATTGGCTGTAATTTTTGAGGGCTTGCGTGTCATTTTTTATTAAGTGACGTGCCACATTTGGCACGCGTACCTCATGTTGGACACCCCTGTTCTAGAGAGTATTTCCTTTTTCGGGGGTAATTGTTTTAAAATCTGCGATTTTTTGCAGTTAAAACAGTAAAATTTTCCATTTATAATCGAAATGTCATTTTTAAAGGGTGTTTTTCACAAAGATCACAGTTTTTTTCTTTAATCTTTAACGTGAATGATACAAATTATAGAGTAGACTATAGTTAGTGTAGAGCAAAGTTTAATATAGATGTTAAATGAGATGTTAGAAATATCTTATGGTGTGTTCTAAGTTGTAATAAAAGGTGTCGACTTTAATTTATGTGTTTGAGTGAGTCTTATCATTAGAATCGGACTCTTAAAACAAACTTTCGAAATATCGTTTTTATGCCACATATCGTATTGTTATCAACAATAGGTGGGTTTTATTGGCTTAAATAGCGCTGGTTGTGTTAACATATTTGAATATCAAAACACAGTACTTTATAATGTATTTTTGCCTTTTCAGCACCGCCCACTTTCACCAAATACCTCCCGCCGAGATACGACGGTCGAATGGGGAATCCCCTTCTGCTCAAGTGTCAAGCTAGGGGCGTCCCCGCACCTGTGATCACGTGGTGGAAAGATGGGGCGAGGATTTACGGAAATCAGGTGAATTTTGCGGTTTAAATTTCGTGTAGTTTTGCGCATACAAAATGCTACATGGTACAAACGCCTGATTGGTGATAAAAAGACCTATGGAAAACGCTTGGATTTTATTTTCATGTCGATAGACGTTACAATTTTGGGTCCGTAATTCCATTGCGCGCAAGTAACAAAACCAAAAATTTCATAGAAAATAAAGTTGTGGTTTATCTTATTCTAAAATTCACTTATCGTGTAGTTTTGACCATATACAAATGGCTGTGCGTCTGAAGCTGTATTTTTTGTTTCATAAGTACACAAAATACTTTACGCCTGATTGCTGAGATCAAGGGTTATGGAAAACATTTTTTATCTTCATGTTGATAGACGTTACTATCTCAGGTCTGTAATTTAATTGTGGCACACGTAAGCCTATGAAACCTCTATAAAATATGGTTAGATTTATCTTTAAAACAGTGGAAAGATGTTTGCAATAGTAATGAAGTCTGCAAGTATTGTGACGCGACAAAACGGTGCCGTGAGGTCATGTATGTACGTGTCGTTCTGCATGACTGCGTACGCGGCAGAGTGAAACGGCAAATATTTAAAAGCATTTTTTGAAAGGCGCGGACAGTGTAGGCGGATTTCCTAAACAGTTTGTGATTGGATAATGATCGTTTAAACGCAACCTTAAACGAAAAACTTCGAACAGACGGTAAAAACCGTATTAGGAAGCAAAGTGTATGTTATAGTTTGCTGCTGGAACACCATTCTATTAAAATTAAAACTTTTGCAATATAGAAATTATAATATTTAGTTCTATATGCGTAAGAATTCTTTACATATATTTTTTATATTACGAGTCCTATAAATGCCCAAATCATCTCGTCGCTAAAATAACATTAAATTGAATTTAAAAAATGAGGCAATATAGATTTTACATTAAGTTTAGCTTCTATAAGCGTTTTTTGTCGTTACTTCAGATTATCTGGTTGTCAATTTCTAAAAATCCCTAATTATGTTTAATATATCTATTGATGCAAGAATACAAATTGATGAAAATATAAAAAATGTGAAGTTTAACGCCTTCACATAGATATTTCAAAATTTCTGTTTTATTTTTAAAACGTCAATATCAATTTTGTGGTACGCTGTCGAGCGTTTCAATTAACAAAGCACCGAAGCGCCCAGACACCGCGGAGTAATCTCTCTCAATCCTGGAACCCTTCACCATGCAACGTAAAAATCAATCGAAAAATTTGAACTGACGTAATGCTTATGGTACCTTGCTGCTAAAAGCATTCTGAAACCGATGGTGCAAACTAAGGCCTGTGTTTGAAACTGCATTATGTGGAAAGTATGCTTCAAATGCGGAAGTAAAACGCATTAAGTTTCTGTTTTAACCTAACTGTTCATAAATGAGTCATTAAAAAGAATGCGAAACCTTTAAATTAACTATAATGATGTTTGGAAATGGCAATACAGCATGTACATTGTGAAACGATTCCATTTGACCTTTTGAAAAAGATATCTTTTTTTTAAGAGTTGTTCTTAGTTTTTTTATATTAATTTTGCTATAAATCCACATATTTGAGTAATGGATACTAGGTGTGTATGTTTAAAGTCTGAATCTGAGGAAATACTAAATTTAATTTTCTAGGTTGACAAAATGTCGAATAACACAGAATTATAATATTTTAAGTGCACGCCAAAAAACCTGATGTGCCTATGCCTTCTTTGTAATCCAAACATTATGTTAAAAAAATATCCGTGCCACGCAAAGCTAAAATTTAACCCTGGGTAATATCAGCACAGGTGTTGGACATTAACAGGTTAATCAATCATACCGAGCCTATAGCGTTAAGAGTGGGATGATCGCTTGTTTAGCAAACATTAGATAAATTGGTGAAACGATGCAACGTCTACCTTAGCTAACGCCTTCTTGTCGGTTGTAATTCAAAGATTTTGTGAAGTTGAAGCCAACTGTGAAAACCCTCAGGCTGTTATATTTTGCGTAAACAACTTTGTGTAAATAAATTTCGAAAGATTTCACTAAAATGAATATACTGTTGCTGCCAGGTATTGTATCAATTGTAAAATTCTTCTTCAGGAAAAAAGTTTTTTAGATAAATGTTGCAAGTTCATTGCCCTGATAAAAATTTCTTGGATAGGTTATCGAAACGTTGGCACATATAATAAAAAAATTGCCGGAAAACAATTTTACATATGAGTTTAATCCATCATATTTCGTAATTGTATTTGACTCATTGCAAAAGGTAAATAAATGTCACTTTAAAAAAAAACGCATATTAAATTTGCCAAACTCAAATTACAGCTTTACAAATTTTCGAAATTTCGAAGAATATTGTATAATAACATCAATGTACTTAGTTTTAAAACTCTGTAATTTGCTTGTTTAAGGCAGAATTAAGTTTTCTGGAGACACTGTTAAAAAATTGTATAAGTGGCAACAATACAAGAATTATCACTAAAGAATTTAATCCTCTATTGCTAGTAAAGTTTAATTTTGTATCAACAAAGCAGATCAGTCAATAAACAAAGACTTGACGAACGCTGGCAACGCAGTTTTAAGATTTCTAATTCAATTATCACTGGTCGCATTACCCACAAGGCACATGCTTACTTCACACGTGTTGCAAGTATAAACAACTTGTTCGCGACAACTGGTGTCCATTGTGCATAGCTGCTGTTTGTTTATTTATATTATACACGATTTACCATATGGGTTTTACAACCACAACGACTTACTGGAGTTTTAAACTTTGAAATTTAGTTTTCGGGAGCGAATTGTAATATAGTTCTTTGTACCCTTAGCACGTTTGACTTTATAAAGCGGCATATCTTACATTTATTTGATAATTTACAATGAAAAGGAAAATACTTGTCAGTATAGTACACATTCGGCGACGCTGGTCTAGAATCCCACCACTTTATTTAAACTAACGAAACGAGTTGTCAAAATTGAAATTGCAAAGATCAGCTAAAATCGGGAGGATGAATATAATTATAATACTTGACGCACCCTTACCCAATTAATGTCAGCAATATAAACGCCCGGACAAAAATGTGTTTGGAATGCTAGAACAGCCCCCATTCGACTATTCTTCATAAATTGCGAACTAATTAGGCAAGGTTATCCTACAAGCAATTCATGTATGACTGGGTGTTTAGTGTGGTAATTTTCCTCACTATAGAAGTCCACTTTTGGAAAAACAAGGAAATCCTAAACTCTTTTGTTTATAAAAACTAGTATTTTTTTACAGCGCGACATACTGCTCTACAGATACCATTCAACAGTGTTACAAAGTTATGTGCATTACCGCAACGTACCTCTAAAACACATACTTAGTCAATTTTGTGGTATTGAAGTAATTCACGCTTTCTTTTATACGAAAACCAGTGTTTCAGGGTGCGCGGCACACAACGCTAATTAAATCATGCAAATATTATGATGTTAGATTACATTATCCCAATGTACCTTAAGGAATTTGCCTTTTCTTTTATGCAGAAGGGCGTTACAGTCGATGGTGGGACACTTCGCATAACATCGCTATCGAGAACACACGCGGGAAAATATACGTGTAGGGCTGGAAGTGTGGAGGGATCTATACAAAGAACAACCATGGTCTATGTGTCCGGTAAGAGCCAATGGAACTTTTTTATAATATGTATTATAAGTTGAACGCTAATCAACACAGGATAATTTAAATGTTATAATTTTTGATCTTGGTAAATAGAGATAACTGTTTATTTGTGGTCAAAAACGGTATGGCGAACAATTCATGATGATGACTCTCAGGCATAAAGTAGTGGTCGATTTAAGGTACATCCCAAAAAGGCAAAATATTTAAAATTCTCACCTAAAGATTTTTGTTTCATTCGATATAGTCGGGTATGTTTTACTTCATACTATTGGAATTTTGATTTTCGATTTACAACGCCCTAAATGTTCTTAAAAAAGTGGCTTTACTCCATGTCATGAAATATCACCAGCTTGCTTTCAACACTGTACGGTGGCAAGTTGCAAGTTAAAAGTTTAAGGCTTCATATTACATACGCTAGTAACACACTGTTAGTTAAAGTTCATTGCGTTGGTGTTAAAGTGTAAGTCGCACGATATTTTGCGTTATACACAAGTCACTCACACAGAAAACTTATCAACAAACCTAATATGCAGCTGACAGTGAAAATTGGCTGACAAATTGCTGACTAAATAGGAGTTAATCCTCGGGTAAATTTACCACTTAATTACCAAGGATTTAGCGATATGAAACAATGTGTGAAAAACAGACAGAATGAGTAATAACGCCTTCTATATGAGGCATTAACGTCGTCTTCATGCAATAACTCATAAGAGTAAAAAAATATGTTTTCAAATAAATCCCTTTAAAACAAACGCCATAACGTGTAATTTAACTATTTAGTTTGGTTGGTTATATACACAGTATAGATAATGATTAATTGTTCGTGTAATAATGGTGAATTGTTTACGAGCAGCCCCTCCTCGAATCAGCAAGTTTCCAGAAGATTCCACGGTTCGAGAAAGCAACAACGTTCTCTTTACTTGCGAGGCTGTTGGGTACCCGAGCAATATTACGTACAGGTAAACACATATTCGCGTGTGTAGCTTAGTTGGTAGAGCGACGGACCCGGGGTCGTAAGTTCGAACCCCGCCGCAGACTAATTGTTTTTCCTGTCTTGCTTACACTGCATTCCTTATAAACTCAATTATTCAACTATAATTTCGGTTATATAGTCATTTGAAGGCCTACAGTACAAATCATTGATAAGTCGACTAATGTTATCAGATTTACTGAAAATTATAAATTAGTTACAAAAAACATATTTTTAATTGTTAAGTAAAAACTTGCTAAAGAAAATTGCATAATTGTGCAATCGTATCCAAGTTACCGAAATAATCAAGACATCTAAATGTCAAAAATCCACTAGACACTATATAAATTATTGTTGGGAACAAACTATAACAGGTCGTTCTTAATATCGTTCCTATCGAGCCTAATAGCAATGGAAATTATTTTTCTGCCGATTAATAAACTAATTTAAGTTGCAACCAAGGAATTTCTTGATGTTAAAAAGTGTTTGTAAGAAACGCGCCCAACAAATATAGTTACCAAAAAAGTCTTTGTAGAGATTACCGAACACAAATAACAATGCAGGTTTGTAGGGTTTGCTCAGTAAGTAACATTGCTTTTCGTTTCACTGACAAAACTCGTTACGTTCAAAGGTGGTTCCACAACGGTGTTTTGGTAACACGTGGTTCAAAGCGAAGGAGAATTCCCCAACCGGGGACCTTGATCATATACCAAGTTGACCTTGAGGATGATGGACAGGTCACGTGCGAGGCAAGCAACGGTTACGGTTCATCACCCCGAGTTTCAGCTTCACTGATCGTACAATGTAAGTTTTAAAAGGATTTTGCTGTTTTCACAATTCAAATGAAAATTTTGCTGTTTTCACAATTCAAATGAAATTTTGCTGTTTTCACAATTCAATTGAAAATTTTGCTGTTTTCAAATTTCAAATGAAAATTTTGCTGTTTTTACAATTCAAATGAAAATTTTGCTGTTTTCACAATTCAAATGAAAATTTTGCTGTTTTCACAATTCAATTGAAAATTTTGCTGTTTTCAAATTTCAAATGAAAATTTTACTGTTTTTACAATTCAAATGAAAATTTTGCTGTTTTCACAATTCAATTTGGATTTCACTGTATTCCACAATTTAAATGCAATTTTATTGAAGAAGCGAAGGCTTTAAAATGTAAACAGTTGGATGTTTTTCCCTGATTATTAATCAGGCAATTTTAACGATATTTAAACATGATAACGTTTGCTGGTAGCAAAACGAAAGTTAAACGTGAAATTATAAGATGGAGATTCAGATGAACGGAAGTAGATTTGACGTAAATGAGTAGTAAAGCAACTTTTACAAAATCAACCATTAATATTTAAGAATGAATGTTCGACACTGTCATAAAAGTTTATTAAACAAAACCTATCGTTGGAAGTCAGTAAAACCAACCAAGTGCACTAACAAATACTAGGAGTAGGAAATGGTGTCTAAAAAAAGAAGCTGAACATTTGTGCTTAATTTTAAACAAAATCAAATTGCCCTAATGCGGTGATAATTCATAACATCGGAAAATTACCTGAAACTTCTTTTTTTTTATAAACCTTCATGTTTTCAGGATCACACGGTTTTCCGCGATACAGGATATAAAAAAATTAACTGAAAGCAATTTTGTCCTTACTAAGAAACTTCACAATACGCACAATACATTCAATAGCAATTAAACATTCAAAGATGTTGTGGCACCCCTGGTTATCTTTACAAACTGCCTCGTTATAAGCTACTGGTTAAATGTTAGCATTTTAAACCCCAGCGGTCCATCAAGTATCCCACCGGCAATTTCAATTTCACAAGCTCGCAATTTCAAACGACAACCATCGATTGTCATCGACGCGCGCTCCCCTTTCAGCGCTATGACATCACAATCCATATTTTAAAGAAGAGCGTATTCGTTTGAATAAAAGATAAATCAGCACGCATAAATGACGAGCTTGGATTGTTGACGAAAATAATAATTAGACGGAAATGTTGTTAAGCGAAATTGCTTGACATCAATACAAAATAATATTGCTAATTGAAAATATTACAGAAATGTGTTTGCCTGTGTTTAGAGATTTCACAATTTCACTAAATGTGTTAATGTTGCATGGGTTTCATTTTTAACCCACAATTTTTTGTGAAATTCAATAGTTTATTTATTAGGATTTATCCCCGCTCAAAATTAACGTTAAAGTTTTTCCTTAATATTTCGCTGCGTTATGTAAAGCTGTCACAGTATTGCTTACAATGCGTAATCAGCTTAAAACAAAGCGTTACATGGATTCGCAATAGTTTGGAAGGGCGGGTGCGAATTGACAGGCACAAGTGGCCGTCAATAAGTGTTTGTAAATAAACTAAAACCGAGTAAGACGACAGATTGTACACAACTGGGTGTCACGATCACTCTAACTCTCTAGAATAGACGTGCCGACATGTCGACTGCCAAGTATTTATGTTAAAACTCATATAATCCTAACATACGGAAACCTAAAGTAAGTCAAATTGTGTCATCGTCGATAGATTTGGGTCACTTTTAAAACAATATTCAAAAAACACTTTTAAAACAATATTCAAAAAACACTTTTAAAACATTATTTGGTTAAATGAGAGTTATAAACCTTAAAAAAACGCTATTTTCATATGAGAAAAAAGAAACGCTATTTTGATATGCGGTACATCTGTGAGAAAACGACTGTAGCTATTATTACTTTATTTCTTTTTTTGTGCGTTTATAAAACACCAAAAAGCAAAAATCACCACATAAGTTTCTTATTCGTTACTTTAGCTTTTGTAGGTTAGGATTCAAATTATAGAAAACAACGAAATGCGACACCCTTTTTGTCTAAAATGGCCTAGATTTGGATTATTTCAATTCAACATAGAAGTATCACTGAAGAAACACAAATCCTTAAACTTAAGTTTAAAATTACAAATGCGAAAAGGCCGGCAGCGCAACTTGAATATAAAACCCAATATTTCATGTCAGGCGCATAAACCAGTTACATCAAATGTCACTATAGTCGACAAATTTCTATCAGCATAACCTTGTTACGGCGCCGGCAGTTTAAGCTTATCCGATTTAGCAGACCAGTAATGGCGTCATTTTACCGGCATAGACAACAGACAGTCGTACATTATCTGCTGACATATGCACTATTAAGGAATTTAGGAATGAAGAGAATGCCGTTAAAATCGTGATGTAATCTTAAATTGAGTCGAATAGCAAGCGTTTAATTTTAACCAGGTCGCTTCTCAATACAATTTAAGCCAGAGCGACAATTTAAGTAGTTTTGAGGCACATACTGGTTTGGTTGGTTGATAATTTTAACGCTTCGACAATTACATGAACATAAACTCCTCGAAATCGTAAAGGTTATATTTTGTTCATCCTTAAACTTGAGAGCCCTAACAAGAGACAAAAATACTTTTTATGACAACTTCTATCAGTTCAAAGCTTAAATAAAGCGCGGTAAACGCGTACATTAGAACAGTATAGTTTGCTTTTTCTTTGTCCCAGTCTTTATATATTTAGAATAAGTGAAACACGACTAGAACCAGGATGATTTTGTTTCACAAGAAACAGTTCGAGCGGATTGCTTTCGAAAGCATTTTCACTTTGAAATTGAAATATTACAGGGCGATACATCTTAAATTAACACAAATAAAGCAAACGCTTTTGTTTGCCAATAAAGCATAAAAAACAACAACAATAATTTATGTTGAGAATGGACCGGTTATTCTAATGTGTAAATGACGGTAACTTTAGTAAACCAAGTCAAAGTCAAAGTAGCATTCCAATGGTTCATATTACAAGCCCTAAGTAAGCCGATTTAAGTAGACTTGCCCAGATTCTATGAAACATGGAACACCTCGACTTTTGGTTTTCGTGACGCAAATAGCACTTGAGATTACAAGGTTGTGTAACGAAAGTATCGCGTTAAGTATCACTACCAAATGACGACAGCATTACTGCGAAACATAGATTTGTGAAGAAATTGAAATCTTCAGAGGTATTTTTGCCAGGTTATTGGACCACAATGTGCTTTAGCATTAAGAAGTTTAATTACTTTCAGTTGTTAACCACGTAGAAAACTCTGAGTTGCACTGCAAACCATGGCTGAAACTGCTATATATATTTGGTCTCGGACCGGCACCCATACTACATACAACATCATAGTGTTCTACAAGTACCGACAATAACACTTGGCGTCAGGTATCGGCCACTATCCGATATTATCAAACATCCTTAGTTAAAGTTTTTGTTCTTAAACGTCAGACGCAGCGAGAGTTCAGGACATGCCGCGTCGGGTTTTCGGGGGGATTTCCCTTCCATTGACTCTCTATTGCCCAGCGGTGGGCGTTCCTCCAGTGTCAAAAGTGACTTGGAAGAAGCAAGGACGAAACGTCGATATACAAGGGGTGAGTGAATATACCTTGTTATTCGATACTAGGCTTAATATTTTTTTTTATAAAGTTTTAACAAAAGTGTGTGACCTGTTCTTCAAATGATCAACTGCAAGTTGCGCGTTGTACGAAATAACAACAACTTAACAACAGGTTAAGTTTATTTAGAAGTTTAAGACGCACAATCCTATTATAACTGATCCATGGCGTACAAGAAAAATATCTTTTTATGTTGCTAAATTTAGAGGAAAAAACACCGTTAAATTGATTTACCTGGTATGTATAGCGCAAAACAATGTAAGCAAACGTTTAAAATTAAATTTTTATTTTTTGTATTGGCAAAATTTTATTGTTTATTCATTTTGAGGGAATTACTACATCCAGCCATTATCTTAACATTCAATAGAAATGTTTAAAATACTAGCTACTTCTGTCCGGTCTTGGATATTATTGCTACGTCTTACTACAAACTACAACCAAACTTTCAAGACCTCTTTTTAATGTTTCCGATTTTACGTCTAACTACAACGTACAGCCATTATGCTCCAAATTTTCAGGATCCTATTTTATTGTTGCCGTTATTATTATCCCAGGACTCGCCTTTGTCAACCGATAGAACTATGTTGAAAATGAGTCAAGAGATATTCAAACCGTTACCAACTTCTGTATGGGCTTTGGTATTATTACTACGTCTACTCCAACCTTAAGCTCCTAACTTTCAAGACCTCTTCGCTAATGTTGCTGTTATTATTATCCCAGGACCCTCGTTTATCAACCGACGGAAACGGTAGCCTTGTGTTCAACAGCGTGAAACCACGTGATCACGGAACGTACACGTGTACGCCTTACAACCAGATAGGGACGCATGGGGAATCCCCGGGAACCCAGCTGGTGATCAGGGACCCACCCCGGTTCACCCTGACCCCCAAACCAAAGTACGACGCGAGGGTGGGGGAACACTTGACCATTCCGTGCGGGGGAGATGGAGACCCAAGACCAACTGTGACGTGGGTTAAGGTGAGCAGTATGACGTACAAATGTGCGTTGAGAAACCAAAAAGTCGAATTGTACGTATTTGTACATTTAAATGGAATAATGACCTATTTAGTCAAATTTGTATGCGTGTAACAATGAATAGTGTTGTTAAGTATAAAACGAGATTGTTAGTACAAATAGATGGTTGTAATATCAAAAGATTATTCCGAATATATTTAGCTATGTCAATAACACTATATTTCCTACAAATTTATGTTCTAAATATTCTGTGAATTCCATTGCTTAACGAGTAATACGTGATTTGTTATTAAATATGTCCAAAGTCTGGGGCTAAGGACGTGTTAGAATTCTTAAAATGTAGCGCAGATCGATTTTAGACGCAGGGGAAATGTTAAACAGGCATGCCTGAATTTGTTTTAAACTGGATTTGTCTAAAAGTACGCCTACTTTTACATAAATTTTTTCTTTTTTTTTTTAATTTTAAGGTCATTAGCTCCAAACGTCGCAAGTCATAAATATGATGCAAAAGTTCCTTAAAAAAGCAAAAAAAAAACGTATTTGACACCTTTTGTAAATTCTTATCAATCTTTCAACTTTAACAGACGCAGGGCAAGGCAGACGACTTAACCTACTGCATCGAGGGTGGCAACCTAAGTATCGCTTCAGTAAGGAAGGAACATCACGGCCTGTGGCAGTGCGTCATCTCAAATGCTGTTGGTGACGTCAAACGTGACGTCAGGATTATCGTCAGATGTAAGCGGATTTGATAGCAGTTATATTGCAAAGTTTGGGAAGTGTTGAACAAATTTTAATTGGGTAAAATGGCTTGGTTTCGTGGAGCAAACACTTGTAGACCGTATAACGGTGGAAGGAAAATCACTTTTATTATTAATACCGACTTCCATACACGTCATCGTTGGAATAGTATACAACTTTATGTGGGTTCAATAATATCCATATTTGTCAAAGTATTTGAAACCTGTCTATAGATATAATGGGAAAACAGGACCGGGCGGCCAACTATAGTTCAAACTTTGAAAACATAAAAAATAGCGTGTGAGGTTATTTTTTTTAAACCACGAGCGTTTACATTTATTATTTGTTTAAATTACTTAAGCTGTCTGATTCAAGATTTTTAATTACCTTAATTGCCGGTTCACTTTAAGTCGCTTCCAATTACTTCGATAACTAAGATAATGTGGCGACATCAAAAGTAGATTAACCCTAATCCATTTATTAATAGTGAAACATATCTTTTTAGTGACAATGAAAAAAAAACGATCCCTTTAGTGGTTATAGAAAGCTATATTGTGGAGCCTTATGTCTGGAGCTTGTAGTTCAAAGTGAACTAAATATCAATGCCAAAGCATTTTAACTGCTGTATAAGCCTTTATACTTATTATTATAGGACTTTTCACACTTCTTATTCATTGCATTATAGGCTACAATAGTTATCTTAATAAAAATATTGATGTTACCATTTTAAGTTTTGCTGTTATTTTTATTTTTTTTAACAGATACGTCACCCCACCTAGTTCAGAACTTAACGGCAGAACTGGTCGATGATTGGTCAGTTCGTGTCACTTGGGACCCAGGATTTGACGGTGGTTACCCGCAACACTTTTTACTCTGGTATGGTTATGTGTAAAAATATATTAGGAAAAAAAAATATATATATATCTTAAACCGTTTCCTTTCGTTAATCATAATTATGCTTTAAAATGTAAGCAAGTTTAGTAAATTTAACTCAAAAACGGTAGTTGTTACTTATGCAAAATGCAGATGCTACTTTTGGCGAAATATATAAAATCATTTATCCAAATATCTAACCATACTTGTTACTTGTCTAACCATGAACTTGTTAATCTATGAATTATCTGCATAATATGGAGCTCTGACATTTTCTTCGCTCTGAATTTATGTTTTATATCCTATATCTTTCTACACTTTTGGCTTGCATGTGTAATTTGGTATATATAGCGTAAAACACGGTAATCTCGTTTTTAAATTTACCTCAATTTACAGATGTTTATATTACTTACACTCAATAAATATAAAGCACGTATTACACTTTTCCTAGGTACAAGGAAGCTGACAAGGGCGACAACATGTGGCGGTCAGTTTACAATCGCGGCGACCAGCAGGTGGTGCTATTAAGGCATTTAAAGCCGGATACGTTTTACCAGTTCTCGGTAATCGCTGAAAGCAAGGCGGGAAAGGGACATTTCAGTCCAACTGTAACCCTGAAGACGAGAGGTAAGGTTTGAAAGATTTTAGTCCGACAAGCATGTGCTGTACATACCCGACAGTTCAGCTGACGTTGTAATACCAGTATAAGTTTAAATTTAACTACAATAACTTTCACGCCATATTATATTTCAAACCTAGTTTTTTTTTTGCAAGAACTTGATATTTTAAAATATTTTATTCAAAATGAGGAAGAAAAAATTGTTAAGTTGACAAAGGCCAAAAATGTTTTACCAAATACACATTTCGCCTTTGAACGATTTATTTTCTTTAAAGCAACCCGTTGAGTTATACAGCACAAAAAAATATTACTCATTGTAATATGCCTAAACTCCTTTTCCAAACACCACTTATTGAAATCAGTTTTTGTCAGTGACATACTTTTAACGAATGAATTTTTCTTAGACCAAATTGAAAAATTCTTCGTACAAAATATGTACTCCATGACATTCTTTCAAATATTATACTATAAACGTACTTTTAAAGGTTGATTTCCTTACATCCACTATTAGTAATCCATCATTAATAGTCGAAATATATTTTTAAACGACGTTTGAAACTTTAGTACAATTTAGTACAAAAAAAACACCCCTACATATTTTCATCCAGCTTTAAAGCGACCAGTTTCCACACAACAATTAACACTTCCTCCGATTACGCGACGTAAATATAACAGTCCAAACGTAATTTAACAACCTTGTTGTGCAAAAACACTGCTTTTCGAAATGCTGTTAAAATTTCCACTTGTCTAATAATAAATAGAATTATTAACCAAACAGCAGCTTGCTGTGCTTTAAAACGACCGTGTATCTTCCAGTTCTTTAAAAATCAAGTTTACTTTGCCCTAAACCACCATTTGCAGTGGATTTTTAATTATGAAAACATATTTTTAAATGACGTTTGAAATTCCAGTATAGTTAAGCACAAAAACACCCCTAATGTTTAATCCAGCTTTAAAGCGACCAGTATCCACCCCACAACCAACCCTTCCCCCACCCTCCAAACTCGACTTTACAACCGACTCGGATGGCAAGGTCATACTCGCCTGGCGCCCGCCTCGAAACTCGCTTAAGCTACTCGGATACTTGCTCGAGTTCAGGAGGATTGGACCGGATGACGTCACAGAAGAAAATACGTCACAAAGCCGACCGGTTCCGACGTACGCCGAGAATATAAACTCACGAAGTAAGTAATTTAATATTAAACTATTACTATGAAATAATGATCTGAAGTAACATGACAAAATTTATTTTGTATAAGCTTTAAATTTCTTGAAGATATTTTTTGTGGTAATATAAGGAAGTGGCTATTATCCCGGCTCGCAAAACTGCGCATACACACATTATACATTGATTTACCTTTTACAAATATTAGTTGTTCGATCAACAATAGTAAATCCAAACATTAGATATTTTTTCTAGTTATATAATCGTAAACAATATTTAATTCTAGGAACAAGTAGTAATCGCTCTTACTTGAAACATATAATGATCTGAAAGAACATTTTTATGCAACCTATATCCATCATATTGTACCTGCCTTTGTTGCAACCATGCTATTTAAAAACTTTAGCATTTTTTTTATGTCGAAATTCCATCTACAACCATTATGATATAAAACAGACGTTTTTCAAGTCTGTGAGAAGGTTGGCTTAAAATCCTACATTTCCTTTCGTGATTAAGCACACTTTCTCACTGATTCGACGAGTAATTGTTTAACAGTTTTTATTTAGATGTGTGGGTATTTTTGTTTATGTGCAACAACCAATCCTAATTGAGGCGATAAATTTTCGTGAAGCAGATTTATGTAAGAGATTTAAATAGATTTCTGTAATCAAATATCCCAGTATTCATAAAGACATAAATAGTAAGAAATACAAGAGATAAAAAATAAGAAAAAACATGTTTCGCATATTATTTTTGTTCACTTTTATATATCCCATCTAAAGTAAATGCTGGCAAATCACGCAGAATGTTCACAGTGTTTCAACGTTAACCGTAACCATCAAAATTAATTTCGAATTTAGAAAATCGAAACAAGCGAAACGTGGACGAATTTGATTGGAAGACGTTGGACACCACATCGAGCAACGTCACTAGTTACGTCATAGCATCGGACCTCATTTATCGTGATCAGATTTATGAATTCCAAGTAGTGGCTGTAACACCTACCCAATACACAAGACCAAGCCAACCGGTTCGACTCTCAACTAAAGGTATCCGTGTATTTACGTTTTCACTTGTAACGCAGATTTGCGATACTTGGCATTGTATTGTGATACTGATACGATATTTTGGCCAAACAGTACCACGGTCCTAGTTGATAACAAGTTACGCTATTGCTTGGCTCAAACAAGCAAAATAGGTAAAATTGAAACGTTCGAAGGTATTTTTGAGCATTTTATTAAACCCAAATTTGCCTTTGTAAAGAGCTTATAGCAACCTTCTATCGTTAATTTGTTTTAATTAGTTTACCTCATTAAGCTAGATATCAATCTTACGAAGACCAATACGACCACTGAATGTCGGACATCGGCTCCGAATTGATATTATTGGGCATCCTGCTTGTACACTAATATTACTATCCAACATCTAAAACCATACAGGCAGAAACAAAAACTTCTAACATCCAACTTCCAAAACTCTTTAAGTACACTTATAACAACTCTACTGCAGTCTGCACAAATATGCCAACATGCCCTTGCCTTATAAAACTGGAATATCAAATAATGATACGGAAACAAACTGTCAGTTACAGCACTAAAGTGTCAAAGAACTAATAACGTGCAATAATTACAACGATATACAATGTCGAATATTAATAACGTCTCCAACTATAACATTAACCACTAGAAATGTCTGGTATAAACCTATACTCCAACTATATACCTGGATAATATAGAACAACTCGAAAAAAAGGTTAATCAGGTTATTAGCTTTAGCTTATAAAACCCGAAATTTATAACATTGCTGCACTAAAAACTACATAGATAACCTATAACAACTCTACTTTACAGGTTTATCAGCTTACCCTTGCCTTATGGAACCGATAGCAAGCTCTGCAGTGTTACAGCATCCAGTAACGATCGGAATTGTGGTTGGATCACTCGTCATACTTCTCATAGTGGCACTTGTTGTGTTGTGGAGATGCAGGCACAGGCTTGCAACCAACAGGAGAGCATCTAAAAATAAACGAGGTTAGTAAATTGGTAATATCTACTTTGTATGTTGAGTTTAAACCGGGTTAGGTTCGGCGAAAGAACATATTAATTTAAAAAGCGGCAATAATGGACAGAAAAATGTAGCAACATAATAAATATTATTGGATAATACTTCCATACATCGGAAGCCTTTGACAGATTAAACTAATCAGTCGATTAAGATACAAGCAGGGCCAGCTAGAAAAACATGTAGCCTGTAGTGAGGTTCGAACTCACGGCCTCGGTCATACCGGGCCCGTCGCTCCACCAACTGAGCTACACAGGGTCAGAGGGGACAAAGTCGTGAAACAACGATATCACCGTTGCCTGCTGCATCGTGTTTGTAAAACTAACCTGTGGTAAGGTTTGAACTTACGACTTCGGTCATACCGGGACCGTCACTCTACCAACTGAGCTACACAGGCTCATAGGGGAGCAAGTTGAGAAAGAACAATATCACAATTGCCTGCTGCATTCTGTTAGTACAAACCACTTTCTACTGAATTCTATCTACAGTATTACGTCAAAACTTTTCAATTTTATACATCTGTGATAATTGTTTCAGAAACATCGGTGGAAAGCTTTACTTCAAGCGACCAACGTGAATGGTAAGTGCCTACTGTCTAGCACAATTAAAAAAAAAATTTAGCTTGATAATGAATCTCAAAGTCAAAAAGGTCGCGTAGATCGACAATATCTTGATTAAGACGGTTTGATACGAGCTTGTATAATTTAAATTGATGTCGATCTACCTTTTTGACTTTGCAGTTCATTGTCAAGCTACAATACAGATCCGTGCATAGTGTCCGTAAAAATTGGTTTGAAATTAATTCTCCCAAAATCGTATGGAAATAAATGATTTTTTCACAATCTTCAAAATGGCGTCTAAATTATTCTTTCAACGTCATAGCTGTGACGTCAACGACCCAACCAACCCTAGCGAACACATTATCGTCAACGACGGTTTCTCGTCGCTCTCCTGTCTCGGACGTCAGCATGACGCAGTAGTGACGTCACCAGTTGTAGCGCTGGAGGCCGAAAGCAAAGAAGCGGAAATATCCGAAGGTGAGAAATGTTTCCGTTTTACAATCGACATGTCTGTTTTTGGGTTACTGACTGTTAAGCTCTCGCTTTGCGGTATAAAAGTAATTAAATTAAACCGTAAGTAGTTTATGGCTGAAGGTTAAAAGGTCAGTGAGCACGCTTTGCCTTTAAACTATTCTTGAAATCAACCAGTTGGTGTTACTATTCTGTAGTGCTAAAACAAAATGCACGTTCATGACTCTTGCAAGCATACAATAAAAGCAAAGTTTTGAAAAACAAACTGAAATGTTTTGTTTTCAAGCTTATCCAGTCAATAGTAAGTTAACAGGAATTAACTGCTGTATAATGATTTCAACAAATCTAAAAACCTTCATTTAAAATATGCGTTTAAAAATCTCAATTATACTTATATTCTATCGTTAGCTGATTTATGACATTTTTCCTCCCCCAAGGAGAGGACTACTGCCTGCTGCGTCCTTACGACGGGAGAAGAGAGGAGATTGATCGTAGGAGGAGGAGCGCTGATGAGGAGTCAGTGAAAAGAAGGAGGGAAACTGCTGCCAAGATCCTACAAGCTCAACAAGCAAGAAGATCAAAGATCGTAGCTGCTTCCAAAGAAGGTACAGTGGCAAAACAGCATTTGCCTTGGAAGATTTTATTTAAAGGTACAGTAGCGAACAGACCGACACAAAAAATTGAGATTGCACCGGAACTCTTGTAGCAAACATGTTGCTAACTTCAACGATTTTAAAGTACGGTAGCAAACGGAGCCAAATCGTCTTTAACAAACGCGTCAGTTTAAACCGAAGCCGTATTCTTGGACGCAATAAAATGCAGTCCATTACTAAAGACAGTATAGTTCTATATTATGCTTTTTAGTAATTCAAAACAAATAAATTCCTATACATCTTATTTTTCAAATTTTGTTCAACGAATCTTTGCTATAAACAAACAAATGTAAAAGAGTTCTATTTTCTTCTTTAGGAACATTCGAGACGGTATCGTGCGATCCCAGGAAATTTAAACAATTGGAAGACAACAGCGCCACCACGCGGTTTCTCATGCTTGACGACCGCAGGCGCAAGGTGGAGCCAGAGTGCGCGGTGGATGAATCCTGCTTCGGCGTCATAACGAGCGCAAATTCAGCGGAAGTGACGCAGGGCGCTTTCGCGTCAACCGGAAGTTCAAATAATACAGTCGACGATGACATCATAGTCGGTTGCCACGTCACAGGTCACGTGGACGAGCCGACGGGGCAACACCTTCCCCTGTTGTCTTCGTCGCCGGTCAAAGTTCAACCGAACCGTAAGTCTATGACGTCAACAATGGGACGCGCGGCGTCGGTAAGCCCGGACCGGTTCCTGCGGCGCCCGAGGTCCCGGGCCAGCTACAGCTTCGATTTCTATCGTGAGAGGCATAAACAAGTAGCGACTGAGGGGAATAACCGGACGTTCTCGAGTGGAGAGGGAAATTCCCATGATTCGCCCACTTTGGAGATAGATTGCAGTAATAGCGACATCGAGGTGCGCTTTGTAAAGGCTCCTGGAGGTAATCCACAGCATCAGCAGATTGTGATGCAACGGGGTGACAACTATAAAGTTGGTGAGTAAATTTCTAAACGTGCATGTTTGAAGCTATAAGAATTTTTAAGAATACTTGAATAATAAACGAAAGTAAGCTTGTTCTTAGTTAATCAAATCAAGTGATATTTTGAGAAAGCAATATTGCACTGAATATGTGTTATTAAATATTACCTTGACCCTTGCAAGATAACTGTTGACCCCAATACCTGATCGGTAACAGAATAGTCTGGTAAACCTAGTAATTCAGGCAAGAGACCATTTATAGATGTAAACGATATATATATATGTACTAACAAAATATACCGACTATGCTTTTGCTTGTAAAATAAATATGTCTTTTAAAATCTATAAACAGTGTCTGATCTGAATTTCTAGTTTTCTTGACTATTCTGCTGTTTCAGAAAACAATTATGTAGTATAAGAAAAAAAAAACTTGGGGTAAAAACAAACATCTAGTATAAAAAGAATGATTTATCAGAAAAGTCACCTTTTTCTATTTCAATCTTCGACTGCAAAAATAACCTTATGAAAATTATTATAAATGCTTAAGAGATAAATGTCTAACAACCACACGGTAACGAAATATAGTTTGTTTCTACAAGGACCAGATCCTGTGGATTACAACGTCGGCAGAAGTTTGACACCGAGAGTGGCAGATATGGAAGTAAGTACAAAGCGTATACCAAACTATAGAATAAAACTGAGAAAACATAAGTGTTGTGGACCTGGATGTTGATTTTCAATAAAATGTAGCAAACAAACAACAACAAAAATACCAATAGAAAAAGCAAATTTTTAATTACTGATCTAGCCAAATTATGATTGAAAATTAAAATAATGTATACTTGCTTTATTAACTTAAAAAATCTCAGATAGTAGCTATACTTGTACAATTTAAAAAATGTGTAAAGCTTATCAATGTTATTAATACAACATATTTTTAGCAGTGTCAACTATTTTATAAAATGCAAACATGGATGCATCTAGTTTAAACAATAATCTAAGTCACTTCACTAAAATAAATAGGACATTTTCTTTTCAAAAAGTCACAAATTGATAAATGGTATGAACTAAAAGCCCAACTATACAGATGTAATCATTGCATTCAACATGTCATTACAACACTAAACCACAATATAATATATTTTTCCTACTAAGCTATATCTTCTAGTATCTTAGCCGATAGAATCCACGTAATATCAAATCACTTATTACACTTTACTATCTCGAACATGACAACTGCATAGGATCTCAAATATTTTAGTTTCCAAGTTCCCAATTCACATTCAAGCAAATTCCTTTTAAGGTTCGCATGAGAGGTTCGACTTACCACCAGAGGGCAGCACACGACCGCCACAAGCGAGTGTCGCTAGAGGCGCTGTTGAGCCCGGAGCACAACAACTCTCAAAACTTGTTCGCATCCGACTCCGAAGTTGAAAAGAAAGTAAGGAGACCACCTTCGCGAAGTCGCGCACAAAGCGTTACGTCGCCTTTGACCAAGGGTCAGTGTTCCCAGCAGAACGCGCCTTCTCCTATGCGGGGATTCACCCACGATCGCAGCAAGTATAGGGATTATTTACAAGGAGAAAAGCAAAGAAAAAGGGATTCGAACAGAATCTACAGTGAAGTCCCTAAACCGACCATGATATCGATTGCTGACATTTCTTGGGACGCAGTTCGAAAGAGCGACACGATTGGTTCGTTCGGCACTACGTCATCGTGCGTCTCGCCCAATCACAGCCCGCTAAAAACGACAAGCCCGATAATGTCTGTGGGCGCCATCAGTTCAAAACAGCAGCAGAGTGCTACAAGTTCAACGAAATGGCAGCAGCATTGGGGCAGCCTAGGTCGGACTTCGAGATTACAAAATCTCTCCCTTCCTGTACGCTCGGTGGCGCCACCACGTGAACATTTAGGAGTGCAGAAGAAGAGTTTGTCGTTTTCCTTTACGCAAGGAACAAACGATCAGATCATTTTGAAATCCAGGCAAGGAAGAAGATCTTTGCCTAATTCGCCCACCAAGGCATTTAGGAATAGGGAGGAAATGTTAGCGCAAAGAATACACGCCAAACCGCCCGCTGGAAACGAATTGCGCAATCTACAGACGAAGTTGCGCAATCGACCGGAGACGTCAACCCCAAACGTGCTGGATGGAAGCACAGGTAACTTAACTTATATAACTCTAATAAATGAACATTAAACAAACTGGCGTAATTCCAAAAGCTTAACATTATATTCATTACTCACAGTATGCCTAACGATATGCTAGAAAACATTTTTCGCTAAATTTGGCATAGCTAAAACAGTATTTCTCAACCTTTTATGGCTAGCGGCACCCCTCCGAAATAATAAAGATTGCGGCACCCCCTTCAAGATTTTCTGTAGGTAATTCACTAGAATGTCAAAATAAACGGAACTGGGATAGAAAAATAGGGAATAATTGAAGTTGAGCAAGCAAACCAAACGGTTTTATCAAATCTACACAACGTAGGACGTTATAATTGGATTTATTCCACTCTAATCTTACCCAAAAAGTTGTAAGAGTTAAGCAAAAATCTGATTCTTAAAGATTCTCAAATATCTCTCGGCACCCTTAAGCATTAAAAATGTGCTGCGACAACCCGCTTAAGAACCACTGACATAAAAGTATAAGCTACTTCTTTATACCGCCAACTTTTTTTGCTTTGACTTTTCGCATCCTTTTATGACGTCATATTATTCGACTAAAAATTCGTGACGTCATAATTTCCAAAACCGATTGACAATAATAAAAGCGTTACAGCAGGGGTGTCCAACTCAAACATGCCGACGTGCTAATTTTTATTTTATAATTTCTTTCCGTGCCACAGTTTAGCAACTATTTTATTGTAATATTAAAAGCGCTTTTGTACAAAATATGAAAACAGTATAATGTTATAATATCATTAGTTGTTTGTTGTCGTAATTGCTGGGATTGTATTGTGAATCAACAATAACAATTGGCTATAACAAATTTAACTTTTTTGACAATTGGCTGTATTTTTAGGGGGGCTTGCGTGCCATTTTGTACTAGGTCGCGTGTCACATTTGGCACGCGTGCCTCATGTTGGACATCCCTGCGTTACAGGATTAAATTCCATCCCTAACCAAATGTTTTCTATAGGTTCAGGTCCTGAACAAATTTTGTCCGGGCATTCGTCATCACTGCCTTCGTCACGAGTGACGTCACCAACCATGCGACGTCATCGCTCGTCGCACGGAGAGTCGCTGAGCAGTGGCTACGTCACACAAGATACCATACAACTGTCGCCCGGTGGCGGTAGAGCGCAATCAGAAAGGTAAAAAAAATTGAAAAACAAGTTAGCCATAAAAATTTGTACTAATTGAACTTGCACACTTGTAGATCCCGGCGTGACAACTCTTCCATAGAAGACAACTACGAGTGGGATTCAGAGTTTGCGATGGAATCTGAGATTCTGGAGGCCTTGAGAAAGTTTGAGAGCAGCAAGCCTACTTCTACATTGTCGGCTGTGAGTTGATTAAATAGCTTTAAGTTAATTTAAAAGAAAAAAAAACATGCACTGTGAAATAGTTTTGTGATTTGGACAAAATCCACAATGTTTATGTCTAAACAGTTTCAAAGTCAGATTATTCTGAGTTGAAATGTTAATAGCGCACTTAGAGACGTATCAGGATTCTCATTCAATATAAAGTGATAAAAAAAGTAATAAAAAAATTCACAAAACAAACCTCAACGCCGCAAGAGGTTAATTAGCGACACTCATAGTCGTCCAAATGTTTTTAATAAAAAATAATTCCGTAATATATTGTAAACATCCATTCAAAGTTTGGCATTGCATTAATCTTGCCATCTCAATGTATTTCCGTTAATTTTAGGAATTACGTGATAAACTTCTTAAGCAGTATTTCCAGTATGCCAAAAACTCCATTTTAAGCGATTACTTTAAATTTATATTATGCTATTGACAAACTGGAAATTAGTGTAAAACTTATGTTAAACCAAAACATAAATTTTACGAAATGAATACCCAAACAGGAACACCATTCGATTTTCCATCTCTAATTTTCCTCTCACTTTCAGGAATTACGCGATGAGCTTCTAAAGTTCGCTGGTGACGCAAACACAAGGCGATCATCAACCAATCAGAGAAGCCCACGTAGCCCTTCTGCAGCAAGAAAGATAACTTCGCCATTTGTGAGTGGAAATAAATTCATACAATGTAATGAAAAATGAAATAGGTATTCCCGCTTTACATGAACTGAGTATTACTTTTTAACGAGACAATGCTATCCGACAAGACAAATGCTAACTAGTATAATGACTTTAGGAAGATTTAAATTACCCCCAAATCTGTTAGAAATCGATAAAGTGTGTATTACAGAAACCATTTTGAAATCCACCTTTTAAACCTTTGCTTTTACCTCAGGTAACTTGAAATGAGCAATCATATAAGAAACGAAATTTGTGCGAAGCAAGTTATTCGTAACTATATAATGTGTAACAAAAACAAGCCAGTTTTAAAAATTATTTTCCAACCAGAATCACTTATCAAATCTACTGTATGTTTCATACTTTAGGGCACAACTGGATCGAATGACGATAGCGATGACCAAACAAGACAAGATATAGAGAGAAGGTACTAACTATACTAAAGATTAACGCAATAAACATCCAACCAAATGTTAACAAACATGTAACCAAATGTTAAAATTAAATGCCATAACCGGAGCTTCATACATCTAGCTATTTACTTATAATGCTGCATAAGTTCTATATTTCTCGCGTTACATTTAATGCTGCAAACAAGTATAGAGGACACAACACGTATCCTATACCAATCTATCAACAACATATAAATAAATGAAATACCCATTCTAATTAAAATAGGCAATAAAAAATATTCGCCCAGATAAACAATAAGATTTATAGGCTTTAATTTTACGTGCTCAGGTGATTAACCAACAATATTACGTGCTATTTCTCGCACTAGATTTAAAGCTGCAAAATAATTGAATATATAGAACATACACGTATTCCATATCAAACGATCAACAATGAATAAATAAATAGAATACCAATTTTAACAAACAGAAATAAAAAACATTCTCAATACGATTTATTGGCCTTTTGCCAAGGTCATAAAACAGTACTAACTTCTGTGTTTCCAGATAAATTTAACCAATAATTTTAACGTGCTCAGGTGCGCCGTCTTGCGGCAGGAGTTTTTGTACTTTCGCCAGCTTCAAGCTCAAGCTGATCAGATGCAACAAATAAGGGAGGAACGGGACAGAGATAGGCACAATTTGTGAACAACCTTTAAGTTTCGATGCACAACATCACAACAATACAGGTTTTAGACGTTTTATTGAACTTCCGCGCATAAAACAGGATGTTTGCTTCTTAAATTAAATAAATCTTTAAATTCTTTTAAAATAGAATAAAACAGAAATAATACAATAACACCCGAAGCGAAAACAAAAATCACAATATTTTAGGAAATTTGTAAAACAGAGAAAAACATTTTTTCGTTTTCTTCCAAATATTCCTGTTTTAATTGTTTTGTTGAACGTTTTTCCTTTCTACTTAAAGTGTTTGATTTTGATTTAGGAAAATAATCTAAACAATTTGGTCACCAATTTTTATCGTAATCGATTTGATTCCTATTTTCTATGTTGGTTGTTTTATTTATTTAAATGCCATTGACTCGGTGTATTTTTAATCGCGCAAAAAAGTTCCTTTTCGTGTTAGTTTACTGTTTTTGTTTTGAAGGTGTACTTTATTTGTTTGTCCAAGCACTTGTAGTGGTAAAATAAAAATATACAAGTTACACAATCTTTTAAGCGTTTATAACTTTGCGCGTTTCCATTAAATCAAGGTTTACTGTCCTATATTTCGCACAGTGTTACGAGATATAATTTTATTGACGAAGTATTTATGTACGTGCGCCTTCCGTAAATCACAAATAAAAGACGAATCAATATGATTGTCTGTGAATTTACGCCGCCCTAAAATGGCGGAAGCTTATTACTAGCGTATAGATTATAAATTCATGATTTTTTTTTAAGAGATTTAAATTTAACTTAAGCATAAGGTTTTTGAAACGAATTTCCTCTTTTTCGACAAGTTACAGACAACTAAGAGATTTAAGTGGATTTTTTTTCGAATTTCCAAATGTTTACAAGGCTTAAACAAAGATAATTTTTTTTCTGTTTTTATTTATGATTTTAAACAATTGCGGATTTTTTTTCACTGAGATATGTCAACCAAGAACCGCAATTTCTCATCAAATAGATTTTCCGTGAGGGTTTTAGAGTACAAAACAATCACATTAAGAGAAAGGCGGATATGTCTGGCATGCGCCTAATTACATACCGTCTTTTAATTTATTATTTTGAACAATTGCGGATTTTTTTTTTACCAAGATATTTCAACCAAGAACCAATTCCACACCAAAAAGATTTTCCGTACGGGTTTTAGAGTACAAGACAATCACATTAAAAGAAAGGCGGATATGTCTGGCATGCGCCTAATTACATATCTTCTTCCGGCCTTACATCACATATTGGGTTGCCGGATTTTTCATTCCACTTACGCCACGCCATCACAGCATGAATATTTAATAAGACGCCATTCATATAGACACGGGAATACGACAAAGGTAAACGAAATATATCACAAGGCCGGCATCAGCAGACACCAGTGGGACTATACGGTTGCACTGACGGTCCGGTTTTAATAATTTATGGGCCAGTGTGAACTAGAGCCTCTGGGATGCACTTGATCTCACACAACTTTACAGGAAATTCGGGTCTTTTTTATAAGATTTAAAACCTACATTGGGGTATTTAATCGCATTACGAATGTTGTCGCAACTTCACTATTTTATTTTCCACCTTAAAATGTAGACCTGTGTTGAAAGTTTCGGCAATTCAGGGTTGTTGTGTTTTCCAAAGAGGGAATCAAAGGTCGAGTAAAAATATATTTTGGCAGAAATACGGGTCTTCTTTGTGAGATTTAAAACCAATTTGGCGAACTTAATGATATTATTTAGGTTGTCGATAACATACTAATTTTTACTGTATAAGAAAAGACCTGTGTAGCAAGTTACGCTAATTCGAAAAGTGTTTTTCAAAAAAAGGGATGACTCTTTTAACTGAACTAAATTCCTTGAAAGCTAATCTTCCACCCACCGTTACTAAGAACGTGTATATTTATACTTATTCTAATGCTGTTGTCTTTAGTAATCCATTTAAAATATAAAAATGTTCTGGTTGTTGTAAATAAATGTCGTTTTAGTAGGCCCAAAGTATTTATAAAAGATACCTGTATCGCATGATACGCAAAACCGGGGCCTGTTTTGAACCTATAAGTTCCTTTAAAAATATTTATAAGCATAATTAAGACTCGGTAACGCTTAATTTGAAACCTGGTAACATCTTTACAACCGAAATATTTTGTAATTTTCATTGTCTTTTTGATTTCTGAAAGTTATGTTGAAAGCGTCTTGTTATGGTATTAAAGCTAATGAGTCTTTTAAGAGGGCGATGCATCGTTATATCTTTATACTCAGTTCAGTTAAAGCAGTTCAGTCATTAACTTAAAAAATCTATACAAGTCGCCTTTGCGATGTATTGGACTTCCTTTGTTAAATAAAATAGCACGATTGTGGAAATTCTTGTTCAATACAACGCCACGCGGGCCCATTTTCAGGAAAAAAAGGAATTTCAAAAGGAATTTCGAAGTTAAATAAACTGCTAAAAAAAGAAAAAATATAATAAAAGATAAGCTGTAGAAGAAAAGTATAAATTAAGAGAATAATTTGTCCGTAGATGTTTGGGACTCTACTCTTAGAGTTAGGAAATTGCCAAACTTGTATTTTAAGGCTACCTATAGTTTGACAGTGCGTTAGTATCTCAATGTAAAAAAAAACGGTTATTATAAATCGCAGAACGTTGGTAGATGTGAGTGTTTAGTAACAACGTCATGCAAACAATGTAATTTAGGCTTACAGGCTATAGTTATGTGCCAGTACACAGCGACACTTTTCTAGATTTTCGTAGAATTACTTTTCGTAAGCCTGGCTTCAGTGTATTTTAAGTCAAGGAAACAGGCCGACACTATCTTGGACGCTGATCTTGGTTTGAATAAGCTTGCTATTGGCGGTCGCTAGTTTGAAATATGCATGGTTGTGTGCCCTTCTAATCACACCAACTGTTATTTGAACTTGAACGCCACGTCGCTGTTTTTATTTCCAGAAACCAAAGTTCATCACTTACGTCATTGGTTACGAAAACGCCCAGAAATTAGGCTGCTTTAAAGTAACTAAAAAATATTTTACCTAATGATTAGTTAATATGTACTTTGAGCAAATTTAAACCTATCTCAGTTTTAACAAAGGAACACGTAAAAAATTAATGCCATATCCTTATTTGTGGAGTAGGAAAAATTAATATAAAAAATGACAAAATCTTGTTTTATAGCAATTACATTTTTAAAACGACAAAAAGTTAATGAGTTCACTAAAAAAATCACAAACTGAAAGTTGTGGGCCACATTGCCTCTAAACTACGCAGATGGTGAGCGAAACATTTCAATAACAGTATAGTATTGATTTCTGGCCATGCCGGTTTCGCCATGCTTTGCAGCGTAATGAAAGGGCCGTTAATCCAGTCCCCAATCAATGATAACTTAATCGAGGCTGGCCTTGAAATAAACACTTGCCCGTTAATTGCAACCCTTCTATCACTGGGAAATACTATACAGTTCTACCACCCTCTTACCGTTCAAAACGCGCGTTTAAATTAAGAAATGTTACATTTTATTTAATGTGGTGTTTTTTTGAGGTGAAAAACTTTTGATTACTTTTTAAAGGGTTAAAGAAAAACTTATTTCATATATTTAAATTTACATTTTTTAGTGGCAAAGGTCTAAAAAGATTGAGTAGGCAACTGTTTTTTAATCAAAATGCATAGCATTAAGGCGCACGTTCGTCGGGCGAATTTTTTGTTTCTCGTTTTTTTTTCATGACAAAAACGAAACTCTTTAAAAAGATGACTGCTCAGCAAAGGCTTCATAAGAAAATCCAATAAAATCAAACAAATATTTATTGGCAGCCTACAATTCTTGACCTCGATTTGTGGTCGTTTCAAAGCAAAACATTTTTGTATTTCTAATCAAATTTAGTTAGCCATCAAAACTCAGTCTGTAGTTTTTGTCGCAACAAGTGTGTAATAGTATGGAGGTGCTTTCAATATAAACATGTCAAACAAAACTTTCGAGACATATTTTGGGAAACCTAAATGTGTAACGCTTGAAAGAGTAACTATTAACTCTTTTAAACATTAAGCCACTTGTCCATTTTAAACTATACGATCACCGTATAGTCTACCTCCTTGAAAAAATATAGGAGATAAAATGTGCATCACATTAGGCTAAAGATAATCCCTAACCATGACCAACACCATTAGGCATTGATTTGTTCACACTTGCAAAACCTTAAGCGCGGCCCACAACTGTCATTTGCAGCCAAGGCAATTTATTAAGGGCCCAACTCAGAGCTACATACTTTGAAAGCATCCTAGTAGCAACAACAGCAGCAGTTCCGAAGTGATTTACCGACGGGCGTTAATGAAATAAGGGATCCGTTAATCCCGGCAGTAAGCCATAAAACTTGACGCCGCGGCCGCAGTCGCCAACTAAAGGCGCCTTTTTCGCTTTCTGGCCCTATTGAGTCGAGGAAGCGAGCTAAGGAAAGCCTTACACTGGGATTTTGTCGGGAAAGGCTGGCGCTAGGGTTTCTGTTTGCTGAGTGACACCCCGTGTTTACATTTGCGGGGCAAGTGCAAAAAGGCCTGTTTGTTTTGCTGGCTAGGGCTTCAGGTGAATGTCGATTCGAGTTTAGTGGCTGTTGTAAAGGTTAGGCGGATGTCGGTTCAGTTTTATCAGATTTTAAAGGGAATTATGGATTATCGTTAAGTTTAATATATAAAGAAAAAATAGCAGATTGAAAGAAACGAAGGCGCAGTTATCAGTTGGTTACGAAAACGATTCCAATATAATCGACATAACCAGCAGTAACAAAATTATTGCTTAAACGTGAATGTCGGTTCGACTTTAGTGGCTGTTGTAAGGTAAGGCGGAAGTCGGGTCAGTTTTAACAGTGATTTTAAGGAATTGTGGATTATTGTAAAGTTCAATATTTGACAAAAAAACAACATGTTAAACGACTAGAAGTCGTAGTAAAAAGTTGGACACAAATTATTTAAATTTAACCGACATGATTAGCTGTAAAAACACTTATGCTAAAATGTGGATTTGAGTTAAGCAAATGTTGTAAAGGTTTGCGAAAAGTGAAGTCAGTTTTAAAAGTGGTGGTTTGAAATTTTGGATTATCCTAATATATGACGAAAAACTAGCAGGTTAAAAGAAAAAAGTTGGTTAGAATTTTTTTCTCATTAAAATTAGTAAAAATTCTTCAGGGTTAAATTTACTACAAAACTTGGAAACCGAAAACCAATTCGTGTTGTCTAACAGAGTGCCTTTTCAACGAAATGTACAAATTTTATAGCTTTTTTTTAAGTCACAGCTTTAACTACACAGTTAAAGCAAACTTAGTCTTTTGTTAAAAAGACAGCGTAACGCACAAACACACATGCGGAAGGGTAAATGAAGGCTTAATTTTTTTTAAGACGTGAGTTTTGACAGTTAGAGGAATATATTTGCGATGTGAAAGTCTACGGTAAAACTACCGAACATCGAAACCTAAAATCCAAGCTGTTCTTTTAAGTGCTAACCACACTGCATTGTGAAAGCCGCCTTGAAAAGAAAAAAACTACAGAATATCCATTATAGGTGCGTTATGTTATCGGGAAATGTTGTTTCGCGCACAAATACAAAAGTCCGAATGCGAAAGTGTTTCTTTTCGAGAAGGCGCCATCCCCACTTCAATAGACTATTCCTTAATGGCAGATCATCAACAAAAGACGGCAATAGTGTTGCGTGAAAGCGCCAGACAGGCTGATCATTACTATCAGCGACCGAATCTTAGGTTTGGCACAATAGACGCCGCGGTAGTCGCGCTTTCGCTACAAGCCCGGGAAATAAAATACTAACCAGCTAATCCCCCAACACAGCTATTCAGAATTTTGCGAGGTCAGGCGAAGGCAGAAAACGACAAAAGAAGCCCGATTTGGCTCGCTGCCTCCCTGTCATTTTTTTCACATTACGCGCTTAGACCAAATTGGCTTAAACAGTCATTTCAAAGCACCTTCCAATTGTCGTTTTTTTGCCGTTTTTCAACAGTTTGTGGAAAAAATGCGATGAAAGAAAGTTGAACAAAAGGAGATTTTAAGCAGCACTGCTGTGTGCGAATTGTATGATAAAATGGCAGGAAAACCTATTAAACGACAGCAGTGCGCAGTCGAAATGGCTAAGTCAATTAGGTTATACGTCAGGGCCGCCATACCGCCTTTATTTCTCAGATTTATCCGTATTTTAAAGGTTTATAATTAAAACAAAATATGGTACTTTATTCCTTAGCGGGATAAATGGTAAAAAAATGCTTTTTCTGACCGAATTGCGTATAGTGAATTGGAACAACCCGTCTATAAATCAACTTCTAGTACCCGGCATATCAATTTACACACAGATAGGGGTTTCCCAGTTAGTAATGGCCGGTACTTTCCCAATTCCTTTAATGTACGACGACATGTGACAATCAGAAAGCCGTGAAGATTAGGCGATAAGTGTTGATCAGTTGTACAGATCAGACAGTTTTAAACGCCTGTGGTATACGTGTAGTCGAGGTGTCTGGCTCTCCATAGTTTGTGGTGTTTGCTGAAGGCATACGGACACAAAGCAGGATCTACGTACACTCGTATTGCCTCGGTTGTACTTTAATGCAAAGGACAGACGTGCAAAATGAGGTTAGTTTTTATGTGGACAATGGGATGTATTAATCAGGGCGATCCTTTGGACCGTTTGAACACCATCCGTTGTTTCCGCTTTTAGGTTATTCAATGATTTAGCTGCTTTAACTCAGATTAGCGAGATGGATAAAATCATTTTAGTTCAACACAAAACGCGCTACCAGTTCAGATCAAACAGCAAATCTTAATATTATAACTCAAAGTTATCAGATGTAGTAAGAATACCAAAGCCCCTCTAAAGACCATGTTGAAACTGAATAAAGAGTTATTTGAAACGTACCAAATGCAAACCACTTCTATATGAGCTTTGATTTTTTTACTACGTCCAACTAAAACCTTTAACCATTATGCATCAGGTTTTTGAACCATTAAGCTGCTTTAACTTCGATCAGTGGGTTGGAAATGAAACCATGTCAGTTCGACAAAACACATGTTAGGTATTTTGTAGTAAGAAGTGAAACACAGTTTCAAAAATAAGAAGTGAAATACAAGATATACGCGTTAGAGGAGCAGTTAGAAACAAGTAGAAATCTGCTGCCAACGGTTTCGGTTTTTATAAAACACTCGTAGATGTTGAAAATGAATAAAGACTAATTCAAAACATTCAAAATGATAGCTTCTTCTGTATAAGCTTCGATATTCTTATTACTCTTAGTTAAAAGAGAATAAAACAAGGCTCTGTGTTGTGAAGTACGTAGCATCATTTACAATCTACAAGATACTTACAAACGAACTTTGAATTTGTTTAGAATATGTAGTCTAACTACAGCGATTATGCGAATAACTTGCTTCACTGTGAACTTGAGATTATAACCAAAAGACGGGATGTATTTTCTTCACACTGCTTTACTGTGGACCTGCCTACAAGTTACATTCGGTAAGTAAGCTACATTTTATACGCATGTAGTGTTGTAGTTCGTTGAGGTATAACTCTGGGAAGGCATAGCGCAACGTAAATACGTGAAATGTTCCTATAAAATCCTGAAACGGAAAAATAAAACCAAGCAAAAGTGGGTAACGTTAATTTAACGTTTTCAATATTTAAGCGTTCGTACCATATGAGGCCTACAAAACATGTTATGGGTAACGTATTGAGGATTGCCTACTTCAGCTTGTAGTGCTTAGCTTATAACTCGTGTGCCTATAACGATACAGTTTATCACAAGTTAAACAAAGGTTAAACATTAAGCCCTGGTCTTATACGTCGGCAAACCTGTTGCGACATTAACAGGTACACACGAGGAAACAACGACTCGGTAACCAAAAAACAATTTTTCGAACCTGTCTGTGAAATGCGTAAAATATGTTCGAGGAAATGTATGATTTTCTGCCATGAATTTCACATGTGTTTGAGCTATTTTTGATCCCTGATTCTGTGGTGATTTTGAAAAGATTACTTCCTTAGTCCTATTTGAATAAACCTGTAAAAGTCTAACGGTATACTGTTAAATGGCACGGGTCTTAAATCATAGTACTGAGTGCACTTAACCCTAACAGAGTTGCACCAAACACAGAAATATAAAAATCCCTTTGTAAATGAGGAATTCAAGATTCAGTTTATTTTGTGCAACTGGACAACTTGAAAGAGCACAAAAATAGGACAAGAACCGCGAAAAGACCCTACCTACAGTCACTAAGCCAAGCTGGCAAAGCCACGACTTCCATTTCGTCGCTAATGGCTTTGCAAAGCAGAAAATGCATAGACGTTTATTTTTTAACGTTTAAAAACAACCTAAACCATCCTCCTAGAAGTAAATGCGCATTTTAGGAGCGGCCATTCAATCAAGTACATTATGGTGGTTGATGGACCCCATGGCAATAGAGCTTAGTGTGTTTGCATTGCCAGAAATCAATTGAATATCACGATTAGAATCACGTCCTTGGCCCACCCAGAGCATTTGCAAATGCATCAAACTCGTAGTGCCCCGTGGGTCTTTTGCAGTGGCCTTTGGTGCATTCCAACAAGCGGCAAAATTGAACCACATACGCCACTAGATCTTATAAGCAGCAACGACATAAGTGGTTGAACATGGTGACCTTACAAATACACGAATCCTCACTTAGCAAAAGGCCTGTGCTCCCCAAGGTGCTGTTAATCAGCAGAGGCCATCTCGTTAATGCTACGAGTGAACCGTGGTTGACCGTGAAATTCCGTTGTCGGCTTGCTCGAGTCTGTTTGGTAGGCACAAGAGTCGCGAAAGCTCTTTATCGCGCGTATTCTGGGTTGGTTAAAAGGCTGACCATCAATTGGACACAGCATTTTTACTTTGCTGTGAAAGTTGTTTTAACAAACGTTTTGCTGCAAACTACTAATTTTTATCTGATAACTATATTCCTAAAACGAAGTACGCTTGAGGCTAATACTTGAGGTACGCTCGGTAAACCGTTCGCGTTTTTAACACATGTTTTGCTATTGATCATTATTTTTACATAATTCAGAAAGCAACATTTTCGGTTTTAATGTAAACTTCATTTTGAGTAGTTTTAACCTAAATAAAGTAGTTAGGCGCTGAGAAAAGTTTGTTACGCTCCGCAATTTTTAATGCGCGTATGCTTGGTTGGCTAAATGTCTAATCATGCGTTCGACACAGCGTTTTTACTTGACCATGAAATTTGTTTTAACAAACGTTTTCCTGCTAACCACCAATTTTTCACGCTTTTTATACATAACATTTTCTGTATAATGCAAGCGTTCATACTTATATACTTAAAATGAAGTGTACACGCTGAAGGCTGATACAAGCCTTTGAACGCACCGCATTTCGTATTCGCTTGTATGGTTGCTAAAAGGCCTAATTTTAAATCAAAACAGAATGAATGCAGTTCGTTTTACGGCTAAACTTTTACTGCTAAAGCCAAATTCAGTAGACTTAAAGTGAAGATGTTCCATTGAAAATACCTATAAAAGTCTAGCGGACTCACAACAAAGTTTTATACAGAAACAGTAAACAATGTTTAACATTTTAAATATTCGATTGCCGACTAATCCATGTCCGATATTTTAAAGTCACAGGTTCGGGACGAAAATTTGTCAACATATATTTTAAATTGTCGTGCGTTAGGTGTTATTATCGCATTTTACACGTTAACATCACTATCAGGATGGTTTAATGGAATCGGTGGTTAGCACACATCAAAAACTATCGACCGCTGGCATGTAATTAAATGTAAACTATGTTTCCTTATTACCACATTTGGAGTTATTTTAAACTAAACATCCTATTTGCTTATTTACTTAAAATATTCCTAGAAATCCCTATGGAAATCGCCAGTTCAGAAATAATGTCTGTCATGTGGTTTAATCTATTTTGATAAATTAAAAACTACAAGGAAAGATTTTTCACGAATTTTTTAGATAAATTTATGCATGTAACTTTGGAATGGATGGTAGCTGTAAATAAAGCAATCACCACGATAACAGTTTAGTAATATAAAACCCGCCTTCTTAGGAAGACATATGAAAGCCAAGTTTTAATGTCCTCATAACGCCATTCACCTTTGCGGCGTCTCTCATTCCATATTCATGACGATTTGCGCAAATATATTCCAATGTGGAAAAGTTGAACCTTCTTATCTCCAGCTCGTGGGTATTATTTGCTCATATGGGCGAATCTCACGGCTGTGTGGCCATTAATATTTCATTGATAATGGAAGGGTGTCGTTTTTTTGGCACAAGATCATTAAGCGCACAGTACGCGGTTGCATGCCCTTCGCCCGAATTATACCGAGATGTGATACAACACCGACACAGGGCGTCGATTTTTAGTATCGATTAGAGAGCGTATAATATGAAAACAATATTATAAGGGACGAAGAATATTTTCACCCAAGAAAAGGTAGGAAAATATCGTTTAAAAAAGATTTGGGAAAACATGTTCATACTACTATGTAAACAAATTTAGTTTACCCTTTAAAATCGAAATATGTTTTACCATAGAAGTATAACATTCGTGGTTTAAGATGAAACATTTTAAGATTATTCACACATTACTTGAACAAATAAGAAGAAACAGAAAATGAGAAAAGTTTTGTTTCGCCTATAAAGGGTCGGAAAAGTTGTTTTAATCAAAAAGTTTCTTCCACAATCCTGATCAAGCTGACTTATTTCAGCAAGCCTTTGCGTATTGTGTGCTGGTCTAGAATCCTACCACAGTTATGAAATCAACGCACAAAATTGAATTAGGTTGCGGGTTAGCGTTTGGGTGTGCGTGGGTCAAAGTATTATTATATTCTTTATTTAATACTAATATTTGACCCACCTTAACCCAAACGCTAACCCGCAACCTAACCCAAATAATGCGCGTTGTGGTAGGATTCTAGACCGGCGCCGGGTATTGTGTGCCGTTATTGTTGGCCAGTACAACTCCATAAGGTCTTGATCACAGTATACACATTGTGTATATGTTAGTTTCGGTTGTTCAATTCTAAAGGGACTAAAAAGTTTAGGAAAGAACTGGCCTAAAGAGCATTTAACTAGTACTCCTGCATTAACGAGACACAAAAAGCCAAATGGATCGATAAAAGATGGCACAACGACACGCTAGTTGACCTTCACTGCTCTGTCTATTCATAAGATCCGAGCATAACATTGGTCTCAGTGGTTGGTCGCAGTATGCCTTAGTCCGCGGTTATATTGCATCAAAGGGCGTATACTTGTCGGTCGTTCGGTCTGTGACAATAAAGCGCCTCCCCACGGGACACTTTTTGCGTGTTCTTGGACCTCCCGTTGTTTCAAGGATATTTGAGTTTTGTTTCGGTTCAAATTGGACGTATGTGTGACGACATAGTAGCCGCTTGTGTTCGCCGGCAGTCATTTAAAAATGCGCGCCAATGCAATAATGGCCAGCTGTGTTTTGATTTGAATCGCCGTTCAACGGTTTAAATCCAAGGCCCAAGGGACATGGCGATACACTATGGACCCGGGCATGTCGTTAATGAAGTCATCTGGGCTTTGACTTCATTCAGATTTTCACTAAACACTTTGAGATGTGATGGTCTACATGCTGTTAAGGTCTAGTTTTTTAAAAGTTACGTAACCACACGGCTTTTAGCGTTGTGGATAGTGCACTTTCCAAACATTTCATTTGTGGTCCCATTTTTCATTGATTGATTATTTCGCGACTTTTCACGTTTGACATTGATAAACAGAAAAATAAAAACACACACAACTGTTTTCTGCTTCAAGATGTATTTGGTTAAGTGATGCAAATCTAAAGGCTTTTGTTTTGAAATAAGCTGACATGACGAAATAAAAAAAAATCTAGCTCTATGTGTAAAAATTAATGTAGCCATTCTTGCGACCCCGTAAGTTGTTGCGATAAAATATTGTTAAAAATCATTAAATTCATATAAAAAATACTTCTTTGGGAAATTGGGAAATTGATAGTTCCCAACATTCGTTTTTTTGATGTAACGACAATCGAGTGGCAGTCTTGTAAGTAAAATGACGCTATTTACAGCAAACATAACAGCAACAATATCCAAACGATTATTATAATCGACAGCAACCCGAATCCTAACAAAACAATCGTGCGTCATTTTAAGTCCTGGAACCCAAGACACAATGTCCAAATATTAACTCGTTCTACGAAATTTAATCTTAATCTTCGAAGAAAAACGTAAAGTTAACTGAACAAGGAGTCCAACTTTGACGCTTGAACGGACAAAAACAAGAAATTACTGCATAAAACCACAAACAACCTGCATTATAGAATGCAACGAATGCAACAGTTGTGACGCAATTCGTTCGGAAGTGATTAGTGACGAAACAATGGCCGTCGCGACGAAACAATGGCCGTCGCGTGTTTAAGGCGCGATTATGGCGCTTAGAATTACGAAATCCCACTGTAACAGGAGGAAAAGTGGGTTGGCTTTGAAAAAAGCCGCGGAAAGCGTTTGAAGTCTAATCTCGCGACCATTTGTATGAGCAACTTGGTCTTTTGATTGTCCAACACGGTCGCAATCCAATATAAGGAAGTAAGATTCTGTTGTGTGCCTACTACAGCCCTATTAGGCGTTATTGGGGCATATTGTTTGGGGTTTAATCGTCGGAAAAGCTTGCTAACTGCTGAAAAACCGTTAAAATGCGGATAAAAATGACTGTCATAGTCCATGTGATGTTAACATAGTATACTAGATGGGTTCATATGTGTTAGTTAGGACAGTTTATTCACCTTGAAGACAAAAGCTTGACAGCCTTGGGCTAAATTTTCGTGGGGGATTTTGTTTAAAAAGTGCTGACAAGTCTTAACCACCATTCCACGTTATAATACGGTAACGTAATTTAAACGGGCGGGAAAGACGTTTGACAGTATACGGTCACATTTGAACAGCCATGAAGTATTTTTTAACCATTTCACAATGCAGCCCAAAGGGTTGAATTAGACTAAAACTAAATAACCGTACATAAGCTAACGGTACGCAAAAATATTGGTTACCAACCGTTTAATGGCTTGTTTAAACAGTTTAACCGTGTGTACTGTATTTAAAGAAGCTCGGTCACCAGAGGGTGTTTTGTGGGTTCAACTATAAAAGTAAGCTTATTAGTGTAGTAAAATGGAACAAAACGAGAAGAACCATTGATATAATGGAACGTTAAATATATTGCTTCCGTGTTACAGCAACAATTATAGCGCTATAAACAAAGGTAAATGTTTGGTTTAACCTCTCAACTAAAACCACAAAGTTATTATTAACTCGGTAGTCAAAACCCTGCGAAAACACACACGGCAATCGACTTTTAATGGTATTTAGCATAGGACCTTTTTTAAATGTTGAAACAACTATATTTTTGGTCGGGTCGCATGCTTCGAAAACAATGTTTAACAAAATAGAGCAACACCGATAAATATTTCCCTTGATTTTTATAATTTTGACACTTGATCTATTTTTAACGCAATGTCACAAACTTAAGTGAATAGCATGCGATGCCATCTTTCTGCATAAGATTCAATTTAATTTTATGCTTCTTTGCAAACATTAAAAAACCCATAAAGAATAACACTAGGACAGCGAAAGGACCTAACGATTATCGAGTCAAGCGGAACCGATAGCACCTCACTGTTGGAACACCGATACTAACACTAGGTATCGAATATCGGGAATCGGCTCCGATCCGATATTATCAGATATCCCTAGTGGCCAAATTTATCACGCGGTGGTTCTAAAAAAGGTGCTAAATATAGTATGAAACAAACAAGTTGTGAATACGAAGGTTTAACGGAGTATATTTGCTGACTGGAGTCGTTCAAGTGTAAGCAAGTACTTTGTGAGTAGACAAAACCTTAACAAACATAATAAAAGTTTAATGGTATTTAGTCTGGAGCTCAAATATAATACCCAAACCACCACAATTTAAACGAAGTCGCACGCTTTGTATAGTGACGTCATAGTATTATTGCACTTTAAAATATGACGTCACAATACAGCAAAAACCTATCGGGCGTATGAATTTAAGTTTTACTAACATTTAGCATTAAGTCTAATTTTAATGAACCACAAATTTAAAACAAGTCGGACGCCCCGAAAGTAACTTGTGTTTAACTGACGTCAAAGTCTCACGGCGCCTTAACGTATGACGTCACAATACCGCGATCGAAAACCTGTCGGGTGTATGACAGCAGGCAAGCGCGCGATGTAATTCAGGTAGATTGAATTAGGCGTGATAGGCGTGGATGTATTTGATTTGGCTGCGCGCGCTTGATTTGAAGAGATATGGCGTGATTTAATAATACGTGTTGTATGTCTCGTATGGGCGCCTGTGAACTAAACGGTTATTGTTGAGGCACGTAAACTAGCTCTTATAGTACCATTAGGAAATATAACAGACTAAAAACGACGTTTTTTACCTTGATATTCACACGCCTTTTTGGTGGAATTCTTAATACATTGATGGCATTTTGTTGGAAAAACAATGTCATACAGGCAACAATTTCACGTAGTTTAAAATGATAAATTGATGAATCGAATTATTAAATAAGTAGAAAAAGGTCATTTGGATTTAGAAAAACAAATACTAGAAAATATCAATTCTGAAAATGTCAAACATACTACAATTGACTGTAAGTAAGATTCTAACATTTTAACGGTAAACTTCTTACTCAAATACCGGCTTATATCGGTTGAAAAGCTTAGCAAATTGACTATGCGATTAACCAGACCGTAGGGCGTTCGTAACCCGGCTTACAACACGAAATTCACAAGTGTTCGACTCCGTTTATAAATACACATGTGTGCATATGGTTTAAGTCACTCGCTGTTAATGATTAATCTGTACATATGTGTCAATATAACGTAGTATGGTTGGCACTAAGGAATATAAAGCAATGGTGTGACTTAATATCAGTAATTTTGAAAACCATTCCTAATAACTTTTCAGGAGACCAAAAAATTTAACCAAAGTGATAATAATTAATAATACCTTTTTAGAAGATTGTACTTTTTGTCTCTATATACACGTATCGATATTTTGCATAATGTTAAACACTTAATTGCCACCTTGTGCTTTATGCGTAGTGTGCCGTTCGAAATTTAAAAGGGTATACATTTACGCAGGTTAGCATGCGAAACACATTAGGTGGAAAATCGTAAAAGTCTATAATAAAACATCAATTCGTTAAATCGTATACCAACTAACACAGCTCGGTTCCTATTTAAACACGTAATCGAACTATACATTTTCCCAGGGAGTAAATATGATAATAAATAATAATACAATTTACTCATGCTACTGTTTTCTATTTACAACCTTAAAAGCTCAACTATAAAATTTAAAATATTTCCTAAGTCGTTGACCAAAAAAGCATAAATGGGTCAAACCATTTTAAGGTAGAGTGCAGGCCGTTTAGCTGCGCCAACAGAGATTTACAACCATATTTTTTTTTATTGAATAGCAAAATAAAAAAAAATACTGCACAAACAGAAACATTTAAACTCAAGTCTTAAAAAAATTGTTTATATCTTAAAAAGTTGGTTTATACTAGACGTGTTTTGTGTCAACGCTTTAGTTTGCGGAAAGGTGAAATATTTTAACTTTGACGCTTTCGGTTAGAAGCGAGGAAATTTGCCGTTAACGCTGGCAACGCGTTATGTGTGAACTGGACGACGCTAGCGCAGTGCTTTCTTTTTTAGTTTTATTCACCCCTAGCATCTATCTCCAAACTCCTATTTAAACGCATGTAATTGGGCGTACATTTTTCAGCGAGTTTATTCACATCCTCAATCGAGAGTTCGTAGTTTATCCGGTCTGATTACCAGCAAACAAAACCGGAACAAGTGCCATCAAAGAAGTATCCAGTCGCCAATTAGGCCGTCCACGCTCACCCACTTTCACAACGCTTCGGCGCCGCTACAACGCAACGTGAGCCGAAGCGTTGTGCGAACAAACAGATCCACCCATGGTCAGTCAACGAAGCGATTTTGAAGAGGCACTTGAACGTAACGAGATGTCTTGTAAGAAATGGTGTCAACAAGGTCGAAGTATTTAGCGACGCCGGCGTGTTGCCAAATCCAACCCTTCAACTCTTTTAAGTTGGGTGGGATTGTTTTGCTAGGTGTGGTTAGGTGGGCCTTTGATTTCATGCCAAAAGACACTTACGACTGCTTGCACCGCGTACATATGTGCTAGAGAACATGTGCGTGCATTAATAGGGCTATAACGGTAACACGAGTAATGACATTGCCAAATCCGGCATTTTTTATTCTATGAATTGGGTGATATGGTTCTGTTACGTGTGGCGTTGATTTGATACCACAAGACACTCGGGACTGCTTACAAGGGGAAAACATGCACCAAAGCGCACGTGTGTGCATAATAAGGGGCATAATAAGGTGTAAGCACCGGGTCCTTATTGTTTTGGCCAAACATATGAAAGGTGAAATTTTAGGAAATATTCTTAGCGTTTCACGTGGGCTATCCTTCAATCACCAAACAACACTTTGGAACAAAATTACCAAATAGGTATATGTAGCAATGTTATTTATATGTCCACTATTACCGGATTGAAACCAATCCCCGATACCACATAAGCATAGGATCGGTACTCGTCCCATACTTATATTACCGTTGCAAGATTTAACTTCATTTATCAGGGTATCAAAATAAAATATGATCCCAGTATCAAACATCTCTTACTCCACCTTGATTAATTGTATTTTTGGAACTTGGTTGTCGCTAACCCAACCTTAAATGTTTGTGCATCAAATCCGCTTATGTTTTAAAAAGAAAATATTATTACGTTGCAACCGCACCGACTGATATATGGGCTGGCACAAGTGTAGGGTTCCAGGGTCTGTTTGCACAAATAATGAGCAAATTAAAACCGAAGTATTTAAGAGGTACCATCAATCTTATAGCTAAAGCTAATGTTTTCTCTAACTCTAGGTGCTTGTTTGTATTTTTTGTTCTAATTAAGCGATTGATTTATTGGCTCGGGACAGTTTGGGAGTCCCTGAGGTTTGGTTAGCACAAATAGAAAGACGTAGATTTCCTAAATGCGCTACCGCTGAGTTACGACCGCAGAGTAAGTTGTTCCAATTGCTTTAAATGGGTCTGTGGCGTAAAGCCACTTAAAATAGTTCACTGCACAAAAATGTAACCCCTGAAAAGCAAAGAACGAATTCAATATTATAAGTTAAAGAGACGTATTGTATGATTAAGTTTGGTCACCTATTAAAATGACATATGATAAAACGATGACTTTAAAACAATATTTTTGGCCACACATTAATATAAAATGTGGAAAATCATAATAGGAATATCAAAGCCCATACAATAGTAGGTAGCATTTTGAACGTTTTGAATATTTCGCTTTATTTTTTTCCAACACCTGTTGAAAATCAAATTTGTAAGTTGACCAGCTTCACCACAACCGTTCTTTGTAAGGTTTAAACGTAACCATCTAAGAAACATGTTGCGTAAATCTAACTCCTGAATAGCAAAGCACAAATTTAATGTTCTAAGTGAAAAAAGAAAGTAATATTGAATACTTTAGTAGCGGTAAAAATGTTATGTGATATATAGCCATGGTTTCACTTTATGCTTTTATTTCACACAGATGCACTTCGGTGTTTATAAGGGTAATGACCGAGAAACTGGGGAACAATTTTTGATAAAAATATATACAAAAAGAGAGAGAAGAGTTAAATGATACTGCGGTCATTTAAATTTGAAATTACAAATATGGTTTTGTACAAAAGTGCTTCATCTGGTTAAAATTGAAAGACTGCCAACAGAGACTTAGTTTTTCAACGAAATTTTACCACAAAGTAACGCAATTAACGCGAACCAAAACCGAGATGGACCTAATCAATTCCACCCAAACTGCACACGTTGTTATTTTAAGCACGGCAATAAGTAGCCTACAATGGTTCGAGCCAACACGTGCTTTAAACAAACAAGTCCGGTAAGAATAATACAAATCTTTTCTCTTGGCTCACGAACGATTCAAACCACAGAATACAACTCAAGCTAAGCGTTATTGACAAACGAACTGTCTTGTTGTGATATCAAATCAAGCTTGGCGCGGTAAATGTTGTTCTTGGCCATATGGATGGCCAATTTGTATGGCTATATTGCAAAGAGCCAATTCCTCTTTTTATCCAAGCTTTGTTGCCTTTTTGGTTGGCTAATTCGTTTGGTTATATTTTGCGGCCTTTTCGTTTTTTAGTTGAAGCAAAATACAGAAGTTTTGTTTCTTGTTTAAACCCAGATTTTTATAATTTTTTTACACCGCTATGGTAATATAGAGCCGTAAAGCTGTAGCGTCACTGCTTTTAAGTAGTAAATGGATTAAAAAATGAATAACATATCCAGAGTTTCGTCTTTTTAATTAGGTTGTTGTAGCTCTTTTAACGCTTGATGTTTTTCAATTGTAGCTAAACAGAAATAAATCTAATGTGGTTTCACTCTATTTTTACACCATTTTTATGCATAATTGTGGTAAAACAGAAACGCCACCGCTTTTAAAAATACAAAGGTAAAAATAATTTGGTCAGAGTTAAAACGGGTTTTGTGCTTTATAAATTGGCCAAGTCTAGCAATAAATTGGCTCGATTTACCCACGGGCCTTTACTACATGCGTAAGACGACCCCATTGATTACAACCCGTGCGTAACTGAGGGGTTAAGTAAGAGCCTAGGGGCTGCGTTTTGTTCACTTTGGGCAACTTTTCATCGTACAGCGCCACACAAAAGCACTTCCGTGGTGTTTAGGGTCGCGGAATGAAGGCCTCGCCTTTCCAGGTTTAATTCCTTTCCGCTGACGATTGAAGAATGGGAAACGGGAAAGTTTGGATCTGAACCGCGATGGGGTTACGCCTATCGCTAATTAGTTAATGGTGGATCTAATTAGATTAAGAAGCTGTTGGGTCACACTTGCGGTAGAGAAGGGTTGCAAACAATGCATTTAATTACGCGACTTCACACTAATAACGGATTGACTGAAACGAAAAGTCGCACAGTTTGGGGATTTGCAAACGAACAATTTATTCCAAAAACAACGAGGTTGTATTTGAATCGCGAAAATAATATAGATATACCATTGAGACTAATAAACAGAATTGGCTGATAGACTCGCAGTGCGCTTAGTAAAAAGTACTAATTCACCTTTTTAGTAAACATTAAGTTACACTGTATTACGAGAATAGCAAAAAAAATAAAATAGACAATTTCAATATTTAATTGTGATATAACGCAATGCGTATTTACAACTGCAATATTTGCATTTTGTAGCCACGATTAAAACCTTTTGTATGAAACATTGAAAAGTTATCCAATACATCAACAGTTTATTAAACTTTAAAAGCTCTCATGATGCCAAATATTTAGATTGCCCTAAATAAACCATTTTAAGGGGGTTATTTGACTCTGCTAGCGGAATTGTCGCATTAAACTTTAAAAAGCTATCGTATTCCCAAACCACTGCTATTAGCGCCAATTTCAATCTAAACACTAGATACGGCGTAATCAACACTCCATTCTCTCCCATTGCGGATGCATTAGATCAGCGTTGGAAATAGTATCTCCAAGGCGTCAGACAATAAGTATATTGGAGTCGGCGCCTGCATTTAATATAGATGGTTAGCAGGGCACCCGGTCTAATCAGTAAAGCACGTGTTCATGCCCGTCAGTGTTAACTGCAGATGGCAAATTAAATCGCTTTGGTTTAGGCTCTATGCCGCCTTCATGTGTGTAAGTATGCAGCATTGTAACTACGGGTTTGCGTTACCCGGTCTCGCCATGGTAACACAGTATTCTGTTTGTATTTTGTTCTACACGTTTTTTGAACATCACAACATACGATTTCCGATTTCATGTTTTTAATTGTTTTGTTGTATATTTTAGATAGACTGATGTTTCCATAATATGTGTGAGACATATTTCATTTTTACATTTCATAAAATGGCTGACTTTAAATATGTCAGTAAAATCGGAAGAACACTTGCACCAAACGACGTTTATAATTTTTTTCAATTCAGCCTAGGATTTAATATCAATTTTCCGTTTTAAAGTTTAAATTCTGATTAAAGTAAGTCCATACAAGCTTATATATGATTTCAACAATAAGAAATTGGGAGTACTTTTGGGAGGTGACCTTGTAGGAAGTTGGTTTTAGTTCCCATAACTCGTCGACATATTTTGTTTAGTTTGTAAAATCTAGTTTTTACGACAGCATGGAAGCCAAATGCCAGTCACACGAAAAATTGTAGGCTGAATACATTTAATTAATTACGTGAAATTATAATTCCTCATCCCGATATATAATATCATATAAACATTTGTGAATCAATTAAACCAGAAATACGTTTCCTTGGCACGAACACTTTGTATCCGTTAAACCGTGGGTACCAAGCGACAGTACAACACTTCCAAATTCCGGTTTCCGTCCGAAGACAGTTGACCCAATATGACACAATGGACCCAGCCGACGGTGCTTAAGCACAGGGGATCTAATAGTGAGGGAAGGGGCTTGATGGCGCTTTCGATTTCAATGCGGAGTAAGTGTTTATACGAATCACTCCTGGCTCGAGCTTCGCACGGGTATTGTGTGGTGGCGACACTTGGGTCTCGGTTTCGTGTTATTGGGGCTGGAAAGTGTACTGAAGCTTACGAAGTAATATGAAATTTAATGTTCGGGGAATATACAGGGTTGGAAATGGGCAGGTGTTTCTAAAGCGATTTGATCACGAAATTTGTTTCTTTTTCATAGTAGATGTTACCTAAGGTTTGCTATCGCCTAGCAAGCTTAATTTCTATCATAAGATAATAAAACATGTTGCAATCAATGATGGCAATAACTCCTGAAAAAATATTTTATTGTGGCTGGAAACTGTACTGAAGCTTCCGAAGTAATATGGGATTGAATGTTCGGGGAATGTACAGGGGTTGAAATGGGCAGGTTTTCTTAACGCGATTTTATCACGAAAATTTGTTTTTTTTTTGCATTGCAAATGTTACCTAACTTTTCCCACCGCAAAGCAAGCATAATATTAATCATAACACATTACAAATTACCAAATCACTGAGGAAAACGACTCCTGAAATAATGTTTTTTTGGTCTGGAAAGGTTGTTCAAGCGTACCAATTAGGACGGGATTTGATGTTCGTGGAATATACAGAGGTGGAAATGGGCAGATGTTCTTAACGCTTTAAAAATGAAATTTTATCACCAATTTGTTTCATAATAAATGTTACCTAAGGTTTGCTATCGCATAGCAAGCTTAATGTATATCATAAGATATTGAAAATTTACAAATGAATGATGACAATGACATCTAAAACAATGCTTTATCTTGGCAAAATGGAATCATAAAGTAGGATCATCAATATACGTTTCCTTCGTTGCAGACCAACATTTTTTCAATTCATTTTTATCATAAAGTAAATACCCGCTTTTGACAAATAAATTACCAAAATTACCATGGATAAAACCAATTTTTATTTTTGTAGAAGAAACAAATCTCAGACGTAAATTCTATTCAATATATTTGGAGAAAAAACTGTTCGCCATGAGTTAAAATCATTAGTATTTTGGGGGGTTGCGGACAATCATTTTCAAGTTAAACCGCGTGGCATGTTTATGCCAAACCCTAATGCACCCTGCTGAATGAAATCGATATTTATGCGCACCACAAGCTTGATGTGTTTGAAACGTGGTTTTCCATCCCTGGATGTTGCGTGTGGTTTTTAAGTGGGCCTAAATTCACGGAGGATTATTTTCACCCACTGCTGAGTTCGCAGCTTATAACACAGCTGGACGCAAAGTGCGAAAAGCTTTAGATATCTATTTTAGTGCTTTACGCTCATGAAGCATTGAAAACGTAAACACCATAACAGATTTTGATCCTAGAGAACAGGGGCCACCAAACATTTTAATACATGGCCGGATAACTGTAAGGATTAAAGCGATCGCGGGCCGGATATAAAATTATGAGTCAATCTTAGCAAATTGAATATCGTTCTAAAGGAAGGAGATATAAATAACTAAGCGAAAAAATGTAGTGAGCTTTGATAAATTGCCGCACAGTTTAAAATTACCCCAACATTTTTTTAACTTTTAACTAGATCAAAATATTTTAACTAGACTTACATCCTAATTAAGGAAATATGCCGGGCCGTAGTGGGGTCGCCCATGTCCTTCAATACCATTTCTTAACACGGGCCCCCAGAGTTACTTTTTTATCTTGTTAGTAAAATACATATTTGGGTTGACAACCAATATGTATTGCAATAGATTATTATGGATTCACAAAATCGCATTTTAGCGAAAAAACTCGACCTTTAACTGGATATTTACGTAAAACATTGTAACTTAGCTAGTTTAAACTAGGACTGCGTACGTAATGCATTACGTCAGCGCCCGACGAAAACGTTCCTGGGGCCAATTCTGCCAGAGCTTTCTGTATTCATGGTTTCTACAGTAATTCACTTTGTGGAATGGGGTCAAAAGAGATGCACTACTAACAACACGCAAACCCTACTGATTAGGCGGTAGTGCCGCTGCATTGTAAACAGTGTAACATAAAATCTAACTCGTATTAAATGTTCATTTAATATATTTTCTAGTTAAGATTTATGTTCGATTTCTTGAGTTTCTTTAAACAAATGTACATCATTTTATATTCTTAAGTGGCAGTAGGCTAAAAAATCTAAAAATACAACCAGCGTCTATTAGGCAGGCGATTTAGCTTAGTCGGTTAAATTACCTTGCCCCACATATCTCACAAATACCCACCCAGTGAAATTAAGTTCAAAACCCTAAAAAAAACGCGACCAGTTCCCCTTATATGCCACCGTGAACTTAATGAACCCATCCATGCGTTGTGAATAAAAGTTCCGCCACAAAGCCCCACCTGTCAACGTTAAGGCTACGCTTAATTATTCGCTGGCATATACGAGGAGGTATGACACGCGCTATGCATTATGCATGGACCAAACTCTGCCTATACCTCCATATCTTCTATTGTTGTGTGAAGTGGCATATCGTGTTACACTCAAAGGTATAACTTGACGACTTACTACACCACTAAGTATTGTGTTCAAATGCCAAAGCGATACTCTTAAAGAACGTCGCCCATTTAGCCAAAAAAAAGCAGGAAGCTCCATCGTCTATTATTTTCGGGTTAAAAAGATGTCCATAATACCTTTGTACGCAACGTTTTTAAACAACAAGAAAACAAAACATCGATAATATCGAACGAATTGGCCTTAATAAATCCGCTCAAACCTGACAACTTACTTGTTGTAAGCCGAGTATATAATCATGGTGAAAACGTAGACTACAAATCCCATTGAGAAGATCTCAAAAACAAAAGCAAATCTAACTTAGCCAGCAAATAGACTTTTATCAAAAAATATATACAATATTCAGTCATATTCGGCCTAATTTTTTTAAATTCAAGTGTGCCAAAAGTGACTTACATAGGGTGATACCTTCGATTCTACTCTTCCAAAACGAGCCATGACTTGCCAGTTATTCGGGGATAGGGTATTAATATTCGCTTAAAACTCCTAAACGTCTTGGCAATGACATACTTTTTCGAAAGTATTTGACCAATATAAATCAGATGTGGTTCACGTGACAAATTTAAAACTTGAGTTTTTGTGTTTTAACTTCAGTTTACGCGTTACTGTGAGTTTAAATATTTATGTGTTTTGTCCCCAAGTATGATCTCCTATTATGCGATAAAGACAAAATATTACCAAAAAAAGTTTGTAAAGATTTATCAAATCCGAAGCAATGTTAAAACGTAAATTCTTTAAATTCAAAACCTTATTTTGACAAACATGTTGTGACTCACTCTTACTACATACAACCACTGTGTTGTTTTTTAACCTCTGTTAGTAGATTGCAAACTAAAGAACTTTCTCTTTTACGTGTAATTCGCGGCTAACGCACAAACCACCCTTATAGGTAAAACATGTTCATAGTCTCTCCTCGATCGATATACGTCATCTTTAATTACGTCACGCTGGTAAGAAGTGGCTTAAATGTTTGAAGGAACAACTTTTCCTGAACACTTTGTTAAATTAAACGCTTATTAAGACACCCGCATGCATTTCCTTTGGAATGAAGAAAAATACTAAAAATAGATAACGAGCGATTAAAATATCTTCCAAGAATGAAAAAGCTTTTTTACACCAAGAAATCTTAAACTTAAGTGTAAATGTCTCAACCGCTCCTTGTAATAAAATGGTTATTTTCACGACAATAATTAAATAAACACGTTTGTTATTATAACTACATAAGTTTCCTATATGAACATCGCGTCAATCCGAATCGCTAAACCACAGAATATGCACGCGATGAACTTCTTTACTCTACGGTTCAAAATGCTGCACGTATGGGCTTGAACGACCATTAATTTCAAGCCATTGGGTGTTAATTGTTGTGCCGCCACGTCTTATAGTGGGCCTTGAACTAAATTTTAGGTAAAAAAAATACTGGTGGTAAACGCTATGTATAAAAGATTGAGAGGCACTGTATTAAACGTCTTTAAAATTGAACTCCACTCTAAAACAACCTTTTTAATTTACAGTTTATTCAAGTGACGTCACTCTCGGCCTGGTGGGCGAAAGTTCTCTGCTCGGTTGTAGCGCGGCGCCATCTAGCGACGATAAGTCACCCTACGTCATACAGTGGTTACGTCAGAAGCAGGAGGTGCCGGTCTTCATGAAGATCGGGAAGCACCCGGCTATTGTAACGCCGCATTTTAGAGGTGGGATATAGACTGTTGTAAATTTAAAAAAAATGGAACTTGGGTGTAGTGTTAAAAATTTAGAGCGAATTAACAATTTAAAACTGGAAAAAATAAATTCGTATAAAAAGGAGCATTTTCCATTTACTTCTTGACACTCATTAGGTACAAATAGTGTGAAAGCTAAAATGGACAGGTTTTGTAAAACGTCGGCGCTTAGATACTAACATCGAGCCTAAAATACATAAAAAATCGGATAAAAAACAGGATTTGTTTTTAGTTTTTCATAAAATTTTGTTTTAGGACATGAAGTAAATATAGTGCAATAATTGCAGCAGAAATTAAGCGCAGGTTAACTATACGTGTAACCAGTATAAGAATAACCCTAAAAACTGTTTAAGTTAAAACGAAACTCGGTCGTATTTTGCAAGTTAATAAAGCGTTTCCAGTAGTAAGTATAAATTCACCCAATTACGAGTTGCCATATTCTGAAAAATCGATGTTCCAATAAAATAAACACCCGTCCTAACCTTTTATCCGTGCGCGCATGCTAGCTTTGGAGTCGGTTGTCAAAGTTGTGACCGCGAAGGTCGGACGCAATGGTAAGTATGACGTCATAATTGTTGTTGTGCTTTTGGCGCGAGTGTCATATTTTGTCAATGCACTTATTAGGTCAAAATTTAATGACAAAGAAAATGTTGTGCTATTTTTTAAAGTAATGTGTTTTTTGTGGAAAAGCTTGAAAATGTAGGTGTGTATGAACTTATAAAGCTCAAATCCAAAATGCTTCCTAAATAGACCGGTCAGAAATGTTATCATTGAAAGATATTATATTGTTTTTGATAAAGCTGTTCGTGTATCAACAATAACATAAAAGAATTACCCACATGTACATACAATTAGACTAGTTTTAACGCTTTAATGTAATACTGCAAATTTTTTGAACAAAACAAAGTAAATTATTTAAATTACCCTTAGGTTATTGTTTAAGTGGGAAAAGTTGACGGACTAAGCCCTATTTTGCGGAAGTCAATTTAAAATGTAAGAAGCGCGCTTTTTTTCTTGTGGCTTCAGTAATCCCGCGCATGAATATTTGATGTCGCAAATTTTGGCCTCGAGAAAAACAAATTCTAAGAAAAAGAGAGAAACTGGGAAAAGTATCTTTTATCGAAATTATGTAGAATCCCAGAATTAAAGTTTAATTTTTCCCTGAATATTGTCCAACGTTGTCTGTTAAGAGAGGACGCAGAGTAAGGGTATTTGTTAAGGAGGTACTAAATCAAGGTGTCAAGGAAAATATCTAGCTGGAATTATTTAATCTTTAAAATCCAATAAATTTCATATTTCAACGCCATTTTGTTCGTCGTACATTCTTTCAATTGTTTCAAATATCCACTGAGTTTTATAATATTGTTTAAAAAGTGGTCGGTTTTGCATAAATGAATACTGAGGGAGGGATTCCATTCATCGGATTTATCTTTTATATATTTGAAGAACATTTTAACTTTTATTCTATTTATTCCAAATGGTTTGAGCTTTTTTCCAAAAAAAAAAATCATTTGTAAATGTAAAAATAAATTGCTCAATGTGATTCGTTTTTGGGGTAAAACGAAAGTGAACGTTCGGTAAACGTCCTTGACTGACAACGGTTTCGCTTTGTTCATGGAAATAAAACGCTTTACAGCCGTTTAACCGCGGCTATTTAAATTTCACGACCATATGTTTTTCGATTTTATTTATTTTTTCACTTGCGTGTGGTAAATGAGCCCCCAAACAGGTTAAAATACATTTCATGTTTTGTGGCTCTTTTACAATTCTTTGGTGTTTTTGTTTGTTTTATAATACTAAATGTGAATCTTCAAGTGGAAAATTTTATGGTAGAAACTACACTAAAATGCAAGCAAATAACTTAAAACCTTCAGAAATAATAACAACAGCAAGAATTAAATTCCTTTTTTTGTTGTAACTTGAATGGATTTCTCAACATTTTTCAAAACCTCGTAACCCAAACTTATTTTTTTTATACGTGAACAAAACATAATATAAAAAGCATAAATAAATTTTAATTTATTGAATATAGGGAATGTCTTCTTATTTTTTACAGCGTTCTCTTTAAAGCTTAAAAAATCTTGCTCTAGACCGATCTCAATAAACCTAACCATGTAAACTACTGCAGTCATCGACCCAACCAAATCAAACAGCCACCCAATTTAAAGGCGCAACCCATCGGTTGAGAAATACTGCTATTTATAGTCAGGTTTGACTGACTGAAAACCATTGAATGTTCGCTGATACTTTCACTCTTGTGTTGTATTTGTATCGAGAAGAAAACTGTTATCTACTATACGCTTCCCCTAAAATCCCAAACCAACAAATTTCTAATCCAATCTTGTGCCGACAGGTCGCTTAAAATTGTTGGACGACAGCGCCGTCTTGCGGATAAAGGATTTGCGCTTAGCTGACGAAGGGTGGTACCAGTGCAGGATTCTTTACCTCGACGATAAGCCGACAAGCAACGGGACGTGGCTACACTTGGTCATAAATGGTAAGTTGCTAGTTGTGGCCAAACGTTCATACGATAACCCGATTGTATAGGCGTATACAAGGGATGTCCGTGCTTGACTTAAATCCGATACCGATATCTCATATTTAGGACAAAAGATATCGCGATAACATAACAAATGACGGTATAACTATGCTCAAACAAACGAAAAAGATTAAATTAAAACGTTCAAAGATATTTTTTGCCTAGTTGTTAGGAAAAAAATTGTAATTATCATCAGTTTTTGGTCTGTTTTTTGACGAATTTACCTTCAAAGAGAAACATTTCTGCAATAGATGGCAAATCATGGCGAAATTACTTATTTGGTTAGGATCAGCACCGACACCACCATAGTATCGGACGAGTCCTGATACAACCACTTGGCATCGGGTGTCGGCTCTCATTCACAATTATCGGACATCGCTAGCTTATGGTAGTAGTAAGCTAACCGAATTCATCACTTGTTTGAACACGTATTCGTTAACCCAAAGTCCCAAATGCTAACGCAAATCAACAAAGCACATCAACACTTCGATTTTCAGACAGATAACGTACCAATTTAAATTTACATAACGGATTTCCCAAAAACGACACATTTCAGAACTACAATAACAATTATTGCACTGAACCTAACACTGAGCCAACAATTATAGCTCTGCGGCAGTGTTTATACATATATAGCCACAACATTTCATGGTTTGCGCTTTATTTCAAATAGTTCATTATGTGCAGGGTTATTTGTTAAAGACGAAAAACTAGGTTTAGCTTAGATCTTTTTCCCTTTGAGTCGGCGTAGTTCAGTTGGTAAAGCGACAGCCGCCAAACAACCCATGGGTCGTGAATTAAAGCATCGTTGGATTTGGTTTGCTCGCCGACTGCAGTAGTTCACATAGTTTGATTTATTGAGATGGTTTTAAAAACTACACAAGCAACACGAAGACTTGGATAGTATTAAGTTTGTCAAATATTGCCACTTGTTGTCAGTTTGTATGTTTTGTTTGCTTACAAAATAGTCGGTGAATAGCTTTGTGTCAGTAAAGCCTCATAATATTAGTTGATGAAACAATAATAATATTATTATTATTATTTTTGTTAATACCGGGGTCTAAGCCTGCTCCGACATTTCTAGTTGTTGATCTTTTTTCCATATCGTAAGATTCAAGCAAAACCACAAAGACTATAAAAAAGATCCAAAACAACTTTATTTAACAAAAGCAGAATACTATATAGTTACGCAAAAAAACATCGTCAGTTCTGCTAATTTCTTAATTCGAATGAAAATGAGAATGATTCCTTCGAATTAAGAAATTAGCAGAACTGATGATGCTTTTTTGCGTAACTATATAGTATTCTGCTTTTCTTAAATAAAGTTGTTTTAGATCTTTTTTACAACCTTGTGGTTTTGTTCGGATCCTCATAATATTACTCTTAGTATTTCGCCGCGAAAAAACATTGACCAACACTGGTATACAGCATAGTTTACCATTTGTTAAACAACTATTTCTAAGTTAAAACAATATAGGATTAAAAATTTCTACAAACATAAAGCAACAAGTATAATAATAATTTTGCAAAACGAAGACTCAAAAAAAGGATTAGGTCATTAAAACACAAATCACCATAGCAACGTCAACAATCACGTGACCATCAAGAACCAATCAACGCACTTCTCTTAACCACGAGTGCTCGTTGGAAAGTCACTCAAAATATCCTTTGCACAAATTCACACCGATCGATGCCTTATCCAAGCTAATTCAGCAGCACTTGCGCACGAACCGGTGTGGATGGAAGAGATATTGCGCTTTTCGATTCGCGCTCGAGACGAGCACTTTCAGTAGAAAAGCGTTGTTACGACACAATACCCACTTGTGTTCCAGTTTTGAGTATACTTGAAAACGCATTTAAAATTTTGAACCTGTTTCAGTCGGTTTCCGAACTAAATAGTAGTTTTTGAGACGATTATCCGTCTATGCCTGATATAGACTACCAATTTTAGTTTTACCTAATTAGAATAAAACAGAATTGCAAAGTCAAAAAGATCGAGTAGATCGACATCATCTAAATTAGGACATTTCGATATGTACTTGTATCATTTAAGAAACGTCTTTATTACGATGATGTCAATATACACGACATTTTAGGCTTTCCAATACATTATCAAGCTACATTGCAGATCCGTGCATAGTGTACCCTAGAATAAAAATGTTTTAGAAGCATAATGGTCGGAGCTTGCAGTTATACGAGAATGGAAGCGTCTGCAGACGTAGATAGCACAAGATATTGGAAATAGATAAAGATTTATCGAAACGTTTACAATATGCTACCTACTTCTTATAATTAAAATTACTAAAACTAAATCTAATCAAGATTTTCCTTAAAACTGTGTTCGACTACGGCTTAAAATATCAAGGTCCGCATGCAAATTCTTATAACTCGGCGTAAAAAGGAGGTCACACGACTAATTCGCATGTTTGTTGCATTCATAGGCTTTGTAGACGTAATCCTATTTTAATTCGGTTTAATCAAATACAAACGGCTCAAATCAAGCGATTGACACATTGTGTGTTGTACGACAACAGATTAAGGCGATATGACAAACTTTCCAAACAATAGACTTTAATTGCAACATATGGCGCAACTAACACTCCGTAACAACATGTAAAACTGGATTATGCGTTGCTAACAGTTTCCTTGTTTGTTTTTTGAAAGGAGTTTAAATATATTCAGGAAGAACATGCGTTATTTGCAAAACTAATTTTACGTAAGCGTAAATGTAAAATCTAGTTTCAATAGCAGTTTAAAACTAGTTGCCGGAAGAACAATTTTAAAATTGATACAATGCCTGGCAGCAACAGTATATTCATTGAAAAAACGTATGTGCTGTTCCCAAAATGAGGTTTTTGTAAGCTTCAATGTACGACGTAGTTTCAAGCCAAAAATTACCTAACCAGTTAAGTTTACATACAGATAATCGACTCCTTAGATGTAGTTAGATAACAACGTAAGGGGAGTTTGACTTATTTACGTCTAGTTTATTGTCGATGCCGAGTATAAGTCTATTTGCTGCACGTTTTGTTATAATGGGATATTTGTATCGATCGCATACCACGGTTTATCTGAACGCAATATTGCACGACTAATCCATGGGATTGATTTTCAATTACAATCAAAAGCTGGTAAATTGACTTAAATTTAACAATATTGCCACGCAATGCCATTCCAAATTACAATCTGTTCTGTGAGGAAGTTACACAAAAAATATTTCCGTGTAACTATATGAAAATATAGGTTGGTTCTTGTTAAAAACATGGATATTTTTAGGCGATGAATTAAAGATATTGTTAGTATTGCCAACTTATGCTTTTGTATTTAATGTTATTCTTTAGTCTGGCTTATAGACATGTACTGTTTCATTGAATAATAAACTAGAATCTAGATACATAATTTTTAATCGATTTAATTACCCACTAATCGTAGAACACCAAAACCCTACAGAAAAAGCCACTGCTCAATCAAAGGTACCTATGCGTTGCCCAAACAACCTTTTATTTGCTTATAGCAATTTCCTGGAAACTCATTTTAAATTTTCTTTCTAATGTGGAAGAAGTAACCATATGCGTAGTTGATTCGCTTTGCTTTATTAATGTAACCCTTAGTTTTGTTTCACTTAATCCCAAAAAACACATTACCGCTAACGAAAAAAATTAGCTCTGTTTTACTAAGATTTTGAATTTTTTAACAATCTCCTACATTTGGTAAGTACGACGTGACTTTATTTGTCTCCCGTTTTTTGCTGAAACCATTATTTGTGGCACACCATTGCAATATTTTTAATCAAATGCGGTCATAACAGCACAGAAGTTTTCCAAATCAATATTTCACGGTTTTGAAAGTGGCTTTCACGGAATGTCCCTCTGTTTATTAAGTTAGAAGCTTCATTATCCTGCACAGCTGGTCTCAGCAAGGCGTAAAAATGACGTAAGGTTTAAGGGAAGTTTTTGTGAGTCAAACTTTAACAAAGTTACAACCGACCAATGCACAGACGCTCGATTGCAATATTTCAACGACGGAAGTTCAGACTATAAAACGTTGTTACGTAATAGAAGGCAATTTTTTGAAAAAATAACAATGAGCTTAGGTGTGATGTTCAACTAAATAGATAGTTAAAAAAAAACGATTAAAAAAAACGACAATAAAGTATCAGTTTAAGTGCACTCAAAATTGCTTTTAGTTATAAAAGTTTAAAATTCTGTAAAAATGTAGGCGATTTTAAATAAATAATTCAAATAGGTAAAACTGTTATTACGATACAAAAATTAAAAATTCTAAAAAATAAAAAGTGAAAGCATTGATTACATTGCAATTTGAAAACAAGAACGTCAGTAACGTATAAAATGAATAAAAATAAATAATGGTTTAATTTTTTTTAAATAAATATTAAAATGGTTATATTTTAACAGTAAAAACCGCAAGTACCATATCATGGCGTTCACTTAGCAGTAAGCCATTTGTTTGGGGCAATAGAAAGGCGTCTCATAGTTTCTTTGGTGGAGTAAAAACAAGGTTCTTAGCCCGGGCTAAGCGCCAACCCTTGTACGCGCAATTGTGGAAAGCTGGAGATTTCAAGTGACCTCATTGTACTCAGATACTTGTCTGTCACTTATCCAGTCACAGGAGAAGGCTGGGCGCTTTGTGTAGAGACCCTTTCACTTAATTATGCCGCCCCTGGCCATTGCAACCCCCATTATTCATTATTTAGAAAGAGTGAGGGTTCTAAGAAACGCTAGTCAGCGCTAAGCTAAATGGGCTGTGGTGTAGTTGTTTGGTTGTTTACCAAGTGATCTAAACCTGTGGATATTTAAATTGAGCTGACCCAGCGATAAATAGAAAGCGTGGTCAAAGTGGTTCGAGCATTTCATTTGCTGTTGATTTGTGCGGTAAGCTATGGCCAGAATAACCCTTCTTAGCTTGTCCAGGGTTAACAAATGGATTTGAAATACCTCATTAACTTAATTTTAGCTGAGACAGAGAGAAATAAAAACTATCTTTAGCGGTATTTGCCTTTTTAAATTACTGCTTAAAATCGTAAAATTATACTTGAATTGGTTATATTGGTTCTAATTATTCTTGTCAAGTGTAGTTGGTTGGTTATTTTTTCTCGTACGAACCAAGTGATATAAAGTGGAAAGTTGAATTAAGCTGACAGTGATGAATAGAGAGCGTGGTTAAATTGGTGCGGGAAAACAATTTTGGGTTGATTTGAGCATTAAGACTGAGGCCAAAAAATCATTTTAGCTGGGGCTGCGGTAAAAAATGTATTTGGATAATCAAAGCATGTTAAATTGCGACGGCGATTTGTAATATCACGGCAGATTAAAATTGGGCTTTGACAGTGATATAACAGAATGCTTGCTTACGGTGGTCACACAAATCATTATTAACTGTTTAATTTGTGCGGTAAGACTGTGGTCAAAAAAGCTCTGAACCCTTAAGACCAAGGTCAATTTCACCTTACTAATAAAAAAAGAAAAAGGGTTGTGTATTTAAAGTGAGATACGAAATTTCCTTCACAATTTTATACCACACCCTTAAGCAAATAGATGTTGTTGAAATATGTAACAAAATGCATGTTGAAAATAAACTAAGATTTTTCTGGAAACAACTTTGCATATTCAACTTCGATATTTCCTATAGGTTTTAAATCCACCCTATTAATCATCGACATGTTGATTATATTGAAAGTACCGTGTAAGCAAGTGAAGACGTCGTAACATGCAGAAAAGTTATTTTTTAAATGAATTCTATACAGAAGGTAAACTGGTGAGATTTGGAAGTTTTAACTCCACCCCACTAATCGTTGACAGGTCGATGATTGAAAGTGTCAGGCAAGCAAATAAATTTGACGTCGCGAGTGTGTGGCCCGTCAATCTAGTCGAGCGCCTAAACCCTTTTCAATTTTCGTCCAGGGCCGTTTTCCAGCCAAGATTGTCCTGAACGCTGAACACAGAGTGCCGGCGTTGGACGGGGATCGATAGGACTAGAGAGGCGTAGCGGCAGTTATTAGCACAGCTCCCGGGCAAAACGTATAGAAGGCAACGTAGCGGTGCGACGTTCAGGTGAAGGGGCACAGCAAATGCAGGCTGCGAGCCTGACTCATTCGGCGTTTTGTGCTCGGCGGAGACGGCGCTTCAGTGTATAACGTCTTATATAGTAGAAATGTAGAGCAAAGGTTCCAGGTGGACTTAGACGGTGTTTAAGTAAGGTGAAAGTTGCGCTTTTTCATATGTAGGGTACAAATCTCATTTTTTTCATTTTTTTTTTCAGAAAAAATACCAAAAGAGTTTAAACAATATTTGTTGTTCGTTGTCCATTACGAAGATTTGTTAGTGCGTTTTAAAGCACAGATATTTTAAAAACGAAACAGCGCGTAATTATATATGAGTGTAGTTATCAGCAATAAGAAAGTGTCGTTGTTATTAGCACAGCACAGCACCCGGGAAAGGGTAAGGTAGCGGTGTGATGTTCAGGTGAAGAGGCCACAGCAAATGTTGCAGGCTGTGCGCCACTCATTTGGCGTTTTGTGACTGCCGGAGACGCCGCTGCTGTGTATAAAGCCGTTAAGTGATAGTAGAATGTAGAGCAAAGGTTCTAGGGATATGGTGTTTACATACAGTAGAAGTCGCTGCTGTGTATAATGTGGTTAAGTGATAGTAGAATGTAGAGCCAAGGTGATAGACAGATAAAGCATAATTATATGGGCCGAAAATTTATTTTCGGGACATATCTTGTTTTTGCCGCTATTCTTTTTTGGTTTCCTATGGTTTCCTATGGTTTGTTTCAGACCGACTTTTGTCCGAAGCTTTATAGAAAAAGTAGACATCGTAGAACCTTCAAATTTTCAGACATGGCGTAGAGTGGTATGTAGGTGCTTTGTAAAAGTTTATGAGGCTGCACTCCCAGGGGCCTTTGCTTGGGGGGTAAAAACCTGAAATATTGCGTTTTAGCACTTTGTAGCTAACGACAGCCATCTAGCAGCAGAAAAACTTTCATACAGAATTCGTTCATATTCGCTTGCTTTGTCCAGCTCGCGTCGCGACGAGGCGGCTGCTGGCATCCCTGCTGCGCCCTATTGTCCCGCGCGTGCAACATTTGTGTTGGAAGTGGCTTGCCTAGTAAAACTATGCACATGCGACTTGCCTTTCATAAAGAGGCCTCTCTAAGTAAAAAAACCTATTGCTCTTACAACACAAAATATTTTACCACCGCAAATTTAAATGCGAATCCTACAGGCAGTGTACACATCTCTGTTAGCACATGTTGTAATTGTTGCACCATTCAAACATATCAACACCAGGTCTAAGCAAATATAATTATACAAGGGCCGCAACAACAAAAAGCTTAAGTTTAACGCATTCTTAACGACGACGTTACAAAGCTACGTCATAACATGGCGTCATAAATAAATAAATCATGCGTTTATTGGATTTAAATTGGCAAAACTTTCAATATAAAACGTGGCTTATTAGGCACATAAACGTGTTTGCATATTGCTCAAAACTACAGATTTAAACTCTGTTTCAACAGTGATTGCTCAGACCAAGGCATGGTAAAAATTTACACAGTAAAAGTTGGAAAAAGTATAGCAAACCATAGACGTTAAATCATTTAGAGAGAATGAAAATATTGACTTTTTAAACATGCTAGCTGACCACAATGTAATAACATGGCCGTAAGCATTATCTACGTAAATTTTTATTGATCAAATGTATGTTTCGATCATTTGCCAAAATCTACGCCATATTTGAACCCCCTTCGCTTCAAAGCCATAAGTTATTATATTATTATACACAACTTATAATTGTGTGTAGATATGTTGAATTGGAGTAACATACAGAACAGGTGCAAATAGCAAATATTCTCCAAATACGATGTTTCCAATATTCTCCAATTCGTATTTCATCGTATTGTCGCGGTAATACACAAAGAGGTAAGGCCGTGAATAAAGTTTCACCCAGCGTACAATTAACGGAGGGAAGCATTTCGAGTAGGGATGTTCAAGGCAGAATATCGGCGACACATTTATAATGCTTGCTTTAAATGCGGCGTCAGCATTTTTTGGGGCGACCAATTACTTCGCGATAAGCTTCGCCTAATAATTAAGTGTCAATAGGGTGTATTTACCGCCGCAAGTTTAAATGCGAAATCTTAAGGCAGTCTACGCCTCTCTGTTAGCACCTGTTGTGCATCTTGCTCCAACCAGCATACCAACATCAGGCCTAAACTTATCTAGCAAAACTTTCGATTTAATAGTTTGCGTATTAGGCACGTAATAGTGTTTTTCATATTGTTTGAAACGACAGATTTAAAGCCTGTTTTAACAGTGATTGCTCGGACCAAGCTATGGTAAAAAATTACCTAGTGAAAGTTTGCAAAAGTATAGCAAACCATAGGCGTTAAACCATTTTTAGTCTTTAAGAGAATGATAATATTTGATTTTCAAACACGTAAGCTGGTCAAAATTTAATAAAATAGCCATATGCATTATCTAAGTAAATTCTATTTATCAAATATATGTTTCGATCATTCCCCAAATTCTACGCCATATTTGAACCCCTTTCGCATCAAAGGCATATTTTAAGTGGGGAAGTTTTCGGCCCATATCTGTTTTTGCTTGCAGAAACAAGTTAAGGAAAATGAAAAACAAAATATATAATATAAAGTACACAATACGAAATATTAAAAAAAAAATTAAAAAAAAAAAAAAATTAAAATAAAGTAAAAATTGAAAATAAACACTAAGCCCTGAAAATATATCCCCTGACAAAATATACAACAACCGCACCCCCGTCTAGTTTTTTATTTATTTTAGAAACATACCACGAGAGTTACGAGTTACACTAAATTTTTGTTATTCTTTGACCTATGATTAAAAAAGAGCCACTTGTTGCCAGTTTTAGTGAACAAAACTCAGCGCATTAAACAACAAATAGCACGCATTCTATATGAGGGTAGTTATTAACAATAGAAAAGTCTGACGGTTGTTCCTAATGGTAAAGCACTGCACACCCCAAAATCGAACAGAAGGTGTCTAAATAAAGTCAACTGGCATCCAGCAATAGTTGTGCCATTAATGCGTAGGCCGTACAGTTAATGCAAACTCTTAGGTGGTTTAAAATGTTGCGAACCATCCCACAATTAAATAGCACCAACTTAAAAAAACAAGCCAATTTGTCAACTTTGTTTTACGATTAATCCCACCTAAAATGCTAAAACAAGTAGAATCGCATAAAAGTCTTAAATAAACTTAAACATTAGCGTACAAAAACGAATGACCCAGTTAAACTTCATTAATATGCAAGCTGGATTACGATTCGAAGCGGAGCGTAAGCCCCTGGTTGTTTTGGGATGTTTTTGTCAAGAAAAGCGGAACGAATGGGCAGTGGACAGACGAAGCAACTACGGTAAAGTTTGCAGCGTCCAGCAGTAAATAATTGCCCGCAAAATCGATGGCCGACTGTCATTAGGGAATCTTTCGACTATTTGCGTTAGCTTTGTACGCTAGTTCAACGATCAATGCCCGTATTGGAGCACGCATAGAGACATCAGAGCTCAGAGCTGTGACTTGCCCAAGCCGTTGGCGAACTTTGTTGACAGAATGCGGCGATTTTAACGATCGAATTACTTTAGCGAAAATGCGGTTTTCTGGTTTTACCTAGAATGAACATCAAAGCCCTTACAGGAGTAGGTAGCATTTTGTGAACATTTCGAATGAATATTAAGTCTTAAGATAATGGCTGGAGGTTGTAGTTGGGCCTAAAATGAATATCAAAGCCCATACAGAAGTAAGTTGCGTTTTGTGAACATTTCGAATGAATATTAAGTCTTAAGATAATGGCTGGAGGTTGTAGTTGGACCTAGAATGAATATCAAAGCCCATACAGAAGTACAGGCAGCATTTTATGAACGTTTCGAGTAAGTCTCAATGTAATGACTGAGGTTAATTGTAGTTAAACGTAGAATGGATATGAAAGCCCACGCACAAGTACGTAGTATTTTGTACGTCGCAACTACAACATCAAGCCAATGTGCTTTAATGTTCGTCTAGCGTATTGCTTGAATGCAAGATCGGTAACTTTTATGTAACGCATAACTTGTGAGCCGTAAGTCAATTTAATAGAACTATTGCCATTGGTTATCGAGGCGCCTTAAGAAGCGAGAAACGTAATAGGTTTTTGCCTAAAACTTCATTAAAAAGTTCGTTTTACAAGCATTATAATTAAAAATACATGAAGCCCGCAATTGGTATTTGCTCTGTGATCAAATAGATAACGCTATCAGTATGGGAATATGCAAAAAAACTCATATTAAATTCTTAATAATGCACGCTTGTCACATGACATATATAAATATGACATATCAGGAGGCCAAAAGGAGCCAAGTTATAACATGCGTGAACTGTAATGAAATATTAAGGAGCCCTTTTTTAGGATATTTTCAACGTACGTACAAAACGTCATATAATGGAATGAAATGTAAAGTTATTTAAGAAAGGTTATCAGTTACACTGTTTTTCGAAAATAATTTAAAAAAACTTAAAATAAAAAAACAGTAAAAACGCGTAAGACATTTTCCGAAAGGTTTAAAGAAAGTAAGAACAATTAATTACAGCAGTTTAATTTATTTATATTAAAGTATTTCGTCAAAACTTGGTCGATTTAAGTGAAAAATGCCAGAAATAACAAAGCACGTTGCACCAAAGAGCCAGACCCATTTGTAAAAAGTAGGACAATGCTCGCAGTAAAGCGCATTCGCGGTTTTCAAAAACACGAAACTCAGAAAACCGCAAAATTAATCCAAGTCCTGCGTTTCTAGAGTCAGTCGCGTTTTGCAGCAGGTTACATAACTAGGGAAATACCCGTACGGGCGTTGAAAAACACGGTATATTCATTAGGAGCGGGCTTGGTTGAAAGGCCTGGTGATTAAGAATGATGGCAAAGAAGCCGCTATTTCTCGTGGGTAATTATGCGTGAGCGAAGAAATATGTTTCGGCTAATTTGACCAAGGCCTGATGATTCTCTTTCCTCTGTCGCTGGTCAATATCGCCAGCGATCAATGATAAGCGACGGGCGACACGCGGCCACGCGCGCGCTTTAAGCGACATGACGTCGCGCGTCGCTTAATGAAAAGTTAACAAAAACATGGCAAAGTGATTTCACGGTCTATGGTCAAGGCTAACGTAAGATTCGTGACATTGAGCTACTATATAAAGCACCTTTGGTTTTGTATGGTCCCAAATCAGTGTACGATTTGTAATGCTAAAGAGTTTATAGAGATATTTAGGAATATTTAAGAGTCTGTTTTTTGTTCTATTGGTAACTCTTGATAAATTAGATTATGAATTTCCAACATGAGTTTATTGAACGGAAAATATCACCCCGGCCACTAGGAAAAAATGAACGGAAACGATATTTCGAATAACTTTTTCAGATTTTTTCAACGATTTTTTGGTAAAACCGCTTTTAAATTGCGTGATTTTAATAGTTTAGGAAAGGTAGAGGAATTTATTTTTATTAATACGGTAAATCGCCTAGCAAATAAGTTAAAACGTCGACGCATAAATTGCCACGTGCTAGTAACACGCAATCCTCGCTTTAAGTAAATGTCCATTACATATCTGACATACAAAAATGTGTCCGTCAATATAGATACAAACCATGTAAAACTGGTGTTTGAGTGGGTGTAAAACGTTAAAGCTATCACGAAATTCGAATGAGAGACTTACGACCGCAAGGTAACCCAATTGAGCTTACTAGCAGAGAGAAAACGGAAGAGAGAAAGAAAAAAGGAAAAAAATTCTAGGGTCTTGTGTTGTCGGATGGTTGGAAGGCGGTTTTTCCGTATGTTTAAAGGTTAAGTTGATCAGTGTAGAGCAGCAAATTCAGCTGAAAAACTTTTATAAAGCAATTTGTTTTGTAGCTTGAATCATTGCAGGTAGGCAGTATTACAATTTAAACCAATAAGTAACATTGTTTAAATGTTGCCAAAAAACAGAGTATCATTTTGAACTTAAATATTGAGTGAAGTTGATATTCATAGAAACAATATTACTCACATCTGGATGGAGTTGGATTTGTATTCTATTTGTTTGTTAAGAACATTTGGCATTTCAAAGTTTGAGTTGATAACGATTTTTGTTTAAGTTAAAAAGGAGCTTTGAACTAAGTATAGGCATTGTGAGACATTTGGCTAGGTTGAATTCTATACATGCCTCGAAAAACAGTCAAAAATGTATTCTATGTTCTTCGTGTCATATACAAACACTAATACTCACATCTGAATGGGTTTGATTTCTATTTTTATCTAGTTTATTCAGCTCTGCAGTTCCTCTGTTGAAAAATCGATCGAAAACGCAGTTAAGGAACCTCGGCAGTACTGTAATCTAAACCAGTTTTAGCGGAATTAAAAGTCGGTTTTGAACGGTTTGTACTTTTCAAGCGAGTGATCTTTTTTAAGGTGATTTGTTTAGTTACAAGCACTTTTGTGGTGACTACAAATTTGTGCAATACTTAGCCCCTAGGCGTGACTTACCAGTCATGTTTTTATTTACCAAGTGCACGTTCTCTTTATATCACAGTTGGGTTGGATTTGTACATAGACTTTTGATATTTGTAAGCATGATTTGACAAAGATGAAAAAGCTAACGAACAAAATGGTTTTGTTTTTGTTGAGAAATATCTGTTTGCTGTCCCTGCTTTTTGTACATTGTCTTGGAGGTAAGTGCTATATCTAAATCGTAAGGCATACACACACATAAGGCACAGTGTTTTTAAAAGTTTCTTTTTGATTTTTAAACGTTGATTTGATTTTTTTTCTTATAACATTGTTTTGCTATTGCAATATTTTTGTTTAAAACAGATTTCAGTGTTATGCACACCAAAGGTGCTTATATTAGGATATATGAGGTTTAGGCAAATGAGAGTCTACAAAGAACATTTATCAGCGAACAGCGATGATTTACCTAGAATCTAAATGCTCTAATTTAAAACACGTCGCTAGAAAAGTAAAATTAAAAAGTGTTTGGTTAGCGCTTTAAATAGTTCGTTTACTCAAGGAAGTCCTACAAAACGATACTACAATAAAACTATATTCTTGGTAGTTTAAAGCGAAAAATCTAAAATAAAAAGCCCACCGGCTCCGATAGCGACCTAAACGTTTCGCTTAGTTAAAAGCGACAAGTTCGACGCATTTACTCGATTTACTCACACATGTGCGTAAGCATATAGCCTCCAAATGCAAAGTGTTCGCCATTTGATGGGCAAAGTTGGGCGCATCAATTATTAACAGCATCTTATGTCGGGCTCCATTATTTATGAACTAGCCAATGCAGCAATAAGCCCGGGGTCTGCCCAGCGACAAACTTAAGCCGTTTGCCGCTCAAGGACGTTTCAAACGCGATTTTAATTGACGCGAGCATTTTAGTTGCACAATATGTGGCGGAAAATGCGTGAGTCATAGAAGGGGGATTTTCTCACCGTTTTGGGGGTAAATTTCAAATACAAACTAGAAAAGAGCTGAAATTTTTTAGGTCAAATTTAAATTGGAAAAGAGGAAATAATGTTAAATTTTTAAAGGCAAATTTTAAATACAGAAGGCAAAAGGGTAAAATTAAATCTTCAACGTTTGATTATTAAACATGCTAGTGTAGCCACAATGCTACTGATTTTGAAATTTTGAAATTATTCTGTTCATTTGGTATATAACGTCACTCACTTCAGATACCGCGTTTTAAATGTTATAACGTTTTCGATGTCACAGACATCAACGCTTTTAAACATCATTTTAAACCAAACGAAACAAATTGGTTTAAAGAGTTTTGGTCTAAAATCTGAATCAATAAGAAATTCGTTCAGTTTTAAGTGTATATTAATGTCAAAGTGCCACCGCCTTGCAATTTTATGCAACAAATATCAATAAGAAACAAAAATACCATAACTTTCATTTTTCCCTATTAATTTGCTGGGAACAACACACCACACACCGTATGTCAGGTATTACGTTCTATCCGGTTATTCATTTTCAAGTAGATATACAGGGATCAGGAATCTGTTGCTAGGAAAAAGAATCCAGCTCACAGGAACATCGAGGGTCCTTGGTGCGGAATATAAAGCGCTTAGCCATTTGGTCATACGTTTAACTACGCACTCTGAGCACACACAAGCACGTGCTTGGACTTAATCTGTATAAGACGCTTAAGGACGGACGCGTATGCATTTGACTATAGAACGTCTCCCATTGAAATGTGATAGAGATATGGCATCACACTGCATATAGAGTGTTGCCGCAGTCAATAAAACTGTACAAAAGCTAGCATTTAAATGCCAAAAATTCTGCTTTAACAGTACACAAAGATTAAATAAAGAGCTTAAGACGCTTTACGACATACTCGTATCCATTTGACAACAGAATGCCCCCTTTGATTACATAAAAACTGACAGTGATACCACACGCTAATTGCATGTAAAGCTGTCTGTTGTAGACAATAAAACTGTACACAAGCTAAAAAAACTCCCACAGCCAACAGACCAACAAAGTGCTACACAACATAAAAATTAAAATGAAATCAATTTAACACTCAAAACATGGAACTGATCGATCAAAGCTATACAATAGAAAAATACGCTACACAGCTTTAAAATGTCCAATCACTTAAGAGAAGTATTTAGTTGTTATTACGAAACACTTTCAAATGACATTTCACATGCTTTAAAGTGAAAACAACTAAATCCTAACATGTTTTAAGAATATAAACACATTGGGAAACCGTTCAACGATACAATATAAATACTTGGCTTCGAATCGAGTCCAAATTACTCAACTCGAAAAAAAGTTGCTCGAGTTTCTTTAAACTACTGACTAGAAAATCTCAAATACAAAAAGCATGGCAGGATTAAAGCCAAATGTAACTTTGCAAAAGCTGTTAACCTTTTTTGTAAATCACCCATTTTCTTCCCTAACGTATTTACTAAGATTAAATAAATAAATCATGTAGTTTAGGTGTTGGGTTTATACCAGATCTTTAAGGATTCCAAATAACTCCTGGGCCAAACTGTTACGTTTTGTGTTACGTTACCGTTATTTTTTTTGCAGAGTCACCTGCCTTCCGTTCCACATCGCCGCCTTCGATGACAGGGCGGGAAAACGAACCAATCAAATTGCACTGCCGAGTGGTGGGGAAGCCCCAGCCCGAGATCACGTGGAGAAAAGACGGATGGCTTTTGGAGAGTGGAAAGGTAAGAAAGGGGGTCAAATAACCAAATATATTTGAGTATGAAGAATGCTTCGTGCAAATAGCAATTTCGCAAAGAATATATAATTATGACTAAGAGTAAGACCACAGATTACTTATTGGGCGGGCCAAAGAGCACCAAACTTTTATTCATCGCATCTTAAAGTAATCCAAAATCTGACAAATCAAAACACTCTGCTGTTGAAACCGTTGAAGTCTAAACTTCGGTATTTGTTAAATATTCAACATTTTTCAATATTTTGACCTACGTTAATTCATAGAATTTACTTTGTCGACATTAAAACTCTCTACTTTTACAGCACGGTTTAAAACGACAAATCTTGGAAAACATAGGGCGTAACAAGTGCCTGAATTGTGTATTACAAGCGCTTTATTTGTTAATTCATGGCACAGGACGGAATCATCATCGACGGTGGAATGCTAGAAATACCCTCACTTCAACAAACTCACCGAGGAAATTACGTGTGTCAAGGAACAAACCAACATGGACAGATTGAACACACCACAACCGTCTACGTTAAAGGTAAATCCACCAATAGTTTAGCGAGTGAATAATAATTAGGTACAAAACTGGGTACGATTTTTTCATCAAGTCATCCTAAACGTGCAATATGTAGTTACTTTTCTAAACATAAAGCGTTACTTGTTTTAGAGCACAGTGGTTCGAGGTTTTATTTAGACCTAGTAAGAATAATAAAGACCATATCTACCTTTTCGAAACGTTCAAATACAACCTCATTTAATATCAGGTTTTATATTTCTAATTATAGGTAGTCTTATATTGTTTACTTACTAGAGAAATCTGCATTTTTATGTACACATGCAAATTTCAGGGGACACATTTTACCAATTTTGAATTCGGTGTAATTTTATAGATATTCTACTTTACCAAATACGTTATCAGAAAAAAAATTGCACCGAAAATCAATAACAAACTTTAATACTATCAAATTTCATTAATTAACACTTTTGTGTGGATGCAGCACCGCCTGAGATAGACGCTCCACCGATTTTATCGTGTGTTAGTGTTCATGCGATTATTGTGTTAGTGCTCTTATATATAACCAAGCAAACAGCAATGGTGCCGATTTCAAATTCTGGGTTAGACGATGTTTATAGATGTAAAAAACTATTAAAAATTATATCGCAACTAACAATTCATATATAATGGCCACACAAAAAAGGACTAGCTCATAGTGCATAAACTAAAATCTTCGTTTGAAATGCAGCACCGCCTGAGATAGACGTTCCACCAAAGAACGTGACAGTAAAAGAAGGCCAGGATGCTTTCTTCAGTTGTAAAGCAAGCGGATACCCAACCAGCATTAACTACAGGTACGTCGCGCGGTATTTACGTCATAATAGATTGAAATGAGTAATGATGTCATGCCATCGTCACGAGGGTACAGTATGAAGTCTTTTGTCTTAAACTCAGCTTATGGATTACAAATTA